>NC_137543.1:65712725-67131892 GCF_963082525.1 Nesoenas mayeri | reverse complement strand
TCTGCAATCAGAGCAGCACAGTAGGAGCAGACCATAGAGAAAAGGAGTTTCTCCTAACAACCTGACCTCCATACTGCATTCATTTTAGGAGAGTTATTTTGTCTTAGCTTTAGTCTGTTGGCAAGGATCCAACAGCTATCAATGACAGGAACACAGAGAGGCAGTCCTTCCAGTTCAGTTTCATCTTGGAGGCAAACATTCTTAAATGAAAAATACTGTTGAAATTTCACAGTGTGCACCTCCCCTGATTGTCCACATTTCCTTCAAAATTCACTCATGAAACTGAAATTAAGACATATAAGTATTCAGTCCCTCATCTCTGCAGTCATGAGTTTCAGATGTGAGAAAAAGAAGGAAAATGTGCTCAACATGCAGGTTGCAAAAAAAAAATACATATCTATTTTTAAACATTTTTACAAGTAATAATTTTCTTTATAGAAGCTCTACAAGTAATTCTATTCCTTAATTACATTTGTCTACTCATCTACTAAGTATACAAAGAAAATATTATTGAAACTGAAAATTATAACATAAATGATCTTTAAGAAAAACAATTATTCCCACAATAGCATTTTTTTTCACTTTTCTGTTTTACAAAAACATGCTGTAGGTCAATTAATAGGTAGTAACAATAACACGTGCTTTAGGTGACAAGCCACAGAGACAAGAGCAAAAAGAGAAATTTTAAAAGAATCTTTCTTAATCTTACAATCTTTCTGAATCTTACTAATTTTTTTAATCACCACATGGCCATCACTGTTATCAGCCTTAGACCTCTCTCTTAATAGCCTTCACTGCATTTTCATCTCCTCCCAGTCTGACTGTAACTTGATTGCAAGAAATATACAACATCAGCCAACTTCCAGGATGATCAAACTAAGTTATTGTGTAATGTCATGTGAAAGAGCTGTGGAAAATGGTAGAAGGGGAAACAGCAGAGATGAGCTCTGGAGTCTGACATTCACCTGTCCTTCTTCTCCCGCCAGGCCCGTGTCATTTTTGTGTTCACCTTGCATCCCCTAAGAGAAATAAAGTATGAATTCTCCAAGCAACTTCATTCACTGTGTAATTCTAATTCGTTTAGAAGACACCATTCCTGCTGTGCAGTGAGAGGTGCATACATTTTTTTGGAATAAGTAAAAGTATATGATTACTTGACAGTATCACAATACAGCTATCCAGGAGATAACATGTTAGATAACCATAACATTAGATTGCCTAACTTTTTAATACTTGACAATCATAATACTAAGAAAAAATGAAAAAAAACTAAGTGGAAAGAGCAATCAATTACATTTTTTCTGTGTAGCTGTAATAACCCTTGCTCTTATGAACAAACACGAGTAATTTTAATCCAGAATTTTCAGAGCTGTCATATGGACTTTAGCATAATTTATTCCTGCTCTCCTGCCACAGTCCTACCACTGTATCAGTAGTTCTCCTGCTCTTTGGAGAAGTCATGGTAATGAGTTAGCATTATGCACTGTGGCAGAAGAACAACTGTATTTTGGAAGGGAAAAGGAAAAAGGAAAAAAGGGGTTAAATTTTTTCCCTGTGACACAAATCCTTGCTATGCTTGTAAGCATGGCACGTCATGAAGATAATAGTGCAGCTCTTGATGACTGTGGGTGAGGAATGGGTTGGTGACTTGGTGCTGGACTAGCCTGTTGGATACAGTCATAGGAACCTCTGCTGTACCTGGGCTTGAGGAAGCATACCTCCCACCTCTCCTATGGCCTGCACAAGCAGAAGCAGCACATCAGGCATAACTTCCAATTCATGTTGTGGCTTTCATACTAGCTAGGGACAGCTATGAGCATGCGACAACACAACCTGTGTCCTGAAGGCAACTGGTCATTTGTTGGTCTCCAGAGGTACGGATCCACAGTTTTGATCAGGAAAAGCCCATTATTTCTCTCTCTTTCTTGGAGATGAGATTAAAAACTTACTTGTGTAATCCAACAAGGTGTAAAGTCCACTGAGCCTTAATAATAGATCTGATGTAAGGATGCCAGATAAAGCTCTTAGCAAAGTAGCATCTTCATCTTCTCTCCCTGTGTTATGTCTGCTCCAAAGGGCCAAGGTAAATAATTTCAGCAAAGTTCATCTGGTTGCTGAGCGCTGCAATGAATGAGAAGCCTGCCAAGTGTGTGAGACTCCTGTTCAGAGACCAACACTTGGCAGGTGTTTTCAAACTGTACTCCCCAGACTATCTGTGTGGAGTAACTGCAGGTGGTCCAGGGAGTTGTTTTCACTCTCCCAGTGCACAGCTGAAACAAGGAGGCGGTCCTGCTTCCTAAGAAAGTTTTAATTGTCAGTCTTCAAGCACAGCTCCTTTGTATTCCTGCCAGAACTCTCGTGTATGCCTGTGCTTGCTTGGATTGCTGCATAGGAAATGAAGCTGTTAATGAGTCTCTTCTTTTGTCAGGTGTTTGTTTGCTATACTTTCAAGTGTGATCAAATTTACCAATGACACAGAAATGGGAGATTAGTAAGCCTGCTGCACAGTGACCTGAAGGCAGTAAAGCATTGGAGGCTACAGGCAATGGGGGGGAAAAAGTGGTACTAATAAAGACAGAAATCCTAACTCTGTGAGCAGAAACACAGGGCTTGGGTACACAATGGGATACAGAATCAAGCAGCTGTAAGCACTGTAGTATTAATATATTGACATACGGCTATTTGCTTAATTTTAGTCTCTTTTGTTTAACCAAAACCATGTACTTCAAAAGAGGACAGATATCAGACTATAGTCAAGTAGTTTCCATAACACTTCCATTTGAAGAGGTAGAAACACCACGACATAGTTTAAAAATCAAGTTCTAGCTACTGTCTCAACAAAAGCACAAAAAGTGTGGTGGCATAAATAGATTGATACCATTATCTGAAATCAAATCCATATGATTGGTGTGCTGCAAATAAAATGCTCTGATTTTCCTTTTGTGGACCAAAATATCCTGGTCCCAAATCTACTGCAATAACTTCCTTCCTGGTGAGTTTCCAGGACTTTGTAGAGTTTCTGCTGGGTTTCAGGTTTAGCTGATTTCAGCTTTCACTCTGCTATACAGAACTTGCTTTCATCAGCAGCTGGAAACCAGAGATGAGAATATCTTTTCCTGTCTCACATTTTTTTTTCTTCACCAGAGCAGCACATAGTAATAAAAGTGCATCAAGTTCTACCATCTTTCCCTCGCAACACATTCACAGATTTTTTCTTTAGGCTCTTTATATGGTACCTTTTCAACTGTCCTCATCCTATCCAGTTCTGGTTTTGTCAGATTCATCTTACAGCCTTACATTTTGAAATTTGTTTTCCCATCTCTTTTTTCTTTCTCTTTTAATTACCACTTCCAATTTTTTTTTTCTCTGTCTCATCAATTTCAAGAGAAAATATGGAAGTTCTTTGTATCATTTTCTCAGTGGAGGAGATTTTATCAGACCATTTCCTATTCCTATGAAGATCTTTTTAATTTTTTCCAGGTTCTAGTTCTGCCAGCTGCTCTTTATTCAAATGCTGATCTCAGAAAACTTGAAAATTCTGTTGGTTTTAGCTGATGTAAGATTCAGTGCTTTTTTTAGTTGTATCTATGCTCAAGAATTCTTAATGTTTGGTAAGGGATAAAAGATATTTCCTGATGAATCATAAGACAAGTTTAGCTTAAGGTATTCCAGAATAATTTGCATTTAATTCTAATGATCCTTTAGAAGTTTTAGCATGAAAATTGGAAGTAATTTTGTCCAAAACATAAAATTTAACTAATTTCAGCCAGACTCTGTTAATACATACTATAAAACAGCACAATATCTTTGATACGTTGTTTCTCTTTTCTGCCACTCATTCCTTTCTCTTCCATACACTTGGAAGTCCTCATAGCTGCAACGTCTTAGAATTTTCAGGGGCAGATCCTCTGTTGATCCCATTTTAATCTTTCTTGATTCTTACAGTGGTGTATAGAGCAGTTTTGCCTTTGAGGTCAGCTACCAAAGGGATATAGTCAATGAAAGAATTGCACATGCATAACCTGCATGTTTCAGTGTGCAGCTTTCAGGTCCTTGACTTTCTATGTGCCATTCAGAAATCCAGAGTTCAATGTTTTTAAGTGCTTTGTGTAAAGTGGATGTTGAGGAAAAGGCAAGTTACATGAGATGGGGGAATGCAGAGTTTGCTTTTGCGGAAGAGCAATACTTAACAACATAGAGGTTGATGTGGTTGATGAACACAAGGGAGGAGACATCTAACATAGTGTTTAAGATAGAGAGAGACGACACAAAAGTTCTGCCCTCAACACTAATCGTGTATGTTACCTTAACTCCTGTTTGGTAGCAGCTTGGCGTACATGCTCATCCAAGGAAAGGCAATCATTGAGAAGGCCATCTTTCTCAGAGAATTGTTATTTGGGCCTAAGTCTTTTCAAGTCACATAAAAAGCTTGACTAACTCTAGTTTGACCCCACCCAAATCCTCCATTCGTTAGGCAGATGCATTTCTCTGTTGAGCCACCAAACTCTTACTGCCAAAATAGCTTTTCTTATTGTCTCAAGTACTTTATTTTCTATTGCCTGGATAGCTCTTATATACTTTGCTTCTCTGCTACATTAACATTAGCCATTTACTGGATTGTGTTGATCAGAGGTGGCGAGGCTTAGGTACTGTTACTTTTTGAAAACATGAGTACAGTGCACAAAACTACAGCTCAAGAACAGGGATAGAATTAACTTCACTTCCACAAATTTCTATACGGGACTTAATAGTAACAAACAAAATTAGCACTGGGGGCTACTATGCAAGTCATTCTCAATTCACCTTTTTGTGCTTTGCTTACAGTTCTCAATCTATTGTTAGTCAGTGTGCCGATGCTAAAATTCCATTTCTTAATCCTCCAGTCATCCAAGACCACGAGGTACTGAAGCAAACCTGGCACAACATAAAATGGACTTCAACACCCAATTTTTGCATAGTCCAAAATTTTGTTTTACATATTGATGGATAACTGCCAAACTGCAGGCAGCCAGCTTCATTGACTCAATAACCTGCTGGAAAAATATACCCCATGTGGATGACCATCTGCACCCACACAGCTGAGGCATTAAATTATTTCATCACTGTCCCTGTCAAAATTTTAACTTCTTGACCTCCACAAAGAAATCCTGTGCCATCCTCCCTAAAATCAGCCATCATTTTTTTCAAAATGCTGCAGTTGAAACACTGTGATACGTAAAACCATCTCATTAGATTGACAAATTTTCCTGCTTGTCCAGTATTTACACTCCAAGTATGCTGGAGAGGAGGAAATGATTCAGGAAGTTAGCTTAGATGTCTTTAGTCCATCTGGGGACTGTTTGCAAAAAGGTTTCCCACCTGTTGTTCTCCATGTCAACCACAACTGTGAGCATCACATTCGTTGGTTTGTGCTCATACACTACCACCACCTTTCCTAAGTTACCTGACTTTTCTCTCTATACATTTATTTTATTCCCTGTCTTTGTTGGTGGTATTTTGTTTGGGTTTTTTTTTTCTTCTTTTTCTGAATATCTTCTCCAAAACAGAGATGTGGTTCATTGCCCAAGGTCAGACAAGTCATTACCTTGGGAATTACTTTTTGCTCAATACTTGCTTTAAAGCAGCATATGCAAACTGGATCTAAATTTCATCCTCTGCAGTTTTAAACTGTTGATCTTTCTACTACTATTCAAAGGAAAATCTTTCACCATTTCATATCACGCCTTTTTCAGTTCTCACTTTTCTGATCTTAATGACTGCAAACATGTTCCTCAGCTCTAGCATATTCAGTATGCTGCTATTCAGATTTTCTTGCTCGTTATTAACTACATAAATGTCACCTTTTTCTTCCACCCTCAGATTCTTCTTCACCTGCTTAACACATAACACCTTGCATGAGCTTAAGGTTTGTCAAATTAGTTCCCTATCCTTATTAGTTCTCCCTATTTTTTACAACTTATATAAAGTTGGCCTCTGCTTTTACTCTGCCAGCAACTGAAGCCTTCACAGACCATTCAGCCTCCTCCTTGAAACACTTTACGGTTTTCTCCTGCACAACTTTCTCACTTAGGTAACAAAGGAGGCAGACAGGTTATTAAGTTCTTTCCCTACGCTCCTCTAAAAGTAGCTTTAAATCCAACTTTGTAGCCCTGGTGCCTAATATATCAGATTATCATCACTGTAATCATCACTCCATCTTCCTTTCCATACTTCCTCACTTCAATGAAGTCCCTTACTCCTGCCATTCTTTACCCAGATTCTGACTCGAATTAGAAGGAAATCTCCTACTATACCTGCCAACCTTGGCTTGTCATAGTCACTCCTTTGTATGTTATCTTATCTGTATGTTTAGTTTATTTGGCGACTCTTGAGACATCAGTTCTCTGGAACATTTTTGTTTATGTATCTGCAGTACCACTTACCTACAAGAGCATTAACATTATTTATTTTTTTTTTATCATCATAGCACAGGTAGGAGAGATTACCTGGTCTATAGTGATCATCTTGACTCCTATAGTCAACAGAGAAAACTAACATCTCCAGAGGCATTTTTGTCACTGATATCAGGTGGCTGAAGTGACATTTTGCTATATTTACATCAAGAGAGTTCACTTCTGTAAGGATGGACCCATTATTTGTGTTATGACAAATTAAAACAGTAGCAAACTTTTATTTTTTATATTCTATTCCATTGTCCTACATTTTCATCCACTTATGGCTTGTTTGTTTGTTTGTTTCTTCATTTTAGGGATTAAAATTTGAAATACCTGGTCTCTATATAGTAGCCACTTCCTGACAAGCTTCAATTTAAAAAAAAAAAAATATATATTTATACCAGAAGAACTGAGCTTTTACATACTTCTCAAGAATTTAGAAATTCAATCTTAACATTTATAAGTTTCATTATAGAATTGTTAATTCTTACTTGCAAGTACTACATAGCTGAGAAGTGCTGATAAAAGCTCTCACAGACAGAGGTAGGAGTAGAAATCAGTTCTAGACTTCAATTTTGTCAGTTCCATGACTATTGCCCAAAAATTTACAGAAATATGAAATACCTTCAGGCAGTTGTGTTCAGTTTCAAAATCTTTGGAACTGCCTAGCTGTGGAATCTGCTTGTGCATTTTAGCTGTCTTACAACTTGCCTACCATGCCCATAGCCACATATGGCACAGCATGATCATCAGTCTGAAGTCTGAATTGTTTCCTTGGCCACCTAAATTGTTTCTATTCCCTGATTATATTAAGTTGCATACTTCTAATTCTTCTCCAAACAAATTTAGTTTCACGATTAAACTAATTTTGTTTCATGATTAAATGTATCTTGGCTGTGAGCCTGAAATTCACTTTCCATGAACAGTCGAAAGAACAAAACTTAACTCACATGAATTTTCATAAAAAGGCTGTGTGGAGAGATTGGAACATAAGCAGAGAGGAATTTTATGCAAACCTTTCAGAAGCGTTTGGAAGAAGCGTTTTTATTTGTCCTGCTTGATTGTTAATACGTATTTCTCTGTCAGTGTGTTTCTGAAGATTTTTTGTAGTTTTTGCATTTATATTACTTAATACATAAACAACAGCTACAATAACAATGTGTATAATGCATCAGCTACAACAGAGCATGAACTATATGTATTATGTGCAAAAAAAAACATATTAAACACTTTCATTTACAAAGTCAAGCACTTACTTTAGGAAGAAGCAGATTTAAAGTGATGTAAATGAAACTTTATCCTTCTTGGCTCTCTGAACATGCATCAGGACAGTTTTTAATTCTGTGATCGTTTACAATGCTCTCTCCACAAATGCATTAAAGTCTGTGAACTGGGATCTCAGGTTCAGTAGTGTTATTCTCATGAGTTCATGGAAGTGGCATGCAATTTCAGTGATTATATAAAGGTTTTGTATAAGTATGTCACATTCCAAATAATAATCTGTAGATATTTTATTTTTAAAAAATCTTACAGATTGATAGCTTTATTTGTACCTTGTGGTATGTTTTAGGTGAAAGTTTCTATTCTCTCTTATATATCAATTGTAGTTCAGAACTACCGACTTGAGCATCAGCCACAAAAAAACGGCTTGAAAAGTCTTTATTTTGTTGTATGAAGAGAATATGACATGTTTAAACAATAATGTATTTTCATCATAGGTTATAAATCATTTTATAGAGAAACAATTATTATTATTTTGCCATTGTAGTCAAAATCTGTAATGGTTACTGACAGGAGATAATATTAATTTTCCCTGTGCTGCAATAGACTGAACAAGACTAGTCTAGCAACTTTTCAAGGGACAGAGTCACATATTTCGACAGCCATCCAGTACCTGGACCTGTCTTTACAGGTAGATGATTCAAAGACTCTGTGTGCTGTCTTCATACACAGGAAACTTTATGATTAGAGTATGCAGTTTTTTCTGTTAAAAAAATCTGTAACTGTATTCCTGACTCTCACAAGAATATTTCCTGAGGTTTCATGAAATTTCACAGCCGAATATTTTCAAAAATGTTCTTGCTGACTTTTGTAAGGAGGAATTGATTTTTAGTTTGGGGATCCAAAAATGGAAACACCTCAACATTAGTTCTGAAAAACATTAGTCTTATTTGATGTTCCCATCTGCAAAATACAGAAAAAAGGACTTCCAAACATCTCACAATTATGATTCCTACATCAAAATAACTCACAGATTTTAAAGTAAAATGCATAATGGAGATGCTACAGTATTGCTCATTAATTTTTCTATTATGCCCAGCTCTTTCAGTTTCAATGCATAGGTTCTTAAAGTCTTTCTAAGAGATATGATTCCATAGATATGAAAAAAAATAAAATAAAATAAATAAAATAAAAATAAAATAAATAAAATAAAATAAATAAATAAAATAAAAAATAATAAAATAAAATAAAACAAAATAAATAAATAAAGAACAGTGCAACACAGATATGGCATGAAAAATGCAGGTTATATAATGAGGTGAAAAGTATTTGGACAGAAAATAAATACAATAAGAGAGAACACCTAACATCAGAAGTAAAGGATATTTAAGAATGCTATTAGGACATTGTGCTTTAGGAAGGATGCAGATAAGAACATCTGCACAAATCCATGTTCATGATCACAAAAAACGCTACCCAGACCCTTCTTTTGTGTTTGTTTGGTTTTGGTTTGTTTTAATCTCTACTCTCACACCCAAGGCCTACTAATCATTTGACTTCCAAATAGCTAAAGTTATTTAAGCAGTTTGCGGTAGCTGCTAATACATACTATACTACTACTAATAGTCTTATATTATTCTCTTTATAATGGTTATCATAGCATAAGATGGTGTAGTTACCTTAGTAATTACTACTCTTCAGTAAAATGAAAGTGTTAAAATCTAAGTCTGCAGGTCACTGTGATACTTCATGCATTGATAATATTGTTTACCTACTTCTATATCTTATCCAAGCATAAACGAAACAGGAAATATATCACTGAGATTTCTACAAGGTCCCTAACTACACTGATGTTACATATATGTATATATACATATTTATATATAAAGAAAAGAGAGGGAAAGATAAGTAGCAGAAAAAATGTTCAGAGCCATTAAAAGGTAATATCATGTACATGATAGATCCTTTTAAGATCAATCAATACAGTTTATATCCTGAAGGCTTAGAAGACATCTTCCCTATAAAAGCAAACACCTTTTGGAGTTGCTGCTTCAGCAGTGTGATCCTTTAAATTATATGAACTTGTGCCTAGAAGTCTAAAGGCAATGGAGTCAACATGAGTTTTCCAACTGTCTTAAAATGGCTTAAAATCACAACCATAAGTCATAACAGAGTTGATAGTCTAATAGAAATGAAAATTTTAAAATAATTGTTACAGTAACATTGGTGTATCAATAGACCTACCAACAGTACAGAGAAGAAAAATCCTAAACTTAGTGGATGAGTGAAAGAAGATCAGCTTATGCTTCCTCCCTGAATCCAAATTATTCTCACAGCTCAAGAAGAATCAGTGGCTGATAATGGCCTAACAACCTCTAGCACTGACAGACATGACCTCAGGTGTAGTGATAAGAATACATAATTCTGCATTCCCTGAACCTGTCTGTGTCTCCTGAAGAGTGCTGATGCAGTGGGAGCTTGATGCCACCCTGAACAATGAAAGCTTTAAAATTTAGAAAATATTCAATATGTGCTGGGTCACACAGCAATATTTGTGGAATTTAAAGATGCATTTTGCATTACTGAGGAGGAAATGCTTACAAGAAGAAAAGAGTTATTTCAAGGTTTAATGTGCATGCCACGTGTTAGGAATAAAAAATACATATTTAATTTCTTAATTTGTCTATGATATTATCTATTCTGAAACTATTCCACTGATTAGAAGGGAGTGCATAAATAAACTTCTTCTTTTCTGGGAAGGAATAATTCTGCTACTCTGGAGTCAACAGTGGAACTTCAGTTGACTTCAGAAAAACATGGGTTAGGATCCTGCATGGCTGCATTCAGTGCATGGCTCCATTCAGTACATGTCTGCAGGATATCACAGGCCATCTTCCAAGTTGTCACCTGACAGCAGATAATGACTATATCAAATTCACAACCAAATATCTCATCAGGAGGCATCAGAGAGAAGAACAATTACCTTTTCTCATTTAGAAACAATATTTTTTTAAGTCGTGCATATTTAGTTATTTTAAATTAAAATCCATTACAGTTTAAATACGTGCTCAGTGCTTCTCTAGGGAATGCGATCTCAACTGTGATCTAGAGCCTAGATAGGAAACAGTAAGATGGAGAACGTCCCTTTCACTTTAAACGATCACACATATATAAATTATTTGCCCCTGCAGAGCAATTAAAACAACAGCTGAATATTTTTCTTTCCAGACTAAGCAGGATGGCAGGAAGCAAACAAGGCAAAAATTTATTTCTGTTTTGTTGATAGCATCCTTATTTAAATTCTGAAACACTATTACATTTCAAAAAATACTTTTCCTAATCTTAAAAAAACTAAAGTGATCTCTTCAGAGTATACAAATCCTCCAAGGCAGAAAGAAGCTGTGGGAAGTGATTCCCTTATGAGTTGTGGGCTAAGGCTCAAAGATTCCTTGCACAGAGAATGTTACAGCCCTCTGGTACAATAATTAGATACAGGATGACACAGACACGGTGGCTGAAATCATGGCAGCTGCAGAGGGGCTGCAAAGATGATCTCTGCCTACCCCTGGGCAGCTGGACATTAGACATGTGCTGCAAGAGGCCTCTTCATTCCAGCTGTGCTGTGTTCACACAAACGTGGCTTCTGGAATGCATACCCATCCGGACTTTCCCATGCCTGGTCTTAGAAATGGGATGAAAAGCCTTACAAAGTGTGCTGAGTTACCATCTGGCCGTTACTTTGGAACTTCGATAACAAATGAATAAATTAATTAATGGCAGATCCCAAGTCCCAAAATTAATTGGGATAGAATCTCTTTCAGAAGTGATCTTTCTGATTTTAACCCTGGCAATACTTCTTCTCAGCAATATGTTAAATAAAGCTACCTGAAGGAAGAAGCAAATGATCAGCAGGTCACCTTTCCATTTTCCAAGCCATAAACTGGACACAAAACTCTTTCTCTTGATTTTAGTCATTTTTGGGAAAGAAACCTGGTTAGGCAATTTTTTGAGCCAGATTTGTAGCCCTTAATTCTCACTGTCACCAATAGGTTTCATCTGTGTGAACAAGTTTAAGAACATCAAAATCTGAGCCTTTGTGCACCCACTCAGATTTACAAACACAAACACACTCACAGGCCTGAATACTAACAGTGGGATATTAATAATCAAGAGAGGCAAGTTCCTATCAAGGAGTTTATGTCACACTCCCGAGTGAGGGCAGTATAATCTATATAGCTTATTAGAAGCAATTAAGCTCCCTTTAACATCATTTTGTTAGTTCTCAGTTGGGCTGTTGGTTCTTGCAGGTGAGACAGTTCTTCCTTCAACCTGCATTGCTGGGCTGCCCATCTGTAGATGACACTAGCTACCTCCAAGGCATGCGGCACTCCAAAGAAAGCAGAGAGCTGTAATTCAAATGCAGTAGGAGTTCTCTGGCACAAGGTACTAGAAGAATTTCTGTCTCAATAACTTGGGTTTCAACATAAGCCCTAGAAAAACATGCATGCTGTCTCTGGATGGAAATCCGCTATGACACCACCAGACATGCTACAAAAACATGCTGAATAACAACTAAATTCAGCTTAAGAGCAAGAGATAATTGGCATGATCATTTCCAGAGACATGCTGAAAAAAAGACCATTTGCATCTATTCATGCTACTGTATACAGCTTGGTTTTTACATGAGAAATCAAGATAATACTTTAAGGAGGCAATTACTGTAACATTTCAAGTACAGCAACATAAATATAAAAAGCATTAGTATTAAAGATTATGCCCAACTCTGCTTTTACATGACAGCGATTATTTTCCCTGGGCTTCTTACTCTGGAATACTATTACACCTTTGGTTTATACCCTTTCACCTTGCACCCAAGTATACATCTCTGAAGGATTATAACAAGGTGAGTTTTGCTTAATAGTGTCCCATTCGCAGTAACAGTAGTTACACCTGATTAAGGGATCAATGAGATCAAAACTTTGTTCTTGCACTTACATACAAATTAGGAGTTACAGACAGTGCAAATAAATTAAAATTACTGTGTACAATAAATTTGAGGTGCATGCTAGAAGCAGCACCAAAAAAAAAAAAAAAAAATCAAAACCCTCAAGCAAGAACACATCAGATACAAAATCTGTTTGCATAGCATTTATAGTATTTTACTGTATGTAAAGGATGGGGGAAAAAATATGAAGACTGCTAAGCCTAATGAACACTTTCTACCATTTTATCAGTCCTAAGATTCTCAAAATTAAAAGTTCCTGTCCAGACTGGTGGTTCTGTGAGCTGGAGGGAAGCTGGAACAGGGACAGCTCACATGTCACAGGAGCAGGGACAGTTCAGATGCTTTGGTGTAACTTCTGGAGCTCATGGGTGCATTTACTGTAAAATTCCTCTCTGTAGACTTCTCCACAGATGTAGGACATGCAGTCTAATCACCATTATCAATAAGCACTAATAGTAAATAATTCCTTCATCCCACACAAAGCAAATGCTGATAAGAGAGACTCATTTATAATAGTCATCTGGTTAGATGCTTCGGGCCAGCCGGCAGGTAAATTATTATAAATTCCAAAGAGGAATTAGGAATCCTTCCATTCCATTTAGCCTAAAAGGATGGTAATTAGAGCTATTAATATTACTTGCTTTTCAACTCTGTTGACCAATGCAGTCCCAAAACTTGTTGCCAAGAGTAGATATTAATATACCATGGGAAGACTTCTTTTGGGATCAGTAATATGACAAAAATAGCATTAGAAAGCAAGATAGCACAGAAAAAGGAAGAGTTTCAAAAACTCAATTCAAAACTTCTCAGACACACACTAGACTCTTTTTGAGAAGATATGCAATTAGCTATGGATTGTTCTTTCAAAAATTGTGCAGATTAACAAGTTAAAACTCAAGCCAGAACTCAAAAGCCCAGGAACACCAGAAGATGCCAGAAATAACATTTAGGAGTTAGATGTCATTAATAGACATCTACCATATCTTCAAAGAAACAAACAAACAACTATTTAAATAGATCAATGCAATTTCAACTTTAGCCACTAAAAATTTTTTACTCATTTCCACCCATCATAATGGACAAATGATAAAGTGGAAAAGAGTCTAAATTTATATTAAACTTGTAATATTCAATTACTATCTGCCTAACTAACTGAATGAACAGAAATATGTTTTTCCTGTTTTCTACACATAAAGCACATACTTGCTTTAGGCTGGTTGCTCTCTCAAAGTCAAATTTAAAAACCACAACTGGCTGATGCAGCTGTAGTCAAATAGTCTTTGACAGGCAGGAGGACCATGTTAGAAAGTACAGCTTGTGCTTGTATGAGTTCAGGTGCTGATAAGAAGGGTGCGCAGAAGCTCCTGAATTAAATGGAGAGTTAAAGGTTTAGTTAATACAAAAAATGTGAAGTCTGCTATCTGGGAGGTTATGGAAGTATTAGGAACCAAGTAGGTCAGAAAAAAACTAAAACCAATGTATACTGTAACTACAACAATTATTTTTGTATACATTTTACATTGCATCAGCATTTTTAATTCATTTTATCAGTTTTATATAGGTCTATTGCACATCTTTATGGGACGTTCAGTGGTGAGTTTTTTTCTTAGGATTTAACACAAGAAAGTGAGTTCAGAAATTGCTAAATAGGTTTTGTTTCAAATATTTTTTTTTAATTATATTTATGTAATTCTGTTTGTGAACACTCTGATTTCTGCATAAGTTCACAAAATAGGAACTTGTACTGAAATGGGATACTCTTGATCTGAAATAAGAATATTAATTCTTAGCCTTGCATCAAACAATGACACATTTGAAACAGATTTCCTTCTCTCAGCTCCATTATGAGGGTGACAAACGTGCTTTTGCTCATTAGCTTGAATAATATATCAAACAGAAATGTCTTTAATTGTTTATTTTGCTAGCTGGAAAATAGGCTGTGTAGTTCTGGAAAGAAAAAAAAAAAAAAGCAAGAAGTTATTTCAGCTTCCTTTTTTCTTTCCTGTTTCTTTCTTCTGCTTTACTATTAAGCCAACACTAATTCTTTCTTCCTTAAAATTTTAGAGAAACATCTCTCATTTCACTCTCCTCATAACCACTTTGACATTTAAGAGCAACAGAGACAAAAATCAACTACTGTAATCACACCTCCTTAAAGCTTGATTGTGATGCCTTCTTTCACAAGCAGTAAAAGAATTGTGAACAATCACATTACACTAATAAAGCAACTTACAGAACAAAAGCACAAAAATACATGAAATGTAATACTCCACCTACTCAACACTCTCAAAATAAATCAAATTGAGATCTAAAAACTTTCACACACCAGTAGATTGTAAAAATTAGCACCACATTTGATACCTGGAAAAAAGAGCCATACCAAAGTATATTTCTTCCTTCTAATTACAATAGAAACAGTTCAGGACCTAAGAGATATTTATCAAGCTGTAGAAAAAAAAAAAAATCTGTAACTGATGCTATAGCCGAACTTTTCTCTTTTGACTTCCATTTTCACTCTCAACCACCAGCTGACAGCCCTGTATTTTACTGTAACAGTCTCGACTTTTTCTACATTTTGTTTTCAATTTGATTAACAAACAGACAAAAAAAATAAAGTTTTCAAATGGATTACAAAATCCACTTTCAGTCTCTTACAAAGTGGTTCCTGAGTTATTCTCAGTCAGGCAGCAATGGGCATGAAATATTTTCAGGCCATAGTACAGTGAATATTCCTAAACTATTCCTAAGAGAGGCAAAACCCAGAGGTCAAATTCTTCTGTAAGATAAAAGTGTGAAACCCGCACTGAAACATATGTGAATAGCCTATATATAAATCTGTCTGAGGATAGAATTTGAAGAATTTCCAAGATGAAATTGTTGGCATTAGCACAAGAAAACCAGTTCTTTAGAAGGAGATCCCTTTTAGCACATCTTTTTTCTTTCCTCTGAAGTAAGAGTCAGCATTAATGGAGAGCAAAACTAAGTAAAACAGAAATCCTGTATGTTTCAGTGTCTGTGTGAAAGCAAAGAAGAAGAGGGATGGGTATACTTTGCATCACACTAACATTTAAAAAAAAAACAGCGTTTATCAGATTCATTGATTTTTAACTGGAAGAACCAAGCCTTGTTTTTTGGCTCTTTCTCTTCTCATAGAGACCGTCGTTGCTGAGTAAGAACACCTGATAAAATGCCCTAGAGTAGCTTTGCAACTCAACTGGCACTTACACAGCAGATAAGTTTTACTGATATGAGAATAATCTTTCCACAAGGATGAATAGCTCTTGAACAGTTTCTCCAGGGAGCAGTATTAGACACAAACAGACTTTTTCCATCATCAGACATGATATTCAGCCCATATGTAACGTACATTGTGTAACTATACACAGTGTGTAATACCCTGATTTTTATGTGCTTTAATATCAGCAAATAATATGTGTAAAATAATATGTGTAAAAATATATGATGGTAGGCCTAAGATGCCCACCCCATCATCACAAACAGCTGGAACACTTTGATTTGTTTACAGAAGTTCTATATGACTGAAATACCATTTTTTTATTTCTACCTTTTTCATTCATTAGTTTGTATCAGAGAGCAGTTCCTCTCACTATATTACCCAGCACAAGACAAGACCTTTTCCTTAAATTGCCTATAATTGTGTCAAACTTTAATTTGAAAGGCTTTAGCTAAAAACAGTTTGTCTAGTTCCCAGATCATGGGTACGTGTCACGGTGCTTATTGACCTTCACTCTCATCACAAGCTTATAAACTTAGGTATCTGTTCTGAACTAGTCATTTCTGCTTCCTCAATCATCAACGACAGACAGTCAAGCACATACAGAGGGTGATTTGTTCTGTCTGCGTGTCTGCTTGGACTAGGATGAATCATCTGATCATTGTGTTGACATGAACTTAGACAAAATGCCTAACTATTAGATTGATATAGTCACATTGAATTAATCCTTTTCTCAGTGCTCAACTCCATGCATGATATTAGCAAAAGCAGTACGCACTATATACAGAGCAATTACTTCCTGTATGAGCATAGCTGTGTTCATAAACAGTAATTAGTTACACTTCTTCACAGTATCTGTGTGAAAAGAAGAAAAGTGTTATGCTTTTACAGGTGGGGCATCTAAGGCAAAAATAGTCCAAATGATACAAGCTCACCTGAGAGATTTAGGCCCTACTTTTCTTTTTTTTAAACTTCCCCATACACACAGTGTTCAAAAACAGGTGGGGTTAGAAGAGTCAATTTTACTTTGGTTTCCAGAAGTGACAATTCCACATATCTGGTCTCAGAGTCCTGCATGGGTATCCACACAGTGTGAGAAAGCCAGGAATTTTTTCTCAACTGGAATTGTTACATGTCACTCTTCATATCTCATATGTATCTCTAGTAAAGGCACAAACACCCACATTCTCATGCTGTAAGGCTGTGCTTAATTCCTTCTGCATACCCTGCCCTATCTACTACAATATGTGAGACCCCAGCACTACAGACAACAGGCAGACAAAACTGGTTCACCCTCAGAGAAGACATCTTCAGCACTCAGTGAGGTCACACAATTCTGCCTTGTCCTGCCACTCCTGTGACTGACCTTGTCTTAAAAGGCTGAAGCGTAATACTTAGGGGAAAAGGACAAAAGTAGGAGCAGGTGCACATATTTACTCAGCATTTTCAAGTATACGTATTTCTGACTTTAGTCTCAATGCTTTTTTCATATAGATTTTGAAGGATTGTAATAATGAAACTTCTGCTGTTTAGGATGATATTAACATTAATACTTGGGCCATCATCAGGATTTGGACTTTAGTAATCACAACACAAACCTTTCAAATAGAGCTAAGAGCAAAAGTACTGGTGAAATAGATTGTGTATACGGATCAACCATTAACAAATTGATATCACGCACACTTTAACCCATGGTTTTCAAGGCTGTTCACTGACCACAGGAAATGCAGAGGTTAGTGAGTCTGATTTCCATGACAGGTTCCAGATAGGGAATATCCCAAAATGTTTTTTTTCTGTTTGTTTCTACCCAGAATCCTGTGTGTGCTCTTTCCATCTGCTAGACCTCTGCCTTCTCCCTCCACATCCTCACCTGTAGTCTCCACTCCACAAGGCCTCTTCTGTCCTTCCTTATTTCTCCTCCTCTTCCCCAGTCCTGCACTCCTGATAGTCCCTCCCTGCACTTCTACCTTTCCATCATGCCTTGTAGCCAGCAGAGGAAGGATTGAAAGCAAAGGCAAGACCAGACAAAAACATCTATGGAATTGTTCAAAACCCAACTAGACACAATCCCGGGCAACCTGCTCTAGCTGACCCAGCTTGGGCAAGGACTTGGACTATGTGACCTGAAGAGGTCCCTTCCAACCTCAACAACTTTCTGATTCTGTGACCTTTCCAACAACAAAGCTCAGCAAAGGTGCCTGGCATCACTCATAATGCCTTCTGATTTTAAGACTGCAACATCACCTCAGACTGGGTTGTTTTTGCATGAAAATTTGAAGGGAAATAGATAAGACATTTATGAGTTTGAGAATATTTGGACTATAGCATATTTCTGACCTCTATAAAGTGTCAGAATTCAACAGTTTTCTTGGATTTGGTACACCTGAGGCTTCTAACTCTTCTTAAGAATCAGAATACAGATGAGAAGTGAAAAGTAAATTGATATGAAAATTGAAAGCTATTCAATGTTTTTGTGTAATACAGTTAATTGTTAATGTACCCAACAATTAAATATTTAACTGCCAGTCAGCAAATAAAAACTGTCAACTATTCTACAACAGACTTTTTTAGTACTGTAGTGTCTGAGATGAGTTGATTCAATGCCTGCCAACCCAAAATTAACTGTTTACCTATTAGGAAGCAAGCAATTAACTTCTGAAATGACAATGAAACAGAGAAGAACAAGTAAATAATTCAGGTTCAGAGTGAATGGCTGGAGATAAGAGTTTCCAGGTGGTATAAGTTATTGGTATTCTGACACACCAGTAAAACATGAGCAGTTCCCTGAAAGTCAGTGGACTCACACTGCTGCTAAACTGATAGGAAGCACCAAACAGGACTATGAGTTTAGAAATCTCTAGAACAAAATAAAGAAAAGGAAAATAAATGTGACAAGTCAGACAACGAGCAGGGCTTGGAAAATAGTTCGGAAGTCCAGCATGTAGCCTATTCTTTAACGCACCTCTGTTCTGAAGGAACAGAAGACAGGAAAGATGATGCCAGCTTTTAAAAATTACTCCAGAAACCACAGAGCAGTGTATTTGACTGCCCAGTGGGCAAACTGGTAGAAACCTTAGTAAAAAACAGAATTAGTGTTTAAGAGATAAAATATTTTACACTCCATAAAAAAAGGTCACGATGCCCAAAACTATTGAAGAAGTCAATGACTAGGGAGGTAAGATAACCTTATTGATAGAGAGCACACCTGAGGTTTTCCAAGGTCTCTCACCAAATGCTTTTTAAGAAACTAGGCTGGTTTGAGTTAAAAGATAAGGTCCTGTCATTGATAAATAATTGGTTGTAGGGGAGTAAACAAAGAATAAAAATAAATATTAAGTCTCAAAACTTCATCAGGTGAACCAGTCAAAGTTTTACCAGTGACAAATACAAATCTGTACTGAGATACATGTTGTCAAATACATATAAGTGAGGTGAAAGACAGTAGGACAAAGAGGAAAAGAAGGAGGAAAAAAAAACAAAAAACAAACAAACAAACAGATTTGGTGAAGAAAGAGATAAAGGATAGCAAAATCTGAAATGGAAAATTCAAGATATTGACTAATCGGGTTCTAAAATGTCATATGAACTTAGGTCTAATGAACACAGTTACACACATAGGAAAAATATAGCTAACTGTACACAAGGAGAGAGTTTACATTAGTTCTTAGACAATTACTAGAAACACCTAAAGTCAGGATCTCAAAAAAAGAGATCCTGAAGTTACTGTGCATACTTATGTATGCACTGTGCTCAGAGACTGTCAGTGAGATTGAAAATGGAATTGAAAACAACACAGAAAATGTTATTATGACACTTCACAAACTCATACTACTCCAATATGGTGAATGTTGTATGCAGTATTAAAAAGAGTGAATGAGAAAAGCTGGAGAAGAACAGAAAAGATGGTCAGGTGTACAAGACTATTCCAATATGGGAAAGAGTACATAACAGACTTTTCAGTTTGGAAAAGATGTAATTTTGTCTACAAATTGTGAAAAGGATTAACAAGGTGAATAAAACAATTATCATCCACTATTTCTCATTACAGAAGATCAAGGGGCCATGTAGAGAACTTATCAGGTAGCAGAAAAAGCTAATTTTTACAAAATGCATATTTCAGCTGTGGAACTTATTCCCACAGTAAGTCAAAAACTAAATTAGCTCAGAAAGTATTATTGAGGATAACTTTGTGCATTGGGCCATTGAAAATAATTGTTTAGATGGTGTCTCTGTCTGATTCCTGGAAACTGGGGATAAGTCAGAATCTCACTCGGTACTCACTTCTATGACCATCACTTGGTATTTGCTGATCACTGCTTACAGTCTCTCTATATGAATGTTCAAATTCTTTACGGAGAAAACACTAAGTCTTGGCAGCTCCCATTTCCCATGCAAAGTAATACTGCAGGATTCAGCTTTGCTTTGTGCTCCTTTTAGTCAATGTAATAAGCAGGTTCTATAGTCTGCTGCAGAAACATTTTCGGATATCATTACCTTCTTTTATGTTTGAGGTGGTGTGGCACTTTCAGTGCAAGATACCACCTCACTTTGACTCCATGACTCCTGAAAACAGGCATTCTCTCAGTTCCCCAGTGCTTTCTCGTCACTTCCTGATATGGATAAACCTTTTAAGGCAGAAAACAGCCTTTTCATACTATGCCTTGATTTTTAGACATACTCCCTCAAGTGCACATTCTTTGCCTCCTATTATTTCCTGATGACTATGCAGCATTGGTTTTGTCTACAACAAAAGTTCCTGGACTAAAATTTATGTTTTATTGATTTTTTTTTTTTTTTTTTTTTTGCTATCCATGTTCCTCATCAGAAGCAAATCTGTACCAGGAGGAGTTAACTAGCAGCACTTTCACCAAGATTCCCTTTTTCAGTAAGAGCATAATGTGATTCCCCCAGGTTTTGCCCATGCTAGTTCACTTTTTTTATGCTGTATTCTTTTGCAACCATCTCAGCCAAAATTCCCTCTAGCAATTCTGGCAAATCTACGTGGGCCATTTGTGATTTTTCTTGTAAAACGTGTGCATGACACCTTTCCAACAGGCTCCAGCCATTCTTGCTCATGGTTTGTGTAACTGGTTGGAGCTATGGGGAGACCATTGCCTTGCAGCAACCACACAGAATCCCAGTTTCTGGGATGCCAAGGTATGCATACATGCCTCCTTGAATACATGTTAGAGAAGGGTTACCCTACAGAGAAAACTGGCACAGAATGAAGATCAAAGAGCTGCAATAGAGCTATACATATCCCAAAGGCCACAACATCTCCTCACTGGTAGTCCTATAAGCTTTGCATTTTACTGGAAACTTGAAATGTTTCTCTCCAAGAAACACACTAGCCACAGGGCTACCATGCCTAGGAAAGTTTAGATACTTTTTCTACTTTGCTACTTCTCTTTTGATGACAGAATGAGCCAGCAGTGTGTTTTTTCAGATAGAAAAGAAAAAAAAAAAAAAAAAAGTGGCCAAAAAGGCACTGCTCTTTGCAGTGACCAACAGGAGTGCAGTAGTGAAGGCTGGCATCAAAAGCATGGGTTGGCATGGTAGCAAAACTGCAGATTCCCAGAAACTGTTAAAGAGTACTGGGTCCCAGGGGTGAAAGACTCCCAGGGGTGAAAGACTCCCAGGGTGACTGTGATGTTGGAAGAAGAATGTGTAATAACTTTGAGAGAAGTTCAGCCATGTCTTCAGCAACATGGGAAGGAAAGTTTGGTGTGTGTGTATGACAGTGGGCTGAAAGATGGGGGAAATCCAGTGTGACAAGAGTCAGAAGAATCAGGTGATTGAGGCAGAAACTGGGAAGGGATTAGCAGGAGAAAGATTAACAGAGGTTTTGGGAAAAAAAAACAGAGCCACAGGATGAATAAGGAGAAGTTTTACTCTGAATAAGTGAGAGCAGTAAAGTGATTTGGGGATGGAAAAAAAGAGCTGGGATGGGGGAGCCAGGAGTCTGGGCTGCAAGGCACTGGAGGATTTTGAAGGAAAAGTGTTTGAAGATATGGGCAGGAGGTAGGGAGGCTGTAAGATTTGAGGAGCTATGGCTCAGGAGGTAGCCCCAGGTGAACAACTTCCTTCCTGTCATTCTCCACACAGGCCTGACAGGTACCACTACAGCCTATTTTCACTTCAGCTGTTAGAAGTAGAGTAACTCTATCAATACAGTCCATATGGGCTGTAGATAGTGACGCTGGTGGCCCTATGCAGGTGATCCATGAGGAAGACTGTAGTAAAAGGCAAATACTGCTTCCCTTTCCTTTGTGCTGCTTTCCAATAGCCCATCACAGTCCACCCATTCTCTAAGTCAGAGGAATTTTTTTTTTTTTTCCACAATCTCCAATTTTCTATCACCATTCCCTATTCATGTTAATAAAATTAAATTTATGGTCATACCTGGATGATTTCATGTGAAACCACAAGAACAATTGTCAGCCTTCTTCCTGTCTATGGATACCTTGTACTACACAAGATGACTGTTAGATCTTAAAGAATTCTATAGGATGTCAAATTGTTAATATAACTGGCCTGTGACAACCAGACAGAGGAAATATATCACATGCAAATAGAACATGTGTTTACACATATATTCATAGTCTTTACCTGGCTTTAATCATAGACTTGAAAATGTTCATTATTTCCTGCAAAATAATTATTTCCAAAAACAGTGTACTGTGAGATGACAAAAGAGGCAGAACAAAGAGAAGAAAATAAACTATAAGCCTACAGGAAGAAGAAAGCAGGGAAAAAGGAAAAAAAAAAAAAAAATTAAGATTGAACTCAATCCAAGAGAAAAGAGAAAAAAAAAATAACAAAGAGAAAGAAAATAAAGCAAACAAATTAGAAACAGAGAGATAGAGAGGCAGAAAGGTGTGGTATGAGTATTTTTCCTTTTTTGTTTTATTTTTACAAGAAAGGGAAGCAATTTGAAAGGTAAATCTATTTAGAGTATTTTAAATTGAATTATTGTTTTTTATTTGTTTCTAAGTGTCACAGGGAAATTACAGAAATATCAACTTACAGGAACAATGTACAGAAATTACCTCTAGCCCAAACACATAGTAAATTTTCCCTCATTTACTCCACCCACCCTCACACATTGACTTCGATCATTGGGAAGAGAGATTTTCTTTTACATTTGAGTAATCTGCCAAAGCCTACTTTTTCACCAGGATGCAAAAATAAATAACATGGAGCACTATGCAGGTCCACTTCCCCAATTAGCAAGGACCAGAGACTGCCAGGTGAAGGAGCAGTCTGTGACACAGAACTCGGAATCATTTTTGGTTTTGTGACAAATCAATTTCTTCACACATCTTTTCCAAATGTAAAATGTAACTGACTAGATGAGGAGTCTGTACATGTCAGAGAATATGCAGAGTGTATAGAATTAATGTCTTGAATAGGCTGGGTGAGAAGTATATTCCTTTTGATTGTTGTCTCTTTCTTTTTAATGTTCTCGGAAAACGGCTGTATCTTTCAGAGTCTCTCAAGGATTTTTAGATAAAAAGAGAGGTTTTATCTTTGCATGTCTATAAGCAGTGAAAAACTCTGGAGACTGAAACCTACAGGCAATTCAAATAAACTAAATCCGATCAAGGTAATATCAATGCCAGAATTAGAAGAAAACCCAGAGAGAATATCAATAACAACATTAAAACAGCAGGATTCAACTGGAATCAATAGGCAGTATAAACAGAAAAAATTAAGTCACAAAGTGATAGTAGATAAAAGCTCCCCACTCATTAAAATTCTGTTTGTCTTTGTGTCTTTTTATCAATGTACCTATATATCTATGCAAGTGTATCAAAGTTTATAATGTAAAAGAATGATGAAATAATCTAATTAATTTCCGGTGTCATTTCACATATTTCTTTCAAGTTAAAACTGCAATATTAATAATGGTTTGCAGTTTAATAAAATATCTCTATGTCCTATTAACTTCTGTATCTGCTTGTTATAAAGCCCTTTTTTATCAAATAGCTAAACTTCAAAAGATTTCTACTTTGATCTGAAATGAAAAAATGAGGTTCATTCCATTTGTACAGAATAACCTCACTATATTTTACAGAAAGACAGTTGTCTGTTACTGCCTTTTTGTCTCAAAATACATTGTAACTTGGGCAAGCAGGAGGAAAATATATTGGAAAGCCTGGGTTTTAAGAAGGTACATTATCACAGGGCTGTGGTTGTGTCTTAAAATTTATGACAACTGGAGTGAATGAGATATTCTTCCTACTTGAAAAACTGTAAAAGTTTCAAGAATGAAATGTGTAGGTATTTACAGGTGGTTTTAATACTCTAGGGGTGAGTTTTCTTGGTATATATCCACTTTTAGAACTAAGATTTTAACAATATGTTAATCACTTGTGATTTTCTGATAGCTTTTTCTCTGCCATAGGAAAAAAAAAAAAAAAAAAAAAAGATAGATAGATAGTAAGGAGGAAATATTGTAAATTTAAGTTTTTCATGGAGCTTATATCACAAATCAACATTTCAGAGGATGCCAGCCCAGACATCCAAAGGATGACCATTAACAATCTTTGCATGACCAAAACACCCCTTGATATGATTCAAATTTTGACCCAAAAGGGAATTCAGGACTAGGCCTAAATTAAACCACATCTGAAAGCCACATGATTCCCGGCAGACAAAGAAAAAAGCAATATTTTATGTATTCCTAAATGAACCTGGAGCCTTTGTAAAGAACCACAGTCAACATTACCACTTCAATCAGAACACCCTTTTTAGTGGGTCCTTTAAACACTGTTCACAAGTGAATCTGAAGGAAAATTCAGGAAAATGCAGGTAAAGCTGCTTGCAGCTATGTTGTAGCATGGTAGTCAATGTGAAAAGCATTGGTTAGGGCTACAGTAAAAGTAGTATTTCTTGCCAGCTTATCATCTGATAATGCTCTTTATGCTGAAGCTTATGGATATGCTCCAGTGACAAATGCATAAGGGACCTGTGCTACCCAGCCCAGGTCTGCAGATGTGTTGGTAAAGGTAATTTATCCATAAGTACACATCTGAAGCTCCTCCCCATATCTTCTGTCCTCCTTATTCATAACCACATCTCTTCAGATGACCCATGTCCTCTACTTTCAATATAATTTGTCCATACAGTAACATGAGTATGTGCTATATTCCCCTCCAGGTAGCTTCCTCACAACAACATTTGCTATTCTCTCACTGTGTGGCACCTACCTCTGTTTGCACTGCCAATCCGGATGCATCCAGAGTCACTTATGTGCTGAATGGCCAAGTAGTTGGTGCCTCTCAAGCACTGATGGATCAAATTAAGTGTCTGGGACCTGCATGCAGCTTTCATAGTATCTGGCACACCAGATATTCTAACTGCAAAAGTGGCCAAGTACAATTTTCCCTAAAGAATGTATACAGGAGCAATTGTGAAGGGATTTCACAATGAGGGGTGGTATAATAGCTTACTTACATAGCTGGCTACTATGCAAGAATTTTTAAAGTTTCTGCTCAGGTTTTCAAAAGCTGTCATGCTCTGCTCAGTACTAGCAGTGAACTAGAGTTAATGTGTTATATGATGCCTCCAGCCTCCATACCACTTCCTGTTAACAACCCTTAACAACCATTTTTTACCATGGGGATGGTGGGGATGGAATATACAATTGAATTTATGGATGATTAAAACTTCTGGTTTTGTAGTTGACAGTGGTTTAAAGTTAATTGATACAGAATTATTAATTAACTGTCCAGAGGAAGATTTATAGCTGTTGTTGTTTTCCCTGGAAATAGTGCATTGTGTTAAAGTAAAAGAGCTACACATATACACAAATATCAGCTACACAAATGTGGTGCTGTTATCAGTTTGTCTACTTTTTTTAACTCATATGAGAATAAGCATTAACATTCTGAGTCAGATGTTCTCATTAATGTGATTCCCATCGTGAAACTGAAAATACACAAGCTATCAACACTTCTAAAACTCTCTTTGTTCATATCACAAACAAGCTCTTAAGAGCACCAGGCCCACAAAACTTATGAATGTTCTTACTAAGTGTCTTACTTGCCTAAGAACAGGAAAAGAGCTACAAGAGACCTGTAATACCTACTGCAGATTTTGAGTGAATCCTCTAGAGTCAAGATCCTCAGAACTTCTATTACCTCCATTGTAACTTAGATGTATCCAAAGGTCCCGTGTGTCTAAATATCCATTTACTTCATCTGGCAGAACCAGATTAATAGGTATTTTGGGGAAGTTCCCTCTGAATCAAATCATGCACAAAACAAGGTGCAGGGAACTAACACCTCATTTACACAAAGAACAGTTTCATTTGAAGCTGTTCAGTCACTCACGAGAAAAAATAAAAGCTACCAAAAAAAAATATCATCTTGGATTTGACATCAAGATAACTTTATTGTCTTGAAAACAGTCAAGCTGTGGAACAGGTTGCCCAAAAACTGTTCAGTGTCTGTCTTTGGAAGTTGACAAGACCCAGCTGGATAAAGCCCTGTGCAGCCTGATTCGATCCTATAGCTGACCCTGCTCTGAGCAGGAAGTTGGACTAGGGGTCTCCTGGAATCTGCTATAACCTACATTATCCTGCATTTTTACGTATTATATGCATTTCTTCTTACTTAGTGTCATATCTTACAGGATCCTCAAATGTGCTTTGGAACAGGAAGCAGAAATGCAACAGGGGGCCAGTCCAAAGCCTGCTGTCCCTTTGAAAATCCATTTAAACTTGGCTGAGATTTAATCCTCTGAAAATCATCATTTGAATATTGCCAACAGAGAACTTCTTAGAAATGGGGTAGTAAGCTCTCCAGACAGTCCTCCTGCATAGACTACACTAAGATGAAGTGACCTACCTACTATTACTGGAACATTTCTAACCACAGACTCCCATGGTTAAACAGTTTCTGATACTTCCCACAACATAATACAAATTTCTGATCTTTTCTCTTAGTTTGGATAATATTTCACCCCACATTAAATGCTCACTTAGCTGCTAAATAAAGTGTTTTTCTGTGTGAGTAAACATAGCAGAATCTGACTCTGAGCAAATTATTTATTTAATACACTTAGCCCTGCTTTCTGTTCACGATTTTTCCTTGAAACAAATGTAGAACATTTGAAACAGAGCTGTTGTCTCTTTCCTGGTGGCATTTGAGTTCATGTTGTCTCCCCAGTTGGTTAATGATAAATGAACACCCCTGACAGATGGTGCTGCATGCAAGCCTCCTCATCAGTGGAGGCTGGGACATTTCAAGGAAGGTTTGGCATTCACCTAGTTGCTTACCAGTGTTATTATTACCATCTGAATTTATTTATAGTAGAGAGATCAGCTTTGCTTTCTTGAAAAAAAAAAAAAAAAAAAAACAACAACACACAGAAGAAAACTGAATGTTGCCAGACTCTGCAAGTGAGAACTGGGAACCCAGACACTGGGCTCAGTCACAGAGGAGGGATTTGAGGAGGATGTGATTCCATTTTTCTCTGCAATTCCTTGGTGAAAACACAGGAGTGAAGGTTAGCCAGCACAACTCAGTATCGCAAGTTCACTTGAGGACTTTTTAAAAATATAATTCCTTGGTTTGTGAAAAGGATAGACTATCCAGCAGTGCAATACTTAATTCTCTTTTGTCAAGGCCCTGATCTGAAGTGCATGATAGAAAAATACAAGAATTGGTGGAAGTGCATTCCTGGATTTGTAATTGATAAATTGAATACAAATAACTAATTTATTGCAGAACACGTGGTACAGTTCCACCATCCTAAACACAATATTTAAAATTTCATATTAATTGAATCTCTATGCTCATACTTTGCCATTTGTTAGATGCTGACAATGCAAAACACCCCACCTTCTATACCATGAAGTCTTTGCTGCCTGAATGACAGACACATTGAAGACAAAGCAGGCTGGAAAAAAGAGGGGAAGAATTGTCATATTTATCTTTTAATATATTTTAATACCTCATTTCTTATTGACGTAATGGAACTAAACTACTCTCTGCAAAGAAATTGCTCACCTCCCAACACTTTCATTACCTCCCATCATTTACAAGAAAAATAAAAGATGAGGTTTTTATGTGCCCTTGGAATCAGACAATGTTGCTATCATCTAAACAGAAGATGTGCTGAAAGCTATAACTCTGAGTCTTCTGAGACATTACCTTGTACACCACTGCTCACCAGCAAGCCCCAGTACAACCAGTACTGAATTAAACCATCTCATGAGTCATAAGAATTATGTTTTCTTCTTGCTTGACTGCAAAGACATTAGAGCTACTATTAACATTTCTATCTTATTCTAGGAATGGCTCCACTTTAACTGAAGCCCCAAAGTAAGTTGAATAAAATAGTACTGAAGTCCCAAATATTCACTTACCGTTCCTCGAAGAACTGCATAACAATTCAGGCACATCATCTATGTATAATCTACATTCACAGATAATCAGGTCTGTCACACAGTTAGTGGCATCATATGACACTGTGTAATTGTACACTTCTTATTCTTATTCCTCTTTGGACAGAATAGTCACAGACTGCTCCCAAACCATTATTGTTCTGTGGGGAAATTGCAGAAACTCTTTAACACTCAGTACCTTATATGGTTGGATATAGAGTTGAAGATCTCATTTTGAACAGTACCTGTTGAAGACTTTAAGGGCAGTGAAATTTTAATCCTAAGAACAGAGAGAAAAAATTTCATCTAGCCTTTTTTTTTTTTTGTTCACTATTCTCAAAGGACAGAAATATGTTATGCGCAACGTGATAATTTTTCTTTTGGGAGCATTTGTACAGAAATATATAGGAACCTAGGTTAATTTATGCAAAACATTGCTTTGGCATTTAACTAGTCATAAGGGCATGACTAGCCAATGCCCATTATGAGCTGCCTTCTACAGAGAACTCCAATTCAGTAGTGGTATTTCACACTGCATGAAATTGCCTGCAGGTACTGTGGAGTCAACCCCAGGCCAAATTATAAGCATTGTTGGAGCTTTGTTTTTCTGTAGTCTTGCAGAGCTCTTCTTTTGTTTGTAAACCACATAAAGAAAATCTTCTTTGGCTTCCCATGATGCCAGATCACTTCATATCAAAATACATTAATGCTAGCCAGAGCAGTTCATGTTTATGTTACTGTTTTCTCTGAGGCAATATCTTTTCTCTAATTATGACATAAGGACATCCCCACAATTGGAGATCAGGGTTACAGTACAACGGCCAGCCCGATTAAGCCATCTGAGAGATGAGTAATAACTCCAGTAAGATGAAAATCAAGGCACAGCACTCATGGAGTTAATCTTAAAAGAATTTTTTTGAAATTACTATTCTCATCTTTCAGGCAGTTGGTTTTTGAGTGTTTTGTAATAATGAGAAGATCCAGGGAACACTAATCTCTGTCAAGTGCTAAGACTGACTCACACACCAGTTTTATACTGGTATCTTTCCACAATTTTCAATTGAATTCTTGATACATGAATACGTATCACTAAGGCCATGCAAAAAACCTATCAGAGAAGAAATAAGGTTAACTATTTATTTCCAGTTACCATAATAACTACATTAAAAGCATTATTTGCTGACTTAACATAGAATCTAAACAAACACATTAATTTATACAATCTAATAGTTTTATGTCTATTGCTTGCCTTAACTTTTCAGCAAGCTTGAAACTAAATAAAAGAATTATACTTCTAGGCATTGTTATGACTTAAATGTCCTGGAATTTTAGCTCACAATTCCTGTTTTCTTGGTAACCATTGTTATAAAAGAAACAATCCATGCTAGAATTTATTGCTGTAATTTATATTAGGCAAGAATTTGTGATCCTTGAAATTCCCTGCTGTCTGATTTACAATACTCTTTTTCATTGTATCATCCTTAATTTTATGTAATCACCATTTGAAATGTTTCCTGTTATGGCTGCTGCCATGTTGAGCTAAGGTTATTTATCTGGTCAGACTGTTTGCTCTTATCATAGTGAATTTTGTATATGTTGAGTCCCAATGCTATGTAATTGCTTGTTTCCTTGCCTGTTCCTTTGAACAAGTCTTTCAGACATTATTGAGCTTTAGTAATCATTAGAATTTCAGGTGTCCAACAACCATTTAGCGATTTGTGAATATTGAGTGTGGGTGTATATATCCCAGATGCATAGCAAGCAGCATGTTTATCTAATTCTTTATTTGATTCCAAAAACAGCTGTTGAAAACCCTTAGTATACACAATTATCTTCTTTCATTTGAGCGTGACAGTAACTATGCAAATATCTTGATTTGTGTGGGTTTAACAACTGAACTCTTTCTTTTACATATGCACTTGTTTTCTGCTTGTTCCAGATAGAAATAGGAGAGTTTTAAAGTGTAACTCTCCTCGCTGTGGATTTCTTTTAAATTGAAGGTGCTTTTTTATGTTTTGCTATTTAAAATCCTCTTAGTTCTTCATGCATAATATGTATCATGTGACTTGAGGATAAACTGCTTCAATAAATCCCATTATTCTGAAGAACAATAAAAATAACAAGTTAGTGACACTGAAACAGTGATAAATAGCACTTTTTTTCCTTTACGCTATTAGAATCTCATTCTTGCACTTCTGAATCAACTCTAGTCCTCAGTGCTGTCAGACTAGGAAAGCATTACCTGTGTTGTTTTTGTCAAAGAAAATTATGTTCTTGAACATTATTATTTGTTAAATTCAAAATCTTATTGAGGCAATTAGTGCAACTCATGTTATCTCTGAACATGCAACTGAAAAAATAAATGAACAATGCATACAAAACACACCCATGGCTCCTGAAACAAAGACGACCTTATTAAGAAAGATGCTATTTGAAGATAAGAACAGCACTCTGGCATCATATCTCTACCCCCAGTGCCATGAAACCAATCTTCTGTGACAGCTTTGATGGCTGTGGGTCCCTGAGTTCCTGAAGGCAGGTGCGTTGGAGGACAGTATTTTTTCTTGCAGGTAGACAGAAAATCTCAAAGACAACATGTTAACTAAATACATCTGAAATGGTCCTCACAATGATTGCAGTCATCATGATTAAAGTTGTAAGCCCACAGTAAGCCTGATTTTACCCATCTCTACCTTCCTAGATTCTACAAACAAAAGTATAAAGTATCAAAATCAGCAAGTTCAGTCTAGAGCCAAGACAAACATTTCAACCCAAGGTTCAAAAGTTGAACTTACTCTCACACTACAAGAAAAGGAAAGACAGACCAAAAAAACCCAAAACAAACAAGTGGAAGATCAAGACATGGAGATCAATCAATTCTCAATTCCTTCTGTAAGAGATATTAAGCCAAAAATATTAAATATAAATATTTGATATTATTCAACATTAATGTTTGATTTCCCAATTAGACTCTAACTGAACATGAAGTAAGGGAATCAGGAGAAGAGGTAGAAGTCAGAAGATTACTAAGAAATCACTCTTTTCACCCCAAATAAATTAGCAGTGACTGACAACAGAGGTCCTACTGCATGCTGCATTTTTGTAGGCCTGTGCAGTAGACAGAAATGTAGAGGGTGAAATCATCATCCTCCTGCTGTCCATAAAAGCACTGCCACCAGCTTCACCATAATTGGAGTCCTTCGTTCTCTCTTTTGGCTACCCTGGCTTTCTGCCAGTCTCCTCTTTGCATCCTGTCTTCTGCCCAATACTACACTTTCCAGCAAAGATACACCTGTTACTCCCGGTCTTAGATTACTAATTGATTGGTGTCCCATATGCTTTTCAAGGCCACAAGAGCACTAACAGGCTTTAATAACTCCATCTGGGTGGGCCCCCATGGTCCAGGGCCCCCATTTCAGTTCACCCAGGGGCCATCAATCCTTGCCTGAATTATGCTGTCTCCAGGTCCATCACAGCCATGCCCAAGCATGCACTCTGCTGGACAGGATCCTGACCCATGGGCTGACTTCCTAGCTTGACCTCATACCTGCCACCTTATTACGGGACATGCCTGCTGGTCACTGGGCTGAGTAGGATCCTGGCCGCTGCCACCAAATATGATCCTGTTTTACCAACTTACATTCCTTGGACCTGCCTCATCCCTAGGTGATGCTAAGTGTTCTGGACTCTCAGTTGAATCTTGCTGCCACCTTTGGGTCTGCCCTGCTCCCCTCACTTGGGAACAGTGGGATAGGGTGCTGGCTGGCAAGTACCTGCCCTACTGGCCATGTGTTACCCACCTGATGGACCAACCACACATGACTCACAGTGGCAGACACATTCTGGATTGTCTTATATGTTCCTCAGTCCCAAAATTTCACAGAAGGGCCCTCTGTAGCCCAGTCTACTATTGGCATTTCAGGTGAAGGCACCAAGTAGCAGGAGGCTGATGAATTGGCTGACATTGCTTGCAGAAGTGGCCAGCTCACATGGGTGCAGAATCCCAAGTATACAGTTGTCCTTCACATTGTAGCCATAAGGTAATCACAAAGAAAGGAAGAAGATGGATACACTGAAACTGAGAGTGACAGAAGGAAGCTCTTCTGAAACTATTTTACTATTCCAGTCATTAACAAATCAGATCTGGGACTTTTCTGTGTTTTTTGTCTTACGGTACTGCAACAATGTAATAAGAGTAATTCACCTCCTATTACTGCACCTGCTTGTACAGTTTAAATCAAAACCAGAAACATTACAAATCCCACTTCACAATGCCTTTCAGTGTTCAAGACTCTGAATTAAAGGCCTTCATTGTTTAGGAGGATTATTTCATTGGCTTCAAAGAAATAAGAATCTTCACTCACTTTTCTATTGATCCCTGTTGATCAGATTAACTTTGTTTTGGATTCCTACTGAAACAAAAGACAAATAGAAATGTTTTGAACACTTACATTTACAGTTTTGTTCAGTTCAGGACTTTATTACCTATTACAAAGATGATTATTGGTTAGACAAAGAAAGAATAAAGGAATTACTGTAAATTATGTTCACTAAATACCAACACTTTAAGCAATTACAAAATTATGAAATATTTCAGAATAGCATGCAATTACAGTCAATTCTACAATTAAGAGTATATATTTTATTTAGCAGTACTTGTTCTTTCATAAATAATAATTAGGATTAAGAAAGTTCAGAGAACACTTCCATTGCAACAGTACAAAACACATTTAAAGCCATTCCTGCTCCCTATCATGCACTTTAGATTCAGTGACTTTGCTTTTTCATTATTTTGTAACAAATGACAAAGAATCTTAATCTTGGAATGGTCCAAGAGGCTCTCCTAGGAAGTCACAAAAAACAACAGTTAAATCATGTTAGCTGCGCCATAGACAAAAGCTATTCAGCTAGGAAGTACCTTTAATTGTGTACTCAGAGAAATTATCCTCAGAACTATAATATATGATAATATCTGATAATAACTGACAGGTCTGCTTTCTTACACTACTATTTTACTGTGTTTGCATGGCAAGGTTTTGGTAACGGGGGCTACAGGGTGGCTTCTGTGAGAAGCTACAAGAAGTCTGCAGACACCAACATCACTGAAGAAGGAGGGCAGGAGGTGCTCCAGGCACCAAAGCAGAGATTTCTCTGCAGCCCATGGTGCAGACCATGGTGAGGTCAGTGAAGTAGATATTCACCTTCATCCCATGGAAGACCCCATGCTGGAGCAGGTGGATACCTGAAGGAGACTGTGACCTCACAGAAAGCATGTGCTGGAGCAGGTTTGCTGGCAGGACTTGTGACCCCACATGGGACCCACACTGTAGAAATTCATGAAAAACTGCAGCTGCAGGAAGGACTCACATTCAGTTCATGGAGAACTGTCTCACTTGGGAGGGACCCCACACTGGAGCAGGGGAAGAGTGTGAGGAGTCCTCTCCCTGAGGAGGAAGGAGCAGCAGAGATAACGTGTGATCACAATCCTCATTCCCTGTCTCCATGCACTGCTGATGGGGAGGAGGTAGAAAAATCAGGAATGAAGTTAAGACCAGGAAGATGGGAGAGGTGGGGGGAAGGTGTTTTAAGATTTAGATTGTATTTCTCATTACCCTGCTCTGATTCGATTGGTAATATTTTTCTTTTCCCAAGGTCAAATCTGTTTTGCCTGTGATGGTAATGGGTGAGTGATCTCTCCCTGCTCTTACCTCGACCCATGAGCCTTTCATTGCATTTTTTGTGACACCTGACATCCAGTCAGAGTCAACCCACCACAACGACCCTGCGCATCTACACGCAAGTCTACTTCTACGTCTCCTGAAGCAGCCTATTAAACCCTCAGCTGGGTTGGAAGTTCAGCTAATAGGCTGGATGAGGACTATTCCTCAGGTCTTGCTCATTCTTTTCTTCCTCCTCTCTACTTTTTCCTGGGCACAGAAATGGTTTTCTGATAAAGATGGCACAGTGCTTGCCAGATCTCTCTAGCTTGCTAATACGGCTTGTTTGCTGTGTCAGGTAGCATCTTACTAGTTATTGTGGCTATATATAAACTGTACTATACACCTATAAGAGAGAGGAGTATCAGTGCTGTTACACAGTGTATTCTGATGAGAATTCAGAGCTGTTAAATAAATGTACCTGCAGTGAATATAACTGACATGTTTTTGACATGTTAGAGACATATGCATTATTGCCACATATTTTGTAGACTGCCTCAGATAGTCCTGTAATGTGGACAACAATGTTAGCTCCACTCTTACATTGCTATGAGTCCAACTGCTACAAAATTATAAAACAGTTTTGGCTGGAAAGGATCTCTGGAGGTCATCTAGTGCCACTCTTCTCTCAAAGTGAGTCCAACTATGACAGATTCCTCTGAGCCTTGTCAAGTTCATTTTTTAATATCTTTAAGGATGATGAGTCCAGAGACTCTCTGGGCACTTACAGCTTGCTTTTGTTTTTTCCTCTTTTTCTTTTTTTTTTCATGTCTAATCATAGTTTCCCATATAATATCCTGTGTCTTCTGCTTCTCACCCTGACACCTCTACAAACAGTCTGTTTCTATCTTTCTTGCATGTTGCTAGTAAGTAGCTGAAAGTAGCAATAAGATCTCCCATTAGCCTTTGGTTGAACAAAGATAACTCTCCCAGCCTCTCCTCATCGTGCTCTCTGTGCTTCTAATCATCTTGGGAGCCCTCAGCTACACTGACTACTACATGCCAATACTTGTCTTGCACTGGAAAGCTCAAAAATGGACAGAGTCCCTCATATGGACTCTCACAAGTGCAAAATAGAGGAGAATAATCACTTCCTTCCTGCTGGTTACACAAACACTATTACTGCCTAGTATGCAGCTGTTCTTCTTCACTGCAACTTCTGCTCATTGCTGGCTCGTGTTCGCTCTGTTGTCTACCGGGGCCCTCAGGTCCTTTTTCATAAAATGGCTTTTCAGCCAGTTGATGTTAAGCCTGGATGGAAGCAGGATATCTTCCCAGACCAAGGCCAGGACTCTACATTCACCTGTGCTGAACCTCATGATATTCTTGCTGGACTCTTTCTCTAGCCTATCAATGTTCTTCTAAGTAACTGCCTGCCCTCCAGTGAAAGAATCACTCCCATCCAATGTGGTATGACCTGCAAACCTGCTAGGTGTACACTCTATGCTACCTCCTAGAACTGTAAGAATACAGGTTACTACGCTGAGGGAACCCACCAGTAACTCCCCTGACAGGATTTTGAACCATGGTCACAACCCTTGAAGTCTCACAGGCCAATCAGTGATCCACCCACCTTAAAGCTCACTTCTCAGGTTCAGGTCCTGAACTGGAAAGCGACCCTTGCAATGTCTTCATCTACTTCTCCACGTTTTTGGCTGTATCCTCAGTTGTCCCATGGGCTTGTCTAGCTAGCTGAAGTGATCCTTTAGGTGTTTTTAAATGCTTTTTATTTCCTTTCTTACATTTATTCCTTTATTTCTATTCTTGCCCATAAAAATGTTAAGTAAAGTTAAATAGTAGCACTAATAAAAAAAAAAAAAAAGTTCAAAATTGTATGTATATTAATTAATTCTCTTACTATTGGACAAAAAGTACAAGTACTGTATGTATAGAGCATGACACACAGTTAAAGGCACATACATCAATACTCTCATCTAGCACTGTGAACAGTCAGATAACAAACTGTAAGATTACTTGATATCAGCTCTGGCTGAAGGTCAGATTACATCCACAAGCCACCATTTTTTCCCAAAAACATGTTCATATCAATGAGGAACACAAAAGCAAACAAATCCAGAAATGTTTTTTTTTCACTCTTGCATATGTACATGCTCTTTCAAGTGTAAGTTTTAGTGAAGTGAAAAGAGTAACACAATTAGTCACACAACTGTAGTTACATGAGGAGTCACCTGAGTCCCTAATTGCTTAAACTTATCACTTTTAAGCAGAGTAGGCACATCAGTAGAGAATGCAATTTTTTTTTATTTTTGCCTAGGCTTTAGGGTCTCGGAGTAAGCAGTACATAGACATGCAGAAAGACAATTCCTCCTCTGAAATCTTTATCAACTCCCAAGTAAAGATAAACATGAAGAATATAGGGATGCTGCTTTTAATAAGAACAACTGAAAGAGCAGGAGTGGTTTTCATGTAGAGTCAAATATGGAGCTGACAAGACTGAGCTAGGGAAGATGGAAAACATGGGAGACAGGAGATGGACGTGAAAGAAAAAAGTGGCAATTAATGGGCAGAGGATAAGAAAGCAAGGTGAGAAGACCTAAAAAAGAATGATGAAAAATAAAGTATACTGAATTAGGAGAGAAAGTCTGTCACCCAAAAGACACTACCTGGTAGGACCCAAGTTTTATATGTTAGCATAGTGACATTTGTAGCAGCTATGTTGGTCAGTGGAGACAGAGGAATCCAACAGCCTTCTCAACACTGAGTTGTTCCTTCCTGCCCAAGAAGGACTATTCTACTGCTTCTGTGCCCTAGCAAATGAGAAAAACTCAGGTGTCCTGCTCCTCTCACTTGGGAACAGTGGGATAGGGTGCTGGCTGGATAGGGTCCTGCTCCTGCTTCAAGGCAGTGCTGCAGTCACAATTCACAATAAAAGCAAACAAGCAAACAAAAGAGCAGTGGAATTGAAATGATAAAGGCTCTTGACCACATTCTTCCATTGAATGCTCCAGTTTCTGCTAGAGAGGTCCTTTTTATACCTGTAGAGCTTACGATGGTTTAAAAGAATGCATAAACTTGTAACAATGCAAGAAATCCATATCAAACCTCTGTATAACTGGAAATTTGTTATATTGACACAGAAGTTTGTTCAGCAATGCAGTGGCACTGCATTATGGGAAAATTTCCAAACAGGTCCCAAGATGGACTGAAGTGGGGATTAGTCAGAGCACCAATCAATATCTGAAGAGATTATTTTATTTGAACTAAATGAACTGGTATTCATCACTATATGAAACAGCAAATAGTTTAGACCAAGTAAATAATGTGAAGTAGAAGGAAATTGCACAGAACAGGCTTTGTAAGGATTGCAAGATTATTGTGAGTTACGCTGGCAGTATCTACTACATCAATGCAACTGCACCAAGACTGCTTCCATGTAGCATTAGAATTATTAAGGTTAGTATAGAAATGTTTATGGTAACAGTGTTCTGGACTAGTGCAATTACAGCAGTGATGCCAGCACAGTGTGAAGCAATGCTTGCAGATGTTGGTGTGAGACTAAGTGAGAGAGAAAAAAAATCTGTGAACAACTGAATGACCATGCTATTGTCTAACTCTGACTCTCATGGAAAGGAAAGGAGAAGGTAAATATTTCCCTGCCTAATACTAGCCCAGTTTTGCAGGATATGGCCTTTTACTTTCTTTGTCTTCAAAACATCTGCTTGGCTTAGATTTATTTTGTATCTGACTTTATTCAAGTAACCTGTGGCATTCAAAAAGCATCCAGGTGTTAAGTATTTAAACTTATGGACACAGGTGCACACAATAAAAAACTTCAATTCAGGTTCCACTATCTCTACTCAAGCTAACCAATATTTTACTTCATTGCTAATCTCTTTAACTTGAGGGTTCAGAATATATTGAGTACATAGTTCCTTGCATGTTTTCTCTTTGCATGTAGTAATTAACCCCAAAAAGCTTCCAGCTGCTCAACTGAGGGTCTTAATTTGGGCCGTTTGTGTTTATAAATGCTCATAATTCTTTAGTGTTCTTAATAACGACTGTAAGTCTCCGAACACCATGACTTAGACTTGTAAAATTTATCTTGTCTGTGTGCAATGCAAAACATATGAGGCAACAGTAGAATACACATGGGGGAAAAAAAAATCTATCCATATTGTATAAAATATCTTGTAAATTGAAGCAGTCTAGTTACACATGAAGAATTAATAGTGGATGTGATATTATTATTATTTGAGTGTTCTCAACCCTAGGCAAAATCCTAAAAATTGTCATCTTTGGCAAGGAAGTATCATGCATGAGTAAAGTGAAACATATGAGATGAGGAACAGCAGTCTGAGGGGAAAAAAAAACTGCAATGAATCAATAAAATAAACTCAGTGCTACTTTGTAGAGTACAATGATGCAGCTCATGACTGCACACTAAGTTCTATGCATTGTCACAGTAATTTAACTACCACAAAGACATAGACCTAAAAAAAACTGAGCAGTCTAGTTTCTTGTTTCTTACAGCACCTAGACTAATGGTTCAGTAGAGGACATTATTAACTTTCTTGTTAAGAAAAACTGTATTATTAGCCCAACAGTCAATATTTGTTCTAAGCACCACATATGAAGGATCTCCTCATAATACCGTGTTTCAGTAGAAGTATTTTCATTCAGTTACTACAATTTTTTTAAATCCACTTTATTTCAGGTCTCACTGTTATCCTGATGGAATGCTTTCAGTGCACTAGTGCTGTTTGATACAGGCCAAGCTCAAACTGTGTTGCCATTCAAATACTCCTGTGTTATAAGAAATTACTAATATAAAAGAGAGATGGGCCTCATTGACCTACCACCATGGTAATGTAGAGGAAAGAAGCAGAAGAGGAAGCTAATTACAGTTTAGTAAGCCTAAAGTGGAAAATGTATTTAAGTGTATAAATGCATAAAAATGTACAGTCTGATTTGAGAGCAAATCTGTCCACAAGTAAAAATCTTGCCCAAGTCTACACTAGCCATTAAAAATTAAATCAACAGTTTACATCTGTCCTTAAAATACAATCAAAAAATATAATTTAGAAGTATTATTAAATAAAACAACAAAAAAGTCATTAAAATGCTGCACACATCAATAAATATGTAAGTCAATTATATTAGCAAAAAGAGTTACTATATATCTAAGAAAAAAGAAAGCAAAGCAAGAAAACACACCAACTGCTACTAATGCTGAAGTATTAGAAGAAAGCTATAGAAGAGATAGAATGACATTGTAAATTATGCTGTTTATAGAATATTAAAAAGAATCTGGGGAGCTTTTGTGAGGAATTTTAATTCAACAAGTTCCAGTCTAAGATTTATTTAATAGTCTGTTCTACCATAACTACATTATTGAAATTATACAACTGTACTTTATCAGTAATAATAGAGTGGAAGTGCATACATCTTCCAAAGGGGCTAAGAATAAAAAAAAAAAAAAAAAAAAAAAAAAAACAAACAAAATAAAAAAAACAACCAAGGCAAATATAATCTGTTAATATAGGGATTCGGTTATCAAAATTAATGGAGTAAACTACATTATATAGATATGCTGTGACAACTCCACTCATAACGTCAGGAAAAGCATAGGGCCTCAAGAATTAAAATGCCAGGCCTATGAGTATATAACTCCTATAGTATCTTTAACTCTTACAAATGTTTCAATGGAGTTGCCAGATGATTCTAATAATACTGTGTGCAAATTATGCATAGTAGAGGACACCAATATATTTATGTGTCTCTAAACAGTGAGATATTATGATAATTTTTATATAAGATCTGAAAATTACTGTCTCAGCTTTGAATGTCTTAAACATTTTTAATATAATTGTGAGTTTTCAGGTGTTCTGAATTCAATATGCCATTCTCACTGTAACAGGAGGCTACTCTTGGGTTCAGGACCTGGCATATTTACCTGAAAGTGTGAAATAAGCATCAGACTCAAGCACTTCTGGCACCGACGAATGGGAGTTGAGGTGCTGGTGAGTGGGTAAGCTCCACTGCTGCCACGGTGCCAGTAGTTTGTGCAACCTGTACATAAAAGCTGCTTCTTTTCAGCAGACCTCCAGAAATCAAAAGAAAAGAAAAAGAGTCCCCGCATCCCCGCCTTGAAATGGGAAGACAGAGAAGAGCAAAGGTTGAGGCTTGGCTCCACCACTCCTTTCCTGCCTGGCGTCCAGCACACCCCCAGAGCTCTGCATGTCGGCATTGCAGTTCGAGAGGGGCTCTCCTGGCTTCCCCACGCCTGCTATGGCTAGGGCCGAGCCCTGCTGCGCTGGGGTGCAATTAAGCGCCGCTCTAGCTGCTCTGCAATTGACTGAGGGCTTGAGCAGGCATGTCTGCAGCAAAGCAGTCAAATGCTGTGGAAACCGTAGCGAGTTCATCGTCATTTCAAACGACGGCGCCGAAAAAAGCGCAGGAACGGGTCGAGGGCGCTGCGCGGAGGTGCGCGGGAGCCACGCACCCTCAGCCGGTGGCAGCGGGACTCCCTGTGACACACAGCCCCCGCTGCCTCCGCGGGGCGACCGGCGGGTTAGCTTCTACCTGGCCTCGGGGGGCGAAGGGGGAGCAAGGGAGACTTCCCTGCTGAGCAGGTGGGTTTGATGTTTTGAGCTGTGGGTGCACCTCCAGCTCTTCTCCTTCGTGTGCACCCACGGTCTAGTTAGTGGTGTGGTCCTTCGCCGCAGGAGTGCGCGAGTGGGAGCTTCAGTGTCACCTGTTAGGGAACCTCCAAACACGGCTTTGTCTCGAACTGAAGCCTCAAGGTTTTTGAAGCTCTGTTTTAGGCTTGCTTCCTCCTTTATTCTCCCTATACACTGTTTAAGTACACACATGCTCCTCTTTCCCTCTTGCTGATGCTTCGCAAGCAGAAATGTTTGTTAGGTTCTTACCTACCAAAGGAAGGTAAGGGAGAAATACCCCTTCATGTTTGGCATCCCTTGATAGCCTTCGCTACCTCCACAGATAAGGTTTAACTCCTGTTCCCTATTCTGACAGCGATCGGGCTTCCTATGTGGTGCCAGAGCATCACTGCGGGAGGGGAAGGAGAGGTCGATCCGGCCCCTCGCTGGTTCCCGCCCTCCGATTCAGGCCTTGCTGATGGCCTCGTTGTGTTCCGGGGAAGGGAGGAGGGCAAACCGAAAGTTCTCGGTCTGAACGACAGGTAGCCGCAGAGTGGTAGTTTCGAGAGGTCTCACTGCCAAACGCCAAGAAGAATTCCCAGTGCAGAAGAAAACAAACAATACCAAAACAAACAGATTACAAAAATATTTTGGACCTAGTTGGTTTTTTTGTTTGTTTGTTTTTCAGCAGATCAGTAGAATACGTCAAGCAGAGCTTTCACTACAGCATAAGGAAAAAAAAAATCGGGTTGGGTGGTTTTTGGTTTTGGGTGGTTGTTGTTGATTTGAGGCTGATAATCCCCGAGCTGTGGTGGTTTCAGACGAATCTTCTGTCAAGTGTTGCAGTTCAGCGCTGCTGTATGTATTGCATCTTGGAAACAAACAGTGTGGTAGCTGGAAAACTTAGGAACCAAGGAGAAAGGTCAAGGGTAGAGGCTGATGAGTTTTTGTTGTCTTAGCTGAAGAATTATAAACAATCAAAGGAGTGTCATTAGCCGCACTGTCCACAAGACTGGGAAAAAAAAAATAAAGACCTTTTTGTAGACTGACACTCTGCGCTCTGACACCTTCCTGTCCAGTACCTCTTCCAGGCACGGCACTGCAGGGAGGGGACACATCCCTGGGGAGCAGCTCAGCGCCCGGCGGCTGCCCGGCGGTGCGCAGGGTGCGGAGCGGCGCTCAGCCCCTCTCGCCGCGGCAGCCAGACGGCCTCGCCGTCGCTTGCTGAGTCGCGCCCGCGTTTCGCCTCGAAATTCAGCCTGCAAAGCCGCCCGTGTCCCATCTCTCCCTCCCTGCCGCCGTCCCCCCACCCCGCCTGCCCCCGCACGGAGCGGTGCGGTGGAGCGCATTACTTAGACGAGTCCCCTGCGGCGGGGTGCGGAAGGCTCACTCCGGGCAATCGAAGGGACTGGGTTAGAACCCTGATGGTTGTGGAGCTCGGCGTGCCCACCGACGGCTGGCAGAAACAAAGAGTTAAAATATAAAACCAATTTTTTTTTTTCAAAAATATTAATGTTCTTATAACGGAAGTTCTTATCAGTGGGTTGCACTGTACTTGGCAAACAAGCCTTTTTACCTTTTAAACAAATAATTCATTAGGTAATTAAATTCAAGTGAGATTACTCTAATTAAATATACACTGCTGTTGAATCATAATTTCTATGTGGCCTAGTTAAAGATGAACGATCTCTTATTCCTGACAAAAAAAAAAAAAAAAAAAAAAAAAAAAGGAAAGCTTTAAAAGAATTTCCCAGTGACTGGAATAATAGATTTATACACCACTGTACAGAGGTCATTTCAAGAAAGAAGAGACACCAAACACAACATAAAGGGACTTTTCATGTCTGAAGATACTAGAATTTCAGGTTTTATTGCTGCGAGTTCTGTTAAAAGACTTTGTGGAACCTAGGAGGAAATCAAAATTATCTTTCAAAAGGCGATAAGTTATATAAATATGTGCACAAACAGAAACGTGTCTCAGAAGGTATTAGTTCTGCATAATTTCAGATGAGTAGCTACTAGGCCTCAAAGGAAACAGTGCATCTTGAAATGCTCTGAAGGCTTACATTGGCCAAAATAAGGCAGGACTTTAGCAAAATTAGAAGTAACTTTGTAGCCAATGATGTGCTATATGTCCTGGTTCCCTTTAATAGCATTAGGCGTTCAAACCATAAAGACTAATCTGGAGAGTAGAAGTTCCTGCTCTCTGCTTTGATCTCCTTCCTCTTGGCTGTTTAAAGCTGACAGTTTGGCTGAATGGCATTCACTGCTTTCATTTGTAAGACATGAGTTTCCTAGTGTTCCAGAGCTAGCAGCTACACCTGTACTGCAGGAATTTACATTGCATTGCTCCAGGATGGCATTGATTTGGGACGGGTGAAATACAAACACAAACTAATTAAAAACTGCATAATGCAGCCCTACAGGAACAAGACAGAAAAACAAATAAATACAACTGCAGCTGGCACGGCAATTGTGCCTCTGCCCCCAAGCAACAGTCTGGTGACATAAAATTATAAACCTTAAAAATCTCACATAATTGCTGTTGATCATTTTAGTGACAAAATGGAAATTATTTTGTTAATTAAGTTGAGCCCCATAAAATATTCATAGATAGGTAGACAGACAGACGGATAGATAGATGCAGAGAGAGGCAGATGATTCATTCTATAGATTTGTGGGCTTGTTCACATAGGCCTGTGTGCAAAGCTTTCATTTGCAAAAACACTAAGGAAGAGAGCATCTGTGCATTCGCATTGCTATCAGAAACAAATGTAAGTTGCAACTGAGGTGGATTGATAAAGGATTAACAAAAAGTCACCGCCAGGGTGTCGAGGAAAAAAAAAATCAATATATCTGAATTTAATAATTAAAAAGAAAAAAAGATTAAAAAAAAAAAGCCAGAGATATTACTACTTTTAAAATGCACGCTCTCCTTAAATTAAATAATCTTTGTAAATGTCTTATTAGCTGTTACCTTGAGTACATTAGCTGCTTAGACTTGGATTCCTTCCTGTACCATGTACCTGTATCATGGATACGTGCAAGTTCACATTTAGGGAATCGACCGGGTATCCCTGATCGCAACTTTGTGTTTATTTGGACAAACCAAGCCATTCGTTTGCACTGTCAGAGGTCTGGAAGCTGCTGTTGCTGTGGATTAGATTCACAAAAATAGAGCGAGATTTTTTTTTTCTTTTACCTTTTTATTTAAACGTAAATGTTCTTCTGGTTGGGCGTGAAGGGGAGGAGGGGGGGAATGTGGCGCTCCAGAGCTACATCACCTCTCCACCTATAATTGTTTGACACATGCCCTGTTGTCACAAAGTAGGGTTGTTTCCCAGACCCGGCTGGAAAAAAAAAAAAAAGAAAAAAAAAAAAAAAGGTGCAAAGTAATAATGAGTGTTTAACAAGGCTCATAAATCAGGGTTGATGAGAAGCGCTCAGGACGGACGGGCGGAGGCGACGGGGCCTGGCAGAGGGTCACCAGCGGGAGGAAACCAACTCCAAGGTCCTGCGGAACCGCAGCCAGTGCTACCGGCACCTCAAAAAAGGGACACGTCGTCAAATGAAACACGGTCCCATGCTAAATCAAATATAATACACTTAATGAAAACTCAGTCAACTGATCCGAATAGCCGATACTCGGTGCATAATTAGAATCTAGGGGAGATATATTAAATTAATGGATTCAGTCCTGCACAGATGTATCATTAAAATGTATAGGATTGATACTTAACATGGGAGAGTTATTTTAAACTTATACATAAAAAAAGACAGAGAGGGAAGAAATTTTTTTTTTTTTTTTTTTTAAAAAAAAAAAAAAAAAGACGATGAAACTACCTGCCGAGGACAGTTAGAAAATTAACAACATACGGATAATCTATTTTTTTTTCACTTCCCCCACCCCGGCACGTTCTTTCCACAGAAGAGAAAATTGAAACAGACTATGAACTGAAGAGATCATCTTAAATTTCTTTGTCTATTACCGGTGCGAGCTGAAAATCAAGACAGGATTTGTGAAATAAATCGTTACCAGGATGTTTCAAAGCAGTCACAGAATCAAATGAAAAGTTTTCTTCCCAAGCCACAAACAAGGGGCTTTAGCGATTAAGCCTCCTTTTCTTTTGGTAGATCTTATTATCAACGCCGCATAAACCCCGAATTTTACTACCAGGTCCATATACGCGCGTCTGCATGCAGAGTCGGCGCACAAACGTGCGTATCTCCCTGGAAATTACACGGGTGAACCGTAGACTAGTAAATATCTGAACTCCACTCTCAAATTGTGCTCTGCTTAGTATCCTATTCTCTCCCCATAGTTAGGTGTCTCCTTTCAACATCTCTGTCATCTCCATTTGAAGACATTTTCAGCGGTTTATCACTGCCATCTCCAGCCCTGCACATTTGCAGCAGGTTATCACAATTGCCAGTCCCCCCTGGCTGATGTGTTGCGCTGATTACCATCAGTGCCCTCAGATATTTGGTGCGGATTCCCAGCACTGCAATATCCACTCTTAGGACATCTGGAGCAGATCAGAATCACTGACTTCATTTTTTAAGTAGAGTCAGTGCTAAAGCTTCACATACCCTCTTCGCAAACATGCCCTTTAGACAATTCCTGCAGAACCAGCCTTTAGTTAAAATTCGGCCAAGCAGCGACCCCTATGTCTGGATTTGCATTTCTTATCGGACCCCTATCTAAACTGATTTGTTAATAATAAAGAGAAAATCTCTTGGCAGTGGATGCATCGCCTTAAGAAACTGGAAGGATCACACTGTCTTAGCAAACTCCTTCTCAAGAAAAGCTCTTTAAGGAGAAGTTTATCTACCCAATGATCTTTGAATTATATGAGCATGGCCATTTAGGTCGATTTAGTTTAAACAGTATACAATTTATTTTAAGCGATTACCTTAGGTATAATCACATTATACCCAGCGCCGCTATATATTTCTCTCCCGCCTGTTTTCAGACGTGCATCTGCTCTCCAGCGGGAAGGTGGCTCTGCTTTTCAGTCCGAGCCCAATCCCTATTTTCCCTATTTTTTTTGCTACGTGCCTCTTTACCGTCTTTTAAAAGGCAGTTCTTCTAATGAGTTGGCACTGCACTCCTTTTGGTTAGGTTTTGCCGAAAATTCAAGAGGCATTCGAGCAAGTAAAACACAGATTTCAGGGGAAAAAAAAAAAAAAAAAGTAAAAATAAGAGATTTTTTTTTTCTCCCGACCTATGTTTAAAATGACTTTTTTTTTTTCCCTTGAAAAAGTATTTTATTCCATCTCTGAACAATTCCAAGCTAATTTATGGGCAAGGAGGTTGGTCACAACAACATTTTGACTGTTTAGGTCTCGGCTTTAGGGAAAGATTTTCTTGGTGCTTTTGGCAGCTGCTGCTGATGTTTGTAATTTTCCGTACAGTTTCGTTCTTTTTGCACTTTTGTTATTAAGCTCTTGCTATAGGTCTTGTATGGGGGGAAATAAACCCAGAATCTCCCAGACCTTCACTAAACTGATTTTCAAGCTAAGTAGCTTAGTGTAGCAGCTCTGGTCCCAGCTTACTTGCACAAGGGAGAAAAAAAAATTATAAAGGGCTTTGAAAGGTAGCCTACTAAAGTGACTTAATAAACCACTAGAAAAATGGGCAATGTCCAATGCAGGAGCAGGAATCGCGTGGTGAGGGATTGGCATTTACTGATCAGAACTGTGCATAATTAATGCCGTTCTCAGGACTCTGCTCATCCTTGCGCCGGAAACTTTGCAGATGAGCAACAAAGCTCTCCTCCCACTCTTGCAACTTTTCCCGTCCTCGGCGAGTTTCCTCCTTCCTTTCTTTCTTTCTTTTATTTTTTCCTTCATATTTTTTGTCTTTTTCTTTTTTTTCGCTCAAAATCACCGTAACGGGTAACCTGCACTTTGTATTTTTTTTTCTTTATTTCCACGCAAGGTCAAGAATAGCAAAGTTTCCCCCCTGAATCCGAAAAGACAGAAAAGCAAGCGAGACTTTTTTTTTTTTTTTTTTTTTTTTTTCCCCTGAACCGATCTGAGCAGGATGGGGCTGGTGGGGGAGGGGATGACTCACATTTCTTAGCCTCCAAGTGGAAACCTTTTCTGGATACACATTCCACCCAGATCTAAAGCACTAAGAAGATTTCGGCAGCGTCGGTGCCTTATCCCACCTTTATTTACCTGCAGCCCTTGTAATGTGACACTTCCATTCGCAAAACATCGCTGCGATTTTTCTAGCCCCACTCAGCTTTGTTACGGCGGTGCGTTTTTGCCTGGGGGTTGCACTCCTGCTTTGAGGGTGAGAATTTGGAAGGGGGGGCGGGAGGTGGGGGGTAGGTCCTCCCCTCTCTGTTAGACATAGGAAGGGCAAAGCTCGCTATTTCCAGCTGATGGGGGGAAAGAAGTTTAACCAACTCTGAAACGGAGCGGTTTCGTGGAGAGCTGGGAGGGAACAGCTGGCCGGGGTTAGAGACACCCCGCAGGGGCGTTCGTAGTGGGAGAGGCATTTCCCTCCGCTCCAGCGGCGGCCGGGACCCGTGGTGTCGGTCTGAACCCGCCGGCTGCAAGCTCGGAGAGAGGGCTCAAAGCTCCGCGGAGGGGCGCGGACCTTGGGAGCTGCGTCTCTCCCTAGGCTCTGCAAAAGAGGAGAGACACCCTTGGTCCCCCGCCTTCTTCTCTCCCTCCCGCCCCCGCCGCTTGCATCCCGAAAAGCAGCAGGCCTTCTCCTCTGCGGCCCCCTCCGAGCCGCGTCGCGCCGTCCCTTGAGGAAGAGCTCGGTGGCCCCGTCCGCCCCTTCAGCACAAAGACGGAGCTCTCGAGCGGCGGGGACCGCGGCGGCGAGGGCTGGCCTGGGCTGGGGGCGGCCGCTCCGTGCTACTCCGCGCGGTCGCTCCGCTGGGGCGGGCCGAGGGGGCGGCAGCACCCTGCTCTGCCCTCCCCGCGCCCGGTGGAGCGGTTGCCCAGCCCCGCCGCGGGCTCCGGGCCGGACTCGTGAAGCAGAGCGGGCCCTGGACAGTCCCACTGGGGCTGGAAGTGTCGGGGGAAGAAACGCCCAGCCCTCAGCCCGCCGCTCTCCCGCTCCCCGTGTCTCTCACTGGCGGGGCTGAGAGGACCCGGCAGCGGTAGGAAAAGGAAATTTTGCTATGCCGGCCGGGAAGTGCGAGGCTCTGCCGGCCCCGGCGGGGTACGAGTGAGCCCCTCACGTCGAGGAAGAGGGCAGCATCGTGGGCAGGTCACAGCAATGACAACTCGTGTCCTTCAAGGCGGCCGAGTCCCTCGGTCTCTCGCAGAGGGGCCCTTTGTCTCCCGCTGCACCTTCCACCCCGCTCCATGGGGAAAAGGGGAAGAAGAAGGAAAAAAAAATCTCTTCATCTAATCATTGCTGCTAATGACGGTAATAGCAACAGCCCGTTTTGGTCCTATCATGTCCACCCCTGCGTTTCCTTTGGTCCTTGTTGAAACGGAAGGATGGAAGTTTTGACAATCCAGAAACCCCTCGGGCTGTCCCGGCTCGGGGGCGAGGTCTGGGGGTCTTCTGTGCCCCTCGGCATACATGTTGCCACTGTTGATTTGCGGGTTTATTTATTGCTAATATTCTAAGAACTGTCCCAAAGCCTCTCATAATTGTCCCTGAGTGTAAATCGTTCGGCAGGGTACGAGGAAGAGAAAGGGTACGGAGGAAGATCGCTGCGGGTCTTTTTTAATTCTTTTTTTAAAAAAAAAAAACAAAAAACCTAAAAATCCTTCTGGGAAGAGCTGCTAAGAACCTTTTGACTTTCGGCAAAGTTGTGTATGTGTGGCGTTTGTGGGTTGCTATAGATAGACCGCATTTATTTATTTATTCATATGCCTTTTTTCCCCCCCCCTTTCTTTCAAAGTGGTAAATTGTTACAAGTCGCCTGGCTGCAAAGCCCCCTTTTCCTCTCACGGCCACACTCGTTTGTTCCTGAGTCCAACGACGACAAGGGGGAACTCAATGTTAAAGGTGGAAAAAAACAGCAACACAGTTGTTTTTGTTAAAAGGGGACACACTAAGGCTGCGAAACAGCAAAACCCCAATGTTGGACAGCTGTAAAATCGTGTAGACAGGTTGTCATACAGCAGTGGGGGCTTTTCTGAAAGGAGCCCATTGCTAAACATTAAATACACACACAGCAGAGCACAGCAGCTGCGCGGACACACGCACACGCGCGCACACACACACGCACACGCAGGCACCGAGGAAAGTGGCCCAGGCTGAGCTGTGCACCACGTGCTGCACCGAGGGGGGCGGGAGGGGGCGCGGGGCGGTGCTTACAGCTCAAGTGGGTGCCAATCAAAACATCAACTTCAAATTGTATCTGAAAGATCAGCCTAGGACCTAAGGGCAGACACATCAGTTGGAGCTCAATTGTTGATCAGATCACATCTAAGGGATTTAGGAGCACAGAAGAGCCGAGATTTGAGGAAAGACACCCCACTGAATCCTTCCACACTCCTCCTCCTCCTCCATATCTAGGTTGCAATATATCTCTGACAGAAAGAAATCAGAACGAAAAAAGAAAATTATCGGCTCGATTTCTGTTCTCTCGCCCTACCTGACTCCAGTAAAGAAGTGGGGGCGGGGGGGAGAGGAAAAAAAAAAAAAAAAGAGAGAGAGAGAAAGAAAGAAAGACAGAGAGAGATCCAGAGAAGCCTGGGTTTGTTCCGCTCCCCTCCCCGGCTGTCCAGGCTCCCTCCTCCCCCTTTTTTTTTTTTTTTTTATAATTCCTTCCCCCCCCCCCCTTTTTTTTTTTTTTATTTTATATTTCTGCCGCTTCTGTCGCCGTCGCCAGTGCCGCCGCCGCTGTGCCCGCGCCCCGGAGATGTCCTTCCCCCAGCTGGGCTACCCGCAGTATCTCAGCGCCAGCCAGGCGGTGTACGGGAGCGACCGGCCCGGGGTGCTGGCCGCCGCCGCCGCCGCCGCAGCCGCCGCCGCCGCCGCTTCGGGCCGGCCCGCGGGCGCCGAGCTGGGCAGCGGCTCGGCCGCTGTCACTTCGGTTCTGGGCATGTACGCCAGCCCCTACAGCGCCCCCAACTACAGCGCCTTCCTGCCCTACACCGCCGACCTCGGCCTCTTCTCCCAAATGGTGAGTGAGCAACCGCGCTGCCTCCCGCGCCCCACCGGGCCCGCCGAGCACGGCCGCGACGCGCGGTGGCCGGGGGAGCCGGGGGCGGGGGCGGGCGGAGGCCGCGGAGCCGAGCGCGGGGAGCGACGAGGCAGTGCGTTGACGGCTCCCGCCCGGCGCGGAGTTCGCCGCGGAGAGGGGAGCGTGTGTGTCGGCGGGTCTGCGAGGGAGAGAGGGGCCGAGGGGCTGCGGAGTCCGTCTGCAGGCGCAGCCCCCATCCACCCCGTCGTTCCAGACGGGAAAAACTCCTCCGAGTTTGTCTTCTTGGCGGTGGAAAGGCTGAGCAGGGGTCCTGCCTCCGTCTTGTCGGCTTTCCCTAGCAACTCGGCTTTCTTTTTTTTTTTTTTAATTGTTGTTACTGGTGGTGTTGTTGACGGGTGATATTGTCGGTCCTGTTGTTTCAGTTGGCTTTCCAGCGCGCTCCTCTTTCCGCCTGATCCTTTGCTTTCCCGCCGAGCTATTAACAGGTTCTGTCCGAAAGGCCAAAGTGCAGTCTAGCTAGCTGGTACGCCCATGTATTTCAAGACGTTTTCCTTAAGTCCTAAAAATGGTCCGTTCGGTTCCCTGAACTTTTCATACTCTGATCATGGCAAGTATCATAGATCGGATTTGCATCAAGCGACGAGAGCATCTACATCCCACTATATGCATCGGAGCAGAAAGAGATCTTGGCGCTAACTCTAAAACAAATTACCGTCACCCAGATTGTCCTCGGATCTTTTATTTTTTCTTTTATTTAGAACGTAATAGTTTAGAAGTGTAACATTTTTTTTTTTATTTATTTATTTTAAAATTAACTGGTTTTCTCTCTCATGTCTTTGAAACGTTTTCGTTGCTAGTATTTCCAAATTTCTTGGTGACGGTACGCACAGGTTCCACTTTCTAAATGTCCTGCTTCTCTTGTGCCCCCTGGAACACAGAAGTGTGAATATTTGTAACTGGGTGCATGCAAGGCATAACTTGTGATGGTATTTAATACATATATGTAGGCAAGTAGGTAGATACGGTGTTGAACAAGGGTCCACATATGAAAACAGATCATTTTATGCTGCAAATATTTCCTTCGAAGGCACTTTTAAGATCATGCACTTCCCACTTTTTTAACCTTGATTTTTCAAATGCAGTAAAAGTTGATACAGAAGCAATGAGTGATTTACAAGTAGCTTCTTCAAAAGAATTCCCAACAGAGATTACACGAAAAATATCATTTCAGCAACAATAACAACAGACAGCGCAATAAAGGGAGTGCAGAAAGCCTACTCTGTAACACATTACAAAAATTACATCGGGCTTCTCTTTGTGAATAAGCTTTGTCTCTGAAATTAAAATACATGATCCTTTTTAACTATTTGGCAAAGTTAGATTAGTTTCTTCGCGGACATTTTTGGAGAGGTTAATTTTTAAGGCTGACACAAATTTCGCAAGAGTAATAACAAGAACATGTTTCTGGACTAGAAAAAAAAGAAGTGCGATATTGTAGTAGAAGAAAAAAATTGAAAATATCTTTAAATGTTAGCTATTCAGGAACAGTTCCTACTCGCAAAGTATCCTTTGGTGTTTTACTACAGTGATTTACCATGACGGTGATATTTTGAAATAAATTCTAAAATTCTGAGCATTTGTACATGATGAGCTAAAATATTAACTTAATATCTGGACAATTCGGGGTAATAATGAGGCCTAATGAGGTTGCTAGAAAGATAAAATGTTATTTACCAAAACACCTGATGGGGTAATTTGACTTGCTGTGTTTTACTACTGATGATAAAAAGAATATTGATTGCAAATAAATCACCGTCTCTAAACGCTTGTAAACAATTTGTGTTTGCCCTGCCCAGATCAAAGTAAAACTTATGAGATAAAGTGTTGCATATCCATATCCTACAATGTTTGAATTAGTTTTAATTCCAGAGTTTAAAGGCTCTTCCAACACTTAGAAGTTAATATTTTACACCAGAATCTTAGAGTGTGACTGAGGAGCTGGAGGTGGGGAGGCGTTGGCTTGAGTGTGAAAAATCTCTTACATTTTAAGTGTCTTCATACTGAAGTTGTGCATTCATCTCCCCCGTCTCGTCTCACGCCAACTCCTTTTAAAGGCAGATCTAGGGCCAAAGACGAATGCTCTGCATGCATTTCTAATATCCTTCTGGATATTTTTCAAGTAAAATGCGGCGTTGTGAGCAGGCATTAGTTTATAACTGTGGTGTAGTACCTGCTTTCTCTGGCTGATAATTTCGAGAGCACAATAAATTGTGTCGCCGAGGCGACTGCGAAATTGCTGCTTTTCCATCGTTTGATTTGATTTGGTTTGCGGAGAAAATTAGCATAAGGTCTGGCAGAGCCCAGCTTAGCCCCTCTCTTTTCCTTCCCCTGCAAGAAGGGGGGATCATTTGGGAATAACTTTGTCTGATCTAAACGTGAAGAGCCTGGAGCGGGGAGGGCCGAATTTGCCTGTGAAGACCCTCTGCACCGCTCCAAGGCGTATTCCGGCTCCAGGAGTAGCCTATTCAGGTCTGTTAGAGACGCTAACGAGGTAATTGATGTGCTTTTTCCTCTCCGCTTGTCTGAATGTGTTGCAGGGCTCCCAGTACGAGCTGAAAGATAATCCGGGTGTCCACCCCGCTACCTTTGCTGCCCACACCGCCCCCGGCTATTATCCCTACGGACAGTTCCAGTATGGGGACCCGGGGCGGCCCAAAAACGCCACCCGGGAGAGCACCAGCACCCTCAAGGCCTGGCTGAACGAACACCGCAAGAACCCCTACCCCACTAAGGGCGAGAAGATCATGTTGGCCATCATCACCAAGATGACCCTCACCCAGGTCTCCACCTGGTTCGCCAATGCCCGCCGGCGGCTCAAGAAGGAGAACAAGGTGACCTGGGGCTCCAGGAGCAAGGACCAAGAAGATGCAAATATCTTCGGGAGTGACAACGAGGGGGACCCGGAGAAGAATGAAGACGACGAGGAAATCGACCTGGAGAGCATAGACATAGATAAAATAGATGAGAACGATGGGGAGCAGAGCAATGAGGAAGAGGAGGAGAAACCTGAACTCCTGAGACAAAGCAGTGAAGAGGATCACTTGGAAAAGGAGAAGGATTTGGCACTGACAGGGTCTGAAGGCCTGAAACCCAAAGACACACTGACCATGGTGAAGGAGGCCTCTGACAACAGCACACGAATCATCAGTCCTGGGGGACAGAACAATTTACAGATGCCATCTCACAGCAAACCCAAGATTTGGTCTTTGGCAGAGACAGCAACCAGTCCTGATGGTGCTCTGAAATCTTCTCCCCCTCCACCCCCTCCTCCCCAGGTTAACCACACTTCTCCACAGATCCAGCACCCCGCTTTTCTCCCTAGCCATGGACTCTACACATGCCAGATTGGCAAATTTCACAACTGGACAAATGGGGCTTTCCTCACTCAGAGTTCCCTGCTAAATGTGAGGTCTTTTTTGGGAGTAAATCACCACCACGCTACTCATCACAATCATCACCTCCAGGCCCAGCAACAACCTTCTGTTCTAACAGCGACCCTGGGAGCCCTAAGCAGTGAAAAACCTTCAGAGAGGACCAGTCCCAAACACATAGGTAATTAATGCATCAGGCACCCACCTCCCACTTCACTCCCAACACATACACATGAACATCTTCTACTTGAGGGATGGTGTCAGATTCAGCCCTGGTGTAACTGGTTGCTTTTGACGGAGTTAAAGACAGTTTACCCTAGTGTTGTTTTGTTTGTTTGTTTCTTTTTTTTTTTTTTTTCCCCTCAAACATGTTGATTGCACCCCATTTTACGTGGGTGATTACATTCTCACCCTATAAGCCCATCCAATAAGATGAGAATGAAGAAAAAGTGCAGTGAAATATATAGTTTTAGTTTTGCTTTCCTTCCCTCCTTTCTGGCCCTCATATCCAAATAATTCCAGTGGCAGTCCAAAATGTGGCAAGAAAGCTTGCATACTCCTTAAATATTGAAAGTAAGGAATAGTGCCGCACACACACACACACACATACACATATACCTACACATGCCTGAACAAGATGGGGAGAGGGAGATTTGTTTTCTGCATACAGCCCAGAGTTTTGCTGCTGTTATTCTAAAATGGTTCTCCTGTTTTTGCCTTTCTTTTTTCTCTTCTGTCTCCTTCTAGAAAGAGAAAATGTACCAAGAACTGACTCCCCACCTCAGCCGCTAAAATCGCCCTTCCAGCCTGTCCGTGACAAGTGAGTTTGTTTGTTTGTTTTCACTGCAGGAATGTTACTTATGTGAAACAGAGTGTTTGAATAATAAAGACTAATTATAACACCTAATCATCACCATAATAATACATACAGACAACAAGAACAACATAGAAGTTGCTGTAATCTTTTCAAAGTAAGGCTAAATTACAATTGTACATAGCCAGACTGTAACTTTTCTGAAACTTAACAGACCTCAAAGATCTCGTGTTAATTACACCAGTGACAATGATTTCTGTGCAATTAACTAATACTAGGATGCCATAGCAATAGACAGGCAATTATAGGAAAGGATTCTCTCTTCTTTTTTTTTTTTTTTTTCTGAAAGATTGTTACCTTTTTTTTTATTTTTTCCCCCCCCCCCCCTCCTCCTCCTTTCCCCCCTGCAGCTCTTTGGCTCAGCAAGAGGGAACACCGAGAATTTTAACAGCTCTCCCTTCCGCTTGATTAAATGGTTTGGTGAAAACATATTACAGAGACTGGTATTAAGGAAAAAAAAAAAAGATTAAAAAAAAAACAAAAACGAAACTATATAAACGACTCCCATCAATCTCCTTTTGCAATAAGGTGATGCAAATCTATAAAAGCGATTACACAAATCTGTAGATGGATCCCCTTCTTCATTGTACCATTTCAGATCGTGTTATTCTAACCATTCTTGGATTATTTGTTTGGTAAATGTTCCCCATGTGTTTGTGTTTTTTCTGTATATAGAGTGATTTCAGATTGTAAATAGCGCGTCAGCAAAACTTGTCTAAATCATATATTTTTGTCTAATAAACTAAATGAAATTATGAGCTCTCTTCAGATATGTATTCTGTTGCTGCAGATCTTATACATATATTACAAATCTATTCAAACATTTATAATTTGCTTTCTAGAAAGTCAAGTCTTTTTGCCTGTCGATAACTGAAACTTAAAATACCAAATCCAAGCTTTTAATGAGTCTTGTAGCTATTTTGTCAAAAACAAGACGCGAGCTTCCCTTTTCATTCACATAAATTTAACAAGCTGAGTGAAGCTGGTTCTTGACTAGTAAAATTAAAGTTATTTTTTCAATTGTGATGAATCAGACGTGTTCTGTAGTATCCATTTTCCATTTTCCATCCATAAATGAATCTGAGTTCCACTTACGTTAAAAAATACATTCTTGACAATGAAAGGGACGCATTTTTTTACAGTTCCCTAGTGTATAACTTTGCTGTGCAAACCGGTTCCTAAATTGGATCAAGAGCTTTAGTGCTTCGGTACACATTCCTGACGAAGTCGAAATAAAAAAAGATTAGGAAACAGAATTATTTGTAACGATTCACACTTGAAATAAACACGGAGAAAATATGACTGTGAAAGATTTTTTCCCTGTGAGATTAAGCACAATCCTAGTAGAAAAAAAAAAAAAAAAAGCAGCTCTTGTACTTCCCAGAAGAAAGTTCTGCGATTCCTATCTGTTGGTTAAAAAGAAACAGAGAGACAATCTATCGGTTTATAAAGGCATTAATCTTCCAAAGAAGGTCCGTTAAAATGTGTAATATTTTGAGTGTTTACTTCTTTTCTCTCCTAAATGAGAACACTAAATGAGCATTGAGGTGCTAATAAGATACCAGATGGTTGTTGATGGTGGAAAATGGAAAGAAGCAGCTGGGAAAGTCATTAAGAAATAATGTGGTGACGCCCTATCCAAACGGAACCAACCTCAAACCAAGACTTGTCGGAAACAAGATGAGATTTTCAAATAAAATATTAATAAAATCCTTGTCAGATATCAGAATATTGATCTTGCTTTAGCTGCAAAATCATCGCAAGCAAAGAGAGGTCTAGGTGAACTGTCGCTTAGAGATCTGCTGGCAAAGCAGTGGAAGTGGTAGGCTTCTATTTTTTGCGTTTTTCAAATGGATCAGAGAAACAGATCAGACGAGAAATAGATTTTGTGCGGGATATCTGAAGGGCTGAAGTGCACAGCGCGCCGTCTCTCTGAAAAGAGACTCTTTTTGCCATCCTGCGGCTCCCAGCATAGCATCAATGTGTTTCCTTTCTGGCTTTAATTGCTTTATTTTTCCGAAATCACAGGCAGTCCTGGGTTGGCAGAGTTTCCAACAAAAGAGTATATTACAGTTTTAACCAAACCGTAATAACATAGCTTTCCGAGGAAAAAAAAAGAGTGGAAAAAGTCTTTTTTTAAAAAAAAAAAAGAAGAAAATAAAAATAAAAATAAAAAGACTTCACGCCTGTAAAGACAAACGGCGCGTCAGATCAGTCCTAATGTAAACGTGATGGAATCACTTTCTGCTTCCTACCAGTTCAGAAGAAATAGCTGCAGCCCCGCACAGGCCGCCTCTCTCCTGCTTTAGGCCCGGCTTCCCAAATTCCTCAGGGGAGCCGCAGCCGGTCCTGAACAATCCGGCGGTCCGGGATGCTGCCGCCAAGCGCCAGCCCTGGTCCCCCTCTCCGCCGCCAAGTCCCACTGTCCTGGTTGGGCACCGCTCCTTCAAAAGTGGGAGAGGACATGTGGAAAACGGGCAGTGATGCTCTGGCGAGGTGCAGCGAACGCGGCGGTGTCAAATTGGCTTAGGGAGGAGAGGGGATTACTTTGCGGCATACGAACGGCAAGAAGGGACTTTTAATTGTGGAGAGCGAAGGAGTGTGAGTGTGTGTGTGTGTGTCCTCTGTGCGTGTGTAAGTGGGCACTCCCGCTTCCCGCCTGCCAGCGGCGGGCAGCTGCGAGCGGACGAGAGCGGGTCGGAGCGGGGCCGAGCGGCGGGGCGCTGGCCTGGCTTTGGGCGGGCTCGCAGCGCCCTCTGTGGGCTGCGGGCGGCGCCGTCCCCTCGCCCGGCGCCGGCGGCAGCCGGAGATACGGGCAACTCAGCTCAGCCGGGTGTGAGGGTGCTGGGGGGGTGGGCTGTCCGCCTTTAATTCAGCCAGAAAGCCAGCAACATCCTCCGGAGCGTGCTTCCAGTTTTGATTATGCTCCAGAGAGTGATAATTCCCACTAGTTATCTGGCTGGCAGTTTTCCGCCTGTGGAAGCCTCAGGATCTCTAGAGCAGACTCTGCCGCAGAACTTGATTTTTTTTTTTTCCATCTGCTTGTTTGATTTTCCCAGCCCCCTTTCTTCCCCCCCCTCCCCAGTAACACCAACAGTTGCGATGTTTCCCTCCTCAAACAGCTGAAGGGGTTAGGACGGGGTTGAATGAAGCCCCGCGGGCTCAGCGCCGAGCCGATACCTTCCAGCGCCTCTCCCCACTCCGCCCGAAGCTTTTGCCAGGGATGGGACGAAGCACCCGGGTTCCTACCTCCGCCCCGGCTGGAGAAGGCGGGGGCTGCCCGGGGGACTGCCAGCTGGCCACGGGAGAAGCGCCCCCGGGACCGCGGGATGAGTGCTCGGACGGAGGGTACTTGTGCCGCGTCCAAACTTTCTGGACAGGAGGAGTGCAAAGTGGCTTTCCCTTAGAAAAGCCAAAGCCGAAAAGTCATAAGGCCAACTGAGAAGCGTCTCAGTTGCTCAAGTGAGCCAAGCGCTCGTGTGCGTGCGTGCCTAAGTGCCCAGCAGCCCCCGAAGGCTGTCGCCTTAGCCTGGCTGTCACCCGAAGGGAAGAGGTGATTTCGTTTGTTTCCTCCATCAGCCACACCGAGGTGGCCTTTCCTCCTGGAGGACGTTTCAGCTAGAGCGGAGGCATGCGAGTGGTCAACGCATTATCGCACGGAGCCCTCAGGGGCTCCCGGAGCGCCGCGGGGTGCGGTGCGGGGCCGGGGAAATGCGCATACACCGTCCTTCCCGCTCCGCGCCGCGGGCCGCTCCGCGCCGGTTTTAGGAGGGAGCACGGGCTCCATATTTCCTGAGTTTCTCTTGTCACGTGAGCCGTGCTAGGAATGATCGTGTACGTCACCTTGGCAGGAAAATAAGTTCTAGTTTTTCTGTCATATTTTCCGTTTTCATTGAGATCCGCCCTGGCAGATGTATACCAGTAAATTAGCAGTAAATACCACACGGTAGGGAGAATAATAAAGGAGAAGCTTAAGCTAAACGATTTGCCTTAATTGGGAATGCTTCGAGCTGATAAGAGTAAATTGGAAAGTCCTAGTTCCCTTTTTTTTTTTTTTTTTTTTTTTTTAAGATGAGGGAACCTGAAACTGATAAATAAAGTCGATAGGAAAATTTGCATTGAGTTGGATGTGAGGTACATTGACTAATACTTCTTTTAGAACAGCGACCGAGCGCCAGGATACATTTTCTTGCTATTTAAAAGTGTGACAGTAAACATTTTTCACACGTTTACGTAATCCTCCATCGTCCCCAGTAAAAATTGGCTCCCTGTCTTGTTTCTGTTGTTATTTACTTGGCATTAACAGAAGAATGGCAGAAATCTGTGAAGAGGGAACACTGAAAAGTTGATACAATCTCGAGTTCAGCAAACTCCGAAATTAGCATTTGGCAGGACACACTAAAAGCAAACGGCAGCTTTACGAGGATTTAGCTTTGTCACTGAGACGTAGTTATGAAACGTGCTTATTGGTACACATGCCTCTTCTTTTCATTCTTTTTCTGTTTTGTTCTGAAAAATAAATCTATTTTTAACTAGGAGAAAAAAAAAAAAAGCCCGGAGAAAGGGAACAAGCAAATTAGCAGGGTGCGTGTGTTTAAACGTTCGTTCCTATGATTGCTCGTTCTCGGCTCCTGTCATCTCTTTTTGTTGGTTGGGTTGAGTTTTTGAGGCTCTCTTTCCGAAGCTTGACCAGCCCCGCAGCCGCTGCCGGCAGCGACCGGTAGGAGCCGCGGCGGGGGCGCCCCCGGGCCGCGCCCGCCCCCACCACCGGGTCCCGCCGGGGCCCTTGCACCAGTCCTCATCGCGGGGCATGTCACATCTCCCCGTAACTTTCATTGTGTGGCCGCGTTTTCCTCCCCTCCCCAGCTTTTTTTTTTTTATTTTTTTTTTTATTTTTTTTTAAGAGACGCCGATCAATTATTCACAAGCACATTTATCTCCCCTGCAATATGGAGAATTCATATTCATATCTCTGTTTTAGTGGCCTGACACTGATTAATGTAATATGCACCGCGGCTCCGAGCGCAGCCCCGCTCTATGAATCATGCACTATAAAGTTTCAATCGTCCTTGTAGATGAGACTATTACAAAAGAGCGGAGAGCGGCGGGGGCGGGGAGGCGGGGGCCGGCAGGAGAGAGGGCTCTTCGCCACTGCCGGCCACCGGCCCTGTGTTAAACAGCTTCGTATTGAAGCGACCCGGCGACTGATGGGGGACAATGCGGGTCCGGCATTCGTTCCGCCCGGCGGGACTCCCGCAGACACTGCTTCCCCTCTCCGGTCAGCCCCGGCCGCCCACCGCCACCCCACGCCATCTCCCCACCGGCCCGGCCCCGGGGAAAGGGTTGCCTGAGCCCGTCCTTGCCCCCCATCCCCCTCGGCCACGCAGAGGCAGGGCAATGCGGACTGCCCGGCGCCCTCCATGTCGGGTGTGCACCCCGGGGCAGGAAAGGGACTCAGGCTGACCTGCGATGTGCCCTGCCTGGGCTAAGGGGCTCAGCCTGCCCGCAAAGGCTAGGTGCCTGCATTGTGGCTGGGGAGTGAAGGTGTTAAAGGGAGTCCCCATTGCCTGTCTAATTATTATTATCATTTTTTTAAAAACTATTTTTATTTTTTTAATTCCCAGATGTCCATAAAAGGCAAGGTGTGAAGAATAGGGGTGGCTGGCAGAAGCACGCTGGACAGGCTGTTGGCACACAAGCAGCACGGGGCTGATGAGTCATAAATGCCAAAGAGAGCCTCAAAACACCGGCCCTGTCACGTGTCCACCTTCCTCTGGCTCCCAGGGGTCAATTTGTGGGGGAAGGCCCCCCTGCCATTTCAATGACCACCCTGTGCCAAAGTCCCACTTTTCGCACCATCCACCTCCCCACAGGCTGCTGGCGCATGGAGGGGTACCCACCATGCCTGCACATGCCACCCGCGGGCCCTGAAACCCGGCAACCTGCAGTGGGTCAGGCAATCATGGGCCTAAACCATCTGGGGCAGATCCCTGCTGGCCCATGGGGAGCAGAAGGTTGTGTGGAGTCATGCCGTCCGGGACTGCTGGTCCCACTCTGCCAGGAAGGGCCATGGAGGTGACCAGCGGGGCCTGAGCCCAGCGCCAGCTTTGTGGGGACTGTGGCAATGAGGGACATGGGGCCCGATTCCAGGATTGGAGCTGCCAAGTTTTACATTTCAGCAGTAAATCTTACCTGGGACTAACAAATCAAGTAAAATGCTGGAACATGTAATAAACATGGCCTGTGTAGCGTGTTTTCCAGTGAGAAGTTACAGAAACGGCTCCTGGCGAGGTTGGTGTTCCCCATTGTGCGGTGCCCCCATGCAGTGCCGTTCATAGCTTGCCTGTAAAACCAGCCATGTGGACAGGAATCGCTGGAAGTACCAGGAGACTGAAAAGCCCATAGAAATGGGTATTCAAAATTTAAGACTTAGAAAATATGAGCTCTTAAAACTAAACAATGTACTTCTGTGAGGAATTAATTTACTCGAGTCTCGTCACCTTTATTAATATTAGTTTTGGCTTCTCTTTTGTGTACGTAAAGAGAATACGTGCATGAGTGTTTGCAAAAAAAAGCAGAAAAAATACATCATTTATCTGTTTTTACTTACTTTAATTAGCATTATAGACATCCTTCATGTCTGATAGCCAAACTTGTATCCCGACATGTGCCTTTGGAGCCACGCTAATGCAAAAATGCAAATGTGGGACGCACACCGATAGGCACCGGTGGTGCCTCTCCTGAGAATACAAAGTGCCGGCGTAAACTCCGTGCAGAATTAAAGGCAGGTTTAAAAAGTAACATTTATTTTTACTCCAGATTTATGGCTGACCTGTAGATAATTAAAGGTTTTATTTTGAGCTGTTGGCCCCACACAATACATTGTCCTTTGTTGCTGCACAAGTAGCGCTTTCCCTGTGCTGCCTACGGTTCAAAAACAATGAAGCAATCCATTTATTTTGTTGGTCAATTGTAGCACAAAGTGAGGTGGTCAGTGTGGAAAGTTTATCACTGTCTTGTCCCTTTGGAGGAGGCAGAGCATTCACACACCCTCTGCCCCAGTACACAAATGTCAGTCTTTTTGCAGGCTGCTGTTTTCCTTTTGAAGATGCCGATGGTGTCTCTGATCCACTAATCCATTTATCCAGTTTCATGAGTGCATTGGCTGAATACGCTCACAATAGCCTTGCCCAGCTGGAAACAAGAAGTCAGGGAGTGCAGCCGGCACACCCACCAATGCCTGACACCACTCTTGGATGAGGCTTGAGTGCTTGTCTCAAAAAAAAAACCCCATCCCAACCCAAACCAAAACCCCCAGAGCCCTCAACCTGCTGCAATGTGCCCGGTACTGTGATCTTTCCCTCCCTGAGAGCAGAAGTGTTTTTAGAACCATCTATAATGTACTACAGGGTTGTATTATTTTCATGATATTTGGCTGTGTCAGTGAGGGTTGAAGCTTGAGGAAAAAAAATGCCTTCGGGACTCTACAAACAAGTGCACATTAAAGAAACTGGTCAGTTGCTGCCAAGCGGGAGGGTGCATGGGGGAGGCAGCGGGCAACGGGCTTCCATTTGTGTTCGGTGCTGTGCCGTTATTTGCCAGCTTTTTATTGCATTTTAAATGTATGTTTAATTACCAGCGTTATTGGTAATAACAGAATGTTTGAAAATATTAAATACATTTGTGAGCTTGTGTGAAAAAAGAAGTTAAAAGGTGTTCGGTGCACAGAATGTTAAAAAGATCTCACAATGAAGTGATTAACATTTTTATGAATAAAATTAATCACGCATTAACTCTGCAGCTCAATACATCTGAATGCCAAATGTTGCACAGCAGCCCTTTCCCCTAAACCCAAGAATTTTGGATGCAGTATTGACCCACATCAAACAGTCGTCTATTAGTAATGGCAGTGTAGTTATGAGAAGATATTTTAATAATGTACATTTACATTCGAGGCAAGCAAATAAAAAGGAGAAAATAAATTTGGGGTATTTTGTCAGGATTTGTGAGGACCGGTAGGCACATAAAATACATTAGGAAGCAGTCAATAGGGGCAACTGTTTGGAGAAAAAAGAAGTTTATGCGGCGCTTATGGAAGCAAGCAGCAAAGTCACCGTAGTAAACAGATTCCAGTGGATTGTGCTGAGCTCTCCTCAGTTCTTATTAGCGCGCTCATTGTTCTGGACAAAGCTTATTAGGTTTTAAGATGGGAGCTTAACATTATTAAAATTTCCACTGTGTCAGATAATAAAATGTGATCTCTTTCTCTCTCCCCCTTTCCCTCTGTGTGTCTGTGTATATGTGCACGCGCACGCGCGCGCGTGTGTGTGTTTTCTAATCTCTTGCCACTGTGGTTTTGGGATTATTCCAGCAGGCTGTACAAAGGAAAGCAAAGGCATCTGAAGTGTCACTCTACAGCTGTGGCAAAGTAACAGAATTTCCATTTTGTTGATGCTCCCAGCACATGTGTGCAGCAGAAGGTGATATCAAAGGAGCCGTTCTTCCTCAGTTCTGCACATTATTTTTCACTGCTGTGGCGAATCTCTCTGAGCTCCGTGAACCAATAAAACAACGGTCCCTGTTTGAGTTGATATATTAATATTTACTGAGGATTTGCAAGGTCGGGGCTAAATGTCAGCAGATTGCTGGGGCAGTACTGTGGGGAATAATTAAACAAATCTCACAGCAGTTCAGCCTCCTAACATCTTTATTAATTTTTTTTCCTCTTTTTCTTTTTTTTTTTTCCCCTTTCTGGAAACAGTACATTGAAATAGTGCTTTTTCAGCCTTAGTGAAGATTTGAGAGAAGTTTAATAATAAAATCCTGGATTGGAAGTATTTGGTTTTGACAGTTGCTTGGCCCACTTGCCTGCAGATGTTAGTTGGTTTTGAAGGCTATGATGTGTGAATTATCACCAAGCTGCTGGGATTCTCACCTGCCTCTCCATCAAATTTGTCTTGACCGGTCTGCCAAGTACAATAACATTGCTACTATAAATGGAGACCCAAATTGGCTTCATTAAGTAGTGGGTCCGCTTCTCTAAGAGAAGAAACTGGAGGACCCCAATTCAGTACACACATGTCCCTTAACATGATTATAGTGTGCACTTTAGTACAACTTAGACAATTCTCTTTAATAAGCTTCATAATTAGTGTTGGGATGCCTCATTACAAGTCATTGCCTGTAGCAGTCCTAGGCCAAACAGCCCTTCTCAATCTGATTTATTTTATTTTATTTTTTTTTTTTTTATCAGGCAGCAGGAGCTGTCTAGAGCTTTTTGTTTGTATAATGGGGACTTGCATTAAGCCCCCAGTGTAAAAATACCACAAGGAAATTAATTGCTTCTGTGCAGATTCACCACAGATGTGTCCTGTTATGGGGAATGGTGTATTTCTGACATTGCTATACTGCAGTGTGTTGGGAGGAAAAAAAAAAGTCTGGAAAAACTACAAATGCAAACATATTAGCATCCATATAGATTCCTTATGTTATAACTGAAAACAAGGAGATTTCTAAAGTGTGTCAGGGCCTTCAAGCCTTGTTTGAAATGAAATGGATTTTTTTTCTGATTTTATTTTATTTTATTTTGTTTTAATACTCAAAAGCCACTAATAAAATACACATGGCCACATATTCTGTTTGGTACTGGCTGATAAATGTGGTACTTAAAATAACACACACGAGGAGTGCGGTGACTCAACGCAATAAGAAGGCTGACACACAAAGCCGCCCTCAAGGTCAGTGGTTTGTTATCTATCACTGTTGGTCAGGTTGTGAATCACAGCTGCAAGTTTCAGCAAGTTAAGGGGAGGAGGAGCATTCAGAGTGCTTGCCCTGTGGAAAAGAAAAGCTGAGCTGGTGGTTTGTTAGCCGCAGCTGAACATCACCCTGCAGCTTCTGGGTAATGCCCATTCCCCTGTCACTACAGCAAAGCTGGAAAGTGCCTTGATCCAGATATGAGCGCTTTGATTTACTTGTTAGAATTCAGGTGGAAGGGTTTAGGGTTAGCAAGTCCACCACTGCAGAGCCTTGTAGCACTGCCCTCTCGTTATTTATATTGATTTCTTTCATCTTAATCCTTGTAAACTTCAGTTTTGACTTCAGGCTGATCCCTCTGATACGGTTGCATTTGCCTAGTGACATCACTATTGATAACAGAATATTAACAATTCACCTCACAACAGTTATATGAAGGAAGACCCGTTTAGAATAACATAATTTGGGAGCTGTGGTATTAGGAATAACTATTTGCATTCTTCACGTGTGACTGTGAAGTGGACTCCATCTATTAATTCTAGGTGCTGCAAAATAAAAAGAAACCAAACAAACCAACAAGTGTCTCCTCTACTCAAATTCAGGATGTTGCCTGTCTGATAACGATACAGTAGCAGAAGTAATAAAACTGTTCTAGTAATGAACCTCCCAGATTAGATTTTCTAAGTATACGTAACATGAAAAATTCACCGGCAAGTTAAATTTCTTTATTCAGGCCCACTGAATTTACGTACAGGAAAAACTTCATAGGCCTTAATGAATGTATCTGACAAACATGATTTCAAGAAAATCCACACATTAACTGCAAGCAACAGTGGGAACATGTAAATTAGACATGAACAGATCAGATCAGCACTCATTTTTACCACACTGCACTTCATATGATCTTTTACCAGCTGTTTCAGAGCAAATCCTTCAAGTTTTTTTATAAAAGGATAAATAATTTACAACTTCACACGAAAAACTATACATAAAATAATTTTAAAAATTGGAAAATTAGTTTTAAAAGAGATGGTAAACCTTGAAAAATTCTGTTTTTCAAAGTGAGATTATGATAATTGTATCCATGTATGTGGTTCTTCTATACACAGAGGAAAAGGGAAAATGGATACTGTCTTCATCCCAGAGAGGCATGTTTTAGGTTGTGTGAGGGATTAGGAGATGGATATAGATGCTTTAATTCAGCATCTCCCTTTGGAGAAGAGTAACACATAAATTCCTTCTCAAGTTACATTTTCTCTGTAGTCATCTTCTTACTAACTTTACAAGATATAAAAGCAGTAGAACAGAGGAGGAAGTGGAAACCAATTCATGTCACCAACTACTTTTTTTTTTTTAAATTTATATGGTCTTCTACTATTGTATATGTGTGTGCATGTGTACGTTAGAGAACGAAGAAATTATTCCCCCAGGCCTTGCTCCTAGGGGCTGCTCTATGAATCTAAGTGATTACATGTGGACAAGAGGTAAGAGGAGATGATTTACTGTGAACACAGGAAATTTGTATACTTCTGGTAATCTGTGGTAAATCCACCAGGAAGCTAATGAAGTCTGATCTTGCTGTATGTTTTGTGTGGCTGCTATCTGGTTATGAGGATGCTCTCAGAAGGAATGTGAAAGCTAAGTGGTTTCGCTCCTTGAAATGCCCAAACACATGGCTTTCCTAGGCAGGACAAGTCAATAGTCTGCCTAAGCCCTCCCTTACCTATTCATGCAAGGTATATGAAGGATCAGAGAAGCATAACAGAAGTGCTGTTCTCACCAACAAACTTGTCCCTCTTAATTGCTTTTGCATTGTAAGTGGCGTGTGCATGTTCTTGGTTTTACTATGCTATTCGTTTTGCCTGCACCCTCCCACTCTTCAAAAAAAAAAAAAAAATTACTTATAGTACTTGATCCTATTTACATTTGTTTGATAGCCTCTTACCAGCTTTGAGAAACTGATTCAGTTTGTTCATATTTCTGTGGAGAGCACCCTTTGATAGTACATGATATTTGTGCCCATAGTGCAGGTCTTTTGGGTCTTGGGTATGATCACCAACACAAAATGGAAGGTTCTCGCTTGCATGATTGACAAGTGTCTCTTATCTTTGAAACCTCACTCTGCTCAGTCTCTCCTGACAATAAGCAGTCATAACTCTGGGCTCAGTGACCATGGATGTGGCTTCAGTCAGTTGCTCCTCGAGTGGAAGGGGTGTGGCTGAAGACCATTTGTGTTCATCGATCATCTTCATCCCATCTTCTCAGGGCCTTTCACTGTCCTCAAGATTTTTATCTTGGTTCTTTCTTTCTTTGTCCTCCCTCTCAAATAGTATTCTCTTTGTTTCTCCCCTGTGCCCTCTCAGCAGATAGGAGGCTTTTCCATGTGTTGCTGTAAGAATAGGCTGCTGTCAGCAGACAGCCTGACGGTTCTTGTCTTCTACACCAGACCTCCATGTCTCCATGCCTCTACTCTCCTTTCCTTCTCCAAACTGAAAGCATTCTCCTCCTCTCTTACCTGAAAAACTGACACTTTTACACTTCTTGTGAAACTACAAGGGAAAAAAAATATTTCCACACTGAGTGCCCACCTCCATCATTCCTTTAGATCAGAAAGCACTCCTCAACTCACTATTGAGGATGTCATTTTACTGGACTTTTGGGAGAAGGTGACAAATGGGATGCTGCTCCCAAGTCATCACTACAAACATCACATCTTGTTATCCTGTCCAGTCTTCTGCTGGCCTTGATCCAAACAGAGGAATACAAGAATACTGCTCTTTTGCCTGATGGCAGCTGCTCTTTCCATCAATTTCAAAGGATGGCAGAAAAATGCTGTCTGTGCACCTCCTAGTCAGAAGCAGTACAATCACTCATATCTCTGATCCCCGGGAGAACGTTTACACTTGACAGTCATCTCTTTCAGACCTTCCTTTGGAATGAGACTTGAGTCTTACAGGTCTTCTGTAAGAGTCCATTAGTCCATACCTAAATGTGCAGAGGTTCTCATCTCCCAGGATCAGGGCATATGCATGCAGATCTTACAGGGAAGACAGAGAAAGCAGCAGTAGAGCTAAGGGCAGTCCCAAAGGACCTCAAGCCCAGAGAACTAACACATGTTGGAAAGTTCAAAAAATATTTTATTGTTGTCAAATGTATAAACCTGATGTGCAATTCTAACCAGATCAGGCTTTGGGCCGTTTGCCCAGTTATTCATAAGGAAGTGTCCAGAGTGGGTAAGATTGTGAGATTCTCCTGGGACACAGCTCTTGATCTGGTTATTTCTTGTTGTGTTTGATAATACACAGTTCTCTGCCAGAGGGAATTCTGGGCTTATATCCATGTTCATCCTCATGTTCAGGCAACAGGGACAAGATTAGTTATGGAAGTGTGCTGTGTTTAAATTGAGGGTCCCTCTGAGGCATAGGGCAGTTGTGTGAATTCTGGTCTGAAACTGATCTCCATCCTTCCCTCTACTTCCTCTTCTACAGAATGAACACTGTCTTGGGTTTTTTTTTCTGTAAATGTGCTTTCCTTAAATATTTTATTGTCTTGCTGCCTAGAAATGTTGAGGGAATTTCCTCAGAAAGTTGTGAAATGTAGCTTGTGAAGTAGTTAATCAGCACACGACAATTATTCCCTCTCATCTGGTGTAGAGGGATAGTCTGAATATCCCAATATAGGATTTTCAGAGGACTGTACGGGTAGCAGAAGTGTATCCTACACAGTGTGAGAGAGTAATTGATCTCCCGCTTGTGAGTAGTATTCACTGATATGTGGAGGAAGAATAACTTCTAGATGCATGAAGAAAGATGTTGCCAGCCTGGAAACATGGTGCTGGGCAGTGGATATCTTTGGAATAGCTCTCAATGCCACTATGCAGTGATTCCAAACAAGCTGAGGGGTTTGCGTCAATTGGTTGCAAGTCCCTTCAAAGCAAATAATAGGAAGTTGTGGCAAGAGGTCACTCATAGACTTATGTGCATGACAGATGTTTTGCTCTCTGTCTTTCCTGAAATATCCTTCTTTAGGAGATATCATCTTCTGTCCTACTTTCCTCCATTATGTTCTGAGTTACTAGTTTGGAAATCTGTGTTCCCATCTTCCATTCCAAGAACAGAATGAGCTGCACAGTAGTTTCTTTATACGTAGCTCTTTATACATTGCACCCTTCCAGGCAGAGTTACTCCCATTGGTTTGTGAAGCTCCATTGGCTTTTCTTACTATTTTCCTCTCTACATTAGGTTGACTTGATCCAAACTGACAGTACTCTCCTTAGAACTGGAATTGCTGCAACTGATGTTACCATACCATGCTCCTAAACTAACTTTGTCCAGATTTTCTCCCGAGTTGATGATTTCCCAGAGGCAGCATATTGTCATTTGCTTGGCTGCTATACTTAGAATTAAGAGGTCAATGTGTGCCATGTCTTTTTGAAGAGATACACTTTGTGTGCAGAAAGGAGGTATAGGGACATGATGTGAAAAACTCATGATCTTATGCTACAAAATTGTTTAGGGGCTTTTTTTGTGTGTGTGAGAGAGAGGTGTGGATAAGATTAGGTTTTTCAGAAGGGGCACTGCAGAGAACAGGTATTGAGGCTGTATGGGAGTGTATGCTGGAGGTGTTGGACACTTCCATGTTTGTTTGCCATCTATTTCCCTGTTCAAGCAGCAACATGCTTACTATGCCCCAGAGAACATTTAAAACCTAGATGAAAACAAGGGAGTTTGGTTAGGGAATTTGACCTCAGGGCTGTCCACAGAACCAAATTACAAAAAAGACAGTGTAGACATAGCTTTCCAGGTTGGCATGTGTCCACTGTAGTAAGAATAATTGATATTTTGGCTAAAAAAGAAGAAACATGAAAACATCAAAGACAATTTTTGCAAGATTTTGGGAATTTATGTGTTCAAGGACATTGCAACATCAATAGTATTTGAATAGATTCAGTCATTTCAAGAGTCATTCATTCATGTACAGATAAGAGTTCATGGAAATAGTAAACTCTATTTTAGGTTCACAGAACCTTGTAAGTATACCCAGATTTATTGCAGCAGCTGAAAAACATTCAAGGGTGTTCTAATGTGTAAGACTTAACATTTTCTCTATTTTGTTCGGTGCAGTCCAGTGAAACATTTGGCACTCTTTTCCATATTTCACTTATTAGTCCCTTCCAGTCACTCTAAGTTCAAATGTGCCATCTTTACTCATGCAAGTAATGTTAAATACAGGAAGAATCACTGTCTTCCAGGAGTCTGAATAGAAGAGTCAGTCCCAGTATTTCCTCAAGAACATAGCTTGCTATTCTAACTTTCATTATGGTAGAATTCTTACACAGTTGTTATATTTTAAGATGGATGAATGAGAATTTTTAGGTGACTGAGGAGGGTGTTTGTGGGATAAACAAGACATCTTTCCTTCAGTTTAGAGGAGATATGTATTTTCCCACTTTAGAAATCATGTTTTGTATCTTTTTTGGGCAACTGCTATCACTGACCGCAAAGACGTTCTGTAAATTTCAGGATACGGGCAGAGCTTGTAAGAATCTTACTTAATTATGTGATATATTGTGTTATATTGATTATGTTATTACTTGTAAATCCTGTTCCTTATTAAAGCTGCAGTCATTTTGCAATAAAGTTGTGTTTGCAGTCAATTAATGACTGTCTGGGGGCAATGGACAAAGTATCAGGAATATTGGTGTGAAGTGGAAAGCATGGTACTGGGTCTTGCAGTATAAGACTAGGAAATACAAATGCTTGTATCAAGGAAAAGAGAAAAAATATATATATATTTAGCCCCTCTTCAGTACACTGGTTCGCAGTTTTCTTTTAGGTCCAACAGAAAAAGCAGCATTGTGCAAAGCATCTGCACACGAATACAGGGCAGGATAATATTTGATTTAAAAATACAAGTAAACGATAACTGCCAATATTGAGACCATGTGAAGGCAAAGGAACAAAGCATACTTTCATTGCTAATCATGTTAACATCAAAGTTTGAAGAGTACATTCGCCTATTCAGAGGAAATGCCATCACACTTCTGACGATCACATCTGCCACTAATATCATCCGGCATGTGGTCAGGTCTCTGTTCTGACTTTTATCTCTCTACCAAAATTTCATGTCTTGATTTTAACATCTGATGCTAAATTCAGGTCACTACAAAATAAGTACAACTTTTTTTTCTTTTCCACTTTCATGATGTGTTCAAGGGATACATTTTAAAACCAGTATATAGTATGAAATAAATACTTTTTGTTTGTTTTTTTTTTTTTTCAGAGAGGAGGTGGTGTTGTCATTTGTGGGTTTTTTGTTTGTTTGTTTGTTTGATTTTTTTTTCTTGAGTAGCCTTAGAAAACATTGTGTTAGATCTGTAGGAAATGCAGAAGTCTGATTTATCAGTACAATACTCTCATGCCAGAAATCAATGAAGTTTCATCTCTGTAAAACTGGAGTAGTGCACTCACAGTCCATACATTTTTAATCCAGAGGATTTCAAACATTGATTCACGAGTCTATGAAAGCCTGAAGTTTTACCTTCCCTGATGTTCTATCTTGACAACGTATAGCTGGCTAAATATATGTTGATGGCAACATCATATAAATGTGTTTGATAATTTGTAACTATTACTTTTTAGCTAGGTCCCTAATTTTTAAGTTTTCTTGCTTTTTTTTTTTTTTTGAGGGGATAAACTCCAGACCTCTCTCCCTTACCTTCAAGATGTTTAAAGGGAGAGAAAATGTTTCCACAGACGTATTTCTGTATCCCTTTAAAGACCTCCTGTATTCTCAATGACATTTTAAATGGGGTTTTACAGCAAATAGGGAGGAATGGTCTATTCAGAGATTTTTGAGCACATGAAACAAAGGTGTATGTTGATAGTTTTTCCTCTGTGTGCCAACATAGCACTCATCTTTAGATTGGCAGTAATAAATTCTCATTTCAAAGCTGAAGAAACTCAGTGCTGATAAGGAAGTGGAAGAATAGGTAATACTGTATTTCTTCACACAGTAAAGAAAACATTCCAGTTAACCCAATGCAATGTTAACCATATAATTCTTTTGGCCTTGTAAGAGGTTTCTAAGGTGAAATCTAACAACCCTGTACTGCTTTTCAAGGCAGATAAGGAAGAAGTCTAGCATATGAGTCAACATTTTCTTAAGAGTAAGAACTGATTGTAATGAACAAAAGCTATGCATATTTTAGTTTTGGTAGTGGTACACTGTTTGGTAACTCTACCTCTACAGTCATTGTAGTATCAGCTGGGATAATAATAGAGAGCTGTGGAAATTGAGAGTAAAAAATGCACCATAACCCTTTCACCGAGTCCTTGTTACTTCCTGAATTAAATTGAGTCTTCTCTTCAGGTCTTTTACTATGTCTTTTTTAGCAACTTTTTACATTGACCTTCCTGTTCTTCCTTCACTTCTCTTCGCTTTCCATGCATCTGCACAGATAGGCATGGCAATTCATGGCTCACAGAAGACAAGTACTCATAATACTGTCTATTCTTTGTCTCTCAGATAAAATTTGTTAAAAACAATGGACCCAAACTATTAAAATTATTGATTTTTTTTTTTCCCCCCAAGTACACCAAATACATAATGTAAAAAGTTTTAGCAGGTTGTGGTGTTTTTGTTTCTTTTTTTGTTTTTGTTTTTGCTTTTGCTTTTGTTTTTGCTTTTGCTTTTCATCTGCTTTACCTACTGGTGGATAGCTCACATGCACACAGAGATGTCTTTTTCTATCAAACTAAAACCAGTGAATATAAAAATCCTGCCTAAACAATTCTGGTTGCCAGTTGCAACACATTCAACAGTGTTACTAGTTGAATATCTATTGGAACTAATTTTATATAGACAAGTAATATCTTGGTTTTCTAGTAACATAGAAGAACTACTTCTTGATATTAGCTTAGCCAAGGTTATTTTAGTAAAAAATACCAATATTCTACCAAAAACCAAGCTGAAGTGCTTCTGACAACCACCTGCATACACTAACTAAAAGGTCAAATAATAGAGTAGCAGTTTCATTTGCAAAAGTTACAGTAATACCCTATTATTTAAACTCTCTTCAAATCTTCTCATTTAACCTTTATGGCTGTAAGTAAAAGTACAACTATAACAATTAAGGCGTTAGTATATTTCTTCTATTGCTATTGTAATACATGCATTATCAAAGTTTGATTGTGAGTTTATATGAATGTGATTTTTCAAGCTTTTGCTTCTTAGTAATGATGGAAACTACACTGTTGCACTCCTCTACATAATTTTAAACACAATTCTGTAAAGTTATTTCTTTTGAAGTACAGGTCATAGTAGATGACTACTTTTAAGCAACCAAGTAAACAGTGTGATATATCAGTTTAGAAAATATTTTCATTTATTGCAATTAATTAACTTCTATTATGACCTTCAACTGTACATGAAATGGGCTAATGTTATTCAACAATTCCAGCACTGATACGAAATATCTTAGATGCCATTACATTATGGAGATTATTGATTTAAGTAATATTACTAGTTAGAGTACACTATAATATAAGAAAAGTGGCTTATAATTTTGATCTTGTCTTATGTTGAGTATTTTATAAATTACCTGTACAAAATGACAGATGTCTTGATCATGAGTGATCAATATTTGTCTTATCGAGAAAAAACATGCTAAATAGACATTAACACATTAAAAATGAAGGTGACAAAAGTTACAAGTAGAATAACTGAAAATGTAATTGTAAAATATATTTTACTTCAGTGCCATATTTTCACCCTCACCTAGAGATCTCAGAATACATATGGAACAAATACTCTTTCTGGTTAATTTTAAATGTTAATGAGAAACTTATCTTTACTGACATTTCCTAATTTCTCTTTGAAAAATCATCAAGTGTGAGAGAATGATGAACAAGAGGTGTATGTGCAAGCTTTCCCGTTGAACTGGGATGAAAGTGATCTTGGAATACTAAGCAGTTTCCACATATTCCTGGAGAAGCCACCCAGTGGGTAGCTTCAATGGAAGACTTCAAATCCTGGAGACAGGAAATAGAAGCACAGTATCTTCCAATAGCCTCCTGCTGTCACCAGCCACCTGACAGCCCACCTGTTGTACCCTAGCCCTTAAAAGAAGTCCACCCACATGACTGGCCCCTCAAATCACTGAGTGTGTCATCCCTGTGATCACTGAGGGGCCTTGGAGCAGACAGGGATGTAAGGAGGAAAAGGGAAGTTGTCAGCTCTTTGATTGGAGCATGAAGGACTTCCCATTGACCTTTTGAAGAAAGAACATTTTCCCAGAGCCCAGACCATCTTGGGAAAGATTGACATGAGCCTGCCCCATCAAATAAGTATTTTCAACAAAGACCTGATGAGAAGTTGCTGTACCATCTGCATCAGCAGTGGGAGAGACACCCCTGTGGTGCAGAAGTAGGCATTCACTCCTTCCTGGAAAAGTGGTTCTGGTTCCTCTGCCTGTCAAGCTTGGATAAAGGGAGAAAGTCTAAACGAGGAAAGATATAGAGAAGAAGGGTAAGAAGTGAGCACACGGGGAGAACATTTAGGACGGAATAGTTTTGCTAGGTCACTGAGGGCCCAGACACACTGGAGATGGAGATGACATTGAAGAGGACATGGTGAGGGATCAGCAGGAGGTGCAACCACTGCCTCTATACATGGCTCTGGCTGAGATTCCTTCAGAAAAACAAAACAAACTTCCTGCAGAATGGCCAAGTTCATTGCTTCCAATCTTATGCCAGCAGTGGAAGTATCTGTAGTCCACAACCTTGCTTAGTCTGGGGCCAGTTCCTTGAAATAATGTAAGGTGGCTTAGACACCTGCCAGTGAGTACCCGGGATGGAGTATAGCGAGTTATCCTGAAGGCAGGAAGCAGGAATCAGCCTTGCCAGACTGGGCATTGTCTCCTGCTTCTGCCTTTGCAGAGTGAAGAAGAGGGAACTCTTCTATACTGAGAAAGAAGCTGGGTGGAGAGGACCTGGCTTGTTTTGCAATATTGCAAAATTCCTTTAGCTTCAGCAGATGTGAGTCTCCATCCCCCTTAATACTTGTCCCTATCCCCCTTGGGTAACACAGACTGAGGGGATCTTCTTACCAAAATAATGCGGTACCAATCAAACCTGACCTGAGAGTGAAAAGTGCTATAATATGTAGTGTGAGGTGCTTCCTCAAACTGCTCAGAGTCTGGTTCTGGAGAGAGAAGGCTGTGACCAGGCCCTCAGAGAAAGCAGTGTGGGATGTAAAAGCTTGGATGTAAGCTCCACTAGAGTAGGGGAGCCCAGGTAAAGGCAGAAGGGTGCCATGAAAACAGATTGTACACCAGGTAGCCCATGGAAATCTGCAAAGAGTGCAGATGGTGAGAAGCAGTCAGGCCATGGGCTAGCACTCTGGGATTCTCCTTTGTCTTCGCCACGAGATAATGGGTGGCTTGTTTCCAGCCCGAAGGCTCTTGTTTGCAAAGGGGGCTAACAAGAGGTGGCCGTCATCTTGGAGAAGCTGAGAGCTCATAGTTCCTGTCTTAGGCTAAACAAGGTGACTTTTGTAGGCAGGAGCGTGGGAGAAATGGAAACTAGGGAAGAAATCAATTTAGTCACACAGTAAGACAGCCCCTGCACGCATCCACTTAGTCATTTCTGTCCCATTCAGGAACTGGCAGCATATCCCAGCTATGACCATCTCTTAACTGCAACCAAAACATTTCTGAAGAAAACTGAAGATAATTTCCAGACAAACGGCATTGGTGAGCTGACCATGGGATGTGCAGGTCAAGGCAAGTGTTTGTTCCCCTCTGCTCAGCACTGAGGAGGGGAGGGAGGCACTTGGAGTATTGTGTCCATTTTCTGCTCCCCAGTTAGTGTAAGTCAGGCGGTGAGGTGCTGGAGAAAGCCCATCAGAGGGCCACCAGGCTGGAGCACAGGACACCCTCAAGGAGGTTGAGGTCTGTTCTCAGCAGTAAGAAGAGAATGGGAAAGGGATATTTTACTGTTGTCTTCATCTACTCTGGAGGATGCAGAAAACCAGATCCAGGTTTTACTCAGAGCTACACAGTGACAGGATAAAAGGCAATGGATGAAAGGTGCAACTTTTAGATATTATGAATAATCTTTTCTCCACAAGGATTTTCAAACACATGCAGAGATTTTTTTAAATTCTCTGTGGAGATATCCAAAACTCAGCTGGACATGTCCCTGAGCAACCCAATTTCAGTTGGCCTTGCTGGACCAGATCACCTCCAGAGGTTCATTCTGCTAAATTACTGTATAACTCTATGCAATGTGTTAGAGATGCTGTCACAGTGTCAGAATTTGATACATAAAAGGCAGGAGGGGATGGTAATGGCTAAGTTATACTTACCAGCTTACAAGCAGCATGTGACCCTACCTAGTGTTTATTTAATCACTGCTATGGTCAGGAGTACTGTGCAATTTTTTTTTTTTTTTATTATTATATTGATTATTTTTACCTCTTTAGGAAGCAGTGTTATAAAAATCTTTATACTCCCACAAGTCTTTTAGCAAAGAGGATAAAAATCAAATTTCACAGCTGTGCTAACATTAGGCCCAGACCGTTTTCAGTAGATATTAAATACAAAACATTAAAATAACATTAAAAGCCTAATTTAAGCTGACAAAGGCAAAGGAATCAGAATGTGGATGAAAAAGGTTGAAAAGGAAAGTAGCCTCTCTATATATATATACACACCAAGTTTCTGAGTTTTTTTAAATAAGATTTATATTTCTTTTGGAAAAGATATCATGTCCTTGAGACTATTAGAGAACAAATAATGTTGGACCTTTTCCAAAAGAATCTATTGTAATTCACGATTTTCATAAATTTTAAAATATTAAATACAATCATGAAATCCTAACATATCAGATTAAGGATATTGCTCTTTTTATGTTCCAATTAAAATCCTTTGGAATTTTCATATTTGGAATATTGCATAATACAAAACTTAGAATAATATGTGCTGTTAAATGCACTTCTACAAAAGCACTTAAAGGATATTCACAGCAGCTTCTTCTCAAATATAAACAGATCTCACTCACTGTTTATTTTAAGGAGAGAAGTAGATCAGGAAGTTCAGCTATTTCAAGTGTATTTTTAGAGAAAGACAAACTTTCAGAACATCTTATGCTAATATATCAATAGGAGTTGCATGGGCATTCTATGACTAGCTGGCAGGAAAATTAGGATAGGACAAGAATGAAATACTGGAAAAATAGCATAATTATTATGGATGGTTCTGCGTATCACTTCTGTCTTCCAACCAGCTTTAAATGTACTTATACTTGCTGCAAAAATGTTATATGTTTTGTGTTAGATTTAGCAGAAAAGGTGGTATGACTTATGATCTCCTGTCTTATTTGTGCAATACAGATATATGTGAATTGTGACACAGATCTAAATCCCTTTTGAAGCTTACTTTTCTATTGAAAAGCATGTACAGAAATAGTACACACCGTACATATATACAAATATACGTATATGCCAGCTTTGGAGTAAGGTATGCTAAGAAGTAGATGAAGCTTGATCTGAGGACATCAGTTGCAGACATCTGTTGAGTGGTCTCCAGTGTGCTATACTGCTGGGTTTTCTCAGATGCTTGGTATCTGTAAGAGGAAGCTGGGATCTGAAGTGTTAGCCTGTGTTATCATAAGGTAAGTGACCTTTCAAAATGTATGATAAGTCAAAGTCTTCTAATAACTTATGAAGACAACATTGTCTCGGAATTCCCTAACTGATCTTAGATACCGTATCTTGCCGTGTCTTTTAATGTTGTGGTTATAGCTTTTTCCTGCAAGGAGACACCTATTTTGATTTGCAAACAAAGACACAAAGTTTTTAACCAGTTGGAAAAAAGTAACTGTTAGCTTATCTTTAAAAATATATTCTGTAATATATTCATGTGCAATAGACCTACATTTAAAATACAAACTATGCATATTGAAAAAAGATATACTAAAGATAAAAAACCCTGTATAAAAGCTAAAAAATACTTCAGTATTCTACTTCTAAGGGCTCAGCCACAGTCAATCTAAACAAAATCAGTGGATTTTGTTTATTATTCAATATAAGCCTTAAGAGATGAAAGAACTGGTTAGAAAAGATGGAAAAGAGGTACTCAAGTACAAGAGCTATGAACCAGAAAAAAATTCCCCCTCCTGCTCATCTGCTGCTTGCCCCTGATGGCCCATATTCTGCCTGAAAATTGGTTTGCCAACCAGCTGAGGTCACCTGATGTCATTCCCCCTCTAATGACTCTCATGGTGTTATCACAAGTTTCGTTTCTGTGCACATCAGCAAGTAGTGTGCCGGTGCCAGCTCTCAAAGCTGCAGGAAGGGCAGGAATCAATTTAGAACACCAAAAGAGATTTGTGGCTACAACTCTGGGGTTTCCAGCTAGTTTGTCAATTGTGTTTTTCTTAGACCATATCATGGCCTTTGTAGTATGAGATGTTGGTCTATGTCAGACGATCCAGAACTATTTGGAGATGATCTAGAAAGTCTTTGCATATGAATTTGCTGCTTCAGTGGAGGTACTTTTTTTTTTTTTTTAACAATTAAAAAAAAAAACCTCAAAGAACAGAAATCAAACCAAGCCAACAACAAAAAATGCCAAACACCCAAACAACAGATGAGGTTTACATATGAATTGATGTGCATGTGAACTAATCTGGAGAGGAAGAGAAAATAATGATTTAAAGAATTGTTCAGTAGACATACTTAATAAAAAATAATGTGTTACTTTCCTACCACAGAAAAGTGTGTGAAAAGTAAAATATTTCTATTGGCATACTCTGGGATTTATGTCTATTTTTTTTTCCTTGTCCCTTACCTCGTCATTAAAAAAAACACCACCAACAACAACCAAAAATGGTAAATCTGCATAGCAAAGTCCTGAATATTTCTTAGCTTTCCATATAAACATATCTTGTCTGGTCTGATATGTAGTTCAGGGTGTAGTTTTCAAAAATGTCAAGCATGCATATGACTTATAAGTCCACATCTCTTTTCAGTTTTGACAATTCTACAGAAATCACCCAAAGGCCAGAACAGCAACGGATCCACTAGAAGACGTATTTTACAGTAAAATGAGCTTATGGAAGAAAGCCTGCTGAAGCTACTTCCTCACAGGCTAAACTGCTCATCATTTGTTGGCAATACTCCAGTTCTGTTTTATGGAAAACATGCATACTTATCTAACATCTCCCATCTCTATATTGGTACATCGCTATGTTATAGTACTTTTTTTCAAGCACATATGTTACCGCTCTTTGTGTTGTACGCAAGATGATTTTAACATACAAATCATCACTTTGGCTTTGATGAAAACCTCGCTAGCAGAGGATACTGCCAGGTCATCCTATAAGAGGAATAATGTTTTTATAGCTTTCTATATATTTTCCTGTAGGGGATTTGTGTCCATCATTCTTCATGCTCTTTTCTGCTTGCATATAGCCACTGTATGCTTTCCACAGTTTTCCCGTATAATCATCCTATAGTATAAAGCACATAATTAGGAATAAGCACCAATACAGTTGCAGTCTAGGCAATTCTTGCTGTAACCATTGCCTGCTTCCTCATTTTCCAAACTTTGACATCAAGTCAGCAGATTTGTGTTTTAGATAAAAGTCACCTAATTGCATTCCTTGGTTTGAGAAAAATAAACTTACAAAAAACTCATCTGTCTTGACTACAAAGTGAGTTTACAGAAGAACTTTAGCACAGAAAAATACTGGACAGCCATCTGCATACTTCTATTATTGCAATATTTATATAAACTACTTTTAAAAGCATAAGGAGTGTTTTCCCTCTGCATACATTTGTAGCATAAATATCATCAATGGTGGTAGGAATGATATGCATGTTTGAAAAATAAACCCTTTAAATACTATGACTGAAACATACAAAAGTAGAAGAAGAATCCTCTAAAGCAGAAATACACCCTTAATGAATATGAGGATCTAGAGTCTTTTTTAGCAGATTGCTAGTTCATGTTTTTAACACACCAATGTAGACATCAGTGTTAACTTTGGTGATGTCATAGTGAGCTATATAAAGCAATGTTGATATCAGATTCAAATTTAAATATATGTGAACATCTCATAAAATAAAAAAAAAAATAAAAAAAATAAAAAGGAAAAAAGAAGACTTCTGAAGTTATCATCTTTTCACAAGACCAATATCAGTAGAGGCCATGAATTGAATTAAATGTATTGCACTGAGAGGTGGCATTGTATAGAGACTTGTATGTTTACTTAAATAAAGATACTGTTCTAGCAGACATAGTCATGATTTGATTGCCTTTATTTTTTCCTTTTTTCCTGGCAGCTTCTATTATCTGTTTCATTAGCTAAATATTGCTGCCTAAAAAAAAAGAGCTGAAAAATTGCTATATTCAAAACCCACAGTGCTAAATCCTGAATGCTGATAAAATAAGCAAATTTCTTATGTTTAGTCTCTAATAACCATGATGGGCTCCTCTAAAACTAGCAGGGTTAAACCATCTGAGCTGCTTGTATGAGGAGTTCAGAGAGGCCAAACCTGAGAGGAAACAAACTTGAATGCCCAATGATGTTAGTAGCACTTCTCTGGTGTGATCAGCACATTGCAGGACAGGGTTTACAGTGGAATTTTCTAAGAACTAAATGGAATATAATTCCACTAGGAAAACCTTCATAGTGTTATCCAGTGCATTGGCCCTGTAAAATCCGTAGACAGTCTTATAGCACCTTTGGTCTTGATCACATAAAAGTTTTACCCTTTCAGTTATGCTCTTAGCTATTCAACTCTAGATCTTGCAGTCACGTGTCAAAATAAATACTGTCTGACAGCTAAAGAATACCTTTATCATCCCCCATTGCTCACTGACTTCATAGAAGCATACCTTTAGTCTTCACAAGAAAAAAGGAGGCTGTGATCTCAATATTTCAACACTTTTATTTACCTTATCTGTAATATAATTAATAGATGACTGCATAAAGATCAAGGTGGCTATCAAAGAAAATGAGACAGCTTCATATGAAACTTGCTCTTTTGAATCAGTCTAGGACTCTATCAAAGCATGTGTGATAATTTCATGTAAATCCCGGTGTTCTGAATCTGTATCTTTTAACCTGTACATACCATTTTTAACACACTACATTTCAAAGACATTCAAAGCTGATCTAATTTGTATTACAGAATTACATTATAATCTGCAAGCAGCACATCATACTGATTTCTTAAAATTAATGTGGAAGCTCATTATAAAGACATCTACAGAGGGCTCATGTAGTCTTTCTCAAAAATGCTGTGACTTAAAACAACCACATTCTGTATTTAAAGTACATCTTTTTTCAAGCCAGTCAGAAGTCTGTATTTTGAAATTCTATATTTTGAGCATAAACTCAAGATCAAAATATCCAGTGGCATTGCCATTTGTAAAAAAACCTGATTTTTTGGTGTTGAAATATATAAAAAAAGTTTTACATTTCTGATATATCAGATGATGAACTAAGGAAATTTGTCACCATAATGGAAATGCATGCAAGTGATGGACTGAAGTAAAAAGCAGTGATACTAAGTAGGGCTATCATAAAGGGAAGTCTGCACTTGTATTTCTAACTTGATTATGTGAGACCTAAACAAATTTTTCAAAATTAACCTAGGATTATAAATTTAGTAATGTAGTCTTTGTCGTGACAAACTAATAGACACTTCTTTACCAGGGTATCATCCTAGATGGGGTGCAGTCATAGACTGGCCTTTTACCAGGTGACAGAGCAAGTCACTTTTTGGAAAAACACAGCAAAAATAGTATAGGCTTCCAGAGCCATCTATTTAGACACATTATAAATTGTTATCTGACCACTCTCGAAGTCTGGTTTTAAATTAACACTGAGTCATTACACTTGAGCACTGTCCCATGCCAATATTTCTTTACTCACTAATCTCCTGCCCACCCGAATAAGCAAATTGCATCTGCTTATTTTTTTTCTCTTTTCCAGATTAGCAGGAACTACCCATAGAACACAAGATAAGAATATCTAACAAAAACTAAATATTAGGTATAGATGATGTAAATAGCTGATCAGTCTCAAGGTTCACCAAATGATGAAATTAAAACAACAAAGCAAAACAAAACAAAACAAAACAAACATCAAAACAAAACAAAAACAAAAACCAAGGAAAAAATAATGGAAAGAGGTCTATATCAGAAAGACCTTGGACCTAAAGTTTAATGTGCTGAATACTGCAACTGAAAAAGCTGCAACCAAGCTATCATTTTTTAATCCATGACCATGTCCAAAATCACAATCAGGTAATCTGAGTACAGAAGACTCCAAGACAGCTGGACAACCACACTTCGTGCCTATGTTACTTTCTAACGGAAGATCTTTTTTTCTTGGTCTGGCCGACAGCATGACTATGTGTTGTCTCAAGAATATGTCTTCATAAAGTGGTAAAGAGAACTGGTCCTATTCCAACCCTACCAAAATTATTCCATATAAGTTACTAGGAGTCATAAAACCCTAAAAAGAATCAAAGATTACAAGCTTATGTGCCTTGTATTAACCACAGTTAAAGTAAGCCTTGAAAATCTACAAACACAGTACCAAGCAGACATTTTGTTTAGAACATACCGTATATGAGGAAAAGGACTAGAACAATTATTTTTTCAGTTAACTCCACGAAGTTGGTTGTGTGCTATCAGAAATGAGAGGATATCCAGAGTGGCTAACTGCTGATGACCAGAATCCAGTTTGATATGAGTATTTATCCATTGTCTCAGAACATGCATCTTTACAGCAAGACAGAGCTGGGAGGTTCAGAGGTGAGGACTGCCTGGTAGCTGCCAGGCAATGCAGGAAAAACAGTGTCTGGAGAGAGGAAAAACCCACAGAAAGCAGCTGAATAGAAAAGCTTAAACAAACTTGACACTCTGTGTATCTTAAGGTCATCTTTCTGCCTCATCCATCTGCAAGTGGAAGGTGTTTGCCTACTGTTTTGGCTTTGAAGGCCTCACTGTCAAGTGGTTGGTTCTCACTGTCAAGCACCTAGGAATTTTTTACTCATTTGGAGCATGCAGATGTTAGATATAGAGCATCCATGAACAAGGGATTAGATATAGAGTATTCATTAACAAGGCAACAGGAATATGGACTGTACAGTGTACAGAGACATGATAACACTTTTCCTGCACCTCATACAGGAGATCACATCTGCAATTTTAGATTTGGTGATCATAATTTCCATAAAAATTGGCATCTGCTTGTTGGAGACCATGTTCATATAATTGAGGACAAAATTTCACCCATTACCTTTAATTAGAACAGTGTGCATGCCAAGGACAAATTTTGATCTCTTAATTCTAGAGAAGGCATTACCAGCTGTATAGAGTAAAAAATGTGAAAACTAAAACTCATGAAAACTTCCTGTTTCACCAAAGGAGCCTGTTAATAAAGCACTTTTTCTACAATAAAACTTATTAATCTTGGGATATACATCAATTATGGCTTAAAAGAGCAATAAATTAATGTGGTATAGAAACAAACCTGTTACAGTGAAAACATTTTGTGCTGCTTGCCAAGAAACTGTTTAATAATTTGAATGAATCTTTTAAACAAACACGAATCTAAAGAATGATCCCACTGTCTAAATGCCGTGAAATCTGCTGGCCCCTCTTAAGAACTCTTAAGAAAAAGCCCTGAAACAACAATTTCTATTCCATCTCTTCCCCAGAGAAAAAGAATCCAAACAGAGAAATGATCCCTGCTAAAAACAAGTACCGATCTGAAGCTACTAGTGATGTTTCAGATTTGAGTGCATGCCTTGTTTTTCAGGAAATAACTTAAATCCAGTACAGATTACAGCTATGAAATAAAAAGCAGAACCACATCTGGCTGTCACATCTGTGCAAAGCAAAGATTACTTTGTTTGGCTTGTCTGATTTATGGGTGTATCTAAATCATCTCAAGGCTATTTCACTTCTCATTTGCATAAAGGAAGCAACAATATTGTATCATTTTTAATTACTATAATGTGCAAACAGATTTCGTGCCATGTCACTTCACTGTAGTATCTTTGAAGAATAGCTAAACCATGGGGAAATTGCACAAATATGTGGTTTCCCCATTAAAAAAAAAAAAAAGTAAATCTTGCAAATAAATAAAATATATGTTTAAATCAACAACTATTGCAAATGATAAAATTATATATTCTACTACATAGTGCATAATACATGTTTTAAAAAATATATATATTAAAAATTATTGAATCAAATGAGGGAAAACTGCTATGTCTGTTTCATAAGAACAATCCTTGGTCAGCTTTTCAGCTTTGTAAATGAATTATGTGGATTAATGGGTTCATTGTAAGGTAACGAGTCCACTAAGTTACAAGCCTTAAAATTAAGTTGTCAATCAAATTCAATCAAAAATTTTGAAATATCTTCTGTTTTTTACAATGTTAAATGTGGAAATAAAAAATATAAAATATTTTAATTTGAAAATCCACTTGAATTTTTTTTTTTTTCCAAAATGCTAAGGTTTACTTCAGAACATATTTTTATTGCAACTACCAAACTACTGTCTATATTCATACTCTGTCAAACGCATAACATTAATGTTATATTCATTTCACATTTTCGTGTACATACTGCTACTAATACTTATAAGCAGGCCAAGGAGAAGCTTCCATTACCCTGATGTATTGCTGAGTTTATTTCAAGCTCTGCATGAATCCAGATATCTCTCATTGTGGCTTTTTTAGTGGTATCATGGATTTAATTGCATAAATGTCTCTATGGACAACTGAGTTTTTCTCTTGCAAACAGTTACACATATAGTTAATTTTGCACACATAACCTGCTTCAATAAATCACTAAATCACACAGCCAACATAACACAAATGCTTCAGTCCATCCTTACTCAACAAAGTAGGTTCAAAAAAAGAGTAGTGGTAACCAGTGCAGTGGATTATATTAATTAACTGCTCCTCTAAAGGTAAGGAGAGTATATATATGCACAAAGACAAATAACTGGACCCAGAATAAATATATTGATAATTTAAGCTCTGTTATAAAAATAAAAGATATTAATGAAAATGTTAAGACTGAGAGAAGAAGAATCACAAGCAAATCTTGACAAACAGAAAATAACCACTTATAATATTGCAGAAATTCAGACTGCGATTACAGAGGGGGTGGAGAAAAGGATAAGAGAAAAACAATAAAGTTCATACATCAATACATACAATAAATGCAGCTACAACACACCGTTAAAGAATTAAATTGTCAGTTTAACAGCAAAACCTATGATCTTGTTTGATTAGTATTAGCTGAAGTTATTCATTGTCTGTAATTGGAAAATGCTAAGAATTATTTAAAAAAACCTCTAATTTGTAGGTTAGATCAACTATGACTTTTAGGTGTCATAAATCATTACTTCTTTGAAGAAACAGGAAAAGGAATATCACATCATAGTTACTCAAACAGACAAAGTACACAATGAGAAAAAGCCCTTGGGATTAATACAATGGCATTTATAACAGAAATCCCATATTTAGCAACAGTCGTGGGGTGGTTTTTTTTCTGTTTTTGTTTGTTTGTTTGTTTTCAGATACATTTACTCGTATATTATGAGACAACAGTCAGGTACATGGTGTTGTTTTGTGATGAATTCTCTAGAAAAGGGAACACAACATTTGCATTTTTGTTTCATCCTGCAAATACATTCTACCACATGAACCTCATTTCTCTAATGCTGTTATGCTGCTTTCATTTCTTCCATGCTCCAGCAAAATTATGTCGAAAGAATCTACTTTAAAATGCTAACAATTTAGTAAATCATGCCAGTAATTTGAAAGTGTGTGTACAGTTTTACAAAATATCAAGATAAAACAATTAAGAGAGTCAAAACCCATAGAGTCATTTCATGCAATATGTTCTTCATGTGAATGGTTGTTTTCTTTAGCTCCAGTTAAAGATATGGAATGTCTGACAATAGAAATGAATGACATTTGGACCAGATTAAAACCATATTGGCTTACCGAATCAGACTCAGATGATACAGGTTATGTAATTCAGAAATGGCAGACAACTTCTAGCATGGTAAAGCTGTTGTACTTAGTTTTGTTTTGAAATATTAGTTATTGCGAACTGGAAGAACATTTTAAATAGAGAAAACAGTTGAAATAATAATACCCCAAACCTCAAACAATGCAAAACCTGACCTATTTGAAATGGTCCTGGAACAGTTCAGGTTTTAAAATGCTCATTGTAGAAAGACTAAATGCTGAAAACTAGAGTGATAACAGATTTTCCTTGAGATTTCAGATATAAAGTAATATATTTCACTAACAGAAACACATATTTACATATCTTCAGAGATCTCAAAGATAAAAAATTCCACCTTAATGTAGATGAGAATTATCACTGGGAAAACAGGAAGAATATATTGCATACACCTTCGAACCGTAAGCTTTCTGATACAGCTACTATCCACTCTTCTGTTCTTATGTAGTATCTAACATAGCAGGGCTTTGGTTTTGGTCAGTTCATGACAATACTATAGCAAACAAGAGTAAAATAAAATAATTAGAGGTTTTGGTTCACTTTGTTTTGGAAAGGCAAGAAAGTTCCTGTTCTGAAGGCCAGTGTAATTCCAGTAGATCTCTTAAGTACCACTTAGTCTGTAGGATTTAGGGAAATCTTCATGTTGCACGTATCTGGTGATGAATTGTACCCAGTCTTCTCATTCTGTAAGATCTTCCAACTTGAAGTGTTCTTGTGTTTCTCTCCTGTGCTCCCCTCCACAGTCAGGCAGATAGATGTACAAGGAAACTGAGGTTATCCAGTCAATTTCCTTGGTCTCAAATTGGATTAACTTCATTTACAATATTGAAAATGTTTGCTAATCTGCTTCTAAATCCCAAGATTTTTACTTTCTCTCTCTGGGAAACAATTCCTGCTCTTATCTGGTCTTACCACTGGGAAGTTTTATTCCTAGTCTGGAGCTCAATTTCTTCTCCCAGTTTAAAGCCTTTGTTTCTTCCCTACACATGCACAGTGTGAAGAACAACTTTTCTATTTGCTCTTCTCAGTCACATCTGCACATCCGATACTTATTACTCTGTATATCTTCTTCAATCTAAACAATCCCTGTGTTTCAAACATTCTTTGTGATGTTCTTCTTTGCCTTCTCCTTGTAAGCCTTGTTTGGACAATGTCCCATACTAGAGATAAGAGACTACTCTGCTTTAGGCCTTGTATGTTCTGGGAAACATCTCCTTACCCCTCCTTGTGTGCTGTGTGCCTTTTGGAAATTGACAATATCTGTCTTCTAATTCACTAGCGAAAATATAGTTTTCCAAAATATTTCAGCACACTCCAGTCCCTGGTTTGTCATCTTACAACTCTATGTATTTTATTGACATCAAGACGCTGGATCTCACCCACATGCAAATGCTCCTCATCTTGTAGAAGAAAATGAGACATGTTTGATTACTAGGTTTGCTTTTGTTTGTGTCCATATTATCTTCCCTCTTTTGTAATTAATTTCTGTGAGTAAAGTTGTAATTCCTATTTTCCTCCTGCACTTTTAAAGATGGATATTATTTGTCCCACTCTAGTCTTCTGGAACTTCACTTATTGTCAGAAATTTTCCAGAAGGACTTCTAATGCCTCTGACATTAGTGAAATTATTTTTTTTGCCTATCTTGGAGTGGAAATGGGCATGTCCAGCCAACTTAAAGTTGTATAAACAATTTGAGCAATCTCAGGCTTGTTCTTACCCTTCTATGGCCTGACTCCTAATCCTTTTGTCATGAGCATTAGCTGCATTTCCTGTTTGACTAAGCTTGAACTTTTTAGTGAAGACTGGAGAAAAAAAACCACAACATAAGATTTACTTTCAGTTTCTTGATATCATATGGAGAGCTTCCTGCTCCCTTGAGAAGTGGCCAGCCCTTCTTGTGGTGTTCTTATTACTTACGTCTCTTGCCAGCAGTCATCTGTTTTGAGCCCTGTCTCTTCTTTTCCTCATGCTCCAACTATTATTTTAAGCTCCTTCATAAATTACCTAGTTTCTACGTCTCTATTCTTAAATTGTAAGTGATTAAAAAACTCATTATCAGTAATTTCACTTTCTATCCTTCATCTACCATGGTGTAATTTACACTTGTATCCTTGATATATTTTACTTTTCAGAACTCAGTTTTTACCTCATTAGATTTGTTTTCCATAAGAGTTTACTTGCAAAGCTGAGTTTACTGGAGTCTGCTTCCACACTTCTCTTTTTTTGTCTTAATATTCCATTTTCCCGCTCTCTCTAAGAATGATCACTTTTGTCATTTTGTTGCCACGATCATCAGAGTCACCTTTTATCTTCAGATTTTCATCTAGTTCTTCCCTGTTGGTTAGAGGTGAATCTAGAAAGTCCTTCTTCCCTGCTTCTTTGTTCCAAAAAGCTGTGAGACATTTAGTCCTTGGTTTGTTCTTTTCTCAGCAGACCTCTGAATAAAGGCCACTGTCACTGTCACATTTTCAGGAAATTCTGCTCATTGTTAAAAGTAAACTGCCTCAATTACTTAATTTTCCTAAGGATTGAGAATGAAAGCACCTAATAAACAACAACTTGGGACAACAATTTTCCATCTTACGAAGGGCCTGTGTTTCCTTTACAGGCAAAAGTGCTTGTCAGAAATGGTATTTGACAGCTTCTACTACTGCTCTCTCTCCCCTCCACACGTTGATTTTCACCTTGTACGGTACTTTAGCTTCAATTAGGCACAAGGTGTTATGCCTGAGACCACTTAGATACCCATCAGAAAGGCTACAACCAACCACTGCTACTGTGGAGACCAAGGGCAGAAAAACTGATTTGGCTGTCAGACACACTGGAAAAGGTTTCATGGTAGCTGCAAGCTAAAAAACATGAACTATAAGCAATATAATTATGAAGTAGATGGAAAACAAACTCCATGGTTACCCAGCTCCCTCATAATGATCACATCACTTGGCACATCACTGCAGAGAACTTTACTTTGGAAAAAGACTAAATTTTTCATAAGTAGCTCTATAAAGGAAACTATTTTATAGGTCCAGGAGATGGTTGAGGGGGTCAGAAGGAAATAATTTATTTTTATTTTGCTTTGGAAATTAATTCCAATCTTTATAGCAATTTACAACAAATGCCTGCACATTAAATACAAAGCACTAGAGCAAAAGTTAAAACCAGTATGTATTAGTATTTTTGGAATGAAAATTAAAATGTGCTGCCACTTTTGCAGTCCAAGTCATTATGTTTTATGGCTTAGGTTAACATTGTGCTATAAAATACAGTAAATAACTGTTAAAAGCAGTCATTTGCTCAGAATTATTATGAGTTTAATTTTGGGAATGGTTCAACCTACCATTATTTTTTTCTGTATACATGGAAAATTTTTGAATTTTACTGCTCAGCTCTTAACTGTGTTCTTTCATACTGAGTGGAGAGTCCATGTTAAGAAGTCAGCTTTAAATAAGCCAAAAACTACTGTGTTTGATGTCACTGCTTCACTTGTAGAAAACTGTATGTGGTAAATATATATCCTATTTTTAAAGTGTGACCTCATATGGGAAAGCTATGTTTGTTCAGAAATCCTTCTTAGCCAAGGAGGCTGACGGTGGTTTGTTTATTTTTCCTAAGCAATCAATGTTATATACCAGGAATCTCAGCATGAGATAATAGTCATCTACAACTTCTTGCTAAAGCTTCTCAAAGGTCCAATCTCACATCTTCTATTCCTAATCAAATACAAAAATAATAACAGTTTACAAGCCATATTAGGATTCTGGAATGTTTCAAATATGTATAACTAGACTGTTAAACAAACTAATATTAGGATTATGGCTGTCCTGAACTTGTCCAGCAGCCTATGGGTTTCTTCTTTTGACGGAGTACCATATTATAAGATAGTGAAAACGTATTTGTGCTGTATCTGTACTCTCCTTACATATGTGCTGCTTTGATTTTCATTTGCTATCACAGTACCTCTCTGTTAGGGTACTTAATTATCCCTCCAGTTCATTTAGCATATCATTAAGAATTTTAAGCTATCTGCCATTATTATACAGTAGTTTTCTTGCTGTTGGTTCAAAGAAACTAGACATATATGTTTTTGTGTAGTTCACAATACCAACAAGTCTGCAAGACCCTTTCATGATTACTGGAGGACAGATTTGGGGATTGTCCCAGACTATGTTGTGAACTACCCGTACAGTTTACCATATTCACTTATCTTCCTGAAATGTTACTTCTGTTACTCAAACTTCTTGACACAACTGCTCTTGCTCTTTGCAAAGCTGTATTAAGCCCCCAGTCACAGCCTTCAACCACTTTTCCCAAATCAAGATGTAATTTCTGTAGACCTTAATATGAGTTCTAGTGCAGGAAATATTGTATTTTCCTGTGAAATGTCATTGGTGTTATATAAAAATCAATTTAAAGAAATGATGTTTTTCACAGCAGTATTGAAGAGATGTCCCATCTTTTAAACACTTCAGTTGAACCTCCCTGATTAATCAAATTTAGAAAAAAAACTTATGTCAACCATTTCTCCCAGAATTTCCTTTTCCCTTCCTGTTTTAGGACAATGACAAATATTTCTTCTCTTTAATTCAGGTCTTTATATAAATGTTATTATCTCTGTTTCTCTCCTCATGCTATAATTCCCTGAGTTGTGAGCCTATTAAACCTCATTTCCATTCTCTGTTGTAGAATGGAATGGTTTCTCCTATGACATGCATGTATTTTGAGGGAAATAGTCTAAATTTTTTATTCTCTGAAGTATGATATTAGAATCTCTTCAGTTGTTATGATTCTAGCCTTACAGGACTTGAAATGTTTCACAAGATAATATTCTTCCCTTGACACCCTGGCAAGGGTAATCCTTTTCAATTCTATTCACCCAAACACTTTTCATATTGTCTTTGTGCAAATAAGTTCTCCAGCATAGGCACTTTGTTTCATATACATATGTACTCCCGCTTGTGGCTTTTCTTTTATTGCTTATATTGTTTCTGCTACTATGTTGGCTGCTGTACTGTCCTCTTTGACACTGAAAAGTGTTCCATTTGCATTGAGGCTGAGTGCAGATGGTAACCTCATGGAGAAATTGTCTCACTATCCATGTGACTACAGAACCAACTGAACCAATGTACAGGTGCATGTCAGAGCCCAACATGTCCAAATGCAGACAATTGATTTTGCTATATGTTTCATAATACTTAAAAATTTGCTTCTCAGACCAACTCACTGCTTATTAAGTCACATCATGCCTGTTCTGTCAAACAGTTTTGATTCGCCCATGAATTTTGCATTAAGAATTGCAGAGTATTTCACTAACTAGAGAAAATCTTTATCCATAACACTGGATTAGCTGGTGGTGAGGTTATACCTATATAGGTGCATAATGTGTATAAATGTGTAAAAACTCTCAGTTGACTGAGCAAGTTTTCCATTTCATAGGCAAGAGCCTGAGCCAGTGAGCTGCTGTGCAAAAACTTGCTGGGATATAAGTTTCCATGAAAGAGGCAGAGTTTTAGACAGATCTTTCATTATTTCTTATTAGCTGGTTTAAATACCTTTGTGCTCAACATGCTGTTTCCTGTGAATCCCAATCCATTCACTTAACTCTGCCTAATTAATTTATATATTTAGGAGTTTCAAATCATTTGACCTTGTAAATTCCTTTCCTGATCTGGATACCAATCTTTGAAAGTTGTGGAGCTGAATTTTACAGAAGAAATTGCTTTTATGATTGTGGACATTCAGCTTTGAGCTCTTGATAACTCTCTGGCTTAGGCATCTTTTGGTTTGTATTTTGGTCCACTGGCTAACCTAGGAGCACTGTCATGATGAATTTCCTCAACTTAAATTCAAGTACAGTAGCTTCCTTCATGATAGCCGAGCTGTTTAAATTAAAGCATCACTTTCATGCAGTCTACAGGAGAATAAAAAGTATTTTTTTATTTATTTCAAAGACAAAGATACCTGCTGTATGGGAAGAGGTATTTATGAAAATCCTACATAAAGACACTCAAAATCTATATATGTTGCTCAGTTAACAATAAATACAAGGAAATAAATACAAGGAATAAATATAAGGAAAAATGAGTTTTGCATATAAATCAACAGTCTGTGCAGTGTTGTTGGAGGGGCAAGTGAAAGCAGAGCCTATTCATATGGGAACGGTCATCATGGGACATCAGTGAACAAGGGAATGTCATCTATTTGGACTTCTGTAATGCCTTTGACATGCACCCCCCCCCCCCCCCTCCCCCCGCATCCTTCTCTAAATTGGAGATATATGGATTTGATGGGTGGACTTTTTGGTGGATAAGGTTCTGGTTGGATGGTTGCATCCAGAGAGTAGTGTTCAATGACTCAATGTCTGGATGGATGCCAGTGACAAGTGGTGTCCCTCAGGGGTCCATATTGGGACAAGTACTGTTTAATATCTTCATCAGTGACACAGATAGTGGGGTCAAGCGCACTCTCAGCAAGTTTGCAGATGACACCAAGCTGAGTGGTGTGATTGACACACCTAAGAGACAGGATGCCATCTAGAAGGACCTTGACAAGCTCAAGAAGTGGGCCCGTGTGAACATCATGGCATTCAACAAGGCCAGGTTCATGGTCCTGTGGCTGAATTTGGGCAACCACTGGTATCATTACAGGCTGGGGCATGAAGGAATTGAGTGCAGTCTTGCAGAAAAGGACTTGGGGGTACTGGTGGATGAAAGATTGGACATGAGCCAGCAATGTGCACTTGCAGCCCAGAAAAGCAACCATATCCTGGGCTGCATCAAAAGAAGCATGGCCAGCAGGTCAAGGGAGGTGATCCTGCCCCTCTGCTCTGGTGAAACCCCATCTGGATTACTGCATCCAGCTCCGGAGTCCTTAGTACAGGAAAGACATGAACCTGTTGGAGAGGGGCCAGAGGATGTCACAAAATGATCAGAGGGCTGGAACACCTCTCCTGTGAGGACAGGCTGAGAGAGTTGGGGTTGTTCAGCCTGGAGGAGACCTGATTGCATCCTTTCAGGACTTAAAGGGGACTCATAACAAAGATGTGGACAAACATTTTAGCAGGGTCTGTTGTGATAGGACAAGGTGTAATGGTTTTAAACTAAAAAAAAGAGTATATTTGGACTAGATATAAGGAAGAAATTTTTTACTATGGGGCTGGTGAAGCACTAGAGCAGGTTGCCCAGAGAGGTGGTAGATGGAAACATTCAAGGTCAGGCTGGATGGGACTCTGAGCAACCTGATCTAGTTGAAGATGTTCCTGCTCATTGCAAGGGGGGTGGACTAGTTAATCTTTAGAAGTCCCTTCCAACTCAAACTATTCTATGATTCTATTTGATCTGATAACAGAAGTTTTCATATTCTTCAAATGTGAATTCAACTATGAGCAAAAGATGTATTCACAGATGATGTATCACTTACAAATAACACTTTAGTTCTCAAAATAGGTATTACTGAATTTAAGGTACTGCACAGTATGTTACTCCTTCTATGGAGCTTAATCTCTCATTAGAGAATGAATCATTAACACTGGGATTTTCTTGGCAAATATTAGACTTTAAGATTTCTGTAACAAATTGCAAGATTCCTGTAACAAATTGCAAGATTTCTGAAAGAAGAACTTGATCATGACCTCAAAATGATGGGTGTCTATAGGCATAGCTGTAGAGCTGCAAATATACAGATATCACTAGACTTTAAGATCAGAAGAAAATATTTATCTAAATTTTATTGAAATAACCTCCAAACAAAGTACATAATTTTTACTTCTAGAAGTATGTCATATTTCAACTTGTGAGAAGCAGAGAACACTAAAGAAACAAAGGAAGCATCTGAAATATTTTTGCCCGAGACCCAAAATGGAATTTAAGCATTTTAGACCTAAATCAGAATTTAGAAATCTGTTTCTAAAATTAAGTCTGGATATGCTGAAAAGCCTCTTCAGTTTTCACTGAACACTAAAAACATCCAAATTCTAGACAGCATTTAGATTTTGGTACTACTTTCTCAGGTGACTACAGTCCTGCTCCTATTGCTGCCTGCAGCCCTCTTGATGGTCATGAGTAAGAAAAGTGCCTGGAGAGGAAGAAAAATTGTAAGGATCTACTTCATTCTTTTTCTTCTCATGATAGCATGATTGTAGAAAGTTTTTGTGTTAAGTCAGCTAACATTTTACACAAAGTCAACAGTTTAATCTTCACTATATATGTTTATTTATAATGTCAGTAAAAGATTTCATATTTTAAAATATTTTCTTCTCTTGCTTTTAACAGCATCTCTGCAGACACTTTTTTTAGCTTTTTATTCTGTCCTTATCTTTTTCTCCCATCTATAGACCAGTAGTATGATGTTATATTCCATGCCCTTTGAACTAACCTCTAACATATACTGATTTAAAGCCTGCTTCAGCTCTTCCATCTTCAAAGTGAGTAAGTGTTCTCTTTTGTACCCAGAAGACAAATGAATGGCAACAACCTGTAACTGCCTTTGATGCTTGACCTCTGTATTGAAAGTTTGTTATAACATCTCTCTGAAGAAATATAAACCCAGAGAGATCATCTCAGTTGCTACATAGCCTAAATGTATGCCTTAAACTGAAAACAACTCTCTGACAAGAAAGAAAATTTATGTAACTGAATGAATTGTGTTGAAGTGTTGCTGTTGCAGGCTTGCATTCAGGACTTCACCTCCAGAGATATCACAGAATCACAGAATGCCAGGGATTGGAAAGGAGCTCGAAAGATCATCTAGTATGTTAACATTACACATGGCTAAGGAGGAAAGGAACTATGTTTTTCTTGCAGTCTGAGTAACAAAGTCACAAAGTTACAAGCAAAAGGCCCCAGAATAGTACAGACATCTCCTCAATGTTAGGTAAATTTTAGAAAATTAGGATGGTTGGCTGTTTTGTTGAGAAGTATGTGAATTTGTGAATTCCGTGTTCCTTTGATAAGGTAGAGATTTGGGGGTGGGTGAGACTTCAAAAGTCACTTTTATTTTCCTCTGCTACCATGAGAGAAATGGGTGGTAGAAGATTGTCTGTTTTTCTTTGACTGTGTCATAAGGAAGAAAGTATAGGGCATTAAAGAGAACAGTCTCTTTTCTTTCTTTCTGTCAGCCATGGGAATGTCAGCTATGAAGCCTGGAAGGACTGTTTTCTTTAAATGCACTTGTATAAGCAAGCTTCTTCTCAGCCTTGTGATCTTAAAAAAAAAAATAAAATGTTTGTTCCATTGTGTTTGTCCACACTTTTTTTTTTCCTAAGGAACTTCCAGGTGAGCTGAACGTGCTTTTAAGGTAGGTTTCAATAGTGACAGACTCATATTATCTGTCAGAATATGGTTCATTCAGAATTCCTCTGGTTTGCTCTCAGCCAGAGCTGCACCAGTGCGTGAACATTGGTTAGAACTTGTTCACGTGCAGTTTCTGTGTCCAGCAAAAAAAAATCCCAGCACATTATGAGACAATTCCTAAAGACAGAAATTTCTCACTGAACAAAATTAAGACTTTGTCTTTCACAAACAGCAGGTTTAACAGCTAGTGATGCAGAATCTTGTGAGATTGTGAAATTGTACAGCATTCACTATGGGGAGGGGGATGTGGAATAAATATGCCTCAGTAAGTCCCTACAGCATCTTTAAGGAATGTATGCAGATATAAGGGTTTGTCTTGCTCTGTGAAGGTGCCAAAACTTTAATAATCTCTGCCTCATGCTGGCTGATCACAAGAAACTGATGGATGATACATGGGAAACCACTGTCAATTTTGAGTAGAAATATACAAACTGAAAATGTGCATACTAGAAACATTTCAAATGCTACAAGAACATGATAAACATCCCACTGAGCAAGACCAGCATCCTACACGATACCCCATCTCTAACACTGGCAGTGGAAGAGGATATTTAGCCAGAACATGTGAGTTTGGCCACCTGCGTTTTTCCTTTCCTGGGATTCACAGCTATTGGATACATGATACTTATGGATACAGGTTAGAGTATACATCCCTGAATATTCTTTTGGGAGTCAATTTATGGAACTGTGTCTCTGAGTCTGTCTAATCTTTTTTGAAACACTGATACTGTCTGTCTTCAGACAACACATATCAAAATTTTGCTACCCGTTTGGTAAAATAAATTAATTTCTTCCATCCATTTTAGATGACCTTCTACTATTAATAGATTCAGTGAGAGTGCGGAAATTCTAGATTTTAGGAATTTGTTAAACAAAGATTCTCACTGATCTTACTGCATCATCGTCATGATTTTATAATCTTCAATTGTATTTCCCCTTAAGCTTCTCTTCTCCAAAATGAAATCCCATTTTTTGCCCTTTCTTATACCTTCTTTGACTTCAACTTGTCTTTCAATTAATGTTGAATGTCAATCAGGGAGTTCTAGTACTCAGTGTCTGAAATTATCACTGATGGACTAATGAATTGAAGTCTCATTCTGTCGGTCCCTTAGCTCAGTAATATTCCTCTTCCCATCAGGAGTCACAGCATAACCAGCACATTTGCTGCCTTGCCAAATGTTAATACCATTTTGTAAGTAAGTGTATGCTTGTGTGAGTACCTGGAATGAACAAAGCTTATTAAAAAATTCACTGTCACTAAAAATCCAGTTCAGCATTATATTCTGGAAAACATTATTTTAATACTTAGTCTTTTTATTTCACTCATATTATTTCATTTCTAAAAATAATTTAAATAGAGACATTTACTAATATGAATGTTGGTTGATATATAGAACTTACAAACACATATTGGAGAATATTATTGTCAAAGGATTTTAAAATTCACAGATGTGAATATCTGAAAACTGGAGATGAAATTTCACTCAGATAACCTAGAAAATAGATAAATACAGTGAAATATTTGGGCAATCTTGACCCCTATTGTTACAGATTTCAAATTAATTATTTCAGAATAAGATACAGCCATGAATGAATCACATAAATAATTAATTGATTAATTTCAAATAAATAAATCTGAGAAAATTATGAACTGTTCACAGACAATTTGCCAACAGGAAAAATAAAAAAAATATTCTACAATATATTTACTATGAACAACTCTCCCAGCTCTACATGAGTCACTGGTGCTCTGAGCATCCATTATTTATATAGTTTTTTGGTTTGTTTCTTGTTGGTTTTAGTAAAACCACTAAAGTTAGAAGAGGGAAAATAAAAGGTTGTTCAGTCTAATATACCATTTGAAATTTTAACCATCCTGTCTGCCATTTTTCAAAAGTTCAGCTAGCTAAACTTCAGCTGGAACCACCACAAAAGCACAGCTTCAATTCCTCTTACCTTTAATCTCTGCCCACACCAGGCCCAGGTTACTTTACTCACTTGAATTCAGGTAGAATGACACAAGAAAATGTCATAGTTATGAAGGAAATCTTGGAAGTTGATACAACAATAGCTGTACTTTACAGGGGATGTTAAGCATATCAAGGTGATACTATTGTTATCTCAGAAGAAGGAAAATGTCATCCAGTATTTCAAGAGATGGCTGCACCAAAACAGTCTTGACAATTTTGCATAACCCAGGCTTTATTTATGCATTCTTGCTTATGTACACAGTATACATTAAATTATAAATAGTAGACTCTGCAAACACCTTAAATTTCTTTCTCAGTCAAATGGAACATAGGACAAAGATCATGACATCTGTTATGCTAGAAAATAATGAAAGGTGACAACAACTTAATGAAATGATCTGGACCTGATTTTTATTCCTGCTTTGCCCCTACCAGGGCAGTGAAGAACTGTACAGATCACATCCTCAGGACCAAGCCCAATATATTCAAGGAATACCATTTTGCTCTGCCATCTTGGTTGTGAACAGGATTACTGTGAGACCTCCAGGGCTTTAGCTCCCTTTCTCTTGACTTTCTGTTATGGTACCACCACTGATCATATTCCTACCCCAGTACCACAGTGCTTTTCTGTTTCCTGGACTCATGCACCAGGTTAGGGTCCTTGGAGGGCTAGCTTAGAAATGTGAATAGTGGATCCAGTGATGGAGGAACAGAAGGAAATGTTAACAGGTGAACTAAAAGTCTTTTCTCACCTGTAGACCTGGATTTATTACATGAGCTTACATATAGGTGTGCTCATAGTTCATGATTGCATTCAGGATGAAGGCTTGAACCCTACTCCTTGTTCCCATCTGCACACAGGCTGCTTTTATTCCTGTCACAGAATCACAGAATGTTAGGGATTGGAAGGGACCTCGAAAGATCATCTAGTGCAATCCCCCTGTCACTCATCTTAAGCAGCGACAAAAAGGGTTACATCAAAACATCAGTATAGGGGCCTCCAAGGTTGTCTACAGTGCCATATTTAAACAAATTATGCAACAGCTGTGATGCCAGACATCATCCTTCCTGTATCTCGTCTCATGTCACATATTTCTCCCACACTACTCAGTTCTGCCTGTGAACTTCTCATTCTCATAGTGATTATCATCTTGTGACAAAACAAAGCCTCTCAAACTTGGGATGGATAGAAGAGGAAATGTCTGTGAATGAGGGGCTCTGTCTCCCTGTCAGCCTTCAGGCTCATCAGATGCTACCTCATGCAGACAATCTTTCTCCAGAACTAAGCAGAACACTTTTTACGGGCAACTTCACTACAAAGTCAATCACTTGAAGTTGAATTTTCTTTCATTAAAGCCAGTCATACAGACACAAACTTGCACTGCAAAATTGTAGGCATCTGTTTGTTATAATACTGCAGGTATACAAAAACAGGACAACAACTCAGTCATTTGCTTTGTGATTATATATTGGCCAATTTCAATATATTTCATGACTCCACACTGGCTAAAACCAATTTCAAGATGTTAGCCTAACAAGGACAGCTTGCAGTAATAAGAGGCCTCTTTTTCCCAGTCAGTTAGAATTATTAAAATTAGACTCTTAATTCTTTGATGTGAGAAATGCAGGTAAACTATTCAAAAGATGCTTGGCAGGTGATTTCTTTATTACTGTTATTACCCTACGGAGTGAGATGTCTGGATTTGTGCATTTTTCATGGTCTTCATCTGAATCCAGATTCCAAATGCTCTGTCAAGATTTAAAATCCAGGAAATAAGTCCATTACTGTTCTCAGTAGGTGCCACTTACGTGCCTCTGCATTGCATCTGTCAAGATGAAAGGGCAATCAAAAAAGTGTTTGGCTTCATCCGTGCAGTGTTTATCCATGGTGCAGAAAGGAAATTCTTAGGCCAAAGCAGTAAACTAGTTATACTGGGACCACCAAGTAATATATTTTCTGAGGAAAAATTCACACATTACTATGCACGCTGCTCTCCGGAGAGAATATTGTTTCGGTTTAGGAAAAGATGACAAAAAGTACTGAATTGCAAAGGACCTAGTGAAAAACACAGGAATTCAGCCCATAGATTTTTATTAACCTTCTGTGTTAATAGTCTGGTACTAATTAATCTGATTTTAAAATTTTATATGTCATCTGATTTGTAAATTTTATATATGTATAAATGTATTTAGATACATATATACATTAATTTGATCCAGATAAAAATATTTCAAATACAAATAGAAATAAGCTATCATCACTGAAATCTACCATGGTCACTTAAGGTCAGCTTCGTGTTACTGTTTGGGAAAAATGCTGCATTTTGCTCACTGTGTTAATTCTTAGCTTCGAAGGTTTTGTGTATACAGTCTTTTCTGAGCTCCAGTTATTTGTTGCAGACCGAGATAGGAATAAAGTAAGAATCAAAAATGAGGTACATTTCTTATCCCTTTTAGTGTTAAGGTTAAATTACAGGACATCTTACCACTCTGTAACAGGTTTTCTTATAATTATAAAGATTTTTTGGCATTTTAAGTAAAGTCTTGGTTTCCAGTGCTTATGACTCCACAGCTTTAACCCCTGGTCTGACATTTTTTCATTCTGAGTATCCAAATTTGTCTGATTTTTTTTTGGTACAGGGCAGGACAAATGGAAGTTGAGATAGGAAAGTGAAGCAAGAGCGGGTATGGAACTGAGAATTCAGTAAAGTATAAAGTATAGTTGTGTTTTTCCCTTGTTAAAAAATGAATGAACTTTTTGTATTTCTTTTTGTGCTAAAAATGAATATGAGGACCCTCTTTGTAATGATTTCTTAATCTAGAGTCCACTTTCTTTGCTGTAAAGACTTCAAGTTGGGCAAAACAGTATAATTGTGTCAGATATATGTTTTAACCAATCCCACTTAAATCTACTTACATTTGGCCATGTGTTTATGCTTTTTTTTTTTTTTTAAAATTAGAATCTTCTGTTCTCTGTTTGTTACTGGCAAATATCTGTGAAAAGCATCCCATTCTTGTTTATGGATCGGGAGACAAAAGTCTCCACGCATACCTGTGGGCTCCTTTGATAGTCTTGCATAGTCTAGGTCAGCTCATCAACAGGATGGGGTCAACGCCAGCATCAATATAATGCCATGGAATAACAGGGGAGGAGGTCACTAAACATTTTGAAAAACTAGACGATTACAGGCAAAATTACAGTGAAAAACATTAGCAAGGCTGTGAAGTCAAACACTGAACAGTTAGGCACTGCAACACTTGAAGCTGCTTGAGCAACCTTAATTCAAGTCCTATCTGTACACATTATGACACAGAACTAATAAAGCAGTTAGACAACTAAAAAACTAAGGTGACCTTATATTTTAGCGTTTGAACCCTCCATTGGTATCTGGCATCAAGGCATGAACCTCCTTTAAGAACACAGGGGGAAGCTGGATATATGGGTACCTGTGTGTATGTATGTGTTGTACTGGCTTGGGTTTAGCTTGTTCTTGGAGATATTCTGACATCAAGAAACTAATTCATATGAAATTTTTGTTATTTCTTTTCAGGATCTTCCAAATATTTGCAATTTATTTCAAGTGTACAAAAGAAGTGTGACAAAGAAATGATTCTTCACCACCAATTGTAAAGTTTACCTGATACTAGAGGTGAAAGACATGAAGAAAACTCTTGTAAGAGATATATATAGTTGATAAAAAAGTGCAGAAACAATTTAAGACCCCATTGCAAATTGAACTCTGCAAACATACAGCAGCCATCTGAAAGAGATTAATATAAGGATTTGAACTTTTTATGAAAGGAAAAGGAGCTATAGAGAAAACTGAGGAAAATGGGATTTTTAAAAAATTATTATTATTCTTATTAAGCCCATGACATTAGATTTGCTGAAAAGTTTTCCATTAAAATGATCAAGAAGAAGCCAATTATCTGACAGTGCTACAGAAATTAAAAGACAGTTACACTAGTAGAGAGAATGCACATAAAGAATTAATCTCAGAAACAGAGACACTGGCCTCTCATTAATCACCCAGTAAGAACATCATGTACTTTGGAATGAGATTCAAAATGTTTACATGCTGAACAGCCCAATTAGCATCTTGTTGCCTGGAGCTAAGAAGTAGGAATGGGTCAGAACAGGGGTGTGTCTTAATTCCTCCAGTTTAACCACAGTGTTATGAGAGAAATGAGACCTTTTGTATATTTAGGATACACATCTCAGAGACACCTAATGGAGACAGGTGACTATATGCTATTTACAATGAAAAAAGGAGGCAATTCTTTTTAAAATCAGACAGAGAAGGAGCTCCTCCTGTCTGTAGCATCACTTTTTGTGAGAAGCCAATAATTCTGGAGCATATTAAATGTGTTTTGAGACCACTGACTGAGGCAAAGCCCTTGGAGATGTCAGCAGACAAATGTAGGGCTTCTAGATACTGACACGAGCCCCAGCTCAGGCTGGTTGCTGAGCTGCCCAGATTGTAAAGACTTGGCATGCTTTGGTCCAGGTGCCTGCAGAGCTCTGAAGTTAAAAATGATGAAAGAGAAAGTGATAATGCAACCTGAAGTACCTCTAGCATTAGCTGGCAGCTGATAGTCAGTTCCCAGGGTTTGCATTTTTGGAGACAGGACCCTAAAACCGCAAGCCCTGAATTCAGTGCAGAAGTACTGTGGCTGATTTAGGTGCATTCTTTCATTATGTGTTTGTTGGTTGTTTTTCCAATGAACAATTTTGCTTGTGACACAGAACAGCGATGAACCAGTGTCATCATTATTAAAGCTATTGTTTCCTTTGCCCCCATGTTAGTGCAGAAGTGAGAAGGAATTAGTGAATGCAGTCTGTAATTACAGCCAATGAAGAGAGGTAGTATTGTCTTGCTATTGCCATGTTTTACCCTGGAGAACCAAATTCTTTGCTGCCCTGTCATGATGTTTAGCAAGCTCCTTAGGCCAGACTTTTCACAAGCGATCTCTAATTGTGTGTGCCTCATTTTCTGTGTACCTGGGCTGACCTTGCCAGGGTACTGTGCACTGATGAGCAAAACCGGTGGATGCTGAGCTTTATTGTGTAAGGTATCTCAGACTGGATACTTAATTGGAAACTTCTGCCTTCAGTGTCTGTGTGCATCAGCACTTTGTAAAGTAATGATAGTTACACCTCTCTGCTTCATATTGTTATTTAAAAAAATAGATTATTATATTACAGTGACATACGAAAACACCCACAGGAAAATGAAAGAGTCTATGTTCATAGTGGGATTTGAAGAATGAGCTAAAGTAAAAGGCGGGAGAGGCAAACACTGAAGAAAGCAAAGTATTTAACATTATCTCAGGATCACAATGTCAGCAATTCTGCATGCTGAATGAAGTGGTGATCTGTGGAGAGTGATTTGTGATTAATTAACTGAACACTATTTTAAAAATCACATATGCAGGAGCCTTGAATTAGATTTTCACTTGCAACTTTAATGCAGACATCTCAAAACTTCAGTCTTTCACTTTGTAATCTTAATGTTGTTCTACATTATTTTTTTAAATGTTTTTATACATACATGATGGTGTGATGTAGAGGCCATATAACTAAATATTTAAGAGGGGTTTTTTTTGTATGAGTGGTGAATAGATCCATCCTGACAGGAAGAACCCTTCTTGGAGAGTGTATCTTGCAATATATTTTATTATATTTTACATACGCCACATTTTAGTATAAAGAATGGACACCGGAAAGTTTTGGGTTTTTTGGTCATTTTTGTTTCTTTGCTTCTTTGTTTGTTTTCTTGTTAGAAGATTTTAAATAAATTCCTTATCATAAGTGAAAAAGGCTTTTTATCTTCTAAAGAAGTACTGGTTTTACTGCAATCAGTCTATTTGTGTAGAGGGAACAGGAAAAACCTTTCTCAAGGGTTTTCAATGAGTAAGAGTGATAGGTATTTCTTTAAAAGCTGATAGTCAATAAAACTCATCCTGGATCTTTTAGTGTAAAATGCAGATGAGGAGAAAGTCAAATACCCTGTCATATTTTGGTTTTGTTTTAATAGGAAACTTTGAAGTACTGAGAATGATGGAAAGTTAGAAGTATACCTAGAGATGATGAATTGGTAGGGATGTTGTCGGTAACACAGTAATGTTACAGAAAGAATGCACTGTAATATTTGTTCTGTGATCAGTCACACTAATTATTCTCTCCCCACAATGTTACATGCAATGTGGATGAGCAACTGAGGTAGAAATGAAATTCTATCACAGAAAATTTACTGCCTTGTTTATATAAGCTTTCAGCCTTTTGCTTATTTGAACTATTTTTCTTTTATTTTTAAAGTCATCAGGATTATATAAGCAATTAACTTAAGAAAACAACATTTGATTTTCTTACTTATTATTGGAGGGCTAAATAGAGAGATCTAGAGGATATAACCACTCAAAAAGCAATTTGAAGACCTAAAACATCTAGAGTTAAAAATGTCTTGGTGTGTCAGGGGAGCACTTTGAAGACTTTCAGGTGAAGACAGAAATAGAATATTATTTAGGTTTGCATTGCAGTCCAGAGGAAGAAAAAAAAAAAAAACAGCTTCATAAGTTATTTAGAAGGTGCATCTGAAATAATGTTTGTGAATTTGTAACGTATATAGAAGTCATGAAAGGTGTATGTACAGACAGTAGTCAGAAAATGTCAACAACATTCTTTGCTCAGGTTATAGTCATGGACAGTGGAAGGCCAGGATGCAACAGACACAAATTGCAACAAGGCCCTGAACAATCAAATTTAATTTCAAAGTTCATTCTGATTTAGCCAGCAGATTGTATTAGATGACCTCCAGAGCTCCTTTCCAGACAACCTTTTCTGTGGTTCTGTGAATAAGAACATGTGCTAAGGTGTGTAAGTTGTGTTATTCATTGGGATAAGGAGCTGTGGATGTCTGTAAAAACTTCTAGGGCCTTACAGTTTGTTTTCATCCTATTTCCTTGTTTAAGCCATTGTCTGGCTTTTTACCTGTAAAATTCATAAACGTAGTTTAGTTCAATTTGTGGATATGAAGCAATAAATTCTGCTGCTACTTTATTTACTTGCATCTGGGATGTGAGAATGGATGACATAGTTTTCTTGTATTGCCTTGATATGAAGTGATGATTCTGATTTATATTCTGACTTAAAATACTTGTGTAGTGCTGAACACTGTTTTTGCAGGGACTAGTCAATAAAAGTGTGTGTTCACAGTCAGATTATAGCCTATAGTTCTTAAATATCTCAAGCTATCTAAACAATAAAGTAAAACAGGCACTTAACAGAGGAAACAAAATATGATTTCTCTAAAGCATATTATGAGCTCTTCCTAAGAGAAAATTTAAGCAGAAATTAAAACAACACGTGAACTGCAAGTCTGATGGTTGATTTCTGAAGTGTGACTATGCAATGTGCTGATTAAACAAACCTAATAAGTCAGAGACAAATTCTAAATTTCATACCTATTGCCTACATTTGAACTTAAGTATGCCTTTTGTGTTAGTTATTGGGAGCTGCAAAAATCCTAGTATAAGATATACCATATAGTGCTGTAATCTGGTGTAATTGAGGTGTGGAGTGTTGTCTCTTCTACTGTATCTAGTAACTGTTGTGTTCATGTTTGCTTTTTAGCTTGCTGAAGGGGCAACACTGTTCTTTGCCTTCATAAGGGTCTGCAATTATAACATTCATAAAAACAGCTACTCATAAACATGTCACATAAAGTATTTCACAGAGTTTATGTGAAAGGAAATTGAAGTCTCTTGAAAATGGAACTGAATCTTGTCCAAACAACCTTCGATACACTACTCCAACTTTATTGTTGTTATATATTACAGACTTCTTTATCCGTGCATACTATCATTAACCATGCAGTATGTTTTGATAAATGTTCCCCTTCCTGGAAACTCGTGCAGTTCTTTGACCACTGTCTCTGTTGGTGGTGCTTTTTCGTTAAGTTTAAACTGTGGAAAAAAAAGATGCCATATTTAGGTGAAAGAAAATGATAAAATGAAAAAGTAATTACCTCCCAAGGTGTTTATGTGGTAGAACTATCTGTCTGCACTTTAAGACTCCTAGATAATTGGTTAATGTTTGAGAAATAATAAACAATTGTACCTAAGGCTAATAGCACTACTTAATTTTAGTAAAGATCTACAATGTCTATGTTCACCATGTAACTCAAATAAGTCAGGCAATATTCCCAAACAGTACTCAGGATATGAGTTATTTTAGGTAAGCAGTTCCTTCATTGTAACAAATGACAAATGGAACAACAAAGAAAAGCAATTTGCGGTATGAATTTCAGGCTATCTATACTTCCACCTATACATGTTTTGGTTGTAAAATCCACCTAAATGTTGCTTTGACCCACATCATAGTTCTTCAAAGTTTTCCTTTGCCTTGAAGACAGTTCTGTATGTGTTGAGTCATTCAGATGTGTCTCTCTGCTGCTGCTCCTGACCAGAATCTACAGTATGTACTTGTGAAGTAGCCTCAAGTAGTACTCATGGAGTAGCCTCAGAAAGGTGGACTAGTCCTACCCTCACCCTGCCCAGGAGCTTGCACACATATGTCTACAGTGTGGGTTACTTACCAAGTCAAGATCATCTTCAAGCTCAGACATGCATGTAGTATGCATGAGAACATGCTCAAGCAGAGACTTAGATCCATCTCTGGAAGGGAAAAGCTGACTCATATTGTTGTATGTAGGTAAGGTATCCCCCAACAAATTAAACAGATTAGGCTTGGGCAAGGCTTTGAATGCAAAAGCAGGTAGTTCAGATTTGACTCAGAGTGTTGTGGCAATGATTTCAGTTTGTTATAGCTGCTGAAATTCCAACAATAAATTCAGTAAAACTGTGGATTAGGTCATGTTTAAATCTGATTTTAATGTCTGTGTTGCTGAAGCTTCTTTTTCTTCTTATTCCCTCGGGATTCCAGAACTGTGTGATTCTGTCTGTAATGTAGCCGTTTAGTTATAGACTAAACTGCCTGCATGCCCACGTGTGCTTCTGTAACTGCAGATTATCAGGTAGGCTAGCAGGCACCTGTATCCTATGGATATAAAGACCCAAAGCAGGTAACTCTCGGGGTAGCAGATCATAGATTTGCACAGTCTCTGCTCCTTGACTGTCCCTCTTGGGGTTATAAACACAGTATTTAATGACATGTGTGAAGTATGAAACTGAGATCTTAGTACCAGTGACAACTCCGATTACGTTATTTTGTCAGGTTTATGTGGTGGAGCATGTGGCATTAAGAGGAGCATTGTTAAAGCTCCCACAATGTTCCAAGTAACTTTGTTTGCTACACTGAGATGAAACTCCTAAAAAGAGAGGCTGGGAACTTCTATGGTCATAGTTTGGGATTTTACTATAGAAAACCCAATGCAAATGGAAATTTTAACAGAGCTCTCTGCTGTTTTGACAGTATAGCTGACCAGACACATTTAAGAACTGCAGCCAGGGAACTTCTCAAAACCTCCTGCTACTCTTGTTCTGCAGGGCGAATAGATCACTGATGCACCTACTCAGATTTTTCTGGCTGATTTTAGTTTTTGCTATGGTAAGACATGGCAATAGGGCCAAAGAAAGATATTTTCATCAGTATTTTTCTGAGAAAACTGTGACTTTGTTTAGCATCCAAACCTGGAAAACAGTCTGCAGAAAGTTTTCATTTTTCAAGAATTCTTCAGTGGAAAATTGAAAACTGCTGTGGAAAGTTGGTGTTTCTGTTTGGGGGGTGGAAAGTTCAGTAGAAATTCAATTATCAATTGAAAAGCAGAGCGACAGAAATATTTCAAAGATTTACAGTTGATTTTTTTCTTTTTCTTTTTTAGCCAGAAATGTGGGTTTATTTTTTGCTTTCTAGAAAAATATTTTCTGTCATGTCTCGGTTACTTGAGGCTGCCTGAATTTTGAAGAACAGTTTGAGTATTAGTTGCTTTCACGTTTGATACTAGTCAACCTTCTTCAAATGTTTTCACTCTTAACACTTGAAATTATGGAAGAGATAAACATGCTTTATCATTTGTAACAATCACCACAAAGTGGTGAAGCTTTGTGACAGAAGCAACTCAATAGTGAGGAAATGAAGTGCTGTTTGGGACGAAGGGAATACAGCTGAATATGGTTTTCACTTTTCATTGTGTGCTTTCTCACCTGTTTGAAGGTTTCCTCTCTATGTGTCACTTCTATGCTGTTAGAAGTTATGTCTTTTGTTAAATAATTTAGAGCTTTCCTGTCTGCCAATCAGGGAGGGATTAAAGCTTGCTCTTTCTTTCTTTCTTTCTTTCTTTCTTTCTTTCTTTCTTTCTTTCTTTCGAAAGCAAAATGGAAAAAAATAACATCCATTACACATGTACTATAGCTGTATTAGGTTGTTTCTGAAAGAAGTCAGAGGCAGAGGTCATACCAGGAATCACATTTTACACTGTGATCTTCCGTGAAAGCAGATCTTCTATCAAATTGCAGCAGTTTATGATTTATTTATTTATTTTTTTAAAAAAATTCTAACTTGTTTTTCTATTTTTAATTCATAATGTTTCAGGAGAAATCTTATTCACAAGATTCAGAATATGGAGCTTATTTAAAGCTAGAATTTACATATGAAATGGTGAACTAATTTAAAAGTAACAGAAAATCAGGAAACTTGTTATTCCATTGATTTGGGCTTGTCTTCACTAAGATGGAAATATGAAAGTCGTTACTTGAGGCAGATCACACTCAATCTATTTTGGGATTTTCTTCATAACTGTCCTCTTGCATTATGTGTTTTACCAAGGAAAGCAACAAGCAAATAAGGAGCTCTTCCATCATTATGGAGGATAATCTGAGTGAAGCTGATATGCCAGATACTGTGAAACACACAATAATCTAGGAAGCACTTAAATATAAATTGCTGAACTCTAGCCATAACATTAGCAGTCAAATTTTGCTTCCTCTTTCCCAGGCAAAGTTCTTGAGAAAAAGATGGCAAGAAGACATGAGTGGCATCAGTTGACAAAAATGTTCTAGGTTTGTCTTTGTCCAGTGGTTGCAGCAGCTGATGGATATTCCCAGAATTAGACAAAGGATTTTACTAGTTTCCTCAGTTGTTTTGTGACTAATCAACTACATTTGGCCACAAGCCCAACTTCTTGGCATGGGGAAGGCTGTTAAAACCACTTTAAATTTGCTCTGTTCACTCTCTTCACAGCTGTCAGAGGGCTGTGATGGGCAGGATCTTCTGAAAGTTCTTTAAAACTCTCCTTCTTATGAAAAAAAGTTGTAACTTAGATACTACACTATTTAATCACATTGGCCAGTATTAATGCAAGACCATAAAACTGAGATTTTATTGACCTAGGTGAAGAATTTCTTGAGAGCATCTGATTGTTCTTCTTCTCACCCTCTGCCATCCATGTCATCACCTGGTTGGCCATATGTTTGTAAGAAATAAGGACTTGGATAAAAACCAGGAGCCTCCAGATTAACCAAAGCATGAATAAGAAAACACATTACACAACTGACAGACAACAAGTTGAGAAAGTGCTTATCTACTAACTGTCAAGGAGTGCAGGCTCTGAAGGTCCTACTGCATGTATATCTTAACCCGTATGTAAAAAAAGCAGCATTCACTATTGCATGCTTACCTCTTCTCTCTGCCTGCTTGTCTGAATGGTGTATCTTTGTTTCAGTGAGATAAACAGCACATTTGTTTGCCTTAGAAAAAGATGCCATCTTTTGTGTAGAATCTTGCAAATAAGCTGTATGGAGTTACTTCCATGAGCATGCCTAGAGCCTCTGTGATAAGAATGAGAAAAAAATGGATCGTAGTAGAGAACGGTGCTTTATATACAGCTAAATAGATTTTGATACAAAATGCTTAACTGGTTAAGTGTGCTAGCTTTTCACAAAAATCAGTTCTTGCTTTTCATCATTGCTTTTTCCCATGCGGATCTGGATTTCTTGCCCTTTGCTGGGTTAAAGCAGTTGGAGCTATAGATGCTATTCTGAGGCTGTTTTATGACCCTGACCTCGCTGTACAGCCCGGAAAGGTCAATAGTGTTAAGGCTAGATGTGCTGATTCATATGCCACAGTCTTCACATCATACTGTGTGTAACCTGCATCAGCTCCCTGTAATTTAAATGCAAAACTTGAAATTGGTGGGTTGCTCTGGAATCTGTTTTGCATGTTTGAAATCATAATTAGTGTACTTCAGTTATACTTATTGTGCACGCTACAGCCCAGTAGTGCTATATGTGTACACATGGTATTTGTATTCTGGTACTTCCTACACAAGTGTAATACTCCATAAAAATGAATATTTTGATAGTTCCCTACTATCTTTCTGGCCTCATTTGCATTTGTATAAATATGTGCAACCACAGACTACCTTCATGAAAAAAAATACTACAAAAAACTTACGTAGTTAAAACCAGTCTCATAATATTTTTTTTTTGCAGTTTTATTTCCTTTTTTTTTTTTGTTTTTACAGTTAGAACTTGTATACTTTAAATCTCCATTATTGCCAAAAGTAAAACTTATTGTGAATGATATCTAATGTAGCAGTAACACAAATCTTTCATTATGTTTTATACTCTCCTAAGTAAAACAGAGCTACAGAATTTAACATAGAGATATTTGCTTTGTAAAAGTAGAAAAACACTTCTGAAAACAGTCTCATTCTTTGCCTTGTTTTTGCTGTACAGAGGTCCAGCTTCACGGGAAGCAATGTCCTCTGTCTTTCACACCCTATGACACCCTGCAGGGTCATGATTACAGCAGCTTCCTGAGGTGACCGCTCAAATCTTTCTGAGCACAGGAAGAGCTCAACCCTGATTCTTCCACTGCAATGCCCTGACTTCATGCCATGTCTGGAAAATGAACTCTGCCTTGTGTCTAGAGTCTTTTGTGCCCAAAGGTCTATCAAGATAATCTTTCAAGCATCTACCATGGTCTTCACAAAGAAAGCACTAAAGATCTCTCTGCCTCTGGATGAGAAAGCAATTCCCTGATACCTGTTTTGCATGTCTGATGGAGACATGACCAGCTTTGTGAGCCAGGCTCTGCTGCATAACTGAATAAACATTTTAGCCCATAGGAAGGGGCTGACTGCTTGCTTTAGGTGTTTCAAGATTTTACTGGTGCTTGGATGTAAGCAGTCTAACTCACTCTTGGTGACTTACTTCTGGACGTCCAGCCTGATGAACTGGTTCAATTTCTGTAGAGCTTTACAATAAATAAATTTCAATAGTGCATATTGAACAGCTTATTACTTTGTTTTGTGTTGCTACAAAAAAAAATACATTAGCATACATTTTCTCTATTACTGTTCTAAAATCAGGTTTTAACACTTTGTTGCAGTGTTACCCACTCTGAAGTGAAAGGTGAAAAATATCACTAGTGAACAAAATTACGTTTAATCTCCCTAGGAGAGATCTACTGGCCTGTATTGCTAAAACATTATTTATGGCATATTTTGAAGGCAAGTATCCTAAGAAATACAAACCTTATATAAAAAGGGCTTTCACAGTCTGTTGATATACAAGATGGTAAAACTTGTGCTCAAGGAAACACAAATTGCCTGGAAATTGATGTCTTTTATGTGAGAGCAAGTGAATGGTAAGATACTCTTGACCAGATTCTTCAAAGTTACTTCAAATAAAAATGTTACTTCAAATAAAAATGTTACTTGTTAGTGCCTCCCCTGTCTTAACAGTGTTTGTTGTATATATTAGACCTGCTTCAAGGTGATCTGAATGTACATTCTCAGTGTTTGAAAACCTCTTTGTTTTTCATTTGCAAAAGTTCATTTATTCATATTTGATTTTATATTTCTTCTATTTGTCCTTATTTGGACTTCACATGCCTGGCAGATACAAATGTATACAAAATAATGCATATTGCTTTCTATTGGATTCATGTATATTACAAAGGAAAATCCCCATAGCGTTAGGATTTTATGTGTATGAATTCCTCTTAGAAGTATATCCTTAGTGAGACCAACATATTAAGAAGTTGAGATAGAAAATGAATTTTAACATTAGAGTGATGCTCATTCCTCCAAAACAGTTTGAGTCCTAAAGATACCGGTTAATAAAAATAAATAAGCAAATTAAGAAAAACCAACAAAACAACTAACGAGGAAGGTACAGATAAGTATCAATTCTTTCCATTACTCTTCCATTTTTTTTTAATTTCAGCAACATTGAATAGTGAAGGGGAAAATGGCAGTTAATTTATAACACCATATTTTATTTTTTTATTCAAAGATTAAAGCTTGTTTTTAATTAGCTTATAGGAAGCAGGCTGTGAGTTTACACTGACTCTTGTTGGTATACCCTTAAACTTGCCTAGGCCTTCTCAGTCCTTCATGCAGGCAGCATGACTGTGATTTTTATTTCTGTTTTTTAAAATATTGCCAATGTCCTGAATCAGCTGTCACTGAATTCTGCTTGGTTACGATCCACTCACAGAGAACCTTCTGTGTTTTCTCTCTCAAAAAATAAAGACACAATACAGTTGTCTTGATCTAATTTTAGAGCTAGAATTTCAAAGATTTTAACTGTATTTGGAGGGTTTTTTTCTTTTCTCTCCATCTTCAGGAATCCTGTAGGAAAAGATGGCATTACAAAGAAAAGCACTGAACAAATTAGCTCCTGTCTTTTATTATGTATAATATAAACCTAATTGTGTGGTGTTACCTTCAGTGCAATCCTGTCACTAGGAATAATCTGCCCATCCATGAGCAGATGAGAGTTAAAGAAGCTAGTGTTTGGAAGCTGAGATGAGGAGAGGAAGGTATTACATTTCTATTATCTGTAGCAATTCTGGTTGTTGGGATTCACTGAAGACGGATGTGCCACCTAAGATGCACTGCAAACCTAGCTTGGTGAAGTCCTTCACAGGACATAATGCTAGTGAAACTGAAAATCTTCCAAATAAAAACAGAGCCTCACCATATTCTGGGTCAGTGTGGTTTTATTTTTATTCCAAGATTACAGTTTTAAAAGACTATGTGACTATGGATTTTTATTATAATAATATAACATATATGATAATGTCATAGCATCCAAAATAATAAAATAATTCAAAAATAACAAAACAATGATTACCTTTTTGCACATGGTACTTATGTAATTATTGGAGGATAAACTGATCTCATTTTAATTACCTATTTGATTATGTTATTTATGCTTTGTGAGATAATGTTACCCAGTCCATCTATGTGTCTCTTTTGATTGACATCACTTTCACACTAACTACTTTCTTTTTGTATTCAGCTAAAATAGACTAAATTCATCATGCACTGAAAGGAAACTTAAGAATAAGTGTTTAGATAATTGGGCATCAGGGATTCTTAGAAGTCTTTATTATGTGAGAGTGCCCAAATAACATCTGTTCCTACATTCCTGTTATTCAGGGTTACTTTGTAGTTATTGGGTCTTCAGGGACCCCAGAAGCAAGAAACAAAGACATACTGAATAAAATCAACTTTTTGTAAAGCCTTTTACACCCATCTAGTATAGTGAATGTGGCCTGGTTCAGGGTAAGACTGAATATTGGTGAAGAGAGACGTGACTGTTTTTTTGATACTCAACAACAACGAGGTATAAGAAACACAGAAAGAAGCTGTTAGGAGAGAAGCAATGCCTAGACACTTTGTGACACCAGAAGGCAGCCCACTTTTTCAAGGCTCATTTCAAAATCAGTAATTTTTCCCCAAATACCAATGATTTCCAGCATATTCTCTAGAGAAGGTCTTATCACAGATTCAAAGAAAAAGTAATTATAGTTAAAAAACATAAAAATGAATTGTTTGAGAATGAAGGAGGAAACAGCTATGGCATGAAGGGCAGTGCTCCTCAGAGATTAAAATCGGGTAATCAATTGTAAAACATCAGTTTACCTGAATTATACCTGCTGTCTGTCCCAAACTTAGTTTATTTTTATTCCAATTCCTTCCATAGACTGGCTTCAATGGTGAATCATGGTAGGACAAATAAGTGATTTGGCTTTCCAGTTGACTGAAGATTAATTTTCATCATCTCTTAACATCACACATGCAATCTTCCCTTCTAATTTTGTTTTAAAGCTTCACTTTCAAGAAGAATTTGCTAATGGTTTTGATTTGGCACTGATTTAGCACACATTGCTGATAAAGCTTACCTTAATCTTCTCAAATCTCGAAAGATGGAAATTGCTCTATGTGCTGCAGAACAGGTGTTTTTAAGCGCACTGTCCTCAGAAAGTCCATCAGCTCTTGGCTCTGTCCTTCATTCTGTTAAACAGATTAGATCACAACAACTTGGCTTTTACTACTTAGGGTGATACCTGTAATTCAAATTTAGGTCTCTTTCGGTGACAATGTTAGCTGAGATAAAAGTGATGAGAAAAAGGGCACAAATGTTGTTTTTCTCTGAGGAAAATCAGTTGTCAGGCATTGTGCTACTATTGGCATTTCTCACTGCATAACTTTAAAATGAGGAGGAGGGTTATCTTTGACACAATTTAGGAACATGTACTGTGGTGGTGTATGCACAGGAAATAGACAGTCAGGCAATCAATGGTTAAAGAAATGAGTTTTCCATATACCTCCATTCAACTCTAGTGATTTTCAGCATGCTCCACTTGTATTAACTAACGATTATATAGAAGCTTTTATCTTTCTCTAGTATTATCTCATATGATTATAAAGTGAAGCTGTACCTAAAAACAGAAAAAAAGAGAGAATCATTTAATTATTGTTCATACTTAAATAGCAATGAACAAATATATATGAAATTAAAGTTCACAGGCTTAGAAATTCTATTTTTTTTTTTTTTTTTTTTACAGCACACCTCTTAGTTTAATTAATGAAAGATTAAAACCTAATTATCGTTTCAAAGTTAGAATATTGTATCAGGCCTCTTCATGTCTAAACTATAGTTTTGGATAGTTGTCATAGAATCATTTCAGTTGGAAGAGACTCTCAGAATCATTGAGTCCAACCATAACCTAACCTAACTCTAGCACTAAACCATGTCCCTAAGAACCTCGTCTAAACACATTTTAAACACCTCCGGGGATAGTGACTCCACCACTTCCCTGGGCAGCCTGTTCCAATGCCTGACAACCCGTTCCATGAAGAAATTTTTCCTAATATCCAATATAAACCTCTCCTGCTGCAACCTGAGACCCTTTCCTCTTGTCCTATCACTTGCTACTTGGGAGAAGAGATCAACACCCTCCATGCTACAACCTCCTTTCAGGTAATTGTAGACAGCATTACGGTCTCTCCTCAGCCTCCTTTTCTCTAGGCTAAACAGCCCCAGTTCCCCCAGCTGCTCCTCATCAGACTTGTGCTCCAGACCCCTCACCAGCTTCATTGCCCTCCTCTGCACTCTCTCTAGTACCTCAATGTCCTTCTTATGATGAGGGGCCCAAAACTGAACACAGGATTGAAGGTGGGGCCTCACCAGTGCCGAGTACAGTGTTACAATCACTTCTCTGGTCCTGCTGGCCACACTATTCCTGATACAAGCCAGGATGCTGTTGACCTTTTTGGCCACCTGGGCACTGGTTCATATTCAGCTGGCTGTCAATCAACACACTTAAGATCCCTCTCTGCCAGGCAACTTTCCAGCCACTGTTCCCCAAGCCTGTAGCACTACCTGGGGTTGTTATGACCCACATGAAGGACACTTGACCTTGTTAAACCTCATACAATTGGCTGCAGCCCATTGATCCAGCTGGTCCAGATCCCTCTGTACAGCCTTCCTACACTCCAGCAGATTAACACACCCACCCAATTTGATATCATCTGCAAATTTACTAAGGGTGTACTCAATCCCCTCACCCAGATCATTGATAAAGAGATTAAACAGAACTGGCCCAAATACTGAATCCTGGGGAATACCACTCGTGACTGCCCACCAACTGGATGTGGCTCTGTTTACCACAACTCTTTGAGTCTCGCCTTCCAGCCAGTTTTTATCCATTGAAGAGTACACCCATCCAGGCCACGAGCTGCCAGCTTCTCCAGGAGAATGCTGTGGGATACGGTGTCAAAGGCTTTACTGAAACTGAGTACACAACATCCACAGCCTTTCCCTCATCTACTAGGTGGGTCACTTTGTCGTAGAAGGAGATCAGGTTGGTCAAACAGTACCTGCCTTTCTTAAACCCATGTTGGCTGGGCCTGATTATATAGTTCTCTTGTATGTGCCATGTAATGTTACTCAAGATCATGTGCTTCATGACCTTACCTGGCTCCAAGGCTAGACTGACAGGTCTGTAGTTCCCAGGATCCTCCTTCCAGCCCTTCTTGCAGGTGGGTGTCACGTTAGCCAGCTTCCAGTCAACTGGGACCTTCCCAGTTAGCTAAGATTGCTCATAGATAACAGAAAGTGGCTTAGTGATCACCTCCACCAGATCCCTCAGAACCCTTGGGTGTATCCCATCTGGTCCCATACACCTGTGGATGTCCAAGTGGTGTAGCAGGTTGCTAACCATTTCCCCTCGGATTATTTGGGCTTCATTCTGCTCCCTATCCCTATCTTCTGGCTCAGGGGGCTGGGTACCTGGAGCATAACTGTTCTGACTATTAAAGACTGAAGTGGAGAAGGCATTTAGTACCTCAGCCTTTCCCTCATCTTCTGTCACTATGTTTCCCTCCCTTGTAATGGGGAGGACAGAGAAGACGGCTTCTGCTACTAATGCCTTAACCAGTTGTCCCAAGGCCCTGAAGTCCCTCTTGGTGGCCTTTGGATTTCCCATTGCAGTCTCATTGCTGCCTACCTGAAAAATTATTAGAGGATAATAATCTGAGGGCCTTACCAGGGCAGGAAGTTTTCTCTTCATGTCTTTAACCCTGGCCCCAGGGAGGCAGCAGGCTTCCCTAAGTGGGTCTGATCTGCACACAGGGCCTTCTGTTCCCTATAGAAGGGAACAACTCCACAACCCACCTTTTTTTGTTTACAGCAGCTATTCTGATGGAGGTGTAGTGTGACTTCTGCTCTGTGGCACCTCCAGCTTAGTCGAACCACCTTCCTCAATATTGTCGTTTGGTTCCACTTGCAGAGCCTCATACCTATTTTGCAAGAGAACCTGGGAAGGTGGGGTAGTTACGGCAGAGACCATCCTCCTTCTGCACTGGGCAGGAACATGCTACCATTATCTCCTGTCTTTCAAGTCACCATGTTCCACCATGCAGAGAGAGGGTAGTGAATCCTCTGTACCATATGCCCTGTCTACCTGCTGGGCCTGCCTCAGGGAAGGTAAGGTGCAGCTTCAGTGGTCTATCTCCTTATCACAAGAATTGTTTAGAATAATAAGCTCAGCACATTCCTGACTACAAGTAAAGAGAGACTGGAAAGAAGGAAGCAACTTTTAAGTACTATTTCTCCTGCCACAGTCTTCAGTGACTGGAAGATAACACTAACCTCATGAGATGTGAAAAGAGCACTTAAACTTTGTGGATGATTAAACAAACACAAAGAATCTTTGTAATGAAATAACTGTAGCTTTAGGAAGAAATTAATTTCTGGACTCCAAAATTCAAACAAGCTTCTTGATGGAACTTTGTTATACTTTAATATCAGATGATAGTATCTTACTAATCTAAACCTTATATTATTTTTTTAATATTTTTTTTTCAATAGCAATTTATCCTATTAAGAAGTTACAAAGAAAAACTGTGCAATAAACAATGTGATATGCTACATTATTATAACAATTATTTACAGCTTCTGAATACAGACTGTTTCGAAATTCATACCTCCTGCTGAGTTATTTTCTAGCTATAAATTCAGCACAACTTAAAATTTTCCAGAGTTGTTTTTCTTTCTGTTCTTCAGGAATAATATTTAAGAGGTTATTTCCAATTATTTACCAGTTAGAATATCTTGTAATTATAGAAAGCTGTCAGAGTGTATCAGACTGCTTCCCCATAATCTATTGATTTACTAAAAAATTCAGTTACTTTATATTCGGCATCTGCTTGTAATTTGTACACTGTCAGTGTGTGCAAATCTGCAGCATTCCTTCCATCTGCCTTTCTTCAGCCATTCATAAGTGTCTCTTACTTTGATATTGTTAAAGAGAAAAATAATCTATGCTGTCTTTATAAAATAAAAAAAATAAAGTAATTTGAATCCTTCAACATTAGATAAAGATAAAGAATATTCCAACCCTTGATAGAGGTGCTGGTACAGATAAAATCCAAACCAAGATCCACATTAACATTATTTGATTTATTGTTTTCTATCTACCTGATCTCATTCCTTCCATTTGATATTAATGTATTTAGTTGTGAACTATAATTGTAAATATTTCTGAAATTCTGATTGCTTTGTTTTTTTCAGTTTATTGCACACTTTAATGAACTGTAATATTTAATAAACATATATCTAATATTTAAATATTAGATATTTCTATTGTAGAATGCCAATTATGTTATTTCCTTGTGAAATAGCATTCAATTAACCCTAAATGTACTGATCTAGTGGTTTTACTGTGATGCGCTCATGATTTTAGCTCATAACCTAGAAATATAGTAATGATAAGTGATAAAGTCAGGTGTTTGTGTCAGCCACTAGTGTCCGTAAGTCAAAATGGTATGCTCATATATTTTAGCTTAGGAGAACTATGATATTAATATCTCTCTGTAATTGCGGAATATTGGAGTTGTGATGTTTGTCCTAATGGTGCAGCTAAATTACAAGCTAAAGTGACTATAGCTTCATTTCAGAATCTGCTTTAGGTTGTATGTGGTGTATTTAAATCATAATAAATGTAGTCCAGTGATACATTTTTTTTAACACAAATTCAGATCTGAGAGGTCAGATTATGCATTCAGTAGAATTTCTGTTCAGTACTCTATTGCCAAAATAGACTGTAATAAATGAAGGATAATGGTGGGTACCTTCTAAATGCAAAATTATTTAACTTGACTTACAACAATTTTCTTAATTACTTCACCTTTGAGTTCAATAATTAATTCTTAATTAAATTAGCATTTCTCCCATCTTCATGATCTTTGTTGTAAAAACTGAACAGTTCTTCAAATCTCCTTTATACATAAAATGTACTGAAATTAATTTGCTGCAGTTGGTCAGATCTCTTGCAATATATAAAATGCATAGAAATCCTTCCCCATTTCTTGAAGGTATGCAAGGTTTATCTCTAATAAACTTAATCATGCCTTTGGAGCAGAAAGACAGCTAGAGCCCAAACTGGTTTACTTCATGTCCATTCCTTACCCTAACTCAAAGGAAAGCTACTGGCACCTTGTTTTGCAGAGTGGGCAGAAATGAGGTGGAGTGGAGCAGCATACCAAAACACAAATATGTTCTTGATATTTTCTTCCATGAAAGGTGCTGCTGAGGTCATGGAAGCTACCCTAATTTGTGTGCTGTTGCAGTGGGTGTACAATGACACTTTCCCTACTTACAATGACAAAAAGAAATGACCACTTTCTATTTCTTTTCTGCTAGATATTCTGTCTCACAGTTACAATACTGAGGCTCATAGAGGTGAGGATTTAGGCTCTAAAGCATGGAACAATTCAACTATTTCATGTTAACCCTAGTCACAGTAAAGGGCTGTGCCCATTTCTCCTTAAAAAAAGTCACAGAAGGTATGTTATTTATCAGCAAAGTATAATTTGAATTCTTTGTATGTGATAATTAAATTCATAGCAAACCTGTATAGATCTGATTCAAGATATTACTTTTCAGCATCAAAATCAAGCTGTATCTTCCTTCTTCTCTTTGCCATTCCTGAGAAACTGACCTAAAATATTTTCTTATTTTATATTAAATTGAAGTTAAAGGATGCAGAAAACTTCAGTTCACCTGCAGTCTTAAAGATAACACAAATCACTTGTATTTCACATGGCGGAACTGTGACTGTAGGCAAAGTTAGTCTTTTTGAGCTCTTATTGTCTAAAGATCTTGATCTGAATCTGAGAAGCTAATAAGAAATTGTAAATTTTCTTATGATCTTGTATGCTCAAGAAAGTGCTTTGTTCACCTGCTTTAGTTTTACATCCTGTAGGATTGTTTCAATTAGTAAGTTTTTTTGTGTGCTGTTTTTCCAAAGGGCTTTGGAAAGTAGGGCAATTTTTGGTTTTGACAGCATTGTCTCCTCAGTAGAATAGGGTTGATATGCAGGAAATAGTTTCCACGCAGGCTGTATTCCTGATTTTATTCCTTTCTGACTCCAAAACAAGAATTGTGAGTAGCACTTTGAGATTTCAGGTGTTGGTTAGCCTAGGGTAGTTGGGAGTAGTTTAAAATACTGAAATTTTCAAATAAATACAGTGAAAGTATGGATAGATTTCACTGGCCAAGATATGCAAGCTATCTGAGATCTGCAAGCCTTACATTCTGAAAACTGTCATTAAACATTGGAGTATTCTCTGACAGCTTACATAGCTTTCATATTACATATTTATAGTGTGCAGTTAAACCTCTTCTTTGCTTTCAGAACTGGTGGGAGGAATGAAAATACACATAAATGGAATGGAATCCCTGCCAAAGTGGAGGGTCAAGCAGAACTAGACTTTTATAAGCAAAAAGGTGTGGTGTTGACAATGTTATCAATTAAATGTCTCCTCCTTTCTTTTCTTCTTCACAGAGATATTTATATGAGACCAACACAACATCAACTGAATCTCACTGCTATATGCACCTGTGATCAAGCTGCTAATTTGATAAAGTAACCAAGTATTTTGCAAACCACTTAAATCCAAGATCCAAACTTTGCAAAAATGTGTTATATGGGAAATTAGTTTCTTTAAGGTAGAAAAAATATTAAGTGAACTGTAACTCACACAAAGAGTGACAGTTCTTAATGCTTAGAGTAAATATGGTGAGAGACTAACAACAACTCCAATTTTGCCATGAGATAATCCTTCAGAATTATATAGACAATATTTTCTTTCTATTCATGTCTTCTTTAGTGAGGTTTCTAAGAATGAAGCGTAACTAGAGGTATTTGCTTTGTATTATGATCTGAAGAGAGATTAACAAGTCATTCAGCATATTTCAGGCACAAGATAACAGAACCATAAATAATTATAATACTGTTTATCTTTATTAATATAAATTAGCTAATATGTTAGTAGTATCGCTATTTTTATGGAAGTTAACACTTGTTCAAACCTGGTAGGCTTGGAACTCAACAGACATTTTTGTTATTTCTAGCCACCTCATTGGGTTGTAAAATAAATTTCCTTATAGAAAAGTTTTCAAATATTCAGTTGGCTTTTGAGGCAAAAATAAATAGATACACATTTAAAGAATAATGAAAACCAGGACTGACATACATCAGAATTGTACTGAATGACTGCATGACTCTCTTCCTTTCTGTCTGTGAGTTTCTGGCTTCTCTTTACTGTCACTTAATCAGATCCTAAGGTGAAATTTTTGTCTAAGATTTTCTGGAAGAGAAATAATTGGTTATACTGTGAATGTCATTGACACAAATCAAAAGCATCCTATTTCTCAATAGCAGAAGCTCCCAATATAAACAGGACTTGGTGGGTTCTCAGCAACTTTATAGATCCCTCAATTTATTTAGAAGCTTCTGTTGTTACATTAAGAAATTATAATTAAAACTATGTTACTTTTTGTATCTTATTTCTGAAACTGTAGTATTTGGCATTCCTACTTCTGAAACTGTAGTGTTTAACTCAATCTCCTCTAAACCTGTAGTTGTAACTTCTCTTTCCTTTTCTAGTTTCTACTCATTTAACTTCTCCAGTTTCCTGTTTACCCAGAATGCTACACCTAAGATCACCATCTTCAGCTACTATTACCACAGAGAATGTTTTGTCCTGCTGTACACTTGCATACAAGCTGTTACTCTGCCACGAGAGTCAGCATAATTTTACCACTGAATAAATCTTACCTACATTTTTTTTTCCCAGGATTTCTTTACACACACATTGGAAAATTATCCTTCAGATGCGCTTTTTTTGCCTTCTCAGATTCACATGTCTATTGTCTTCTTCCCAATTCCCCAGACTTCTCATGTTCCCTTTTCCCTTCAAGTACTTCTTAATGTTTTTGTCAAAGTTTTTTTATGCTGATGCTGACAGTTATTATGTCTGCATACCTTATGTTTTGGAGATAATGTATGACGTTACAAAGTCCTCAGGGGGAAGGATTTTATTTTTCAGAGGATTTTGTAATGCTGTAGACATTAAAAATGTTGGCAAAAAAACACATAATGGAGACCGAACTTTATTAAAGTTTTTGTAAAAATACAAGACAAAATTCTTCTCTGTGATATGCATGGAAAATCTCCATCTCTGTACTCTGTTCTCTGCATCCATGGAACACCCATGGATGCCTCATTAATGGTAATAAAACTTTATATTCATAAAAGGAAGGTAGAGTATGAAAAATTATATCTGCTATGGATTGTGAGGAAATTTAGTCATATATTTAAAAAATGCAGAATTTGAAAGTCAATATTTCCTGCTGTGCATGGAGCCAGATAGTGAACTGCCTGGTTTGAGATACAGCTTCTCAGTAGTGCATTTAATATGTGAACTAGTGCAAATAACTTTTTGATCACTCTCATTTTGTCCATGTTATTTATTTATTTATTTTGTAGCAAATCTGGGGCAAAAATCAACAGTTGTTAGTTACATATGTATATGTATGCTTTAGTGTTTATATATGTTTTATATAGTATAAATATATGTATGTTTCATCAGTACAGCAGGAAACTGAAAAACGCTGATTGAATTCAACTTGACAATTTTAACTTACCTTTGTCACATATTGTGTAATAACTCATGCTCATTTAAGAGAGCCAGTATGACCAGTATCTCCTAGTGTCACTGTGAAAGTACATCTTGGCCACGTCTTCACTGGGTCACTCTTCTACTTACATACAGCAAACAGATTGACAAAAATAGATATGTAGAACATGTTTTTTTCTACTTTGTTTTGTTTCTGTTAGTTGCGTGGAGTCAGTGAAGTGCAAGATCAAGATGATTGTAACTATATTTTGACTAAAGTTCCACATTTTTCTGTTAGCAATAGTCACACCACTCTGTTGAAGTTAAGCATGTCAGCACAGGCTAGAAAATAATAGATTTCTTGCTAGCTGCTTCAAACACAGGAGATATGGCCCAATGGGACTCTGCTTTGGAAGAGGAGCTATGTGCTGTAGGACTCTTTAGAAGACAATGACCTTAATTTTAAAGTTCGGAAGGGAAAAGAAAATAAGACAGATACACAGAGGTGAACCTTTTTTTTTTTTTTTTTTTTTTTTTTTTTTTTTTTAATCTGGGTAACGTGTTTCTTTCTAATAGTTATCCGTGTTTTCAGTTTATTTAGTTAATTTCCTCATAGCTTGAGATTTATGTAACTTTCTAATTCTTATTCCAGAACAGCTAAAATAGTAGATAAATAGATTAAATGGTGCTTTTTCTGTAGACTTTTAAAAGGCATGGAAACAGGTAAAAGGGAGCAGAAGGTTGAGGTCTCAACTCATCATAGAAGTAAACAAAATTGGAGGTCATTGCTGTTAAAGTACCACACAATGTTGCATAAAAATATTTTGTCTGTGTGCTCTTTCTGCTACTAGAGGTTGTTTTTTGAAACCTCTGGAAAAAAAAAAAAGTCATATTAACTCAAATTTAAATGAAACTGAAAATAACAGAAACATACTTTTCAATGAAAAACTTGTTAAGGAAATTACATGGAGCTGAAAAGTCTTTGATATGAAAATGCCTTCAAGAGAATTTATCACTGTAAAGCCATGACAAACATCCATTATCTTTACCATACTATTTCACAAACCCCTTACAATATTACTTATAGAAACCTTTAAAGTTAATTTTGAGAGAGTCTTGGAAGTACAGAGAGCAGCAATAAAAATAACACAGCACCAAAAGTAAATGAAATTATGTGCAACTTGGTGGACTGGATTTTTTTCCATAATATGGTTGCAAAGGATGACTATAGTATTGCTTATTTTGGCCTTTTTAGCTTTTCCTGTGCACACAGTATGTGGAAGTAGAGTTCTCTGGAATATTGTTCAGTTAGATTTTTCAAAATCATTAATGTAGGGCTAGCTGAACTGTAAGTACTGAGTAAATAATATTGCTTAATTTAGCTTTGATATTTTCCTGTGTTAAACTTCGTTATTAATTGTTCTTTACTGCAGTGACTGTGAACAGTTAAACCACTGAAACTGATAAGTCTGTTAAATCTGCTGTCCTGTAAAGAAGCAGGATTTCTTTTCATTACCCACAGGATGGGTCCCAGGTGCTTACTCTGCATTTGGTCTGCATGCAGATCCACCTTTGACATCATTAGGATTTCAGAGAGAGCAGAAGTGTGGAGGACATCCTAATGGCAAATAAGAAAGTGCAATGCGATCTGAGAATTTTTCCTTCAAAAGGGGTAGTCTGTTTCCAGGAAAAAAAAAAAAAAAAGCCTATTAAATTTTCCTGCATTGACTGAGATAGAGAATGTAATGGGAGAGAAGAAATTATACTTCTTTTTCTGTTTTCTTACTCAATTAAAAAACACAAGGAGTTAATGCCACGTGGCTTCTTATTTGAGACCGTATTGCGTCCACAGCTGCTCAAACAGTCTTTTACCCAGTACCTACAGTTCATGGCAGTAGCTGTACTGCCATAATACACACCTTTTTAGCTGACATCTGTGCACTAATGGATGTATTGGTAGTACACATTAACTAGATCTGTAAAGTTAACTTTGACACTGAAGAAATTATTATATCCCTTCCTATACAGCAAGTATCAACTAAGGACTTGGAAGCTGTGGAATGTTATGGAAATTTTAGACTTTGAATTTTTTTTTTCATGTTCTGTATAAAATTCTAGTGAATAACTGTCTTTGAAGAAAATTCACTGAATTGTAATCAAAATCATTTGCATCAGACACCTGAGATTTAATAGTAGAGCTTATCTTGTTTAAGAACAAAAAATGAACTGTGTAGCTAATATAAATAACTCAATTTTTAAATTAAATATTCAAAATAAGCTACCCCAGAGCTATTACATATCCAATAAATTATCAGTATATTTTTGAAGAATAAATCTGTAATTCAAATAATTCAATAACTGAAGAATAATGTGTTCTGTTTGCAGATAATTTATGAGCAGAGAAAAGAGATGAAATAAATGAAATATTATTTTGGATTTACCTGCTCACCTTTATTAAACATTTATTATAATATGAATTAGAGACTTGAATTGGGTTTCTTGATCTGTTTTGGGAAGCTTGTCTTTGTTATGACATATTAGTATTAAATGGTAGTATTGGTACCTTTAAATTATTCTGTAAATATAGCCCATAAAAGATATTAGTCATATTTTAGAACTGCTTGATAAGTGTTTGCCAGGAAAGGAAGAAATGAAATGGAAAATATAAAAACTCTGTAATCAGTATAATTTTAGTGAATTAACAGTTTTTATGGAATAGGATGCAACATTTGGATCAAGATTTTAAGTATGTAGTACTAATTATAACTGTCTTTTATTATTCCATCAGATTTCTGAAATTGTCATTGAAAACCAAACTGAGATTCTGTAATAGCTCTTCTGCTACAGTTTCATTATTTCTTTAGATACCTGAAAATGCAAAACTAACTTAATAGGCCAGCAAAACTATAAAAAATTCTGTCTATCATTTTACAGTAATTTTCCCCATCAGTTATTTTTCCCCAGGTTTTCATCTACATGAATATAGACTTCTAAAATCAGATTCAAATTTCCTGCACAAAATCTTAAAGAAGAAAATAATTAAATTAATGTACAAATTAATTTTTTCAGTGCCGCCAATCTCTCCAAATGCAGACACTATATGTTGAGTTGTCCATATTCTTCAATTGTCTGTGTTTTTGTGGTTTCCTATGATCATACTTTAGATCTTATGCACCCTCCTATCTTATAATATGTCTTTTTGTTATGGTAACTCATCTCAGCAGATGGGCTTAGCATTCACTTGCTTGTATTCATCTCTTGCATTTAGTCCTCTCTAGTTCACAAGCAGATCCAAAAATGTTGGAAGAAGCACTCCATTTTACAAGCTGCACATTATATTCCTTCAAAAAGAAATGTTTCTTCCCAGTGTGACATTTCTTGTGAGAATCTTAGCTGGTTTAAAAGTCACTAAATACATGGCATTTGGTTTACATTGAGCAAATTGTGAAGTTACATTTATGACTCAAGATATAATATACTCTAACTAGTAATTTGCAATGAACTTGACCAGCACAGTAAGAAAACTGTTAGAAGTTTTACTACAGCTTTAGTGAGAATACGAATACATGATTGATCATTTTATAAGTGACTTAGGAGACTGGAAGAGTGCTTTTAGAGAAAAAAAAGATGTCTGGAGAATGAATACAAACATTCATATTAAAAAATCCTGAGGCAGAATTATGTATTGGCATCTCTTAAAAGTAACATGTTGCTACTTTAAGACTCATTAGAACAAAATCTTCTTGATGTTAAATTTCTCTTACAGAAGTGCCAGAAGTACTTTATTCTTAGACACCCTATGACTATTTAATCACAATTTCTATGAGAAAATACTATTGTATATCATGATTCTAGCAATTAGGAAGTTTAAATGTATCGTTATATTAAACAGACGCTTTGCACACTTTCCAGCCTGTAGTCATCTTGAGAGAAATGTCATAATTAATTGCTCTGTTGACTGTTTTGAGGGTGAAAAAAGGAGAATCTGAGTGTTGATGAAACTGTAAATAGTCAAACTTTTCTCAGGAAGAAGAGAAGACTAAGGCATTTCTTGTGTAAACTGCTAAATATATCTCTATAGGCTAGTCTAACGAAGACCTTGAATAGCTAAGCATCTTGACAAAATGATAAATAGTCCCTTTTATCAAGGCAAAAATGTTGTAAATAAGTTTTTATAATGCTTTTTTTTATGAGATTAGATTAATTTTTCATTGCTTTATTTTAACACATTACCTTTAAGTAGGACACTGAGTATTCCTTGCAGTTTATATAGTGTGTGCTTCTTTTGGAAGCAAATGCCTTCCCATAGTAAAATGTGATCTCTTTGTACATTTTTCCCACCTTATGCCATTGATATCCAGAGTAATTCAGCTAAAGTCAATGAACTTGCTCAGGCTTTACACTAGTGTAACTGGGAATGAACATGGGGTTCTGGTGCTCTGAGTCAGCCTCGTGTTCCCTCTTCCCTCTTAAATACCAGCCAGGCATTTATCAAATAGTTATTAGCTCATGAAGAGTTTCAGGGAAAAAAAAAAAAATCCTTCTAATTTGCTATTTTCACATGATACATTTGCCATTGCAGGCCACCAAGACAGTGAGCTACAGAATTTCACTGTGCCTCTGTGAACTAAGTAATTATTATCTTCAGGCTTGACTTGCCGTCTCATAATTTTGGTTGTGCCTGGTGTCATTTTCTCATAAGACTATCTACATATAAACAGAGGGATGTGTGATGGAGGACCATGAGATTTGAATATGAATTATCTCTTTGTTGTGTGTTGTATCTTATGCATAAATTCATGGCTTTATTGTTTGCAAGTTATCAGAAGATAAAAACATTTCATGGCTGAAAATTGTTCTCGTTATTTCATTCCTTAAATGATTTTCCTCCGTTGTGGCTTTTAATTCACTATGTTTTGTTTTTAATTTATTTCTAAATTAACTTTTTATTGAATACATTATGTCAGGATTTAATAGAGGGTGCCCCTTGTGTGGTATTAGGTTCCTGTACATATGGGTAATGTTGTATGACCTACTATAAGCTGTGAGTGCTTTTTCCAGTGCACACATAGTGTTTTAACTCTGGGACTCTACTGATGCTTTTGGGAACTTTTTGAAACCATACTGCTGTGAGACTCCTTTTTTTGGATTTCCAGGATCCTGAGTTACCTGAAAATCAAAGTTGTAACAACTAGAGTCAGTTTGTGGGATTTATCACCCCAAGCAAGACAGTGAGTGTGTGATCGGTGCACAGATTTTGTCTATTTACTGCAATGTGGCTAAGTAGTCAAACTCATAGAACTGCCATGTACAATAAATATGAAGTCTGACCTCTTGGCTAAGATCAAGAGTGAAATCACTTTAACATCCGATACATTACCTCCCATGAGACTCTGCCCTACTTTGCAAGGAAATGGAATCAGTATCCTGACAGGTCATTTCCTTTGTCAGCTACTACTAGGCAGAGGTGTACTAGGAGCAGCTATAGAGGGGTAGCTGTGAAAGCTGGAAATGGACACTAAATGCTCTCTACTTTACTGGGAAAACTTCTCCTACTGGCTTAATAAAGGGCACAAGTTGCATTATGTAAAGAAATATGATTTTTGAGCCTCTCAAGCAGAGCAGCATGTCAACAGCATTAGTAGCAGGTTCATTGCTGGAGAATTTATGTCTTTGGTTCTGGGATGGAGATCAAGATCTTTGTAAAAAGATGTACAGATAACAGGTAGAGGCTGTAGACTAGACTTTTTGGGGACAAATGTCCCTGCCTGTGCCCCTCTTGCAACAGCACTATACTCCATCAAGATCCATCAAGACTTAGTGAAGACAATGGAGAGAGACAAAAGGAAGTTCTCATTGCTTTCATCTGAGGGCAGTTGAGATAAATAATAGATGTAAACACATTTTTTTTTTTTTCCATTTAAAACCCCAGAAGTCTAAAAAGGTGGGAACTGGTTAAAAAGAGATGCGACAAGCACACTGAGGACATACTGTCACAGCATAATTAATTCCTTCCAAGACAGAGTTAAGATGCAATTCAAGCCAGAAGCTTTTTACTATAGTCATTTGACTCCATCTGCCATATGTAGTCTTTCAACACTATCAGAGCATGCCTTGTAAGGAAATACTCCCTCACAACCTTGCTCTGAGCCCACAATATGCATCTTCTGCATTCATTCTGTAACACCACCGTTCTGACCAGAGGACTGTACAGAACTCATAATAGCTGAGGAGTTTTGAGCTGGCACATATGATGAAATAATCATGTCTTAGGGTCAGAGGAATGTCACATGGGACAAAGTGCTGTGCCATGTCAATGTAGCTAACTCTAAGCATTGCAAATATAAGCTGCTCTGCATTGCTTGGCACTCCATGGATCAAATGCTTGTAACAATGAAGGTGAGGCTGGCTTTTTTTGCTCCTAGGTACTGGGTAGACTACTTTTAAGCTATCCGCTTTTGGGGAGAAAATAAGGTTCTTCTTACTAAACATTGTTAGCTGTAGATAGATCGATAGATAGATAGATAGATAGATAGATAAATAGATAGATAGAGTACCTTCACATCAGTACAGTGGTTACCACTGCCAATCATTTAATAGGCTGGTGGCAAGGACGTCATAGGGGAAATGAGAGGTAGAAAAAGGCTATAATATGGGATTCCCGTTTCCTTGATGAGTGATCTTTCATGTGAAAGCTTAGGCAATTGGCTACCGTCACATATAGTAATTGTTGCTGTCCATGTGCACCCAGCTCTGCCTAAAATACACCTGAAGTTTAGGCCTTTGGTTCATGGCAAAGCTTAAGCAGGTGCCGGACAGGTTGGCAGGGGTTCTTTTGCTGGAACCTGGGAGCATAAACTCAACTATTGTATAGTACTTGCAGAGCCCGTGGTGGGGCAGTGACTAACAGACCAAACCCAATACTTAGAAATCAACCTCTTTAACCCAAACAAGAAAAAATAGACAATGTCTGCAGAATCGATATTTTGTTTAGATGGGGCCATGGTATGAAATTATGCTTGTGGACAGCCAATCATGACCTAATATCTTATGTTGTGGTTTTGTAAATTATTCCAAATGAAAACTCCAGCAACCAATTAGCTTGCTGGATGTCTGCATGTTATGAACTGTTAAAATAACAGTATAAGTTAATTCAGTCAGAAACCTCTTTATTCCAAAAAGGGCACCATACGTTTTATAAACTTCAGCCCTTGTCGATATGCTTTTGCTTGACATCTGTGTAGTAGCTGGAGAACATGCTCCTGTGACTTTTTCCACTGGCACTCTTTCATAAACAAGACTTATACCCGCTAATGTTTTTCTTTAATAATTTGTGGTCAGGCACAGTGCCTGTCACCTCTGTGATCCAACTACACATGGAAGAAATTAAATGTGATCATCTCCATTTTCAGAATAAGTGTGCAGCTATACCTGGGGCTCCAGTGCAGGGTTCAGGGTTTTGTTGTTAATCAGTGAATGAGCAGTCTGGAACGTATTTCCTTCTTGAGTGGAAAAAGCCTCAGACCTGGAGATACTGAGGGTGACCTGTACATCAGAAGTGGATAACAGTGGTTCCCAAATTATCTTTTTCTAGTTCCCCTTTCAGACATATCAACTTTCATTTGACTAACCCACCTTCCAAACAAAGCTGAGCTCCATTCCTTAACACAGCCTGTTCACTATACAGCCTGCACTTTTTGCCTTTCTGTCCTTCTAGCTCACATAAGGCAGTGGTTTGCACACAACTGTAGTATAACAGATGCAGAGAGAAGACATCTACCATATAACAGCAAGCTCAAAGGTCAAAGAGGTGGATTTACTCATATTCTCCCTGGGATTGCCCAGAGTGGAGGAGAAGCTCTTTGTCAAGTTCACAGGAAACAAACCTCACAAACTAGTGGAAAACTTGGGGGATGGAAGCAGCTACTATTATAGAGTATAACAGGTGAGAAAATCGGCACATAATTTGCTAGATCTTTTTAAATTATTGACTGAAACTGGTTTCACATTTAGAACATGTCGACAATTTTTTTAAAAAACCCCACAGATTTGGTTCTCCCCTCCATAAAACTGGAAAAAGAAATAAAAATATCAGTATTTTTCTAAACCAATGTTGGAAAAAAAGAGACACTAGTAAAAGTATTCCATGACACGTCAGTTTCCATACCATATTCAGTCCTTGAGAATGTACTCTCTTTTTCTAAAACATCTTGTGAAAACTTTCCTGGCAAAATAATTTCAATTAGATGACAAAACCACATCGATACTCACAGATTAAAAAGTAGTGGTGGAAAGCTGGCCTCTCTGAAGGCCCATAGAGTTTACCACCAATTTAAATATAAGTTCTTACCCAAAATAAGTTTTGTTTTGTTTTGTTTTGTTTTGTTTTGTTCCAAAAACTGAGATTGACTTCTGAAATGCACTGGAAACAGTAGAAGTATTACTGAAAAGCTATTTTATTTCTTATGTAATGCATACTACTTCTGAAGCAATTTATCTTTAGAAGAAGAAATATTTTCCTGAATTCTGTGATTCAAAGGCACGCACACTCATGGCAGGCACTGATTTGACCTCTTGTGTCAGACAAAGGTACTGTAACATTATTTTTTAACTTTTTACTTGCAACATCCAACCCTATTAGATTTAATGTAGTCTTGAAAAAAATGCACCACCACTTGATTTCTTGTGATGGAAGTCAGAAATATGTTGGCACACAACGACATAGACAAATGACAATATTGCAGTATTTTCTACAGGGAAGGAAGCCCAGGGAAATATGCTGTGTTTTGTTCAAAAGTTGAGTTATATATTTTGTCCTTTGTGTTTACAGTCAAATTCAGTAAAATGTTAGTGCTGCCTGTTCATTTTGCACTCAGCTTATTAGACACATTTTCTTGACCAAACTCCAACTGCTAAACAACTGATTTATTGACTCCAGAAAAGCTTTGTTCAGTTTAATCCATGCTGTATGTCCTGGATGAAACTGTTTTTACTAGCTGTAAAAATAGACAGAAAATACAAGGAAATAATAATAATTACAAAAAAAGCTATAGGCTAGAGCCAATGATAATACAGTAATAATAATACAGCATGTGAACAAAGGTTTCTTACATTACAGCTCTCATAGTGGTCTTTTATTTTATTAAACACAATTTGAAGAGAGAATAACTCATCAGTAGCATAACATTTTCTGTTTAGATTCTTTTCCAATGTTAGGCAAAGTGCAAAACTCAGGCTTATAGAATCACAGAATCATAGAGTGTCCTGAGCTTGGAAAGGACCCACAAAGATCATTGAGTCCAAATCCTGTCCCTGCACAGGACAACCCCACAGTTCACACCATGTTTCTGAGGGCATTGTCCAGTCTCTTCTTGAACACTGTCAGGCTTGGGGCCATGACCGCCTTCCTGGGGAGCCTGTTCCGGTGCTCCACCATCCTCTGGGGGAAGAAACTTTTCCTCATGTCCAACCTGAACCTCCCCTGGCACATCTTCCTGCCATTCCCTCCAGTTTTGCCACTGGTCACTACACGAAAAAGTTTGGTGTTTACCCTTCCTTCTCCCCTTGTGAGGAAGCTGTAGACCATGACGAGGTCTCCTCTTAGTCTCCTCCAGGCTGAACAAACCAAGTGACTTTAGCCACTTCTCATGTGGCTTCCTCTCCAAATCCTTCAACAACATCATAGCCCTCTTCTGGTGACTCTCTAGTAGCTTTATTTTTTTTTTCTTTTTTACCCTGTGGTGCCCAGAGCTGTCCACAGTGCTCCAGGTGAGGCCAGACCAGTGCAGAGCAGAGTCGACAATCCCCTCCCTCGCCCAGCTGGCAATGCTGTGCTTGATGCACCCTAGGGCACGGTTGGCCCTCTTGGCTGCCAGGGACACCGTTGCTTCATGTTCAACTTGCTGTTGACCAGAACCCTCAGATCCTTCTCTGCGGAGCTGCTTTCCAACCTCTTGTCCCCCGGTCTGTAGGTACAGCCAGGGTTGCTGTGTCCCAGGTGCAAAATCCAGCGCTTGCTCTTGTTGAACTTCATGCGGTTGGTGATTGTCCAGTTCTCCAATTTGTCCAGATACCTCTGCAGGGCCTCTCTGCCCTTGAGACTGTTGACAGCTCCCCCCAGTTTTGTGTCATCAGCAAATTTACTAAGCAAGCACTGAAGTCCTGAGTCTAAGTCATTTATGAAAACATTGAAGAGTGCTGGCCCTAAGATGGATCCCTGCAGAACCTCGCTAGTGACTGGTCGCCAACCCAACATAATCCCACCTACCAGAACCCTTTGAGCCCTGCCTGTCACCCAATTGCTCAACCACTGCATTGCGTGTTTACCCAGTTGTGTGCTGGACATCTTGCCCAGGAGGATACTGTGAGAGACAGCATCAAAGGCTTTATTGAAATCCAAAAATATCACGCCAACAGGCTTCCCTTGGTCAACTAGGTGGGTAAACTTGTAATAGAACGAAATTAAGTTGGTCAGGCAAGACTTTCCCCTCATGAACCCATGCTGGCTGGGACCAATGACTGAGTTGTCATTCAGAGGTTTATCATTAACTCCTGGAACAGTCTTCTCCATGATTTTACCAGGAACAGAAATGAAATTGACAGGCCTGTAGGTGTCAGAGTCATCCCTGTTGCCCTTCTTGTAGATTGGGACAACATTTGCAAGCTACTAGTCTTCTGGAACCTCTCCAGATTTCCAAGAACATTGAAAAATCATGGGGAGAGGTCTCACTATGATGTCAGACAGCTCTTTAAGCACCCTTGGATGAAACCCATCAGGCCCCATCAACTCGTAGAGATCTAGCTGGAATAGGAGATCCTGAACAAGTTCTGTATTGCTTGGGAGTTTATCATTCTCACGGCCATGATTTTCCAGCCCAGGGTTATACAGGCCCCCAAGTCCATCATCAGTGTTGAAGACTGAGGCGAAGAAGGCTTTAAATGTTTTAGTTTTGTCTATGTCCCTGTTAAGAAAGTGACCATGTTAATGGGCCAACATTATTTCTGTTTGCCTTTTGCCATTAATATATTTTAAAAAGTCTCTTTTATTGTCCTTCACAGTATTGGCCAGCTTCAATTCTAATGGAACTTTGGCAACAAGAATTTCCTTCCTACAATGGCAAGCAGCATCTCTGTAGTCCTCCCACGTTGCCTGACCTTGCTTCCACTGACTATGCAATTCCTTTTTTTGCTGTATTTCAAGAAGAGGATCTCTGCTCAACCAAGCTGGCTTTTTGCCTTGCCTGCTAGAATTTTGGCATTTTGGAATGGCCTGGTGCTGTGCTTTTAGTAGGTTGTACTTAAAAACCAACCAACACTGATGAATCCCAACACCTTCAAAAGCTTCTTCCCAGGGAATCTTACTAGGCATTTCTCTGAGCAGCCTGAAGTCTGCTCTCCTCATATCTAGTGTCAAGGTCTTGCTGGAAGTTTTTCTTCTGTTAGCAAAGATTTTAAACCTGACTTCTTCATGGTCACTGTGGCCAAGGGAGCTACCCGTCACCACATCTCCCACGAGACCCTCTCTGCTAGTGAGAATCAAAACTGACCTTTCCTGGTCACATCCCTTAGTACCTGCACCAAGAAGTTATTGTTCATATGCTTCAGGAATCTTCTGGACCTGTTGGTGCCATCTATGTGATATTCCTGGTTGACATCTGGCAAGTTAAAATCCCCCATAAGGACAAAGGCAGATGATTTGGAGGTTTCACTTAGTTTCTTAAAGAATAACTCATCAGTGTTGTCAATCTGGCTGGGTGGCTTGTAGAAGACACCCACAATGACATCCACTTTATTTGTCTGACCCTTAATCCTTCCCCAGAGGCTCTCAACTTTGCCATCGCCACCTGCCAGCTCTATACAGTCCAGCCCCTCCGCTACATACAGTGCCACCCCCCTGCCTCTTCTACCCTACTTATCCTTTCTGAACAGCCTGTAGCCATCCCTCATGGTGCATCAGTCACAGGATTCACCCCACCAAGTTTCGCTAATGCCAATTATATCATATCACTGGGACCGGGCTAAGGCTTCTAGCTCATCTTGCATGTTCCTCATGCTGCACACCTTAGTGTAGAAGCACTTCAAGTGTGGTTGATTGTGCCCTTCACCTCCTTTACCTCATGGCATAGTCTGAGGAATCTCGCTGCCAAGCACCTCCTCAGGCTTTGGTGTGCCATTCCACTGCTTGTCACTGACCTACCTTCTACCACCCCCTCCCCCCTTCCAATCTAGTTTAAAGCCCTCTCAATCAGTCTTCCTAGCCCCTGAGTGAACAACCTTTCCCCCTTCTGTGAGAAATGCATTCTGTCAGGTGTTAAAAGACCTTGTGAAAGAATGTCTTCCCCATGGTCGAAAAACCTGAAGTTCCATCGATGATACCAGTCACTTAGCCACATGTTGATTTGCTGGGCCTGCCTGTTCCATTCTGTATTCCTGCCTGCAACTGAAAGGGTGGAGGAAAAAATCACTTGAGGCTTTTCCTTCTTGTCTCCAATAGCAGTGGTCGTGCTTAATGTAAAGATGGTCTTTGGAAGATAGTGGTCTATGCTGGTATTATAGCTTACAGTCAAAATACGGCAAACTAAAAAATTGACACAAAACTGGGGAAGAGTCATGTTGATATTTTTGGAGATTTTTCCAGGGAAATCTGAATCAAGTCCTGGGTAAAATTGTTATGAACTCATTATTCATAACTTACAAATTGGCTGCCAAAAATATGACCAAACAATAAAATGCAGATGCCTGCTTACGAGCAGCAATTCTTTGGAAAATGGATGATAATAATAATAATAATAAACCAGAATGCACGATTATGTTATTAAGTCATTTTTATGTTTCTTCTGAAATTATTAGCAACATGCAGGCTATGTCAGGATATGGCTCCCATTCACAGTACCCACTGTCTGACAACATCACAAATATTTTCAACTCTCTGAGCTAATTGGAAACATCAAATCTGCTTTGCTAGAATTTAGTCATGCTTCATTTGAAAGTTAAAAAGCAGCTCCTGGGAGGAGGGAGGTTCTTCATTCAAAACCTCTTTTATAAGCAATGTGGTTAGAGCTGGAATATTTAAATGTTTGTTTCCGAGCCTTGTTTTAGGTCTTACCATTTTTTTTTATTTAAGGGGAAGAAATGTCATGCAGCACTTTAGTAAGAATTAGACTTTTTTGTTACTCAAACCTGTTGACATTGAGCCACATTAAATATATATATGTATATTATCAATCATTATCACGTGAGATGTTTTTGTCAGCAGAATATCTACAGACAAGATTATTGAAATACTTCATGTCTCTTTCCAGAAATAGCATCCTTTGGCATGATTTCGAGAATTTTAGTAGTAGCTTGCCCAGGAAACCCATATTCCTCTCAGCAAACCTGGATATTCATGCAACAGATACATGCTCTTTTAAAGGCTGTTCTGGTCACAATAAGTATATGTTACCATAGAAGGGCTCTCAGTTTTGTGATAGAATGAAACATTCTCCATCTTCCTATTTTCCTCTGTTTTAGTCAAAATGAAAAAATAAAACCCAAAACCAATAATAATAATTAAAAAAAAGAGCGAATTATGTCAGGACCTTCTTATCTTAGCATTTCGAACAACTCAGATGTGTATGTTTAAAGGTGAGATGCTGCAGAGCAGTAGGTTTGGCTTCTGCAGGACTGGTAATGAGTCAACACTTACAAATTGTTTGCCAGTGTAAGCTGAGAGTCTTACCTGAGCTGGGACATGGATGTCTGGAGTCCTGGGCACACATGCATGGCGTCACTCTAGCTGGTAAAAAGATGTTTCATAATCCCTAGAGATTCTTAAACACTTATTAATCTTCAAATAGAATTTGGAAATGTGTGCAGTTTCTTCTGATTCCTTAAGCCATTCTTTGCAGAAGGTCCTGTACAAATAATCTACAGCAATGAGACCGGGAAGAATGAAAGAGAAGAGCAAAAGGTGGGTAATATAATCACAAAATAAATATAGAATTTTTTTGCTCCTTTCCTTTTTTATGATGATTTTTTCACTAATGTAATCCAGTAGTTTTTAACTCCCTTTTCAACAAGTGGTCTTTTGATAAAGAACTGAAAATTCCTGACATATTCCAGGTGTAATTAGTGCTGAACTTATCTCCATTTTTTCAGCATGACTTGCAGCACTCATATGTTTGGGAGACTGCAGTCAGTAGCTAAGGCAACTGGTGTATTTTATCCTGTCTTCTGGTTAGGTAACTGAGGGTGTCAGTAATCTCAGGGGGTTTATGTACCAATTTCTTTTCCTGGTGGGCAGGAACATCAAGAGGTACAGACATGAGAATAAAAATATATGGTACAGGAATGTGTGCCCTTGGATATAACAAAACCTGTGGTCTGTTTGGGCTTTAGGAGAAGAATTTTCCTGCGGTCAGGTTAGTTTTTAATTCTGCAGTAAACCTGACAGACACATGGAATGTTTTGTGATGACCATCTCATGTCAGAGTCAGATACGAGATAAGTAACATCCAGTGTTCACATAAAAGGGTTTTCACCTTCTGCTATGTACAATACTGATTGCCTTCCACAGGGGAAGGAAGAACTGGAAAGACACACCCTCACCAGAAATTGCTGAAGATACTTATCTGAAACCTCATTGGATACTTGGCTCTGAACAGGGAAAAATAACAGAAGAAAAAAAAAAAATATCGGAGCTATTCCACTTTGATTATGCAATAATTTTATGTCATTAAAAAGACTGTACTTGAAGGGAATGCATGTGGAGTTGTAATAAATGAAATTCATAAATGGTCTTAGAAGTGTTCAGAACTAGTGTATGAAGAAAGCTTTTTTTAAATGACACAGTCAGTAGAAAATGTGAATTTTATTTCATAAAGTGTTCTTTGAAAAGTTTTCAGCTAAAAAACATGTTGCTACTACAGCAGTGTTGCAGTCAATGCACCTGTGAACTTTATTTTCCTCAGGCTTTTATGCTGTGTGGTTGCTAACAGCTATTGATTACATTCTTCCACCTCTTTTGACAATGACACCATAAAGTGCCATGGAGTATAAAAATTTCCAAATGAGTGATGTAATTGTTAAAGGCAATAATATACTGTACAGTTTTTGTTTAACCTTTTAAGTTCTGTAAGTGCTGAAAAGTATGATGTATGTTAACCTTAATCCTTTAACACCAACTCCTAGTCATGTACTTCAGTGCAACCATATTACATTATGAATCAGGGTACATAATGACTCAAGTAGTTTCAGCAAGAAATACACTTTTGTGGATCTCATTAGGGGATTTTCAGTTTTTTCCGCGAGACCTTCACCTCCTGCTGAAAGAGATACCGAAGATCACTAGCTTCCAAACAACTCTTGCAAAAGTAATCCGAACAGTCAGGGAGCTCTAGCCTAAAATTTTGCAGTAGTATCTACAATCTGCTGGTATTATACATATTCTCAGTCAGCTCCAGAAGAATTAGGACTTAAATTCCTGATTAATACCATTGAAAATATTATTGAACAAGTAAGTTTCTCCTATATTAGAAATTACACATCTAAAAGGAAAGAAAGTAATATTTTAAAATTTATATTCAAAAGGTTCTTTTTCAGAAGCCTACCTGTTTTTTTTTTTTGTTGTTGTTGTTGTTGTTGTTAGTTGTTTGGGGTTTTTTTTGTTGTTGTTGGTTTTTGGTTTTGTTTTCTTTTTTTCACGTGCTTTTAAAAAGTTGTCTGTTTTTCTGGGCTACAGGACTGAGGGCTTTTGCTCCTGAAAACCATCCCCTTTTCCAAATCTCATTCGAGTCACAGTAATATTCTCTGTATTTTTGTACACCAAGGAGATTAATATAATATCACTGCAGAGAGGAGAATCCAGTATTCATTTAGGGTAGAGAGAAAAAGGCAGCTCTGCTGCAGTGTGATGAAGGTTCTCATGTGGGATGTCTGAGGTCTGGACACTCCTCTCTTTGTAAGGACCCTTTCTGTGGTTCAGAAATTGTCCAAGAGAATGTAACTTAACCACTAAATTTTCATAACTTTTAATTTGTCATTAGTTCAAGTGAACCTTTTTATTCCAGATGTGGAGTTTATTTTTGCAAAGAAAAAAAAAAAACCAACAACACCCTCAGAAACACCCTCAGATATGTTTGGCTGTAAGTATATCCTTAATATGTTCAAAACACTTGGTAGTGAACTGTTGTTCTCTTACGCATGCAGACAGGCATGCTCAGTGATACAGACACATACATGGAGCTAATAATATTTTTGATATTATGGGGGTTTACTAGCTATCTTCACAGCAGAGAGAAGCATCCAGCACATTGTACAACTAAAACCATTCTGATTCCTCCTGAGAAGGCAATTGATCAGATTCTCCATTCTCAGTGAAATATATTACTTTCCTTCTTGTCAAGTTGTGGTGTGGACATCTCTATTTTGAATATTTTTTCATCTGAATTGGTTGCACAAAAATACTTCCTCCCTACTGGAGCTCGTGAGAGACAACATTTACCCTACCACTCTATAGGAATGGCGATGAAGCAGCTCTGGGCTTTTAACACTGAGGCAGAAGGTGTTGCATCTGAACAAGATATGAAGAGGAGCTGGGAGCATCCTGACAAAGAGTATGGTCTTGTAGAGATGTCACTTGGCTCTTCCTGGCTCTTACAGTCTCAACCACTCGAAATGGACTAGCCTGTTTGTAACATTGTGAATAAATCAAGCATTAGTGGTCCACTTATAATACTTCTCTATATATCAGAACATGAAATTTTAGTAAAATTTCTGAATATGCTGAAATGAAATTTTGAAAATGCAAATAAGTATTTTGATGTATCTACCTTTCAGCCCAAGATCTCATGTTTTAAAAACATTAAAGAAATCCTGCACATTTCCAAAAATCACTTTGCCTTCAGCAAAACTGTGTAATTTTCTGGTCCTTTTCTTTCAGTAGAAATACTCTGAGATGATCTAGAATGAAGCATGAGAGTCTTCATTTTTGTATTATGACCATCATCTGCAAAGGAAGATTACACTCAACTCACTCAACTCACCAACGTTAACAAATAATAGCCTTTGATATTCTTTGTCACTCGTTAATTTTCATATGGATGAAGTTACTACATGATTATTGTGAGACGGTTAACCAGCCAGTTCACTGCCAAAGTTCAAATAATCTCACTGGCACGAGTGTACTTCTTGTACTATGTTTCATTGAAGACATATAGCACTACTCAGAGTGAATGAAGTTACTAGTTCTCTTAATGTAGTATCTGCCTCTTTTCTGTGTTGCAGCAATTCCCCTGGGTCAAGTAACTTAGTCTTGAATGAGGCGGGGATTTGTAGATTTTTTTTTTTTTTTTTTATGGTTCCATATTTTTCTTGAATTCTCCTGTCAGTCAACTTTTTTTCAAAAGTATCTTCTAAAGTTCCTTGATGATTCTCTAATAATTGATATCTTCTATACGTAGAGGGTAATTTCTTCCACTAGTGAGAATGACCAAGTGCAATAAAAGCCATACTATATTACTATATGCCAAGTGTTGGTGCCCAGAGCACGGCAGCTTCATGAATCTCCAGGAAATAAACTGTGACGTTTGGTGTTCTCATACTCAGCACCTGACATTCCATAGGCCTGATCAGCCACTTTTGGGTATGTGGGAATAACTAAGTTCAAGAGAAAAAAACAAAGTCTATAGCTCTTGAATCTGGCTTAGGCTGCCTTTCTGAATGACTTACAGTCTTAAACTCAGGCTGTTTTGGCTTTCAGGTTAGTTTCCTAACCATGTCACTTTCCAACATCGTTATTCAGCAGCTTTGAGTTTTTCCCCATTCAATATGTTTTTCCAGTCAGGTGCATTCATTTAATTCTTTTGTACTTTCTTGAAATAGCAGAAGAATATGGAGCAGAATTTGGATGCTACTGTGGATGAACCCACTTTAGCAGGTGGGTTGGACTAGATGATATCCAGAGGTCCCTTCCAACCCCAACCACTCAGTGATTCTGTAATAGGACTGGACAATTTATTTGACTATAACTGATTTGATTGGACTGATCTTTTTTATTCATAATTTACATTTTTATTTTTACTAACTTTGATATTTACAATGATTCAGTGGGTTCTTCATGCCATGTTTTTTCAGTTATGTGTTGTCTCAAAACTGTGGATGATAGTTAATTTGTCCCTCACATCATGTGAATAGATGTGAAGAGTTTAGAGAGGACTGTTCAAGCCTTTTATGCTTAAACACCTGTTCATATTCCTGGTTGTAGATTCTGAAAGGTGCACATGTGAACAAATTCCCACCTTGAATGTCACTGTTACAAAAATAAAAGATTATTTCTATAAAACTTGTAAAAATGTGTAAAAGGAAGCCAAAGTGCTTTGAAACCAAATTTGCAGTTTTTTTTCTTGAAACATTGATAAATTGAAATGAATTATCTCAGAGCTTCTCTTCTCAATAAACATACATTTCTGTAATTTAGTCCTTCCAAATGAGAGAAAAATCAGTTCACAAAAAATGTTTGTCAGTGTCCTCATTCAAGATCCAATGTGTTTGCATTTAATGACAGTGTATTAAAGATTAGTCCAAGTGCTCACAGTGAAGCCCTTGAAGATTTGACTATTTAAATCAGTGCAGTCGTACTGATTTTACATTGGTGTAACTGAGAGCAAAATTCTACCTACTGTATATAATTGCTACCAATATTATTTTATTTCCTTGCAAAAGCACAACAAATGAGATAAAGCTGTAATTATCCTATCCAACACCCTTATGGAATTGAAATATATTGCTCTTATGAGTTTTTGTTTGTTTGTTTGTTTAAGCTTAAAAACTTCATAGCTTAAAAACTTTTCAGCTTCTCATCCTGCCCTGCCAGCAAGAAGACTTTAAGTGCAAAAGGAGCTAGGAAGGGACACAGCTGGACAGTTGACACCAACTGAACAAAGGGATATTCCATCCCATAAGAGGTCATGATTAGCATATAAACTAGTGGCAAACCCAGAGGGCCATGGCTCAGGAACTGGCTGGGCATTTATCAGCAGGTGGTGAGCAATTACATTCCACATCACTTGTTTTTGTGTATTCTTCTGTTATTATTATTATCGTTGTTGTTACTATGGTTTTTATTATTGTCCCTTTCTTTCTTATTAAACTGTCTATATCTTAACCTGCAAATTTTATCTGTTTTACCACTTCTCTCCCTCATCCCACTGCAGGGGAGTGAGTGAATCGCGGTGTGGTGTTTAGCTGCCTGTTGGGTTAAACCACGACACAGCCTTAGCTCTATCTAGGCATTTAATAGATTCCATATTCTAATTTGTATACAGTGTTCTTATTTTATTAGTTCTGATTTCCAGAACCACCCTGTACTATCAACATTAATTTGTAGTTTGAAGTTAAGTTTAAACCAAAATGTTATATTGGAAGTATGACACCAGAAGTGCATTTTTAAGGAGTCCTGGAAACAATCAAGTATTGTCTTTTTATATACATACTTAGAACAATATACTAAATCAAGAAATAATATTTTTGTTAAGGTAAATTTGGTGAAGTTTTTCTTTAGCTGATGATACAATATACCATGGAAGTAAATATTGAGAAATACTTTATGTCAAAAATTTATTTTTCCTGTTCCTTGTATAATGCAAATGAATGTCTTTGTGTACTATATAGGCACTCAAATTTTTTTATTACTTTCCTGTATTTTTGATAAATAACATGTCACAGCCTCTCATCATAGAACATCTTTGCTTGTTTGGATGAAGCATTATGCATTTGTATGTGGGCCAGAAGACAAAAATGTCCAGGGGTCCCTGGGCTCATTCTGCCACACAGAGGAGATAAACAGCAGCAGGTGAGGCAGCTCAGGCAATTAAAGTCTGTGCTTTTCCTGGCCAGTCACTGACCTCATTCAAGAATCATGAGGAACTGATCACAGCCAGGAATTTTTGCCCTTTACCTTAAAAATTTGTTCCTAAGTATACCTGTCCTTGCACTGGCCAAATGACAAGGGAAAATAAAACCAAACAGAATGTTCCATCTAGACTAGGTTTTTAATATGTGAGTGTGTGGAGAAAACAATTATCAAGTCTCACAGATTGTGATGGCAAAAGCCTTCAAGGGGTATGTAGTATAAAAAGACTCTACAAACCTGGTGGCAAATCTTAAGCCATATCCTACATGTTCTGTCTGACTTGTTTTTTTATAAAAAAGAGTAGTGCTTCCAGGAGGGAACAGTGTAAAATAAATACACTTCATTCCTTAGCTGCACTTTATGAGGTCACATGTGCAGGTTTTGGCTGGGATAGAGTTAATTTCCTTCATATTAGCTAGTACGGGGCTACGTTTTGGATTTGTGCTGAAAACGAGGTAGGTAACACAGAGATGTTTTAGTTACTGCTGAGCAGCGTTTACAGAGTCAAGGTATTTTCTGTCACATCACCTCACCAGCGAGTAGACTGGGGGTACACAAGAAGTTGGGAGGGTACACAGCTGGGACTGCTGACACCAACTGACCAAAGGGATATTCCATACCATATGATGTCATAGGAAGGGGAGGGCACGTTTGGAGTCAAGGCATTTGTCTTCCCAAGTAGCTGTTACGTGTGATGGAGTCTGGCTTTCCTGGAGATGGCTGGAGACCTCCCTGCCAAAGGGAAATAGTGAGTGAATTCCTTGTTTTGCTTGCGTGCTTTATTTATTAAACTTTACTTACTTTATTTATTAAACTGCCTTTTTCTCAATCCATGAGTTTCCTATTTTTTAGTCTTCTATTTCTCTCTCTCATCGCACCAGAGGGGAGTGAGTGGCCCGGTGGTGTTTAGTAGTAGACTGGGGTTAAACCACAACGTCACTTAACCCTCAAAGAAGTACATAAGAAGCTCTACAAATCAAAGAAAGGTCAGTTAGCCTCCTTGAAGGTTATTATTTGTAACCTTCGCCTCCGGTCCACATACATGTCCATGTCTGTGTGTCCTCTCTATTATATGAACTCTACTCTGTTTTTCAGCTGTGATCTGTGCTGATTATGGTACTTAGTTGTCCCAGACACTGCTTCCTTGAATGTATATGTATTTGTCCTTAGAGTATTATTGAATAAAATTTTAAAAGTTCTGGGAACGGGAAGCCAAAACTTCAGTGCTCTCACTTCTCAGGGAAGTGCCCAGATCTCTGTGGGCCTCAGTACAGTGGCATGTTGCATCATCTCTGATGGAACTCATGTTGCTTTTATTTCCATCAAAGCCTTTTCTGGTTTTCCAGGAGAAGACATCCCTTTGTGAAGGAGGTGATCACAGCAAAGGAGTTCAGTGCAGGTACATTTCTAGATAGGAACAATGACCTACTCATGACTTCTTGGGTCCCATTCACTAGGCTAAAATTTGCGCTTGCAAAGTATTGAATCAATTTGCTGTCTATTTGTTCATTACAAAAATATTTTAGATGAGGGCTACAGGCTCATCTGAATGCTTCTGAACAGGCAAAGTTTTCTTGAGAATGTCCATCCTAAGAGTGACAGTGTCTAGTGTCATATATGATAGGGCTAGGCAGTCCTAAAAAGCACCAGAATAGATTTTGTCTGGAACTTTTAGTGACTTTTTTGTTCCTGAGGTGTAACTTGCCCATAATGAACAGTTGTATTAGTCAGCTGTGACTAGTATGTTATATTTCTGCTGTACATAAGGAATAGTGGAAGGAATGTCACCCCATTCTGCTTTGGCAGTTCACTACCCATAAGTTTCTCTCTGAAGTTTCAAGTGTTAAGTATGTTAATGATTTTATTTTTTAAAGCAGAGAAACAAATTTTTTATTTGGAACTTTTATTTACTGAAACTATGTTCTTAATTGCTTTCAGACAGAGCTCAATGTAAGTTGCTCAGCAAGCTAGAACATATGTTATGCAAATAACAACAGAAACTACTGTTTTCCATAGAACTTGCCTAAAACTCATTAGTGAGACAGCATTTCTCATTCCTAACTTGGTCTTACTTTAATCTTTTTCTAAAACCTGTAGGAAATAACTTAATTGCAACAACAGTTTACAGAGCCAGCACAAAAACCATGGGTAGATAAAGAAATGGTTTGAGTTTTCAAGGCTTTTAAATCAAAATTATTGAAAGTTTTCATACAGTACTTTCTATTATCCTATTTTTTTGTATAATTTGAACATAATGTATAAAAATACTACAGAAGTAAAATACAGAAGGAAATAATAGATTAAAGTTAATTGAAATAACTTGTTTGCAGAGGGAATATATCACCAGATATGTCTCTTGGTGTTTCCAATGCACCAAAAGCTTGTAGGGAAGAGCCTGGCTATAAGTAAAAATCTGTAGACCTCAAACTGGTAATCAGGGTATTCAAAAGTATATCTTACATTACTAAATCTACTCAGACTGTGGCATTTAAATTTACAACTGTTGTACCAATGTCTTGGCCAACTTTTTAAATATTAGCCAAATTTAATGGTTAAATTATTTTGTAGAAATTGTATACTCACCTGAGAAAAACTGGATTTGAGTACTGTATTGTAGTTTGTCAAACTGAATAGAAAAATCTGAAATGAGAACAGAATTTCATAGGAATGTCTAGTGCAAAACATGTTGGGTTATACTGTTCAACACTTTTTGTGTTTCTCACTACAACAGAATTTCTGACAGAAGAATGCTGTGCATTTGTAAAATGTGTTTGAGAAAAATAATATAAATTACTTCTCTCTTTGCAGCTTAATTGTAGTTGCTTTGTTTTACCCTTTTTAGTGCATCACATTTCTGATATAAAATGCTTAACAATGGAAGAAGAGGCAAAAATAGGGTATGAAGTACATCCTTCAGAATAAGAAGTTAGAATTTTTTAATTGTCCACTTTTCAATGAGTAAAAATATCACTTTCATTTACATATACACTTGTGATACCATGGACATATTGCAATTTCACATTAATAGACACATAAAGTCTTGAAAGAATATATTTACATATCAATCAGAATCCAGCTCAGTCTAACACTAGATGCTAACATTAGTCATTAGCTGAAGCACTAAAAACACTCTAGCATTTCTGGAATTTTCCTTTCAGATAATAAGCTGGTTTCTTGTTTCTTTGTCTTCCTTCCTTCCTTCCTTCCTTCCTTCCTTCCTTCCTTCCTTCCTTCCTTCCTTCCTTTTATATGTTTGTTTTACTTTATATACAGAAAATTTGGCACTGTAAGGTACTATTACTCACATTTTACTCATCCCAGCCTTTGTAGAAATTTTATCTTTGCCCTAAAATCAATGAAGGAAATGTACTAACAGTCAGAAGAAATAGATATTTGTATTTAAATATATTTTTTAAAGTCACTATATTGACTTATATCCATACATATCAAAATCCTATGTTTGACTACCTAATTAATATTAAAGAATGTGAAGTCCCTGAAAGAAAAGGTCTCACAAAGTAGCATATTAATTTTCTTGAATGATTACATTGGTTGTATATTAAACCTGCTACAGCTTATAGGAATGTTAAATATATCTTTAGTATTGCCACTTTATTCTCTGCTTTCATATAATGTTCCCATCCTCCTCACTTGACAGTGCATTCTGACCAGATGCCAGGAAACCACTCAATAAATCGACAGAATTTGGATCTTCAGAATTATGAGATTTCTCTTAATGGAAAGGGAAAAATCCACGTGAGCAAATAAAAATTCTCTAGAGTAGAGGCATTTTTGAACCATACAGAAATAATTCTAAAGGTTTTTGGTGCTGATACTATTTGTCATAACAACTTAATAAAGAAGATATGTTAGAAGCAAAACATGAATGTTTGTAATCACAATGACTTTTATCTTGGGATTATACTTAAGTATTAGCACAAAACCTAACACAATAGTAGTAGGTGTTTTATGGAGTCATAAATTCAGGTCTCTGACTTTCCATCAGGATACAAAGCCACATATGACAAGAATGCTTTTGCCAAGCCCTGTTCTAGGCAGATGTATGGTTTTCATATATAGAATAAGGAGCTGGACAAAACAAGCAAGGTCTAGATCATGCCTGTTATTCTGCCTCAATCGAGAAAAACATCCCTAAGAACAGCATTCAACTTTACACTTCTCTGTAAAAGGTTTACTTAAGCAGAGGGATATGCTGATAGCAGAAATGAGATCTTGATAACACTCCATAAAATGAACATAGTTTAAAGCTAATTAAGTAGATGTAAGTATCTGTTTTCAAATAGTGTTTTCTAGAAATTATCTTGATTGACTGAATACATTATAGACAAAATGAACCAGTCCATGTGCAAATAAACACCCTTCTGCCCCCCACCAAATATTCCCCTTTTATTATGAGATAGGAAGAAGGAGATGGTTCAAAGAAAACAGAAATGATTGTCAGATCGAGTCTGCAAGATACATTAACATTCAGGATAATACTATGGAAGAACAAATGTTTTGGGGGTTTGCTATGATTGCCACTACTTTTAGAGGAAAGAACAATTTATTTGATTCCACCAGAAAAAGACAGTATCAACACTGTCAAATATGAACAGAAATGCAGTCACTTCTAAAAATTTCAGATTCTAACTAATTTAAAATCCATAGGATTTTCAACTATTTCAAAGAAATTTTTATTAATAATAAAGCTGAGTGAATAGGTTGTAATGAATTATTTAGACAATGAATGCCACATGTTTGAGCAAATTTCCTGTGAAAAAGTTTGAAATTCTCAAGTTATATATGTTGAATTTAAAATGTGCTCTATTCAGTGAAATATTCTTGCTCTACACACTGTGCACAAGGTGGAGTTCGCATTTTAATGGTTATTCAGAGATCAAGCAATAGCTCTTTGGCTTCTTCACAACGTGCATGACTATTGAACAAATGATGGCTTCAAATTGTGAAATCTTGAACTAAAAACACACCAAAATTGGAATAAGTTCTCACTGCATGTACTTAATTATCACAGTCATGAAAATATTAATATTTTTCTACTATTAGGTTAAAACCTCCTAATTAATTATTTTTATTAATAAATTTGAGGAACCAAGTAAAAGATTTTGTGATTTCTCTGTAAAGCACACAGTTCAGAAAACTACTGTGTATTGGAAACATCATCTGCACTATCATAGTTAAAGTTAGAAGCAGAAAAATTGTAAAAAGAAGCTTTTCCCCTTTTGCTTCAGCAACTAATGAAGAGATTATGTGCATTTCCTTGTTTCTTTGCAAAATGTCTGACCTAAAATTCTCAAATTGGCTACTGCTCCCTTTTGTTACATATACATATAGTGTTACATTTCAAAGATGTTCAGAAGTCCTCAAAAGCTTGAAAACCACAATAACACACAAAGGGAAACCATCCTTCTAGTCATTTTCTGTATAATTCTTTGACACAACATGGTTAAAGTGATCTATCCAACTGTTTGAATAAGGATATTGTAGCACAAAGCCAGCATTGACTGAAGCCAATCTGCAAAGGCTGATTTGTGTCTTCTTATTCTTCAGACAGACCTCTCCAGTATCTATAAAATGCTGTAAATGACCACAGTCTGCAGCTGGAAAAGCCTGATGACTGGCAAGAGACCCAAGGAGGACCCAATCAAGCTGTGTTATTAAAAGGTACAAGACATCAATCCCAAATCACTGGGATGATGCAAATCAGTTATTTTATTTTTTAATGTACATTCATTTAATTGAACAGCTTTCTTCATGCTTTGTTGCTATGTGAAGATAAGCCGGAACAAGAAGGAAGCCACATTCCAAGGGTCTATTTCTCTAATTGCCAATAAAATCTACACTGTCCAAGCTAGCGAGCAAACATAATCTCTCCTTTGCTAATTCTCTTCTTGCTCTTTCTTGTAGATAATATTGGACAAATGCTTTGGTTATATATTACATTTACATATGTGGAACAGTCAAGCAAACTTTCTCTGTCAAAGTTTGTGACAATCCCTTTTAAAGTATTTATTCTATCTGTATGAAGTACAACTAATACCATTTTTTTTTTCCTTTCAAATAAATTATAGTATTTGTAATCATTAAGAAACTGATTATATGTTGAAAGGTCTTCAGGATTTACAAAGGTATGTATAACTAGAAAGTGGGTGTTTTTTTTTTCATGTACAGCTGCTCAGGGAACATTTTCTATACATATAATATTAAATTGTATTTTTTTAAACAAACTATTTTTTTCAATGCAAATTCAGTAGTATGACTACATATGTTGCAAAGTATTAAGCTGTAATATAATAATGGACAACAGACAACTGGTGAGAAATACGATCATATTTTCTGTCATATGGCATCACAATAGGTGAAGATGTATGTGTAACATAACCATAGTCTGAAATTAAGTCACAGTCTAAATGGTTTGGTATGAGGATAATTAAATGCAAGGTTAGATCATCAGGTTGTATCAATGTAAAACATATATGTTCATGTCTTTTAAGACCTTCAACCAATAGTTCCAAAAAGTCAATGATTTTTTTTTTTTTTTTTTTAATTTGAGAAGCAAAACCAGTTAATTGAATAGACTCACTATTGAACAGACCAATTCAGTGAAGTCAGGGAAACTCTGATGTAACTGACAGATGGTAGAGGTGATTTTGCGTATATCCTGTTTTAGCCCTTTACACAACTGTTACAGCTATTGTGCCATAGTCATCCAAGAATGGTTGCATCCAGATTCCTTCTAACTTATTTCTGACTATTCAGTTTCTCTCCCCAAACAAATGGAACAGTTTACAATGGGTCTTAAATGTACATCCAGAAATCCTGTAAACAGCCAATATTGATATTTTCCAAGAAACACTGATGTTTAGGTCTCTTCACCTAAACAGGAGGAGTCATCAAGGTCCAAATAAATGTGTAAAACAACTGGCTATCCTAATTGGAATGCGTCCTGCCTGTCTGAAATATTCTTTTCCACATAATGTAAAAGTATAATGAAGTATCCCATTTCATTCTCTTTCTCTTAGTATACTGCGAGTTTGTTAGCAGTTAACACCTACAGCCTTTCCAGTTGCTGTATATGTGAGTGAATATATGTTGCATATGAATATGCACACACATATCTTCAGTGGCAACATCAGAGTAGATCTTCCAAGTGCCATTCTCCCAATGTAGGCCAAGACATCGATAACATCAGATGAGGTGTCCACGCCTAGGCTTGATCCACTATGGGCACTGTGTGAATGTCCTGATGCTGTCCTCGGTTCTTCCCCATTCCTTGTCTGTCCTGAGTGCAAGTGACTCACTGAGGCAGTGCAGTGCCACCAGCTGAAGGGAACAAGATGGGGGAAGTTCAAACCTACACAGAGTTGCCAACACCATACCAGGTGTGCAGGAATCAAGAAACATTCAGAATATGTTCAAATTACTTGCCATTCATTTCCTTTTTCCATGGTAAAGGCAGCTCAAAAGGCTCTAGATATCTTCCACAATTACACAAATAGGCAAAGGTATCCATTTTGTGATTCTGTAATCCACTTCAAAGTTACGTTTTCTCAGGTAAGACAAAGCTCAAGTTACTTAACTGAGACAATAAATAGACTAGGCTGAGGTTTTAAGATGAATGTGCTGTTGCACATATGACTTTAAGTGATAAGAACACTTGGAGTCTACCTTTTAAATATAAATTTAGACTACTTCAACATATCCAAATGACTTAAAATTGGTCAAGTAGAGCTTTTTGTCTCTCTATTAAGGCGCCTTTTCTTCTTCTTTTCCCCCTGTATTTCATGGTCATCCCCAAGCCACCCCATGCTCCTGGGATACACCTCCAGCTAAAAATCCAGAACGTGGCAGGAATTTCCCTTTCTCCATCTGGCTAAGTGTGGAGACAAATAATAATCTATTTCCAGGGAGACACAGTCCACAGGGCTGGGGCCCAGACCAACAAAAGGACCCAGAACCAAAAGTTCATTCAAAAATGCTAGTTTTCTGGGAAATATTTTTGGTTACAATTAGCTCCAGTAACACACTGTAGGTTATGTAATTAGTCTTTGTGATATCAGTGTGTTCAGATTAGCTTGCACTGTTGAGTAAATCCTAAATACTTTACTCCAGTACTTTTTTTTTTTTTTTCAATAGGAGGCTGTCAGATAAAGATTTTGTTAAAAGAGTAAGTGCCTTAGGATTTAGCTTTCTCACATGGATTTTATTTCTTAAGAAGTATGTATTGCTTTATGAACTTTTATGTTTGCATGTTAATATGATTAAGAAGACACACATTGAGCTATAAGAGTCTGCCTGTACAAATTTCCCTCTGAAAACAATACTGCTGACACAGTGGGAAAACTATCAAATCTTATTTATTTGGCTTTTCATCTACATAAAGCAATGAAGTTTTTGTTTGCTTTTTGTTTCCTAGGGCTATGAAGAATGGAAGAGGACCAAAGCAACCTACCATGTGGGAAATATTTTCAAGTACCAAGAAACTCAGAGACTGAAAGTCTTCTTGTGGAACTTGCTTACTTGACATTCCTTGAGTTGCTTTGTTCTACAGTATAATTTCTTAGCATTGTTATTTTATTTAATCATGAGGTCCACCTATATAACTGCTGTGAAAAAATTTCTAGTGCACAAAGAATTGCTGATGAGAAAACAGCCATTTTCCTTCTTTAAGCATTACCAAAGTGTTTACTTTAGGTGTACCTTCAGTTACCTGTGGAGAACACATAGTATCTAAATGTTTATTTATAATTTTTTTTGTTCCTGTATTCAACTCTAATTATGGTACCTAAAGTGGTTTGCAGATCAGTATCTGGCTTTTCTGTTTTTACAGAGGTTTACTATTTATTTTTGCAGCTGACTTGTTTGAGGCCTCCTAGTGTTGTACCCATCACTGCTAGATATTGCTAGATAGCTTCAAGTTTTGAAAATTTAGTTTAAGAACAGGGGACTGAAATACATTAGTCGACTTTGTCTTATTAGCAACTTTTTATTGCAATGTATCAGCACTTTCTTTTTAATACTTACTGTAAATTGTCTACAGTGAGGCTATACGACTGGTTGAAGACGAGTTTATGCTGACTTATAATTTCACTGAAGCTTATTAGAGTGTTCTCCTCTCTGCTCCAGTTCACCATATGAGATGTAATTATAGGCTACTGTTCCCATTTACATTGGACTGCAATAGGAGAGACAACGTGTGCTTTTTTGTGCCCTCATATTCTGGTCCATAATGATTCAGATAAAATAATTCTGACACAAATTAAAGTCTAAATCAGTCCTTTTATTTTGACTTTTGAGTTGTCACTGTACTATTCTGTCTGTTGACATCCTGTCACACCATGGTGTAAACTAAAATAACACAATGCATAATGGATTTTGACATAATAATGTAGTACTTTAAAATAAAATGCCTCCAAGGACTTGGAGGCTGACAGAAGTGTCCCAAGGAGGGTCTCAAACCCCTCCTGTATGACTGTGAGCATTGACTGACTCATATGACCCATTTTCTCTTTTTTAGAATAAGATCCTGCTGGAGAGCATAAAATATATTAAATGTTCATCTGTAGTATCCAAGGGGTTGAGAAGCAATGTACACAGCACTTCTGTAATAAAGAATGTTTCAGCTCACCTGAAAGTTCATTTTCTATAGGAAGAGTGACAAGGAAAGTTTCTTGGTTAAATGGTTAAATTCTAGAAATTTATAGCACTAAATCTATTTCTTTCCTATTTGCATTACTTATTATTATTTCAAAGCATAATAATATTGAACCACATATCTCTATCCTTTCAAAAAAGCACGAGTAAGGAATCAAGAAGAGACAAAAGATGCATAAAATCGAGACATATAATTCTATGTCAAGTTTGTGTATCTCCTTCCTTTTGCTCACCATAAATGTTATTTGCTTCAGCAATTCACCTCAGTCTGCATTAGTCACACACCTCTGTTAGAATGAATGGTCAACTACACAAATTTTAGCTTGAACCCTGCACACTTTAGTTCAAATTATTTTGTCTAATCTAAAAATGCCTAGTTATGATTAATTTAGATGCAATACATTAATGCAACTCTTGTATATTTTTTCATGGACCTCAACTTTTTACCTAGATTTGTATCAGGACAGTGTAGAAACTTACTGGCTTTTGTTTTTGTATTGAATATAACTGATTTGAAGATGGAGTTAGATTCAGAAGTGGTCTTGAGCCTGTACGATTTTAAAAGTATAAGGTCACAGGCAAAAGTAAAAATACGATGACTGAATACCTGGAAAACATTATTTTCCAGGATCTAAGTGACTTTCCATTTGACCGTTCTGTAAGTGCTATGCTGGCAGTGGGAGACAGAAGGAAAAAGGAAAGGCAAAAATATCCCGTGCACAATGACATGAACATTGCACCAAAATCCAGGCTGCTCCTACATGTTCTGTGGAGAGCTTAAATGAGATGAATTCATCCAACTCCAGAGTTTAGGTGAATCTTGCCTATTGTGTATAGATTCCAAGACCTGATTCATTCTGATTTTTCCACTTTCTCACTGGCTTAACCTACCTAGAAATGTCAAAGGTTGCAACACTGCCTAAATACCACAGTAAAGTGTTAGGCTTTGTAAATATGTGGCTAATAATGTTGGGAAAATGGCATATAAATAAAAAACCTTGGCATAGCATCATTTTCACTGCACTGAGAGAAAGTTTGTTGCATTCTGAAACTTGAATATCCAAGGAAATATTTGTCCACCTCTAATTATTTGTCTTCAGAAAACAGCATATAGAGGTTATGTTTCCGAATAATTCTCCAGCACTGCTGAATCCCTCTTTTTTCAAGTAAGTCAGAGACAAAAAACTCCTAAACCTCTAAATTATTTACCTTGTTAAATAAAGAAAATTATCACGAAAACCTAAATGGTGCACTTTAAAAAAACTGTTCAGAAAAGATAATGTTGTTAAACACTTGAAGCTAAGTTTTCAGATGCAGTCTTCTTTTAACCTGCTTTTTGTTGTTGTTGTGGTTGTTTTCTGTTTGGTTGGTTGGTTTTGTTTTTTTTTTGTTTGGTTTGGTTTGTGTTGGTTTTATGTTGGTTTTTTTTTTTTCATAGGTGATCCTGGCTGGATATATTTTAAAACATTTTGAGTGATACAAGAAGCAAGCTTGTTCATTTTACATTCAAATATATGCTTTACAAGGTACAACTTGATTCTTTCATCTCTTTTATAATTCAGTCATATTTGATTGAAATTTTGTCTGTGTTTCTTTGTCACAGTTCCTGCCAAGCATGCTCAAGCAGCTGAGAGGTTGAAAGAAAAGTGACTGAAAAGAATTTTAACTAGGGACAGACAAATATCAGATGGTTTGTTTCGCATTGTGAAGCAAACTACCTGAATCCACCATCTCTTTGAACAATTTATCCAAGCATTAATGTAGCCTTCAGTCTGATTCCGCAGTGGTACCCAGACTTACAGAGCAGAAGGTATCTCAAGCTGTGCTGAATAATTGTGAATAACAATAATATTCTCAAAATAATGAGTAATTAAAGTATGTATCTGACATTCTCTTGGTGCTGCTGGAAAGCAGACAAGGGCTAGGATTTCTGTGCTCACCTCAGAAAACATTACCATAACACATAGTTCTGGCCTAGGCAAATCTAAACACTTGTGTTCACAGCAGTTCTAGAAGTGGCAGTGAATTTTTAATCCTCTACTAAACAGCAGGCAAGTCAATCTTCAAGGTATAGAGAAGAAAAAACCCAACGTAGTTAGCTGAGTGTGAAATCTTCTGCAATGGAACTAACTTAAATCATAAGAATTGCTGGCACTGGTATAGCTTCCACTGTTTAAAAAGCCCCACAAAACCATAGATATATTACTGTTGCTTTACTGGTTTCAATTAATGCTGATTTTGTTGGTGAGAAGCAGTTTAAAGTACAAAGCAAAGAGAGAAGAAACAAAGTAATCACATAACAGTTGGAAATGTTAAGAATTCTCTGGATTAAATGGATGCTTACAGTGTATTAAAAATGTTTCACAGTGTGTGATACTTTCAGCCAGTTAGTGTTGCTTGGTTGTGTTTTTTTGTTGTTTTTTTTTTTTTTTAAATTTTATTTTTATTTTACATTTGTAGTAGTACGACAACCAGGAGAATGAGTGTATTGTTTTGGGGAGAATTCACATACTACAAATGAAAATCTTGTATGGGTGAGAACTGGCTTCATATGACCTTATGGGAATTTTGTGCCCTAGATAAAGGTGTAGTCTTAGTGAAAAAATACTGTATGAGTAAGTGAGGATTTTTGATGAGACTTTTACCAACACAGAAATCAATCAGGCTTCTAAGTGTCATTAAAAGTCCAGCTCATAAGACGTCTAGGTACTTCTGAAACTGTACCTCATGTTATAAAGCATGCTTTGTAGGAGGTCGCATTTAACATTACATGGATAAGTTGCCTTCTGGCATTTCCTATCTTTCAAGTGCTTCATTTCACAATTTAAATAACATTCTTTTAACATGAGTTGGTTCAGGTTTTGTTTGTCTTTGGTGGGGTAAGAAAAAGAGGTGGTATTTCTGTCTGTTTTGCACACCACATATGTAGAAATGACGTTTGTATAGTAAATTGCAGAGCCGTGCAATGAATGTTCATGCATCTGTGATCAGAGCACCTGCTTCCTGCTCACCAATATACTCCTTTTGAAACTTAATCTAACATTTTACCCTCATAGTATTTCGAAATAGATACTGTTTCAAAGTCTCCTTCTAGATGCATATCCCTTTTTTTCTTTTCTGTCCTACTTAAAGTCATACCAAGTTACCTACCTAAGAGAAAGAGCGTAAAAAACTCAGTACTAGATCAGTACCAGAATTTCTGAGAACTACAGAGTCAAAAACTTGATGTGTTCACTAACTAATATAACAGAACATGGAATTTCACTACCAAAGGGAAAGGAAAATTTCCTTGCTTCTTAGCAGGACACAGATCATGTAATGCTCTTAAAACATGATAATAAGAAATATATGGAGTGATCTAAATTATTTGGTAGAAAATATTTATTCATTGGAATTCCTGAACCCCTTTTGCATCAAAATCATTATCATTTGATAGCTAAGTGTTCACGCATGTGCAAAATTACTGAGAATGGCTATTATGAGGGTAATTAATACATAAACAAAAACTACAGTGGCTAGAAAAGTAATCCAGATTTAAAAAAAAAAAAAAAATGCATACATCCTATTATGTGCATTATTTGTTCTGTCTTGCAGTCTCATGACTGATATGCTAAAGACTACGCTATTGCTACTCTCTTTTACTCTCTTACTGTAAATCTTAAGATTTACAGAATTGGTCCCAGGAAATAAAACTGTTTTTTTGAGAAAAAAAAAAATCCACTGTTGCTTCATTTCCAACCACATCTTATCTGTTCTATCTAAGAAACAATGAGTTTCTGTAAGAGTGAATTTATTAAGAGTCATTTAAAGAGACAGACCCAGAGTGCTTCATTCTACATGCTGTAGACTAATACATATATATATGTATAGATACATGATGTTTCCTTAGATTTTGGAAATAAAAAATAGTAATGCAATGATACAATATTTAAGAGGACAAAACCAAAAAAAAATCTTACATTGAGAAATGAAAAAAGGACATTCTACTAAATTCCCAAGCAATGCATATGACGTTGGAATACATGCTTTTTGGTGTACATTTTACACCTGCATGCCATACATACACATCTGCCTTTTCCTTAGAGCTTTCATTACTTAAGCATTATAAAAGCTGAATTTGTTTCATGTCTATGCTGTAATTATTAAGGTAGAGAAAGAAACGCCATATACTTTGAATGCCATATACTTTATATAACACAGCATATACATTATGTATCTTCTTTTGTAAACGTAATTTCTATTAACTTTTATTTTTATTAGCCTATGACAGTCCTTTCTTATGTATCACATGACAGATTTTCCTTCACTGGACGATCTACAATTTCTGTAGAAGCCTTGTTTTTAACTCAGCATGGCTTTCACATTGCAAGCAATGATTACCCAAGGCAGCTAAAATTATTTTCAGCATGAATTCTTTTATACGTTATGCTATCTCATCAGTAGAACAGCCTTGGAAGATAACTCTTGGTGGTCTCATTCAGTGGCAATTCCAATAGAGCTAGCAAATTAATGTGGGGTAGAACCTTTCACAGATCCCTCATCCATTATAGAACAATTTTTCAAAGTATAGAGCACTTTGTAAGTCAAACAAAGCAGAATTATGGGTTAGTGAACTGCAGTCCTGAGTGCGTTATGGTTTATTTTTCTGGTGAAAAAATAAACTATTACTTTGACTAATAACTCTCATGGAATGCAGGAAAAGATTACCATTATGTATTCCTTGCCAAAAGAAATTGATATCATGATACTTTGAAAGCACACAAAAAAGACCTGAATTTACTCTTACTTGAAGAGATTTTTAGGCCTGGCATGTGTCATTACTGTAAATCTTTCAAACATTCAGAGTAGAGGAGAATCAGTTTCATCTTTCTTCTGGAAAAAGTTGCTGCTAATCCTCCTTACACTCTGGGCTTGATCCAGGGAGAATCTGTAATTCTCATTGATCCAACTTAAGCAAGGACCGCAGGAACTCAGCACCTTTCTGGCTAAATTCCTTTAGACAAGCTATCTGTAGTTAAATGCATGTGTGTACTTTTCCTACAAATGAAGAGAGAAGGAAAGAAACTTCTCATTTAGTGCACAAATCCCTTCTTGCCTGGTCCCAAAGAAATAAATGTTTTCTCTATAAAACTCATCAAAATTTGTCTCACAGGATATCTCTAGAGAAGACATTTTAGTATATTCTTGTGTCAGTGAGACTAGTGGAGAGCTTCTGCTTGCTGATAGGTCAAGCCCTAGCAGAACACATTTTTGAGAAGGTGATTTTTGAGAGAATGTCTTGAAAAAATACAAAGGTGAAATTTTGTTATGAATTTGGTTTATAATTACCTCTCCAATAATGTTTTACTCTTACATAGCTCCACTTATTGTGTTGCAATACAGAAAACACTCAAGCATTATTGATAATTATTAGGGATATTATTTAAATATTTACAATTGATTCAGGAGTCCACATCTACTTTGAACGTTTTGGTCATTTTTCAGCTAACTGCAGGATTGAATGAGTGCAGGAAACTGTTTATGAATCTGGACAGCAAAAGACACAGGTACTCCAGTTAATGCTGATATCCAGGGACAGTAGAACAGCATATGAAAAATACAAATGTTTCATATATAAAATATCCATGATATAAAGATCAAACTGTTCAGGAAAACAAGCTAGAAAAGTCTTAACACATTACTATAACTTTTCCAATAATATATGTCTATATGGACATGCAGAAGTCCCATTAATCCTGGGAGAATGAGTTATTCTCATGTATGAACACAAGAACGCTACAGAGAAACACTACATTGTCCATTTTGTGTTTACAGTATTTGTACATTAATAATTACAAAAGAAGCACTTATTGACGTAGATAGAAGGAAAATTCCTCAGACTTCAATGACACTTAGCAACTTTGGAGTTGCGTGATTAGCAGATATGGCCCTAATCCAGCAAAGCCTTTTAAGCACATGTTTAACTTCCACCCTGCAGGTTGTTCCTCTCAAGTACTACATGCAGAGCTAAAGCTAAGCACATACTTAACTTGAGATCTTTGCTAGACTGAGGCCCATGTTATTAAAAGGAGAGTGTGAAATTTCATTAGAATTACAGAATGCAAAAAAATATGAAGAATCCTAATGACACAAACAGTTTTCACAGCAGACTTTACAGCTTGCACAGTCTGCCATAAACATACACAAACCAACCTTTCCATTTTTGAGTAACTTTTTAAACATGAAGTTTCAAATGCTACTGGTAAAACATCAATGTAAAGTTGTAATGTCTGTTGTGTACAGAAAGGTTTGAAGCGACTACAGTAAATATTTGTTGTCTTAAATCTCAGGTTTTATACACCAGCTTCGTTACTATGCTGTATTGATTGCCAAGGTTAAAACATGGCTGAATATTTGCACAGGAAAAATGTTGTCTTCCTTTGTTAGGGCTAAATCTATATACTGATTACTGTTGTTTGAAGAAACAATAGTACAGTGCTTTAAATTGTAACCTTCATAAATACTTTTACTTAAATAGGAACCTCAAAATCCTAAAGCAAACAAAAGCATGATTATATGTACAGCAATAATGCCCTTATCACAAAGGGATAACAAACACAATGGTTAGTAAGATTTGAATAGTGTAACAAGAGTGTTTATAATAAAATGATTAAAGCCAAAATGCAATGGCCCTTTCATAGACTGCTTCATGACCGTACTAAACTGTTTGTCTCTTAAGGACTTCAGAACAGTTTCTAGATCATTCTTCCAGTAAAGCCACTTTTGGAAGCCTTTCCTAAGCTATAATAAAGTACATTTTTCAAACTATCAATTATAATAGGGTTTAACATGGCTTAAGAACAAAAAAACGTTAGAGACAAAGACAGGAAAAAGTCTCTTAGTTCAACAGGACTTTCTGCTTTAACATCATACCTCTCTGTACTTCAGTTCTCAGCTCTCAGTCTTTTTAAAAAGGTTCTGTTTATTTAGTGTGATTACTCTTTTTCACAACTTGAAGTTTACAAGTTCATGGTATTTTTATATTTTTTTAGCTACTTGCATAATTCTATATTTTTGAATGCTTTTTTATGTTAACAGTTTGCTGAATCTTACTGCTGATTTACAAGATACTAGTGATGAGTTTCTAAAAATAGGAACTGTATTGTGAATGTAACTTGTTAAGTATCCTACATGGTAAGTGAGATTACCAAGATGGTAAATAAAAACATTCTCTGAGAAAAGGATCTCTTTTGCATTTATCTCTGTTTTTCTGTGACCCTCCAGTACTGCCACTAAGCATTTAGTTAAGATGTCTCACATGATAAAGGTTAAAGTAATTTATAATAATAAGTGTGCTTATTCCAATCTAATAGTAATGTGGTACAAGAATTATAAGCAGTACTGATCAAATAAATTAACCAGAGTTCTGTTGTTCAGGTGCTTTCTCATGTAAGCCATGCTTTTCACTTTTGCTGCAAACAAAAGACATTCCAGATTCCATCAGCCATCCATGCCCAAGGCAATCCATTTGCACTTTCCATAACAACCTTACTAGGTGTAGTAGGAAAAGTTGAATTGTCTAGTTCCCTGCCTCAGCAATTTCCATCATCCCTTTAATACGACACTACGAAGTGTTAGATTTTATTTCCTTATGAATTATTTTCTTATATGTGAACATAGGATCAATCCTACAAAATTTCAAAGTGAGGAATCAGGTATGCTTTTGAACATTGTAGAACTGGTGACCAGAATGTCTCAATGCCATATTCACTGAAATCTGAAGAAGGACCATGGCTGTCCTGCCTGCACTGACACAAGATATCAACTTAAGTTGCATGGGAAAAACAAGGAAGGCATGTACAAAGTTGCCAGAAGTGTAGATTATTTCTGGATGCATTTTAATGTCATGTTTGTTTTTATTCTTTTTATTTTATGCCATGGGGTATGACTTTAAGTCATAGTATTTTAGGGTGCCGTAAGCAAAAAGATGAGAAAATGTTTCACTGGCAGTATCAAGAAGTAGAAAATATATTACAAAAGCATCCAATAAATGAGAAAAAAAGTTAACTATCAGCCAGTAACAAGGGATATGACAAAGTTTCCTTCGTATTTTGCTAAGATATTTCAATTTTTTTTCCCACTAAATACATGCTCAGGCAACACAAAATTTGCCTTTTGGTTTCCCATCAGTCAGTTGGAATATGTAGTCCTTTAAAAATCTGTCACAAATCCCATTTTCAGTTGCCTGTGGGTATTCAAATAAATTAAGGTTAAGGAAGTGAAAGACTACATGCCCCATTTTGAAGACAGTTGTTACACATTAATATAATAGAAATTATCAAATGTGTTATTTCTGATTTAATTACATGAATATGTTATTCTATATTCTACAGGAAACAAGAATTCCTTATCAAAAATGCGGATGTGCAGCTGAGAGAGCTGGTGTTCTGGATTATAGAAGTAGCATGATAATGAAGGATTTTGTTTCTGATGAGATATTTCTTCCTTGTAGTTTCAGTTTGTCTTAATAGAACATTTTGAAGCTGTTACATATAGTTTTTTAGAGTTATTTTGAATTCATAACATATCTCAGTATGTCACAAATGTTGTTCGGTGCTTTAAGCCTATAGTAAAATTAAGAAATGCTTCTCTAATAATGGATAGTCACAACACAACCATGATTAGCATTCTGTCCCACCCTGGTGACAGAACTTGTTCCTGTACTGAAAAAGAAGGGATTAGAAATGACTAGAAAATAAGTACTTTCTATTTCTTATTCTGACTTCTTTCTAAGCCATTGTAGAGAAAGGACTGATAAACAAAAGTCACAGTCAAATTAACAAAAACTGAACCACAAATGAAGCCTTCTCTGTTTACATTCTGAAAGTAATTTTCACCCAGTTATCTTTGGCTGAGTGTGCAAGCTCTGTTCCAGTGAAACTGTGACATTAAACCCTACACTAATGGGTAGCAGACTTTTATATATTTATTAATTTAACAATTTATTTATCTATTTTTTAAAAATTAACATGATTTTGTACTTCTATTTGAGATTCAGCCATGAGACTTTGATAAAATTTGTCACTCTTGAAAATGATATAGAATTAGTGTGAATTAAAACAGAAGAAGTGTATAAAATCATTATTTACATTTGAAGGAAAAATTCCTATACCATGGTTTAGATTAGCATCTTTAATTTATGAGTGTCATGAATTAAGTCAACCACTGAAAAGTTACTGGTAGCTAAATTTTTGCCACCTTGGATCATATGTGTTTGATTATTTGGAGGAAATAAATAATTCTTTAGTTGTCAGTGTGAAGAAAACAGAATCCTTGAGTGTACCAATATCCCTTATTGGCCCTGATGAGCCTCACACATGGTCACAGGCTCAATATCCCCATCTAACACTACCATCTACCTTCCATGAGTTCCGGACACTGTCCTGGGCTCTGTCAGAATGGATCGGGATATCACGTGGCTGCTCTCACCTCACGTGAACATGCCAAGCTATATCTGCTCTTACTGCTCCCTCTCATAGCTTGAATTTCACTCCTCAAAAACTTACTCTCACATGCATTCCAAGGATAAATTATTCCACAGGGTGAACTAACTGAATGGTAAGACTGAGATGACAGTGTCCAGTGAGACAGAAGAAAAAGCTATGCCGTTGCTTTCATATAGCTTTTTTTTTACTAGCCACTTTTATCAATGACTTTGGCTTTCCCCTGCTTTTGAAGGTATGGAGCTATTGCCTCAAAACATCAGCTTTTCATACCTTTACAAACCAGAGAATATTTTGCATGAACTCTCTCCTACATAGACCCTGTCTTCTACAGATTTTTCCATTTTATGTATAAATTATTTATGTGTAGAAATTTATATGTATGTTCATAGAGTACCAAAATCAACAGAAGTCTGATCCATAGGAGTAGAGTCACTGAATGTTATGCCAGTCATGAAAACTTTGCTTTGGTTGAAGTCATGCTAATTTAAGGGATATCAGGGTTGGATCCTACTTTGGTGAGGGAATTCCTCTTGGATATGTCCAAGAGTGCCAACTGCTTTTGATCTCTCAAAACAGATCGGGATACGTTATGGCTGCTCTTACCTAACAAGTACATGCCAAATGGGGCTCTGCTAGCATGATGGCCAAAAAAATCTTTTTTTCCTTCTTTTTCTCCTTCAGAAATGTCACACCTCATCTCAAAAACAGCTGAAGAAATGCAAGGGATTTTCTTAGTACTCTGCCTACCTCCCTGTATGAGTGGAACTAGTAAAGCATAAGCTGGCCTGGAATTTAACAGGAGGTTGAAAATGCTGGAAAAGACAGTATTTCATAGTATAGTTTTAGTGGCAACCTTCAGTCACAGTTATTACTCACACTCACTTGTGGTGTGGAAGAAAAATAAACTGAGACAAGGAAACTCACATCAAGTTGTACGAGAAAGTAATAGTATTTAAGCTTGTGTCACGTCCCCAGAAGAGATACCACAATATTATTACAGTCTTATGAAAAGGCCACAATGAACTACAACATTTAATGAAAAATGTGTCAGTTGGTTCTGGTTCTGAGGTACATTTATGGTGGGGAGCAATTTGGAATGCCAGTTTAGCTAATACACGCAATATTTTGTATGTGCCTAAAACTGAAACACAATTTGCCTTACACTGCATATGGGCTGGCATGCCAAAGTAAGTTGAGGCTTCACATTTTCTATATATTTTTTCCTGTTGAAAAATATAGGCATAATTTATTTATGCTGACCTTTTTGGGTGTCTTTCTTGTACCTCTAGCAAGTTAGAAGACTAAGAGGTAAGGATATTTTTTATTACAAACTCTATGGTGTTCAGATTGAAATGGGAATCTAATACACTCTCTTTATAGAGGCATAAATAAAGATTTTGTCACAAACAGTAATAATTTTTTTTACAATTTTTGAAAGTGATGTAACAGTCACTTTTGAAGCCATTTCTACTCATAGTATAGTAAGGTATTTTAGGATATTTTGGTGTTATGCAGCTTATATTTGACATTCACTTTTCTAAATGAAAAATATTAATAAAGGTATAAATATCTGCTGAAAGATGGAGTTCTGCTGAAAACTGGAACATGTGTCTTTTAAATTAGCAAATGAAAGTATTTAGCTATCAATAATCATCATAGATTAGCCATTAGTAAAATAGCAATAGGGTTGTATTTTCTTTGTTTGTCCTACCAAGAGAACTAAATTCAAGCTTTGCCTCGTAATTTCAACTCAGACCCCCCTCTGGGCATCAATCCCTGGCCAGCTTTATCAACAATAACAAAAATCTGACAGTTTGAAGCTTACATCTAAAAAACACACAGCAAGTAGAGCTTTTTTAAAAACCATTGACTTTCAAAACAGCTTTGTCTCTTGCATACAATCTTGATAAGGGAACTTTCCAATGAGGAATTTGTTAGGTGGATGTTTGATAGCAAGTTTGTCTTTTCTAAGGAAAATTATGGTCATCTTCAGTTTATATCAGAATGCTATCATCTGAAACAAAATATGTAAGATAAAACTGAAAGTTTATTCTTTAAGAATAGTACTGTACTCAAGAACATTTCTGATGTGCTCTAAATATGTCATTGAAGACTGAATTCACTGATGGGCTAAAAAAATAAACATAGCTGTCTGTGGAAATTAAAAGCTACCGCTAGTTGATTTAGTCGGCTGATGTAATTTCTTTTCATCATTCTGCTAAATTGCTTACATTCTTTACTTTAAAGTTATCTCTAGTAGACTGCATTAATTCACCAGCTAGCAGGCAAAGTGAGAAACACAACCTATTGCCAAAAAGTGACCAGTTATGACGATGCTGTAATTTAGCTGGAGTTTGTTAGACCCAGAGAAGTCATGGTAAAATTCTTGAATTGAGAGTTTTCTCTACATTTGAAGAGAATTTGTACATGTATCAGTGTTGGCTTCCTGAAAATTTTTGACTGCCAGTGAACTGATTCGAACAATGAAAAGTCAAATCATCATGCCTTCTTTCAACCACTCATTGCTCTCTTACAGACCACAAGAAGACCAAAGTTGTCAAACGAAGAATATTTGCCTTGTGATTTACAACTTTACTGGATCCCTTTTTTCCTGTATGGAAATTTTCATAAGTGGTTTGGCAAACATCTTTAAAATAACTGTGGTATTTGGCAGAAAAAAAGTCTGAAGAACTTGGATCTGCTGTTTCCATTTTAGTTCAACAGTGAGACTCTTCTCAGTGATATGAACCTAGTACAGAATTCATAGTCCTAAGACACAAGTTATTAGAAACAAGTTAAGTAAAAAGGAGACATATGGCTCAACCCACAGAAATTCATTAGACAATGGTTTTCTGAATGTCTGATCCAAACAATTTGTCAAATCAACTGTTTCTTATCATGCAGCCTAATACTGACTGCGTATATATATAAATTTACACATCAGTAGCTATAAAAGCATTTATATTTATCACACAATACTGTTCATTAGACATAGTGGAGTATGTGAACACACATGTTAGCAATTTATATCCGCAAAAATCATTCAGTTGTTCGCATGGCAGAGGTCTGTGTATTATTAGGAAGAATCCAGATACACGCACTTACTTTATCACTTTTTGAAAGGGCAGACAAAGGTCATAAGTGACAACTTCCTGAGTTTTATTTTCTTTTAATTTCAGCATATGCCACCAGAAAACATGCTCAAACTCAAGGCTTTCAAGTGAAAGGCTAATTTCACTGCTATTTCTTATTTATCAATGCTTAAAAATGCCTACAGGAGGTGAAGTGACATTTTGTGATTCAGACGAAATCACATGCTGCCCATATGGGACCAAGTTCTGAAACACCCAGGTTTGTCTTCAGTGAAAATATTTATGGACTGATGTCTTCCCTACCAGACAGCAGTGGTACAGACTGCCATGATCAGTTGCCTCCACAGCATTTCCCCAGGCACCCATGCTAACAGACTGTTTCAGGGAGAAGGTGTATTAGGTGGGGCCACAAGTAAGAAGTGTGGCAGGGTCGACACTGGACCTAGGAACAGCATGAGAGGACTCATAATTGGTAGTGGCCTCTGCAACTAACAACCAATCTTCAGCCTCCTTGGAGGATTTCTCTGACACACAGGGCCCCCTAGAGTAGTGTGTTTCATACACAAGAGCTAGTCCCATGCTTAGACACACAGCTTTGCTGTACTGAATATGCAAAACAGCAGGAAAGTTCATCTTCAGAATTAATTTGTCTCTTTTACACATTTACCTCAGATCTGCTGACAATAGCAAGTAAAACTATATAGGGCGCATGGAAGGGGTCATGTAGATTTCAAGAATAGTAATTTTTAATGTTTGATAGGTAATTATCCTTAGTGAGCTATACTTCTCTTTGATTTTGGATGCTTAATGGATTGATTTAGCTATGTAAAAATTGTCTCTTGCCATATATCCTACTGAGACATGTTGAAAGCACAATGGGCTGAGACAATTGGACGTTTTTTAAAGAGGGAAGTGATGCAAAACCAATTTACATTTGTGAGTTCAGTGTTGCAAAATGCCAAAGAGCAAAGTCCTTTACTCAAGGAAACAAAAAAATCTTGGAGATTGTCCTTGAGACATCGTGACAGAGGCACCATGGTATGAGTTGTCAAGGCATCATATTCAGGCAAACTGTCAACACTGGTAGAAGTCCTGCAACCTTACTGGGAGGTTGAAGAAAGAAATTTTGTACCATTTCCCATTGTGCTGAACAAGAATTTGCCTGGAAGCCTTGCTTGACAGATTGGCCTCTATTCCCACTATGATTTGTGCTACTGTGAAACAAGAGTGCCTAATACACGGGCTGTAATATGACAGACTAGCTTCAGTTAGTCTGAAAAATGATACACAGATGAAAGCAAGGGCTCTGCTCCACCTTTCATGCTTTTCATATTTGCATTTGGAGCATACACAGGCAAGACCCCAGACAGAACTGACGGACAATTAAAAGGCCACTCAATGCAAGGAAGTATATCTGCATGACACATGACCTCTGCTGGCACACAATATTGTAGGGCATAAAACAATGTCTTGCTATCAACCTGAAGTCTAAGAAGAATTATATTAAGCTCTGCCAAGAGGTTAACTTCTTTGCAGTAGGAGCTTTGTTCTGACTATGTCTTTCTTATCAAAACTTTAGGATTCTTTTTTCCTGAGGGAACTTAATCTTTCAGATTTGGGTCAGGAGGTGTGATAAGTAACATAAAGAAGTAAACACTATAAAATTCCAGGGGGCAAGCAGGACACATTTTTTTTTTCTTTTTTAGTTAAAGGAAATCCCATCCTATATGAAGCCTAAAAATGCAAGGATGGTGGATAAAAATTCTCCTTTAAACAGACTGCGTAGAAAAGTAGTAAAATAGGTCTTTTAGATTTTTATAGCTCCTAATGTAAAAAAAAATGACAAGAGGAGTATTTTAAGTGTGCTGCATTGTGTGTGAATTTAACATGGAGAAATGGATCTTAGGAATGTTCTCATTTCCACCTGCTAATCTTGCCTTGCACGTTCTAGTGGAAATCCTACAATATATAACGTTATTGTAGCATGTGTAAAATTTGAGATTTAAAAAAAAAAATAAATCATTGTTACATAAAGAGGATGTTTATTTTGCCAAAATGAGACTCTTTGAAACAGTAAAATTATACAGTTCATTTCCACCAGATGTTGAATATCCTATCTTTCTGAGAGTTGGGCTATGTATTGTACAGGAATATAGACAGATGCTGTGTGGCACTTGTTGTGCCACTGTTGTGGCACATTGTTGGATTGCTAGCATATTTATGTTGTATAAAGGGTGTTGTAGAATAATGTTTGCAATGTTCAATGCTAAATGCATTCTGAAATATTTGCAGTATCATAGAACAGATGGAAACTAAAATAGTGTTCAAGCTCAAATCTGTTTCCTTTGATGGTCTGTTGCAAGGATGGTTTTAAGCAAACTTTCAAAACAACTTTCTAGGTATTGAAGATGTGTAAGTATGAATGTAGAAAATGCAGTGGAAAGTGATTGAACACATGAAAAACTTTCTCATTTTGATTTTACTTGAACTGAACTAAAAGATAAAAAGCTTGAAATGTTTTTAAATCTTTTGTACCAAAGAGAAGAAAACATCTTCTATGTCTGTGCCCATTGCACTTAATTTTAGTGGTTTTTTTTTTTTTTGAATCTGTTGTCCAAGTAGAAGATGGGACACTTGAATAATTGGCATACTTCTGGTATTTGATGGCTTCCATAATCCCCATTTTGGATGCTGTAAGGTTTCATTCAATTTATATGAGGATAAATTGCTACCAAACTGTGAAGAGATGATTTTCAAGAGTTTCAGTTTATTTTGTTAATCTTGGTGGAATTTTTTATTGCTCTTATTGTTCATTCATTTTATGGTTTAATTTGAATCTATGAAAAGCTTTGTTAAAAAAAGTAAATAGGAAAAGAAAAATCCACAAAGAAACAGACTGGTATTTTAATATTCATATAGGAAAGCATGACGATGGAAAAAAGATTTATTTTCCAAATGCAACAGTTTTCAATTTGCAAAAACAGTTGAATAAATTAATGCTGAATGAGAATTATTTCACACCTGTCAAAGATCATTTACAATATTGGCCATCTCCTCTTTTTCTGAGCATCCCCATTTGCATATTAGGTGCAGGTGGTCAATGTAAGTTAAACTGGGAAAGCAAAAGGGAGAGAGAGAAAGTCTGCAAAGAGAACAAGGACTATGTAATGTGAGCAGCTGCTGGGGCAGGTTAGGCCAAGAAATATAAGCAGTAGAGAGGCTTGAATTTGAGATGACTGGCTGTTAAGTTGTTTTTCACTACCATGGCGGGTATAGCTTTGTACCTTTCCTTCTAATAAGAATGAGCATACCCTCTTTATTGCCTTTTACAAACTGATGCTTATGGGAATCTGCCTTCAAGGGATCTGCAAAGTATTTGAATTCAGTACTAAAACTGGATGGGGTTGTTTACAAATCCTAGTTATTATTGATAGTTCTTGTTAATCATCATTCAGTAATAATGTGATCTTTCCAGCACAGAATTATTTTGTGAGCCTTGGGGAAACTTCTTCCAGAGATTATCTTTAAAATAAATGTTAGCAAAGGAGCGGGAAGTACCTCAGAGTGTTTCTGGCATTTTACTTTAAGCATTTAGGACTGGGCATTAGAAATCAAATTTATTAACTTAACTGTGACAATTCATGTTTCCTTCAGTATCTTCAATCTACCTTCATTTCAGTTAATAATGGAAACTAGATTGCTGCTTTGGGAATGGCAGGAAAGCAATACTACTAATGCTGCTTTAAAATTTGAAGGCTAGAAGGTAGGGAGAAGGAACAAGTCTTTATATCAACAACTAACTTTTTCTAAAACAAGGAAAAATATAATGAGGAGGACCGTTGATTAGAAAAAGCAGACAGAGCTTGAACAAACAGCAGTATGTCTGTGAACGTGGACTTCATGAAACTTATCTCTTCCTTGTGATGAAATAATCATCAGTAAATTAGAAACAAATAGGCATTATTTTTTAATTTAACCTTCACACAAGGACAGTTTCACCATTTTACGACTTATGAGTGAGACCAGGGTGATACTATGTTTCCCTAATTTGCATTGAATATTTCGTTGTGAATAACACAGAAATGTTCATTATGATAGTATTTATTTTAGAGATGCAACGCTATATGGCAAGTAACTCTTTACATTGAATTAGTAAAGAAGGTAATAAAAAAGAGAATTCATATTACTGTTAGCTTCCTTGTGCTACTGAGAAATATAAGATGGTAGTTCATAGTAGTGGCCCTTCATTGGCCTAGAGTATTTCAAAATTTATCCAAAAGGAAATCTATGGGGGATCATTAAGAGAGGTGAGCAAAACTAGAGGAAACATTAAGGCACTTTAAAGCTTCTATGGGAATTCTACTTGGTGAAATTACTTACATACATCTACCTGGAAATTCTTTAGGGAATTTTATCAGCATTTCTTCCTCTTTTCCCCTTCAACTGAAATCAAGATCAATTCACAAAGCCTTCCACTACTTGACACAAGAAACAAATGTGTTGACATGATTAGCAGTGTTTAGAACACCAGTTCTCAGAAGCAAGAGGGTCTACAGGCTGTAGCATTCATCTGTTGAGCCATCAAGTCAGACCCTTTTTCTACCTTTCTGAGACAGAGAGACTCTTAAATTGAATAATTGTCATTTTCCAGCTTTCAGTGAGGCCAGAAATCACTAAAGATTTCATTTAAACTTTCCATTCTAGTTCTCAAGCAAATTTACAGCAGAGGTCAGTCCTTTTGCAAGATTTCTGGAGGGAATTCTTCATCATAACAGACGGGGGTTTTTTCCATTGTAGTTTAAACTATCTTCCATCAATTTTTCTTGTCATTTCACCCATCTTATTATGACCTTCATAGGATAAAAGAACAGTACCAACCATGCCTTTTCTCTGAGTATTGTGTTTCCAGTATATTATGTAGTTAATATTGATTATAAATCACAGTGACCTCAATGAATGCCTTCCTACTCCTGTACCTCTCCATGACATCTATTCTCATACTTTTATCCAGCTTGGAAATAATATTATTTTTATACTTTTTCTACAGAAAGATTTTTTTTTTTAGTTCAGCTTAGTTTTAGTTTTACTGATATAACAAAACCAGAAATAACCCAGACAATCTATCAAAGCATAAGGTTATGAAAAATTATTTACTTCTCATTAAAAAGAGATCAATAAATGCACGTTAACCTAATTATCCTAACAATTGAGTTTAGCATGGTAATAGGATTTGACACAGGCTATGGCAGTTGATCATGTGAATTTTAAGTCATTTTTTTAAGGGTTGAGTTACCTTAAATATTAAACTATAATAATTTTTAAAAGTTATGTATTACTTAATGTAAAATAGATTTTAAGCATTAATGAATAAATTCTTAAGCCATTATGTGAAGAAAATAGTAACTGGAAAAAAGGTCTCGTTACAAAATGCAAAAAGATAATGATATGTGGGAAGAGCAACCAAAATATATTAAAAGAAACTTATATGTTTTTAATAACTTTGTTTGTATAAATTTAGGGCTTACAGAAGGGAACATCTGGCAGGTCTGGAGGCTGAGAGACAGTTTTGAAAGAATGTGGCTGTGGTGGAGGCAAGCATATTGTCAACTCTTTCCTCCTGCCAAGAACTGAATGAAAGTATCTCCCAGCATGAAAGGATGGAGGATATTTGACATCCCTTATTTTTTTTTGCAATCTTGTCAGAGACTACCAGTCAAGGTGTGCAGTTGTGCCCAGAACCAAACATTGATTATGGAGCACTAAACACCGCTCAGATGGTAATCTAAACTTTACCTCATGATCGAGCTGAGGTGGAGCTGAATCGTAATTTCTGGACAAAAAGGTTTAATTTAACAAGATCACTTTCTGGAGTTATACCTCTTCTAGTTTTCATTCATTTTTAGTGGTTTTGTTGGTATATGAACCTCATTCATTTGCAGTGAAATGAAATCAAGCTCCATTCCCTCCCTCTTCTTCTGTCTTTCCATTGACAAAGTATAGCACAAAATAATTTTTGTCATTCACATTCCACTTTCAGATTTTAACTAAAGAAGCACTGGACTAGATGATCTTTTGAGGTCCCTTCCAATCCCAAACATACTGTGATACTGTGATACTGTGATACAGATGCATATAATGGCAAAATTATAATATCGATAGTACAGTCACAGTAGTTTCTTGGGGATTTTTTTTAAATGAAAGAAATTCCTAATAGGTTCTTGAGTGTCAGCAGTTGTTATTTGCTTAAAAAAAAAAGAGGTGTGAAAGTGGTTGAACTTCGATTTCTGCAATGCAAGAAGACCTAAATTACACCTTAGAGTGCTAAAATTCTCCCTTCACTGTTGCTCCTGCCTGTTAAGAGGCACTGTCTTTCATCCAGTGGCACAATATAGTTTTATGTCTCACTCAGATGGGGTATTGGATGGCCTGAGCACATGAGACTGCATGTTTCATTATGAGACCAGGAGCACAAGGTAAGAGTAATACGAAGTGTGTGTGTGTGTGACAATCAGACAGGAACATGACTATGAAGCGAGAATAATCAACAGCAGCCTGATGAATGAAGCTGTACATAGTAGTTTTCATCTGAAGACCTCAAAGCACTTTGCCAAGACTAATTAATTAATTCTCACAGCAGCTCTGAGTGTTTATAAGTATTACAAATATATTTTACAAATGAAGATCTGAGCTCCCAGGGCCATACTACACCCACAGGATGCCCTGAAGGCTGGTGGCCCCCAGAGGCTAGGAGTGATGGAGGTACCCAGGGTCTGTCAGGACAGGCCCTGACAGCCAAAGCCCATCCCACCACCCCAGCCAGGAGCAGGACAGCTGTGGGGCACAGGGGCAACCCCAGCCTTGGACACTGAACACTTCCCAGGGGATGAGGCAGCTCTTGGGACTGGTCCTCTTCCCACCTTCAGTGAGGACTTCGCAGATTTCTGCATGTGGCTTCAGTCCATACATGAAGTATGTAGCAGAGGTGGGAAATTGCCATTTTGTATTTTGCAGAACACCACTGGTTGGCACTTTGTTCATTCTTTCAAAATAAGAAACAACAGCAATGATTATTTTTAGTGACGACAACCCAGACTATCATATCCTCTAAATTATATCCAGTTATGTTTTAAGTACATGTTTTAATAGAATTATTTACTTTATATAACTGCTCTCAGTGTATTCTAACCCTAGAAAAAAACCCTTAGATTTTAAATAAATTTTCCTTTAATTCATTTTTGTGATTTATTTAAAGAATCATGCCAATATTTATTCTAAATATATTTAATAGCTATACTAGTTTTCTTAGTTTTATTGTGAATCAAAGTAAGTGGAAAATCAAATGTGAAATTGTCAAATAATATCATTTTTATTTTCCTCACTGTATATGATGCCATCATCATGTATGATTTATATGTATTACTTTGTTCCTGGACTCTCTTTCAAGTGAAACAGCGGAAACAAAACCTATGTACAGTGCTAAGAATGGCTCATTCAAGGTAAGCTTGATCATAGGCTGCAAAACTGAGCCTATCAAACCTATGCAACCCACCAGCACCAGACTTTTCATGTTTTCCCCATGTCACAGCCTAGATAATTCCCATTAAGGCCATGCTATAATAGTGCTGATGTCAGACTGTAAGAACACTATTCATAGAATCACAGGGTCGTCCTTCTTGCCCTTTTTGAAGACTGGAGTGATGATGGCTTTCTTCTAGTCCTCAGGCACTTCTCCATTCACCAAACCTATTCTCCTGTTTATGTCATAGGAGCTACAGACATGTCACATGAAGCACAGAAATTACCAGGCCAAGTGCTTGCAGCATGGGTACAGCTGGTCCCATCTGGACAGGATTAATTATGTACAATTTTGTTTAGGGTGGCTGAGATTGCTGTCTGGAGTGATTCCTTAAGTGGAGGTTGTTGTGTCTGATAAACAGAATATATTTTCACAGGAAAATGTATGTGATTTTGAGTAGCTATGATACATATAGGGGCCTATGTTTCCAGTCATGTTTGTAGATATAACAGGCACCTTCTATATCTGAAATTGACAGTTTAATGGGGTATTTATAACGTAAATATCAGAACGGGCATATGGCTGAAAGCACAACTAATTGTGACATTTCCATATGCCTATTGGTCCTCCCGAGGGCTGCACTGGTTATTGCTGTTCTTAGGGCATGTCAGGCAGTAGGAAGTTAACACCATTTCAGGGCTAAATGCAAGACCCCATCTATCAAGAACTGGCATTGACCCTGTTAGACACTGAGGAAAGATCCAGGAAAAACATTGTGAAGAGTGATGCAATGAATTTGAGTTGGGTAGGACGATTCTATCAGAGAGGGTTGCATCAGTCGAAGGGTTGCATGGTTGTATGGCTGAAATAAAGCTGAAAAGGCCTTTTTTAGGGTATTGTGGCTTTGTTACCAACCACAGCTATGTTGAGAGAAGTGGGAGAGATCAGCAAGGGTCCCAGGCTGACACTAAGATAAAGGATAAGGGAAAAGCTTGAAAAGTTTCTTCTGCATAGAGTCTACCTCACACAGCAGCGTCTTTTTCCATTTAAAGCAACATTTATTTCTTTGTGGGCTTTGCCAGTCTTATTGTATCAGTGTGTCCAGAAATTTTCATTCATATCTCATATAGATACTTAACCTTTGGTAATGAATCTGTAAGTATGATAAAGTATGTACTCATTGACATGACTGAAACTGACTTCTCTGTTTATTCATTGGTTGGTCATGGTGGATGAAACAATATTTACTTTCTCTACAAGGAACAATGAGAATTTTTCCTTCAGTAAAAAGCTGGAAGTAAGTGCAAAGTCTATATTATTCATCTTTGATCAGCAGTGGTTGCATTTTTCAAGTTAATGTGTATGTGGTGCCACAGAATGTATTCTTGTTTTCCTAATTAAAACACAGCAAGTTCAGTCTATATCCACCAAATTTAGTTGTCGACAAATTGTTAATTTGTTAACTAACATTCTTGAGAGGAAGGAAGGTGAAACAGTCAATTAGATAGTGGATCAACTCCTCAAGTTTTACAAAGAAGAATAACTTTCTATTAATTGATATTGCCTGGAAGTCTGACATCGTCATCTGAGTAGAAAAGAAAAAAAGAATTTAAAATTCACTTTGGTATTTTAATAGGTTAAATATTGAAAGGTCTGATCTTCACATAGGTCAACATTTGTGGTGGTTTAGTGAGTCAGCAATGCTGCCGATGAAGAAGAATGGGTTGGCAGGCCCAATGGGGTCAGAGCAGAGTCAGAGGGGCAGAACTGCCTCCTCCAAAATTCACAGGTGAGACATCTGGCTCAGTCATATTGGTGAGTAAAATATAGTTCTCTGTATTGGGCATAACCAGCAGAGTTTGGGTAGGTCATAGGGTTGATGTCAGTGACAGTCATAGCTGGCTTCAGATGGCTCAGCAATGGATGGAAACAGCCTATCAGATGCCAAAACTTTAAGCTTTCTGAGGATCACATGGTGCTTCTGCTCAGACATATTTGAGTGAGAGTAGTAGCTGTTAGGCACAGGAGACCCAGGAGGAGACGCCTGAGAAGACACAAAAGGAAAAACAAGAGAAGACAAGTAAGAGTGTATGTGAGGACACAAAAAAAGGAAATGTGAGTGGAGACACAGGAGGACATACAAAAAGGGGGCACTTAAGAGAAATGTGAAGAGATGCACTTGGAGGAATAAAATGGAGGAGTCATGTGGGAAAGGGTTGTTGTGTGGAAGGCGCCTGGTGACGTACTCTTGGGATGAAGTGTTCTGTGCTAGAGGAGAGCCCTCTGAGGGGAGGTTGTGGAGGAGCCATGCTGAGGCAGGGACACTCCCTGAGGGAAGTGCAGCCTATGGAGGAGCCCAACTTGAAATTCCTTCGCACACAACGATCTCCAGACAGGGGATACAGAAATTTTCTCCCTCTAGTAACATATGAACTGACCTAATCTATCTACAACTGTAAAGATTGGGGAGTATTATAAAACTTCTTTAAAAACCTGCTTTTGTGAAGGAAGAAATAAAGCGTGCTGTGTGATATGTTCCAGGCTTCCAAGATTAGAATATGCAGTCTTCACTATTGCAACATGAAGTATCTCTTTTCTTTCTCCATGGGGAGACCTGACAGTGATCAAGTGGTAAATATTACCTGTTCTGTGATAAAGTACATTATCTGAATGGAAAACTAGTGTTGGGGTATTTTACAAAGAAAAATATTATTTGTCTGGTCTATTGTTTTTAAAATATTTGTTAAGTGGTTGAGACTTTTAAAAGAACTCCCTGGGAGTAGGGTTCAGGCAAAGCGTTACTGCTTATGGTTCTCGTGAAGTTTTGCTGAATGTTGAAATTTTTGTTTTGTTTTGAAATGGCAAATGCTTCATTGCTCTTCTTAAGTGTAGATTGTGCCAATAATAAAAAATGAGTCCTTTAGGAATGGAAAGTTTTTCTAGCCAAAATACACAATATCGTAGTTGTGCTTCTCTAAAGAGAGGCAATAGGAAAAAACCTCTAGTGTTAAAGATGTGGGAGAAAATTAGTTTCATAAACCACATTTTCATTTTAAAAATATGCTTTTTTCATGTTAGAAATTTTCTATTTTTTTTCTAGCTTGAGTAAACCAAGATAAAATTATCTCAGTGAAAGTTTTTAATTATCAGATATAATAAAATAAGGATTTGGTAATGATTTTTTTTTTTTTTCCGAAGAGAGAAACTACCTCTTAATCTATTAATTTCATCAGTAATCATTGCAATTTCAATTTTTTTTTCACACTCTTAAGTTTCTTTCCTTCCTGACGTGCTTTCCTCCTGATTTGCTTTCCCTCAGTACTTGGCAGATTTGCAACACCAAACACACAACACCTTTAACACTACAATAACCAGTTTTCTGTGTTTGCTGGATAGTGAATAGAGTCAGTGCTGGACAAAACATGGTTGGTAAAATCACCCAGAAAAATGAGTTTTACTGTAAAAGTTCATGAGAACAGATTGTGGCAAGTCCATACTCCTATCAGCTCTGCTCATGGCCAATTAAATAATGCAAAGGTCTTCAGAGATATCAAATATGTGCAGCACCATTAGTCTTTTCAGTAATAATGAAATATTGTGCAAATGAACTTTTAGAGTAAATAGTTCTGATTAGTATTTGGGCTTTCTTCAGGAAGCTGCTAATTAATTATTATACAGATAGTTTGTTAGGTTTTCTTCTCTAGAGGAGTCAGATCTTGGAAAAAGTAATTGTGGTGCATAGCTTGTATTCTGAACATGAAAGTTAAAATCTTTCTTTCACAGGGTCCCTCAGACAAAATTGTTCTTATTTTTACCTGCCATTTATACTCAGTATTTGCAAACAAAGCACTATATGAGTTCAAACTACTGTGTTACAAGTGTGACAGGAACAGCATACATAGTAAAACTCTTCAGAGTACTTATTAAGTTCTTCTGAAAACCATTATTAGAAGAATTTGATACTGAAAGATGTCTGTAGGCCTCCTTGAAGTCTACAGTTTACAAGGGCAAGGGAACTCTGACAATATTCCATTGGTTGTAAGTGGCATTAAAACACTGCTTACTTCCCTCACAGGGCCAACAGAAATGTAGAATCACTGACTAATGTTTGCAAAACACTTTGAGATCCTCCCATAAAAGGAACATCGCAGTTCCAAGTATTTATTTTTTCCAGTAGGGAGTATTTGTGACTTTAGTTTCAGTGTCCACATCTTTCAGTCTCCCATCCGTTTCCAGAACTCAATTTGATCCCAGTAAGTATTTCCTGAGAAAATCCTTTAAATAAATAGTGAAAAATAAAATAAACTTGGTTACTTGTATATAAACCAGGCCTTTCTGTCTGTGATGATGATATTGTACTGTAACTGTGGTGTCCTAAGCACTAAAATAGAAAAAAAGCTGGAGTACAGATTGTGAACTAATCTTTAGAAACCAATTAAGTGAAGTTTGTCAAACCAAAGAGGCCCTAACCTACAGGGAGAGCTAATAGTTTTATTTCAAAGACAAAGTTACAGCCTAGTATAGGGCCTCTGCAACCCATCTAGTTCTTGTTGAAATAACCTACTTATAAAATGCCAGGATTGTTTTGTTTCTCTTTTTAGTTTTGTTTCACTAATATTTTATTTTAGTTAAAATTTTGCTTGGCTAACATGACAATGTGTGTGTGTTTAATTTCTCCAGCGCTGTAGATATAAACTTTCTCCCAGCTAATATCACAAAATGTAACAAGGAGTTAAGTTGGAGTCACAAAGTCTGCAGTTCGTAACTTGACATCCTGTCTTTGCAGAGTCCACTCTGCAGCTGACACAAAGCTCTATTTAATGTGCTGCCAATCACTTCTAGTCAAGTACAGTACCGTAAATCCTCAAGTACTCTTTCAAAATGATTTTGTTTATATCTTTTCCCATTTAATCTGGTTTTCTCTTGCCATACAGTGATGTGTAAATCCAAACAAAATTGCCAGTATTGGCTCCAGCAAAAAGGTTATCCTTTAAATTGCTTTCATCATCTCTCATAGAATTCTTCTAGGAAGAAACCAGCTTGTTACAGTATAAGAGAGAAGCTATGAAGTCTCTATGTAAGCTTCAAATAATCAAAAATGTACCATTAAATATATATTACCAGTGCAGATTTAAAGGGCTGAGGTTCACAGTTACAGAAGAGTTTAGCTACAGTTAACAGTATCAGTAACTCGGTTCTGTTATTCATCTGATACCTTAGCTGAACTTTTTCTTACACCTCCTCATTGTCACTCACTCATTCAGCTTTGCTGATACTCACATGGACTGTTCACTTGATTCAGTCTTCATCAAGCCCAGCTCTCTTGATTCTTCTTCCATCATTTTGTGACCCATTCATATAATCTATGACATTATCTTTTTTTCAACCTTTTGTCTTCAGCTGTTCTGTGCCTTCTTATAAGCTCTCAGCTTCCTTCTCATGGCCTTCTCTTCTTGTTTGTTTGCATGTTTTTTCCCCATGATATCAACAAGGCTTTTCTACGCTTTTTATTTTTTCTTGTTTCTGCAGATCTGTTCCATCACGATCAGCTGCAGTGTCTACATCCCATGCTCCTGGTCTCAGCAAGAAGCAAATGCCTGCAATTATCACAACCGTGCTGACTTACTTCATCTTGTACTTGATCTCCTGCTTCTCAAGTTTGTATTCATCCCAGGTGAACAAATCTTATCCAGGTTAACTGGACCCTACATGGACAAATCAAGCTGCCATGGAACCATGATTCAAACCCTTTCATTCCTTTTACTTCTACTTTTTTTCCTATGAGTAAGTCATCTTCTTTCTCTCTCCCACTGGTTCCAGTAAATCCACTCTAAACTTTTACCTCTTTCCTAATGGCATTTTACAATATAGTACCATACAGTGCATTACTGTTCAGCAAAATTGTCCGGTTTTTCCTGTCAGGAAAAAGTCTGCTTGGCTCTACTTTATTCTACAAACTTTGACCTTCTTTTTATCAGTGTGCTCACTGAGAATAATGTTAGCAATTGTTGTTCAGTATTAATTTCTAATAATATTCTCTACTTTTTCTAACTCACTTTTGTATCTTCAGTGCAACTGAAATTACTCTAATCTAATTCCCTAAATCCCTTCTCAAATCTAAAAGTCTGCAACAGTACACATTCACTGATTTATTATTTTATCTTGACAGACCTACCTCATTTTCTTCTTCTTGCAATCAGGACTTCTCTTGTTTTTATCTTCTTTCTGGTTTTCGTTTTCCTTTTTGATTGGTCTTCCACTCTCTGAGTGAATAGTCTTAATTGCCTCCTACAGGTTTCTGAGGATGCCACAAAGCCCAACGTCTGTTTCCTTTTCAGTAGCAGTAATGATGGCTGCCCTTCTCTGTGATAAGGCTTCTCTTTGTGTCTCCTCATCCCAGGAGTTTGACTTCAGATGGATTGCAGCCCAGTGAGGAAGGGGAATAATGGAGAAACGTCAGACATTGGAGTTGATCTGGATGCCAACATTCCTTCTAATATCACTTGTATCACTGTTCTCACCTGCAGACCTTTAATCAAAAAGCAACCATGCAATACGGTTTGAAAACAAACCCTGACTTGTTTCCTTCTGACCAAAATGAAATACTGAAATCAATTATCACTTGCCAGCTCCAGATCAGCCCACCTAGGATGAAATTATAAAATTTTGCTTCCTTCTGCAGTTATCCTTGAACTTTTTCATAAAACGTTTTCCACTCCTGCAGTGGGAATGAGCTGTGTTTACACTGTGGGAAAAGTGCACTCATGCACTCAGAGATATACACTGCAGTCAGATTGCACAATGAGACAAAATCCTTCTGGTAACCCTCACAAACACTGAGAAGACCTGGTTTCCCTGCAGATTTCTCTTCACCTATACATCCAAGAATCTTTTTAAAAAATTCTAGTCAGATACGGTAATTCTACAGAAAGATACGCAAAGGTTGATATGTAGGACCAGGAGTGTGAAGTACACAGTGAAGTTTCTCCATCCTTTATAATGGGCACAAGCAAAGTCACCATGAGGCCGTGATTTCCATCTCTATTATTACCCTCAATATGATCATGCCTCTAGATATTATTGTGAAAATTATATCTATGTCTAGATGATTCTTTGTGATATAGTATTTCCTGGGCATTCCCAATACTCAAATCCTTTCTGCTGGTTGAATATTGCACACAACCACAACTCCAGTATCTTCTTTTTCTGGTTCTGAGAAATAACATCAGCTGACATCCACCCAGAGCACACTACAATGATAATTCTTCCAGTCTGTGTCCCTTTTGTCTTGCATTTTCTTTCTTCTACTACCATCATACAGCAAATGTTAATTTAGTTCAACATCGGGTGATTGTTCTCATTTTCTAACTGTAGATTATCAATACTACTTTTATAATTTCCTTTGAATTTACTGACATTCAACAGTTGTCTTCAATTGGACAAATCTTCATCAGCAACTTTTAAGATTTAAAAATAATTATGTTCTTGCTCTTTACTGTGCTAGTCTTCATAATCCTCTGTAAAGCAATTCAATGTCCCTACATTCTCAACAGTAATTGGCATCTTTAGATTTCTCATAAAATTATATTTTGCCAGAGTTGCTATGAAGGACTTAATAATGCGTCTATGTTGTCTCATTATTCTCTTATGAAACGTCAGCTGTGTTTTTCCACCTCTTCCCTCATAATGTAGTGAGTCCATAAATTCTCTGGGACATCAAGAGTCTTGGCTTGTGATTTAAAATGTCTGACCATAATTCCTGTGGGCAATGGATAGCACACAGTTGTAGTACTAATGATGGCAACAGCAAAAGTATTAACAATGTCACCTCTGACCTGGTGATTTCAGAACTGATTCTAGATCATTCTGCTAATTTTGCTGCTGATACATAAGAACTGAATAAGAATTGCTAAACACACATATAAACAGAAATAGCACATTTGTAGCTGGAAAATGTACCTTGGGTGTTTCTGCAGTAAGTCAGAATCTAGTGAGTGAGTTTCTTCAACAAGTGGCAGTATTAATGCTGAAGTGATAGACTCTTGATTGGCAGTGAAAATGTCAGCAAAATTTTCCATTTCCTGGCACTTTCATGACATACAGATAAATGGACATTATCTATAGTGATTAGCCGAATTTGGATGAATTTGATAGATGAATGATAGACGAATTAAGATGAATGATACATTGGATTTGATTAGTACAAAAATTACTTAGGGATCATCATGCTATGCAGCATTCCTTCAGTGACGTGATTGTACCTGATTGTACTACTTCTGATGGGTGCGGTGGGGAGGCTAGGGCAGTGGAGGAAAGATGTATTCTCTTAGGTTCAAGTGAAATGAGATGATTTATCTTTGTAATTACCCCAAATTCATTCACAATTTAGTTTAAGGTATTACTCTTAAAATGTTGCCATTCACAGTGGGACATCCATCTAATTAGATGGTGTACCCACTGGAAATTGTATTAACATTTGATATGCAAATAATATAATGAAAACATTTAAAGACTTTAACTAGTTATTATAAGAATATTTAAAATTGGCACAATAAGTTTAGATAAATAAATATCAAATGGAAAATTATCTTAGGTCTAAAATGCTATTTTTTTTTCTGATTTTGTATAGACAAAAGTTAAAGTATTATGTGAAGGTTTTTTTAATATGTGAAGGCTTTTTAATATAAGAAAACTTTTAGTGAAATGTTGTTACATGGCTCATCTAAATAGAGAATCCAGTATGGTGTCTGAATACACGTTTGTAATAGCTGATATTTGGTGTTAGATTACTGGTTTTTAACATTTTAAAGATACATCAAAGTACTACTGGCTTACTACTCATGACTCTGTGCCATCCAGTGGTTGGAGTAACATTTACTGTTGATGTTGCAAATGATAGGGCATCTCTAGTTCTGTTCTAAGTCAACTATGTTTGCCTGAACTACAGGTCATCAACACAAGTATCTATTTGACACTACAGGCACAGAGATTCAGGGTTTTCTTGATCTTCAAATGTACATTTTACATTATGATTTAGTTTGATCTCCAGGACAGTATGCAATTAATTGATCTCACCTATTTTTAGTACAACTTTGTGGTATTTTCAAGACAATTTTCAAGAAAAGTGACTTATTTTTTCCATGTTGGTTACCTACAGCCTGGCTCACAAGCTTTCATGAAGTGCTGGAGAAAACAAAGCATTTGCTCAAAAAACCTTATGTTTTATTTTCTGCTGCATTTGTATATTACATGAATATTACCCTTGCATTTCTAAGTCTGTTGTCAAATTCTGATGATCATTTTTCTGTTCTTCACTATATAGCCTCTGAGGATGTGCATAAGGGTCAATCAACACTGGAGGGCATTTCATTGAGGTTAGCAGATGAAAGAGTAAAAAGGTTTGTCATCTGTAATGAAAGATATTGTAGTGCTCCATTCTTCAGATTTCATTGTCATCAAAATCTTTCCACTAATTTCAAAATACTGCAAGAAAAGATTGTAACTGGGACACTGAGGTTTTTTGTTTCTGATACTGACTCTACCTATGTTTGACCACCACTTGAATGAGTACCTGGAAATGACAGTTTATTGTGAAGCAGTAATTCCAGAATGCTACATTCCTATTAATCTGGTTTCCAGAAAGATAAAAAATCAAACTTCATAAACAGCAGGAAAATAAATTCTGGAAGGACATAGATCCAGTTCTCACCTTCATTCTTTGTCATTTTCATTGGACTGGATTTCTATTATTCCATTCAATCTCATCTACAGTTAAGAGTCACACAATGTTTCTGCTAGCAAATAATTTTGGTTCCAACCACAACAGTTTTAGACAGGAAGAGCAATGGCAGTTATGTTGAAGAGACATGCTTTTGAACACTTTACAACAGAAATAGATGGTTTCAGAAGTAGACTGATCTAGTCAGATTTAGAGGTCAGCAGTCTAAAGGATCGAGGTAATTGTTTTCCAGGTGGCAGAGAAATGTCATCCAGTCTGTAGACAGATGTGGTATGTAGCAGTAGTAATAATTCTATTAGCTCTTTCTCTTCTTTTCTCTGCCCCCCGCCCCACCCCTCCCCAATTTAATTACTGTTGTTCAGTGAAAACAATGAGCAATGTTCATGGTTGAGTCAATAGTAAGTTAATTTTTTGTGCCTTACCAACTTAGTAGTTTTGAACCATTACATTCTTAAAAAGGGACAGAGTCTCTATGTTCCAGTGAGATATGAAGTAATTGCTTGTAGCACATCCCCAGATACTGAACTTCAAATTATGACATTTTTCTACTTAGAGAGATTTCCTTGACACGCTTTTGGACTGCAAGAGAGAAAAAAGGATGCACGGCCATATCAAACTCTTCACAATAAAACATGCATTTTATCTCTCATGGCACCAGCATGCATTTTAAAATTAATACATAATTTTGGAGTTTCTCATAGATTCCATATAAAGTTACTTAGAAAATTATTAATTCAGTGAATGCCTCTTTTGTTCTCTTCATCAGTGTTCTCCTAAATACCTCTTTCCAGATTATATTTTAGGGAGGTATCCTGTTTTGGTGAGTTTAGTTGTATTTTGATTCTAAGCCTTTTATATTTTTTTCAGTACACATTGTTGTGTGTAAAATTATTCCCATTTAACAGTATAGAATTACAGTAAGAGAAAAGAGTATAAAGTATATAGAATAGCATGTATGTTTTTAATTAGATAACATTTTAAGCTCCTTCAAATGTAGGGAAGCATTCTAGTATCAAATATATATTTTATAGAATTTATTTCTTCTTTCATAAGGGATCAGTGAATCAGTTTTATGTCCTTCAGAAACATATAGTAGGAAAAAGACCTCAAAAAGACTGCATTTTTAACAATTTAAAATAAAAGACTTTGCTTGTCCAGCTCTTCATGTGAACCCAAATTAGCATTCAGTGTTCATCTTGAGCTTGGATAGATTTGAAGCCTTTCATGTCTAAAACCGCATGATCAAGGGCAAAATCTTTTGCTAGCACTGGAATCTGGAGGGGGAAACAAGACACACACACATGGCTTTATCACTGTGTTTCACTGCAGAGACCATGAAAAAAATCTCCATTGTGTTTTATTTAATTAAAGCACACTGCCCTCTTTTGAATTTCTTTTTAACAAAAAATAAATCCTTTCTCATTAAAGATGTAGAGGCCTACGGTATATAGTCTCTTGCCACAATGATAGCTTTAACTATACTTTAAACAGCTTACAAATGACAGATCCTATATGAAATAATTTGATAGTCCCTTCATTAATTCTATTGCATAAACCTTTCCTGGGTAAGAATCATGTCTGAACATCATCCCTCATTAAATATTGCCTCTCGATTAGCTTGGATTTTGACTAGTGTGCAATATATATCTGAGTTGCAGCAAAACACAAATGCTTTTTTTTTTTTTTTGCTTTTTTTTTTCCCTAGTTTCATCTAGTGCTTCCCATTTTTTAAATTAGTCACTGAAATACGGTATGAAGAGAATTATCTACTTTGTCAAATACATCAATTCCAATTAATCGCCTATCAAAAATTCCATATAGATTTGGCCTGATGTTAAAGACATTTTGTCACAAGAAGTTTTAAAGTTAAATTTTAAGTTATAAATCCCTCTGCCCCGGTCTAATTCAGGTGAAAAAAGAAAACTGAAAACAAGAAAGACAAATGTAGTGGAGAACTGGAGAGAGGGAAAAACAATATGGAGAGAACACAGAAGGAAGAGAGTGCAAACTCACTGTTTATATTATACAAATTGTGGAAAGCAGCTTCTAAAATCTGTGTGAGTGTAGTTCTGCACACATGTGAATCTGAAAGAAATGAGGTCCTTTTCTCTTAATATGTACCACTAAAATACTTTATGTGAAAACAAGACTAACCAAAACCAATGATAAAAAACAATCTGAAACATTAATATCTAAAGAATAAACTTGTGAAGGCAACTCAGAGTTACATTAGAAGGAAAATGAACAGCAATTTGTTGTAATTTTGAGAATGCAAAGCATTTTTCAGAAGTTTCAGGAGATAAATTTTTGGTAACATTTTACTGCAGAGAACTGATTTTTAGTAATTATAACAAAATTTAGCAAGACTTAATTCCTGATTTTTCCACTAGTATGTATCAAATATTGAAGAAAATATATGTAAAAATTTCAAGAGCTTTTATAGGAAATATTGAAAATAATTTCTTACTTGAAAAAAAAGTTACTTGGAACTTAACCTTTTGTTTTGACCTTTTTCACACTACTTGTCAAGTGACCACAGTCAAGTTATGTAGTTATGTTTGCAGAAAGTTAATTGTAGCATGACTGCTTGACAGAAGGGGAAAAACACTTTTTATTGCTTTCTGCAGGCAATAAACCAAACTTATTTATAACAGTTTTAATCCTCCCAAGCAGACACAGCTTTACATGTCCAATAAAATTAATTCTGAATATACAATATCACTCAGGTTTTAAATAAGACAATTAATTTCAAAAGAATAAGAATTTTAAATAAAAAATGTACATGAACTGACGTATGCATTTAGGAAAGTATTTCATATTAATTATTCACTAAGAATAGGATCCACAAAGCTGCTCACAAAGTCTGCAGGGGTCTGAGTGTTTCAAGACTAATCTACAGATGGCATTCAACACTCTTGGTAGCGTCAGCATCTACAGGCACTCTGATTTTTCCTCTGTCACACTCTTTGACTTCAAACGTGCCTCCCTAAGTTATGCTCTGAATGAGGCACAGTGGTTTTGTGCAGCATGCTTCACTAATCTGCTGAACTTCCCAACACCTATGAACTTTACAAGCATCATTTTTTATAATAGCAATTTCATAGTTCAGACCTGGTCATTTAACCTTTTGACCCTCATATTTCAGGAAGATCTGTGTGTGGAGAAGACACCTGTATTCCTGCATGAAGTTCAATGGACTTCAGTGAACATCTAAACAAGCTCAGTGTCATCATGGGTCTAATTACAGAATCACAGAATGTAAGGGATTGAAAGTGACCTCAAAAGATCATCTAGTCCAATCCCCCTGCTGGAGTAGGAACACCTAGATGAGGCTACACAAGAATGCATCCAGGTGGGTTTTGAATGTCTCCAGAGAAGGAGACTCCACAACCTCCCTGGGCAGCCTGTTCCAGTGTTCTGTTACCTCACTGAGAAGAAGTTTCTTCTCAAATAGTAGTGGAACCTCTTGTGTTCCAATTTGAGCCCATTACCCCTTGTCTTACCATTGTTTGTCACAGAGAAGAGCCTGGCTCCATCCTCGTGACACTCACCCTTTACATATTTATAAACATTAATAAGGTCACCCCTCAGTCTCCTCCAAGCTAAAGAGACCCAACTCCCTCAGCCTTTCCTCATAAGGGAGATGCTCCACTCCCTTAATCATCTTCATTGCCCTGTGCTGGACTCTCTCCAGCAGTTCCCTGTTCTTCTTGAACTGAGGAGCCCAGAACTGGACACAATATTCCAGGCATGGTCTCACAGAGCCAGGGTAGAGGGGACGGAGAACCTCTCTTGACCTACTAACCACCCACTACTAACCACAGGTATATTGTAAATAGGAATCTATATTAAACCAGGGTAATTTGTAGACTCATGCTCTAGAACCCACTGATTGCAAGATTTCCTCCCTCCCTTCCTTCAATCATAAGAGCTGATACAACTATCTCATATTTTGATAAGTAAAATACTTTTCAAAAAAAGCTGAACAAAACTGAGTTGCTATATTTTGGGTTTTGGAGAGAAGTCAAAGGCTAGATAGCATTGGAACAGGCTGCCCGGGGAAGTGGCTGAGTCACCACCGCTGGAGGTTTTTAAAAGACGTGGAGATGAGGTTCTTAGGGACATGGTTTGGTGTCAGAGTTAGGTTAATGGTTGGACTCGATGGTCTTGAGGGTCTGTTCCAACCAAAATGATTCTATGGTAGGCCAACAGTGGTATTTTGAGAAATCTGGAGGCTGATTTAGTTGCACTTTTAAGCTTTATTTTAAAATGAATAATATATCCTAATTTTTCATATGTATGTCTGCACAGGTTAATTTCTTTACAGTTTTCCATTACCTATGTCTGTGTTTATTCCTGTGTATGTTTATTGTAATCATTGTTAAAGAAGATATTTATGTAAGAATATAAAGGTTTTGAAATTGCAAGACCTTGCCAAGCATACACAGCACCTGATGGGAAGTTATTGCTCTTTAGAGGGGATGTCTAAGTGGAGAGTAACCAGGACAAAAGCCATGGGTAAGCATTGTTCATTCTTTAGCACTGAGTGGAGGAAGACCTTGAAATGTTTGCATTGTTTAATTCTGTAAAGTACAGGCTAGAAAAAGGTCAGCACTGAGACTGGAAATGGTAATGCTTGAGAAGCTGTGAGCTTGGGTGCAAACCTGGTAGGATCCTTCATAAACCTCACTTCCACAAAACAGAAAGAAACTGACAGATGTCCAGGAGTACCCTAACACATGTTGGGATTCACCTTCACTCCTCTGTTCATTACTTTCTGTCCACTCTTAGAGGTGTGTGGCTCTATATATAACATTGTAAGAAAAAAAAAAAAATGTAGGAGCATACAGAGTTTAAGTTTGTTAATTTATTATGTTTGTTTTAACACATTCCTTGGTAGGCACTTCAAGAAGATGAGAGAGGGTAGACTACTTTGTTGATTATTGCCATGCTTCTACCTGCTTAAATGGGCCACATTTCGTATTACGCAGTTTGAGCACCTTTTTTTTTAGCTAATCTGCCAAGATCCTAGTGATGAACCATCTTCGAATGAAAGATATATCAGATCAAGACTGACACTTCTATATTTTTGTCTTTGGAGTCTTGCCCTCATTTCTCACATTTGGTACATATACATGATTTTTTGGCTCTCTTCATCCAAGCCCATCTGCTGCAGTGGCATTGTGCCCAGCATTACCAAGTTGGTCAGATTGTTCAGTATAATATAGATGGTCATAATTCTATGTTAACAGTCTTCCAAACACTGGAATTCCTCCCTCTGGAAGACAAACTGAAGAATCAGTATTGCATGGCTCATTACAACTGCTTGCACCCATCAGATTCAGTGTATCACAGAATAACTAAAGACAGTGAAAAAGGAGATGCAGGCTTTTTGGACAGTCCAACAGTGAAAAAAAAGACCTGTGATCCACATGGATGCTCTTATGCTCTGGAGTACTGTGTCCAGTTCTGGGCGCCCCAGTTTAAGGACAACGAATTACTGTAGGAGGTCTAGTGGTGGGCTACTAAGATGATTAGGGATCTAGAGCACCTTTCTTATGAAGAAAGACTGAGACAGCTGGGTCTTTTCACCCTGGAGAAGGCTGGGAGGGGATCTCATCAATGTTTATAAATATCTCAAGGGTGGATGTCAAGAGGATGGGACCAGACTCCTTTCAGTGGTGCCCATTGATAGGATGAGTGGCAACAGACACAGACTGAAGCATATTCCATTTGAATATGAAGAAAAACTTATTTTCTTTGAGGGTGTCAGATCACTGGAACAGGGTCCCCAGAGAAGTTGTCAAGCATCCTTCTCTGGAGACATTCAAAACCCACCTGGACACATTCCTGTGTAATGTCCTCCAGGTGAACCTGCTTTTGCAGGTGGATTGAACTAGATGATCTCCAGAGGTCCCTTCCAACCCCAACCATTCTGTGATTCTGTGATTTTCCTATAACAGGAGGATGCAAACCTTTTTGGTGAACCACATACTTATGAACTGCAACTATTACACCTCAGCGATACCCGTCACCATAGAGGTAACTTCCAACATAAGGCCCACTGCTCTCTTTACAGATTGTGATGTTCGAAGTTACACTTTTTTTTCACCAATAAATTCTATTGAAGCTGATAATAATTTTGCTTATGTGATAACTGTGGTGAATCCTCAGCTGTGAGATATCAACACAATCATACAAAATTAGTGGAGCTATAGGTTATTTATACCAGTTAAGGTTATATTGCTTTGTATAAGGCTTTAAAAAATGTTGGGACAATAGCAGCTGTCTCATCAGCAAAACTGAGTGCCAGTTTGAACTTTGAGGCAATTGTGGAGATATTTAAAAAGGAAGATTTTTTATCACTATGAACACTCAGCTGAAAAGCATACTGAGAAGAGTAGCCCTCATTATTTTTATTTTATATAGTTTCTTTGTTAGCATATTTCAAATTTCTGTGTCCAGATTACTACAGATATCTGTAAAAACAACACAGGACTGAACTGATTTATAAAATCATTGATTTTGAAAAAATAAACTATTATGACTGCCCAACCTAAGCTCATGTGGAACACAAGCCTAAATTATTCCTGTTTCAAGACACTGCTTAAAGTTTTCTTTGAAGTACCTCTTGCCCTTTCAGTTTTTAAAACCTATGAAACACTAAGGGGTCTAGTTTTCTGTAGCAGAGTTATGTATTGATGCATGAAAAAGGTGAAAATAAACTTTTAGGAGCTCCTACACAGTAAAGGAAGACAGAAATAAAGCAATTGTAAAAAATTACACAAATGAAAGTGCCGTGCAAAGCTGCAATAATTACATGAAGTTGTAAGTGGAGCAGAGTTTGTTCTTGCAAAAGCAGATGTAATACACACATGCAGAAGGCCTCTTGCTTCAATAATTAAGGATACATAAGTGATTTAATCAGATGAACAAACAAATTTATTTCCCAAATTCTGCTGTCAGTGATGCCCGTTCATGCCATGCAGAATTTGGTCTTATAATGAAAGATTTTATGCAAACCAGTCAAAATTAGTCAAAATTTTGTGCTCATGGTCAAAATTACATTCTGTTTTAATGCTTTATTAAAATTTATCATTCTAGATTTATTGCTACATACTGCATGCTCTCTGAAAATAACCAGAAAAAGGAAAAAATAAGGATATTAAGAGTTATATTTGTATTTTGGACAGACACGATTCTCACATAATGCTACAACTAACTATCTGTTCAACTGATTTTAAAAAATTGGCATATCTCCTGAAAGAATACAGATGAAAGGATATTGGAGCATGTTCTATCACTGGACAGTGGCCAAGTCTGGGCTGCATACTTTCTTCCTCTACAATTCATTGTTTTATGGATTATATTTATATTAAACAAACAAACAATAACTTTTAAAGTAACGTATTTTAAATATTCACACCAAAGTTTTTTTGTTTGTGTTTTTGTGTCTATGGGTTGGTTTGTTTGTTTTGTTGTTGTTTGTTTGGTTTTTGGTTTTGTGTTGTTTTTTTTTGGGGGGGGAGGGAGGGGCGGGGGGGCAAGAATTGCAGCTTTATAGTACTTTGTCTTTTCTGATATTATATTGTCCATGTAGTTTACTTCTTCAGAGAATTCAAATTCAAAGCTGTTAGAATGGCTTCAAAGCCTTAGACTGAAAACTGAAAATAAAAAGTTAGTAGCGACAGGGACAGGGAAAGAAACTTCTGTAACGAACTGCTTATGGCAGAAATGAAAAAATTATTTGAAAATATTTTTATCATGCTTACCCAAATTACTTATGGCTTACTCAATCAAAATTATTTCAGTACCTTCATGACTTTTGCCTTCACTGGTCATATTCAACAGTTTGTACAAGTCAGATCTCAAGCTACTCTTTTATGTCAGTTGTGACGAATCATCTGTTAAGAACACGGCCGTGAAAAAAATACTTGTCAGATTAATGTGCCACTTGTTTATGCAGGAATACACAAAGTTCTCAGAATTACTTGTCTACCCTCTGACTTCTAGTATGAGAATGCCTACCACCTCAGCTCGTGTAAGTCCTTGTAGCCACTGAATATTACTTCTAGTACTCTACATTAGGGGAAGTGGAAGATAAGCATTATTTTTTTGAGAAAATATTTCATTCTGAATGCCCAAATAGTTTTGGCTATAGAATAAAGCTTCTGTTTGAGGGAGAGATACCACAGACATATGTATGTGTTCAGCTTTACGTATTCAAAATAGTTCTTAAAAAGTGATGGGTTCAACTGTGTTTCGATAAGACTGAAAAACATATTATAGACTTGACTCTGGAGGCAGTTTTTCTACAGGAGGAATCCTGAATTATCTCAAGCTTCTAAAAGATACTGCTTTATTATGCTGAAGTTCCTGGAACTTTTTAAAGACAATGCTAACTGTTCTAGGAAAAAATCCCAACTATACAGAAATAGTTAAAAATACATATTCAAAGATCCATTGTGAAGGATCAGCACTAGTTACCATCTCATCTATTGCTTCAGAATATGAAAAATCAAATAGGCACTTTTGAGGTCTTTCAATGAAATTGTAACAAGATTTTAAAGATGTTATTTAAACCTGAAATAATTTGCTTTTCACTTGGTTCTGCTCCAAAATATTGCTACTACATTTAGATTTTTAAATCCAAGGAGATAAATTGAAGTATCTGGGGGTCTGCTTAGTGCTTCCTTACATTGCTGCATTGGAGGAGATGTGTTTCAGATCAGCCTTAAAAAGAGCTTGGTTTATGAGGCGATTGATAGATTTGCTTCTTTTTGATTTTTAATTTTGAGAGAACAAAACTGATCTGTAATGAAAATTGCCACCTTCCTGTTTCTAGGACACATTAAGATTCTGTAACACCTTACAATAATAATGCTTCTATTTTTCCCCACTGCTGTTAAAAGAACCATTCATTTGGGGTGGCATAAACCTTTATTATAATATATTTCTCTCCTCATCTATCCTTCAGTTAATAAAACCATAGGTGGTAATCCACACTGTTTGTGTCCCATTTCTGTGTACAATATGTGTGTAACTGTAGTGGTGCAGGGAATAGTCAATGGACATTAACTGTGTTAAACAAGAAGCATTGTACCCTCAAGCATGAACCACAGATTCCCACAGAAATTCTCTAAATCAAGTGTTGAGTAGATTTTTGTCTTCCTGGCTATTTTGTTATCTCTGTTGTAAGACTCTTGGTTTTTTGGCGGTTCTGAAGAGATATTGTGATAGACACCATGGTAAACAGCTCTCTTATTGTATTTTGTACTAGGATATTGAACATTTTCCTCAGCAAAGTGCAATGTGATGCCAAGTATTTCCATCCCCTGCAGCTTCTTACAAAGGGAACCAGTCCACAGCTTGCTAATAGAGATGGAGGAGCTCTTCCTTGTAAGCTTTCAAAATAATCTATTTTAAAAGACTGTTTCAGCATAATAAATGCTTGGTGACTTGAAATCCCAGTGGGTTTTGAAGAAACAAATACTGTACTGTATATGCCAAATCTGTACAATTTGAGCTTTGCGCTTGAAGTACTGTAGATGTGTCCTTGCACTGCTAATAACAGTCTTTTCAGGTACAAAAAAGCTAATTTATAGTTACAAATAAGAAACCAGAGATAGCTATGATTTCTTTATATATAGCATATTTTCTGCCTTTGTTATAGCTGAATATATCGAACATATCAATTCTTTAGATGTATGATGCATATAAGAGGAAAAAAAAAAACATGAATAAAGAAAAATTGTGTTTGTATCAAGCTTATGCTGTTTAAGTATTGCAACTGTGGTTGAAGTTTAATGGCTCTGTGTGCAGCTCTGATTTTCTTTCCTCTCTCTTTGTTAGGTTAATTCAGCTTCAATAACAAGCCTTTTCTGTCCTGCTACCAAATACCTCCAAATGTACAGCAAGGGAAACTGGCATTTTAAATTAAGGGAAACAGTGAACCAAAACAAGAACACAATAAAAGAAAGAGCAGGGTGATACATGTAAATGATGTACTCACTGGGAACTAACAGCGGTAGCTTGCAGTGAAGGGATTTAGCTCTCTGTTAATTCAACTGATAGGGAAACAGGCATATTTGGGAAGTGGCTTGGCCAGGTTCCTCAAGCTTCCAAAAGCTTTAGTGGTTACATCATCGGGGGGGGGTGGGGGGTGAGAAGAAGGGGGATTTTTAAAAAACTTGTTACTGTAGTCCCATAAAAAGAGAAAGAAACGTTTCACTTTTATATGATGGAGGTATTTTGTCTTCATTGAAACAGATCTTTTAATAACAACCATGTATCAGTTGAAGCCACTTGAAATATTCTCATTTTAGCAGAATAAAGAGTAAAACGATCTTTCTTCCTGTAATTCTGCTACCCATGGTCTTGTACAGTTCCTTTAGGAGTCCGGCAGCATAGATTTAGGGTACAAAGTCTGACCAAGGGGGATGTATTTGTTGGCCTGCTTACTGTATGCAAGTTTCTTCTGCATAGTAACTGCTTATGGTACCACACTGGAGGGGGATTAAGATGTTTTATATTCTGTGTGTGCATTGGAGAGGATGTGTTTTACCTAATCTTGTTTAGCCACCATGCAGACAGCTTTGAGGATTTTTTTTTTATCCCAGTATCCTTTAAAACCTGCAGATCTTTGGAAAGGGAAAGTATTTCCATTTCTTTCGTTTGCTTTTCAAAAGTGCAGAGCTTGGCCTTTATCTTGAGGAGCAAAGAAGAAAATACGAAGCATAGTGGTCCTGCCTACAGGCTTGGTACTTGTTAAATATTTTGGGCAATTAAATGTAGGTGGGAAAGACTGAACTGCTCTCAGAAATTTGTCTTCATTTTTTGTATGAAAGCAAAATAATATGTTCTCAAGTTCTTTGATGCTAATTGGATAAAATATAGGTCTACAGATCCAGTGTCCTCGAAAGTATAGCAGATGTTCCTTTCTCTGTCTTCAAACAGCCACGTCTGGCTTCTTTTTCAAAGCAATGTCTTAATGTAGAAGGACTGACTGCCACTTTTTTTTTTTTTTTATTTCTTTTTTTTTTTTTTTTACTGGGTACTGTGTGCATGGAGAGGTAGGAAGAAGAGGAAGGAAGAAAGCAAAATGATCACTTGAAATGATGGGATTACTTTTGAAAGAGGAAGTCTGTAGCCAAAGTCTGACATCTTTTAAGAATCTTGAAACACATCACAACTATTTGAGCAAGGGAAGAATTGCAAGGATGCCCAAAGGATTTACAGGGCTTGAGAGATATCAAGGTAGCAAGTTAAAGATCTTCAAAGTTTGGAAGGATGTTAGAAGGCTACAAATGCACTAGGAAAGACTATATGATTATAAGAAAGCAAAAAGGTACCTAGCTTGTTTGTTGTCTCTACTCTCTTGCTACTATCACAGTAGTATTTTTATTGTTCCCATACCAGATTCCCACATTTTTATCCTTTCTTGAGACTTGGTTCTGCATTTTTGCCATCCTTATATCCCTCACTAAATTTGCCACCACACTTTGTCAGGGAGACACACACCTATATGCATGTGAGTTCACATGTTCCTAATGGAAAAAATAATATTTTTAATTATGGTATGGTAAGGCAGCAGGTAAATGACCAGGGCTCTGGGTGAAAGACTAGGCTACTGACTATTCCCTGATCTGATGTTTGGCTACATGGACAGTATAAGAGAAACTGCTGGACATCAGAAGTTGGTAAACATAATAGATTGCAGTGTTAGATGATAACAGAAGTTACAGATGTCTGGATTTAGCAGGTTATAAGGAGTTATGTAAGAAATGGCCAAAACACAAAGAAAACCAAACTGGAGTACTGGGGACTTTCTGGGTAGTATAATCTTGCAAGGCCAACACATGATTCCTAGGTGCCAACAGGGAAATAAGTTGCATACAAACAATGTCACAATTTATGTGAAGTCATGATAGAAGAAATCCCAAAAGTATTCTGAGCAGAAATATTATGAGGTACGCTAGCTCAGGGATGCAGTCAGTCTGCAAACTGTGGGTCAGTTGTCAGTGATGACAAAGCTGGGACTTCTCTCCATTAACAAGAAGACGGATTGAAGAGGTAATGATAGAGGTATGATGCCAGCTCTTAAGAAAATAAACTCTTTAAACACCTGTTTTTCTGATAAGAAAACCAACAAGGTTCTCTTCCTAGGAGACCAAACCAGCCTCAGAAATATGTCATGATAATTACAACAAAAGATGACAGACCAAATGGTGCAGAATTTCAAAGCATATGAAATGGACAATGACTAAGTATCAAAAAGATCAAAATGGTTGCTACTGTATGATATTGAAAACACACTCATAGCAGTATTACTGAAAGAAAGCAAAAGCAGGAGAATTTGAACACAATATCAGCTAAGGAAAAAGGTGATGCAAATTAAATTTTGCTAACTGGTGTTCTATGTTGCTGCTTAGCACCACTTTCTCCTTAATATTCAGAAATGGGCCATATGCAATTCCTTTGTTATCCAAAAAGGGCAACTTAGGTAGGATCTAAGAACTGTAAGAATGAATTAACATGAACATGCCCATTGATTTTTCCTTTATTTCTGTAAACTCTCTCATGCATTTAAACTGCCTTTTTTTTTCCTTTTTTTTTTTTTTTTTTCTTTTTCTTTTCCCTCTCCCTGGATTGAAGGATTTAACCTGATAGAAAAGCAGTGAGCTGAAATGTCCAGGAGAGAGAAATACAAAGTACAGAAGACAAGGAAAAACACTGATTGAAAAACACTGGATTACACATAGTGTGCTGAGAAACCTCCTTTCAACCTCGATATCTCAAATATGGAGCAGTCTTCAGGGACATCTACACAAAGGTGAGGAGTCTGTAGCTAAGTTTGCCTTGTACAGAAATCAGCTTTTCTTTTCTTCTTATGTTGTCATAAGATGTTGATACCAAAGAGCTAAACTATTAAGGAAAAAGAAAAGCAGACAGGATGTTGCCCTGCAGAGGGAAAGCAAACACAGAGTGTAAGTTCTGCCTGACACATAGGTAAGGAAGCAAGTCCTGGCAAGCAAGTAGACCAAAGAGAATATGCCTTTCTAATAATATATTTTTGAAAATTAGTCACTCAATGACAGTATTATCTTGGTTCCCATTGTATAATATATTGTGGTCAGATGATAGAGGAAGAAAGGAGGTGTAAGCGCAGTGTCTCTTTCTCACCCACTTACACAGAACTATGGATGATCAGAATCTGTTGTATCTCCATAAAGATACACAATAATAAACATGCTTTTTCAGCACCTCAAGGCTCTAAATCTCCACAGGTCAGCTGGGGAGAACCAAAACTGTCATGTTAGAAGGAGCAACACTTTTAAATTCATATGCATTGAAATGGAAATCACTTTTCTTCCTGCTGTAAAAACAGTCCTTCCCTGGATCAGCACAGATTTTTGCTCTAGAAGGACAGAAGAAATACATTTAAAATAAAAAGTAATGCCCAAGGAGTGTGAGATTTAAGGAACACTTAGAAGGGAGTTAAGTAAGCAGATAAATCTGAGACTATTAACTGTAAGGAGGAAGAAATTAATCTACCTGAAGAACGGGGAAGAGACCAGGGAAATAGCAGCTTTTCTTTAGATCAAAACCAGCGGAAGACACTTTTGCTACCGAAGAACAACTCAGTTGGATGATATATTCTGGCAAGGGTGGAAACAGAGATTTAGCTTGTATAAATTTGCTTTGATTCCACATTCACCAGAGCAATGTAATTATACAATTATGGTGATTAAAATAACATCAGCAATTGTCCTGAGTAGCATAAAACTCTGAAATATATTATTCTTGCATAGACCTCTATGGAGTCCCTGAGTGAATTTCAGTCAAAAATCTATGCAGTAATAGAAACAGCACAGTAATGTTACTAGAATTGTCGTAAGTCCTTTCCATAACAGCTACCCATTATCAAATGATGATATAGCCTTTTGGCTACTCACCAATTCAAGAAAAATCCAGGATGTGCTCCAGGAGCTTGAGTGATCAACTGCACTTTGATGGTTTGAGCTACCTCTTGGAGATGATGAAATCAAGTTCTGGGTACATTGGTAAAATAATTTAATTTGAATGCTGCAGAAGATGATCTTCGTTATCATATACATATGACATTGTTGTATATCCCTATCATAACATATTATTCTTTAGTTACTGTAAGTCCAGTTCAAGGGTAGATCGCATCATATGCCACACAGGTATGTGTTGAGTATGTGCTTGTGAGACTATATGACAGAGAATTACTCTAGCTGGGAAGCATAATTGAGAGTTTAACTTTCATTTTTCTTCCATCTCTAAAACATACCCAAGGACTTTTTTTACATTGTTAGCTAAATTAATAATAAGCTGAGAATAGTTCATCAAGACAATAATAAAGTAGCAGAGAATAGCACAGAATAATAGAATAGACTATTTCAGTTGGAAGGGACCTACAACGATCACCTAGTCTAAAAGCCTGACCTATTCAGGGCTGACCAAAAGTTGAAGCATGTTGTTAAGGGCATTGTCCAAATGCCTCTTAAACACTGACAGGCTTGGGGCATTGACCAACTCTCTAGTGGCTGACCACCCTCTTGGTAAAGAAATGCTTCCTTCTGTCAAATTTAAACCTCATCTGATGCAGCTTTGAATCATTCCCATGCATCTTATCACTGGATACAGTGCATAATCAGTAGAATACATGAAGTCTTATCTTTCAGAAAAAGAGCCTGAATGTAGACACATCACTCTGCATGCAGACCAACTTAGTTCCATCAGAATATTTTGTTACAGAATTTAGAGAGGAACATATGGTGATATGCAGTAACTGTAATAGATCTTTCCATCCCACAGTGACTACCTTATTAGCTTGAAACTCACCTAATATGACTCTAGAAGTTTCTCCTTCAGAGCTGAACCATCTATGCAGGTATGTGGTCAATAGGTTGTGTTCATAACAGATGATAATCCTTTTAGTCCACTTTAAAATCAGTAATGACCTATAGTTGATGGAGTAGCTCAGTGAAAATGTTTTATTCTCCTGAATGAGTTGATAAACTATCTATGCTCACTTATTTGATTCTCTGATTTCTGAATAACAGGAAAATTTATTTCACAGTTGTACCAGTCTTGGCAGAACACTATTAGCATTTCTTCATTTCTTCTGGTAGCAGACAGTAGTTCCTTTAGCCTATTTCAGTCAGACACCAGCAGATATGAGATATAAACACACAGTGAGTGTTATATGGAGAAGCTAATTTCTAGAACTTGAATTGCTTTGCCTTCCCTTGTAAATTATTTTGAGTTAATCTTTAGTGCTTTATAACATTGAATGAGAGGTGCATATTAACAAGGCTTCTCAGGGATTTTGTTATCCTGGATAGAACTTGCTGAAACTTTGCTTTACAACATCTTAAGGCTACATCTAATACAAACTGAAATTATTAAAAGAAATAATGAAATTCTCATGCCGATACTCTGTTTTATTTTAGTGCTTTCTGAGGCAAAACTCACTAAACTGCGCACAGAAATGAAATAGATGAGAAAACTACAGCTGAGATTTACAGAACTCTTAGGACATAGCACTCTTGAAAGGACAAATCTGTGATACTGTTGTGTTTTGCTATCTGAAACAGTGTATCACCGCAACCCATTATAAAAATGGTGTAATCACATGTCAGCATGCTATACCAGAGGGCGAGATATAATTATGCTGAGTCATCCCTAGCTAAGTTTAGAGCTTTCTCAGTTGTCTGCAGCCCTTGCTGCTTCAGTAGACAAGGCTACTCCAGCGATATTGGATCTCTTGAAACAGGTAGCAGCAGCCTAAAATGTCTATTATAAGACTTGAATGTTGTCTACAACGCACTACTGGATGCATCAACCTCACACCCTTTTTATTTTTTTTTTTTTAATGTGTCATTCAGTCAAGGCCAGGTCTAGAGGAACATATAAGGAAATTCTCCATATTTGGGAAAGCATCTTTTGAGGCAAAGCTTTCTTGGTCATAGGTTCCTAGCAGGAGGCCTCTACATAATTTTATTGTGAACTATTGAAATGGAGTCTAAAGACTTTCTGTTCACATCTTCATCAGAGTACTCTGAGTGATTATAAAGAAAAGATCAGAGATCAAGGATCAATCTGATCACACTGGATTCTCTTGCTTCATAAATAGTTACTGTCCAAGGCAGCAATAGTCCAGCCGTTTATACAATAGACAACCAGAGTTCCGTAACTGTGTTCTCTGATGATATTTTTGATTGTTACAAAAAGCTGCAAACTACCCATGATTACTTCAGCCTTGCAGTGTTAAGGATTTTGGACATTCCACACAATTTTCTGCAAGATGGTAAGCTTTCAGGTCTGAAACTGAGAACCACAGACCAAGTCTGGACTGCTCATCCAGTCAACAGTTTTTTATACTCTGGTTTATTTTTCCCTTCCTTCCCCTTCCCTAGCCTCCCCTTCCCTTTCTTTCCGCTTCTTTCCCTTCCCTTGCTTTGAAGCACGTATATCACAGTGCTTTCAGTTGTTTTACAACATAAAAATAAAATTTCTTCAAATGAGTCACATCTAAACAGAACTACTAAATCTAGAGTAACTCCATTGACTGCTTTGAAGAAACATTGCATAGGAAATGAATGTGAGGAGCCTACACCTGCATGTGCAACTCAGGTCTGTAGTTGACGCATCTGTAAGATCGGCTTCACACCTTAAAAGACCCTCCTCTGCTTATGGCCTACATCATACACATGGACAAAGAAGGATGATATGATCCTGTTTTTTGTCAAATAGGCCACCTCTATCTTTTGCTTCACTCACATCCTGAAAGCTCAGCAAGTCCTTAAATTCCTTGTTTAATTGAGGGCTCTGTACCATATGCTCATGAGTCAGTTTCACTCAAAAAAGTGACCAATATTATCTAAATGATAAATGGCTAGAAAGCTCTCAAGGAAGATCATTTATCTTTTAGGTTGCTAAGAAGATCTTTTTCAGTTAGATGCATTTCCAAGATAAACATCTGCGCTTTAAAAGTTATTATGCCCATTTCCTTTAAGAGTCTCTATGTTATTGTTTACTCCTCTGTTTTTATACATTTTACACAACCAAGTCAAAAATGAGGGCCCCACCATATGATGACAGGATCAGAAATGTAATTTTTCCTTATGTAATGTAAGTACTTTAAAATACCATTTCATTATTTCAGTAAGAAGGTGACACCTATGTTTCACAGGGCTTGCAAGTGAAGGTTCTGAGCAACCTGGATTTAGAACTGAGCCATAAATTTTGCAAGATAAAGAATTCAAACATAATTTCCAAAACATTCTTGTTGAATTTAATCCTATAACAAAAGAACATTCCCGTGTATATTATAATTTATATTCATAGTATCAATTGTAGCATTGTATTTTTTATCCCTTTAGACAATTTCACTTAAATTAACTCAAGTTATATCTAATAACATTTTCTTGTTTAAGAAAAAGTTCATTAAATATACTATAGTCACATACAAGTTTTAACTTTTTTTTTTTTAATATAAGTTCATGTTATTGTAATCAACTTTACTGGACATTGTACAGTCACCATAATACACTGGAGGCATGCAAACCTTCTGCCTTAGAGATACACAGCGGGGGAGCGGGGCGGAGGGGGGGAAATCAGTATGGAATTTGACATGGATCAGGATTAACTTTTTAAAAAACCAAAGCAAGTACAAATAAATATGAAACTCTTTTTCTCTTCCTTTTCATATTAGTCTAGCCATGCTTCATAATAAACATTGCTTATGTAAGACTCACTATGCAAATTCCCATGCTCCCCAGAAGCATCTGAGGGAAACTGCAGTGTCCTGCAGCTTTCTTCCCATAAAGCAACTATCAGGCTTCATGTCCTGTGACATTTGTCTCTCATTCTTTCTAGCTTCTATGAGGTGTTGAATCCTCTAGCAGCCTTTTCTGTTGCTAACATAGACCTCTAATGTATCTTGTATGACTATGACTTGAACTATGAGAATGACCTTTGCCAAACAGGAGGGTGGAGGGAGAAGAGTAAGAGGCAAGTAATTGGGGTAAGCAAGACAGTTACTTCACTCTGAGAACTGCAAGCCCTGTTTCCTGGGAGTGCCACTGTTTATTTTAGCTACTTATTCAAACATATAAAGAAACATTCCAAACAATCTGAACCAATCAGCAGCACCTACACGCTCTTCTTAAAATACAGCTACTGGCCCAAGTGAATTTGAATTAGGTGGCTGAAATGGAGGCAACATTTTTAAAAAACCTTCCAGTAAATAATGAAAAAAGCAAAATCATGTAAGTCTGCTTTTGGGATGGTCATGTCAGGTGTTGCAGTGAAGAAACATCTGGCCTTTATAAGATAGGGTGCTTGAACATATAAATCTTTTTACTAAAGTGTGTAGGCAAGATACCAGATAACCAAAAATGAGTCCGTGGATTTGGTAGGAAAAAACAGATCTTTCTTTTCCCACATAACTTTTGCTGAACATATCTGGGAATCAAGGATTACTTTTTCTGTTAAGAATCATAATATTAATTTCAACTTAAATTTAGAAAGGGAACAAGAGACAGAAAAGCATTTCCTGAGAACTTAAAATCTTGGTATTCTGTCAAATATACTTCAATGTTGTAAGCGCATTTATTTCAGCAGTCCTGTGGCTCATTTGTTTTAACAAGGCATAGTAGTTCCCTTCTGTGATCTCAGAGTTTCCTTTGCAGAAGGTAGAGAAAGGTTCCCTATTTTTCTTCTGTGTGCCAAAGTGCCAAACTTGCAAAAAGCACAGAACAACTTTATGTGGTACTTGCACTCTTGTTGACCCTTCTTTCCCTCTGTAGATGAGCACTGAAAAAATGAAACTTAGTCTATTTTTTTTTTTTAATCCAAGAAGCCAGCAGTCTCCTTAGCCACTACTATAGGTTCTTTATCTTCACTATGTTAAACTGTATGTAACTTCCTTAGATATCACAGTAGGTCTAACACCAGTATCATTGTCTCCAGTACTGCCTTAAGGACTTTGTTGTGTGGGGAAGTTGGTGTGTGGCACATCATGATATGAAAACACAATCCAGTAAATGCACTGTATGGAGTATGCACAACAAATACTGGACTTTGAAATGCTGACTATTTTTTTGTGCACTATAAGCGGGTATCCTTCTTGACTGCACATGGATTATTGAAAGAAATACTAGAAATGGTTCATCTTGATGAGCTAGGCAAAGTATTGAATTGAATGTGTCTGAATCTATAGTGCCTGCAGGAGAGCTCTAGTTGAGGGCTTTGAGTAGAACCACCAGACCAGTTCTCAGACAATAACCCAGTGCCTCAGTCCCCAAATGCAGGACCTAAGTCACCACCTTTAAAAAAGTGTTGTACATAGGGTGATTTGAACCACTGAGGGGAATGCTGCATCTCATGTTCTAATTAGATGAATAAGACAATAATTCACACACACCACAGTACATAAGCTGATACACAGCAGCAGAAACACAGGGGAACACATCTGGTGAGACACAAACATATCTGTTGGTTGTTCTGAGGGGACACACCAGAATGCTGCAGTGATAAAGCCTGTTTCTAAATATTCTGGCCAATGAACTTGGTTGCATGGAAATCTATGTGTCTGTCTCCAGGTGATAGCTCATGATATTAAAAGGCTAACAGAGACTTTTATTAGCTTTTTAATAGCAATTGATGCTATTGTTCTGCTCACATCATGCAGAAGCCAAGCACTGATATCATTACTGATTGGTGACAACTTGTCTAAGCATCACTTGTTAACTATTCATTCCACAAGTCCTCCTGGGGAGCCTCTGAGGAAATTTCAGTAAGTCGATGCTGATCATGGATGGCCTATGGTGTATATCAGCGATATCATGTCTACACAAGAAGATACAACACTTGACTTCAAAAGATTTCCCATAAATGCAGGAGAAAGTGAAGACAGCATCATGCCTCTGTGAATCTCCCATTCTACAGAGGTTCCTGTCACCACTCTGAAATTTGAGGTAATGAAATTTCAGTTTAAGTGCCTGATATTATGGTGCTCTAGATCTTATAGAATGATGATTTAACTTTATTTCTCTTTCACAAAATGAGAACAACACTGGAGAATTTTTTTCTCCAGTATTTTGGTATCTTCCTACTTTTCTGCAGGTCAATGATGAAGTGCATTTCTGACAATAAAAGGGAGAGAATTTTCCTTCCCAGCTCTCAGCCCATAGTTTCCTAGGAGACAAAGGAGTGCAAATAAGACCTTCAGCCTTTCCTTATGTCCTGTCCTGTTTGCAAACTAGTGGTAGCTGGTAATCAGCACATGCAGAAAACTAGGAAACAAACTATGGCTGCCTAAGAGTTTTGAACTTTGCAGCTCCTGCTATGTCAAGGCACATTCATGAGGCAGGTGGCAAAGTGAGATTCTAGGTTTTGTTTGAATTTTAGTTCTGGCAAACATTCCCTCTGGATAGGATAGCCTCCAGTGATGTTTGCAGTCTTGTTGGCTTAGAGACTTCGTAAAGAGTTTAAAAGCAGTTTTCAGGGTGTAGGTGATCAGTCCTTTCTAAAAACTCAGCAGACATTTTGATTTGTCTTGAATTGGGCACCATAAAATGACGGCACCCAAGGCTGCAGACATGCTTTGAATGTAGGCCAAATTTCCATAGGATAAGTCTGTTTGTGTGCTCTGTTGTTTTTGCCATGCATTTCTTTCCTTGCTATATATTGGTATTATTTTTACAGGATTTTACTTCAAAACACCCAGCCACAGTGTCTCTGGAAATCTTCCACTCTTACTTGGTGATGAAACCACTGAATGATCACATGGATCAGATCCTGAATAATGAATACAAGTTTTGTTGCTGCTCGTAGACTATTGGAAAGGAAAGCAATATTTTTGAAACAGACTAATCAAGTGGGATAAGTGGTTGTTGATATGCCTGAATGTTGAAAAAATAACTATAGCAAAACAGGTATATTATATAAAGTGTTTCACAGCACCAGGTTGCTTATACTTGGCCTGATTTACGTTTTTCCTCCAAACATTCTCATTCATTTTGAGCTTTAATATGCTCATCAGAATTACTTAAGCTAATCTGCTTGATTGCTGCTGTAGCAGCTCTTGGCTTGATGTCTGCTTAGTTTCAGACTTTGTATTCAACAGGCTCTCTTGTTGCTCTAGCAGTATGACTCATATACAGTACAAGGCAAATGCCAAGGTGCTGCCAGTCACAAGAAACTGATAGAAATGGAAGTGAAGTATTTGGTGGTTTCTTTTTCTGACCACAGGGTGTTGATGGAAAGAAACAAGGCAGGACAATCATGCTGCTTTCACATTTTGCTCAAGTGCCAGGAGGCGGTTCTTTCACAGTCACCGCAATTGTTCCTGTTTAACATGGAAGCCTTAAGCCAGACATAATTAGACTTTTTCTTGACAAATCATTTGTGCAAAGTCTTGACAGGTTGAAAACTGAAACGGCTGTGCTGCATTCTTCAGGGTCTGAAACAGACAGGATTACAAAAAAATGAAAGCACGTACTGTGAAAGCTATAACTTACAGAAATATGTGTCTAGCGGGAGTACAAAGTCTATGTCATGTTTGATCAAAACAATTAGACAGAATATTGTCTCGTGCTTTGCTGGTGTTATACTGCAGTATATTAGTAATATATAAGGGCTGTATGTCACCAGATAAATTCCGTGCCAAGTGAGAAGCAAACAAACAGACTGAAACATATAATATGCACACAACTGATATTAGTGCAGAGCAAAGTCAGTGTGTGTTACATTTTGAGCTCACCTAATGACTGAAGGCTTCTCCTAGCAAGATGAGTCATTACACTGAAAAAATGAGAAGTAGCTTCTGAAGTTTACACACCATAATTATTGCTCATATCTGACCTGTTTTCAACTGGCACTTGTAAGATAGAGCAAGACCAGCATTGGTTTTGCAGCTGATATATGGCAGTGTACAGTATTTGCACTATCCCAATTGTATTTCCCATAAATTACTATCTCCATAGGATAAGTGTAAAACCATATGTGCTAGATCATATTAATTCTTGGCTAAGCTTTTTTTTTTTTTTTTTCCCCCACACTAACAAAGAAAAAAACCCATAAAACTGTAATCATGTAATGTTGGTATGTTGGTACATCACTGGAAATAATGATTTGCCACATCTAAGATATTCGTGTTCTTCTTACAAAGGCTAGTATTGCCAGTAATAAGACTTGCTTAGCATCACCATAGTGAGATAGCACAGATGTAGAAGATTTGAAATATTCACAAATATTTTAATCACTACACAATGAATAAAAAACCCAAACAACCTAGTTTGCACTCTTGGTCTGCAAATACCATGAATTTCATCTAAATGCATAACTGTAGCTAGGGTTTAACAGCAGATTTAATGTTATAATGAAGGTTTTGATGAAATATGCTACTAGGAAGCTCATCCAGTGCATTAGAATGCAAATATTTTAACCAAGTGTCTAAAATGTCTGGTGAAACAGAACTACTGCTTATTCCATATAGTAATTTTTCATAGTACTTCACAACATGTTGCAATTTATAATAAATTTGTTTGGTAAGTTAGTTCTAAGACATCATACAAGATCTTTTCCAGTAGCATTTTCCAAGGTATTAACAAGAACTCTGTATAACATAAATGCTGGCAAAATACATTCCACAGTCACAGGTGATCTTTCAGCTTCTCTGTGGATAAACAAAATTCTCTTTGAGGCCATCGAGTCTTAGTTTTGTGTTCTGCACAAACAATGGAAGAGGAAAGCAACTCTTGTAATAAAACAAATCATCAGCTGCAGCTTTCAAGTCGGGCTCAAATTTTGCAAATGCACCATGATGTGTTTGTGCTGTACTGTTGTATGCATGTGCAAGAGCGAAACAACACTTGCACAGGAAAGTTGGCTATAGATTGTTAAAATGCAAGTCATCTACAGCATATACAGTATATGTACATTGAAAAGATCTTGAAAGAAATATTTCTGCAGAGGAAAAATGCATCAGAAATTCACAGCTCTTACAACTCTGCATGTCCTCCGCTCTTTCACCAAGTATCTAGTGAAACAGAGCATCATGTCTTTTTTTTTTTTTATGGCTTTCCTTAACATACTGTACTAGCAATTGTATTTCAGAATCACCTCAGGGATTTATATCATTTCTTGTCCAACACTGAAAAGAGAGCAACTGTATCTCAGTTCATCATTCTGTTGTTCAGTTCATTAAGTGGTTAAGGAATCATACTGAGCTGTGCCTGTATATCTTTTATCTCACAAGACTCCAGTTTGCTCTTAGAAATCTGCTCTTCTTAAATATAAACTGATCTAACTCTCAGAAGACTTTAGGTAGAAATAAAAATGTAGTTAGTAACCCAAGTGAAATTATTTCTGCCATATTTATTATATTTTTTCCTCCAGCAGTTCTATAAGGGGAAAACTCTAGTTCATCATGAGTACTAGAGATTTACCATTTCATGTAATGTGCACAATATCTCCTGAATTTTGGTAGCTTGGAAATGTATTCTTTTAATTGTTTTTTTACTGTAACCCAAACTTGTTGAAGAGACGAAGATAATTTCTCTAAATATTTTAGACTCAGAACATATATTTAAATCCTTGTTGTCATTCACTCAGGAGTGTTTTTGTGTGTGATGCAGAATGGATTAACATGATGTAGCAAAAGGTAGTAATCAGTGAATTATTTGTGATAATATGTAATTTATTAAAGATTTACTTACAAACCACATGTTAAAGAGTGTTAGGACAGTCTCTGCTTCATTGTTTTAAGCACTATTTTTCACTTTGATTGCATGTAGTAGTTTTTCAGCTTCAGATGAGATCTGATTTTTGCATAACAGATCATTCCTGTACTTTGAACACCTCTTTCTTCTGGCTGTACTCCATTTCTGAAGTTCAGTCCCATAGAGTTTCACTTCCCACTCCTCTTTCTAATGTTTGTTAGCATGGCTGGTTTTAAACACATTGAATTATGGAAACAATGAAAGCAAGGGTGCCTATAGGCAGCTCAGTCATGTGTGTCCATGTGAAAGTTACCAGCACACTGCCTGGGGGAAAGCAACCTTTCTGCCTTGAGATACCAAGACATGCTGTCAGCATTTTCTAGGAGAAAATGTGTTTGTGTTTTAAGTGTGAGAATGGAAAGAATAAGAAAAAAATAACAACAATACTGAGCTCTGAGAATAGCATAGGTGTGTGTTCATAAGCAAAGTCCTAGTAAGTCATTAGATGTCCTTCTTTTGAGCCTGTGACAAATACTCCAGCTTTAAAATAACTGATTTTTTTGTGTGTGTCTAATGATTGACACCGCCTGAGAGTGTAGGGAGGGGCACAGGTTGTGGGAAGGTTCCTTGAAATAAAAGATAAGAGTAAAATCAAAATGGCATTGGCTGAGGTTACAATTCATAGTCAAATAGTGCCTGTACATGAAGGGTCACTGGTAATGACACCTCCTTTCTGAAAGACATTGAGTAAATGTAGAATGAATTCTGCACTAACACATAAATATCCTCTTGGCAGCTGGTAACAGTTATGAGTCACAATTTTCTTACCAGCGTAGCAAAAGCTAAAACCAAATTCATTGGGTCTAATACAAAAATAAATTGGAAAGCTGCACTGGTATCGATGAATATTATTTTTAAAATGTAATCTAGTATTATAAATTAGAAAAAAAAAAAAAATCAACCAAAACTTTTCTCAAAAATAGCCAGACAAATAACATCTGTTCACAGCCATTGTTGGAGATTAAATACTGCCATGTTCCAGTAGAACCGATAACTGCCATTACTCTACTGCTGAGCAATGCACCTGTGGGTACTGCAGTGCACCTGTGGATACCTAACACCAGCACACAGTCTACATCCCCAGCCATGTGGCTCTCTGTCCTCTGCTGCCAGTTAATTTTACATGTCATAGAGCTCCTCTGCCATTAACCTGATGGCTCTTTGCAACAACAATACAGCAAGTGGGGAGTGATTTTCATTCTTTAGAAAGCTGCCTGAAGTCTCATTTCTGCCTTCTACCACAGCTCACACTAGGTAGCGTAAACTTGCATTAAAGCTTAGCTGAGAAAAATTGGATCTCTCAGTGATATTCATTCATTGTATTATCTTTTATTTTTATGAACCCAGTCCTAAAGAAAAACTTCCTTTCATGTGAAATGATGATGTGGTAAATGTGAATGGAGAAGGCTAGAAACAGACAGCAGGAGTGAAAAGGAGTAAAGAACATTCTATTGTTTGAAATACAACCCAGCAATGTGTACATTTAAGCAAAGTGTTTCATGAAGATTTCTCCAATTTTCTCCATAAGTAAGCTTAGGAAAATAAAGACATAAATGAATAAGAAGTTATTACTTATATACTACTTACATCATGGAGATGAAAAATTTCGAAAATCGATTTCCTGAATTGAATTGGGATAGCAGGAAAAAAAATATTTTGATTCTAAGGGGAGTGGGTATTCCATTCACTAAAAAAAAAAAAAAAATAGAAAAAGAAAAAAAGAATCATGAAACCACATGTTTAATTGTGAGGAAAAGCAGCCAATGGAGTAATCAGCTCTGGCATTGCTGGCGTACAGCACCTTACACCAATGATGATGGCAGTGCTGGCGCATACAGGGTAAGGGGTAACACAAGGTAACCACAGTGCGAGCTGGCTTGAATGTCGAGATGGAATAATACAGTACCCAAGAGTAAAGGGGACCTATTGGGACATATGAGTGCATTTGCTGTGAAGAGAGTATTTACTCTCCAATAAAGACACAAAAGGAACCAGCTCAAATCCAATTCATTGAAAAGACTGAGGGAACAAATTGACTTTGCACCATACTGGGACCATCTACTGACTTGAGCTTTATTGGAGCAAATTAATTCTATTAAAAATTTTGTTCTACAGTCAATGGAAATATAAAGAGGATCTTATCAACAGGAGTGTCCCAACAATGCTACAGTACATGAAGAAGGCAGGAGAAGATGCCACTTATAAGACTACAGATGAAAAACCGAAACTGTGAATTGTGTCTAGAAAATAAAAATATTTCAGAGGTCTGGGACAGTATTGTGTGACTAATATCACTCCACAGCCAAGCACCCACATGACAGCCCACCTATTTCAAGCAGTCTTAGTGTAGAATACATTTGATAATTCAATCTACAAATTGCAACAGCAATGCAGGGGTGATAACAAGATAGACAAACACCGTGATTCACAGAGATCTGTACCGTCTTCTAACTGAGACAAGCACCCCAGCAATACTTCAGAGAAACGTGATGAAAGCCTTTTTTAGCAGAGACAATAGAAAATTTATGTGAATATGCAGAAGAAAGTCTACTTAGTAAAAGTGATGGTGTTTTAATCTCCATTTTCATGGAAACCTTTTAATAAATAAAATGTGTTCTAAGTGTAAATGCTGTCTTGTGGTAGTAAGTTGTACTGGTGTCTTGCAGACAATACTTAAGTGATTCATTTTGATTAATTGCAAATGTAAAATCTGAAAGAATGACATCCCTGTGTTCATATATGGTGTGGTTATAACAATATATATTTAGACTGTCTGAGCTCCCGGAGATTCCAAAACTCCTCTCATTATAATATGTTGAACAAGCAATGGGAAATCCTTGCTCAAAACACGCGTCAAGAAACATTGCTACTAGGTATTTGTGGTCCTTCCTCATACTGCCAGCTTATCTGAGCTGGTTCTCTGCCAATTAATTTTCCTCCAACTCTGATACCAAGTCAAACATTAGGAAAGCAAATCATACAGCTGTATCGGTGACAGAAAATGAGACAGAGCAGTGTGTCTTCTGCGTATTCAGTGCCCTATAGCTCAACTCTGTCCTCTGTAACAGCTCATACGTCTGACTGACAGTGAAATAAAATATGAAGATCCCAAGGGCTGCTAATGACAAACAAAAGCTACCTTCTCATATCTCCTGCAGAAAAATTACTAGCCAAAAGTAGACTCACCCTTTCAACCTCAGGTCTGCAGATATGACAACTAAATATTGTAGTTAAAATAAATAAACAATGGTTGACTGGCTTAAAATCATCTATATGCATAATCTATCATTATTCATCACTAAGCAATTGGGCAGAAGTGAAATCAATACTGTTTCCAAGGCTCTCTCAGGCCAAAAATGTGTTTGGAAGAAATTAACACATCTGTACAAGATGTCAAAATTTTTCTCTAGTTGAATATATTTAGTAAACATGATGCTGTTTATTAGCAAGTTAATGTTGGTAACTGGTGACAGTACAGACATCTGTTGATCTGATCAGTAATGATGCAGGAATCACTAATTCTCCAGTGAATGGTTTACACAAGCATCTGTGGATCTTCTTGCATAATCAGTGTGATTAGCCTTTGATGAAAAGCTATACTTCCCCAATCTTTTAGCCGGGGGCTTACACAACCTATATAATGCCTCCTATAAACACTTCAACCTGAAACAATTTCAGGAAAAATATTATTCCCAGGGTAGTAGCTCAGTTTGCATTGCTTCTACCAAACAGTTTTCTGAAAGGCCTCCCCTGAGCTTAAGGCAGTCTGCTTGCAACATTTCAATTGTTTTATTTCTTCTTTTTCCCTTCTTTGTTGTTGCTCTAAATTAAACTCTACTGGAGACTGCAGCATTTCATATTATAACAATGCCTGTCAGGAGTTCTTTACTGTGCATGATAAAATGTAAACTCTTTAATTAGCTTTTTTGTAACAAACACTGAAAACTACTTTAGCATCTTAATCAGGGGAGTTTCAAAGTTATGTTCTTTTTTTTACGTGCCTTTGCTGCCCTTCTTTGTTTGCTATGCTCTATTACTCTGTTGAAAGCTATCATTTACAGTATACCCCATTATTAATGAACGGTGTGTTTGCTATTTTTAACTGAAACCAAATATTTTGTTAAGTCTCCTACCATCGTATCTCAAGCACTTTGACAGAAAATATTCGGAAGCACATCCCTCAGTCTAAGGTGAGTTTGCTAGAAACAAGTTACTCTAATTTACTTAACCCAGAAATGACAACTGGATATCACAAAATACCTTAGATATTCCCAAAGCAAGCATTCACAAAGGGACTGCAAGGTGGATTGCTGACTGCTGAATTCGTGGTTGTTTTACATACAGTTTTAGCTAATTGGACTGGTTTTAGTATGAATGAGATTTAGAACACAATTACTTTGGTCTTCTGTGTTAACATCTGAAGCAGCAATGCAGTCCTAAATAAGTGGTTCTCAAGCAGAAGAAGTCAAATTATAAAAGTGGTTTGGAAGAGATTATCTCCTAATTTTCAGTGTCCAGGTCTTTGAATTTGTTTATTTTGTTTTGTTTTTGTTTCCCTAAGCTTGAGCAGGCAGAAGAAGATATCATCTGAGGCTGTTACAAAGGCTGTGCTTTATATGTAGTTAGGCTGTGTCCAACAATCAGCTGTTTAGCTGCTGAGATCCACAGGCTGCAAAAACCCATGGTGGGAGCCATCCATCTCGAAATGCACTTCCAAGAACCTGCTGGGCAGACAGGAAGCTGCAGCTGTGGCTCTGGCCTGCAGCTGCCTCAGAGACTTCTATGGCAGGGCCTCTCAGCGCTTTTCCTCTGCTGTCTGAGTGCAGGAGAAAGCTGGGGCTGAGCAACCACTTCTCCTTTCCTCCATGGCTTGCTGAGAGAGGTTAAAAAAGTCTGATGTCAAAGTAAAAATAACAAAAATATAATGATGTGTTTTGGACTCTACTAACTTTTGACAGTCCGCTACCCAAAACACCTGAGACAATTACAGGGCTTCTACTTTCATCTATCTGTCTATCTGTTTATCTATCTATCTGTCTATCTATCTATCTATTTATTTATTTTTATTGTCTTGAGTTTGTTGGTGTTTGTTTGTTAGGATATTTTTAAACTATTATTATTATTATAGTGAGTAATACAGTTCATTTGGTGCCTCCCAGGGATTCTGATTTTAAATGCCCATCTGAGATCAAGTTGTCCATTATTCAGGCTTTCTTTTGATAATTGAAGAATTACAGTTGGGAGATTATATTCTTTAGTGTGATGTATGGTAGTCAGTTAGTCTTTGACAGTGGGAAATTATCCTCACCAAGTTCATCTAATAGTGATTAGAGCATCTCTAACTCCTGCAGAGTTGGACAGGTTGAAGACTAGGAGATCATATGAAAGAGACTCCCTAGATCTGTAGCAGCACCACTGTACCACTTAAACCCCAAAAAGATTTAATATAAAACCTTTGGAAATTGTACATTATTTTTAAAGAGATTATTTATTTATACCTTGAATATTGTTGTGATAACAAAGATAGGTTCTTCTACTAAATATAAAATCTCCTACTTGCCAAACCTCAAGCATTTTCCTACTGAGAGTTAGCTAATAACCAAATGTAATTGTATGTGATATAACGAATAGCTTAGCATTATATCTACCTGTTTATGTAAGGATGATGTTCTACTGTGTGGAATTATTCCAGCAACTCTTCCAGAGCAGTTGAACAAAGTCTGATATATAAGCACAGAAAGTATTTTGGAGAATATTATTTCAAACAGAGGATTAAAATTACCACAGCTACAAAAATACCAATGTTTACTTATAACCTTAGTCCTGCTATTTACTCTGTGCACATTATTATATGGTTTTTAATTAGATGTTAACATTACAATTATTTTTTTTTATAAAAAAAAAAAAATGGCAAAAACCAACCATCTGCCAAGTGGTCTGCCTTCCATCATACTCTTTCTTTTCAAAGGGACATATTTACTGGGACACACACTGGACTAAATAAAAGGTCATCAGAATTCCTCTGGCACAGGCCAAACAACTTATTTTGCCCTGTCTCATTCCCCAAATTTCTTGGTCAAAATATTTCAGTGTGAAGCAAACATTTATAAGGATACTTGCACTCTGAAAAGATATAATCGCTTGCTTAATATCTGGAAGGCTTTTCTCTCAGTTGACAATAATCAGTGATGCCCTTCTCCCTCCTATCAACCAGGACTTGACTGTCAGGAAAAAGTAACCAATTCAAAACTCAGGGTTAATTAATGAACATTGTCTCAAACCTTGATTCAGAGACCAGGGGAAATGAAACTGAACTTTCTAGTGCTTTGTTTTTTCTACTCCCAAAATGAATCTAGTAATTTTAGGTTTAGCTATGTTCTGCAGCTTTGCTGAGAGCATTTGCTGTTTTGCTGCTTTCACTCATCAGTGAGAGCATGTAGCATGCAGGCACTAGACACAGGTTACTTGCAGACAGATATACTTGCCATTCCTAAAATATTCTTCAATGGAAGTTGTGTTTCCTTTTTGCCCGAGCCTTTAACTCTAGTGCCTCAAATTGGCATCCTACTACCTCCCGTTTAGAGTGGCTCCTCCTACCAGACATGTTTAGTATCGGTCCAGACTTTTATGTGTTTCCAGTTTTAACACCTCCCCAACTTCATGGCATATCCTCTTTTTTAGCAGGTGTGCCTCCCAAACACAGTGAAGTAACATACGTAAAAAAAATCACTTTAACACTACCCATATTCAACTCTCCTTCACCCTTCTGCATGTGGACATGGCAGTCAGAGTTGGGAGTAAAGGAGGCAGACTGGTTTTGCATTTTATCCTGAGCTTTCAGGTGTACGTTGTGGTTTAAGTCTCTAAGTAAAGATCCACATGAGTTGCTTCCACATTAGCTTTAGCAGCAACTTGGGAAGATGTATACTGCTATATTCTTTCTCCCTTTCCCTTCTCTCTCAGGAGGAATCTAGGGAGCCATTGTCTCTAGAAATGTGATATTTTTATAAAAATAATAACTACTTCTAGCCACATTATGCTTGAGATCTAGGGAAGCGAACACTGATACCCTGAGATAAACCTTCACATCTCTTATCATTCTTACAGCAACAACATCATAACCCCCCTTCCAGTAGTCTGACTGGACTGACAGCCAAAAGGTGACAGAGAGCCATTTTGTGTCAGTGGGGCTTACACAATGGAGGACACTTCGTTTGAACAATTAGTCAGTTTAAAGGTTGTAGATTGTGTTTTGTTATATTAAGGACCAGAACTTTATTCTGAGATATTTTTTTTCCTTTAATTGATAGATGAAAATGACAATTCATCTATTTTAAATGTGAAGTTCAGATTTGTAACAATGGGTTGTGAAGTAGCTAGAACCCATTTTCATTGTCTCCTGGTTTGCTGTTTCTTACAGCTTTCAGGATACACAGAGGTATTTTCAAGGAAGAGACCCTGAGTCAGCAAGAGTTTTGACGTAGATACTGTTCTTAAAGCAAGCGCATCAAAAACATCCAATGAACTCTTCAGTTATAGTTTATTTTATCTCAGACTAAAACAATGGACCTTTTTAAAGACACAGTTGAGGCCTGCTTTGTAAGACATTAAAAGTAAGAGAACACAAAAATAAATCTTCCCTTGCCCACTATATCCTTGCTTCTTTCCAGCCTTGCTCTGAAGGCCCCAACTTTCAGAGGCTTCTTGAACCACACTCAATGCAATCCTCTCTAGAGAAAAAGTTGTGTGGTTTGTTGTTTGTGTTTTTGGTTTTTTTTTGTTCTGTCCCCTTACATCTATGTCGCTGCTGTCTCCAGAAGCCACTGCTCCTGCTGCAGGCTTTCTGCTCATTGAGTTTCTCACACTACCTGTCTCATAGGTTTCATCAAAAGCATTTCCCAGCTGCAGACATTCACTTGCTCTCAGGTAAGATGCAAAAGGGACTCCCTTGGCCCAGAACATTCTCTCTGATTCATGTGAGTTGGTGAAGACCAAGCAAATGACATCTTGCTGCTGCTGCCAGCTATTGTGTTTTTTAGAGAACGTAATGTACAGTAAATCATGAACAAACCTGGCACATCATTGTATCTGTTTTTTTTCTCTCCAAATTCCATACAGAGGGTTCATCTTTGCATTATTATCAGGGGCTCACTCACAATAGGGACAAAACTGGCATTGCTCATAATGAATTAATGCAAACCTGGAAGAGAAATTAAGTGCTTTCCATTTTCCATTGTTAAGGGATATAAGATAAGGCAGGAGAAGGCCAAAACAAGTGCTTTGGAGGATGTATTATTTTAATAGAGTGAAGCTGTAGACATGACAGAGTGCTCTTGTATCAGAGCTAGAGGGTGTTTTATTTTGCACTGCTATTTCTGGGGTCTAAATTACTCCACTGCCAATGGTTATTTCTAAAGCAATGAGGTTAAAACAATATTTGGTATGATTTCTTGAAGAGTTTGATCTGACAATGAATTGATTGATGTGCTTAGGCTGCAATAATTGTAAACAGCTATACAGATATAGTGAAAAGAACATGGGAAAGTACAGCTCTCATTTGAGAAGGTGCATGTTTTATGGAATGTGTTTATGCAGAAATAAAAATGCACTTAAAGAAGGAGCACTTTACTCTTGTTAAGTAGAGCTGGATTGCTGCATGGCCTACTCTGAGCATCTGAAAATCAAAAGTCACACCCCTAGACTGTGCCACAGTCTAGAGTGAAAATCAGAAACCATTTTAGATTTTTAAAATGATATATTGTCTTAGGGTTGCTAAACTGAGGCAAAATCTGAAGCTACTGCCTCAGTGTGTAAACATGGAGTTAAGGTTTAAAAAGCATCACAGTAAGAAATGTCAGGCAAGTCAGAATAACAGCATTGTCATTATGCACCTGGGCAGAAAGGTAAGGGCAAGCCCTTGTCCAAAGGGCATGGCACAGAAGAAGCCTGAGATCAAGGCTTAACACTATTACAGTGTCACTACTCATAGGTATAACAAGATCTAAGGCTGGCAGGCTGCTCACAGCCTAAAGGATAGTAACATTCCCAGAGGAAGAAAGAGGAGAGAGAAATATATTGGCTGAGCAGCCCAACAGGAGCTAATCCTGATGCATGGCACTCCATGATATACCTGGGAATGGTGTAACAGTGCTGGTGATGGTGTGACCAGGCCATTAATAAGTTTAACACTTCATAAAGCTAACCTATCTTAAAAATGCTTGTACTGATAATCACATTTGACCTAGCTTCTGAAAGGACTTAAAGAGTGTTTGACCCTGGCTGCACACTTTAGACTACCTCAAGTTTAACCTTGCTTTGAGGATGGTTGTACCTTGTGTGGACTAATCCATAGTATAGCAGTCTATATTGCTTTATAATGTCTGTGTGTATGTGCATTCATACACATGCACATCTATTAAAAAAGAGCCTATATGCAGGTGGAAAACTATAATGCAGAGGATGGGTAAGGTACCTTATATAGTGATCTAATATGACATGTTACTTTTTGATAATTTTTGAATACCAAAACTAAAGAATCAGGTTGTTATATGGAGATGTCTATGAGCTGCTCTGTCTGTAGCTAGTTTTCTAGCATTTTTTCCTTATGGAGTCATAACTGCAAGCAAATGTGAAACTGCAGATGTAACTTCTGATAATTCATATTATTTCAAAGATAAAAACACTGATGAATAAAACCAACACTTATGCTCATATTTATAGCTCCAACAGAGGAGAATGTCAATCTTGTAGCTCAGATTTTATGTATAATACTAGGATCTTAATGCATGGTAAATTTGAACCCAACTAAACTTTTTGAAATAGACAAGATCTCATTATACATGTTCCCTATGCTTTTCTTCTCTCTTTTAACGAAAGTGAAAAGAAAACAGGAATCTGATCAAGAAAAGTCACCATTAAAAAAAAATTTAAAAAGCATTATTCTTGGAAAGAATGTCTCATTTTCTTCCTTCCTTTTGGCAGTTTCCTAGGCTGCTGCAGATTGAAGAAAATAGGAATAAGCATCTTTCGACCACAAACAGATGTGCTTGATAAAGAAAATGTCAGCAAAAATACTAAAGCAATGTGTCACAGCGGCTTTCTGACAGATAGAGGGAAAAGGTAAAAAATGTTCTATCATGTCCGACAAGGTGTTCTTTTTGAGATTTAAAGATCACTGTGCAACTTTAAACATGTTTGTCACTTTGGCTCTGACTGGAGCTATCTGGAGCTTCACAAGAACTTTATCAGCTCAGTATAGGGGGGAAGAAAGAAGCCCATTCCCATTTATCTCAGCCAGGTTCCCTTCAAAGCCAACAAATAAATTACAGTGTACATTTGATACAAATTGATTTCTTAACTCAAATAACAATGTTGTCCTCCCAGTCAGGCCATGTGTCACTCATTCGCGAGCCTGAGTGAAAGGCTCAATCTGTCTGTGTGACAGAAATAGGCCTGACGCATCTCACCAAGGAATGCTAATAACCCCGGCCTGGCCCGGGCCTTTGTGGCCAAGCCGTGATAAGGAAAATCAGCCCCGTCCTGTCAAACGCCGCCGAGGCCTGATCGGTGTTTGTTCCAACAAGCTGCATAGGCCTCGGAGTCACCATCCTATTTCATGTAGTAAATGAGAGGAAAATAAGATCCGGCTACTACGGTTAAGATGCCAGTGACTGTGATGAAGCCAAAGTGAAAGGAAACCCCATTGAATATCTTGAACTGATCTTATCAGCTGCTGGAGAAATGAGATATTGGCAGGGGCTGTTGAGTTTCTCACAGCTGAGCAGGTTAATAAGGTTGGGAGGCAGGCCACAGGCTAATTGGATTTGCCTTGGTTTGATAAACAGTGGCAGACCTATTGCCAGAAAAACATACACAATGTGGCTTTTTTTCTTTGTTTCTCTTTAAGCCATGCCAAAAAAAAAAGCTAAAAAAAACTGTGTGGTTTTCTTTTTTTTTTTTGAAGCTAAAGGTGTCATCCTGAATTCCCAGATGAAGAGGCCAACAAAGTCAAACTGTGAAACAGTAGTTGTTGGGTGTTCTGATTTTAATCAAACACCATTTAACCTGCCTGACCTCACAAAGTCAGCTCACATCAAAACAACACCACTGTAAGGGCTAACTAGAAGCAGAAGGAAATAACAACCTATTGAAGCTTTCCAAAGGCTTAAAATATTCAAAAGGAACCAATTTTGCAGCATCATCTCTGGACAGATGCAGTCCAGGTGATATGGGAGCCCGTGCTGCTCCCAACACAGGAGCCCATCGCTGCCAGTCAGGGTGCCAGCACCCTTCAGCACTCTTGGTGAATCTGTTCCCATGACCTTCAGTTTCTACTGTCACCCTACTTCTTTACATCCTGTTATTTGGCAGGAGCTGGCCTGTAATTTGCAAGAGGATGGGGTGATGTTTTTTTTGTTTGTTTGGTTGGTTTTGTTTGTTTTGGTTTAAAGCTGTAGAATTCTCCCCTGCAAGGTAAGAAGGCTGTGCTGTTACATGTGTGTCACAGAATGGCTGGGGTTGGAAGGGACCTCTGGAGATCATCTAGTCCAACCCACCTGCTAAAGCAGGTTCACCTAGAGTAGATTGCACAGGAAGGTGTCCAGACCAGTTTCAAATTTCTTCAGAGAAGGAGACTCCACAGCCTCTCTGGGCAGCCTGTTTCAGTGCTCTGACACCCTTGAAGTAAAGAAGTTTCTTCTCATATTCAGATGGAACCTCCTATGCTTCAGTCTGTGCCTGTTGCCTCTCATCCTATTGTTGGGCACCACTGAAAGGAGTCTGGTCCTGTCCTCTTGACATATTTATATGCATTTGAAATATTTATAAGCATTGATGAGATCCCCTCTCAGCCTCCTCTTCTCCAGGCTGAATAGACCCAGTTTGCTCAGTCTCTCCTCATAAGAAAAGTGTTCAAGACCCCTAATCATTTTCACTGCACTGTTTGCTACAAGCTTCCACACAAGCTGATGAGTAAAACCTACAACGCCTGCTGAAATGCTAAGACCTTTGCTGTGCTTGGAAATACTTTTCTTCATTCAGAACGTGAACTTGTTTGTAATTTTTTGAAAGAGAAGATTAGTTTCTCTGAGGAAGTATTGTATCTCACTTCAAGGTTCAGAGTCTTGGTTAAAATATTACTCCAACAGTTTCCATTCTCTTCTGCTCCATTCTGTAGAAAAATAGTTGTATTATACATGATTTTATTACTTACATTAATTTGCATCTCATTACCTTAACACATACTTTACAATTATACAGCATCTTCTGTTAGACCATGTCAGAATACTACATCAAGATGAATTATAGTGCACATGTCACTTGTGAAGTTGATACATAAGCAGAGACTTTCTGGTCAACTTTTTCTTGTTTCAAATCATCAAAATTTTGAAAGCAAAGCTTTTAGGAGCATACCAGTTTCAACAAATATTGACTGTGCAGATAGTTAACATTTCAGCAAGTTTGGAAGAGTCTGGTTTTGGGGTTGTTTAGATTCCTCTCATAGATTGACTACTCCCCTTTATCCCTTGGGACCTCTTTGCTCATTTACCAAAATAGAATCAGAACATAATTTGCCTGCTGAAGTTGATGCATTTATTTATAAGTAAGAGCTAACTTTCTAGAAAACAATGACAGTCCTCACCTGAGAAGTGGGATATCACAGAATGTAATGCTACCTCTTCCATCTGCTAGCTGAATACTGAATCACTGCCATACTGAATATGCATTTTCCTTTCATTCTCTGGTCCACAGAATATCTAATTATTTATAGGAAGTGGAACAGTTTGAACAGAACAAAAAGTAGGGTTTTTTTCCTAACAAAACGCAGCTAAAATCTAGTCTCCCACATGCTTGCCACATGTCATAGCTGTTGGACTAGTGACTTCTCCAGACCAGAGAAGGTCCAGGCAGTTCAGAACTTACCACGTCCTTTGGCTCTGGAAGAAAAAGTAAAAGAAAGGGAATGATTTGCCAGCAGGAGGGTTTCTTTTTTTTTTTTTTTTTTTTTTTAGTTTTGGACCTGGAAACATTTAAGAGATTTTTCTTCATAGTAAATAAGAACAAAACCTGTAAATAGCACCGTAACTGGAAAATGAAAAAAACTCAACCCCTGAATCATGATGGAAATTAAAGCATTCAGGGAAAATAAAGAAAAGAAAATAAACTAAACTTTGCTTAAATTAAGATTCAGGTTTGTTTTTAGAGAAAGAAAACTCTTTCCTCGCTTTGAGTATGTTTCTGGACACCATCCCACAATACAAAATTGGCTTTGTACTTACAATGACTTATGCATAATAGTTTCTTCCTTTCACATTTTGAGTGTTTTATTATTTTTGGATGCACATCAATACAGCATGTGGCACATGCATAAGGCAGGCTGGGGTAATGGAAGTACATTTTCTGCAGTATAAATACTGGCTAAAACTAAGCTGACAAAACCCCGTGTGCAAAATCCAGGTCCACTACCAGTGAAATTAATAAAACTTGCTCCTTTTAATAACAGTAGGATCAGTCTTCAATGGTTTTCCAGCCCCACATGAAGCTTAAAATAATGTATAAGTCAAAAATGCCTCATGCATCCTAAATTTGCTCTAAGTTGCATTTGGAATCATTAATTGGCCTAGTTTCCTGACATCCCAAAATAGCAATAAACAGATGAATATGACATAACATCTTTCTAAAATCACGAACGACAGCAAATAAAGTACATATGGGCTACTAATTTTAAAACTGCATCAAACCCAAGTACATATTACATAGTGATGTCGCCAAGGAGTGATTTTATTAGTTTACTATATTTCAGAAAAGAAATAAAGCAATAACTTGCTGATCGTTTTCTATTGAGATTAAAAATGTATGATAAATCTTTATCATTTATTCCATTAAAACGATTGTAGACAATAGATAAATCAAAGCTAAAAATAGCAGCTCCAAAGACATCTCCTGAAGACTAACACATGCTTTTACCTTTAATCTCAGTGAGAAGACCCTTGCCTTTAATGGAAGTATTCACAGTATATAAAATTGAGCAGATGATCACATCTTTAAAAGATGAGAGCCTAAAGAAACACCTGGTAATTAGTACTGAGTGATACAACATGAATAGAGCTCATAAAGGGGCACTGAGGGTTTCTTGGAACATCATTACACTACTATTTTTGGAAGGAAACAGATGCATCCAGAACTTGGAAAAAAGTAACTGCCTCAAAGCACAGGCAAGCTATTAATAATTAGCAGGTACTATGGAACAGTCTGACTCAAGAACAGTTTCCCCTCACATGTGACAAAGCTTCTATGATATTTACTAAATTTCACATCTGGAAAACAAAGCAGTAGAGATACAGAACAGAACCTGAAAATGTTAGTCTTCAAGAATAACCATTGCTAAAATGTCTGTGCAGGATTTAATGACTAATAAAGAGATGATGTGACTCTGCATCTCCCCAAAGTGTAAGGCTTACCACGTACTTGATTATATACTCACTGAAAATGCAAAACTCAGATTTGTACAAAAAGTCAGAAAAGATATAAGAATTTCAAAATACCAGAAGTGAGAGCAGTCAATTCAACACCAGATTTTATATAAAAGCAACAAATAACAAAAAAAGTAAAATCAACCATTTTTCAGCTCAAGTGGAAAGCAAAAGTGATTGAAATGCTTTTTTCAGGTCCAAACTAAAACCTGTTTCTGAGAACCTCAATTTTGCATTCTCAAGTTAAGATACTATAAATTGTCAACCTGAAAAGCAACCATTGTTTGAAAATCAGATGTTACAAGCAATGTCATAAATAATAGCTAAAACCAACAACAACAACAACAACAACAAACACCCACAAAACAAACAAACAAACAAACAAACAAAACTGGAAAAGCTTAAAGATACTTCAGTTTTGAAAAATGTGGTCTTCTGATTCGACTGTAGAGGTATGTTTCACACATCAATACAGGAAATATTCTGACTCATACACATTATTTTTTCTATGATCACATCACTTCATTGGCTTATACTGTTCTGTGATGAAATGCTATAACCAAAGTTTTCCCTTCGAAGTGGTCTCCAACTGATAAACCCACATCTTACAGTGTACACCTCTGTTATTCTGCTTCTGAGTGTCTCAAAGGCTGTATCTGCTTTAGAAAGTACAACTGTACAGTAGAAGTGGATCTGTATCACAAAGACTTGGTGCTCAGACCCCATTGTTTACACAAGACTCATGCCAAAGGCTTTAGTTCAGACTATGTGTTAGTCTGATCCTATGGAATGAGCACTAGTGGCTGAGGTATGATAGAGACTCTACAGGAGTTCAGGCTTCAAAATAATGTAGTTTATGGCTCCATAATGAAAATTAACAAATAAATAACTATCAAGACTACTTCTACATTATATGTCTACATTAGTGAGTAGTGGACTGGTCTAGGGGAATATGTAGTGTGCAACAGTTGATACCGAGGATTTCATGTCCACATATTTTGGGGTACAGTTTTTGGGTTTTTTTAAACTTTGATGTTGATTAGTCTGGTACAGTGAAGCCATTTGTGGCTAAAGAGCATTGGGTGCATTTCCTGATACTCCAGGAAACATCTTCCAGCTGTTCTCTGAGACACTGATGTTGTGAACCACAGCTCAGTAAGTGGGGAAAATCAGGAGACTGACTTCACAAGCTCCCTGCTGTCCTGAAAGAAAATGCTAATGCAGACACACTCTATTTCTCTCTATCCTATATTCGCTTCTGTCTTCTATTGATGGCATTGCCATATGTGATGGCAGAAGAATTTTCATCATCACAGTCTGACTTTTAGCACTGACTTCACTAATGAAAACATTAACAAGCATCTTTATGCCAGAATACCATTTGCCTTTCCATAACAGTCTGGGTTTACCTGTTAGCCAGTTCATTGTTCACTTTAGAATTTAGTAATCATTTAGTAATCATTCCTATCATCTTAATTAATAACTTCCTAGTTAACATTTGTCCTGGTTTTCACTGAGATACAGTTAATGTTCTTCCCAGTATCTGGTATAGTGCTCTATTTTGGATTTAGTATGAAAATATTATTGATAACACACTGATGTTTTAGTTGTTGCTAAGCAGTCAAGGACTTCTCAGCTTCTCTTACCAACCTGTCAACGAGAAGGTAAGGAGTGCACAAAAGGCTGCGAGAAGGCACAGCAGGGATAACTGAATTCAGCTGGCCAAAGGGCCACATGATATCATCCTCAGTATATAAAGCTGAGGGAAGATGGAAGGGGAGCACACTCAGAATGATGGGTTCTGTCTTCCAAGGTTATCTCCCAGCTTTCCAAGAGATGGCTGAAAACCTGCCTACTGAAGAGAAGCGGTGAATGAATTCCTTGTTTTGCTTTCCTTGAAAGAATGGCTTTTGTTTTACCTATTAAACTATCTTTATCTCAACCCATGAGTTTTGTCACTTTCACTCTCCCAATTCTCTCCCTTATCCCACTGTATGGGAGTGAGCTAGAGACCGTGTGGTTCTTAGTTGCTGGCTGGGGTTAAACCACAACAGCATTATATCAGATTGTCTCTATGACTCTTAATTTATAAGTTCCTCTCCAGGAGCATATTACATACTAGTTAGATAGTTAGATACCATTTTTCTAGTATAGAAAGACAAGCATTTCACCAGTAAAAGTAAAATTAGTCTGGAACAATCTGCCTTCTCTTAATGCATATTTCTCTTTCCCCCGTTTTTCATTTACCTTCATATATTATCATACTTTCCTTCAAAATATGCTCAGATATTTGCTACATTGTTTAGGTGAAGCTTATAGGTCAGATGACATTCTTTCTCCCTTATTCTTAAATATATACATATATAAATATATATATATATATATATAAATATATATATATATATATGTAATCTCTATTCTACATTTCTGTGTTCCAAATTCTGGTTTGGTATACTCAGAAGTCCACTTCATCTCTTGCTTCATATGCAAATTTTATTTTTTCCAAACTGTTGCATTAGGCATTATCGGGTCCTCATGACTTGAAATCTTTGAGTTTTTCTTAACCTCAGATGCAGAATTTCAGTTTCCATGCCTTCATCCCCTTTAGTCATTCTGCCTTTGTCATTCTATTCATTATTGTTGCCCTTACTAAAAAGTACAACAATGTATTATTTTATGGTTTTTAACTCCCACTTCATTCTTACTGCATAGAAACCTTAGTTTTCTTATGACGCATCTAAGCAGCTTTTCTAACTTTTAAATTTTATTTTGAAGACCAAAACAAATTCTACTTCTAGCTATTCTCTCTTCTTCCTCCCCTCCCCCCGACTTCTAAATTATGGATTTCTTTATTGATTAATAATTTTTTTTTCTGACATTGCTAGATTTATTGGCTGATCCAAGTGCCCTTTCTGAGCTGTGTTTATAGTTTGGAACCCTTTCTACAAAAACTACCATCTTAAACCAAAGGTCCAGATATTTTAGCACATTTGTCTTTAGAGAACTTTTGAATCTCTTCCTTACTCAGCCGTGTAAGTTCTCAGGCAATTTGAGTTCATTAACTGTTTCCTTGATTTGTCACTTCACCCTTCTAAAATTGTAAACCTCAGTTACGAATCTTTTTTGCTTATCCTTTCTTTTGAATTGAGATTAATAATACTGTAATAATATATTACCAAAGGATCATTTGTACAATTAAGTGTCCTGTCACAGAGATATTAATGGTGAAGGATATTAATGTACTGATTCAATAACCCTCCTGTGTATAAATTTCATAATCAGAAATGTCTGCACCCTGTGTGAATTAATATCATTTGTTTTTAATTCGGTATTTGGAGATAGCAAGATTTCTGCAATAAGTTTAAACCATCCAAAAACATTTTCTGTTAGTAATTCTTTCACTAATGACACTGCAGACATTTCTGTCCACATAAAATCCCAAGTTTCTGTAGCAGACCTTTCACAGTCCTCAGTAAAGCTTAATTTTCCAGACTTCTTCAAAATGGATTTGACTCAGCCCTAGACTCACTGAATCATTGAATAATTGAGATTAAGGATCTCAGAAGATCATCTAATCTCCCACTCAAAAAAGGGGCCCTGCTCCCCAGTTTGGTGTAATCTTCCAAGTTTGTGAGCAAGTACTTTATTATGTCTTCCAGACCACCAATAAAGATGTGAAAGAGTATATATCTCACAACAGACTCTTGTGGTATCCCATTAGTCACCAGCATCCAGGTAGAGTACAATGCTCTAGACACTACTTTTTGAGCCTTATAATGCAATCCTTTTTTTATCCAGGTAGTTGCTACCAACCCAGACCCTTAGGTGCCAACTTGTGTGAAACAAGATTGTGGGATATAATATCAAAAGCCTTGCTGAAGTCTATGTGAATGACATACAGTGTTCTCCTTGTCCAAAAATAAGACATTTTATCATAAAAGGAACTCAGACTTATCAGACATGATTTATCCCTGATAAATCCATGGTGACTATTCCCAGGCATCTTTCTTTCCTTCGTATACCCAGAAATGTGTTCGAAAAGACTTGCTCCATGATTTTCCAGTCTGTAGTTTTGACCCATCATCTCCTTTTTTAACATCTTGTATTTATATTAGCTTGCTGTGTTAAATTCTTCTCTTGTTTTCTATTGGACTTGAATTGAAACATGAGAGATTCCCACTGGATATAAGGAAAAACTTTTCCGTTTTAAGAACAGTCAAACAGGGGAACAGGGAGACTGTGCAATGTGCAGCCTTGGAGACGTAGCTGGATGTATTCCTGAACAAGCTGGTCTGATCTCACGGCTGAATCTGCTGACCCTCCTGCTGAGAGCAGGAAGTTGGACTAGATTACCTCTTGAGGTCCCTTCCAACTTGAATTACTCTGCAATTTTGTGGTTCCATGGTCCTGCCAGTGCATGTTTAAAGCATGTTCACAGGATCTAAGCCAAGAACCCTCAAGAGCCAATAGTCAGTCCTGAACTACAAACAATCCCATGAAACTAGACATGTTCTGTTATATAGTCAGCTTCTGTGTCTTATGTGGAAAAAAAACCTAACACACTGAACATTTATTTCACACACTTTCACAGTAACAGTTTGATGTCCTCCATAGATAATTATTAGGCCACTTACGATCAACTTTTTAATTTTCCTGACTACTGATCTCATCAATAGTATTCTTATTTCTTCTGACCATCAATTTCTCTTTTAATAACCTGTAACAACAGTGATATTTCAGGTACTATATTTGTCTTTGTGTGATCCAAATTCTTGCAAAGAAATGGAAATTATTTTCTTCATATTCTGCCCCATGTCTTAACTCAATTAGAAAATTGATATAACATTCACTCTCTATTCAGAGATTCTCATTCCAAGTGGTGTTGTATACTTCAGCCAGATAAGTTGTTTATCCAGAAATGCATCTCAGAGCATTCCAAATCTTTCCATAAAGTATTGTTTATTAAAAACAATTCTTAACCTTCATTATGTTTTCAAAGATCACCTGATGTACCATTTGTTTAAGAATCTTCTCAAAGATATTACAGCCATTCTTGTTCTGTGATGTCTCTGATGTGGCTTGACCCATCAATCAGAAGACTTGCTTTCATCAGGATTGCTCTTAGACATAGAAATAGAGCTTTGCTTCTGGCAGGGAGCAGAGAATTCTGCTCTTCAGTTTTTTATAATTGAACCTATTTCCTGTGTTTAACAACAGGACAAATCTGTCTCTTTTCAATGTTGTGAATCTCCAGCCCTTTCTGAGATATACTTCTTTCTCTGTACCAGTCATTCTATTCCTTGTTTTCCCTTGCAGTCCATGATCTCTACAGACTGAGCTAATTATGGTAATTTTTATTTGGTCACTCTTTTCCAGCTTTTACTAATGTGCTTGCAAGAGGTAATGGAAAACTCAGGAGGAGAGTCAGGTAGCAATTCAGTAGTAATCTTACTAATCTGCTTGTGAATAAAGAGCAAATCTGTGTTTTCCACATGACTCTAGCCTTATCCAAAAGGATATCAACTGAATAAACAGGGCAGTTTTACCATTACGTCATTAACGCAGACTCTTATTGGATGTTCTACTTTAAGGGAAAGTCAGTATTTCCAAAAGGGTCTGAAAGCTGCTTTTGTCCGCTAACATCAATTAATAAACATTAATTAGTATAGCTAGAAGATTCATATTATAGTTTCAAAAGAGGTTCATTGATGCATACAAATTGGAAAAGGAATGAAACACATCAAATAAATTCCGTGTATACTCAACCACAAACATTACAAATTAATGAGAGAAACAGTAGGATTTAAGTGAGGATTAGTAAGGCATATCTTTCTTCAGCTAGTAATTTCTCGCACAGTTTTCGACACTATAGCTAAAAGCTCCATGTGATATGATCAGGATAAATTCTTGCTAAATTCTTCCTAAATGTAAATCCAGACACTTTAAGGTGATACAATACCTGCTCAATGTTCTCCATAGGCTCTATATGTCTAACAATTGTGCCAAAAATACCTCAAGCAGTTGAAAGATCAGAAGTTAAAAACCTCCCAGAAACATATAGAAACCTTTCTTGAGTAGATTTAACATAATTTCAAAATATCAAAACTCATAGTCTTCCCAAAGTGAAAGATGGATGAACCCCAGAAAACATGGATTTTTGCTTCAATTACACAGCCAAAATTTCAGTTGCTCCAGAAGTCCCTTCCCTGGCTGTGAATCTCTAACAGATCCAAATCATTCTAGATAATTCATAATTGTAACGTTGGAGATGCAGGATTTCACAGGTTCACAAAGTCGAAACCTATTAATGTACAAAAAATGAATTGTTTTCTTCCTTCTCATCAACTCATGTTTAATTTGAAAGAAGAGGATCAAACTATAGAAGAAAAGTATTTCTTATTTTAATGCTAGAGACTTCAAATATTGTAGTTCTCAGTGGAATATAATTCTAAAACTTTAGTAATATTTTAGTGACACACCTTATGGACCTTGACAAGCATTGACCTGAAATAGTCCCAAATGGCATAAAAGTGTGTCCACAATTCTTTAAAATATTTAAGGAAATTTCAGGTTGGGAAATTTATAGTAATTTACTGTCTATTCAGCAAAAGGCTTTTCTCCTTTAGAGAGAACAACCCTCTGTAATAATTTTCCTGGTGGTAGTAAAATTTTCTTTTACTTCCATGACCTTTCTCTTCAGACCTCTGTAAAAGGCTGGGTGATAGCAGTTCCAAAATCAAGTAGGTTCTTCCAGTCTCTTATCACACAAAGAAGAAAAGAAGGAATCTCACTTAACTATCCAAGTACATACATTAGAAAAAAGGCAATTCTAGCATTATTGAGAAGAGTACTCAAATGAGGCATGAGGTGAACATACTAAAATGGAAATATTCCTTTGTAAGTCACCAATCTTTGCTAATTCACTGGTGTTAAGTAAATATTTAGGCAATTACTTCCCTTCTCATTCGTATTGATTTTTGGGACTGTAATACAGTGATAAGCTTCACCATTCTCTGTATGATCTCTTCTGATGCAGCATTCCTAATCTGAAATAACAGGCAAGATTGTAGTGTGAAGTTGTGATGCGTCCTCTAGCTAGCTCTACACTAATCAGATATCATATCCCAACACAGAATGAAAGAGGCGTTGTTTTCTGCAGTTTACAGAACAGCTTCTGCAGTTTAAGTACTTGTGGCAGTTGTAAACATTCCTTTATAATCACAATTTCATTTTCTAAAGTGTTATGGTTCAAATGGAGTAAATCATCGTCTTTCCCCCATCTGAAACTCTGACCATGTTTCTAAACACTGAAGTTGTCATGGAAGCCTGGAAAATAAGGACAGAATGTTCTATTTACAACGTTTAACTTTAAGACTCCGACAATAAGCTCTTCAATTATGTGATGCGACAATAAGTGATTCTGTTCTCCTGAGTTTGCATACAATCTGAAGTGATTGCTTATGAAGAAGCTTAAACTGCTCTATTTGGTGCAGATTTGCATGTTAATTTTGGTTAACTCTTTCTCAAAAAGTATATCCATATTTCTTGCAAATATACCTTATACTTATTCTAGTACCTTATTCCTTCAGATATTCTGCTACTATAAGTCTAACTGTTAACATAAAACCTTACCAGATATACCTGTTTTCAAACAGCATCACCTGTGAAGTGAGAAACTTCATTCCTGTCATAAAGGAGAAAACAATGAACCTCTTACGGTGAGAAGTCATTCAATATGAGCATGAGGAAAAAGGATATTTTAGTCCATGTATTCATTGTATAAAGGCTACTAGGCAAAGGAGTTATCTGTAGGAATGCATTATAACACAATTCTGGGCAAATTCATCAGTTTTCATAAAATGAACTCCATGCATTTCATGACAGTGAAGAACTTGGACATTATTACAAGAAAAGAATGGGGGGAAAAAGGTATGTTCAGCCTACAATGCTAATTTCTCAAGTATGAAATGCATTTAGAATAGACCTATATTTTTACCCTTGGAAGATAAAAATGCAGGAAATATTTACAAATGAGGACTAAAAAGTGTAAAATACTGTTTCTTAGAATGTACAGGGATATCACGAACAGGCAAAATAATGAATATATATATTTTTTTTTTTTTTTTCCCTGTCACCTGGGTATTTGAAATATTCTTCTTTAATACACTAATGTGATCTTTATGGATAATCAGTTATCCAGTTCAACTGCCCGTGACCCAAACTAGTAACCTGTGGAAAACATTCACTAACAGCTTACACATTCATTAGCTATTATCAATCAGAACAGTTTTACTTTTCAGCTGAAGTTATGAAAAATGCATGAAGATAGAGGCGAACTCTAGTTTGTGGCATTTGTTGTGAAGCCCAGAAGCAGCAGCAAACCGCAACCTATCATGCATAAAAGCAGAAATAACATTTATGAGCCCACTCATGTAAAGCTTGAGTAGTCAGATTCATGAAATTCACCAAGATTTGGATTAAATTTAAACCATTCTATACAGCTCTACTTTTGATTATAGCTCCATGTGCAGTGAAAAACCTCCCATTTGAATGAACTTGTAATAAGTTTGAATGAGCTGGAATTTAAATTGAACTCCAAGCTTGGTCTTAAAATGTATGGTAGGTCAATATATACTCGGTGTTAAAGGGAGGAGACAAGAGATAGTGTTGCACTCTTTTAGAATTTTAGCAATAGATCAAAGTTTATAAATATAAGGATCAAAACATGACTGACTTTTACTATCTCTATTTATGAAATTATGAAGCCTGAAGTGCCCAAATGAGAAATGTAAGCTAAACAATAGAAACTTTATGATGTTCATTATTTTTACTTTTCAAGAGACAACAACAAATCTTTCCTCCTACCATTGTCTTTGCTTTGCATTAAAACCAAATTGCACTGTGCTTCAGAAAATTATCCAGGCATTTACCTTTTCACATTTCATTTGTGATTTATAAAATGTAGTGTAGATTTAGCAACGATGGAAGAAAATAAGCATTCTATAGATCAAATTTGCATCACAAACTAGGAGCATTTCATGCTTTGTATGTTTAAATTCTGTATAAGTATTAGCCACTGTGGCTTTCACATATTTTCAGTAGATGCAGAAAAAGTCACTGAGGCTTAGGATTTATTTTAATATCTAAATAAATTCTCAGCTCATCATTCAGATGACTTGTGGACTGCAAATAAAGTCATTCAATGCATGAAGATGAAGAGATTAAATCACACATCCAGACTTCTGCAATGTATAAATATAAATATATATAAATATATTATATATAAAAATAATATATACATATATAAATATATATATATATATTTATATATATATATACACAGGCACCCCCTCCATCCGTGTGGTTTAAGTTCAGATCCAGTTGCTTTGATCCAAGCCTGTCCTTTGGCTGTAGTTCAAAATAGGCCAGAATAGCTTGGTTTCTCTTTCCCAGACTGGCAAGCTTAAATATCTAATTTGTAGGAATTAAAATCAGACATTCTCACAAATCAATTTAAAGGAGGAAGTTCTGCCAAAGTTCTGCCATTGGTGGCCAAAACCTTGAAAAACTGAAATTTAATTAATATAGAATGTCCTTTCTTCCCGAATAGTAGCCAAATGCATCACTCTGGGTGCTGCAGTTCAGCCACATCCTAGGACAACTTTTGGAACAGGCTGGCTTCAAGTTATTTAAATTTTGCTCAGATAGTTCCCCAAACTGATTGTCAGATGTAATCACAGATTGAACTTCCTGTTTCTTTCCAAAAACCCACCATAAATATATGAATTGATTGAGAATGTGATCTTGATGCTCTAGTATGGAAGTATAAGGAGTGTGGGTTTTGGAGCCATTGCCTGTTTCTGGGATGTGAAAACAGCTACATGATGTAATGGGACTTTTGGGGAGAATTTTGACAGATGGTCAAGAAATCTCAATAATTCAGAGAATCTATACAATGGATTAGAAGATCTTTCTGTGTTCTCTTGTTTCACTGTCACTTTCCTGAACATTGCTCAGGTTTTTTTAGTGGGAAAGAGGAACTACGTTTGTGCCCCTGTCATGCATTGTTTTTCCTAATACCTAAGCAGAAAGATAGTCAGTTATGACTGATAGCTACACTGGCATTCAGAATGGAAGAGGAAGACTTGGACCACTTTGTGATGCTTCTAGTAGCTATGAATTAGCAGGACCTTTCACAGTCTAAACTTTATTTTCTTCGAAAGTCCAGTGCACCCAGGAAGAAAAGCATGTTTTCTCACTGCTTTTCACTTTTCCCCAAGATAGAATGATGAAAATGTAGCAATATTACATAAGTACCAGTACTGAATGAAGAGAAAGAAATCCAGTGAGTTCTGATAACTGCTCAATCTGGTGTGTGATTCCTGCCCTTGTCAGTGATTGAAAATATGTTTTATTCAGGTTCTCCTTAAATAGAAATAATCATCTGCTTTCTTTGTGTGTTTGTTTGTGGGGTTTTGCTTTGGTTTGGGGTGGGAGTGTTGAGGCAGGGAGGTCGACCCTAGAACAGTGTTGTAGTTGTCATTTGAATAGAATTTTGATAAGTGCAACATGTATCTACTTTTTCTAAATTTTGCCAGCGTAGGAGCTCATGAAGAACAGGTTAAGGAACTGTGGACTTTGCTGGCTGTAGTAACTAGTGGGAGTTCACAGCAGCACCAGGGACCACAAGCAACAAGATGAGAGACTTTTGAGATGTCTACAGTAACAAAAATATTAGGACAGAGCATATTGTGCATGAAGGAAAGGAGAAAACAGCAGTTGCACAGGGAGTTGCATAGGGATCAAGCAGGAAAAAAAATGGCATAAGGGACACTGCTACAGGGGTAGAAATGGATCTGCTTATCAAAATGGGGAAAGCAATTAGGGGAATGAAATCAGAAGAGAAAGGCTCTTGAGTGGCACAGGATGCTCTGAAGCTGCAGATCCACCTCCCTTTCTCATTACTACAGCTTCGGATAGAGCAAATTTTTGCCTAGGGTCATTGTAGACCAAATTTCCTCCTCCAAGTTTTATAAAAATCCTTACTCTTTCTACGTGGATTTCTATTTAAAAAAGCATTTACATTAAGACCAATGTCCTTAATCCACACCTGCATTCAACTAGAATGGTGACTTTGGTGTTAATTTTAGTTAGATTACACCAGAATAATTATGACACTGCTATGAGCAAGCTGATGTAAGACAAGCTGAAGAGAAAAGGACATTAGTGGAAAAAGTAGATATAGGTAACTGATTTGTAAAAAATCTTATCAGGTTAGTTTTACTGAGCTTTAATAAATGGAAGACAGAAAAGAAAAACACTAGACATTGTCCACTTTAGAAATAACATTAATTTTGGACAAATAAAATGTAACTGCCCAATTCCCTTTTGTAGCTTCCATTGACTCCTCTGAAAATCCAATATTTATGCAAAGGAAAGACACAGTGTGGGACAGCACAAGGGTGGAGACACTCTTGAACATACCGCTTAGTAGTGTTTTAGTTTAATAGCAAATAATAATAACAAAATGCAAGTTTAATATCAAGTAATAACAGCAAAAACTGCAGCAATCTTTCAGTGCGATCTTAACTGGCAGCTTTGTTATCTAGATAGGAAAGGGAATGTGAGACTATAATAAATTACATGAATCAAAGTTTGATGGTTTTCACCAGCTAATATTTCTGTGCAGAAATACTTAACCTCTTCAGTGCAGGTTCTCCATGGAGTTACTGTATTATAAATATTCAAGAGAAATCATTCCAGAGATGTAACTAGCAGCTAATAAAATGTGTTTCTTCTAAGTGTACCTTCATAGGACAAAACAGATTATGTCTGGGTATGAAGAAATAAATAAGGCTACTAGATAACAGAGGAAAAGCTCACTGTTTAAAGGTAAATGGGTGGAAATTTCTTGGAGGCGATGAGGTCTCCCACTCATGAACAGGAACAGGCCTGTGAGCCCAAAGAACAAAACCCAAGAGATCATGGAGTTCCATCACAAAGATGATAAACTGTAAGGTTCCCTGTTTCCAAGTAACTTGCTTCACAAATTTAACAAATAAATCTACAATACCTGGAAAAAAAAAAAAAAACAAAAAACAAAAAACAAACAAACAAACAAAAAAAAGCAGGAATGCACCACTTCATGTAATGTGGGAAACCTAATTGTCTTGTTTAAGTAGTCACCTTAGATACTACTTAGATACTAATACCAGCAGTTTAAAGTGACAATCATCATATGAGTTATTTTGAGAGCAGAACCTGCAATAAGCCCTCAGACCTTATTTTACTGGACAGAAGTAGTTATTTTACTGGTGATAATCTTACTCAAACATTAAATATAAAGACTGCTGGAAATGGAATTACTGTCACATATGAAGTTAATATGAGGGATTCTCTAGTTGATTTTAACCAGAGGAGGACTGAAGATCATGTAAGTATAGAATCAAACACTTAAAATAAGCCAACTATCTTAAATATTAACAAAAAGAGTTCCACTAAGTTACATATAACAAGCGGCTTTTGCCAGAACAGACTAGAAGCAGTGTATGTATTGCAGTCATATCTGTAGTTTGTGATATCATGAAATCTGTGGTGAAATAAGTAGGACTTTGACATTTTTATTTCATAATTACTACCTTTGGAAAAGTAAAAATAGCAGAAAATCTGCACACGTCAAGACATTCTGTCCAGGCTTTATTTATTTAGAGTATTTGGCCTACAAATCTGTATCTCTACCCTAGAGAAAAAAACAAAACAAAACAAAACAACCACATGCCTTGGGCAAAGTCTTCCTTCAATGTGGTAATAATGTTTAGAGGATTTCTATATTAGTGTGTTCTCTATTTAGTACAGTATCATGGAATGTTTGAATTTTTGCCAGATCAGAACAGATTTAACGCAGCAAACAGTTTCCAACCTTTTCACTATTCTGTGTCCTCCCTTTAAAATCCACAACTGTTTTTGAAAACTAACTCACCAGATGTGTCATTCTAATGAGAAATTGAAATACATGTCTTTTTTCATTCTTTACACTTTTCTTCTCCTCACAAACACCAGAAATTCATGTAAACAGCTGTTTTGTTGTTGGAAAAGGACAAAGAGGGAACGAAATAGGCTTTCAAAGGTTATTTTTCTGTAAGTCACAGTTCTTCTTGGTATTTACAGGCAGAAAGGAAGTGGCTGCATTCTGTCTCAGCCTGAATTCATAAACCTAACTTGATCGTCTTCTGAAGAATTTATGAATCATGGCTAATAATCAGCTTTAGGCTTTTCTGAGGGAAGAATCACGTTTTGAAGCTACAAAGGTCTACTAAATAGCCCACGGGAAATGACCCTGCATCCCATTAAATACAAAAACTCACTACTGTAGGACACTATGTCAGAGGTAAAACATTTCAGTCTCTGCTCCCTTCAAGTATCAGAGAGCTCTCTTTGCCTAAACACTTTATTAAGATTGAAGAAGCATACCAGATTTCTGCTTCTCATGGATAGCTGTTTTCTTGAAAAAGTTTTTTCCCTTTTACTTCGGGGGGAAAAAAACAAATCCTTTCTTTTCTCCATTCCCATATATTCATTATTGCCCACCTTTTTTTAAAGCTTTTATCTTCTTTTATCTACTTCGTATGCCTGTGGCAAACAGCTTAGTTGTCTTCTTTCTATTTCAGGAATCAGCTACAGTGTATGTTTTATCTTAGTTAGGCCAGGCTGTTATTTTCCTATTTAAATGGAAGATATGTATTGAAAGTCAGCTGCGAAGGTCAGGGGAATGTTTCTTAGTTTATTGTGCTTTAGGTCTTTTCTGGTCACTCTTTGCTTGATGGAAAGCATCATCACAAGCATATTACTGAGAAATAAAGTGAAATTCACATTTCATTTAATGATCTATTTAATATTCCCAGGCATAAGTGGTCCCACATTTGTTTTGCTCTCTCTTCAGTCTGCCATAATGTCAATAGGAAATTGTCATTTACAAGCACTTCTTCATGTTAGCCTGATCAGTTTTTTTAGCGAACATACATACAATGCATGTGAAAGTGAAAAAACACAAATAGAGCAAATAAACCTGCAGCTGCTGCTTTCTGCTGTGTGATTAATGAAGCAATAGCCACAAATTATGAGAGTCTATGAATGCCAGAAATAATATCTTGTGTTTCTCTACTTATTAAGCAGAAAATTCTACCAAATTATTTTCTCATGCGACCATTCAGACTTGAGTCAACTTCCCACAGCCTACAAGATCTTTGTTATAAAAATTCTTGGCATATCTGATGGCTGTTTGGAAGGTCCTTAGGATGTGTACATGTGACACAATATAAATTGCACCCAAGAAAATATAATGATTATAAAAACCAATAGTGGCAGCAAGCTACCACCAGTAACACAAGCTGTAAATTATGTTATCAATATAAAAAGTCACCTTCAAGTACTTGAGAATTTTCATCACAAGGAAATAAAAATGGAATGAAAAAAGAAGAATGCAAATATTATAAGGTCTGGTAAATAAAAGAATTACATTCTGATTCCATGATCTGAAAAATAAAAAAAAAAAAAAGAAAGATTTCTGGAAAATAATAAGGGTGTGAGAGTCTCCAGCAAATTAAACATGAGATTACAGTGTGTTAGCTACAAAAAAAATAACAAAATTATTTTCAACCTCCCACACAGAGATTTCATTTCTTAAAACAGAGAAGTAATAAACAGGCATCCCTTTACAGCTACAATGCAGTCCTACTTTGAATATCACCTGCATTTCTAGGTATTAAATTGTAAGAAAATGCTAAAAATTTCCCTGAATTTTGAAGAAAAAGAAAAAAACAGAAAAAACACTTTAATAAGAGTTGTTAAGGAAATAACATGAGCAGAGAGGCATAGAAAAAAAAAGGTCCAGTAAAGCTTCAGCGGGAAAAGAGCTAAGAACTGCTCTCTGGCTTGTTAAGAAACCACTTATGCAACAAAAAGCATGATCTGCTATTTTATGATGATAATGATGATAATGAATGTTCGTCTTCCACCACAGAAGGTAGGGTCTGTCCTCTACAGGGAAATGTAGGTTTCTGAGGTTCCTGTTAATCTTACAAAATATACAAACAGAAATGCTTATTACTACATAATTTCTCTCCCTTCATCAGCTTTATGTACCTTTTTCTGATGTAAAAGTGAGCTTCAGCTGGTTTTGAATGATCTGTTGGCTCTGCTCTAATGAATGGTCCCCTACTTTTCCAGCCTGCAGGAATAACACATTGTTTTAAAAAGGTCCAGAAGCTAGAGGTTTGAGGAATAAACCCAAACCTTGGTTTTCTTTCTGTTCTATTTGTGTCTTTCATATTACCAATTTTTTGCATCAAAGTTACAGAATAGATTGCCAGAGTGTCCCGTTCAAAATCTTGACAAAGGGAACATGCAAACCCAGGAATTTACTGTTAGAATAATTAAATACTAATGTTTTAAATACTGAAATACTAAACTACTAAAACACTAAAATAAAATAAAAGAATAAATTTTGATGAAATAAATATTAATGATCTAGTTACAAGGATGCTAACATTTATAGTTCCAGTTAGATTAAAGTCAGAATGATATATATACAAATTTTCAAGTATTTCCCTCTTCCTATGGCGTTATGGTCACCCTCTGTTCCTCTGATTCCTTAAGGGCAATGGCTTAAGTTTTGGGGAGGGAAGGTGTTATAGCAAATCGTCAGTATCCCTATCATTTGCCAGAAACACTGTGGTGCTGAAGTTAATGGTGTCTTCCTCCTGACATCAGGATCTGCTTAGACCAATTTTATGTGTTTGCTAACATGATCTACACCCTACTTTGTCTTTGTTGTTCTGAAAGTCTAGGTTACATCCCAATTTATATACGTGTGTGTGTGTGTGTTTTACATACATTGAATACTTGTCCTTTGCTTTCTTTTTTATGACTAAACCAGGTTTTACTCAGCTGCCAAGGTAACATTCCTGTGATGAGTAATAATTTGACATAGGCCAGAGCTTATAGCCCTGGAGTCTCCAATGTCATGCTCTCTCTCTATTTTCAGGATGTCCACATCCTGTGTCTTTACTCCTCTATGCTTCATTTCATTCTATGATAATGGATCCTTCAATTCACCTAAGTAACTATCTGTTATTATTTTGCATTAATTACAAAGTGTATAGAACAAAAGCAACTGTGTAAAGTTAAGCAAAAGCTAAATCAAAGCAGTTAACAGTTAACTGATCACTAAATGAGCTAAAACCATTGCAATCTAAACCCAAATCTCCAGCCTAAGACAAGCCCAGGCAAATCCTGACAGGTCCTGAAGTCTAAAAGAAGCCTGTGGCTTCTTATAAACTATAGCAATGTCAAATTTACAGTGGTAAAGGCTACACTGCATAACAAAAAGAGATCTGCTCACAAGTATTGAGTAGAGGAGTTGTCAACAGATATTGAAGTAAAACCACTACTTAGATCTCTTGGAGCACTTCTTAGCAGTTCATGGCTTGAAAAAAACACCTGGAAAAAGGAAAATAAGTATGGGATACATACTGGACTCCCTCCAGTTCTTTCTGTAGTGTGATTTCTTGAAGACCATTCTGGTTTGAGAAAAGCACCACACAAACTGAATGAATTCACAATTTTTAAACTATTATCCTGTCCATGAATGTGCCTCCACCAAAAGCTCTTAGCATCTTCTTCTTGTATTTATTTGTTTAGGTCACTAGCCTAGACTGTGGATTTAGGTTTTATAAGGAAAAAAAAAGTGATTTGTACTGCCCAGAAATTACTCTGGAGAGACTTTGTTTTCTGATAATACAAGGTTCTAATTGTTCTTAGCCTTCTGTGCCATGTACAAAATGGTCAAATTCTACCTCATTGTTCCTTATGCCCTTCCTGTACAGAGGATAACCTCACAAACTTGTCATGTAGTCTGCAGGACAGGGCAGAAGTGTCATTAAAACTTTATGGAAACAGACACTATGATTTCATGCATAAAACTCTAAGTGCTTTCCTGGTGCCATATATATTTCATTATAAAACTATTAACGACATAGCCAGTTATTGCACAACACATACTTAGTGCATAAAACACAATCTATGCATAGCCTCAAAACAGAAGTGGAAGTAAAGGTCATTTTATAACTAGTATTTAGCTTGTTTGATTAAAGCCAAGCTGTTCTTCAGTTTCTGTCCTCAAAGTTCTATTTGGCCAAGCAGGAATGCTGAAGTGTGCAGAACAGCCTTTCCAGGACTCTGATAAAATATGTACTTGCTTGTTTGATTCCTGGACTGCTGATTCAATGTCTTTGGAAACTCCTTCCGACAGCAAGCATCTTACTAAACATATTTAAATGTATCTTGTGTATACAGATGGATCCAGTGTATCCAATAACAACAGAAAAATAAAGCCATCTACTGAGAATTGGTCACATAGCTTGAACATGAATACTTAATGGTTATTCAGTGCTTTACATCTGTAGATCTTAGAGTGCTTTTCCAAAATATTATCCGGATTTCTCACAGTGGAAACTGAATCACAAAATGAGAAACAAGATGTGCAATGTCAATGCTCTTAGAGATATGTTAAAATTTTTAGGGACAAGCAGCAGATTTTACCTCTTGCTATGAGAACTCTGTAAGACAAGAACTATCAGAAAAGTTTCTGTGATGCTTTCAGTGATAACAGATAAATGAAAGAACAATGAAGGTTTATTCTATCCAAGAAAATACCTTAACCTGTTGGTCACGATGCCTTTTGTTGATGACACTGCTGCAGGTTTCTTCTTCCCAGCCATTTAAGTACAATAAGCATTGAAGCTTTAGGAAAAAAAATGGAAAATAAAAACTCATAACTATTAAAATCATAAAATAACATTTTGAGCATGTCTGTAATTAGAATATTTTTAAGAAAGACTTACAAGTCCCTTTTTATGTCAGTGTAAGTTTTGAGAACACATCTGTGTATAAAAGCATATTTTATTATTTATTCACAAACACATTGAAGTGAACAGAAAGATCCTCAATTTTCCTACAGGTGAAGAAGAGGTGAAAGATTTTTCTTTGACCAACAAAAGCAGCTCTTTACAGACATGTAGGTTCTTTTCTTAGACAAAAAGCTTAAACACAACTCTAAGAATAAAATAAAGCTACTGGAAAGAAAAAAATATTTTCTACATAAAAGGTTATTTATAGATCTCACCTGGGATTAGTCAAGAATTTCTTTCACATGTGAATCAAATGAAAGAAGAATGGAAAGTCATTAAAATATGATATATTACATGGAAATGCAGAAGTTTAGAAGCACATCTGCAGCCTACCTATGTGAAAGACATGGAGAAAACTGACACAAAAAATGCCTGTAAATGTGAACCCAGCAAGTAACCACATGTTACTACTGCAAAAACATAATTTACATTCAACATCTGGATTTTGTGAACTGCATTCAAAATAAAACAGAATAATAATGTGAAGTGTTTGAGTGTAGTCCAGAGCTGTAATTCCATTTTGCTTTGCTTCTCTTAGGTGTTCAGCGAAAATGCTCTTCATTACAATCCTAACAATATCAGAGCAATTAATTATGCAAATGAAACTCTTCCTACAGGAGCGCATCCTTTTGAAAAATCAGCCTATTTTTACACTTTTCCAGTGCACTCATATAAAGAATGAAAATCTGGATGTACGGAAAGAAATCTTTCTGAGAAGAGACTAAATGATAAAGACCACTTAATTTAGGGCTCTTTACAGTGACTGAGTCCCAGTTAGATGAAACATTTTGGTTATATGTAAAATAATGATGGTATGTTGTAGGACTACGGTATATTTGCCTTCTGAGAGATTTCACATTTATCTAAAGAATGACTACACAGCGTGTGACTGCATTGCTCTAGTCAAGAACATGGGAATCCTGTCTACAAGTAGAGGCTACTTATACTCCTCAGACAAGTTACGTAGTGGGAAGACATTTTTATTTTGTCAGTAAATTAAGTAATGAAATATCACACAATGCCAAGCTACATAAGCCCTGCAGCACAATGCCAACACACAGATATAAATGCTTTTTTTGATCCAACTTCCATTCTGTGCTAAGCCTCAGCCTAAAATTGGCATTTGGAAGTAGGCCAAACAATATGAAGGTTCTAGACTCCAGGAAGCAGAAGAAAAAATCAATCTATAAATACTACATGTGCAGGGAGTAGTTCAGTACATTTCTTCATAAGACGTGAAGTTAACAAAACAAGGTTTTTTTAATCCATCAGATAATGATCCATAATTTTCATATCTCTTTATTGTCATTTTTTTTTTTCTTTATAGATACATTCTCTTATGCAGAAATGGGAAACTGAGTAAAAATAGCACATAATGTTATTTTCCCTTATACCAGTAAAACTATATAATAATACACCCTCCTTGGCCGCAGTAGAGAAAGTATAACAAAAAGCTTGTGGGTCCAGATAAGGACAGAAAGATCACTCAGAATTACAGTCACAGGCAAAACTGACTCAACTTGGGGAAAACTAATTCAATTCATTGTCAATCAAATCGGACTATGGTAGTGAGAAAATAAAAATTAATCTTAAAACATCTTCCCCTCAACCCCTGCTTCTTCCTTGGCTTAACTCCTAATTTCCTCTACCTCATACATACTAGTGGCGCAAGGAGACAGGGAATGGGAGTTGTGGTCACTTCATCACACGTCATCTCTGCTTCTCCTCTCGGGGAGGACTCCTCACACTCTTCCCCTGCTCCAGTGTGGGGTCCCTCTCATAAGAGACAGTCCTCCATGAGCTGGTCCAACGTGAGTCCTTCCCATGGGCTACACTCCTTCAGGAACAGCGTGACTCTCCACGAGGTCACAAGTCCTGTGAGCAAACCGGTTCCAGCATTGGCTCCCCCTTACCTGGGTCCACAGGTCCTGCCAGGAGCCTGCTTTACTGTGGGATTGCCATGGGGTCACATCCTCCTTTAGGTAACCACCTGCTCCACCGTGGACCTCCATGGGCTGCAGAAGGACAACTGTCCTCACCATGGGATGCACCATGGGCTTCACGGGAATCTCTGCTCCAGTGCCTGGAGCACCTCCTGCCCTCCTTCTTCACTGACCCTGGTGTCTGCATAGTTGTCACACTCACATATTTTCACTCCTGTTCCTGGCTGCAATTGCATAGTTACTTTTTCTCCCTTCTTAACTATCTTACCCTAGAGGTGCTACCACCATTGCTGATGGGCTAAGCCTTGGCCAGCAGTGGGTCCATCTTCAAGCCATCTGGCATTGGGTCTATCAGACATGGGGCAAGCTTCTGGTAGCTCCTCACAGAACCCACCGTTGTAGCCATGTCACTACCAAAACCTTACCATGCAAACCCTATACAGGGTTACAGAATTTTTTGTAAAGGAACACTTGTAGCATTTGTAAGTCAGCATGGGGGCATTTATTATATAATGATATTTCTATACTTATACAAGGAAATAGTTTATAAATAAATATAAACATAAATTAAGATTTTTTACATTTTTTCTACAGCATGAAAGGACACTTCATTTGAGGAGAGGTATTGAAAAACTATGCAGATCATGTTATACATTGACAGAAACAGAACACACAGTGTTCAGTGTAGCAGGGCCACGTCTGTATACTTCGGAAGAAAATGGCCATTGGTATTGTGTCATGCAAATTTACAAATATTTGTTTTTATAAAGAAAAGGAAGAAAAACATAAATAAAAGGCTATTATTTACTATTATTAGCATAATATTACTAAGAAAAACATGTAGTGGGACTGATCATAGCCTTTTTATTAGCACACATTTCAGAGATATCCCAAATTATCTTTTAGTTGGTTTCCTTATTAATTCAGCTAGAGAAGACACATCATTACAAGATTAAAACTGCATTATTATCATTGGGTGATATGAAGCTTACTGGAAACAATAGTTGTTGTGACAACAATCACTGAAAAAGAAAATTAAATACGTCTAAAAGTACTACTGATAAGGCTGTAGTCAGAATACTCTTTTTAATCTACATTATAACAAGTAAGTGTTTTTTTCTTTCAGGTTGCTAAATCATATAAATATTAGACTAAATTGCACCAACATTAGTGCATTACTGCAGTGCTTCACTTACATGAAAGTAGGAAATATTTACTAATTTGCCAAATATGATATATCAGATGACTCTTGGAAATACTTATCCACATGATTCATGAAAAAGAAAGTTGTTTCCAGCAGGTAAGAACAATACAGATAAAGAAATGTTTTGTAATGCAAATAAAAAGCATGAAAAAAACAAACACTTCCATCAGACTGACTGTAAAATCATAAGATTGGAGAGTATGATATGCATTAAGCATAATTATATACAAATGCATACTTTGAAAATGAACATCAAAAGTGTGTTTATATTGCAGAGAAATTAAGCACATGTCCCAGTTAATATTAATAACTTCGTTGTTATATCAGCGCGTTTTCATTTTAAGAGCATTTTACTGTGTAGTCTTTCCCGCAGAGTCAGATTCTCTCTTACACCAAAACCACATGGGTAGACCACTGCTGAGGGCAAAGAAGATGGAAGTGGCTTGTCTGCCACTGATGCTTCCAAATGGGGTATTACAAAATCATACATGTGACCTTATACAAGGTCCTCTTATATGCACTGCTCTAGATGATAAGCACATGCACAATTTGAGGAATACACGAATCAGAAAATGAAATAAAATAGATCAATGGGACAGTAAAATAGAAGCTGAAAGTACTGAGGAAAATTATGGAGGAAAGGAGTTCTCCGATACGGAAAGCCTGGAATTAACTGTTAGCAAGCCACTCACATTTTTCTGTTTATTAATTGAAATTACAGATTTAAATGGGAAAAATAAACCTGTGGGACTACACTGTCTAACCAACCAGGCAAAAGTGACTGCCATCTGTTGAGGGGAGATCAGAGAAGCATAAAATGCAGGAAACATAATAGGAACATTCAGAGTCAGCTAATTCATACTAGACTGGCTAGAAAACATGCAGGGATGCTGAGGCAGTGTTTTTAGAAACAGTCAATGATTCCTGGACAAGAAATGATTCCTAGGCCAAGCCATACAAGAAATTCCCAAGGAGAAATAATTCTCCTGACGTTGAGTCACTCCATAGGAAGGTATCATAATGCTACTGTTGAAGAGCCACTTTGTCATAGCAGACGCAGCACACTTTGTCTCGACAGTTTTGTGTGAATATCAAGACCTGAAAAATCCTGTACTGTCATGCAATATCCGAACAACATGAAAGTGAGAAAGCTACTTAAAAAGAAATTAAAAGGAGCAGCTAAATAAGTAAAATATTTACTGGAAATTTGGGAATAATTTTGAAGCCTCATGTTGGAGGTGCAACACAGAACACTCATTTTCAAACAAGATTTTAGAAAGAACAAAAGAAACTCAGCATGGGCAAATGACAGACTAAGGAAGGTTATTAAAAACAAAAAGTCATCCTTCAAAAACCTGAAATTCATTCTGAATTGAAAAAAAAATAAAAAATGAACTTCGTAGCTTAAATGTAAAAACATAGCAAGGCCAGACAAAAAAAAAAAAAAAAGAGTAAGTTAAAACCTTATCAGGATAGTTTGTCAGACAGCCTAAAGGCCCAATAAAAATCAAGGCATAAAATGAGTGCTTGGATGAGATGACAACATAGAAGACAACACAGCAGAAGAACTAAATTACTATTTTGAATCTCTCTGCATCAGGTAGCTGTTTGAAGACTTTTTTTTTAAGGCCAGAGCTGTTTTTCACTGAGAACGCAAAAGAGAATACAAATACCAGATTCAAATGTCAGGAGTGCAGCTTATAGAACAGCTTGACAAAATGAGTGATTTTAGATCACCAAAGCCAAACGCATGCTTCCAAGAGCTCTGCTGAAATTCAGGGAAGAAATTGCTGAACTACAGACTGAAGTATGTAACATTGTTCTTAAAGTTGCCTTGCTACCAGAGGACCAGAAGGAGACTTCCTCTGGAGATCTAGGGCACCACAAATCAATAAGCCTGTACTCTGAATGAAATGGATAGAAAATTTAACAAGTCTGAAGCCTCTATATAAATATATATACATGTATTGTCCTAAAAATACATTTGGCCCCTTGAAGGGAACTGTGAGACTGATGTGGCCCCTGGTGAAAATTAGTTTGACACCCCTGCTCTACAGCAATCTTAAGGAATTATCTTGGAACTTAAAAAGAAGAGTTGCTAGCAGAGAGCTGCAGCACTACACAGCACTGAGGGACTGCATGATAAACTGGAAAATTGTATTTAATGAAATGAAATGCCAAGTGTTGCACAAACGGAAAAACAAACCCAATTTTATGATGAGTCCTATAATTCTGTGTTCTAAGATGACCATTACCACTTAAGAATGAGATCATTGATTATAATAGATGGTTTCACAAAACTATCACTCCATTGTTCAGCAAAAGGAAAAAAAAAAAGTTAGGAATTAATAGGTAAATAATAGAAAACAAGACAGAAAATGTAATTATGCTACTATATAAATCTCCAATGCACCTGCACTTGAATGTGCAGGAGATACAAAAGTAATTCAGGAAAATGTACAAAAAACCCAACAACAAATGAGGTCAGAGTAAAGTCTATTCAAAAGTATTGAACAGTTTCCGAGTGAGGAAATGGTAGACAAACTAGGATGGTTCGAACTAGGCACCAAGAAGCGGTGTATGATGGCATCTCTAAGTTCAGTAGTGGTACCACGTAAGAACCCCTTCGCTTTCAGTCTTAGAACTATGTGCAATCAAACAAAACCAGCAGGTGACAGGTTCAAATAAAGAAAAAGGCTGATGTCCAATAAATATGTAAATCAGCTGTGGTAATATCCAAAGTGAAAGGCAGTTTGTTTGGATTCAAAAAGCATCAGAAGAAGATGATAAGGAAGAAAATGTCACTGGAATCTGTAAGGAATGGAAATACCACCTCTACCAGTATGTAACTGTTGGAGCGGGGAGCAGGGCTGAATTCTCAGGGCAATTTCACAATATACTTGTCATCTTCCTCCACTTTTTTCCAGTCATCTGCTTTTGCCTACTGTCAGAAGCAGAATAGTACCAGACAGGCTTTTGGTCTGATACACTTAGTGATAAAACTCATTGTTCTTAGTTAGGAAAATAAAAATATTTGATTTTTTTTTTTTTTCTGTTAGACTTCCCAATAACAGTTATGTGAATGTTAAACTTCTTTGCAAGGGAGCTTGAAAGGCCTTCTCTTGATCATCATACACGGAATGCAGAAGAGTTGTGCAGTTTCTGTCTTGACTACACAGTGCTGTCGTATATTCTGAGTACTAAAAGAGCTTAAGAATGTGTTCATTGTTGTGGAAATCTTTAAAACCTAGGAAGGGTTTCTAATGGTGTTCTTTTAATGTATTTGGAGATCTGTTTTAATGAACAGTGTATATACAAATATTTATACAAAAAAAAACCCAACCAACCAACTGACCAAAAAATGAAACAAGCCACCTGTTTTTGCAGAAGTTTTTTACTTGACATTGTAGAAGAGAGAAGAAGGGGTTTTATGTATTAAATAATTCAGCTACATAAGTGTTAAACAGTTGAGCAAGATCAGACTTCTATAGTACAGGTGCCAATTAGAATTGATCAAGTTACCGCATTATAATTAGTTATCACTTACCTGGTGAACCTTTGCCATTGACTGTATGCGTGCTCCTGATCTGGAACAATTGTAATGCCAAATGCTTTCGTTTAGGTCTGCCCATCTAGGTTGCAGTTGTGTGACAAAAAGGCCAACAGCATCCTGTTGTGCATCAAGAATAGTGTGGCCAGTAGGACCAGAGAAGTGATCGTCCCCCTGTACTCAGCACTGGTGAGGCCCCACCTCAAATACTGTGTTCAGTTTTGGGCCCCTCACTACAGTAAAGACGTTGAGGGGCTGGAGTTCAGAGGGGAGCCAACAACAGTAGTGAGGGGTTTGATGAGGAGCAGCTGAGGGAACTGTGCTGTTTAGCCTGGAGAAAAGGAGGCTGAGGGGAGACCTGAATCACTGTCTGGAACTACCTGAAAGGAGGTTGTAGCATGGAGAAGGTAGGTCTCTTCTCCTAAGTAGCAAGTAATAGGACGAGAAGAAATGGCCTCAAGTTGCACCAGGTGAGGTTTAGATTGGATATTAGGAAAAAAATTCTTCACTAAAAGGGGATGTCAGGCATTGGAACAGCCTTCCCAGGGAAGTGGTGGAGTCACCATCCCTGGAGGTATTTAATAGATGAGGTTCTTAGGGACATGGTTTAGTGCCAGAGTTAGGTTATGGTTGGACTCTATGATCTTCAGGGTCTCTTCCAACCAAAATGATTCTATGATTACCTACATAAAGGTTTGAATATAGCTTTATTTTTATGGAAAGTTTCATAAAAGACAAAAATTTCTGCAATCAAACATAGCATATGTTTCTTATATAATTCCTCATTTTAGTAACTCATGCTTCCTTTCATTTTTTCTCAGATGACATTTCTTCAATGCTATATTTTAGCTCAATTTTTTTAAGGAGAGGCAGTACACGAGAAGATAAAAATTGGTGGTCCCACCATAATGAGGAAAATGTTTCAAGGCAATAGAATTATTGCTCCTATCAAGTTCCTTGCATATACAAATCAAAATCTTCAATTTTTGAATGATTTTTCTACAATTTTCTAATTTCATAAAAAGATCTGCTTTTAATTGACATCATTAAGGATGATTGTATATCTGAAAGAAGAGACTGCAATAAGGACAGAATGAGTGATAATAGAGAATTTTAATTACATAGTTATTGACTGGAAAACAGCTATGCAAAACCCAAAGATAAGATGAAGTTAAAGTACAAGACTGGATACTACCAAGCTTGTTGAAGTGGGAAGAAGCCATTCTGTCATAATTTAGGAAAATAAAATTACACAGAAAATTTTACATAAAATTTGTGAAATACATAAAAAATTTTGTATAGCATGGGAAGTCTTGGCAATTATTAAGAGTGTGAGGGTAATATTCTCCTGGAGAAGATCCTAGCTAGCTGTCACAGGGTGAATGATTCTGTAAAACATCTTGACTTCCAGATAACACCTTTAGTATCTTCACCAAATATGCTCAGCAAATTTGATATCTCTGGAGCACTTGCAATGTGGATAACAATAAAGTCCAGAAGTTGTGCTTTGCCACCTGATGAGGAAATAACTCAGAAAACTGTACGTGAAGGAAACAATGTAAGCCTTTTGGTTGACCCATAGTCTGCATTCTGCATCAGATATTTTCTCAGCCATACAAAACATTGCCATCTACAGAAACAACAACAACAACAAAACACACACACACAAAAACAACCCAAAAGGAAAAAAAAACAAACCAAACCGAACCAACAAAAAAACCCCACACCACCCAACCAACCAAAAAAAAACCAAAACAAAATCAAACCAACAATAAAAAACCACCAACCAAACCAAACCAAACCAAACCACAGAAAAACTCGCAACAATTTAAGATACTGGAAAGAAATATAAAATAGGAATATGTAAAGGCAAAGTTAAGGGTTTCTAGATCTTATTCAGAAATCAATATTACATTAAATAGCAGATTAGCATGAAAGGTTCCTCAAGCCATCTTTAGCACTAGCCATTGTCAATCACTGTACCCACAGTTTAGGTTTAAAGGCAGGAAGTGCTCTTGGTTCTGTCATTAGGAATGTGAGGGCAATAAGAATTGTCACAGAGATAGAAGGTGTATAATCTCCAGCAGAGAAGGGAGGAGAGAAACAACTGCAAGTTGTAGGAGAGGATACTGTCATGGCTTGCTGGAGTGTTTTAGAGTTGGTATGAATTCCACCCTATTTTGCTCTGATGTAGTGTGATTTTTCCAAAGATATTTTGAGTGTTCTCCAATGTAGAGATGAACACTGCTGATGAGCACTGGGAAATAATTTGAGTAATGGCTGCAGAGCCTTCAACTGAAATTAATCTCAGCTAAATCTAAACAGGGAGGAGGGTTGCAGAGGTCAAATGTAGTTATGTAGTATGTAAAGAGTAGAATGAGCAAATAATTGAAAGGCTTTTGAAAAATATATAAACAGTCTGGTAGAAAGACAGACTGAGGAGAGTTTATACAAATAAGCAGAAGAAAGTTAAAAGGATAATTAGAGGAGCAAAGAAATAATATTGAATGTCAGATTGTATGGAATATTTCAATTAAAGGCTCTTCAACCATATCTGTAATGGAGACATAAGTTCGAAGGTCAAATAGTCCCATTAAAAACAATGATGGGGGATTAAAGACAGGGCACAAGGAAGTAGCAATTTTTAAAATACTATTTGGCTTCTGTTATTATAGCTGAACAAGAAGATGGAAAACTGCTTAGCAGAAGAACTCTATGTCTTGAAAAGATAGGTCAACTCCTAATAAGGTGCAGGTAAAACTGCAAGTAAATTAGTCATTTGGCTGCAAGTGCACGTTTTGCTGGTGTTATAGAGAGAGATGTAGGACATACAGGAAATACACCCTAACTGATTATAAATTAGAGTGTTTCTAGCTTATTATCAACTTTTTTGTATATAATGTTTTTGCCAGGTCTTATATAGCACTGGGGTACCACAAATGCCTTTACAATCATTTTCCTCAGAGCAGTTCATTATGGGCTTCTATAAAGTCAAGTAATAGACATTATCCAGGTTAGAGGCAGATTAATACACCAAGATGTACTAATCAAATCCAGAGGAGGGAGCATGCAACAGAAAAACTGAACCAGTTCAAACCTCTAAAGAACTGTATGGAAACAGGTGTTGGGAAAACCTAAGAAGATTCTTACAAAATATACAGAAATAGATTTCTTCACATCAGATACCAGCACTGCAATGAAATATTAAAGCTTTGACCTGGAAAACTGTCACAGCATATAAATGAATACACTAACCAGCTCAATTTATAAACTGTGGGTAAAATTCAAGTAGAGTATCATATTCAAAAGAACTGGAAATGTTCATATGGCATAAGTTTTAAAATAACATTACAGAACAAAAGCAGCATACACAGTATAAGATGAATTAGAATATTTTTACAACAGAGACAGATAGGAATAATATACAATGCACAGTAACTACAAAGACTTAAAGAGAAGATGAGGTTTCTGTGATTAAATACTTATTGAAAACAGAAGTCCAGTACCTTCTATTTCCAAAATTCCATGTTCACTATTCCCATAAAGGCAAGTGGACATTTAAAAGTATCTCCTATCAAAAAAGTGGGAATCAAGAGTTTGTGGAAGATTTGAATACCTGGCAACTTGAGTGTATCATTTCTCAACACCATTTTTTACAGTGAAGACTCAGACCTGTGCTGCCTTCTGCAGCCTTGGTTTGGCATTTTCACTTTTTAGTGCTTACAGGCAAGCTTGGCTTCATCAGCCTCTTCTCTATGACAGCTTTAATCAGCTAAAACAGTTTTCTTTGGTGCATCCCATCTCATGTTTATATCTTTACACCAGTGGAAGCTACAAGTCAAACCACAGGAAGGAGGAGCCTTTAGGATGCAAAATCAAAAGTGGATGGCTGTCCAGAAACCAACCTTCCCCTAATTACAGTGGTCTAGACAGCTAAAATAGCAGATACAGCTGCAAACTGTGAGAAATAGTGACAGTCTTTGTCATAGACACTATGGAAAAACTTTCCATTAGCCAGTTTTGGGACATTAGAGTGAAATCCAGCAGTCTCTGGAAACAGGAAGCTTTATCATTATTTGATTTTTCTCTCTGTAAAAGATCACAAATGAGAGGAGAGCCACATTAAAAATCTCAAGCCTCGTTCTTGGCTAAAACTCTTAATGTCTCAAATATGATACCAATAGATGCAATTCCACTTCAGTCCTCACAGACTACATATTCCTTAAATATTCCCTGACAATTCTACAGCAAAATATACTTGCGTCATAATGAGACTCGATTATTGTAAACTCCTCTTTAAAAAGCTCTCATCAGGTTTGTCACATTACTTCTGAATATAAGAACTCAACTGCTATGCTATTCTGATGAATTGGAAGTAAATTAGGCTATTCCTCTCTTTTGTATAATAACTGCTTATTAAACAGCTGATTTACTATAAAATGCCACTATTTTTTTAAAGCTCTTACTAATGTGGGCTGTGGCTCTGTTCTTGAATCTCTTTTTGATTGGTATTTGTGCTGTGGGTATCTCCTGTCATTTAAATACCATCCTGTCAGGTTTTTGGAAGATAAATATCTGTTTCATTGTTTACTTCAAATTTAAGGTGGTTCTAAATTAAGTCACAATTATATTTTTACAACTTTCTGTTGTTTAAAATTACAAATGTCTGGATGGATTTAGAGGAAATATATCAATAAATTTTTATTACTATGTTAACAATTGTTTGTTATTTCAGTACTTTGGATACCAAGAGTAAACATAATCACCAATAACCTGCTATATCTATTACACCAATGCAAAAAGTTCGTGCATTTCAACAAAATTATCAATATGAAGAATATATGCAAAAAGGTAAGACTTGAATCTTAAATCAGATTAAAGCACAAACCTGCTTTTATCATAAAAGTGGAGAGAAAAAAAGCCCTTGAATTATTTTCCTCTTTCTTTCTACATATCTCAAGCCATTACTGCCAACCCATCAAATGAAAACTGCATCTTCTAGAAGCTAAAATTGCGAACACTACAAGTCATGTTGCAGTTGACATGAAAACAACCATTGCTGGCATATCTTGTATTTTTACAGCTGACTATTCTCTCCCTGACATTTTTAGTAAAGTTGAGCAATATCCAGATTCCAGCCTTGATACCAGTCGGCACAGCAACATTCATCTTAAGATGACATCTGTTGAGAATTTTTCAATAACTTAATGGTTATAAAGCATGTGAGGAGGGGGATAATAGAAGGATTATGACATAAAAATGCTAAAGCCCTTGTGGGGGAACTGCTGCACATAAAGTTTTGATTTGGTAATTCAAACTAATGCAGTTTGTAGTCCTCTAGAGAGAGGGCAATAATAGTGCACAATATGCTCTTAAACACTGATGCATAACACATTGTGTTAGAGCCAAAAGGCACTGTACAATATCATTATGGTGCAGAGAGAAGTAGCAACTTTAGGAGTTTCTTTCACAAAGATCTGAATGCACAGGTAACAAACAATGCTATTGCTCTCCTTTCTATGTTCCTATTGCTTCTAGGCTCCTATGCTTTGATTCATTTGGGTATCCTAGGAAAACATGACATTTAATGTTAATATGGGAAAATGATAAAGCTAAGAATATAAAGATCAATGTCATGCTGTACATATAGGCTTCATTTTTTTTTTTTTTTTCCAGAACCTGAGAAACATTAAAATTTAGGATTTTTCCTCTGTGAAATCTAATTAAATAAGGAATGTTAGGATTTGGATAAAGCTAGAAAACATAGACAAAATTACAGATTCCTCTACTTATAATGGACACAAATTTAGTACTACTAGTAGTTTATTGAGGATAAAAAACACGCAAAGAGAAATTCTTAAAATGGAACAGAGAATTATTATATAATTTACAAAAATCTTGTACAAAGTGCAAAAGATTTTTTTTTTTTCTTTTGCCTATTATTGTTGCAGTCCGTTTATTTAATTTACATTTTTGTGCTGCTGGATGCAATGCGGAACACAACATTTAAATGAGAACACAATTTTTTTATTACTTCTCCATGACTTCTGGCAGTGTGAATTTAAGGTGACAAAACTAATCTGATTGAATGATAAATTGTCTGTACCAGGACAAAGCAAAATAAATAAATAAATATTCTACCATATTAACGGATTTTATAGAAAATGCATGTATAGATGACTTTTCAGTACATAAGGACCCCATCATTCACTTCCTGTAAATATAGTGATAACTTTCTGGATTTTCTAATCTGAGTCAAAAGTTTAAGGAAAAGGTCTTGATATTTAAAATACTTTTTTTCTCCTGAGAAATCTTTTAAGATAAATAACAACTTTTGTAACTTCACATAAATGGTGTTTCATGTCATCTCCCTTTTATCATCTGAAAATCAGTTTTCTAATGCAAAGTGGTCTCACCATACTTAATGATACCAACATGTACAAAAAAGGACAACCAATTGCATTCCAGTGAGCTTGTCCAATGGGGTAGGATCAATTGGAATCTCAGGAGCCTGCTTCCCTCAACTGCCTCTAAAGAATTAGCCCAGACAACTAGTTTACCTAATTATGATTAACGAAGATGAGTGGAAATTCTATAGCAATGACCCAGTAGGGAAGCTGTGGAAAAAAATGGAGAAAGAGATTTACACTCCTCCATGTGGGTGTCCAGTGCCATTTCACACAGTGAGGGTAAATTTCTTGGCTTTCTGCTGCTACTTCAGGCAGCTGTGCCTTTTCTGTAAGTCCTAGGTCATTACTGCCATCCTATGCTGATGTACCAGCGAGCTGTGGGTGTGTGAAATGAAATTAGGTGCTGCTGCTGCTCCCTCTTTCACTCATTATGGGTCTATGGGTCCTCTCCAGTAAGGGGAAAATGAGTCTGTCCTTGGCAAGGGATCAGACTCTGAGGCCTTGCCCAATTTTGAGTGTAAGATCTAGTACTACAGCGTTAGAGAGAAGCCAGTGAGTCTGTTCTGTGTAGACCCTTGCACTTCACTGTGGTCTTCAAGATATGTGCTACACAAGAACTTGTTCTTCCTCCAGTGTGCTCCTGAGGCACATGAGTCTATGAAAAAGTACATCATGCCTCATCATGCTCAAGAGACTCACACTGTGTACAGCACTTGTGTCAACAGAAAGCTTTGCAAAGGGGTTAAGATCTTCCCAGAGTTATTTATGTGCCATGTGATTGAACTTAATTTAAATTAATGTCTTTTTGGTATTCCAGAGCATATAGCAGCCAGTGTCTCCTCTTTTGCCATTCAGCTGCACTTTGACTTTTTTTTTCTCACACAATGCTGGTGACAGTAAAAAATTCTCAGGCTCCTTTCCAACTTCTCCCATCTTTTCCATTAGGAGCCTGCACTAACGATTTGTCAAGCAAATGGAAGATTTTCCATTTAAAGTCAAGGTCCTAAATCAAACTGTTTGGTGGGAATTTTCTTTTTAAGCTGAGGTGTTTTTAAGTTTAATCATGCCTCTGGGAACAAGAAATTAACAGACAGCGGATCCCAAAAAATGTAGGCATTGCTTGTTAGAGTGTTATCCAACAATGCTGCAAACAGGACTCTGGGGCTCCCAAAAAGGCAGCTGTTTACTGCAAATGTGCTGATTTGAATGTGTCTTGGATAGATTCTTCCTGGCAGAATCTAGGTTGGATCAGGTACTGCCTGTTGTAAACAATGTGCCCTGTGATTGTGTATGTCTCATCTAGAGCAGAACAGTACCAGCACATTTTTCTAGTGAAGCATAGAATATTGTGAAACTTTGATGTTAGAGGCATTTCTCAAAGGCAAAGTACCCCCTCTGCTGTCTTGAAACACCTGGAAAGGTGCAGGAACATAGGATGTTGCAAACTTCTGAATGGTGGACAATGTTTCCTCACTCACGCCTGGTCCACAAGTGGCAAAGGTAAGGTTCCATCTGCACTGTTCCCTCATAGTGGTTTAGCCCCAGCCAGCAACTAAGCACCACACTGTCACTCACTCACCCACCTCTGTTGGGATGGAGGAAAGAATCAGAAGAGTAAAAGTGAGAAAAGTTGTGGGTTGAGATAAAGTCAATTTAGTAAGTAAAGCAAAAGCTGTGCATGCAAGCAAAGCAAAACAAGGGATTCATTCACTACTTCCCATTGGCCGGCAGATGTCCAGCCATCTCCAGGAAAGTCAGGCTCCATCACAAGTAACCATTACTCAGGAAGGCAAACGTCTTCACCCCGAACCCCTCCCTTCCTTCTCCTTCCCTCAGCTTTATATAATGAGCATGATGTCATATGGTATGGAGTATCCCTTTGGTCAGCTGGGGTCAGCTGCCCTGGCTGTGTCTCCTTCCAAATGTCTTCTTGTTGGCAGGACAGTATGAGAAGCTGAAAAGCCCTTGACTGCTGGTTCCTCTGGCTTACAGCTTAACAACTAAACCATCAATGTGTTATCAGTATTATTGCCATACTGAATCCAAAGCACAGATGTATACCAGCTACTAGGGAGAAAATTAACTTTAAACCATCTGAAGCCAGGACATCTCTCTTGTTCATGAAGACAGAATGTCAGACAACAATGACTGCACTTCTCCTCTAGGCCATTGCCCATTTACTAGTGTACAAGCAAACCATGAGGTGGAGTTGGGAAAGCATACGTGCTACCCCAATCGTTCAGCAAGATAAGTGATTTAGATGCAAAAGAATAGCTTTCCTTTTACCCATTTTTCTCAGCCTGCAGGTTCTGGGACACTTATCTGGTGGGATATGAGACATATATTTTCTTTGAAAAGAAAATTTTGTGATATAAATTCTGCCCTTTTTAAAATTTTATTTTAATATTTTGTGGCACATCTAACAACTAAACATCTCAAAAGTCTGCTCCATGCTTAAAATATAATGAGGGAAATTACATGGAATATATTTAAATCTTTTTATGTTTTCTTTATATATATAGCATCATAATCCCTAGAATGAGAATCTGCTGCATTGTTCTATTGCCAAAGTGATGTCTACAAATGAGGGCTCGGGGAATTGCTGCAGGTTTTCTGATGAACTGAGCCAACAAACCACTGTGGACACAAGCCTGAGTTTTCAAATGAAGAAAGGAGAGGCTTTACACATGCAAAGATATTTGTCTCTCTTCCCTTCCAGATTTATTAGAAATAAAATGCAAAAACTAAAAGCACTTGCATGCTCCAAGTTCCACCTCTCCTTTCCATCTGTATTATTTGTCAGGGTAAAAGATTCTACTGTTCTTTACAGTTGTTAGTGATCAGTTAATCAATATGACTTGAAATTTCACTGTTTTGACCATCTTCTAAACACTTAAAAAATACTTAAATGCCATTTTGCAGACAAATTAGTTGTGAAAATATATCTATCTATCTATTAGTGCAACTTTCAGTTAATTTTTTTTACAAATAAATATATTCTATGTTATTCTTTTCAAAGAATGTTTGATCTAATAACTTCTAAAGATGGAATCTTGTTTGATTTCCTCGTTGTTTAGTACCTAAAAGAAAAGTCTGAAAAAAACAAAAGATGCATGTTTGCTTAGCTACTTAGCATTAGAAGACTCAGTATTTTGTGAATTATAGAACAAGATTCAGTTTAAAGGATGAAATCTTTTATTTTCACCAGTTGCTTCCCTGCTTGAAAATACTAAGGAGTTTCAAGAATTCTAAATTAATGTTAAATATTTTAAGCAATTTTTATTAAAACAATTAATGAATTCAGTATACTCACACATTCAAAACCCAACTACTAAATATTTTTATAACAGTTCTTGTGTACATTAGTTGTATATAATGATCTGAATTACATAGGAAACCAACAAAGAAAGAAAAATAGGACTGTCTTCCTCCTTAGACCCCTTGTGCCTGTGCATGGCTACCTCATGTTCTGGAATTTGAATTATGTGGCTCTATGAGTCTTTGAACCTCTTAACTTTCCTTGTGGATTTGGATGGTATATATTAGATTATTGGATATTAGCGCAGAGGAGGAAACTTTCCTGAATACATTTTTAGAACTGTTTGGATACAGAAGGCCATGGTATCTACAGCTTTGGGAAATAGTTAATGTTAAGGCACAGTATGCAGTAACAGCTAGGGAACTTTCAAAATCATGGATACTGAAATAATTTCTTGTACAACATAAGCAGTATTTAGTTGCTTCTGAATAGAGAGAAAATATTTATTGCAGTTTTACATTACATTCATGGTGTTTTTTGAAATGAAGTGCTACCTATGCTCTAGACTCTTTCCAGTCAATCAGAATGCAGAATTCCTTTTCCGAAATGCTTATTTTATTATTCTACAAGAAAGCCACATTCCCTGAGAATAATTTGTTACCAGCAGTTGTGCTTTGCAGTCCACTGTCTGAGGTGAATCCAACATCAGTTATGGCTTTAACATATAATAAAGTGTACAAATAACTGTTTTAAAGGCAGTATTCTTGCTGTAGTTTATATTCAAGGGTTTATAACCAAGGTTGTATATCAAGAAAATTTTGTAGTTAGAACTCTGAAATGGAAAATGTCCCCCAAATCAGAAGGCAGGACCCACTCTATCAAGTTTATAATTAAGCAATAATCCCAAGAAACGCAGTCATTACCAGCATTTAATGACTACTTTGTTGGTTAACAGCTCAATGTGAAGTTGAGGATTGTTAACACTCTATCAAACTTCTTGTTAAGTGTGCTAAGTTTTTATTTAAACACACTTGGATTGCAGCTGGAAAGCTGTGGGGGGAATCAGGCATTCTCGAGTGGCTAATGACCAATTTTTTTCCATCACTCAGAACACAGGGCACATTCCTTTATGTTTATATAATAGCTGTTAACTACAGATGGCTGGTGCCACCCGATTTTGGTACTTTGTGTGACCTTAGCTAGTTGATGTCCTTTTGCTGCTGAGTTTTTGCAGGATAATAGAAGTTTATCTTAGAGGCCTTCGGAGAATCCAGCCAAGAAGGCATAATAATTACCTTGGTAATCAATAGGAAGATAGAAAGTGTAAGTACCTTTCCAGAAGCTATGACAACATCTGCTAAAGTCAAAAGGAGTGCAACATACACCACTTCTGAAAATTGTGGAAGTATCATTCATCTTCCTTGAACTGTACAAATCAAGTGGTAATACGTTACCTGAAAAAGTTTCACCATTGTCAGTAATCAGCTGTAAGTACAATTTTAATCAGAATCAGATTTATTCTGATGGGCCAGAAAGGAAACTATTTCACCTTGTTGGGTAGGGTGACTGGAAATTAATCTTTCAAAGCCTCCTGAGATAACATTAGCTGAAAAGCAAAGTCATACCTCTGAATTAACTGCAATTTTCTTCTGAATCGCCTGTGACAAGCAGCCGTGTTCCTCTGTTTCATGCAGCCACGGAGGTGCTGCTACATTTAAGTTTTACAATTACTTGCCAGACAGGTAGCAGAATTTTCAGTGCAACAGAAGAAGACTTACATCAGCGGCATGGGTCAGACTTGCGGAAAAGTGACAAGGAGAGGCAAAGTGTGTAGAAGAAGAGATGTCATGCATGGGTTTGTTGACTTTGTTGAAATATCCACAACAGTCATGGAGTCACACAAATTCCGCCTAATCAACCCAATAACTTATTATCAAAAGGATCTATTTCTTTGTCACGTCTGTCAGGGTAATCCGGAATTCATTATCATATTAATGTCCTGACTGGGCTCCTCTGGACCTCTGAGTTTTGTTTGTTGAAGAGCTTCCTGGGGTGCTTGGAGAAACAAAGCGCGCTCTCTGGAACATGAGGCATTCAGAGCGGCGTACAGATGGGCCCAGGCTCTTTGTTCCTCTCTGCCTGGGAGGCTGTTATGGGAAGCAGCCAACCTGCAGTCTGTCACAGCGAACATTGTCAAGTCATTGTGTACTTTTAATTGTTACTATGTACATGGAATCTGAAAGGTCGCTCTGGATATATAGTACAAGTGCACAGAGCCCTTTGCCAGACCAAACAGCTGTCCTGTGGTGTTCCCATATTCAACTCCAGTCACCTTTCCCTCATTGAAGGATCCTTCTGACAGAGCAATTAAAACATATGATTTATTTACTAAACAGTCAATAAGGAAATCTTAGAAGTGAACTCTTTCACCACTTCACTGTTTCCCATGTGGCTGTCTTAACAGGTCCTTTTATATTTTAAGCAATTATTTCTGCCCCAATGATATCACAGACCCAGCAAGATTAATTAAGGAGCTGATAGCAAAGTACAATAACAACCTCAAAATACAATCAAAGAGGTCAAACTGTATACCAAATTCTGCACTTCAACATCACAGATAAAATAAAAATCCCTAAGTTTGGCTTGCCTGCAAGAGATAAATTACATTCTTTTCTTTATTAAAGGTATGTGCATATTTCTTTAGAAGACTTCGTGTAGTTTCTCATTTTTATCTGCAGCATAAAAGAATCAGTCTTAAAGGAAAACTTAATTGTATATGGTGTGAATAATCCTTGGCTGTAGAAGCACCGCTCACCAGGGAGTCTACAAGCCATGTTCAGTCTAGATATGCTAATATTTGTTTTCCCATCGTGCACCTCAGATTCTGTTTAGAAAAACAGGAATGCTTGCTAACCACAACTGAACACTGATATGATGATATTTCTAAATTTTTGCTAAGTAAATGTGGCTTAGCTCTATTATTATGTAAGCAAATCCATTGATTAATAAATACTTTAAAATTATTACTTTTAAGCTGAAAATATAAAGAGACTTCCACTTCCTCCTTATTCTGTTTATCCCAAATGTACAAAATATGAAGAACACATACAAAATGTGTAGTGAAGAATATGGTCATTCTCATGTGGCTGTGCTGTATTAAAACTTGATAATGAATCATTTGCATGCTGCAGATATGTAAAAAGTAAAAAATATGTATATGAATTCCTATCTATACATGTGTGTATGTGGGAAAATAATACTATATTTAATGTCCTTGAAAACAGAATTTAACATTAAAAAAATCAGAGACAGTTAACATAGATAAACTAATCCAGCTTCTAAAGTATTATATCGACAGCTCTTAATGATTAATTGTACTAAATGTAATTCTGAGAGCCTTGCACTGCTGAAAATGTATATTGTTGTATAATGAACCAGGTGTTCTTTAATTTGGTACTGATTTCCAACTCTTTTGGGGCATGGGGTCCTTTTCCTCTTTCCCTGTTTGTTTTCTCTTCTGATTTTCCCTGTCTGTTTTCCGTGTTCTTTATCCTTACCCTTATCTTTACCTTATATCCCCCTTTTTGTTTTTTTCCTTGTATATAAAACAAAAGAAAATCTGGTTTAGTACTGTAGTAACATATGATAATGAAAATAACCTTCAGAATTTTCCAATACCCATTTCAGAAATTCATTTATGACATTGAGATGGATTTTTATGATATTATTGTTATTAGTGTTATTGTTATTCTCTAGTGCTTCTTAATGATCCTGGTCATAGAAGTGAAAACAGTGAGACTTATACAATTAAATTTGTGAAATTTATTATGATGAAAGCCTTTCCAGATAACATTACTAACATTTGTTTAGCTAACTACATTTCTCAGCAACTCATTGTTTACACAAATAGTTATATATATATTCAGTGTTTGTTTAGGTATTAGCAACAACTCAGCTTCACTCACCTCTGCAGCTGTTGAATGAAGATCACTAGTAGATCACCTCAGCTTGCAAATCCGTTTCATTTCCCTGAAAAAGCCTGAAAATCCTTGCTTTCCTGACTTAGGATTTAAACCAATTGAACTGTGACTCAGGTCACTGTGAATAACTTACTAGTATCACAGAGAAACAATTAAAATAAAAACACTGAAGAATGAGTGCAAACACTGCTAATGAGTGCAACAATTATCTGCCAAAATGGGTCTTAGACATTAGTTTATAGTAATTCCAGTTGCACAAAAAACTGTTTCTGAAGAAAGAAAAAGTATGGAACTACTCAAACTGGGATTGTGTCTGAGTACTCCAAAGCAATCTTTAGGTGACCATAAATAAACCTGTGTTGATCATTTATTTAGAAGTTCTCAACATTGATCAAGAAACCTCTTCTGACACAGAAGTCTGCAAAGTACAAGACAAAGCAAACCAAAGCAGAACCCTATGTAATGGCTGAAAGAGTGAGTTTGAGTCATACATTTGTACTCAATATACATTTTACAACCTTTCACCTGGGACTTTTTGATTAACTTCTTGATTTTTCACAAAAGAGAAGCAGAGAGAAATTTGATCAAGAGCAATTGCACACATCATGAGAAACACTTTCATGTCACAGGCTGTTTTATTTCACCTTAGCCTTCCCCCAGAAAACTCTGTGGGGTGAAAACTCAAATTAAGCAAATCCATGTTGAGGTCGATGAACCTAGGACTCAGTCCATAGAACACCATGCCCAGTGGAAAGAAGACATTTCACTCTGTGAAAAGATCCTAATAGGCCTAAATGGTATTTATTTTTTTTTTTTTAAATGTATTTTGTAGCAGTATAGAACCACTTCAAATGAACCCTTTTCTTTGAGAGGCATGATAAAAGCCAATAATAAACACTTGTCTTATAACACCTAAGATTATACCCGATACAATAGTCTGATTATACCTTGCCGTAGCTTTAAATCCAAGTTGGGACTTCTCTGCTGTTGTCAGCTCATAACTATTCTTCAGCATTTTTTTTATGGGTGCCTTTGTCTTTCAAAATAACTGTACAAATAGGGAGCAATTTAAAACAGCTACCTGGAGGTCAGGAGTGGTGCTGCTGACATGCTGTACTGCTTCACAAGAGGGTGCAGGCACAGAGGAGGGATCCCAGAATGTGTTGCTGGATGGGGGCAGCCCCTTGCATCCACTAAACCTCCCCTCTGCTTGCACCTGGTGGGCACTGGCACTCACCTGACCGTCCAGTGAGACAGTCTGGTGGGCAATAGGATGCCAAAAAAAAGAGAAGGAGTAGTTTTATGTCAGTTGATTCCACTGGGCCAACCCTCTAGAGAGCCAGAGAAGTGCCACTGCCAGGGCAGGAGAGAAGGCGGGTGCACATGGCCAGGACAGGGATGAAAGGCAGGGAAAAGGGAAGATCACTCTGTCTGGGGGCAGTTAGCTGTCAGATCAGATTAGCTGTATCATAAAACACTGCGTTATGGCACAGCTCCAACACAAATCCAAGGCCTCAGCACTTGAATGGGATGAGGAAGCTCATTTGTATGCTCCTGCATTCAGGACGTGATTTCACCATGCAGTGGATTAGTGAACTGATCTGTGTAAAAAGCAACACAAAGTAAACGAAAACAGAACATGAAAAAAGGGTGTTTATTTTGAGCACCTCATTTTTTTGATCTCTTTTCTACCACCACCTGCAATAGTGGTAGGAAGATACGATGGTGTAAGGGAAGATGAGGATAGAGACGTCTTCAACCAGTACTGCCACTCAAACTCCATTACTGTAAAATTAAAGTCCAAGTTCATCTGCCCTTATAACCACCCTTATAACCAAGCAATGGTTTGGTTCATTGTTTAAGAATGTCATTCATGCACTTTTGAGTATATTTCTGTGGTAGTTATTTCATTTATGAATAGTACACTTTATCTAAAAGTATACTGCACTTGAAAAACCTGAAAAGGCCTCAGATTTTTTTTTTTTCCTAAAAAGAAAATTACTGTTAAAAAGAAATTATTCACCTGGACACTGTGTGAATTTTCTTAATTCACTGCCGAAGTGATAGTCACCTGTATGGATATACTCTAACTCAACAGCAGAGACACCATTCTATGATTTATATTAATTTATATGACATTAAAGTCAATATTATGAGTTCTGTTTAACTATTAGTGAAAAACATTTTCGAATATAATGCAAAATAGTGCCACTGTAGAAGTCTGCATAAAATTGGTTTCTTTTCTTTCTTATTTTCACTCTGATTTTAATAAATAATGTCCCAAATTAATCTGAAACAAACCATTTCCAAAGTAAATGAGGAGGTCATGAACATTGCATTTGTCTCTAAAATGGAAGAATTATATCTTAACATATATAAGCAGTAAACAGAGAATATGTTGGAGTATCTATCTTTGTAATGCTGATGCTTATATGGAATAGGAAAGGATTTAATGATCACAGTGAAATGACTTTTAACACATTAAAATAACCCTACAAACAAATAGCCCTTCCCCCAAATTTTCATGTCTGATTTGAACAGTGTCTAGAAGTTCTGAAGTTGATATTTCTTGAGATTACACAATATGTGGATATTTTTTTCCCCTGCTCATGCTTAATTGTTCCTCCTTGGAAGATCACCTGGCCTGTGTTGCTAGCTGTCCGCTGATTTTCTCTCTCATCTTCTGTATCACAAATCTTCCTTTCCACCTGTTCATTCTCCCCATAAAGAACTTTTTAATTTTCTGACTTTACAAATAGCACACATAAAAAATGGTCATTCATCTGCTTTAGGTGTTCCATTTTCCATCTTGCTCCCTGCAAATGGAGCTGGAGGACTTTCTGCATGTACATCTGCTCATCATGGAATCAATGCTCTTCATGCAGCAAGACCTGGGATGATCAATAATGTTCCTACCTGGAACCAGGAGAGGAACAACAGCCACAAAATGGGCTGAAGAACAGGAACTTCTGGGGCAAATTTTCTTTTCAAGGAAGCAGAAGAGGAGAAGGAGTCCTGTATTTTACTGTGCAAAGGAAAGGCAAAGAACCCAGTTCTGACTAGCTAAGAGACAATGGCAAAGGGCAGACAATATAAGATATATTTTCTGTATTAAATGTTTCCCATGTAGATATTGAGGAGAGATGGAAAATCCTCAACTCATGAAAAGCACAAGCTGCTCTGAAACCGTATTCCTGATTTTTCCTAACCCTTTTGACAAACTAGCCTTTCAGACTTTTGTTTTATAGGAGTTTGGAATACAATATATTAAAAATACGGAGTGGGGTGCTATGTAGTCGGTATGCAGTTGGTCATATTTTTATTCTGGATCATGTTTTAGATCCATGGTGGTAAAATAATAATACATATAAATATATATTTTCAAGTAAAGACTAACAGCCAGGCTTAATAATCTATGCATAAAGGCTAAGAAATACACAACATAAAAACAGATTAATCAAATGTTCATAAATTACAGCGAGTTACATTTAAGCGACATGTTCTGAAAAAGTATGAAAGATCCTGACATTCAAAGCAGTTTGTGTTGAATATCATTGAATCATATTACTTTGAAAATATTTCTTACTACGATTGCAAAGCTAAAATGTATCATTGTGACCCCTTTCCAGTAGACATTCTAAGCTATTGTATAATATAAAATATTTCACCATCCTGAAGGTATAAATAAATAAAAGAGATTTGTTATGCTAGTCACAATGCTAATGCATAATAGTCCCACTTTTCAATTTACTGATTATTACTTTTCCAATTTATCTAATCTTTAAAATCAAAGGTGAATTCTTTGCTGAGCATCCACCCTCTCATATTTTATTTAACTTCACCCTTGTTTCTGCTTTGTATCCGCCAGCTACTGTAGTTTCATTTCACTCCAATCCATTTGCTGCCTCAAATAAAAAAAAAAAATAAAAAAAAAGAAGAAGAAAAAGTAGATAAATATAAAGAGAGAGAGAGAGACAGCAAGAAAGGGAGAGAGAAAAAGAGAGGAAACTTGCAGTGGGCAAAATATATCAATTAAAAATTAGGGTAAAAATAGTCTTTCATGTGCAGTGAATGTCCCTGAGCTAGATTAACATTGCTGTGAGCATGTTGCACTAGTCAGTTCATTGCCTGAGGAAAGTTTGCAGGCAAAATTCATCTGCACAGCTAGCACACTTGAAAGACTCAGGCACAGGGCTGTGTTCATGGCCTGGCAACAACAAAACACCTGCTTGAAGTTGAGACAGAATAGCAAGCTGGATGGAGTTCAAAAGAATCGAATGATAATCACATTCTGATTAACAAAAAAGTGAATTACTGTAGTCCTTTGTCACTAGTTGGCCTATTTGCATACTATCTTGCAATGCCCAACAGGTTAGAACTTTTTAGTTACACATGGTCAAACATTAAAAAATGGGAGGAAAAAGCTTTACGCCTGTGTAACTTAGACGAGTAGCATGCATATTGTGTGTGTTACATCTTCTTAATGCTACATAGTCTGATGTCTGCAAGTGCAAAAAAAGCTCCACCCACTATCTTTCCTCCTTCCCCCATCTTCCAAAAATATACTAGGCAAATGACAAACACAGCCTATAATTTTGTTTGCCACACGTGCTTTTAATATATTTGACAACAAACAACTGAATATTAAACCAATTTGTTTCAGCAGATGAAAGTGAGTAATTTTAGATTCAGTCCATTAGAGCTGCTCTTGGCTATGTGAGCTTTTTGAGGTTTATCAGCAAAACCCCCTGTAACAATCTACAATGCCAGAACATAAAACATGGAATGTACTACCTTAATTTCATACTGGATGCCTTTTGTTTCATAATTGAGTTTTCTGCGCATACCCTGGGTTTTATTTTAGATTAGTTTCAAAACTGAATGTTGTCATGATAAAATGAATACTTCTGTATTCATATCTTTACATTGCTAATAAGGTAGTGAGGCATGGAAAAGTGGAAATAGAAAACATAATAAAGTCAAATTAATACTGCTGCATGTTGTTTTCCTTTATATTATAAATGTAATATTACTCCATAGGTATTTATTAAATAAACTCCTTCTTTGCTGCAGTATAAGCAAAGACCTTCTGGACCATGTTTTCCATTTATTCAAATAATAGGCAAAGCACAGATTAGTTGTGGTGTATATTACACCTTCAATTTCCCTGGCAACCTCCCTCCTTTGTAGGAAAGAGTTTGACAAGAAGTTACCTCATGAGATCACTTCCCTACTGTAGTTGAGATCAAATATGTCATTGCAAATATATCATTTGTCTAGTTTGTTCTTAAAATTTCCACAGCTGAAAACTATAGTCACAGAATATATTACAAAAAAACCCCAAACACCTAAATCTCCATTATTCCAATTTAAATATAAGTATGCTTTCATTTGTGCCTATTACTTCTTATGCTCCTCATCTTGGACAAGGAAAAGATATTACTCTGTTTCTCACTTCAGTAACCTTCTGTGTGTTAGAAGATTTATTATCTATTCCCACTGTCTTCTGCAGCCTGATGAAGACTACTAGCTTCAATCTTTCCCTATGGATAATGTTTTTTAAACCTCTAAACTCCATGCTTCTGTCCTGCATGCGATCTCCAACTGGTCCATTGAGACCTTAGAAGTTATAGAGCAGAAGGATGACTTCATGTGTCTTACGGGTTATTCTGTTCCCTTTAATTGTTTAGCAATGATTTAAGATTGCAGTTCTAAATACAGAGTAGCATTTGTCTTGCTATCTACTGTGACACCATTTCTGCAAAATTTTTAGGTGACCAGTTTGCTCCTCATATTGGTTTGATAATGTTTTTCAAACATTTTTTTCTAGTGTTTCAAAACAATTGTACATTTTTGTCCTGTTCTCTGAAGCTTTTGTGGTTGTGTTACTTTCCACTCAGTTAATTAATATGAATTCCATCAACTACACCACAAAAACAATCTTGAAGAGGACAACAACAGATGACCTGTTTGATTTTATTGGTGAAACATAACCTCTCATACCTTTTTTTACTGATACTGTAGGACTTTTTTCTAAAACTTACCTTTTTAACTGTCTTAGGAATATGCCATGCACACAGTGTTAAAAGATTCCTAATGTCAAAAACATATCTACTGCTTCTGCTTTGTCCACAGGGCCTACTGTTCTATAACAGAAGGAAATTATTTGCTCTTGACAAATCCATGTTGGTTACTACTCAGTTTTCCATTACCTTCCAGGTTACAAATAACTTGTTGGATCATTTGGTTCAGTAGTTTTCTGAGCAATGAAATTAAACTGGTCAATCAATAATTCTCTTGTTCCTCCTTTCAGAATGCCAATGTCATTTTAGAGATGGGTAGTCCATCTGCAGTGTTCAAGTCCTCAGTACCACTTCCATCCTTTATGTTCTCAGAGGTCATTGCTAACAGCTCTTATATTGTTATAGCTAAACTTTTCAGTAATTTAGGATGAGGAACATGGTCCAAATAGCCTGAAGTATCTGATTTTCCCAAGCATTCTCTATTCCTGTCTTAGGCTGATATTATACTCTTGGTTTGTTTTCTATCAATTGTGCTTCATTAATAGTCACTCTCTCATTTCAGATCATTTTTTTAAGGGAGACTGAAGCAAGTAATGTTTATACATCATATAGCAATAGCCTTCCCTCTTGGTCACCTGATTTTTTAGGTGACCCATCTATTGTTATTGGTATACATATAGAACCATCACAATCTTAAATGTAACTTACTATTTTCCCCTTCTTCTTTGTGGTTTGAATTTTACATAGTCGAGTTATCTTTTGTATTCATCCTTAGTAAACTAACATTTCTATTTTCTGCATACTGCCTTACTGTCTTTGAGGTCAATAAAGCATTTATATTTTATTAATCTTAATATTTTCATCATATTTCTATTCTTTCTCTGCACTGGGATAATTTGTACTTGTGCCATTAGAATCAATTAGAAAACAAAAACAAAAACAAAAGAAAAGAAAACAAAAACAAACAAACAAACAAAACCAAAACAAAACAAAAAAACAGAAATGACAAAAAAAAATCAAACCAAAACAACAACAAAACCCAAAGTCTTGTTAAATGGGGTTTTTATCTTATACTTGTTTCCCATAAGAAATTCCCTAAAACTGCTCTGAATTTACTGAAGTCTGCCCTTTTTAAGTCCACTTTCTCTTATTATGCTGTCTTCCATTATGCTATCTTTCTCCTTCCCTGCTACTTCTCCCTCCTTTTCCTCAGGATCGGTATTCATTATATGGTCACTATAGCTCAAGTTGTCTTCCATCTGCCTATTCTCAGTCATCGCCTTCTACAAGTTAGAATCAGTTCTTTTTTCCTTCAAAATTTCAAAATTTGACATCAAAATATCAAAATCTTCATGAATGTACACCAAGAACTGTTTTAGCAATCTGTGTTATGATCTCCAAACAACACACAATCACACATTCTGCCCCCATGCATTGAATATTAATCTACTCCACAGTACAACAGCTTCAACATTATAACACTTTCAACACAAGGCAATGGGAATCTTCTCATGCAGTGTGGTTGTTCTGGTAAGTTCTTAGGGAAGGACTTTGTAGTCCTCAGGATGGGGAGAAAGTTGATCCAAATTCTTCTTCACACTCTGGTGAGTACTATAACTATCATGCTATCAGATCAGTGGTCAGTCTCTTAAAAATCTGATGCTTCAATACTTAGTGGTGTAGCTACCATACCCTTTATGGTTTTAGCCCAAGATGCATATTTTCACTATTACATATGTATTATAACTATTTATTGAGCTGTGACTTTCCCTGACTCACATCCTTGTCTAGAATTTTATTGGTCTTTGAATGGAGTCATGGATCAAATCTTTAATTCTGGAAGTTGTCCTAGGAGATAGACTTGCTATCTATTCCCCTACAGTGTTGGAACATGCCCATTTCATGTTCCTTCAGTTCAGAGGAACCTCTGTCAGCTTAATTTGAGAACAGACAGTGAGAAAGTGAGAAAGTAAAATACAGTTTGAATTACGATGGAAAAGTTTATGTTTTTGTGATGCTAACTACAGATCAGAAATACTAGAGATAAAGTATCTGTATCTAGTAGAGTAGTATTCTATCACTGTGCTTTCCAAAAGAATAAGATATTCAGGTGCAACTTGAAAGCAGCTAAGGTGTCTAAATAGCTTTAAAAACCTTGTCTTATCTACAGTCGAGGATTGTATCCTTTTCATGAACCTCTGTCCTATCAATCTAATTGTCCTGATCTCTCAGGAATCACTCTCTAGTTTCTACTGAATCAGCTATACTTCATATTGGTGCTAGAACGGAAAGAAATTGAAAACTACCCATAGTGCATCACTTTTCAGTTCACCTAATATATATATATTTCAGTTTAACTGCTAAGCATATCATGTTTTTTATTTGCAGTAGCTAAAAATGAAAACAAATAAACAAAAAGCTACACCAAACAACCAAAACACTCTTAAAATATTTATATAAAATTCAGAAAATAGAAAGTCCAGTTACTCTGAGGTATGGCAGGAAATACTTGTCTAAATTTTTTCAAATTTCTGAGATTTTCTCCTTATTTTCTCCTGACATACTTCTGTTAGAGGTTAATAAAATGCTATTACAAGAAGCTGGGAATCCTTTATTTTTCATTTTTGTTTTGACAATATTTTTTTTTATTATTAGCAAATTTCACATGATATGGATCCATGTCATCAGAGAATAGCTCAGCCCAGAGCCACCTTTTTTTTATACTGATCCGCAGTACCATTTCCAGAGCTCAATCAAAGCTTCTGAACAGTAATTTAAATGACAAATGTTCCTTGAGGACACGGACAAATGAATACAGCACAGGGAGAGGAAGGCAAAGAAGACAGTGTCACACTTGAGTAACTATCTAAATGCAGACATTTCTCAGGTTTCGTAATTTGGGGAAGTGGGTAGTTAAGAAAAGCTTTTGAGGAAGAGATATGAATAAAGTGTTACTGCCTCTTCCCCATAGCCATTATTTTAATGTAGTATTGTCATTATTTAAAGTCATTTAATGTTTTTAATCACATTCAATGTAATGTCATTGCTACAGTATTTAATAATGCATTGGAGGAGAATAAATATGTATCTACACTCTGTTTTGCTTCAGTAACAAGCTGATCACAGGAAAGGGTGTTTGGAAACATCCAGTAGATATACCAGTGCTGTTATATTGATTGCTGAGTAATGTGTTTTGAAACTTAGCATTTTAAAATCAAGGGTGTTGCACTGTGGCATAGGATTTCCAGACAGGATACATAGGCTCACCAGACATGTATGTTCTATACCACATCAGCTCTCAAACAGGCAGCAAATTCATCATATTTCCAACTATTTTCTTTGTATTGACATTCTCGATTGGATTTATTTTTAAAAAAAGTCATAATATTCCACATTTTGAGATTAATACATCCAAAAATAGTTTAAGCAAAAAGAAGGAAAAAGTGATACAGCATTTATGCATTTGCAGGTTTTGTGTAAGTCCCCCTAGCTCTTGACCTATGTTATTTCATTTTTATGAACCGAAGTGACAATTTTCGTTATCTGCTGGTTTCTTTTCCACAAGTTTTCTGCAATTCTTTAAGCAAAATAAAACAAAACGGGCTTGGTTTTGAGAGTAAGGCATGGCTTGCATGCCTCTTCCTGATTACCTTAATGTGAGATTTTTCTCCTCCTCAACCAGCTTATTAATACCACTTTCGTTGACCTTATTTTGGAGTTTGTGGAGAAACTGACTTAGTGGTTGTCAAATGGGTCTAAAATTGGTCATATCTACTGCTGTCAGCTCTTTTTGTGAAATGCAGTACTGAAACATCTATGTGCAAAAATATGCCTCAGGTGAAGAGGAGCATCTCTTTCTTCAGGAACTCTTTCAGGAGCTGAACCACTACTACAGCAGCACACCCCTGTTGTCCAAATGCTATGTATCTAGCCACTGATAACCCTAGAAAACCATGACAGCAGAAAATTCCAGAGCAAACATGGCTATTGTGGGGCTACTAAGTGATTGTACTGTCAGTATTGCAATAGGTAGTATTACTGAACACTGCAAGACCTAGAGGAAAACACCTGTACACGCTCTGATATACACTCTCTTGAATAATCAACTCACAGAATTGTTTCCAGTTTGCTTTCATGGCCTGATTTATTTCCAGTAAATATCAAAGACTCAAGTATTCATGTGAGATGGCTTGCTTTGCGACATCTATTATTGGATTTTTCTTGGAGCAGTGGCTGTATTTATTCAAATGGGTTGAAATTATCCTAATGGCTGTGACCTCTACTACTGGCATTATCAGATTCCTGTGTACACTATTTTTCCATCACTTGAAGCAAGTTATTCTTGTTTCTACTGCCTGACAAAGGTTTTGATTTACAACCAGGCAGGTTTTTGCAGACACGATGGGTTTGCAATACAATATCTGGATAATGTCATTTTCTGCTAAGTGGCTTGGCTGAGAGCTTGGTGGAATGATTCAAATAGGGCAGGCTGAAGATGGAGCTTTCAGCTGGTCAGCTTTTCCTTAGTTTCGTCAGACTCTGTCAAAACATCTACATTTCCCATATGTAGATATTTGGGTCATACAGCAATTTACCTTGTACCTGTCAAGTTAAAACTGTTGCTTCTCTTTCCAGATTTCACTTGCACTCTGCGGTTTAACTTCCACATTTTAAGTATTTTGGCTTGGGAAGAGACTGATAGTCTAACCATGAAAAGTCAGACACTCAGGGCACTGGCCATGGATATTGTTTAGATTGCACAGTTGATATGAACACTTCTGCATCTGAATGGTATCTACTGTTAAACTCTTCTCTTTTGGACAGCCTAATCCTTGCTACCTTCTTTCTTTTTCCATAAATGGATGAATTGGTCTCTTGTATAACAATATCCACAGTATGAAGGGGATAGCTCCTCTGAACACCTTGATTCAATCTAAGCCTGTAGACACCTATCTACTGCCCTGTAGTCATGTTGAAGTTCAAGGTCAATTTCATAGAGTCTAGAGTGGATTTTGTCCACAGTATTGAAGAACTGGTCCTGTTTTCTGCCACAGTCTTTGCCCAGAGACTCAGATGCGGAGATAGGTAGGATAGTCGAATATAAAGGAAACAGGGTTTTATAACAGAGGCTGTGCTGGGAATGCAAGGTGTGACTGGGATATAAAATTCTTCTTTCTTCTGTGCCAGGCCAGAGGCTCCAGCACAAACCTCCTTGACATAATGTGGACACCTGCCTCATCGATGTCCGGTCTGAGAACTCATTTATGTAATGTCCCAGCTGTGCTCCCTAGAATAGAAAGACTTGAAATGCTCTTACTTATTCTTTGGGAATAACACCAGAAGAGAATAAATTAACAGTTTCACTTTGAGTGACCCATATGTCTATACTGTTACAAATTAATTTCTTAAAATCTGTCAAATGATCTACTTCCTCAGTAGATATTCAATGTAACTAGTATTCAAATCTGTATGTGGGACTCCTCTCAGTTCATTAGCCATTTTGTTGACATCTTAGCATGCATAAAACGATCAGAATTATGACTGTAACATATAAGAAAATGCCTAAAGCAGTTTGTGTATTAATGCAGTAAAAGCCTATGTTAATTCCATAGTATGCCTCAGCTCTAACATGGACATGAATTCAGTTCCATATCTCCCTAGTCATTGCCTCTCTGAGTGCAAAAGTTTACCGTTTTTTTCTTTCTGCATCTGCTTGCCTACTTGAAGACAATACCTACCCAGATTTCTGTGGCTCAAAAAGGTATCTAGAAAATCAAATGTCAGTTTTGAGAAGATCTAGTTGTTCAGCAAAGATGGCAATAGGGATTTTCTAACCTGTCACAGAGTTTTTTTATTAATTTATCTACTAGTATTCTAAGCAAGGCATTTCCATTTACTTTAGAGCTACTACCATATGCTCTCTGATCATAATTCCCCTTTCGGAAAGAGAGTTATGTCTATAATGGAGAAATGCATGACAAATTTATGTATTCAGTATAAATCACTGTGTAAGAATTATTCACTTGAATGAAGAAAATACACTCATTTTCTTTATTAGGTTATATTCAGACTAAATTTACATTGTGAAGTTTCTTCTGTTTATGCCATGACTGAATTTTGACCTTTGCATGTAAAAACATCTCAGTGGTCCAAGTAACCATAGGAATTTCCTATCATCATGTAGTAATAAAGTAGAAATAGTGACAGTGATGTGGAAATTTCTTCTTCCTTAGCATGATCATACTTATGTGAACGCAAGAGTCCAAAATCCATCACTACACCTTCTTACTAACTTACTAGTTGTCTTGACACTTGAGCCAAAAGTAAACAGTTTTAGCTAATCAGTTAGCAAAACCCACTCTTTTTGAGAGACACAGTACATGAAAGTTATGCAGATCTCAGTTGTAGGAAAATGTGAAAAGTAATTTCACTCTTGACATTTGTTAACTCTAGACATGCAAAATCTCTTAAGTTTACAGCCAAAATCCATCAAGATAGGATGATTGCACTGGCCTATAGATGTAATATTTCATAAGGAAGCTAATTGTTTTTCATTCTAATTTCTGTAGAAGAAAACAAGCTTAAGAAATGCTGGCAGTAGCACCAAGTGATCATAAAAAATGATTCAAGTGAAAAGTAATTGTTTTCCTTCAGATAAATTCTAGTACCCCATTCATGCAATAAACAAGAAATGTTGTAAAGAAGAACAGGAATCACTCTTGCCAGGAAAAGTAGTATTTTACACAATTTCCATGTTGTTAGTCCTGCAGCAGAGAGAATTTTATATTAATTTGTACTACAGTTAATGTTTAGACAGTTTCAAAAGACACCCCTTGACCATCAGTACATACGTTTCACTTAAAAGGAAAGCATTCAAAAGGAAAATTAATTAGTCACCATTTTTCCTAAAGGAACTAAGCTAAACAACATCAAAAATAAAAATAAACTGATCTCATTCTTCTGGGATTGATAGAAATAAATAATTGACTTCTTTGTTTTTGTTGTTCAGATGCTACCTAAGTATTTCCCTAATAGTTTTGTTCATATAGTGTTTTATTTTCAGTTTCATTTTATTTGACCTTAGAAGGAAGCACTAAGCACTCTAGGAAAAAAACCTTTTAAAAGAAGAGTTTTTTATGCTCAAATTTCAGATGATAAAGACAACAGAAAGTGCAAAAATCAAGTCAAATATCTTCAGAAATAATTTAACTCTCATGTCACTGCTGACTGACAGCTCTAATAAATTTCTATATTTTGAGCAGACTTAAATTTCACATGCATTTGCTCCCCACTCCTGAGCAGAGTGGAACATCTATTGTCAAATGCATAAAACAACATTAGAAATGCAAACTTAATGTAGCCAATGGTAATGTGTTATTTAAAACTTATGAGCCTGAATAAGGGCTTATTTTCTCCAAATTGAAATTTATAGTTTCATTTTAAAGTGCTAACTTGAATATTGATGGGTTTTAGGCATGCTGTTATAAAATGGGAATGAAAAACAAAGCAAGTAACAATGAGGCATAAAGCTGCTATTATGGTAATATATGGAAACTTATATAAAACGTAGATCCTAGTTACCTGTACTAATGGCAAAAAAACATACAGTAAAATTTGTGCAACTGGTATAGGGAAGTCATACTTACCTGAATATATGTCAAATCATTATACATTCTAGGTTTAGAATCACAATCTTTAAACATCGATGGCTGGAGAGTAGTCTTGAAAATGCAATTGCACCAGAAAGCAGGTGATGGTTTCAGGTCTCTTTCCTTCTGAAGCTCCAATTCCACTCTGATCAGTGAAAATAAAAAACAGAGACAGAGTGTCTCAGTTGCTTTCTGGCACAAGATTTTCTTGACTCTGAATAATTATACCATGCATTGTTATTGGAAGGCTAATTACATTTACGTTAAACACAAATCTCCTTCAATTTCATAATAGAAAATACCTCTCTATCATATCTTCATTTTACAGATAATCTACACCACTGAAGTTTTTTTTTTTCTGCTTCATCTATTCAAACATATTTTTGAGCCCTACGTAGTTACTTCAGAAATGATGCAGCATAGCTTAGGGCATACAAAAATGCTAACTTGAAATTCCATAGTACTTGTCATCTCTTGATACAAATGTTTTATAAAGCAGTAAATACCTTATAAAATACCTCTGGCGGAAATATTTGTGATGGAAAATCCTTAGAATGAATAAGAAAATTATGCTTAGGAGTTACCTAATTTTTCTAAATTGGTTTTAGTCAGTTACTAAATTAAGAACAGAATTCAGTGTCCAAAATCCAATGCATGCAATTCAGTCCTGCAGCTGTGATTCTTCACACTAAAAAAGCTGACCTCCATAGATTGAAAAGTCAGATCCAATCCTGCTTAATTTAGGCATTAGAAGAAGGTGAAGTAGGGCTAATCAGAGTGTGCTAAACACTTTTCTCTCACTATCAAAAGTGTTACTCAAATACAATACAGTGCAATCGTCCCACGGCTTTAGAAACAGCAGAAACATCTCCAGCATACTTTGCTTTTACAAATGAACGCCAAGCATCCCCTACGCAAGGGCATGGATCGTTAGCTCAAAGACTTTCTTTTCCATATCTTCTCTTTTGATGACTGCACAAGAAACAGCTTGTGTCAGTATTTTCCCTTTTGTTTAGGGATCTTCCTAACACTTTTGCAGGTTGCTTAAGTAGGTCTATTTTCAGCTGCACAGGTCATTCCTGAAGTGCGCTTCCTTCTGCTCCATAGTCATGCTCCTTGCTAGGAATATGTTGATACTTTTTGCAGGTTCTACCTATGTCAAGCTATTGCCACATTGTTTGGAGCAATACAACTTCCTCCTTCCTCTGAGCTTGGCCACTGCTCAAGTATTTTTTTCTTTAGGGACATAGATTTTTATGAAACATAAGTAAGGACTCAGGAGAGAAACGTATTCTTAAACATCCTAGCTCAAACAAAACCAATCTTGTGCATTAAGAGCCACAGGGCTCGTAGGAGAGATGGAAGTATGAAAATCAAGTTAATTCTTCAGGTAGAATTTGGGTGTAGCTGGGCTGTGCCTGTCTGCTGTATGCTGATTCAGTTCACTTGAATACTTGATTCAGTCACTCATAAAGGTGAGATATCAGTCATCTATACATAGAGATAATAGATTGAGTTTGGACTGGAGTTCAGCTTGAATCTAGGTGACCAGCAGAACATTTGCAATTAAGTATTTGACTGCTAAATAAACCCAGGTGATAAATTTCGGTCAGTTCTAGAAATTCCTTAAGGCAGCTCCTGCCGTGTCATGTCTGATTAGTATACTTAAGTGTGTTGATTATCAATGATTATCAATGTGGTTGGAGTGTCGTCCCAAAGGCTACTGTTTGTGATTCCTGCTGCAGAAGTGATCAAATTTTGCATACATAAGACATAAGAAACTAAATATTCAATAGGAGATGTTGCTACTTGAATGGCATCTAGAACAGCCTTTTCCACGTAGTTAAGATATTCAACTGATGTTTTGTATGTAGTTAAGACAGGAAGAGTCAAGTAGGACCATAGCCAGGTGAGCAAAAACAACAGTTTGAGGAACTCCCTCAGCCTAGCTTAAGGTGCTACTGGAAAAACTCTTGCAATTGAGACTCCTTTTGCCATAGGACAGCTATCGAATATCCTGTTCAGATTTGATTCCCGATAGGAAGGTCACCCTATACCAAGTCTTATTATCTACTACTTGTCATCTATTATGCTGGTAAGATGTGTTAAGAAAGAAGATATATTAATACTAAAATAATATGATGTAATATTGATGTACACAAATTCCTTAACTAATGCAAATTTAAGACAGTAAGATAGCCAGTTGTCATACATTTCCTTAGTACACAGCATGGATTCAAGGCCTTTTTCTGGTTTTGGATAAGATTCCTCCAAACATGAAGACATCCAAGTTTGCCTCATTACTAGTCACATTTATTCCATTTGGTGATAACTGCAATTCTTTCTTATCATGAAACTATTTCTACAACAAGTGAATTTCAAATTCTTTTACAAGTGATTTACTAAAGGGAAACCATGTACAATAATTTTATGGTTGTGAAAATGCTGAAAATGCTTTATTTACAAACATATCCTTTATTAACAAGCCAAGTGTCAAATCTACTAAGGTCTACTCAAAACATGCATTTGCCCAAACTGATCATTCCGAAGAAGAGGAAAATACAGGCAGGAGGATACTCCAAGTAAAGACATCATGTTCAGGAAGGTAGTGACAAGTGACTGTATTTTGTTCATGTCTTAGACCTGCTCCAAAAATTACAGACTACATCCAGTCTCCTATCCTGATTTCTCAACACTGCCAGCTCAGCTGAGCAGCTTACAGTGAAATATCAAGCAGTTGTTACGGTAACTTACTGTATTAATTACTTGGTTTCCAAATCAATTAATTAGGTTCCCATCTTGGCATTTTGTGAGAGCACATTATTGTTTCGTTTTCTTTTTTTTCTTTTTCTTTTTCTTTTTTTCTGGACAAGAGAAGGCTCCAGGGAGACCTTATTGCTGCCTTTCAATATATAAAAGGGAGTTATAAGACAGAGAGAAACTTTCTATCAAAGCCTTCTTTCTGCCATAGACAGGAAAAGGGGTAACAGTTTTAAACTGAAAGAGGCCCGAATTACACTGGGCATAAGAAAGAAATTTTTTTATGATGCGGTTGGTGAGACACTGGAACAGTTTGCCTGGAGAAGTTGTGGATACCTCGTCATTGGAAGTGTTCAAAATCAGGTTGGGTGGGGCTATGAGCAACTTGACCTAGTCAAAAATGTCCCTGCTCATGTCAGGGAGGTTGTACTAGTTGATCTTTAAAGGTCCCTTCCAACCCAAACCATTCTATGATTCTATGAATTTTTTTGCATTATGTTAAACTCTGAAAATTGCATGTGAAGACCTGGTGCTTCATTCATAAACAGTAGAGATGCAAGTGCTTAGCTTCTCATTATTTGATAGAGTCTTCACACACTTAGGATTCTCCAGAGCTCTGAAGGGACACTCTAGTAAGTTGACAGTACCTGATTGTGTTTGATTTGTGGAAAGAAAAGCTGTCTGGTAAGTGTTTGCCAGAGTCTGATAAAAAATAGTAGGAAATTATTGAAGAAGTCTAGGAGTTAGATGAAATAATTAGAGTTTATTGTTACTTTTCAGTGGAAACAATTTAACCACTATGTTGTGTGTACTTTTTGGTCTACTAAAACCTAAATTAGATAGCAACTACAGTGTCACCGCTTGGTTTCGGTTAACATTGATCTGGCTGCTGTTGCTGGGAAACCTTTGTCACTCAGGCTGTCTCTGACAGAAGCTGGTGGAGAAAACTTCTCTAGAGTTAATTTTCAGATGAGAAGTCTAACATTTCTGTTTCCCTCTTAACCTTTCTAGATTGTAATATTTTGTTAGTACTGCATGGGCACTGTCAGAAACTCTGAACTTTTGCAGTGATCTATAGAAACACAGGGAAATATCTGCTATCACCTTGACCTGGTCTCTGCTCACCATAGTTCCAAAAACCAGAATTCCTTCTCGTGTAAGAGCCAATGATTCTTCCATTTTCTTGGATACAGAACATTCCTTAAACTACCACTAAGCTAACAGCCTGAATTTTAGATCTTGAAGAGCACAGCTCATTTGTATTGCAATATGTAAGAAATATTTGGTTTTAACACTGATACAGACAGATGCTATAAATAATAATAACAGGTTCTAAGTGGGATTATGAATCTCACCAAACTTTGCTGCATTTCCCATTTCTCATTCCACTTCATTTGTGGCAAAAAAAAAAATAAATCCCTATGATAAAACCTTTAAAAAAATATGTTCTTCAAATAACTAAAATACATCTAATGCATGCTTTCTAACAACGAATTTTAAGAAAGTATTGGCTTATTCTAAGCCAATGGAAATCAAGCTAACTCCAATACATTATAATTGTGAATTGTGTAGCTGGGTCCCTTTGTGACCTACTGAAATATTTATAGTGGACAGAGAAAAGAGGCAGTCACAACTGCAAATTCCTGCAGCTGGGGACATCTCTGTCACTGAGGGCTTCACTGAGACAGCTCTGCCCTAATTTCATCTGACTTTGAATGTGTGCAAATCACAAGGAAATGTGAACTGACTACAGACTGAGAAAATCAGCAAAGACAGAAAATCATTAAAGATCACAGTGTTATCAATATTTTACTTAGTCAGGATAAGATAACTTCTGCAGAAATGTATAACCTCCATTTCAATAAATTTAAACAATTTCCTTAAAACAGTGATGAATATTAAAAAATCTGTGTAGAATTTAAGCATGTTGTTTGTTTGTGTTGATTCACATGACATGAAAGAAAAAATAGTCTAAATTTACCATGGGTGGACAACATAAAGCTTTCTTATGGGTTCTTATAAATATTGTCTAAGAGCATTTATAATATACACTGCTTCCTATCTACTGTATACTAATATTTTGTGGAATCATACTTGGAATTCATTAACACTGACATGACTGTGACCTTGAATTCAATGATCAATGTCATGATACTATTAAAGTCCTTCCTGATACCCAGAAGCAAAGGCTATGCTTTGTTCCAGCCTCAATCATCTTCTGAAATCCCCATGGTGATAGCTTAAAAGTTTGGGATCTTTTTATGTTTCCTTTAGTTTTTAAAGGAAACAGGAAGTATTCTGCAACCTTGACCTTTGACAGGCTGAGTTCCTAATTTGATTATTCCAAGGCCAAATAAGGCCTCTTCATATCAAAGTATTTTCTGGATATATTGTTCTGTAATAAATTTTCAGTTGACTAGAGGAAAGTAAAATATCAAAAGCAAACAAATAAATATATCAGTTATTATTCATCTTAATGGCTTGGGCTGAGTGAGTGCTTCTCCATTGTGTTGGATTACTTTGTAGTAGATGCCAGCAATATCTGAGATGGCAGGGGTAATGCGGGAAAATTTGTTTCAGAAATTTCAAAGGTTTTGATCAAATTAAAATGTCTAAGGCATACTCAAGACAATAAGCTTCAACACAGAAATTCAAAATGCAGAAGAGGAACATGCTAGAGAGGGAATTTTTGTTATCTTTTTTTTTTTTTCTAATTTTTCTAAGCATGATTGCATACCTACTTAGCAAAAAAAATCATTGTTTATCTTGTCATCTCTGCACACAAGGTGTGCTGAATATCCTAATACAAAATATCATAAATTAATAGGAAATTTTGTCATCAGTCTTAGCCATCTGTCAGCAGTTTTTTTATTTTTTAGAAGAGGTTGCATATTTTTTCTCTCACAGCTTACTTTTACTGCGTAATTTTTATTCTGTAGTAATAGTTAATCTTTTCAATATTCTCTGTAAAAAGGTCTAATAAATCCAGCTATGGTTGTCAATGGGTAAATGAGTGCTAAGTCAATGCCTTGTATGTCTCTGCATTACCTTTGTTCTGTCTGTGTCACAGCAAAAAACTGTGAAAGTATACATAGAAATTTTGCTTAAAGAAAGCATTAGCTGTCTCCAGAAAACATTGCTGGGTTAAACCTTACATTAACTGTATGCAAAACTTTGATAAGTCAGAATTAATAGTTTCCAGACAACTTTCAAAGAGAGAGTACCACATAAATCTTCCAATTAAAAAGAAAATTAATGCACACAGAAACCATTAAAAATAGCATCAAATATAGCAAACCATATTTGGAATACTTTGATGAAATTTTAAACAAAACCTGTTGGTAGGCATTACTGACGTTAACATGTCCCTCAAAGCTCCTCTCTTCATTGTGATTACATATATTCAAATATAAAGTATTAACATATTTACATTGCTATACTTTAAGTACATTACACTTGAACACATTCTCCTCTGATCTCGTCCGGGAGCTGAAGTCTCAGGCTCTGTATATGGTAGACTGCTTTAGAAACTGAGCCGACATCTCCTCTGAAAAACTTAAAAATCTCTCACCAAACAGCAGGCCAGCAGCCTTTACTGCTATCACACCCCTCAAGTTTGCCCAGCTGGCCTTCATTCATTTGGCAAAAGTTAAAAGTAACCTGAATTTTATGGTACGTGATGAGGGTACAGTGCTCCCAACAGGCACCTCTTTCAGTCCTGTGTGGAGGCACAGAGGAGCCTACAAATCTGCCTTTTGCTGCTGTAATTAAAATCTTTCCTCCTTGCTCAGAGTTTGGTTGTCACTAGGCATGTCCTGTCAGACAGTTCATCTGCAATTAAATCTCCTTATACAGCCCCAGAAGCAGCTACTGTGCCAGTCCAGTAACTGTCATATATCTATTTCTGGATCTGCCTTGGTCCTTCTCGCAGAGCAGAGCAGAGCAACACTACACACCATGTGTGTGCAGAGACACAGAATATCCCTGTCTCTGCCAATGGCTTTTCACACTCCATTTCTTTGGGCTCAGACATATGGCTTACATTTCCATACAGTACCTTTCCTTAAAACAATGCTGCAAAACAAAAAACAACGCCAGTGATAGGTATTCCTTTTGATATATAAGAAACAATCTTTAATCAACAGCTTAAGCTATTTTAAAAAGTCTCTCATTTCTTGTTTTTAAAGTAAACAACTGAAAATATTATTTCCAGACAATTTATTACTTCTATGAGAAAGGGCAATCTGACTCCCACCATCACCCATTTTTTAAATTTGTGACTTTGCTATTTAAAAAAGCTCCACTTTTTTTTTACCAGGGAGACCCTTCTTTACAGGGATGAGAGTCATGGATGGCATAAAAAGGCTTGATGCTGGAATGTCAATTGATACAAGTATAATTGTTGGTTCAGTGACTGCACAGCAAACCTACTTGATACCCAGAAGCAAGAGGTACTGCAGCTAATATATTCATCACAAATATTGCCATGTGCAGAACAGAGGAAAGGCAACCTAATCTCTGACTTGCCCTAGCAGTAAACTATACTTTTCCCAAATCAATGCTCCCTGCAGCATCCTTTCTGTATTCCATGTTGATTTGTTCAGCTTATACTGTTTGAATTTCCTAGTAATGACTGAATAACGGATGAGTGTTTTCAATAACTTGCTTGAGAGTTACCATGGCCGTGATGGTTAGAAATGTAACAACCTCCTGAGCTGCACAACTTCTGAGTTCTGTGCAATGAGATTTAGGGTGATGATTGTTATGGTCACTATTTCTCAGCTAATCTTTCAAAGCTTTTTCTGAAAAAAAAAAAAAAAATCAAAATAAACAAATAAATAAATGAATAGGAGGAGGGCGGTGGGAAAATAACAACAGTGTACAGGCCTATAATCACAGCAGTGGTTGCCCCTGTCCGTGTCTAATGTAAGGGTTATGGAATATCATAATCCCTTCTCTGAGCTCCTTTACAGCGGCAATGATGACTAAATTCCTTGTGTCTTATCACACTGTCACAGACTGGAACTAGGAGAAGGAACTCTGAAGAAAACACAGCATGAAAACTAGAGAACAGATGATCAGATTAGCTGCTATTGGATTTGTTAGCAGGGCCACAATCTGACTGAAACAGGCTTGATTCTGTGGCCCATGGAGATTTAAACCATCAGCCTCCCTGTCCCTTATCCCTATCACACCATTATTATTTTTTTTTTTTAATATATATCCCCCTTCTCCACATAACACATATCCTTTTACCTATTTTAAGTCATCTTCCAAAAGGATGAGGTTAAGAGTTAACACTTCACAGGTTCCAGTGATATCAGATGAGTTGATGGATGTTGAGTAAGAAGATCCATCAAAAATACCACACAACAAAAATCCCCAAATAAGACTGAAAAGCAGCATTCCTTTACTATTTAGTGAGATTTTCTCCATTTTACGGGGCTTTTGCAATGACACTTTACAGAGATCTGTTATGTGTCCACTTGTGCTGCCTACATGATCCTTAATGTAGATTACATACCACTCTCAGTTGTACAGTGGGACAAGCACAGTGAGTGTAGACCAGTCACGAGGGACGAGATTCAGCCCTAGTGGTAGTGGGTGCAAATCCCACAGCATCAGGTAAAAATTTACTCTGATGATGTGTCACAGTTACTAGTTTATAAAAACAAATGTAATATTATGTTGCTTAAAATAATAATTCTTATGTTCATAATGTATAGTAAGTACAGTATATATTTCAGCTTTTGATATCAAGTCAAGTTGCAAAGGAAACTAACTAGGATACTGTAGAGTACCCACTAAAACAAAGTAAATATTACATGCAAAGAGTTGAAGGAAATCTGCTAGAGGACATGCTTTCACAAAAGACACAAAAACTTGTATGAATGAAGCTCAACTGTACAGTCAAAGTGAAAAGTTTTGTGTTCAACAACAATAACAAAAAGAAAATGGAGTATTCATCTTGAAAACTGCAAAGATACATTAATAATGCACAAAAATGAACACCTGCCTAAGTATTTGCACAGCTGAGGTTTTAGTTCTCAGTTTAAGATGCAAAGATGTTTCTACTTTTACTATTGCCAAATGCAATATTTTCCAAATAAATCAAAAAGAAACAAAGAGGTATTGAAGTTCAGCTCTCTAACTATATAGATGAAATGCCTCATCCACAACAGTAATAGTTAGATACACAAAAGAACTGCAGGGCCAGGATAATATTATAGTTGTGTGAGAACTCCACTGTGTTTTCAATTAAGATATTTGAGCACCCATAACTCTGAAACATGTATTTCACCCTTCTTTGAAAATCAGTGTGCTTCCTCAGCAGAATTTGTGGTTTTGATTTAAGGTCATTTCAGTGAAGGTTCTCAAGTTACAATGATTCTATAAATGTCACAAGATATTCATTTATATAGATATGGATTTATTGAGAAGATATTTCAAGAGTTTTGTTCTTTGAAGATATGACAGAAATAGTTCCTTAATTTGCTTCCCATCTTCTACCAAATGTTCTTCGCACCTAACAGTCAAAACACTGAGAATCTTTATTTGCACAACCTATAGCTTAGGCTATTCTTGTTACCTGCATTGATCCATAGAACACTATTTATTCATCCATTCAAAGTGATGAATATTTTTTTCTTTTTCAAGAGGATATCTTGATGTGCTGATAAGAGCTCACCTGAAGACATTGTCTTGGCCATGATCCATCCTTGTGTATACAGCCAACAGTTCCAGATACTGTGCTCCACCTAACCATTGTTTACCAATGACAAATAGGTATGATAAAAGCATTTCTAGGTACGATAATTTGAATATCCAGATAAGTGCTATTTTGGAAAGCCACTTCACACTTAGCATTTTGCATTTATGTGACAGATGATATGTAAACTTTTTGAATGTAAACTTTTTTTTTTTTGAGATCAAGTATTATAATATTCATATGATCTTACAATGCACGATGGTTTGAGGACATAGATCAAATCACTCAGAAGCTTTGCAGGAAGAATATGTACTCATCACACTACTGAGATTAAAATATTACATTTTTTTCCAGATTTTTGTCTTATTGTGGTATATTCTTTAGCCAAGCAATAGTTTCAGAATAGGATCTGAAGGACTTGATTTTTTTTTTTAATTTAGAAACTCTCATGAAATCCTTATGGAAGCCAACATTATTCATAGATGCAGATTTCATTTTTGAAAACTTCTTCCACAGTCCATTTGAAAACTGAAGCAGCGCATGACAGCAAAGCCCTCCATGCCCCAGAGACCTACATTTATAGGTAGTTGAATTTGAATAAAAACTTCCTGAGACCTACAGCAAGCCTTATCTTGCTCATAGAGCTCACTGAAATTTACAATTAAACAAATTCATTCTCATACATGACAAACTTGTTCAATTTACATGGTCTGTTGTTTTCTTTTTTTTTTTTTTACCTGCCCAGAAAGTGCCTTCCGTGTTCACTATTGGCTCAGACATATTGAAAAAGCAAGGAACTGAAGGCTTGGATCTTAAGAAGCATAATCAAACATTTGAAGAAGGGCAAAAGGATAAAACTTTTTCAGCCCTTCTTCTTAAGTTATTAATTTAAGAATTTTAGGATGCTTCAGCCTTAATTCTATAATAAAACCAAATTTGAAAAAGAGTTGTATTGCTTATGTTATAAGCAATACATATGCTATGATATAAGGAACAGTTGCTTGATTTCTGCAACTTTCTTTTTACTTACGTGAAGTATACATGGTTGCCCAAAAGGGCACATGAAATATAAAAAGGAGACTTTTAAAATCTGAGGCAGAAGATCCATCACAGCAGAATATAATATCCTAAAGAGCTCTAAACACCACACATTCCCATTTTTCAATTTAGAAGACTATTTAAAAAATCCAAAGCACTGAGTGCACACAGAAAAGAAGATGGTAAGAAACTTCAAAATGCTGCATTTGTGATTAGTGTGCCCATTTCTTTTTAACCAGGACTACATAAATTCAAGTATAATGAGAAACTCTGATCTTAGTATTGGTCACCCTGACCAAAACATATGCAAAGCAAGGAAATGCATGTACAAGATATTTGTAAATGGTAAAGCACACATGGTTTACATGCGTCTGTCTTCAATCAAAAGAGTAAACTTCTTTGTCAAGAAAAATAAAGAGTTGAAACCATGTTTAGCTTTATCTAATTGTTCATTGATTCTACAGAAACCTCATATTTTCACATCTGGTATTTTCACAGTGTACATAATTTGGAAAACAATACAAATGGAATATCACATATTAAAGAAGTAGTCACCATCTTTTAAAAAGTAGTAATATCTACAATATCTGAAGCTATTTTTCCTAACGTAAATGTACTGAAATCAACACTAGCTCCAGCCATTGTAAACATATGAAAAGAATTCTGTGATCTAAAATTCAGAATGTGTAAAGTGTTTTCATTATTCCAAGAGTGAACAATGTTACTATTTTATCAAGCATATCTTTCCTCTCATTAGGAAGCAGGCTGCAATTAGTTACAGGTCATAGAGTTATTTGGACTTGTAGTACCATCTCCCACAACTGAAAAATAAGAATACCCTGACCACAGAGCTACTAAGTCAAGCTCTCTAAGGTTCGCTTTATCTTGAATGAATAAATAATGTTTGATTACTTATAGACAGTGGAAATGGAATTATTTATAGAAATAATTTCTCTGACAGTAGTAGTGAGAAACATCTCACATGTCTTTCAGTGTAATGGAGCAGCTACAGTGACTGGAGCTGTTATTACTTGCTGCATTTCACAGTTGCTCACAGTCACTAGGCTAACTTCATGTTCAACATCTTGTACCTCTCTGAGTGCAGTCCTTCTTTCACCATCTTTTAGTTATTCTCTCTTTCTCAGGATGGGAACATGTAATTCCTCCCTTTCCAAGCTGTGTCCTGGACGTCAGATGAGATCGATGAGAGTTTATCTCAGGAGGTTCAACTGTGATTTCTTGGGAGAAACACCAGTGAGCAGATGACTTTGTAACATTGTATTCTTATTAGATGAGGATATATTTTTATTAGGTGAGGAGGAAAGCAGCTTTTAAACAATGGATGAGACATTATTCCTTTTTAGCTCATGCCATACTAGCCTGTATCCTGGCCACATGTCAGAAGCTGGTAAGGTATTTTCAAATGCCTTATCCTCACCATAAACTTCTATCAGGCAAAGTTCTAGGCACTGAAGGAATAAAAGATCCTGTAGCTAGTAAACTGGTCCACTGCCGTTTAGATACACTGACATTCTTCTCTGAGGAACCATCTCAACTTTTTATTTTTTACTTTTTGATAGATATTTTCATATAGAAAATTCTTGTAGCACAGAAAGATAACTTTACAGTTAAAAACCCTACACTCCTGTCTATTACTATAACAAAATGATATCATCAGATTCGAGCACAGAGTGAAAGTAAAGGTGCATCTAGCCCACTAACCTGTCCCTGCCAAAGGAAATATAATAGGTGGCTGGCTATGGAGGAGCATGAAAACAAAATAAGGTTTTAAAGATCCATTAACAAGTACTCTCTCAGCCTTCAAAATCTTGCATTTTAGAGATTTCCTGAACTAGAAGTGGTGTCCATGTATTTATTAATCTGCAGAGGATTTATCTTTTATGAATTTTTCCAGTGACTCCTTGCATTTCACTTAAATTCCAGTACCCACAACATCTAATTCATTCTCAGATAGCATTACCTTTAGACTCCTGTAGGCACCTATATTGAAAGTAGTAGTTTAAATTCTCTTTGTGGTTTATAAAGAATGACTGTAAAGAACTGACTTAAAGGAAGTCTAGATGAATCAGAGTCAAGGTCTATGCTGTGAACATCTAAGTTAGCTAAGATGAATGCCAACCTTTCTGCCAGTTACAGTTCTTCTGGGGCAGTGTCAGATATAGTAAAGTTAATCAGTCCTCACTACTGCTCTCAGTTACCCCCCAAAATACGGGCTAAACTTCTAGAAAAGTCAATATGGAATTATGAAGAGAATTGTATCTTTATAAATTCCATTGATTCAAAAACATTAAAATTCCTCTTCTCTGAAATACTTCTCACTACATTAAAAAATGGTATTAAACTTCACAAAATAAAATCTTCTTTCTCCAAGCAAACTGCAGATGAATGGTCACAGCATATGGCTCAATGTTCAGGAATTTCTCATACGTTTTAGTTTCCCTATATAAAAATGACAGTCTGTTTAAACATGTAGTCAGTTGAAATGATCACAACAGTACAATAATTAACATCAGTTACACCACAGGAGCTCTAATAGTGTGTTCCCAACATTTGGTTAGACTTAAAAAACCAATATAGGGTTGATAACATTGCCCAGACTTGCGTAAGTTTGATTTTATAAGGGTGTCTCCTAAGAATAAGATTCTTCTTTTTTCTCCTGTAATATTAATCCATGTTAAAGTGGTTTACTTTCAAATTCAGTGCCTGGCAATCAGTAAGAAATCTATTCTTTACTCCAGCAAGAGAAGATACAGTTTTCTAATATTACAGAATAATTTTACTCTTTCTATTACTTGAAAAAGATAGATTCAGTAGTGTCTGAAAAGGGAGTTAGTTTCTAGGTGGAAAATAAAGGCTTTGTTTGTTTTTTTGCTTCACTGTTTGGTTGGTTTGGGCTTTTTGTGTGTGTGTGTGTTTTTTTTCTTCAAGTTTTGAATTATAACTCAAACTGAGCAGAACATTTTTGCTTAAATATATTTTATTGGAAAATACTCAAACAAATTTTAAACAAACAAACAAAAAACAAACAAAAAACCCCAGTACTATTCTCCTAGTTTCTCTGAAAAAATTCTTGGGATGGACTTCTGCTTAGTGAGAGTAAGCAATACCCTCGTTCTTCCTGTCAGGGCAATAGGGGCATCACCAGCCCTCCCTGTCCCTGCCTGGTATACTGGGGCTTCCTCCACCCTGCCCATGGACCAGGACCCCACATTAGCGTCCTGGTGCCACCAGCCCCTACCCTGGTGACAATTAATAAAAGTTAGAGCTCTTAAAGCTACTGGTAGTGATCTTGAGAGGTCTTAGAAAGAAAAATAATTGTGAGAATTTAATAACTAAAACACTCCACATCTAACTCACAGACAAAAATAATTTCCCATGGGAGGATCAACAGGACAAAGAGTTGCCCACAGAAACTTTATATATAAGTCCTTGCAATGAAGTCTCACTTTTTGCCTGAAATTTTGTCTTATCTCTTTTGGAATGAGTACTCTCACTGAGAAAATATTTTCTCTCATTTTTCTCACACAAACTTGTTTCTCTGAAAACTTCAGCAAATAACAACATCTAAAGTAAGCTTAAGCAAGGAAGGTCCACAGACTTCACTTACTAGGGCATTCTTTTGCCCATCAGAATTAGTACCTCTCCGTCTGAGAGGGCTGTCTTGCAGAGCCTGCAGATCAGGCTATCCTGCAACTACTGTAAAATTTACCTTTTTGCTGAAAATACTAAAGTCAAACAAATAGTAAACACTTCATCCATTGTCTTAAAGGATCCTGAGTCTGTTTTGTTTCTGTTTTGTTTTGTTTTGTTTTTTTTCTTACTATATTCTGTGCACAGCTGAGTAATAAGTTTCTCTTCAGTTGAAATTTGTAGCAGAACATAAGGTCTTGTCTACAAGCAGTTCAAACACCAAATTAACTAAATGGATTAGAAAATAGACCAATGAAAACTATGATCCATATTCACTCTTAATACAAATTGCAGAGGAGAATATACCAATTAGCTAAATTAATTTTGATGGGTTCTCTGTCAGGATTTCACCCATTCTGAAAATAACCTTGAAATGAATTAACATCATTTGATCAAATCTTGTCTTAAATTGTTTGCAGACTAACTAAAATAATAGACTAATGCTGTGTCCATTGAAATCTACAGTAAGTCCCCAAAACTTCACCTAAAAGCCCTGTCAAGGGCATCTCAATACCTCATTCACCTATCCTAGAATTTACCTTAAAACTTAGAACTCAAGTAGGAGAAATGGCTGAGTTTGGATCAGATTTAGCTCTCATCCTAGCAAGGAAAAGCCAAATTATTTCACTTCTGATCTTTTTAACCTCCACATTCAGCTCTTTTTCTTATCCCACAATCCTAAGCTACTCCTTTGATTTTTTGGGGGAGATAAACTACCTCAAAAAAAAAAACCAAACAAAAAGCTCAAAACAAAACAACAACAACAAAAAAAACCCCACACCAATGAAAACAAAACAAGAAGCAAATAGATCTCTTACTGAATATGTCTGAACCTAATGCAATTCTGGTGCAACTTTCTGCACAGAACATAGTGTGTACAGTATATCCCTGGCCACTTATTTATTACTGAGTTAGCATTCCTTAGTTATATTCTTCAAGGAGCACAGGAGGTTATGAGTGTTTTTTTATTACAGAAAAGTGCACCATAAACTCTGTTTGTCCAACACCAGATATATCAAATGTTGTGGATTTCATAGGCCACTCATTTTGAAACTCTTTGCGTTATGGCTATTCATCTATCGGGTGACCAAAAAGAAGACAGTTGCCAATTGTTATGTGCTTCATGGCTTCTAGAACTCACTTCTCATTGCATTACTTGCTAGTTCCCAGCCACAATGGCTTCCCAACCTCATGAAAGATGCACAAGGCACAATCTACACAACTTCCGGCTACCTTATAACTTCTAGATCTCAGGCTCAGAAGATCAAGCCTGGTTTTGGGTATTGCTGCTTCTGGAAAGAGATGGTTTTAGATACTTATCTATCTTGGCCAGGATAGGGATCTCCAAGTAAACACATATTTTAAAGGGAAATCAGAGTTCTGAGAAATACAAGGCGTATTTTTCACGATTTAACTCACACAGGTATATGAATATTGATGTGGTTAGGTATGGCTGCTGTAGAAGGTCTCAAGGGAGAGCACATTATTTGCGAAAGCCGTATCCTGTACAGATACAGGTTGTCTTATTCAAAGCCATACAAGGTCAGTTTTAGCTTACATGCCTGATTTTTTCACTTCGTCACACTTTCCTTCCATATAGTTAAGTCATCTCACCATCTATTTACATGTTTTTTGCCCCTTTGGGAGGATGCACAGCACTTTGTACTAGCTTCCCTGAGATGAATGCTATTTTTGAGGAGGTCATAAAGATATTTTCTGAAAATTATAAGGTACACCCGACTAATTCATTTGAGTCTTATAAAATAAGAACAATTTTAAGTTTGGTGTTGAATAAATAAAAAACAAAAAAAAAAACAAAAAAAAACAAAAAAAAAAAACCAATAGGGATGCTAATACAAAACAGCTTCCATTCCATATTGTATTTCTACCATACTCTGAAGAGGTAAACACTGTTGCTGCTAAACTGTTCTTCAGTGTATTTGTCTTGCTGAAGTAGATTTGAAAGAGTTTCCAGGCTATAAGGGCCCGTCAGGGCTGGAGCACATGTCCCTCATGTGAGTTTAAAGTATATAATTCACCTCCATCCTTGAGAAAGTGCTATGCTTTTGAGAACAGCATCTGGTGTTCTAAGTCACATTCTATCACATAGAGGAAATGCAACTAAAAGATCAGTTTCCTAAGAAACAGAAGAAATTATTTTATTGATTGTATAAGTATCAATTTTAATACATTTTTTTGTGAGGAAAACCATCAGCTCCTGAACCTCCTCTTTGATAATGCTTCCTGTCAATACTATCTCTGCTCAGTGCTATTGTCATCATATGTCCCAAATTCCCACACATCTGTCCCAGTAGTCTAGCTACCACTGTGCTACTTTGTGCTTCTTTAACCCAATAATACAACACTTTAATGAGTGCCATGTGCACCTTATCTGTCCCTGGGCTGTTCAGTCTGCCAATTAGGATTAGAAGTACCAGCTCACTGTTGCTTTGTTCCTTCTTGCTTGTCTTGAGCTGTTGAACCTCCTAAAACAATATTTATAAAAGTCATTGCGCTTGCCTGCACTTCTTGCAAGACATTGTGAAGTCCATGGGAGACAGAGAAGAACCTTAGATCTAAATAATTTCACTGAATAAGTCTTTATCTGTGCATTTTGCATACACCATTCATAATTACTTGAAATTTGTGCAACATCAGTTGCTTGACTGTCTAAAAAGATAGAAATTATAGAGTTTGATTTTCTTTCTACTTGTGTCAAGTTTCTATTACAAATATTGAATTTTACATTCTGGGTATCCACATGAACTTCTGTATCTGTGAACATACTGACCAGTAAACCTATTTGCTACAGTATTTATGACAAACTAACACAAAGGACCGTGCAAAGAGCTTAAATATGCAGAACTACAATGGAATACTTGTGGAACTTTCCTTTTTCAACTTTTACCTAGTCTTAGCCTCACTCTACCTTGACTATCACATTTTTTATCAACTATTTTATTAAATGAGTCATCAGTTGCTCTTAGTTAATTCCCAAATGTATCTCACATTTCAGCTCAAATTCTGTCATTTAGTTCCTGGTTATTAGCCATTAATATATAGCAATTAGATATGACATATATCCCATGGATATATTTCCTGCATGTTATCTTTAGATTAGCTTTTCAGCAAGGTTTTAAAATGCATTAAATATAATTTTTTTTTTTTTTTGACACATTTTCAATGTTCTGAATGTTCTGAGATGGTGAATTACTATTTTTGGGGTTGCGTTTATTTCTTACCCAGGAAAACCTCTGTATATTGTTAAAGCGGTGTCAAAGCTGAATGAACTTGAGTTTTTCCATTAGTTGCAAGATGTTTGTAGTGTCCCAGCATCATGAACGGAGAGAGATACTCCCTCTCAGCAAAAACTACCATCTCAGCATAAGCAAGATGATCAATAAGTTAATGGCATGAATCAATGAGAAAGATTTGGGAGAGATCTTAATTAAAGAAACAACTGCTGATACAAATTATGTTTCCAATGTATTGATGTAGCAGAGGGCATGAGGTTGAACGGAGATGAGTGCTGATCAATGCCTTTAACATTTGCATTCCTTTTCATCAGAAGACAGCTCTCTTCATCCATACATATACCGGCATGCACACATACACACACACATCATGACCAGCAGCACCTCAGAAGGGCTATGGTTTCTTTGTCTTTATTGATTCCTGAAGCACTCTTCTGGAGGCTATTATGGTCGCCTCACTTTACAAGGTGAAATGGAGGTCTCCACAGGCAAGAAGATGCTCATTCCTTTAGACCTTCCTGGATATTATCTCAATACATTAAATCAGTAAGAAGAGCTTTGCCTCCTTGTGAATATCATAATCCACATGTTGTAATGTAGAGTTGCAATAGGAAGCATTAGTGTAACTTTGGCAACTTATAGTTACACAAAAAATAAAGACAGTATTCCATAACACAAAAGGACAAGCATGTGTGTTTGTGCATGGGTTTGTGTACCCATGGGTTTATTCAAGAGAGACACAGACAAACAGACAGAGGGAGAGAGAAATAGAAAAAGAATGTTCTCCAGCAGCTGAATGGCACAAACATCCAAAGTCAATAGCTGGTTTCCCCAACTGATTCAATCTGAGACACACTTTAAAGAGACATCCATCTGTGATGTCAGCAATGCTCAGCATATAGCTAATGGAGCTTCAAAAGATCAATATTCAAACTTGCCTTCTTTTCATGCTGGAAACTCACACCACTGCGACATCTCCTGCTAGATGAAAAGTACATTTTATTTTAACTGCTTTCATCACTGCTATTCATATTTTTGTTAGATCACATGTTGGTGTGTTTTGCCTCTATTTTTTTTTTTTTTTTTTTAATTTGGGAGGGGAGGAAGCTTTATTCCCTAGTATGTAGGAAAGTAATTTAAACTTTACTTCAGCTGGTAGCCATGTAATCCATCTTATTTTCCTGTCAGATTTTATAATGAAGTCAAAAGCAATCCTAAACTGGTGACATAATAATCTAATGCTGCATAGTAATGATCATGTTGAATGCAAAAATATGTTTTTACTGCATACACAAATTGAAGACATAGAGCAATTTAAATTATTATCATCATAGTAGTAACCCAGGGTAAAAATAATAAAAATATATGATAAGAGAAGAAAAAACTACATATTTAGCTACTTAAATCATAACCAAGACTCAGTGAAAAGGCTGAAAAAAATGAAAAGACAGAAAAGTATCTTTCAATAAAATACCAATTTCCTGTGGTAGAATCACTGGGCGTTTCATTAGTTGCTTTTAAGAGGCCGTAGGAAAAGCATGAGAATCTAAAAGATTGAAGTTATTAGCAATATTAATATTAGGACTGTTCTAAAATAAGGTCCTATCTATAGCTAAACTGGAGCATGCATCACATTTATTAGAAAATGGTTCTACTGACACATCATAGTCTATGTAAACTCATTGAATATGTAGTAAAATGATTTAAATATTTAGTGAGCCCATGCTTCCAAATGTTAAAGACTGGTAGAACTGGAACCTCGCTCTAATCAGGCTCTCCCATTTCCTTCTCCCACAAGAAATAAAAGAAAAACAAAACCATGTCAAATTAAGTTGTTAAATGGTTTAAGGATTTGATATCTTTTGCTGTTAAATTAAAGGGCTGAGCTACAGCTCATTTCTTTTCATCTTTATAGCAAAGAACAGGGTGACCCCAAGGGTCACTGAGGATTATCTCTGTGTCTTTCCATTCCATCTTACGTTATTAGTTTACACTGCAAATGAGAAACTGATGTCAGAAATATGCCAAACATTATTTATAAATACAGAAGCAGCCAGGGTGAAGTCTGATAGGTCTGCGGCTTAGTGTGTAAAGGTCTCAATAGCAATTAGTAATTGAGATACATCCACTCTAAAGTGGAAACTGTCATCTGAAAAGCAGAAAATATTTTTAGTATGTTGATAATTTACATGAAATGCAATTCTCAAATTTCAAACACTAACTATGAGATAGACTGGTGTCCATATAAGAAAAAAGATATATAAAATTACAAGAGCAATGTCTTAAGGTGAAAAGAACTACTGAAGTCTTTACTGCTCTTAAGTTGACTTAAATTTAGTATGAAATTACCTTACATTTTTCCATATACTTTCTTTGAATCATTTTAAAATACTACTTTTTGGCAGCTTTTATAATTAAGTGTTTTAATTGTGACAAAATATTGTAAATGATGTACATAAGATGATGTGAAATTTCTCCATTAATAAAAAGCCACATTAGTCATACAAGGCCTTTTAGTTATTTAGCATTCAGGAAAAGTTCCATATGATACAATGTAATCACAGAGGAGAGGAAACTATCCATTCTATTTGTCATTGGAAGAATGCACCAAAAATAGCCAAGACAGAATTTAATATTCAAAATATCCTAAGTAGAAATTGATAAGAAAGTGAGAGGGTAAAATGGTTAACAAGCAAGTATATTTGGGGAGAAGAAATTGTTCTGGCATGGTAAAATCCACTGTACCTTTATCAGTGCTATTTAAAAGCTAATGCCTTGGCATCAGAGGCTTTACGTGAAAGATATGCATTCAATTTTTTTATGCTCATTGCAAGTTACTGGAAAGATGTGCTTGATAAATATGTTATGTTTATGTAATATTGCCTTACACTATATTATGCTAATAAATCAGAAAGCATGAAGGTCACACATTTGAATAAAGATGCTGCATTTGTAGCATGTCTTTCTTTTTAACCTAGTCTTTAATGAAGTTAGAAGTTAATGAAGTGCTGTGACACACAGAGGATGCACGAACACACACACACATGGGCTGATCATTAAGGCAAATGCAGCAAGTGAGAGATGTCTTACACCCCACTTCTATTAATGCAAAGTAACATGATGTTCTGGCAATTACCACCAGAAAACAAAACAAAACAAAACAAAACAAACACAAGCAACCAACAACAACAAAAACACCCAGAAGCTTTGTTTATAGGTATCTGGCCAATGAGGTGACCAGGTCTTCCATTCAAATCTCATTCCAGTGTGTTTCTCTCATTATCCTTGTTTCTAGCCTAGATCAATCTGCACATGGAGAGAGTAACAGGACCCTCTAGTATAATTGCCTAAGACTTTCTAAGAAATCCTTGTTATGTTTTGAATTCCATCTTGTAGAACACTTAGTGTATCATGTGTACAGAATTTCTAAGTGTAGTTTTAAGTTCATTTAACTTTTTGTTTGTTCTAATGATTCACTCTTCCCCATTTGCCATCTCAGTGTTATCTCTATATTCCTGTATTATAAACCAAGGAAAATAAAATATTCCAGGTTCAGAATAATCTCCAGGGCTGAGAATGAGGAACTTGAAATGGGGCGAGAGAGACAGAGCTGCTTCACTCAGTTATGCTGCCAAAGTAAATGGCCCATAAGTGTCTCCAGTAGGGTCACAGTTGTTCCCCTGGACTGTTAAGATAATTTTACGAAAACTAATTGTCCAGTTTTATTTGACAACATTACCAAAGGGAGAAGTCAAAAAAGACATAAGTCATTGAAATGAAGGAAAAAAAAAGGGGTTTTTTCTTGTGTTTTTTTTTTCTTTTTTCTTCTTCCTTTTTTCTCTTTTTTCTTTTATCTTTTTCCTTTTTTCATTTTTCTTTTTCCTTTTTGTTTTCAATTAAAAGATCAGGAAATAGGTAAACAGAAAAAAAAAAAAAAGACAAGTGTGTTCAAAATTAAAATTTTCTGTGAAATGCACTAGCACTTCAGTAGGTAATTCCTTTCACAGAGTGTGACAATAAAATAAGATTAACTCTATTCAAGTCCTAAGATTTTAGCTTGAGATACTGGAGACTTAATTGTCAGAAAGACAAAAGTAAGGGTGGGCAGTAGACAGTGGGTTATCCATATCTACTGACTCTGGGTCTGCTGCATGGGTACATCAGCATATAACTTCTAGGTGTTTCTTCCTGAAGGTCCAAGTGTGTGTATTAAATCCAGAGCTCATGTATACTCTGCACAGGAAAGTGTGATTAAAACGTCCAACATGCTGTCTACAGCTAGGCAAAAGTTCATTTTAGGGACAGGGATATTTTTTAAGTCCTGGTTACATATTCAGGAACTTGGACAGTTTTATTCGGTTTGCACATTATTCACAGTGTAGCTGTTCAGAGAACAGCAGAACTATGAAGAGAACAAGAGGAACAATGATACCAGATTTAGACAAAACAAAACAAAACCCCACAAACTATAATAGCTGCTGGAAATCAGTGGTGCTTCGTTCAAATAGCACTTTGAGGATCACTTAAGATAAAAAGTGTCTTCAGTACACACCCAAATGTCTCCTGATGTTACTTCTCAATTTGCACACTTGTTCAGCTTTTGCCATAGCTGTCCTTAAGCTAACATTCACAGAACACAAACTTGGCCCACTGTGAAGTGAAATCCCATTTATTTCAGCTGAGGCTACATGAGACAAACAATTCTAAATGATACTTTCAAGATGCTGTGAGAAAATAGAAGATATTTTTTTGCCTTATGTAATCATAACAGTAAACATCAGAAGAAAAGAACACATGCCTAGATACCGGGAAACAGAAAATTCAGTTTCTGTTGTTTACGTCTAAATTAAGAGTCAGCCTTCACTCACAGAGCTGAAGATAAGTGGAACGGGCCCTTCCCTATCCCTCATGACTTAAGAAAACTCATGAGGAATAAGTACTAGCAATACACAGGACCATATGTGTAATAACAAAATAAACAAAGAACAACTAATCAGTGGTACACACAGTATCACACAAATTGCCAGCTTGTAAGTGATGCTGAGGAGCACTCCCAGAGGAGGTACTTTTTCATGTAACATCTTATTACCTGTTACTTGCATTGGCTTATACTGCATGTTTCTTTGTACTATTCTGGTCACCGTAGTGAAGAGATGGCTCTTTATTCTGGCAAACTGCACTGAAAGTCCATCAAAGCATCGATGAGTTCACTGAGACTAACTTAGAGACTTGATGTTTTTAAAGGACTAAGCCTTTGTAGCTCTTATAGACACTGCTAAGTCTCTGGAGCCCGAATTTTTTCTGCAAAGCAGATTATAAATCTTTCACATAGTCAGAGGCAGACTTATTTGCAGAGCTAGTAGAATATTTACATCTTGTTCATTTAGATGGTCTCCTAGCCAAACCAACCCCAACAGTGATTGTTAGTGAAATAATCTGCTCTCTATGTGAGCACAGGCTTCCTTGCTCCTCCAGATGCCTAATAAGAATTGCTAGATTAAATGTCTACAAGTAGATGATGGTGAAAAAAATCTGCTATGGCAAAAAGTAGGTTTCATTCATCTTTTCAGGATATAAGGATGCACAGAATTAAAGCAGTTTTTTTAAGATCACATTTGAAATAATTCCTATTATGATCCTATATGAATATGATCCTATTATGATTTAACTATTACAGCAAGTAGAATGATGAAGGGTCTCGTACTTGGCTATTAGCATATCTAAATTTACTGGAGGTACTTGGTTTCTCATCTCATGCGTTATGTTATACAGAGTACCAAAAACACCCATGTCACCTATGTCACCGGCTTTTTTAAAAGCCAGGAAGACTTCTAGGAAACTTTTTTAAAAAACCTCAATGAATTCAACATTAAATTTATACTTTCTTTGCCTACTAATGTTTTAAATAGAATATAATTATTTAAAATGAAAAATTCACAAGACAACAATTCTGAATGATCAAGTTGTCATCTAATTTATATAGTGGATTTTTGAAATATTTTAATCAGTTTACTTGTTGAAATATATCCTAGATCTGCAACTCTTTACTGCAGACTGTAAAGCAGTTAGCTACCTATTTACTATATATTAATAGCACAACACTGTGGAGAAAGACTGAAAACAGCAAGTTTGAAACCATATATCATGACTTCTCAACACACAGAAAGATATTACATAATACAGTATAGTCCTCAAAAAGTTTCTGAGCTTATTTAAAATGTTGAAAAGTATTTCCTATGTGAATCTTTTTGTAAGATGTGAGCTGTGTGTATTGATGCATACACTTTCTTAACAGTCAACCACTACTTAAAGTATTTTAAGTGTTAAATCCTGCCTTGGTTATTTTGGGCTGTTCTTCATATTATTAGTATAATGGGTAGTTTCCCCTCTGTGATAAGTTCAGACTGACTACCACTGTGCTGTTAAACTAAGCAGAGCCAAAGCACAGGCTTAAATACTCCCCAGTTTGGTTTTGCCTTGGTCAAACTTGCATGCTTCCCAGACAGTGCTCAGGCACACTTCAGAAGACTGAACAATTCAGAAAATGTTACTAAGAGGCAGTATGGGTGATGCTACATTGCTTTTTGAGATGATGAAATTTCAGCTGTGTGGACATGTGCTGTGCCGTGCCACATGCCCTCAGGGATCAGAGAACAGACACCAAATCACTTTATTTACAAGCATAGACACAGCCCTTTGGGACAGTGCTAAGCATAGAAATTAACACAAAATATCATCTACTTCTAAGATGGATAGGCTGACTCCTCTTCCTTTGTCTCATTGGCAAGGGACTGTTGCAGAATTCCTTTACTGCGAGTGTTAGGGAATAAACTGCCTTAACTTCCTGAATTATTGGATGGAATGCTTCTCATAAAACTTGTTTAGAAGCTGCTTACATAGAATTTGCTTAGCATAAGTAAGTTTGCTTAGCGTAACTTCTGCAAGTTGTGAACACTTGAACTTTCTGCTTTGTTAAGTGAGAAAGGCCTCAGATTGGTTCAAGTTACTAGATATGAGGAGCTGCATTCCTGGAGATAAGTCAAGGAACAAAATAGTATCTAAAAGAAGACAGAACAGAAAAATGTTTTGGTTTGCCGAGAACTTATTTTTCTCCAGCTGCAGATGCAAAATAACAACTGAAGGTCACGACTTTGATTGATGGACAGCCCCATGAAAATGAAGAGATTCAATGAAGAACAGAAAGACCACAGTCTCTAATTTTGCTGTTGGCCAGGGATGACATAGGGAGGGTGGGGGTTTGAGATGTGGGGATATAATTGTCCAAGTTTTTCTTGGCTGGAGGTCTGTGCTGGTTTGACTGAAAATGAGTTAATTTTCTTCATGCAGGTAGAAAACTTTCTTTTTCATAGCTGGCATGGTCATTATTTGGACTTAGTCTGAGAACAAGAGGTAACACTCTGGGACAGAGTTAATGTTTTAAAATGTTTTGGTGTGAGAGCCAAGGACAATCTGAGCGCTCTGCCCACAGGTGTGAGGCATCAAGAAAGGGGGCATGGATGGGACAGAGCTTGCCAGGCATCCAGACTGATCAATAAGTGTATTCCATCCCATTAGTGTCATGCTTCATGTTTAAGGAGAATCGGGATCTTCTGGTCTCTCTCTCTTCTTGGTTTTCCTCTCTCTTTTTGTCAGAGCCGGGGCAGTTCTGTTCAGGACTTTCATTAGTTCGGCTGTTTGCCATCCTGCCATTTTGCAGAGGCCTCTGGGCCTTTCTGCCTTTTTCTCTCTCTGGGATTGGCTGTTGGGACCAGGTGGTGTTTCCTGGGACTGGCTGTTTGGTGTGGACAGAGTTTGTGAGAAATAGCATTGAGTATCTTTTATTTTATACTATATTTCTATTTTATATATATATACTTACTGGTAGTGTATTGGTATTTTGTTATTTTATTAAATTGTGTTTATCTCAATCCAAGTTTCCCCCTTCCCTTTCAATTCTTTTCCCTATTTGGGGGGTGGGAAGGGGGCTGAGTGAGTGGTTATCACGGTTGTATTGCTAGCTCGGGTTAAACCACAACAGGGTGGTTCTTCAGGAGGCAGCCAGCTCGAGCCGCTCTATGATATACTTTGCAAATAAATTATTTATTTTAGAAGAATTGCTGGAATCCATGTCTGAGTCTCTGTTCCAGGAAACCTAGGGAAAAAGAACTTCTGTAACAGCAGGCAAGGAAGTGACTGTTTAAGATGCTGCCTAGTAGGAGTCAGCAAGTAGGCTTTGTGTGCTTACCTATTTGTCTCTGCAATAGTACCTCTGTAAAATTATTTCTGTTCTTCTCTAGTATAGACTGAAGAAAAGGACAATTTCTGCATTTATTTTTAATGAGACACGGGCTTTTTTCTAGGTCTTGATGTACTTGTCAGAGGATATCCTGTTTTTATTTAGGATGTGCTCCAGAAAATCATCCATGTAACATAATCTTATTTGCCAATAAAATATAGAACATGAATACACATGTGGTTATTCTTTTTTAATTAAGTGTTTAAGATACTGAATTATGTTTCTATTGGAACGGTGAACTAAGGCCACATACTAGTCAAATAAATGCTCTAACAAAACAGAGTAGCAACAAATGATTTACAGAAACTTCTACCTAGATACACCCAAAAAGAAGACATGCAGAACAGTAATAGAGTAATACTGATATCACAGCAGTAGGTGTTTAATTTGAAATTTTGAACCACAGAAGCTACAAATGATTTTTTTTCTCCCAAAACCATTTAAAAATTTTGAATGTCTCAACCCAGTGTGCATTTCTGTATTTAACTATATAAATATATATATATATATGTATGTATGTATTTTGTTTTCAGACAACAGTTGAAGCATTTTAGAGGCACCAGATCATATCACATTACCAGAAGCCTACATGGCTTTTATAACATGCAACTTCAGAACATTAGATAAATGCTTTCATTTACAGAAATTGCTTGTATGTATTCATTTTTTTTTTAAGTAATAAATATTATTAAAATTTTAATTTCAGGGTCATTGGATTTTGCTTGATTTTTGAAGTAGACAAAATAAGACACTTAGTGAAAGAATAAATAATTAGCTCCAAATAGCCTATCAGCATATCAGGTTAGCAGGGCAAACAAAATGTAGGTCTTACTGAAACCGGTCAAACTACAAAGCTCTCTGAGTGTCTCAGAAGTGACAAAGGTGCATAAAAGGAGATTAAGCAACTGTGCTTAACTACTAATTCTCAAGGAGAATGCTGCACTCTGATTCTGAGACTATAGTAAACATTTAACTGAGATAGATGTGAGACCCTCCCTCCTGTCTTCCAGAGAATAACATTGATAAAAATCTGGGAATGCAGCAGGTATATCTGGAGGTTGGTAAAATAACAGTAGACAGTTGTTACTTCTCAGTGCTCACTTCATGGCTTTTTTTTACAGTATTATGAAAACAACAACATGACACATGAAATACTATTTTACAGAATAAACACATTGCTCAAAGTAAAAGGGTTGTTCTTAAATAAGTTATATATGTAACTATTATGATTCTTTAGATCTTTTCTTTCATAAATTAGCATCTTTAGGGTCTGATTTAATTGGGAACAGTCTGGGGACACTTTGCATGACAAAGTTTATTAAATGCCATGCTTTAAAATTGTTAGTATTCTTTGAAGTGTAGGGAACAAATATTCTTTCTCTCCTTCCTCTGTTCTGAAAGTCGTCCATAATGATGATCTGAATGACTAAACAAAACATATTCAAGAAATATGGGCTTTGAAATATTATTCTCTTAAATCAGGGGCATTCGCTGACTTATTCACAATATTACAGAAAAATACTATAAGGTACTCTATATTTTATCTTTTTGGCATATAAAGTGTGTCCAGTTATCAGAAGAAAGCCCAGTTGGTTTTATGATTTATCAGCTTCAGTGTTTCAGTCACTTGTCTACAAGACAATGGCATGACTTCAAATTTGCACAAGCTGTCTATGTATTATGCTGCTGTGAATAGATTTATATTTTAGGAAAGGACGTACTCCTACTCTCACTTAAAACAGAGACAAAGCTCATATTGATTTCTATTAGACACAAATTTGGATAAATGACTAAGATTTTCAAAAGGATAAACCTGAATTTAAGCTCCTAAAACTAATATTCAGTCATATAAACAAATGGCCTGATATTCGGAACTACTGAGTACCCAAGAACTATTGTTAAAAATTAAATTTTTTGAGAGCTTAATTTTTTTTTTTTTTTTTTTTTTTTTAAATCTGGTCATTTATTTGTATATCTAACTATAGACTTTAAGAATGTAAATTATGGTGCCTATTTTTAAAATCGTCCTAGATGTGGTGGAAATGCTTCACACAGTATTTACACAACTGTTCAGGAGGTGAGATGAATACTATATTCTACAATCTAGTTCTAGTTCTCTACACTGTTTTTTTTCAGTCATGTCTGAGAAATATATCTGTTTGTAGCTGGCTTTAATACTAGTTATTCAAATAATAACGTTGCAATAAACTAGTAAAAATTATAGTGCTTTTCTATATGCAAGAAAATATTTCAATTCTGTTCCTCCAACTATACCAACTTTTACCCCTGCATGTGTTCTGAAATTGTTTGCTTATCTGATGTTCTCGTAAGTGTATATCCTTGCTCACAAATTCCTTTATTGGCACATATTTAAATCAATATTAATGTTGAAACCTGTACTGGCATCAATACACACACATAGGCATTTTACAGAAAAAAGTGAATTGTCAGTAAATAACATTATATTCTGTAAGATGTACTCCTTCCTGTCTTTCAGATAGAAAATCTTAAAGAATCAAGAAGGAATAAAATGGCATGAAACTATAGACCAGAAATTACTTGCTTAATAAAACTTAAACTCCTGAAGTACGAGGTATTGTGGTGAAAGTGCACGCATGTTTTGGCAGAAAATAGAAATCTGCAACCGTATAATATATATACAAATAAAAGTGTTCCAGTTGCTGTCCTCAGTTTCTTAAACCTTTGCCTCCTGGCTAGAAAATTTACAAGCCTAATTTCTATGTAGTGATGAGTTCAGCCATCTTCAAGTATGAGAAAGGTATTGGTGTAATAAGTACTTTTTAGTACTGAGAAATGATACTTAGAAAAAAAATACCTGATAATGAAGAACTGAGGAATGATTAGGTGAAAAATATTGCAGACTTTTATACTTTATGGTGCCTCACATTTCATACTTTGTTGATAATAGCAACATTCTTAATGATGGCTCCTTATTCTGAGACAGAACTTGCATGCATAGTAAATTGGCTGTATATTAAGAATGCACTGAATACTTGCAGTAAATATGCATTTGTAAATGTGTAGCAAGCCATGTGTCATTTTCTGATAGCAAATGGAAAATGTGTATGTGATAAGAGAATATTCAGGAGAAAAATGTCGATACCCTTAGCCAAGAAACATATCCCAAATTCCAGTCTGAATGTTGAATTTAAACAATTATATTTTATATGTGTGCTCTCAGAGTGATGTAGTCATTTTGTGATTGTCTTATAACAGAAAGATAGCTGAAGATATTTTTTTTATCAAAAGGATTTTAAACCATTTTTTAACCTGAAAGTGATATTTTCGGATTGCTCCTAAAACTTGAAGTATAAATGTTCAAAATGTAGACCAAGACTATCAGAAACAGTTGGGTCAGAAAATACTTTTTTATTAAAAAGCAAAAGATTCTGCAAAAAAGTTTAAACTTCTTTGGTCAAAAAGGAAAAAAAAAGTATTTGGAGTTTTTTGGTGGTGGTGGTGGTGGTTTATGTTTGCTTGTTTTGTTGTTTTTGTTTCCCCCTTCCCATTCATTAAATAAATTATTTGTTTCCAGTGGTTTCAGTTTCTGAAAATCAGGATTCAGCCGGATACTGGACTGATGAGTGACTGAGGAGACTGTGAAGTCCCCATCGACAGACATGTATAGAATTCAACCGGACACAGCCGTGAGCCACCTAATCCATGTTGGTCCCTAGACAATCTCCAGAGGTCCTTTGCAACCTAAATTATTCTGTGTTTTTGTAACTACTCTTCCTCTTTTCCATATGCAAATTTCAGTTCCAACTAAGTATAGAGCAATTATACAAAATATATGTCTTTTCCGAATATGCTGTAGATTATAGAACCATCTATTTCTTTGATGTCTTTGCTCCCTACAAACAGAAAGGAAATAATATTCCTGGTAATGCTTTGAAGGTTTTTAGACTTCTGAAAATAAACTGCTTTAGGAGGGTCTCTGGACAAGCTTCTCAGAGGAGAACAGAGACTAAATGAACAGCCTAAAGCAGCAATCAACTGAATCAACAACCTAACAGCAGCGTTCATGTCCCACAAGGGCATTTCTTCCTAAGCACAAAGGACACATAGATATGTAAAGATAATACTTTCACTGAAAAAACACACGATCATTGCCACATGATAAGGGTTTAGACTCACACAGTATATTTAAAATGCCTGCACTGATAGCAGTATTTCATATTTCTCCTCTTCCATTTTCTACATCCCTGAAACAAGACAACTAGGACATCGGCTGGCCAACAGAGTTGAAAGGGTTGTTGTTTAAATACCGTGCCATGTTTAGGACTCCAACACACCAGTTCGTTACCACATCTTAGCCAAGCTGATGTATGTCAGCTGATCTTTGGGAACTCTGTGTGTATTCTTAGACCTCCAAAAATGTGAGATGTAATAACTTAATATAGTTTTCTTTCACTGATTTTTTAGTTAATAGGTTTCATCTCAAATTTGCCACAGGTTGAGTGGGTATGATGACCATTACTGTGATCACAGTTGATATGTATCAATTTATTAGACATGTGAATATGTTGATTTCTTAGAGCAGAGAACAACCGACGACTCAAGTAGGAGCCAGATGCAACTTTTGGTCCAGTGTTTTGTAAAAAAATCACTTTGTTCCTTCCTTAACTCTGTAACTGGAAATTGTAGATAGTATGGTACCTGTTTTCCCTGCCATTGGCAAATTTCAACAGAAGGTACATTCCTTCATTTTTCAAACTATCTGGAAGTAGATTATGACTATAACTGCCTTTTTATAATTTGAGTAGAGCAGTATTTTCTGTTCAGGCTTTAAGGAGTGTTCTTGGTTTAGCCATCTTTGTGTGTTTCTCTCTAGGCAGTAAATGTTTCCAGTCTGGTGAAGAGAATTTCCATGCATTCATGTTTGAAAATAAAAATGAAGTTGGACCTTTTAAAACACCAGAGAAGTATTTTCACATGTACTCTAACCCACTCTATTACTTTTCAGTCAATGAGTAAGTAAATCACCAGATATATCACTAGGCTACTAGGTATTGATTTGCTGGCTAACTTAAGTAAATGAAGGCTGGCCTTGAGCTGGAGATCAGGGACTATTTTTTGCTGTACTTCTCATGAGAATGATCCATTCTTTGGTCTTTAAGAAATAGCTCTAAAATAAGTGTGTATGCGATAAATACACATAAAATAAATAAATACAGCAATGCATATGAAGCATATGAAAGGGAATACTGAGTCAAACTAAAATCTGTAACCCCATAAGAAATTGCAGATTCTTATGTACCACAGTTTTTTGCTGATGGAAAACTCCCATCATCATTACATCAAGCCTTATAATGGCACCATATTCAAAGTACTTAAATTGAGAGTCCTCTAGAGTCCCAATTCAGAGGTCACCCCTGCCATTTCAAAGGAGAATGCTACAGGGACATTGATAGAGAATCCATCCTCAGCAAGATATTTTTAATGCATTCTACTAGTATGTGTTTAATGTGTAGCTGTAACCTACAGAATTTTAAAATAAAATCAAACCATGCATTACACTTTAAGAAATATAAAGTTATTCACAGGATTTTCTCTGTATTTTTTCTTTTCTTCAGACTCTGGTGTCTAAGAAACCTATACTGTTCTTTTCAGCTGCATAACTATCCTGCTAACGATTAATTACTTAGATACTTCTGAATAAATAGGATGTAAAGAAATACCTAACAAAAGCCTTATGCATCTCCAATGATGGAACCCTGTGCTATGGCTGAGATGAATATCCTTTCCAATTTTTTTTTGAAAGACAAGCAGATTATTCAAAATTATGGCAATCAGATACTAGCAGAGAAGAAAAATAGTGATATGCTGAACAGAAACCACTTAAATGCTGTGAGTCTTGATAATATAGTATTTCCACAACTGTTTCTGTTTAAAACTAATAAAAATAAACATAAAACATTCCCTTCTCCTCCTATCAAATTCATTACTTTGAGCGACAAAATGACAAAATGATTAGCTGTTAATAAGGCCCTGGTTTAAAAGATTGACTGACATTGCATTACTCATTTAATTTCCGCTTCTCCTAGGTTTTTTTTTTTTTTCTTCCTCCAAGCACAGAGGGAATTAATATTATCACATCAAAGGCCTCCCTTTAAATGGAGGAGAAAAATCATTTAAAAGGACAGAGGCTGTGATTATTCAAACTAGGTTATTTGCACCTTGTATATATAACGATATCATGGTACAACTTCATTTTGTTCAAATTGCTGTCAGTCACTAATAGAAGAAATTTGCTCCCCTTTTATCAGCACTATTGTGTTCAGTCAGATTTGTGGGTGTGGGATGGGGGGCTCAGGGTGGGCATTAAACATGAAATCTGATAAGAAGGATATGAGGAATAGGGAGTAAGGAAGGTACCGAGCAAAGGGAGAATGATTGTGAATCCAACATTCACAACACAAATGCTTTTCCCCTGCTCTTCTTTCACAGTTTTCTTCCCTTTCTGTGCATGTTGTTTTTATTTAAAGACACAGATATGACCACACACTAAAGTGCAAGTGTGAGTCTCTGTGGAATATGAGATTTAACAATACGATTCTGTGCTCTCGTATTTTATTTCCTTTCACTTTGATTCCTGACAGATAAATTATTCTAGGGATGATTTAACACCTAAAGATGTATGTCATATTCCATAAAATAGTTGTATCGGTGGGAAAAATTATGAGTGGCGCAACCCTTGGCCTAGCAACAGCCAATGATCTATCAGCATTTAAGTCTTGGCAGATTGAATTATTCTCCTCTCTAACTGTAACTGTGTTAGGGCTTGCATGACAAACAGTCCACTTGTCAAATATTTATCCTTCCTCCTAAAAAAAAAAAAAGGGAGAGGGAGAGGCAAAAGAAAAAAAAAAAGGAGAAAAAGAGAAGAAAAAAAGAAAAAAAAAATTACAAAAAGATTGACCTGGAGAAGAAGAGTGAAAATAAGTGGTAAAAGACCAACCACAGCATGAAATATGAAACATAAATCACTGGGGTCAGGGAGAGCAGGGGAACTTGGTTACTAAGGCTCCAGATGGATTAAATAACGTACATCCTGAGGGAGGGTGGGAAGGCGAGTGCTAAAATAATAACAGAACAGAATGGTCCTATGTCGGAAGGTTTGAAGACAAGCCTTGTTAATTCAGAAAACAGCAGAGTTAAATTAGCCCAGGTCCCTGTGAAAAGCAGGGTTACACATTGTGCGAGAGAGATAAATTTTCACTCACTCTCTCCAATACACTGGCCACTGACAGGTGACTGCTGTGAGTAGTTCATTAAAATGTCCAATTCATGGGAGACTTTCAAAATTTATAATGCCTCCTATAGACAACAGGGTCAAGTTCAATGGGAAAGGAAGAGAGCAAAGTAACTAAAGGAATTATTCACTAATTACCTTTTAAACACATTTGCATTTTTTTTTCGATGAGTATTAACTTACTTTTAATGCCTCCAGGTTTATGGCTTTAAATCAGAGAGGGAGATCAGAGTTCAACAGACATCCCTGTTTTCACTGTCCTCTAGATGGAAGATTTTTGAACATGTAAGACCATGTGCTACAGCCCTTAGAGTAAATGATTTTAGAAGATATAGAATCAGATCTTTAGCAGGAAATGTAGCAGTGATGGTAATTTTAATTAGGTTTCCTTTACCTATAAGCCAGGAATATACATTGAAGTTCAGTAATTACCAGTGGGGTGGATAGTACTGCATATTATTAAAACTACTGGACATCCGTGACAAGAGCTCATTGCATGTAAATCACGTTATAGCATTATCTGGGATGAAATATCTTTTGCTAACGGAATACATGAAGCTGAATTGTTTTGCAAAATTTCAGCCATAATGATTAAGCTATTTCAGAAATCTGAAGGATTATTTGCTTAGCCCAGAATACAAAGTCTTTTATATAGGAAATTGTATATTCTGCAGGATTTGGAGGAAGGACTATAACAACGACAGGAAAATAGTGCATGCATTTTGTTTCCTTTTGAAAACCTTTCCAAATTTATCTATAACCTGATGAAAAATCTGCTTCCCTATGCTAAACTGGGCATGCTCATCGATGCCAGTGGACAAGGAGGACTTTTCCTGAAATTGTAGCTTTACACTGCTGCAGGCTGTGTCAGGTTTCCCACACCACATCGTGTCTTTTCCATCTGCAAAGTCTTCTAGCATAGGCTTTAGTCTTGCTCTTAGTCCTCACATAGATGACAATTATTATTTCTGCCAGTTTCTCTATTAGCTCTTCCTTGAGTCCTGAGAAGACCCAAACCCCAGAAAGCTATTTATAGAGTGTTTTGAATTATCACTATAACAGGAATATATTCTTGGGCGCTTCTGACTATGTGCCAGCAGTATAAAATTGGTCAACAACTTGACTGTCTTCTAAACAAGAGATAGTGATGGATTGTTAGAACATGAGGATAGACAAGCTGGTATGAGGAACAGGACAATGGATTAGCTCAAGTGGATGGAAGAGTCCTTTTTGTCAAAAGAAGATGAAAATGTGATGAATTGACAATTATTAGGAATGAGACAGAAGAATAAATGAGACAAAGGAAAGATGGAGAAGGATCTCAAAGAAAAACTGGAAAATCTTGGAAAGGCAAAGAAGAAATGTAACTAGGTCTTTATAAAGGTTAAATTTAGCTAAGGAAAAAGAGGTTAATTGAGTATTGCTACTAGGATCAAGGAAAAGATTTCCAGGAATTTCCAAGGAAAGATGCGTTACATTAATAAGCATTATGTTGTTTTCTAAACATCACCTAAGCTTTGTTAATTAATATAATAACATGTTCAGAAATTTACTTTAGAGATAGCAAAGGATCTTTTGTTGTTGAAGCTGGAAAATGTATACTGAAAGTGAGGGAAGGGAAGTTAAGGGAAGGCAGAAGTAGAAGAATCTCATGGTTAGGACTATGCAAGAAAACTGGAGTGGATTTCAACTTGCAGATTAAGACAGCTAAATTTAGATCCCTAGATGTGTGCTGCAGCTCTCCTTGAACTCAGCTAATTATAATATACTCAATACACTTAGTGGAGACTGAAGAGCTACTCAGCTGAGCATATATGGGTATCAACTCCAGGGTGAGCTGATTAACTCTTGAGACTCCATTGACTCACAGGCTGACACTGTCAGGATTCAGATCCTAGCTTCAGAGGCTGCTTGTGACTATGCTGTAGAGTTCCTCTATGTTCCTGGGCAAGAGATTTTAAAAGATTTTTTTTTCACAAGATCACTATCTGCAAATTCTTCAGGGGTTCTTGGTTGGATGATTAGAGACCCAAGGATTTGGTTGGCATAAGCAGTGAGAATTTACTGCTGCAAGTGCAGCAAACAAAAATCATCATGTCAGTTTATCAAATGCTATCTAATTATAGTGTCTTTGAAAAAAATTCAGGCAACAGGCCTTTCAAATTTAGCATCCATATTTGGAAGTATCTTTGACATGAATCTCATTCCAAGTCAGTTTCTTTTGCAGAAGGATAAATTCCCTCACATTTCTTAAGTCCCTGTATAACAGAATGATCAGCACTATAGATAAGCTGTGAAACATGTTCATCATTGGGCCTTCAGAAGAACGCTGGATAAATAGGTAAGTCCTGAAGACTGTGTGTTGAATGGTGAGGGAAAAACAGTATAGTGCATTGTTATTTGTAAGAAAACATTATCCATTTTATGAGGCAAAGGTCCTATTGGGAAAAAAAAAATAAATCTGATCATATTATTAACATCTATATAATAATGCATACAGTGACAGTGTAAATGATGGTTGCATGAGCAATTTTAATTCTAGGATTTTCTAATTTTTGAATGCCTGACTTTGTAACCTTAATAGCTTCTTTTAATATATTTTTATGTGCCATTATATAAAGTGCAGAGCCTTTTGATTTATTACAAATGAATATTCTTTGTCTGCCAGAGACACGTACATCATCAGCTCAAGCAGAAGAGAAGCATTTAGATTATATGTGTTTAGAGTGTCATGTTATGGCTTTCTAAGGCATATCTGACCATGTTAAAAAACTCATGAAAAAAAGATGGTTGTGATTCAAACAGCTGGAGTTTTGGATATATTTCTAAATTTTTTCATAATTTATCAGAATATTGTTTTTTTAGAAATTAATTGCCATAAAAAGACGTTTAATTAGTATTTTATTAAAACATATATTAAACTAGTTTCTGGAGGGTTTTTGTTCCTCTAAGGTTGGCCCAATATAATGTTCAAACAACTACCTAAATCATATCAATAGTTCCATTAACTTCAAACGAAACTAAGTTAAAATTATCATTACTGCTTCAGTTGAATAAGATCTTTTGATAATTGTTTAAAAATAACATTTGTGAGATAACTCCCTGTATACAATATCCCAGATCTTTTCGTGTGTAGATTCCCAGACAGCAAGAAAAGAAATAAAGTAGCTTACTTTGTCCCTTCATTCGCTAAATGTTACTGAAAGCTCCTTATGGGTTTTTCCATAATTACACCACTTGGGCATGGTGTTGTTCATAGTGCGGTCTACATCATGTTATCCTCACCATGCTCCACAGCATCCATCCTCATAGGGGATAATTTTGCTTCAGAAAGTGCTTAATTGTGACACTAGTTCTCAGTGGCATGTCTTACCCTTTGCTTACCAGTGGGATTCCTGTGCTGTCATAGGCAGTGTCTCAGGAAAGGGAATATGGCCTCAAACTGTGCCTTTATGTTTTCTGTGTCTCCCAAATAAGGCCAGGGATAATGAATACCATCCCCATCACAACAAATATTCCACTCCACTGTTTGTGACCCATGGATTTATGATCTAAAAGAACAGACTTTTATATAGCTCATGAAAATAATTCCATCTAGATAATGGGTGTGGAAGCAGGATAAATGTTATTCATCCTTCATAGCTACTTCACTTCAGCGAGACCACTTTGTGTGACTCGAACAAGGAGAGTTTTTGCCTGGGAAGCTATGACATTTGCCTAGTTGCACAAAAGTAAGAATCATCTTTTTCAGATTCTTGATTGAATTGCAACTTTTTGAGTGGTATAATTTCAAACAGAACAAAAATTTGGCATTCCAAAAATTTTTACAAAATGGTAATTCTCTTAAAAATGTAGTTGGAAACACTTAAATATTTCCTTTGATAAAGTTTTCTGTTTCTTGATAAATATATAGACTAAATGTATATGTAAAATATATGGATAAATATCAATACATACATATTTATCAAATGAAGATGAATGCAATAATCTATATGTGTCAGTGAAACAAAGCAAAAAGGTTAAAAAAGTGCTCATCTTATCTCATTTAACACCAATGGAAAAAAAAAATCCATTTTCTAATTAAAAGTTGTGATATTGACATATTTCCATCAAATATTTCATTTTTATCAATCCACATCTTCCAGTCAAAAACTACTCAAACATTGTGCCAAGTCTACTAATTATTTTCGTATCCGAACAGAGACGATAACCTGTTTTCATGTTCATGTGGTATTCACAGATTCTGTAACCTTTTCAAAATGAGCTAAACTGGAACTGACTCAGAAAGCAAGTAGAGTGTGAGAAGCAGTTCCTGGGAAATCAAGAGACCACCAGCTAATGTCATGCTCTCTCAGGTGAGTAACACACACAGTTTTCACAAGTCTTTATCCAAAGTGCAGAAATAACTACTAAGACCAGCTGTTGAACATGACTTAGTTTTAGTTCCTGCCTACAGAAAGAAAGGAATGAATTATCCACATTTTTTGTTGTTGTTGTTGTTATTACTAATATATTAATAATGGTTATCAATCTAAAAATACACTTTGAGAAGTTAAAATTTTTCCAGTTTTTCTACAGCTATCTCTGTGGTACAATTTTTGTAGTTTCTCTGTTGCTAAGCGTTCTTAGAAATACTCAAAGATTAATACATATATTTTATACATCTGCCTTGAAAGTAAAATACTCTAGCCAGAAACCCACTGAAACACAACCTGCAGTAACTTTGGCCCAAATGTTAAAATCATACATTTAGAAAAGAAAGGCTCTTAGTTAGATAAGTTTATGCACACTTAAATCAGTGAAGGAAATACTTATCCTTTTCACAGATAATTTTGCAAGTCTCAGTTTTTAAAATACATAATACAAACCAAGTTCCTCAAAAAGCATCTACATATGAAAACCAAATTACAGATCACCTTTGAGTGATTCCATTTCTTAAATCCATTTGTTTTAAATAGCTCAAATCAGCAGTTTTTTCTGGTTTATAAAACTAACAAATAGCTGGATTGTGTATGGCTTTTTCTTTTGTCAAAAGAAATGCATGTATGAAATGAAAATAAGTAATGGCAAATTTTATGCAAAAAGATAACTAATAAAAATAATTATATTTGTATTTAAATGGTGTTTAGCTTGGTTGTGTATCCTTAGTCAACTCTACAATATCCTTCATCCAACATTATAAAACTACTTATGTTCAATATTGATAAATGAGCTACTTTATAAAGCTACAGCTGAAATAATGTTTCAAAGCTGTACCTGGCAAAACAATAATAAATGTATTTTGATTAAATTTCAATTCTCTTTTTTGGGAAATGTATTTCTAAACTGGTTATATGGTCCACACCTTATTAAAAAAAAAAAAAAGTTCTGGCAGCATCTTCATCTGAATAGCAGCTTGAAGGGTGTTTGAAGTACTGCTGCTGTGTCTGAAAGACTCTGTATCAGGACCTTGTTTGTCAGACTGCATGTTTGTCAACATTGATATATCAAAGAGGTCAGGTCAATAGCACTTCTGCATAAAGTGAGCAGGACAGGGTCAAATAGAAGCTCCAAGCTTTGTACCAAGATCAGATGGGAAAAATGTGAAGTACATTCAAAAGAAGCCAATTGTTTTTGTCTCTTCACTGAATGCAGCCGTATGTTTGTTGACCTGGACAGTGCTTTTGCAGATTAAGAAGGTAACTTTCAGCAGTTATTAAAACAGGAAAATAAAATAGGAGCAGAAGCAAAACATTTCAAAGTTCAAAAATCTCTTCAGGTCTTAAAACCTCATAAGAGGATGTGGGAGTGCAGTGAGGTTGGAAGAACTAGAGCAGAGGCCAAAATCACACTTCCTTCTGGCACAACTTATTCACAGCCTGGATGATGCTTCCAAACACACTTACAATCAAGTCTGGATGTCCTATCCAACCCTCATTCAGACATTAGCAATGCTGACTTTCCTTGCCCCTCTGTCTCTATATGTTCTTTTGAAATCTGTCCTCATTTTAGGCTGCGATTACACACGCCAGTCGAAGATGGTGCCTTTGATCAGTTATCATCTGCTTTTACAGATGGAGGCAATGTGATTTTCCCAAGGCTGCAGAGCAAATCAGAAGCAGAATCAGAAACAAAATCTGAATCTAGTTTTAAAATAGATCTGTTACCAGTAGACCAGATGAGCAGTAGATTTTGCATATTTATGGCATTTCAGTCAAATACTGCAAATAGTACTTGATTTTCCAGCCTGAGAAATGTAATTACAACAATATGTTATTGATTTGAACAGTGCATTCTGATGTTGATACTAAAAACTTTACTGGAGAATAGATAATAATATGACTGGGTAGATGGACAGCTGCCATAAACCAAAAGGATGTGATGACATTTCTGCAAGGAAAATATCCCAGTGGATATGCACTGATGTTCAGCAGTTCAAGCAGAAATCAGATGTTAGGACACTGAACTCAAAAGCCCCCACCTAGTACACTCTCACTCTGCCATCTACCAGAGGGAGCTGGGCTAACACAAAACCAAATCAAACATTTACAGCTGATCTCTGCTGAATATTTTTTTTAAAGTGCTCAAATCAGTTATTAAACTATGATTCAAGGACAGATCTTCGCTGCCACCAAATTAAGAGACATTACACAGTAAGATCAAGATGTTCTTATAATAGTTGGCCCAGCTGAAAAAGGAGTCCTCAGAACACTATTATCTTTGCTGGTTTTCTGAGTAAAAAACAAAGTGAACAAAAGCCAGAGAAAGAATTTCTTTTCAAAACAGATGTGTATATGTGCTGAGGGCTGACACACTTTTATCACCATTATCCTTAGATCAGAATTGTTTAGTCAAAAGAAGAAATATCTGACGATATATGGCATACATCTGTTTATATTTAGGGTCCCTTAACAAAAAGTTGACAAGGTCTTCCCAAGAGGTTTGCAACCTTGTGCGCAAAACCTCCAGCCTTTTTTCCCATTCTCCCTTTACATTACCAACATTCTTTCTGTTCTGAGATATAAAATGGCAACTCTGGAATTTTGTTGTGTTGTTGTTTTGTCTTGTTTTGATCCTTCTCTCTTGGTTTTTCTATTAAGGTCAATGTTGCTTCATGGTCCACCTATCACTTCTAATCCAGTTGTTTCCTGTATTCATTATATCACATCCTAGCACAAAAATATCACCTTCCTTGACTCTATCTGTGAGTCTTACAGCTCATGATGAAGAAATTCAGAGCTGTTGAATGATGATAGGTTAGAGTGAATAAAAAAGTGCCTGCAACAACAAAAAAAATAATAAAAAAGGGGAAAAAAAGAAGTGAAGAAGAAGGTTTCTGAAGAATGTGGGAAAGATAAATAGGACTGATACTTTGTTTCATTGTCAGTAGCACTCTGGGGTTATTTGAAGCACTTATTTATGCACTGTAAGCAGAACAATACTGTAGAAGAAATGATTAAATACCAGCTCTCTGAGCAATAGACATCTCATTGTGGCAGGCCTAGACTCACCACTGGGTGGTTTTGATAAAGGCAATATGAGTTGATAACTGATACAGTTTGCCAGGGAGTCATCTGGGGATGCTGACAGCTACTGTGCTTTAATAAAATCATTAGAATGTAAATGTTTTTATTGTGAAATAAAGAGCCTCCAGCAAAGTTGACACTATCGCTGCTCCCTCCACTGAATGAAAGCACCGATTAGCATTCAAATGATATAATGATAGTCTGGTTATCTTTATTAAAATTTTTCAAATCGAGTCTTCATTTTGCATGATTGAGTTTTAAACAAATGCAATATTCAGTAGGCTGGTAAGCCAGTCTGAACACTCTTGAAATAATTAAAGTGTGCCTTTTATTTTTTTAAACATGTGTTTCATAAGCAATGAATTGGATTTGCTATTTTAATATGACAATATCTAGTTAGCTTTGCATAAAATAGGGATGTTATAGCATAATTATTGAAAGAGTACAACTTTTAAACATATGTTTCATAAAGCTAAATTCAATTTTCTGAAATGTGAAAATGCCAGTCAGCTACTGAAATAATATCAAAGGAAGACCTGATTGTTTAGGTTAATTTCCTGGACAATCTTTACTATATCATGATTGATGGTAAATTATGTGCTTTGTGGTATTTATTTTCAAACTAAAACTCATTTCCCATTATGTTCATCGATTTGTGTTTCAGACTTCTCAATTGCAAGAAAATGAAGCAGATTCTAAGCAAACAGTTCAGACCCTAAATTTCTGCAACAAATGATTTAACATAAACTAGCAGGTCTTTTGAACTACTCAAGAAGAGCCCAAGGAAAACTGAAGAATAAATTAACTCATCTAAGTCTATTAGATTGTACTTCACATAGTATCAATCAATCATTAATAAATATTTAGAAATCCCATAGGACCTGATCTTTCAATACTTCTTTCAGTCTTGTCAATTTAGGCTAATCTTTCTCCTGGATTAACCAACCCTATAAAACACACTGTACTACAGCTAACAATAAATACAGTGTTGTAAGCAAGTATGCTCTGGCTGGTTCTTGGTTATAAAGAATCACGACAATCAATGATGACATAAATGTTCCTTAAAAAATGTGTTCCTGGAATAGCTGTAGTATTGATTCCAGCCTGAGATAGCTTCAGAACTAAATTGTAAAAAAGAAAAAAAAAATCTGAATAGTTGATAAACCCTTGTATCCATTGTTTGAGGAGGAAATGGATAGCGTAGGTGCATTCTTAGTTCGTACCTAGTCCTTTATTCCAATGACTTTCTGAAGATGTCCTAGATTTCTTAAAAGTTTCTAAAAAATGAGACATTTCATTATGTAAATTTCACTGAAGAAGTGGTGGGGAGTATCATCAAAGGGAGGAATATAAATATCCATCTATTAACAAGGCTAATGTAAGGAATGGTTAAAAAAAAAAAAAAAGACAAAAAAAAGAAAAATCCTTTTAGCTCTTTTGCATGAGTAAATACTGGCACATGAAGCTGTATTTTTGCATTGTTGGAAAAACACAGTAAGTGATTGAGATCTTCATTTTTAATTTTCACTGTTTTGCTTGATATATGCATGAGTGTAAGAGAGTTAACTGTAAAACTAGAATTAGATGTTTATGTCAACTTTGTCTGATTACAGCAATCTGATTAAACTGGACCAGAATATCTTTAGCAGTAAGATCTATGAGAGGACTAGCTAGAGTTGTGGTACTTGCTCTTGAGGAAAATGCTTTCCTTTTTCTACCCAAAAGATGTGGTTACCATCTACAGGACACAGGAAATGGTTCAGACCAAAGAGTTTCTTCCCCTGTGCATCGGATTTCAGAACAGGCTGCAGAGCTACCTGTATCATCCTCAGAGATGATGTGCCAATTTGTGCCTGGAGATTAATCCCTCACAGAAATGAAAGCACTTCTCCTGTCTGCTGCCACTGCAGCCAGTCTGATCCAAACAAGGGACATCACAAGAGTGTTTGGAACTAAGCTTCAACAAATGCCTTGTTGGCATTTTTTAGAGTATTACTAGATTACTGAGCTAGAAGAAGAAAGGCTTTCCAGTTTATAGAAGCCTGTGCTCCCACTCTTTTAATGACAACTTGTAAAAGTGAGATCAGGACAGCAGTGAACTTATGTAAAAGTCATTTCAATTCAACACAGATTCTGTCGAATGAACAAGGGAAATATTCCCACTATCAACCACAAAACATTTCTATTTACAAGTCTTCTTGTGGAGAAACATACTTCATCTACACAGCCACTTATGTTGGTACTGGCCATATTTTTTTTTTTTTTCCAGTTCTTCCAAATGTTTTCTGAAATAAACCAGATTATTACCAGGCAGGAAGTACACCTCTTCACAAAGAAATGTGAATGCAAACCTGATAAGTACACAAAATGGTTCTTTGGGACAGGTATTGTAGCAAAAGCCTGTTTTGGTTGTAACATGGGGTATAATCAGTGTGTTTGGTTATACTCAAAGCCTGAGGGGGGAAAAAAAAAAAAAAAGAAAAGAAAAGAAAAGGAAAGAAAAAAAGAAAAGAAAAAAGAAAAGAAAAAAGAAAAGAAAGAAAAGAAAGAAAAGAAAGAAAAAGAAAGAAAAAGAAAAGAAAAAGAAAAGAAAAAGAAAAGAAAGAAAAGAAAGAAAAAAGAAAAGAAAGAAAATAAAGAAAAGAGAAAAGAGAAAAGAGAAAAAGAAAGGAAAGGAAAGGAAAGGAAAGGAAAGGAAAGGAAAGGAAAGGAAAGGAAAGGAAAGGAAAGGAAAGGAAAGGAAAGGAAAGGAAAGGAAAGGAAAGGAAAGGAAAGGAAAGGAAAGGAAAGGAAAGGAAAGGAAAGGAAAGGAAGGAAAGGAAAGGAAAGGAAAGGGAAAAAGGAGGCTTTTCATTTTTTGTTATCCAGCCCAGGTACTGTGTTATCGATTCAGAGAATAAATATGCTGAGCAAGTGGCCCTGAATGGAACTCAAAGAAACCCTTGGGACCATTTATGAGATAGAATTTGAGCTAAGTTAGAGAGCTAGATCACAGACTGTTCTTATTGACAAGGAAGGAGTTTGCTCTTTTAGTAAAATCAGCACAGCAACACCTGCTTTAGATATTTAGGAAAGAATACAACCCACATAGAGGGGGAGGATACCCTCCCTTGAACTGCTGGTCACACTTTTCTTCATACAACCGACGTCATCATACTCAGCTCTAGAACCATTATTTTTGTTTCTTTACCTTCACAGAGGGAACAGTAGGGGAAAAATATGCAAAAAAAGGAAGCCTTATCCAAGTTTCTGTATGTTTGTATGTGCATTCCCCAGGATGTGTATATATAGCAATAAAGTGACAGAAAGAAAAGAACGGGGAAAATATTGAATGTATCAGTTGAGGTCTACCTGAGTAAGAAAGTATTTGGGAAAGGTGACTTCCAGGAGACACATTTGTTTGTGGCTTGCTCTTGGGCACTGTACTTTGAAGTGGATAATGAGGCACTTTCAGGGTGTGCTTGCTTGGTTTCAAAGATAAAGTGGCAGAACAATCTCTGGCTTTTCAAGGTGGGAGATTTCTTCATAAGCACACAGGCCTGAGCAGCAGAAGCTGAAGCTGATAAACGCTGAGCACAGAAAAAAAAGAGAAAGAAAAATTATAATAAAAAGAAGACGCAGAGACAAAGAAAGCTCAGGGAGAAGATTTCCAGGAGGAAGAATAAGAAGAACAAGATGGAGAGTAAGATTACTGTACAGTGGGAAAAAAAAAAAAAAAAAAAAAAAAAAGAAAAAAAAAGTGTATAAAACCACCAGAAAATTGTAAAACAGATAGTAGAAGAAGAAAAAAAGACTCAATTATAGCATCAGAAATTGATTGGTCCACTGCTACCTTTCATAGTATTATCAGTAGCATTATGACAGAACTTGCATCCTGAATTTTCAAAGTCTTTCTTTAATAGACAGTATCAACCTCATGGAGGACAACATACCAACTGTGTATGTTTTTCAGATGCTAACACATGCTGAACGAAGTTCAACAGCTTCCTTCACAAGTGCATGTTGAAAATGTGACTGAACTGCTGGCACAGTGATTCAAGTGTCTTGAAAACAACTGCAGTAGAGTTTTAACTGCCATCTTCTGCCTCTTCCCCATATTCTTCCTTCTGGCTCACAGAAGGTCGTCAGACACACAAAATTCTCTGGACTTCAACTAACAGAATAAAATATCTAATATAAATTACCTTTGACTGCTGAAAGACTTTATTTACAGCTGCTCAGTGCTGCATCTGGAGAGTTTAGGTAGAGGCTATGACTGCCAGATGGTGGCCAGACTTGCCCAATTAGCAATCTCTCTCATCCTGTGCCTGGGTTTGCAATGTTACTCCTCACATCACTGTTGCCTGACTCAAGCCAGTACCTCTACTCTGTGGCCTAAAATAGTAAATACTAAAATAGTAGCAATGTTTTCTGGTGAGCCAACACAGAACTCTGCAGGCTTGGCTCAGCTGGAAGACGCTTTTTACTGTGTTTATTCTGGCTGTTGAAATTACTGGTGTAGCTCTTGATTAGGTCTTTTGACAGTTAAGACCTAAATCTGGACTGGTTATCACAGCAGTAGTATGTTTAAAAGACTAATAAGGGCTGCTCTGAGTGGATACAAAAGTGAAAAAGCAAAAAATGGGGGAAAAAAAAGTTAATTTTCTCATGTATATATTTATGTAGTCCTGGTCACAATTCTGGCAGTATTCAAGAGACTAGACAACGCCTTCAGACACATGGTGTGAACTTTGGACTTGTCATATGCAGAAACAGGAGCTGGACTCAATAATCCTTGTGGGTCCCTTCCAACTCAGGACATTCTATGATTCTGTTTACAAAAAAAAATCAACAGTGAGGCTCTTGACATCAGGAAATCAATGGATATTCAAGTTTGAAAGGGCTATCTGCAGAAATCTGTTACATATCATATGGTTAAAAAATTATCATTTATAGTTGCAGCTGTGCTAAAGTACATCATTTAGACTGATCTGTGCTTAGACTGCTGCTCGAGGTTGAAAAAACAAGTAACAACCTCAGGCTTTTTCAGTACACAATTTAGGAAAGGCAGAGTTCACAGAATCATAAAATCATAGAATAGTTTGGGTTGATGGGGACCTTAAAGATTATCTAGTTGCAATCCTCCTGACATAAGGTGGAGGGAGAGGGGGTGGCATACCTTCCACTAGACCAGATTGCTCAAAGGCCCATCCAGCCTGGCCTTGAGCACTTCCAGGGATGGGGCATCCACACTTCTCTGGGCAACCTGTTCCAGTGCCTCACCAACCTCATAGTGAAGAATTTCTTCCTTATGGCTAACGCAAATCTACCCTCTTTCAGCTTAAAGCCATTAGCCCTTGTCCTGTCACTACATGCCCTTGTAAAAAGTTCCTCTCTGGCCTTCTTGTAGTCCCCACTTAGGTATTGGAAGTTTGCTATATGATGTCCCCAGAGCCTTCTCTTCTCCAGGCTGAACAACCCCAACTCTCTCAGCCTGTCTGGAGAGGTGATGCAGCCCTCTGATCATCTTCACGGCCCTTTTCTGGACTCAGTCCAACAGGTCCATGCCCTTCTTATGTTAGGGACCCCAGAGCTGAACTCAGTACTGCAGGTGGATTCTCATCAGAGCAGAGTAGGGGGGGGAAATTACCTATCTCAACCTGCTGGTCACGCTCTCAATCCATTCCCCACCCAGCCTCTATTTGTGCTTGGTACTGCCCCAACCCATGTGCAGGACCTTGCAACTAGGCTTTTTGAACTTTATGGGATTCACAGAGGTCCATCTCTGCAAACTGTCAAGGTCCTTCTGGATTGCATCCCTTCTTTCTGGACTGTTGACAACACCTTACATCTTGTTGTCCTTGGCAAACTTGCTGAGAATGCTCTCAGTCCCACCCTCCATGTCACGGACAAAAATGTTAAACAGCTTCAATCCCAATACTGACCCCTGAGGAACGTCACTCATCACTGGCCTTCACTTGGACATCGAGCCATTGACCACAACTCTTTGAGTACAACCACCCAGCCAATTCCTTATCCACTGAGTGGTCCATCCAAGATATATCAGCTGAGTAAAAGTACGGATCCTTATGGGACATTTAGAAAACATCCCCTGCCCCCCCTGAAGAAAGGACTGGTCTCATCCAAAAAGTCTAATTAAAGTAGTTACACTACTCTGGTTATGCTTCTCCAGATGATTAGGAAAACAGGCTCTTGTATGACAGCCTGAAGTTGGAAAGAAGCTGATGTTTGCATTTTGTCAGATAGAGTTTATTTTGCCTTTCTGACCTGCCCTTCACACAAAACAGGGACTGGAGCAAAATCAGCTTTAAGCCACTTCTGTACACTCAGATCTCTGAGGCCACCTGAGAATCTTGTCTGTATCACAGTGGTGAAGTGCCAACACTCAGGTATAGAGGAAAGGGAAAGGGAAAGGGAAAGGGAAAGGGAAAGGGAAAGGGAAAGGGAAAGGGAAAGGGAAAGGAAAGGTTTGTTTTTTTCTTGCCATGTCAATATATATATGTTGAGACAGAGAACCTGAGAAAAGGCAAAATGCAGAGCTTTAGCATAAGTACTGGAAATCCACTGAGAGATATCCAGTATGCTATGGAAGTCAGGTTTCCAACTGTTTTGTGATGCAAGAGTAATTAAAAAATTACTGCTGATGAAGATTGAATATATATGGCCTCCTCTGAAAAGTCTGAGACATACCAGCCTGTTATTAGGCTCACATGAAAACCATATTCGTTCATCCACACCATCTCTATGGCTGTTTTGATGACAGTTTTATGGACATAGGGTCCATAACTTTGCATTGACCCTGAAGGACAAATGAATGCAAAATAAATCAAAGTGAAATTCAGAGCATGCCAGCAAGTTCCACCACACCAATTTGGAAAACTCACCAAGTTTCATCAGGTGTAATATATCAGTACACAATTGTACTAGTTCTATTATAGACTCATGACTAGTCACAACATTAGCTTTGATTTCAGATACTTTTGTATGTAAAGTATTTTAAGGATTTAATGAGAGAATACAAATGAGACAGCCAAAGAAACAGTATAATTCAGACACAGCAGAAAGGCTAAATGAGGAGTGCTTCATTCACACCTTTTTTTTTTATTATGTTTCTAGCTGTTTCCCATCCTTTTCCTGGAAATTGGATACTGCCGTCCTTATTTTTTCTTCTCTTTTACTTGTCATTTGTCAGACATTCGATTTATTCTTTTTCTTCCTCTGTGTGCAGAAGCACTTTAGAATTAGTTATTGGTTTTTAACATAAATTATATTTTTAGAAATTATGACCCAGAGAGACATATTTAGAACTGGAGGGATCAATTCAGAAAAGATAAACACCTATAAAATTTAATCTGAACCTGATTCAAATAAAAAAAACTGGGGAGGTTTAAAAAAGACTTCTGAGCCAAAGTTTTAACCTCTGTGGCAAATTTGGCTAATGAAATTCCTTGCTAAGAACAAACATAGTTATTCACTGACATCATATTATTAATATCTAAGCCAGGAAGTTTATAACTGAGGAAGAGGTGGGAATCAGATATAGTCCTGAGGTATAGCTCTTTTCCTGCTTCTGTTCTGTTTTGAAGCACGGTTTTTTGCTGTAACCAAAATTTGCCACTCATAGTAATATCTCGGACTGTGTGATATGTGTTGTCACTTTCTCAAATTGTTCTCTGCCTCTCGTTTCTCCTTGCTCCCCATTTCTCGGGCCTGTGAATAAGGGAATTACAACTTACTCTTATCCCCTGCCATCTGAGATTTAAGTATTATGGATGGTGATATAAAAGATGGTCTCATTCTCTTTTATTTTTCCCAGCATATGACCTCAATCTCTGTCCCTTAACTGATTATCCAGCTCTTCTGACTCTCTTCTTATAATCCTTTCTCCTTCATTTCACTGAGACTGCTCATGCAGTAAAACAGGATTTTCCTTAAGTGAGGTGGAATTATCTAGATTTCTCAAATCATCAATGTATATTTAGCAAGACACTAGTATGACTATGAAAAGCTGTGCTAAGGATTCTGAATCCAAAGGTTTATTTATCCCATTTGAATTCTGAATAAAAACTCCTTTTTTGTTTGTTTGTTTTTTGTTTTGTTTGGTTGATTGGTTGGTTTGGTTTGGTTTAGGTTTGGGTGGGGTTTTTTTGTTTGGTTGGTTTTTTTGGTTTGGTTGGGTTTGTTTTTTGTTTTTTTTTTTGTTAGAGATATTTCAGGCTACTCATAAATAGCCCTAAAAAGACAAAGAAAAAATTAACAAGGGATTTATTTTGAGTAAGTAGATCAAGAGTGGGATTTGTTCTTCACAAGCAAAAGAAATAACACAGCTTGCAGGAAATTGATCAATGCCTCCAGAGCCATATTGTGAATTTCTCTTCTTTCATCTCTACACATGGAAATAAAAGGATCTATCTGTTTCAATTGGAGTTTTATAGGTATGTTTTACAGCACTGACTGAGTTATCTGTCTCCTTGTCGGTAAGGAGGTGGATAATTCCCTATCTGAAAGTGTTCGTATGTTGCTTTTTTGGGCAAACATCAGAAGTGACCACAATCTCAAAATACAAGGAAGAACATAAATTGGTAGAAAAACACAGCATAATAGACCTGCTCATATTGTGCTCAAGGGGACTCCAGGGACCAGCCAATCCATACAAGAAGAATAGTGTGAGCTAGATCGGACCTACTATGATTAATCACCAGAGCAATGCAGATTTAGCGCATTAGGTGAAAAGATAAATGTGTAAAATGCTGTGTCAGAACCCATGGAGTGGCCCACATGGTAATTCGGGGTCAGTAATTGAACTTCACTCTAATTATCCTGGGTAGATAATATTAACTTATAGTTGAGTGTGAAAGAGAGAGTCCATAATTCATCACTCGACGGGGCTGCTCATTGCATTGTGTTATTGAAATATGATGGCTCCATTTTTATCCTGTCATAATGACAACTGATGTGCTTATTTTCTTTCTCTGTGCCTCCAGGGGATGATGAAATAGTAAGCAAACATTCTTTCTGGTGAAGGAACAGCACTTTATCACACTGGCTTCAACTCTAAAAAAGCATTTGCAAACTCAGAAACAATTTCTAGAAGCAAGGCTGAGCATTTCCCCTTGAATTCTGTTTGTAGACAGAAAATCTAAATAAAAGGCACCATGTTTTGTCTTCATGGGATGTATTTTTCCCTTCCCCACTTCTTTAGTTTTTCAGTTTCTTAAATTTTCTGTGAAGTTTCAGTTCCACTGATAACTTTCCAAGGATACAAACTTCCAGATTAAGGTAGTTGTAGAAGAGATGTCACTGCACAGCAGCAACGGGTTCTAGAAACTGGAATGTGTCCATTTTCTATTTCACTCCTACGTAGTTTTCATTCAGTTCCTTTCAAAAACATCTGTGATTTAATCATCAAGGATTTAAAGTCATCCCCTGTTTGAGTTTGATGATTTTTAGCATTTTAAAAGTATTTTTCAAATACTCGATTTATGTCTGTGTTAGGAACTTCCTAGCTTTGGAAATGTTTTCTTCAAGTAACTTCCATATTTCCTCCATATCACTGTGTAGTTTCTCCCATCCTATTTGAGCAGAAGAGTCAAGATTACTCCACAGGAACCAAATCTGTTTTGTATTCGTGACTACAGATTTATGCATTATTACATTAGGCTCTGACTTAGTTGTCTGATAAGGCATTGAGAAGAAACCATCTGGACTGGAAAAAGACGATATTTAAGAACTCTTTAAAAAAAAAGCCAGAACAAAGAAAAAGATTAAATTCTAGAAAGATAAATTCTTGTTATTAAATGTTGCAAACACTGCTCAGGCAACATACTCTGACCATGTTGACAAGGGATCACATTTTTTGGATTACACTTGCACTACTTCAACGTCATTTGTAGTTGATGACAAATGGGAAATGCTTGACATAAACAAGATTGAGGTGGAATCCATGAGGTAAATTGCAGCTTAATGCATAGATATAAAAAATCAGTAGATTTTTATGATGCCTGTTATTTATGTTTTTCTTGCCTCCCAATGAAATAATCAATGTCTTTGGTTAACATTACAGTAGTGAAAATGAGTATCTTTTCCTGACAAATTTTCAGTGCAGGCTTATACTCCCAATCAAATGCATTGTAGTTCTGCAGATTGCTTTGGCTGGCAAAAGTTACAAAGCCTGGAAGAAAATGTCAAGAATTCATAATACCAATGCTCTGGCATTAGTAGTACTCTCACTTAGGATTTCTGGATGGACAAGACTGAAGCATGAGGAAGGACAGCTTGAGCAACTGGTTGCCATGCCTGTAATTCTGAATAAGGCAAAAACTGATTTTCCTTTTTAGTTCCACACAACTGACCCCTGAAAAGACTGTGCTGTGGCAAAAGAAACTTGAAATGTATTTTGGTAGAAATAAAGTTGACAATGATAGGAGATGGTCATCTATGAGATAAAGATCATACCACGGGCTTTCCAGAAGTGATACTCCAGTGCTGCAGTGTGAGAAAAACACAGCTGAATGGTATGAGAGGTTGGAAAAATTGACTTGTTTTACTGGATGAAAAAAAAAAAAATGAAAGGAAGGAAGGGATAATGTGTTTGCGCATTGGAATCTGCATTCACATTAATAAATTAACTGGGCAAAGGTAGGAGCTTGAACACTATCTTGACATAGTCCAAGTATTTGATTCTCAGTATGTTACTTTCTATGGTTTTGACACAGATCAGGGTTTTATTTCAGAAAATACCCAGGCACTGTGCCAGGATGAGCCAAGGCCAGTAGTTTGTCTACAGTCAGAATAGACAACTCAAAGATATTTTTGGGGGGTAAGAGAGTAGGGATGAAGCAATAAGGGCCTTCACCCCCATGAATGTGAGCTACAGAGATTTCCTATTCCTCTTTTACTACTTTGGAATACAGTTTTTAATGAAAATGAGGAGCAAAGAAGTAAAAGTTCTTTTCAAATTAAAAAAGCAAAATCTTGACATTCATTGTTCCCACTCCAGATGTCCAGATGTCTCCAGTGTCAACTTGAAGTGTGTAAAGTGGAGGACGAGACAGGATGAAGTTTAACTCAGGCATTTGTAGCTGTGGATGGATAAATGGTTCTAAAGTTTAGTGCTTGGGATTCATTTGAGTAATTTTATTTTGGTTGGACTGAGGCAAACTGACAATAGGGTGTTTGCTGTGATATCTTTAGTAGCCAACTTAAATTTTAAAACACAAAATGTACAACAGTTTTTACTTCAGAACTGTCACAAAAGGATGTTAGGATGAATAACATGGAGGACGTTCTCTTTTTAATCCAGATGCTACTTAATTACACATGTAACCCTTTTATTTTTGGTATTGTACTTGCTTGCAGTAGTTGTCACCTGTTTTCTAACTTCAAATTATTGCCTTACATAGGCTTTTAAAAACATCTTTTAGTATAAAGACTGATTTTTGCTCATCAAATCAATACTACAGAAACAAAATAGAAAAGGATAGTAACTGTGAAAGACAAGAAGACAGAACTGGAGCATAATTATCAAAATACTAATGCTGTGACGTAGTGGCAAGAAACATAACTGTTACAGTAAAGGTGAAGATTTAGAAAAGGATTTTTCAATATTTAATACACCATGTGGACTCAGATTGTACTCAATAGTTGCTATACATAAAACTAGAAAAAAAACTCATGAATTTGGTGACTAAGGAAATTATTTTCTTTAGAGGAGATTTTATTGTTAATTTCACATATTTTTCTTGTTATATTAAAAACCAAATATATTATACTTTACTACCTAAATCTGACTTGTTGGCACCTTTGCTGTGTTTCTTATAACTTTTTGAACAGAAAACTATCTTGAACATAAACCGTGCCTTTGGCGTTTCTCATATATTTTAATATCAAATTATTTTGAAAAAGCTTTCTGAGACTATTTTCTTCTGCGTAATGTTTTACTATGCACATAGATTTCTGTATGTTATGGGTGTACAAAATTTAAACCTGCACAGTGATGTAAAAAGCTACAAGTATATGTAAAAGGTCATCTTAGCTTCGTTAATCCACCCTTTTCAGATGTTAGACTATCTGATTTTAGATCAGATGCATTAAAGAAAAAAAGCACTAAGCGTAAATTTCCTCAAAGCTTTACTACAAATTCATTTAAGCTACATATCCAGATATAATGGAACCTTTCCAAAGCATTAAATAATTACATGTAGCCTTATGTCAAAAATGTTTAGAGTATTGAGTTAATTAAGCCATGGATCTGTACTAGCAGCTAAGTTCATCGTGTTAGGTTCCTGCTGCCTTTCAGAATAAGCAGGCTTCTGTTTATATCATCCATCTCTGGTATTCCAGAAGTCCTACAGTCAACATAAAAAAAGTGAAAATAAAAGGTGCAGCAGTAATTTCCACAAGTCTCATAACCTAATCCCTTTTATCTTTTTTTTTAAAATGGCTACATTTACATTTACTGACTCTTGTATACAAGTCATAATATCAGGAAATCCATTTGCTCTTTAATAATACTTATCATAAAGTCTGAAGGTTCAATTTATGGACAGGTCTGTTGTCACCTTGACTGCCTGAACCCTTTCACTTACTGCAAGTGTTCCAAGACATGTCATAATATTTATACTAGGTCAGAATAATAATGTCACCAGGATCATGGTCCCTGACAATAGCCTATTTGTCTCATTTAAATAATGAACATCATTGGTGAAAATTGAAGACTGAAACCATAATACACAAAGGACAGTAGAACAGGACCATGCAGGATATGAAGAACCAATAGTGACACAAATAATGACCTGTTCGCTAGCCAACTCTTTCTTGTTATTCTTTTAAAAAAAGTCTCCAGCAGTATCCAGATGATCATGAAAAATAAAATAAAAATATTTTTCTTGTACCATTTCTGAGAAAAGCATATTACTTCTAATAAGTGTGAGAGTAAACGTGGTGCTAGTTTTCTCATGGCATGGGAAATACAATGGTAAATATGTACATTATATACTCCTTAAAGGTATTTACTGTGAAATCTGAAAGTGTATAAGTACAAGCAGATGCGCTTGTGTACAATATAAATCTTGGAATATGATATCAGCATGCAAAACTCACTTTGGATAAAGGACACAAAGTCATTGTTACACCTACCTGTTTGGTGTTCGATTCACTAAATTCAGCAACCCAAGCTAGAAGCCTATTTTCCCTCCAAAATGAATGAGAAGAGGTGAGGACCTAAGACTGGACTTTCTAATGTTGCATGTTGAGTAGGCAGGAGGTAAAGCCAGGTAGTAGGAAGCACAGACTTGATGCATTCCGTGTATCGAGGTCAGAAGTCCTGGTTCTACCTACCTTGTGTACCTTACATACACTCATGTGTAGATGCCTCCATGTACCTACCATTCACACAGTAGTGACCTGCTGACCAATTGCTGTGAGCCTAGGGCTCCTGCAGCAGGGTTAAGGGCTGCAGCCCTTTCACGGCATGTCCTTTGACTGATGCATTCAGCCCAAGATCACCAGTGCTCCTCCATTAAAAGTTGCACAGCACCTCTGGAAAGCCTTTGATATGGTGTTGTGCATGACCTGTGGTGCGGCCTTTCCACTTATGGTCATCTCTCCATTTCACCCACGGGATACTATACGTGTCTTGAGCCTTAAAATGCTACATAACAAGGTGGTCTGGCAACAACGACGAGAGGAATGCTGCACACGGCCCAGAGCTAGGCAGTTACACATTGTCCTGAGCTGCACACCTCGAAGACTGGGATTTATAGCTCAAAGCCTCTGCTTGACTCTTCCTTGAGTGCAAACACTTGTATCCATATTTTCTTACTGAACATAGGTGGATGAGCAACTGGTGATAGTCAACTGGTGATAGTCTGACAGGACTCAAACTAACACTTTTCAGCACAGAGAGTTGAGGAATTAAATTTTCCAAAGCATAACTAGAGTAAAAAGTGTTCTTTTAGAAACAGTAAAAATTAGCAAATCCTCCAAACATCCTATTTAACCTGGACCACAATTCATCAGGAACACAGCAATGATATACCAGATTATGCCTATAAAAGAAAACATTTTATTTTCCAGTAAACTTCACAAACTGATGAATAGCAAGCACAGTAGCTAAAACATAATTTTTGGAGGCAGCAAAACTTCTGAAAATTAATGTAGTATTTCAAAAGTGTAATAAGATTGCCGTTCATATTACAGATATGACACTACCTGTTAAGACAGCTACTCTTCCTTTCAGCATTTAAGTGTTGTAAGTAAAATGTGTAATCTGAGATTTGGATATAAGGTCATACTATTACATAAAATGAGACATAAGGTAAGAAGCCTAACATCAACTTCAAAGTAATAAATTTGACTGCATATTTTGTCCAGAGATGTATTCCTTTCCAGAGTAAAAGAGAACCCTCCAAAACCACACGCCTAATGATATGCATCAAGCAAATCACACATTTACTATCTAAAAGGCAAGTTTTACCCTCATTCCTACCTCACACTATGAATTTGCACTACAGACACTAAAAGAAAATTTTTTGCCAGATGTACTTTTCCCAAAATACTCTGTTTAATCTTTTTTTTGTTTTTTTTTGAGTTAAAACATTCTAATTGGATTAGTTCTGTCTTACAGAGCTCTCTGATGATTGGAGGGAAAAAAAAAAAAATAGAAATCTAAGCTAAGAAATACTGCTGGTTTTGCTCCAAAGAGCACTGTTTTGTCACAGTTCTGTCTTGGGAAGGCATATGTCAGTTTCCTCCAATGTGGACAAGCATAGATTTTGAAGCCTCAGAGCTGTGAAATGAAAGTCTGTGCATGAACAGTTCCAAGAGTAGGCAATCATGAAAACATATGTTGTTCTTTGGGAACTTGCATCCACCTCACATCTATGTAGCTCAAAATGGCATACAGATGACATGTGACTTCTCATTTTCCTTGCTTTCTTTCTGAATAAAAGGGTAATTTTCACTACATTTATTGATACAGTGGATGTTTCAAACCTGCATTTCATTTTTAACCAGTTAGAAGGAGGTTCCTTCAGATAATAAGTCAGTAATTCATTCAGAAATCAATTGAAAATGCTCATAGCTATTATTATCTTCACAGCATATTGCAAGATTAGTAGAACAATTTCACTATGTTTGTAACTACCTTATGCTGGCATTTGATTCACATTTGTCCTTAAAATGAAAACAAGTAGTTGCACAATTGCTCTTCGTTTCTCTCTCTCAACCACAAATAATTCTATCGACTACAGTATTATTTTCTTCAAAGTAATAAAAAATTCCTATTCAAGAAATTTAAAAGTTCAAATGGATTTTAGGTAAATGACATGAAAAAAATGTATGTTGAAAAAAGAGTGATTCAGTTAACACCATGCTTACAAGAAAACCACATGTGGATTAACTATATGTGTGTGTGTCATTGTCCAGTTTTAATGGCTAAATTCGTAACCATCAGGTACTTAATTTTGGGTGGAATTACATGTTTATTTGGGATAATTATTTTTAGTTATAGATCTGATTAAAAATGTGACAGGGGGCCTAAATGATCTAATGTGGTTTTCTGTTATTATTGCAAATCTTTTGATGTATAAGGAGCAAAGTGTGTGTGAAATTGTCTTTGCATTAGAGAATCACAATAAAGAGTCCTTGAAGGCACCCCAGGAAGTCATCAGATCCATTTACCTTGTCAAAGACAGGTTTAGCTACTCCTATATCATTCCTAAGAAATATTTGTCAAACTTGTTAATAAAATTTCCTCTACTGATGGATTTTCTGGAGGGGACTAATCTTTGCAACTGCTTCATTGCCATTGTCAAAGAGAGTGTTTCTCATCCCTGAATCTTCTTGCTGCAACTTAAGCTCATTCTCTCTGCACTAATGATCTTGGACAAAGTTAACAGGTCTTTGCAACAGCTTTTCAAAATGTTGAAGTCTGCTTTCACGCTATCAATTCAAAATTATTTACTTTATAGCTCTCTCTACAGATTACCTTTTACAGATCTCTGATTAGTCCTCCCACTCTCCTTTAGACTCCCTCCAATTAATCAATAATTTTTAGGATGCTTAAAATGGAATCTAGTCAGGATGAGCCTTCACAGTTAGCAAACACACCAGAAGGACCATGTCAGTTCTTTGGCCAGGTACATTCCTATTCATGTATCCTGAAAGGGTGGTGGGGTTTTGTTTGTTTGGTTCCTTGTTTCGTTTTTTCACCAGTATAGTATCATTGATTCATTTCCAGCATGTGACCACCTAGAGTTTTTCATTCAACTTATCCCACACCACCATCCTGGATTTGAAGAACTGTACTTTGGCTTAAATAACATTTATTTGAAGTAATCTTTGTTGCATCATATTGTTTTAAGAATTTTTCTCTAATTTATCAAAATTATTTTTAATTCTAATTCTGTTCTTCAAAATGCTTCACCTCTCCAGGTGGTATTAACTGTAAGTATATTTAAGGATACTGTCTTTCACCATCCAGGTCATTAATAAAAATACTGAATTACGTTGAATACTGAACAGATACTTGCAGAACTTCCCTTGAGACAATGAAACACGGACTCTTTCTGAGTGTATTTTCTAACTGATTCACACCTACCCTGAAGTTTTCATTAAGTGCTGTTTCTCCTGATTTCACTTATGATTATGTCACAAAATACAGTGGAAAATTCTTCAGAATGGTCATAAACCACATCAAATTCCTGAACTGTCATTTATGTCCTTATTGTCTTTCAGATGATTACAGGTAGTTTGATTATTTGTTGATGTGCTTGTTTTTCTACAAGAAGTATATGTGGGTAACTGACATGTACCTCCTGCTCACTGACATGCTCTTTTTAAAGAAATGAATCATTCATTCCTGCATTTTCCACACTCAAAAATATCTGCTTATATTTTTGTGATTTCATTTGAATATTATCAGGCCCAAATGAGTTGAAAACATCCGTCTTACCTAAGTGCTCTCATTTATTTACCTTTTTTTTCTGGATTGACATTTCTTGGCTTTTTTTTTTTCACAACAATTATTCTAATAGCAAATGGTGCCTGATTATTTTATGTATTGTGAAGAAACACAGCCATTAAAATATTTGGCCCTATAAGCAACATTTGTTGATACATTTCCATCTCCAAGAAGAAGCTGACTAAAGATATTCTTAGTTTTCCTTTTGCTATAAATATATTTTTTCCTCTTTTCCAATGACATTTCTTGTAAGTTGCATCTCCTTTTGTGTCTTGACATTTGGGACTTTTTCCCTATATGTTTGCTCTGTGCTTTTAGACTAACTTAGTTTTTGTTTCCTGCGTACTTTTAAGATACATCTGAGATAAATTTAAAACTCACAATTAAGAGAAGTTTCCCATCTGTCTGTCTTTCTTTTGGCTGGCTTGTGTTTGTGCTCATAAAAAAAGGCCAGTTACACTTTGTATCTTCCTTTTTCACACTCACTTCCAACAGTTACAATCCCTCTGAGTATATGTATCTTCCTGACAGCCTGATTTAAAAAAAAAACAAAAACAAAAACATATTTATTTTTATTTCTGTGTTGTTTTACCTATTTCCCCTCTCAGGTCTTGGATACTGTTGGTTTATGGTTATTTACATTAAGCTGACCTTTCACCTTTACATTCTTGTCTGATGTCTCCATGGTGGCTGGAACCACTTGTGACCTACTGTATCATTTTCCCAATTCTCTCATTTTTTTTGAAAGTAACTTCTGTGCTCTGAATGACTCTGCCATCTCTTCACAGAAAGCCTCATCCACCTGAACTTCTTTACATTTTGGGCTGACATAGATCCTAATCAGTTAGCTCTACTGCTCTCTTTCCTGTTCATCTCAGAGATTTTCAGCAAGCTTCTCTGCTTTTATTTTCTGTCTTGAAAGGATATGCATCCCTGATATTCAAGGCATTCTCCTCCATTTCATTACCTGCCTTTCTTGTACAAGCTATTCCTCTTTTATATTAACATTCCAGTCATAGGAATTATCCTACTATGTCTTTATTATGTCAATTAAGTGATAATCTTGACCATCTAGGAAAAAAATCTTCACAGAGAGGGTGGTGAAGCAATGGAACAGGCTACCCAGGGAAGCAGTGGATTCGTCATCCCTGAAGGCGTTTAAAAGATGTTTAGATTAGGTTCTTAGGGACATGTTTTAGTGCTAGAGTTAGGTTATGGTTGGACTGAATGATCCTGAGGGTCTCTTCCAACCAAAAGAATTCTATAATTCTATGAGACTCAGCACATCTTTCTTCTTGATGTTTCTTGCATTAAGATACCTACAGTAGGATGCTTTGCACACTGCCATGCTACTTCTGATGTCTTTATATTATTATAATAAGAAGAGTCTTGTTCCCTTTCCCCAGTTAATATGGTTTTGTACACATTACTGTTTCTTATTGTCACCTGGCTATTGGCATTCTTCAGCTACCCCTTCTAACTGTTAATTCTCATTTAAAGCCCTTTTCATTACATGCTTTCAAAGCTGGGTTTGGAAGACAGTCAGGTTTTGTGCAAAACAATTAATCAGCCAAAGTGAAACATTATTCCAGATATCATAACTTGAATTTTTGGGTGGGGGGTTATATATTTATTTTGCTCTGAGGGAAATTACCCCAGAGTTCTCTCATCCTGCTTTGTACCAGTTTTTAGAAAGAAATTCTACACTTTTTCTAACTGTTCAGTGCTCCAATTTCATACTGAAGTGCTTGCAGACTGCTTGGACCTTCACTCTGTACTTACCCTTCATTTCTTGCTTTATAATTACTGAGTTGGAGTCTCTTTTGACACCTAACTCTCTATAAGTACCTCAGCATTATTACTAAAGACTGTGTCAAAAAGAGGAATTTCTCCTTTCAAAGCTATACAAAGAAACCCAGTTCTCAGTGACTTAGCAGCATATGCATATTTAAAGAGGGATTTTTTATGGATGTTCTATACCAATTAGATTTGAATTACTATATATCCATTAAATTATTTATCTAATGCATAATGTTGTGTGCATAAGAATATACATTGAGATAGGATGTTATATCATATATTTATGCTAAAAATTGGTATTACAACTAGGAAGTATTTTTTAAATTATTTTTCATTGCTGTTCCTTTCATAACACAGTTCCTTTACAAAAACATATAAACAGAAAATTATTAATTATTTTGCAAAATAAATAATAATTTACTTGTAAAAATGTCTATTGTGTTAATTTGCCTCTTACTTAAAATAATATATCAGCAATGGTGTATCTGTACCAGATATCCAAAAGTACTGTGAAAGATGATTTTAAAATAGAAATGTATCACATGGTTTTATATTTTTAATAAACTTTTATTTGTTTCTAGACATAAAATTAAAATAGCTTTCTAAATAGAAATCTTTGCAGGGATCAACAAGGACAATATATGCTTTATACAGGCACTAGTCATGTGATCATAACTAAAAAAATGATGGAAGAGGACAACACAAAGGGCAAATAGCAATGTGTAACCGCAGCATCTGTTTCAGTTATGTTTATTCTTTTTGCCTGTGAGTACTAAGTGCTTCTTTTGTCTTTTTGTGTTTAAGATATTAAAGAACCAAATTCAATTTATGTGAGGCCATCACAAACCTTCATGGTGTAATATACTGCAGCCACAAAATGCTGTATGTTTCATAGGTGCTATAAAATTAGTGACCTTTTGATAAAGTTAGTGACAGACAGAGCTCGAAAACCAAACTTCTGCAGGAAAACCAGAAGTGACACGTCAAAGAGATGGCATAATGTCCAAAGTACTGTCTTTTATTGTATTTGATGTCTGCTCAGACATGTTTGACATGTCTGTTTTCACATCTCTTCTCTAATAGCAACTGTGCTCTGATGAGATACAATACCTTCAATTTCCAGTCTGTTTTTTTTTATTCTTCTTCTCTACAAAGTGAAAAAAAATGCTGACAATATAGAAGTAGCTCTCCTATCCACTTGAATTAAGAGACTAAGTTTAACAGTCTTGACAGAAAATTCTGACAAAGTAATTAATGCCAAAGTAAACAGTTATCAAGAATGTCTGCAATAAGAATGCTGCCAATTGAGGCTTTTATTTAATTTACACTTATATCTTCTTAACCTTCTTTAACCTACGTAACTATCAAGAAACTACACAGCTATAAATAGTGACTAGATTTTCATCTAATAGAAATGTTGAAGCTCAGGAAAAATGAAACTTATGTAAGTGACATTTTGTCCTCATAAAGTTTGTAACTCAGTGAATGATGACACATGTTTAACTGATGAACTGATTTAAGAATCTGTTGTCACTTAGAAATGCTAGTGTTCAGTAAAATATCTGATTATGCTGTCAGAACTCCCCAAACTGGGTACTTGAACCAGTTAAATCTTTCTGTACGTAACCCTGCTATCCAAACTTCATTGTATAAAGAAATTATAAAGACTTCCTAGGGTTGCTTTCCATGCAGGAAAAAAAAATACTGTAGTGAAGGGAATAATTTGACAAATTCAATGAAGTCCTGGAAGTCTTGAGTATTTTCGTTCAAGATGTATGGTATTAGGAGAGTTTTGGTTGGCTGGCTGGTGGTGTGAGAGACTGCCCACTAAGGATTAAACACTGTCAAAATGCAAAATAAAGCCAGTTTACTTCATTTTGTACGGAGCTTTTAAAGCTGTGGTCTAGGGAGTGTGTTTTATTAGCTTATAACCACCTGTCACTTCAAACTATATAAACCTTTTGGTAGAGAGAGCAATTAAACCAAAAATTCTCAGAGGATCATTTTAAGAAATGAATTTTAAACAACAAGGGAAAGGAAGTTGATATAGACAAATATTATTTATATCACAGATCAAACCCACCTTATTTACTATTCTTAACACTGAAATTCTCTGAGATTTTACAGTTATGACAAGATGCACATACTATTTTGACTCTGAAATTATTTTGTTCAGTGCCTGAGTTCATTTATGGTCATGCTTTTGTGACTTCAAAGAAAGTGGTTATATATTTCCAGTTGTTTTTCTTTTCCATTTCTGTTGACCTTTTACTTTGAAACAAGACAGGCCAAATAGGAAAATTATGAATAATTCAAACCACTGAAATCAGAAGACATTGAAAAGCCTAGAAAGGTCTGTTTCAGACAATTCAGGGTATTAGTTTTTTCCTCTCATTTGGTAACTTGCAATTTTTTTCCTAGAAAAAGACAGGAGCTTATGTCCCCTTCTAGGACAACACTTATAAAAGTGTGACTTGGTCAAAATAATACTGTGAAGATGTTTATGCTGACGTTTTCCTATAGAGATTAACAGACAAAGATAAAGGGTATTTTACATTAATACAGTAATGTGGTGACATTTCCTCTAATATCTAACACAGCTACTCTACATGGTTTGTTAGTTTGGGTTTATAAAAGTAATTTTATCCTTAATGATTTTGTTAGTGTGTTTGTTGATATACTTAGGTCTTGCAGAAAAGCAACCATTTCTAAATAAATTTAAGACAACACTTTAACTATTTTGTTTAAGTAGAATTCCTTAGCTTCTTTGAATTTCATACAGTGTTTCTTGAAAAGACATATGAAAATAAGTAAATCAGCTGTCAATAAAACAGTCTTCTTAGGACCATCATGTGTATGAATGTTTAAGCTAATCACTTAATGTTCTCTTAATGTTTAGTTCCTTACATTTATAAAGATGAGGCAGACTTCATATGATACTTAAATGCTTTCCTACTCTTCACATTCAGAATCAGATTTGGTTTGTTCCCTCCAACTGTGAAAAAGTCTACTAGAACCATTTTCTAGCACATTTCATTACTTTGAAGCTGCACCATTTCAGTTAATATTTTGTTTCAGTGAACACAGTGATGATAGGTCATGCCATAGTTTAAAAAAAAAAATTCTTCCCTTATTTAGGATTGCCAGTGTCGCCTTAGCTGTTAGGCATACAATCGGCATGTGTAAATGGAGGAAGAGCCACCCAGTGAATACCAGTTGATCTTACCAGGTTGGATTTCCTCTCTCCTGTTGGCAAGTTTAGTCTTTCAGGCATGACGAGTCACATAAAAGGGTTTTGTGTAGTGCTCAAGCTTCCTAGGTCATTTAAATGTTCTTTCTACTACATTATCTTTTGATATTCACCTAGGGGTAGCTTCTTTCCCTCACATCCCTATATTTAATGGAATATGGTCCACATTCATCTTCTCTTCACACTGTTAGAGGGAAACTGGGTTGCATGTTTGGTAGGGGCCTAACTCCTAACATGTCTCTAAAAATGTTGGAGATAGATGATAGACAAATAGATCTTTATGGCCTCTGTGGAAAGCAGGTCAATCTTTTTTTGACAAAATATGCTGGACTACTATAATTACGGAATTCTTGGCCTCATTAAAAACCATGTCATCATTAGCTCAATAGAGATAAGGTATACAAGAAAAACAGACATCCCAGGCTGAAAGTTATACCTATCTAAGCACTTGAACTTCAGGTGAAATAGTCAGAGGCGAGATATTGTTATGTTGCAGGACGGAATACAAAGGCTGGAAATAAATGTCATAGAAATTGAAATTAAAAAATGAGAAACAAAAATCACTCTATCCATGATTCCACCCATGATTCTATCAATTTTCTTTTGACTGAAATAGTGGATTTTATCAAACTTCATTGTATTCAAGTTAACAGTAATTTTTTTTTTTTTTTCAAACAACATGCAAAAGAAGCAGTGGTGTGTAGGTGAAACTCAGATCTTTCCTCTGTGCTCCATGAAGTTCTATAAACCCTCCATGGCAAAAATGGTTTTGTTCACTGTGCTTCCATGGATAGGAAATTGAGAGAAGGAATGTAACAAGAAAAACTGCAAAACTATTATTTATGTGCTTCCAGCTTCCCCCAAAATAGATTATGTGTTTAGCAACTTCTAGCCAAAAAAAAAAAGAAAAAGCAAACGAACAAACAAACAAAAGGAGTAAAAGAGTAACTATGGTATGGAAGATCACAAATAACTTGAGATAATGTTTATCATTGTCTTAAGCTTGTAACTTATTATTTCCCTAGCACTATATCATGGTAACAAAAGAGATGCTATAGTCCTTGTTAAATAATTTTATATTAGATACCCATTAATCTAGACTATTAGTAGTAGTAGTAGTAGTATTAAGTGTTCAAGGTTCAATGACAATAAAGTTTTGTTTCTGACTGAATAGGAAAATAAGATCTTAGATATAAAATTTCCAGTGGTACCACTTTCCCTCTAAGGCAGAAGATAAATTAGAAAAAAAAATGTCAGCTACATGACATTTTTATAGATTTATAATTTTAAAAGACCTCTTAGGGAGCCAAGAGGAGAGAAGAATGGTAAGGTTTCCAAAGTTCCATGATAATTGCACTTGATAGCAGCATTCCACTATGTTTGCATTTTGGATGGTGGACAGCATGAAAAATATAGACAAGTACCCTTCAATCTATATATAATCAGTATTAATACACTCTGGGAATAAGATTATTGAAAAAACATGGGAGTGAGCAATGACCAACACTGCAGCAGCAGTATGTAAGTACATTCTGCATGGACGGGCAATGTAATTTGTGTGGACTGCCTGGCAATGTAATTCTAAATATAATTTCAGTAATTTCCATGTTACAATTACTCTATGTGTATAGGTATTTAGCCAGTTATATCTGACAGTAAAAACAGAAATTAAGCTCTTTAGGTTCTATCTGATCTATGTACAGGATGCTGTCAGAAATTTTGCAAATAGAATTTTTACAAAATATTTTGCAAATTGGATTTTCTGATTTAATTGTTGCTATAGCATATACCTTGGTTCCTGCCTGTAATTTTAGAGACAGAAAAAGAAAAAATAAAACCTGTTAGAGTATTATTTTGACACAGTTTTGATATATTTTTTGTTCTGGTAACCAATTAAAATAAAGCAGGTTTATTTATTATTAGATTCTTATAGTGTACATAAGTAAGTAGATGTGTTTGTGTGCCTACATGCATATCTATATACATATGTGTGCATGTTCATGTATGAATATATTTGCAAAGGAAGAAAAGGTATTTTTCTAATGTAATGGATTTTCTTAATTGTCATTTGAAACAGAAGTGAAGGCACATGCCAGAATTTTTGAATTGTACTGGATTAATCTGGAAGTTAGATTCTTAGTGATATCTGTGTACAGGAAACTGCTTCATACTTTGAGCAAAATAAAAGAAAAAAAAAAAAAAAAAAAAAGAAGACAACTGCTAGCTCTGATCAGCTCTGCCATATTTTCCAAAAGCCCATGAACCAGAACAGCAGGTTAAAAGGAAGTTGACCTGACACATCCAGGTAGACTGATAAACTGAGCTGAAAACATTTCATCTTGCAGCTGATGCTAGGTGAAGCACATATGACAAATTGTAATGGCTGCAGGGTAATGGATCACCTGTAAGGGCTTAGCGTTTACTCACTAACATGCTCCCACTCTCTCTCCTGCTTTCTCTTACACACAACAAGTAGCTTTTCCTTCAGGAGTCTTAGGGCTGCAGGGGAAGATCATGACTTGGGCAAGTCATTCAGCACCCTCTGCAAAGCAAGAGTGCTATGTCTTTACCTGTGTGCCTTTACAGCGGGATGGGCTGTGTGCTCAGAGTCACAGATGGTCTCTCATAAATTCCTACTTTGTAATAATGTGTGTCTGGTTGGCACTGCTGGCCATGCCTCTAAAGAAAGTGGTACCTGCAGAATTATCAGGCCTGAGAACCATTTCTATTGGGATAACATCGTCAGCTTTCACTAGTTATCATGGAAGAAGATGCACTTCCTAGAAATGAGGGAGTTCTAAAGAAAAACATGTATTTCTTATGTATTGAGCTGCTTGATCACCCTGTGCTGCCAGAGCTATACTCAGCTGGGGTTCCAGCTCAAGGCTGAGCAGGTTTAAGTGTAAGCTTTACTTTGAGCAACACTTTCACATGTAAACAGATCATAGAATCGTAGAATGTCCTGAGTTAGAAGGAACCCACAAATCCAACTCCTGTTTCTGCGTATGACAACCCCTAAATTCACATAATATGTCTGAGGATGTTGTCAGACAGCAACGCAAATAGCACACAGTCTGCTCCTGAATGGGTCCTCCACAGGCTGCAGCTTCCTTCAGGACTCATTGACCTTCTCTGATGTGTGATCCTCCATACACTGCAGTATTTACAACTGTTGTGGCGTGGTCCTTCCCAGACTGTTGGTCCTTCCAGCAATCTGCTTCACCATGGTCTTTCACCATGGACTGCAAGGGAAACTCTGTTCTGATGCCTGGAGCATCTCCTGCCCCTCCTTCTCCACTGACCTTTATGTCTGCAGGCTCTTTCTCTCACATTTTTCTCACTCCTCACTCTCATAGCTGCTGTGCAGCATTTTTTGCCTTTTCTTAAATATATTATCACAGAGATGCCACCAGTCTTGCTAAGTGGTTCAGCTTTTGCCAGTGCTGGGTCTATCTTGGAGTTGAATGGAATGGATTCTGTCTGGCATGGGGCAGCTCTTGGTGTCTTCTTACAGAAGTCAATACTGTGGCTCCCCAGCTACCACAACCTTGCCACATAAACCCAGTAGAGATATGTTATGTCTTGTATCTTTTAAAGCTGTGGCTTAGGAGTAGGAAATAAGGATGCCCATTTGCCTTGTCTTGGATGCTGAACCGAGAAGCAACCTAGTGAGAAGCAACCTGGGGAAGGAGAGGAGAGAAAGAGGAAACAGCAACAAGAAAACACACCTGGGAGTTGCTTCTGGAGTGCAAGGTAGGCAAAATATGTGGTGAAGGGAGACAGAAAGAAAAAGCAATGAGGCTTATGTAGCTCAGTATGAACTGGGAGATCTAAGCAGTGCAAGGACACTGATGTAGAGAGAGCCACCACAGCAAAGCATGGTGGATAGGAGGTGCTTCTAGGGATCGAGACCAGTGCTAAGTTTTGTGCAAGCCTGAACAATGCTGAGAACTGTTGGTGTTTTAGACAAGATTAGAAAGGAGAATCTGTCCTGTAAGACTACAGCAGAAAGAGAGCAGGTTCATTCAAAACTTTATTTGATCTTAGCCAAGACTGCTGATCTTTTTTGCTTTAGAGTTACCCTGTTCTATGCAATATTTTTGTACACTAATGAACCTAGCCTTGGATATTGTGAGTTTTAGTGCTTTGGGTTCATTCACTTCCAGGAAAACTGAAGGTTCCATTAGAAAGATTAAGGTAGACTAAGGTCACAGCATTACATGCTGGAATGCTGCAAAAGTAGTCTTCGTTTTATATTAGATTGCTTATTACTGAATCTCTTAGGATGTACATTACAGCTGGATAAAAATAGATTCCTTAAATGAAGAAACATAAGAGCAGATTGTAAACTGAGTTTTCGAGTTTTCTGTTGCCAAACTAAGAGAAAACACAGGCCAAATGATCCCTCAGATTTAGTAGTTGAAGTAATTGACTATAGAATATAACAAGACTGTTGCCAGTGGATTTTAAACATTACTTTATTAAAGAGACTATTACAGTAATAATTCCTACATTTCATGTGGAGTAGAACTATTATGCATGTGATCATGATTTCTTCCTCAAAAAGGTAAAATAGTACTGAAGATAAATGATATTGAGCATTTTTTTAATTATTCTACCTACTGACCATGTCTTTGGAATTTTTCTTTCTTTCTGTTGTAGGAGTCTATGTACTTGAACATTCCAACCAAGGCACCTAAGTTCTTTGAAATCTGCATCTGTCACAACGATTTTGAGTCTCTATGCTTTCCCTGAGCAATGAGGTGCTCAGAATCATTCAAGCAGACTTAGGTCTTGTCAACAGTATATTAACACATCACACAGAGCATCCCAGAGAGCTTCAGTAAAGCTTATAAGTGGATATCCTAAACATGAGAAAGCAAGACATGTTCCTGAATATCTAGAGGAACATAAGGTCTGGTTGTGATCTTGGGAAAAATATCTAGATAATTGAGATTTATATGAATAGGGGTTTAGGGGTTGAAGATCAAAGCTCATTAGCTTTCTAAAGAAAAAGGCAGAAGAGGTAAAAGATGAATTATTGCAAACAAAAAAGAAAAATCTGCTGCTAGATAAAGCATTTTTAGTAGCCAAATCATGGTATTTACTTTTACAAAGAAAGAAAAAAGAAGTCATAAATACTAACAACCTCTGGAATTGATCTCAGCATGTAAAGGATTTCTATAAATGAAAATAATAGCAATTCTCATTAAAATATGTTTGCTATCACAATATGTATGTTGAAATCAAATGTAGATAGAAAGCAGGGGTAGAATGCAAAATTCACCTAATGATAGGCCTTAGTTTGTTGTATTAAATGAGATGACTAAATATAGTACTTGTTTGTTTCAATGAAATAGCAAAAGATAGTGACCCTATGAGAACTCCAAGGAATTTCCCTGTTGTGCAACGCTATATCCAGTAGTTTTTCCTAAATGGGTGAGTTGGTCTCAAGGCACAGAATGGTTTTCCAGAAAGAAGCATAATTTGGAAGGAAGACCATGCAATGAAATGAAACATTTCCTTCTTGTTTTCACTAAGAATTCAGTGCTGATATTTGCAACAAAAATACATTTGTATCATTGTCAATCACATTAGAAAACAATGTAGCAGTTAATTTTCTGGAACTGACAGCCATTTTCAGCACCTTTAGCAACCAGAACTGTCAAGAGTTAGTCACATTGGTAACATGAGTAGAAAGAAGAAGATTAAAAATAACCTTAAGGAGAAAAGAGGCAAATGACCTGAAAATTCAAGCCTGAGATCCTCAACTTTTTCAGACTAAATACAGCAGCAAAAATTCCTCTGTCTTTAACAGTAGCCATGTGAGGTTTATGTTTTCTGGCCAATCAAAGGATTTGTTCATTCAAGAAAGTCCTAAAGAAGTGGAAAAAGTACTCATTTCTCATTGAAGCACTACTGGGAAGAAGTTTAAAGGACTGGGGGTGAAATGAACAATCTTTATTGAAAAAGTTCTCCCAGTTGACTAGAGCCCTTCTTACTGCATTTTTCAAGTAAATAATTTAGAAATAATCTAAAGGGGAAAATGTGATTTATTACACATAATTTCTAGAAATAAATACTAAAACAGGAGCAAGAAATGTGCAGGAAAGTTGTAGTGTGTATGATGAAAGCAGGAGCAATCAGCACACTTCTGTCAGAGGGTTATTTGAAATCAGGGTTAACACTCTACATATCACAGTCACACCACATGCACATGGCATTTAATATGTACTCTTGGCAGTTAGATAACCTCATAAGTGGCTGCTGAAGACCCCATCTATGTTTAGGCTTTCTCTCATAGTATGCCTATAAATTGAGATTCCTTCAATTTGCGGTAAGTCAGTTCTTACCTTTCTCAGAGGAAAACCGGATAGCTAGTGTTTCATAATGTGACTATTCTGTCAGGTACACCTGATACACATTCATTTCCATCAAAATGGAGACTAAAAATAACATCATCAGCACCAGTTGGTAGCTGATTCAACAGTCCCAAAGTCCAACTAAACACATGTTCCTCATTAATGGAATAAATCTATGGAGACCTATAAAAATGGCGTTGAATACCTAGCTCTTATCACAGACCCAATATATGCCTCCTGTACATAGGTCAGGTAGCTAATGATGGAAATTCTTGTGTGTGTCATAGCTTTTTTTTCCTGGTGCCTAGCTTAGAAAATGACACCTTATTCAGGTTGATATTATTTTCTCCTTAAACATAGGAAAAGCATATTCTGTAGCAGGTCTACAGTCTAGTTACTGTTTAAGAAACCTTGAAGTGTCTTCAAAAGCATGATTAGCAGACACCAGTGGCTCAGCAATATTCTTCCTAAAATTCTAAAACTTTTTTTTTTTTCTGTAGTTAATAGATGGTGACCTATCCAGGAAGGTTTCTTACAAGCATCATTGATTGTGGCAAAAAATGAACTAGAAAGACAAATCTGCAGGACAGAACTATTCTTGTTTCACAGCCTAACACAATGAGAATTGTTTTGAAGTTTTGTGTTGGTTTGAGGTGTAGTTTTGTGGACATTTTTTCTTCTTCTTCTTTTTTTTTTTTTAATTCATGGCCTTTGTTTTTGGTGTTTTGTTTTTTTTTTTTGGTTTCCAAAGGCCTGTTTTATTTTGTTTGGCCATGAAGGAGGAAATAGTAAAATACCAGGAGAAACATCTCATGTTATCACTATGCCAAAAATGCTGGGAGGTATGTGTATGTGAGAAAAGTAAGCTAGATACCAAACAGTACCTAATGTTGTGCCATTTTCATTATATTATTAAATCAAAACACACTGAGATAGAAATATTGCTATAGTTAGTTATAGACAGGGGTAAAAGTCCAGTCTGACCACAGAAAAGCAAAACAAAAAAATGAATAAAAAAAAAACCAAAACCAAACAGAAGTATTTGAAACTAGTGTCAAGACCATGGGTAACCCACCTTTTTTTTGTCAGTTTTTATTGGTTAAATCTTTGAGTTTTGTCTTAGTTTCAGCATGAGATTGCTACCAATTTCCCAATAGGGAACTTAAAGTACATACACGTGTGTATATATATACGTATACTTTCAGCTTTTATGTATCAGGGAACACTTTAGTTGTTTTATTTACTGGTTAAACCATGACATTAACTGCTTTGGTAAAACCTTAATCTAAGGTTGGAATTTTCTCCTGACTCGTATTTCTTCTTATTTTGCTGCCCTCATTTATTATTTGCTCTTATAGTAGATTTAGGTACGAAAGTGTTAATTAGTTGATCAAGTCCCAGCAAAATATATCATGGCTTTATGAGTCAAAGTATCTAAGGAATTTTTTTTTATTTTTTTTCCCCTCCACTGGGATTCCACCTCACCTGTGAACTACCTTGTTGCTGTAGAACGATGACTAACATTTCTGATGCGAATTGTCCAAAGCATCACTTTAGATTATAAATAGTAATATATTTTGCTACACTGATCATACAATGATTTGTTCCTGTGAACAAAGCACTACTGTTCAAGATTCACAGAACCGTACCTGCAATTTCCCTTAACTAGCCAACAAAATTCCCCTGGTTGCCTGAATGAGTGTTTTCCACTACAATGTGGAGTAAATTACCAACCCCACTCAGGCAAATGGATAATCAAGTCAGGCTGTCCATATAAAACAGTATGGGTATGCAATATTAAATGAGCTAGGTATGACATAGGTCAGGTTCGTCCATCTCAATTAGATGTTGTCAACCAAAGAATAAATTTCAGTAACAGAATTCCTGTTTTTGCAATATACAATGAGTTCTAAATTATTTCTAAGGCTGTGGAGAAAACTGAAAAAAAAAGAAAAAAAAAAAAAAGGGATTTTTTTTTTAATAGGGTATTTTTTACTGGAAGAGCAGCAAAAATAGTGATAGAGATGCAACAGGGTAGATTTAAAATTATTGCAGTATTGATCTTCACTACTTAATCACTACTGGTAAAGGAATTGTCTATGGGGTGATGGAAAATTAAGTTACAAAAGAGTTTAGTCACTGAAGCCTATTGCTGTCAGAATATCTTCTTTCAGTGTGTATGCTATGTGTCTCTTCTAGTGGAATTTTTTAGAAGGCATACCTGTGACAAGAAAAAGAAGTTTGGAATAAAAGCACATACAATAAATGGGGTATGAATGTTAAAAATCTGAAAGTAAAACAATACTGCAGTTATGTTCAACACAATAGAAATCCATGTGCCTGTTTATTTATGCAAAAAGTCTATGTGCAGATACTAGGTCTTACTCTGAAAAGTAATATGTTGTTATCCTTCCTATTTATACTATGAAGTGGGAACTTGCATACATATATGGCAAGCTACAGCATATATATTGTTTTTTTTAAAAATAAATTGTAATTGTTCAGCAAGTTTATATCATTGTGTAATTTTTGATAGACATAGAGAAGATTCCTAAAAAAAATCTTAATCTAAAAAAATTGTTTATTTTCTTCCTCTTTAACTGTGTGCTAGCATTGGCTGCAGCATTGGCCTGGAAAATAATTGTATATTTAGAAAATTTAAAATATTTCATTTTGGTTTATTTCCACTCTGACTAATTTAATGTTAAATGCTTTGAAATGCCAGAACAGATATCTATTTTCAGACTTTCTGATCTGAAATACAGTACCTTCTATGCTTCTTTGGAAAGAAGTATACAAAGTGATAAGTATAGGGTAATAATCTAAGAGCAAAGAAGGAAAAAAAAAAAAAAAAAAAAGCAAGCTAAGTTATAAACAACAGTCCCAGAGGGAAATATGAGCAAAAACTATTGGACATTCTTGAGAGCTTCATGGTGCAAGTTATATTGTGTGTGTGGTTTTTTTGTGTTTTTGTTTTTTCAAATTCGGTTACAATTGCAGTCACCTTTCTTATTTCCTACTCAATTAAAGACAGACTTTGTAAGATGGATTATTGCTATTTTAGTTTGTGCTTGGTTTTTAAATGCATAGCATTTTCAGGTCTACAGAGCAGGCATTTGAAATATAGAAAAAATAGATGTTCTCTGTATGTTAGAAACATTCATGTGCAGTGGCAATATTTGGATTACTAAAGTTAGCTGAAATTTTGTTTAAGTTCAGATATTAGTAACACTCATTCTTGTGCATAACAGGGGAAAAAAAAAAAAAGAAAAAGAGAGAAATTAAGATACTTCAAGGTTGTTGGGCCATTCAGTAACATATAGGGAGGTGCTATGAATTCCTTTTATGCCTTCTGCATAAACATGCACTATGGAGTCATTAACAATGTGAGTGATAGGCTGAAGCTTGCACAGTCGCTGTGCAGCCAGCATCTTCATTTACAAAAAGAATTTGTCTCCCATGAGTTATTTCAGTATGGTTGAATGCATCTGGATGTAAACTGAGTACATTTTAATTAATGCAGCTACATGGTAGCAAACAAATCTCTAAAGATGTGAATCAGAGATCCAATTTGAATAGTTGTCTGTTTTCTGATAGTGTTGAAATAAATAGATTGCAAAAGATCAGCAGAACCAAAAGGAAGTTACAAGGAGCAACAAGGAAGTTATGTCCTTGACCTTCTTTTAAATAGCTGAACTTGGTATGCCCATGTAAGCATCCCTGGCTGGGTTACCTGCTGGTGTAAATCTAAGTGACTCTATTGATTTCAAAGGTGATACATCTGTTTACATTATCTGACAGCCTCGTTCACATAATCCAAAATCACAGAGTGAGCAAATCTGACAGAAAATGTAGTATCAGAAATCAGAGGCTTAGCATGATGCTAGGGTCTCATTAAAATCAGTGGCCAAACTCCCATTGAAATTACTAAATATAGACTTTCAACCTCAATCTTATATTGAATTGCTATCATGCGAACTGCCAAGGCCAAATTTGCAGACTGCTTTTGCAGTGTTACAACTTAGACTTTTAAACTTAGAATTAGACCTGCTTACACACAGACACAGACATCTACATGAAAGTTTCAGGTGCCCAAATAGAGATGTATTGAGCAATTTTTCCTTGCTAAAAAAAAAGTAATTCACCAAATAAAGCTTTTAAAATAGAAAGTGGCTTTGATTTACTGATCAAAAAATAAAATTTAAAAAACCCCAGTATTTTCTCCTATTTTATTTTTTTTTTCCTGTTCTATGTAAGTCTTGTTTTGCAGATGAGCGTTATTTCTCCACCAGTTGCTTTCCTTGTTGTTTCTTTCAATCTCTGAATCAGAGTGACTTAGATTCATGTTAAAATAGCTTGTAACCTTTCCTATAGCCAAATACAATTAGGCACACTAAAAAGTGGATTTTAAGAAACTAAATTAAGTCAGTATGATCTAGAGTCATATTCACTCCTCTTAATATGATTCTCCATTAAGTTAGGCTGAAATGCCACGAAATTGGGTCTACCATATTGACAAATTGTCATTACACCATTTTACCTGAAGTTTGTTTAAAAACTCACTAGGACTCCTGCAAATCTGAAAAGTATAAACTGATCAATACCAAAGAGTGGCATAAAGGTACCTCTATCAGCTAAGTAATGCAAATTCACCATGAGTAAAGATCTGTTAACTTTAGGTAACTGCTGTAAACTTTAACATTTCAGCTAGTTATCAAGCCTCTCTTTGTAGTGAGGCATTTTGAGGACATAACTCATTTGGCTTATTTTAGATGGCTGCCGTAAGAGAGAACCTCTTCTAGAAGCCTTTCTTTCCCTCCACCATTTAGGTTGGTGCAAAAGTAATTGCGGTTTGTTTTTTTTTTTTGCGTTGTTGAAATTTGCCGCTTGATGTTGAAACACATTTTTAAATAAATATGGTTATGTTATACATCATTTTAATGGGTTTTTCTCACTCTATGTATTTTGCTACTGACATTACTTGCTTTTTATTTGGTATTTATTTTAGACTATAGAAATGATGTTAGACAAAAAACAAATTTGAGCGATTTTCTTATTCAAATTCAAAATGGGTCATAAGGCAGCAAAGACAACTCACAACACCAGCAACACATTTGGACCAGGAACTACTAACAAACACACAGTGCAGTGGTGGTTCAAGAAGTTTCATAGAGGACACAAGAGCCTTGGAGACAAGGAGTGTAGTGGCTGGCCATCGGACAACCACCAACTGAGAGCAATCATCGAAGCTGATCCTCTTACAACTACACAAGAAGTTGCCAAAGAACTGAATGTCAGCCATTCTATGGACATTTGGCATTTGAAGCAAATTGGAAAGATGAAAAAGCTTGATAAGTGGCTGCCTCATGATCTGATTGAAAATTTAAAAAATCGTTATTTTGAAGTGTTGTTTTGTCTTATTCTATGCAGCAATGAACTATTTCTCAATTGGATTGTGACATGCGATGAAAAGTGGATTTTATATGACAGCCAGCAATGAGTAGTTAGATCTCCAAAGTACTTCCCAAAGCCAAACTTGCACCAAAAAGAGTTTATGGTCACTGGTGGTCTGTGCCCAGTTTGATCCACTACAGCTTTCTGAATCCTGGTGAAACTGTTACATCTGAGAAGGATGCTCAGCAAATGGATGAGATACACCAACAACTACAACGCCTGCAGCCAGCATCGGTCAACAGAAAGGGCCCAATTCTTCTCCACGACAATGCTTGACCACATCGCACCACCAACACTTCAAAAGTTGAACGAATTGGGCTATGAAGTTTTGTCTCATCCACCATGTTCAGCTGACTTCTTGCCAACCGACTGCCAGTTCTTCAAGTATCTTGACAACTTCTTCCAGAGAAAATGCTTCCACAACCAGCAGGATGCAGAAAATGCTTTGCAAGAATTCATCGAATCCCAAAGCATGGATTTTTATGCTTCAAAAATAAATGAACTTATTTCTTGTTGACAAAACTGTGTTGATTGTAATGGTTCCTATTTTGATTAATAAAGATGTGTTTCAGCCTAATTATAATTATTTAGAAATAATGGTTCAAAATCACAATTACTTTTGCACCAACCTAATTTAAAGACAATCAATGTATAATAAATAGCTCAAATATAAATGCATGCTTCATAGGTGTCTAATGTAAGGAGATGAAGATCAACCTCTGAGTATAAGTTAGGGTGCGATTTTACTCTCTTTCTTATTTTGAGCTGTGCTGTAGAGTATTTATTGCAGACATCCCTTTCTAGGTAATGATTGGTTTTACCGAGATGAACAAAATTAGGCCATTATGAGTCCAGGTAGATATATCAAACATTATCTTAAGCTAGACTCTGTTTAGGTGTATATAAGTAATTTAGAGAACAGAGAATATGCATTTATGTAAATGCAGCTGGATAAAAGATTCTGTTTTCTGAAATATTTATTTAAATTGAACTTTATCCTTTACTTGTATTATATATATAAATAAACATGTATTATATATATAAATAGTTGTGTGAACATTTTATGGTAATGTCCACATAACTCTGATTGACAACCACCTTAAAACATACTATAGGGAATGAAGAGAAGTACAAAGTATTTTAGAAAAATTACTAAATTATACGCTGGTCTTATATCTTACCCCTGCAAAATGAAACAGGTAAATTGAACTCTAATACACAGTCAACTAAAAAAAAAAAAAAATGTGTGCAACCTTTGTTGTCCTTTCTCTTTTGTGATTCACATCACAAAACTGCTGCTATCAGGCTTCTGAGAAAAAAAAAAAAAAAATCTTCAAAGTTATTCCTACAACATTTAGCCATTAATGTAGAGACAATAAAAGCAATTCAGAACCTGGAAATGCTGTGCTTTATCCTACCGAACCCTAGCAGCTCAATTAAGACTATATCAGATCAGCTGCTTGCCTACTACTCTACTTAGGTTTATGATCATCTAAGTGGTCAGATCTTAATCTAACAGCGATGATATTTAAGAGTAGAAATGAAACAGTCCATTGCAGCTTTTGTTATCTGATTCAAATACCATTTGGAAAACTTTAATCTCTTACTGAAAAGCTCATAAGTGAGATCAAGAAAGAAAGAACTCAGTCAATTGTCAGCATTAATATGGAATTGAGAAGGAAACACCATGGTACTAGATTCACTGTGACTCTGGGTAATTATAGAAAAGGCAGATGAACACTTTAACCTACGTTCCTCTGAAGAGGTAGTTTTCTCCTGGTTTTGAGGTTAAAACTTACTCTAGTATTTAAAATCGGATTATATATTCTGTGTCAAATTCTACATTGTGCAGGTAAACTTATTTTTTCTGTGTTGGAGAACAATGAAAGCAGAACAATTTATCTTGAAAATTTAGACTTTCTTGAAGAGGAACTTCACCACAGATATATTGGAGACAGTGTTGGATGGCTTGAATTTGGTCCAATTAAGCCTGAAGATCCCACTGATTTGGAGTCTATTTTACTACGTTCTCTTCAGCTCAGCAAAACAGAAATAGTTTGGTTTTATTTAATTTTTCAGGGAAGAATTTTCAAATACACAAAGCCAATATAAATTTCATTCGTATTTCTATAAATTAGATTATTTATGTGTTTGCATGATATGAGCATTAAATGAAAGGCATTTTATCTTTTCTTGACTTTTCAAATGCCTTGCTTTCAAATTTCAATGTCAACAATGGTTAAGTGATGGTGTAGGCCTTTTGGAGCTGCCAGACAATAAGGTAAAAGCTATATTTATTTATTATTTTTTGTTAATTTCTTCAGATGTATAACACATAAAAGTGTACCAACACTCACTCCTTGGTAAAGAATGACACAAATTATGGAAGATTTTCTAAAGAGAATAACAACAACAACAAAATCAGCAAATGATAGGTCTAGCCAGATGACTTCACCTGCCTCATTCCAGGCAGATATGTGTACAATACTCTACTATTTACACCAGAAGAAAAGGCAAGAAGCATTCTCTTTGTAAATATTACATTGAGAAGGCAGATTTAGTTTTAATTTTGAATGACAAGTCAAGAATGTTGTTTAATGCAAATCCTTTCCAAAAGAGAACATACAACAAGACACCATTTATTATTCATCATTTGCTTTCTGTACTTCATTATATATATCTGCTATAGGGATTTTATGTCATTGTTTGGTTTAAAAAGATAATAAATATAAATGTACTTTCAGGCATAAACCCAATCTGTATTAGAACAATGTTATTCATTTGCTTATGGGGATTTATATTTCTAAAGTCATTCCTCATTCCATAACTGCAGAACATTCCACTTACTGCACTGGAATGATTAGAATATTTTGCAAAGAATTTACAAAGGCTTAGATTAAAACCAGTAGTTTAACACCAGTAAGTTACTTGAAAGAGGAAAAAATGGCTTTCCTCTTGTTTCCTGAAGATTTTTTTGTTTTGATTTTATGTTCAATGTTTCTGCAACTCCTAGCACAATGTGGTCCTGATTTAGGACTAACACCCTAGAATTTTGCAACAATACAAATATTTGCCTGTCATTCTACTTTAAAAGCAAAAACAAAACCAAACTACCTTAAAGGTAATTCTAATTACAACATTTTGTACTGAAAATGCCAATTTTACTACAATTCCCAAAGTTCTTCAGGGGCTGGCTGGAACATATCCGTGTCTGTCCAACAAGCAGAAAACATTAAATTTTTATGGAGAAATACTAAGGCTACTTCTTTTACATAAAAAGTACTTGTAGTGCTGCATATCATACTCCATTTGACAGATTTGGAAAGGTATTCATCAAAGTCAAGGTTTGTGTGTAACACTGAATTTCAAGACTAGATTTTTGTGCAAGCAACTGGTCTAGTTATAAGGCTATTGATATTCCAAAAGTTTGTTTTATAGATTATTTATATGTATTTTCAGCTTTAAAAATAAACAACATTTTATTTGTGTTGTAGAATTGGTCAACTGTTAGTTCCGATTTTTTCCACACACTGAGTTATGTTTTCCTTTTATTTTTTGTATGTTCATTCTATGCTACACCAGAATTCAATTTTTATACAAATTTTGTTTAAGATATTTAGTGTCTTTGCCTATTTGTTTGGAAAGCCTACATAGACATAACAAAATCTCTCTTCACTATCATAGAACAAGGAAAATGTTATTTTAAATAAATCTTTCTTCCTCACATCTTGCCCTCTGTCTTCTTTTGACTAGAGAGAATACTAGTAACAAAAAAATATCTTTTTTTCATTAAAAAAACCCTCAAGATCCAAAATTTTGACTTAATGACAAAATTTCTGAAAGAGAGATAAAGAAATTGTAGTCACAAACACATCACCTACCAGCATTCATTCTACTTAGGAGAGGTTTAGATTGGATATTAGGAAATTTTTTTTCATCAAAAAGGCTGCTAAGCACTGGAACAGGCTGCCCAGGGAAGTGGTTGAGTCACCATCCCTGGAGGTATTTACAAAATGTGTAGACATGGAGCTTAGTGACGTGGTTAAATGGTGAACTTAGTAGTATTAGGTTTACAGCTGGACTTAGTGATCTTAAGGGTCTTTTCCAATCTGAATGATTCTATGATTCCATGATTCATCACAGTATGTGTTGACAAAAGCCATGTATTTCTACAATGATGTAACCACAAACCCAATGTCAGAATGGATTTGGATGCAATATAAGATGTTGTATGCTATGAAGTTGCTTGTGCTATTCACGAAGGACAGTGTAACAGTGATTGATGATTGACCTTCCATGCTGGACTGCTTCATATGTTTATGACATAAGACTTTTCAAAGCCAGTGTTTCATTGCTGAAATCCTGGCCTTTCAAATGTCTCATGGGGAAGCAGGGGAGCTTTATTGTGCCTTACCAACCAGGTATATTCAGCAGTTTGCAGTAACAGAGACATTTACACTGTATTAATTAATCTAATATAAAACCATAATCTAAAATCAGTACTTAAGCCACATGCTTTACTATTTAGCTTCTACTTCACTTTATTGTTTAACCAGCCACAAAGACTTTAGCCCACCAAGATACAGTCCTGGGTCTGGGGGCGATACAATGCTTTCAGACAGCATAGTAAACAAATCTGCCTTCAGATTCCCTTTCTTTCTCTCTTTTCTTGTGCTTCCTTTGTATTTCTGTAAAATGTTAATGCGATAATTTCACCAGCACCATTTCCTAATCAGTAAAGAGTATCCTGAGACAGAGCTGCAGAGTTTGTCTGGTCTAAACAGTTTACATAGCCTGAACTCCACAGTCACACTGGGACTTTGCAATGTTGGGTTTGTAGGTTTATTTTGGCTCTGACTTGATCATCACTGAATTCTGCCTTCTTATATTTTACAGTGGTGGGTTTTTGAATAAGACTCACTGTGACCCCACTGGAATTTTATATCCTTGCAGTTGAAGAAAAACCTCTGGCTTAAATAGGTGAGCTGTGACTGGTAGAGGGATGCAGACAGAGTTTTAGATCCCTCAGGTCCCACAAATAGAAAGGGGTTTTTTTTAATCCTCTTTCCTGAGCAAGAGACCGTGTCATGCTGCCTGTTTTGTTTCAGGAATAGATGGGATACTTTGGTACTTCTGTATGAATGGGGAATATGAGAAGAGGAAAAAGTGGCTGGATTAGATTTGGGCTGAGTAAATGTTGATCTTTCCCCACCTGTTCTTGACAAGTCTTCACCTCACTGAAACATTTTTATTAAATTTTAATCAAAAGCACAGAAAAGATTGTTGATCGTAGAAATGTCTAACCTTGCTTTAAGCTTCTCTGCCAGGCCAGTTTATGGATGTTAACAGTGCCACACTGATATTGAGTTTAATGTTGTTTTGTAGCCTAGGTGTCCTAAAAATTGTCACAGAATCCAAAAGCATCAAAAAATTCTGTGGCTACATAAGTGTGACAAAGCAAAGAGCCCAAGCCTTTAAGAGATGCTAAAGATTAACCTGAATTCAGAAGTTTCCCTCTGCATTTGTTGTTTCTGATGCCAGCCTTCTGCAAGGTCACAGTTTGATTATGGGATGAGGAGGGAACTTGTGCTGAGACCCCAACTTAAGAGCCTGTCAACTATATATTTGGAGGAGTGTAAGCTTGCATCTCATTTGTGAGATCTTTGATCACAAATATATGGCCTGCTTCTTTTTTGGAAGTCATACACGATCAAAGAGATCCTTTATTTAGAGATGCAAATACTGCTGTCAAGTCCATAAAATACATACAAATGACAATTTTTTACAGACCTGCATTGTACTTCAAAAGAGTGCTTTTTATTTAAAAGGTCATGACCATTTTGATATCAGATACTGTTATTTGTGAGCAGAAGGTTCAGCAATCTTTTCTTCTTCTGACTTAAACATCACATGAATATGTGTATTAAAGCAACGCTAAATCTCTCAGAATGAGGAAATGAATTTTTTAACAGATGTTAAAAGGCTAATAAGTTCACAACTCTTAGCACCCAGTGAGAATACCAGATTTTTATACTACAATAAAAATTTACCAGATTTCTGAAAGTATGTGATCTCTTGAAAAGAAAAATCATAAGAAACTTGGATCAGATGTCTATTATTTGAAAAACTTTACAGTCCACTGAAGAGTGTTTTTGGCAGGGAAGTAGGAAATGAGTTGGAAAGCATTAATAAACTTTCAGGATACTTGAAAACACCAGCTTATAGTACTTGATCTTTAAGTGAACCCTAGATTGCTTCCATTTTTTTGAAACCATAAGTAGTGCTTAGAAAGAAAGATAGTTTATCTGAGTAAAAAAAAAAAAAAAAAAAAAAACAGAAGGAGGAGAAAGAAAGTTTAGCTTGGACAAAACCTAGAAAAAGCAGAAAAAGCAGTACTTGGAAATTATTATGTTTTGGCATTGAGTTTGATTAATACTTTAAGTGTCTCACAGAAAGAAACATAAAATTTCACTAGGATTCCATTTTAATTTCACTTACATGTTACTGAATTCCATTTTACAATAAATTAATAACAAAATATCATTATTCTGGCACAGCAGCACAAGAAAGGTGTGTCAAATAGTTGATAACAAGAAAAAGAGAGCACATAGACTTTGGGAATCAAATAATTGATTCCAGAACAGCAGTTTGTTTCACTGGTTTGACAGGCAGTGATTTTTTCAGGTATCAAGGTAGATCTACTTTGCTCCCCTATAAAAATGTTCAGTCGTTCAATTTCAATACAAGGTTATGTAAAGCACTGTTTCTAAATAAGGTAGCAAAATTTGGGGATCAGCTGGTGTGATGGATGCAACTGACCCTTTAACTAAACTAGCAGTAGCTTGGTACAGGCTGCAACGGAGGTAAAGGCCTGAGACATAGCGCCAAGAACTCCTCTAGTTTCAATCTGTTCTCTGAAAACCCACAAAAGAGCAGAGTGACACAGTGAGCATCGATGCTTGTGAGCTTGGAATACCAATCATGTAATTAGCACATGAAGCACATGGTTGCTATTCCAAGACTCATTTGTCAAATAAAGTTGCGGGTATAAGGAGTCTCGTGCATACATTTCCCATTGTGTGTAATTTAACTACAAGCCAATCACTTTATTCTGTAAATATGACAGCCTAGGTGAGCCTTCTTTGAGCTCTTGCTGATAGGCAGCTTTAATGCATGGCGGTGATCTCCCCTTGAGCTGGGACACCTCTCAAGGTTGTTCCTCAAGGCAGAGATCTTTTGCCAGTGGTAGATCTTTGGTAATTGACTGATATTGTGCATAACCTTATGGAACTGTAGCTTTGACTTATGACTTGATAACTTTGGTTATGTCTTCGTAGCTTAAATTTTTGTCTTGGTGACTTCAATTTTTGTCTCGGTAACTGTAATTTGTGCCTTGGTAACTTTGATTTGTGTCTCGGTAGTTTTGAATCACTGTTGAAATTATTATGCTGTACAGTACTGGAGTAGACATCCAGGCTGGAGGACTGGTTAGAGAAGAACCTAATGAAATCCAACAAAGGCAAGTGTAGGGTCCTGCACCTGGGGAGGAATAACCTCAGGCACCAGTACAGGTTAGGGCTTGACCTGCTACAAAGCAGCATTGCAGAGAAGGACCTGGGAGTCCTGGTGGACAACAGGTTGACCATGAGCCAGCGATGTGGCCTTGTCCAAGAAGGTCAGTGGTATCCTGGAGTGTATTAGGAAGAGTCGGACCAGCAGGTCAAGGGAGGGTATCCTCCCCTTTTACTCTGCCCTGATGAGATCACATTTGGAGTACTGAGTTCAGTTCTGGGCACCCCAGTTTAAGAAGGACAAGAAATTACTGGAGGCAGTCCAGTGTCAGGCTACAAAGATTAGGGGTCTGGAGCATCTTTCATGAGGAAAGGCTGAGAGAGCTGGGTCTTTTCAGCCTGGAGAAGAGAAGGCTGAGAGGGGTTTTCATCAATGTTTATAAATATCTCAAGGGTGGATGTCAAGAGGATGGGACCAGACTCCTTTCAGTAGTGCCCATTGACAGGATGAGGGACAATAGACACAGAGTGAAACGTAAAAGGTTCTATCTGAATATGAGAAGAAACTAATTTATTTTGAGGGTGCCAGAGCACTGGAACAGGCTGCCCAGAGAGCTTGTAGAGTCTTCTTCTCTGGAGACATTCAAAACCCGCCTGGACACATTCCTGTGAGATCTGCTCTGGGTGAACCTGGTTTAGAAGGCAGGTTAGACTGGATGATCTCCAGAGGTCCCTTCCAATCCCAGCCATTCTGTGATTCTGTGAACCTGGCCATCAAACTTTGTTAAGTTGCACTTTTATGACATCATATTAAAACCAGTTTTGCTAACATCTTTGATGGTGGTTCTTTAAGTAATCTAAATCATCCACTTTTAAAAAATGTGCATTTCCAGAGTTCTTGCTTCTTTTTGCAAAAGACCTGAAAGATTTTTATGCATATATATGTTTTCTTAAAAAAAAAAGCAAAAAACAAAAACAAACAAACAAACAAAAAGCATCAAACAAAAAAACCACCAAACCAAATCAAAACAAAACCACTTCAAAAAGCCTCTCTCCTTTTATTCAACATAAATTTGTCAAGACTCTACTGATTTTTCTAAAAGCTTTTTCTGAGTATTGGAAAGTATGTCTTATGTGAACTCAAGCACTTTAGTTGGAAGGTGTCTATGAGGGTAGCAAAGATTTAATAACACTGTGTTTTACCCCGAATGTTAGTTAAGTGTTGTACTAGATGGGCATTAGCAAGAAATAAAACCAAAACGGTTTTGAAGAGTACATCTATAAATCCTCTACCTTTCAACTTCCCTTCCTGTGATCTTTTCGTCAGTTCTTCAGTCACACTAGAATTTTATAGGGCTGAAAAGACTTGTGTTCATCACTAAAAACAAAAATAATTTTCTTGAGAAAAGTCTTTCTGACTGACTATGTATGTCAATAATAAACAAGAATGACATCAGGAAAGCAGCTTTCTTTCCTTTTGCTAAGTGTCCTTAACATAATGCAAATAAGACCATTCCTTGTGACTATATCAAAACATTAGCCAAAACAGATTTGAATAGATGAACTATGTGCAGTAGAAGTACTTTGGTATAAACCTTTAAAAGGCTAAAATAATCTACTTCTGTGTGTATGCTGATGCAATAGATACCAGCCTGCCTAGATACTTAGATGCATATAACTACTTCTGCACAGAGTAGAAGTTGCTTTAGGTCAATTCAGAAACACCGCTAAATTATTTTTAAAAGTCTTTCAGAAAATACTGTATCAGAGGTTATCTGTTTTAAATGAGATGGGAATCCATTCTACTAGAAGAAATGATATGCTGAGCTGGTAATTTGCAAGATTTGCAACATAGGAAGAGACAGAAAAGCTGAGTATAAAAGACTTTAGGACATGAAAAAAATGAAGAGACTGAGGTGGTCACCATTCAATGACCACCTAGAGTCTATTGCTTCTTACTATGAGGCTAAGGGGAGTCAGAGCAAATACCAAACATCTTTTTCTACTACTCTTCAAATTCATCCTGATGAGAAGCCAGGAAGATATTTTGGTTAGTATGTTTCTTTTAAATTGCAAGTTGCTTTCTAAGCCTTTGAAATTTTGATTTTAAAGTGATATAAGGAAAAGAGGAGGAGATTGTTAAAATATCATATAACTGAAAACAAAACTATGGAGTGCAAAACATGCAGTTTTGTGTTTGTCCTCTGGATTATTTGTAATGTTGTGGCAAAATACTATCACAAAATTGTCAAGAGCTAGCAGTGATGTGGGATTACAAACCTAATCATGACTACCTCGTTTTTGCAAGAGCAAGACCCTGTGTATTTAGTACGACTGAAGTCAATGAAGGAGCAGACTCCTAATGTATGAGTTTATAGTGACACATATCATTAAATAAAACAGTGCAAAAATCTTTGGGACAGACAGGCAGGCAGACAGATAACAGGGAGGGAGAGAGACTGATTTGAGAGACTGGAAAAAATACCAGTGGTTTAATTTGGATAATAATTATACCTAACATCACTGCTTGCCATCTTAATAGCATTAGTGTAATTTTGTCTGTGCTACTTTGTGAAAACCTGATTTTCTAATGCCATGCATTCCTCTGGCATCCCTTAGAAGAAGGCCACAAACGTATGAATTTTTTTAAAAAGCCTCCATTTTTTCTTCAGAATGATAACTGATCCCAGAGGTGACCCTTATACACAATTGCAGTTATTCAGGTCTAAAAAGCTAGCAAATTCACATGTAACTGTATCTTCCAGCTTCAACAGTAGGGCAGACTGTCAGCTCCCTCATCTGTCAGCACTTGTTCAGACTAGTAAATGAAGACTGGTGCATACTAGCAATATCTATTTGCTACAGGATATGCACTCAAGAAAGTCACAAAAAAGGAGTTTCAAGAAAGGGCCAAAACCAATCAGTCATTTTCTCCTGTCAGTGATAAGAAAAGCAACATAAAAGAGAGAGATGCTTGTCCCAAAGGTGCTGTCAATAGCAAACTGTCACCAAATAAAACTAGTTAAATTCCTAATGACTGTACTAATTCAATACAAATAAGCCAGGTTCTAGTTATCTTAACGTTTCCTCTTGCTAGGCCTCAGGCAGGAAAAAAAATCTTACTGTTCAGAGGACAAACTATGTGCAACTTGCTTTGAGTGAAAAAGAAATGCCCAAATGGTGGGACACTCTTTGCCATCATATGCCTTCTAGCTGGAGTCCTTGAAAAGCATGCTGTATTTCATTAAATTAGCAGAAATCTTCCTGCCCTTTCCTTGTTCATGTTGTGGAGGACTTAGTCACAGCTGCAGTCTTCCTCATGCTCAGAGCACATTTAATTTTTCACTGGTTTACCTTAAGGCAATGGAGAGCTGTTCCATCACCCAAGAAGACTGGAGAAAGACAGCAAAGTAGAAAGGGTGCAATGCAGAGGAGCTTTACTCAATACCCAGTCTCTTCCAGCAGTGAAACGAGCACAACTTTCTATTGTCCAGCACCATGAGTTGAATCCCTCCATAAGGAATAGAAATGTAACAGTAAAAACCTATTACTCTGATCTGATATGATTTTATAACAGACTTTTACAATTCAAAAAGACTGCAGAAGGTCCAAGACAGTGGAAAATGAACTCAAAAGTCTTCAGATCAGAAGTGGATTTGTAGGCAATGACTGACTGAGGCTTCACTGTTACTGCCCCATCCGACACATATAATCCCCATCACGTTATGTGCTGCCATACATCTCTCCACATCCAGACTGAAGCTGTATCTGGCTCTGTAAATTGACTGTGTTTTTCCAGTACTGCATACAATACTTGATTCAATTTTATCAGATATGTGAAAAGGAAAGATGCTTTGATACTTATTTCCAAATCTTTATGCATACAGAGTTATCTTCTAATAGTTTAGAAGCATTTTGCGTTCAAAAAATATATATAGAACTCTATTGATCCTGTGAGTTTTATTTGCATATTTGAAGTCTAAATACTAAATCAGCCCACAATGTGGTGATGTATTTCTTCTCACAGCAGTCCATTGTGATGTCACATGGAAGATGCCAAAACAACTATGGTGTGAGCTAACAAGATAATGAAAAAGGATAGAGCCAGATTAGTGCAGCCCACTGCCCATATTAGTGTGTTTTTCATTTCTCTTGGGCAAGTTATCCAAAGAACAGAACTGTGATACTGTGACTCCATGGGTGTGGGTCATACTGTCTTTTAGTTGAGCACATTTGGAGATCTTCCCACAGGACTTATCATAAGAAGATTAAAAATTAGTCTTTTGTCTTTCTGTTATACACACAAATATTCATAACCATTTTCTAAAAGTGTAGAAAATATACCACCCAGAAATTCAAACAATTTTAAATACTTGAGTATTCCCCCCCCCAATTCCAAAGTAAGTATAGTTTTCTATGATAATTTTTAATTAGAAATCAGTGAATGTTCTCATATCAAAGTCTCTGTCATGAAGGTGTTATCTGCATTGGTGAGCTGTATCTGGAAACATGGTTTGATAAAATACATGTGGGGGAAGGGTTATGTAGCTGACATTAAAAACAAAAGAAAAAAAATATTTTCCATGTATTCAAACTCCCTTTCTCCTAACACTTTTTCTTACACTGTATTGGGAAGATTAAAAACAAACAAACAAACAAACAATACACCACCAAAAGCATTCAAGTGATGCTTTCAGTAGTGAGTGCTCTATTGAACTTCTGTTCCTCTTTTGTTTTTCCCTGTCAGCTTCTTGCACTGATGTCAGTAAATTACTTTAGATTTGACTTGCTTCTCACCCTGCCTTTCTGAACCCTTAAACAAAAGGTGTTCAGAAAGAGACTGTTGTATACTGATTTCATTCAACCTAGATGTTTGAATTCCACAGCTCCTTTGGATCTAGCTTCTGAAACTTCCGCTCTTTAGACAGAGAAATGCCACTTTTACTTTACAGCCTACTGCCACTGCCATCCTGAATATAGGTGCTTCTATTGTATTTCCTCTTTCAACCTACAGCACTCAGATGTCTCATAAACTATGGACTCTTCTGTCTCCTCCAGGCTTTTTGTTCATACAGAACTTTGTGGTTGACTTGAGATGCTGACCACCTGAGTATGGTAAGTAGTCCTGCAGAGGGTATAAACATTACTGTATAACTGTATTTCTCAGAACCTAGATCCCCTGCTGACAGAAATAAGCATCATCATGGACATGATGTGCCACAGGTATTATGCTTCCACATTTTTCTGTGGTATTCAAGATAAACTGTAATATACCTGGGGCGCTCCAGGTATAGTCTAAAGGAAACACATCAGGAAACAAGACCTGAGGCAGAGTTTTTAAGGATCTTTTTCTTCCTCACTTTATTTCTGCCAGACAAAAAGAAGCAGATGGTCAGCCATTTATCACACTGTCTAACCAGCAGATGTCTTCAAGATCTGCACTGTTCTCCGGTGAAGTCATGGAAGATAAAACTATCCTTTCAGAGTGGTAAATTCTTCCAGGTATTACAGATTTACCTATCACTTCACAGATCAGGCAATTCCCCTTTTACGGGTTTGTGAGCAAGTGAAGTGAAAGGCCAGACACTGTGATCAATTAGTCTTATTGTTTGCATAGTACAGCTACACAACCACCTTGAATTACTTATTTTAAGACCTTTACAAAAGCACCCTCTTGAATCTATGGCAAAATTGATAAGTTACTTCAGTAGTAACAGTTCCTACCTAATTTCAAGTCTGTTTCTGTCTTCTTTTACTACCAAGAAATAAATCTTATTCTTTCTGTGCTGGAATGAAGATCAATCTACTATTGTGTTTTCACATTTCATGTGGATGAGTCCAGGCTTAGCTCAAGTCATCTCTTAAATTCTCTCTTTGAGAAGCTAAATGGACTGCTGGAGTCTTCCCATAAGAAGAATATTTTCCAGTCTTTAAATTATTTTCATGACATGACTCAACTCTCTTTGGAGGCTTTTCATTTTATCAATATCCTTCTTCTGTTGTGGATGCAAGCACTAGGCACAGGGTTGCAGGTCAAACAACCAAAATGAAATACTGTGGTAAACTCATCTGCCCACAATTATTTCACATTCACTGCTTATACATCAAAGAATAGCATGGACTTGTTTTAGCCACTATGTCATGTAAATGATCAGCCTATTATTACCCACCATGGCACCTAAATTATTTTTTTAGATTTTACTCCAGGAACTGATCTTGCCATCCAGTATGACCTGAATTCTTTCTCCCTAGATATTTGAGTTTGTATTTCAGCATACCAGAATATATACTACAGATGGTTGTAGTCAAGTTACAAGAAAACCAGAACACTCTGCCTAAGTAAGCTATCCTCTTGATTATTATCAAACCCTCAGTTTTTGTATTTGCAGTCAATACCAGCCACAACACTTCCTTTTCTATGTAATTAATGTAATTCTTAAATAGGATAGGACAAGCACTAATCCCTGTAGTACTCCTCCAAAGATATATGCAGTTAGTGATGAATGCTGGCCAACAGTTTCCTAATGAGAAATGTCCTGATTACCAGATAAGTGTAAAGACCACATACACATAACACAGATCATATAATCTTTACAAAATTTTAAAAAATGCACTACCACGATGTAATGAAAAACTCTGAGAAAGGGTAGTATCTCTGAAAGAAAATCATACAGAGAGGAGAATCCACCAACATGAAGAACAACAGCAAATTGCATGAGTTTAGTAGCACTGTTACTAATGTATAAAATGGCCAAAAGGGCCAACCGTGTCCTGGGGTGCATCAAGTACAGCATTGCCACCCGCTTGAAGGAGGTGATTGTCCTGCTCTGGTCTGCACTGGTGCAGCCTCACCTGGAGCACTGTATGCAGTTCTGGGTGCCACAGGATAAAAAAGGATATAAAGCTACTAGAGAGTGTCCATAAGAGGGCTACGAAGTTGGTGAAGGATTTGGAGGGGAAGCTATTTGAGGAGCAGCTAAAGTCACTTGGTTTGTTCAGCTTGGAGAAAAGGAGACAGAGGGGAGACCTCATTGCGGTCTACAACTTCCTCACACGGGGAGGAGGAAGGGTACGTGCCAAACTCTTCTCTTTATTAATCAATGACAGAACCCAAGAGAATGGCAGGAAGATGTGCCAGGGGAGGTTTAGGTTGGACATTAGGAAAAGTTCCTTCACCCAGAGGGTGGTGGAGCACTGGAACAGGCTCCCCAGGGAGGCAGTCATGGCTCCAAGCCTGCAGTATTGAAGAAGAGGCTGAACAACACCCTCAGACACATGGTGTGAACTGTGGGCTTGTCATATGCAGGGACAGGAGTTGGACTCAATGATCCTTGCGGGTCACTTCCAACTCAGGACATTCTATGATTCTAGTCTTCTTGACAAATATATGTCTAGAGACGCACCGGGGGATATGAAGACCAATGTAGGATATTAAGAAACTATGTACCTTCTACAGTGAGTCCAAAAGCATGAAAGAAGTGTGTTCAATCACCTGTGAAACAACCAAGGATAGCTCACACACCTTCACCCATCAATGCCTAGATCAGCAGTCAGTATGCTGATTTTTACAAATTAAGTTTACAAGCATCTTATCGGAAAAAAATCATAAATGTACTTGTGCCCATTTTTCCCAATTAATTTTCTATAAAGAAAGTTGAATTAATATTAATTGTTCTAATTTCTTTCTTTTCATAACTTATTCATTGTTTTGGGAGTTGTCACATTTTTATAGTTGCTTTCACTTATCTTCTAAGCAACCTTGCTCTTTGCTTTGAGTTTTGACCAGGCTGAACTTTTGTCAATTACATTTTATATACCTAGTTAGAAGTTATTAAACAGTTTGTAATAAGCATTTAGACTTTTCCAGTTGAGTTCTGGCTCCCAGTTGATTTGTCTCATAATAGTTTTCAGCTTTGTTAAACTGACCCTTTTAAGCACCAAGTGTACTTCTCATCAGTATGTCTTTTATTCTGTTTGCATTCAGTAGTAATACCAAGTTGTAATCATTTGCACCTAAGAAACCATTAATTTTTAGTTCTGTGATCACATCCTCTTTATCTGTCAAGTTGAGGTATAAGACAGAACTCCTCTGTGTAAGATGAAACACTCTCTCAGTTAAGAAATTGTCATCTATAATTTTTAGAAATCCCTAGGACATTTCAGTACTGGCAGCCTGAGAAACCCCAGCATATGTCAGGCAGATTGGAGTCCTCCCCACCCCCTCTCCTTTTCCCTGATAAAACAGTTTTTCCTTTACAAGTTATTGGTAGGTGCTTGAGGGCAATCCATAGCAAGGAGGAGAAAGAATGTAAGTGGAAAAGAAGAAAGCAGATAGGCAGATTAATCATCCTGATAAATATGAACCAGAAAAGGGGATGATAGAGATGGTGATCTGCTCTGGTCCTAGATTTTCTGCCTTAGTGACCTTTCTCCTCTGCTTCCTATCGAACATCCATGAAAGTAGAGCAGCCTCATTTTGACAAGTGCAGCACACACATTTTTTAGCTTTTGTCTCCCAAAGGTGGAAGGAACAACAGACAATGTACCAACACAGAAGCTGTTCCAAACTATCAAAGCATCTGTTTCCTAAAAACACATAAATTATACATTTGTTCTGAATGTATATATGTGATACTTTATTGTATTGTCACATTGATTCATTATTCAAAGATATTTTCTTTAAGAAAATATAATTTAAAGTGGAGCTGGATGTTTTCCCTTCCCAACAGTGAAATTTTCAGTAATGAGGAGTTTAACTGAATTTTGGAAACTTGAGGCTGAGACCTCATTCCAAACATGTCCTTTTTATTCACAACACCCTTCTATTTCACTCTCTTTGTTGTCTGTATCATTGTTTTTACGTTTCTCTGTTATATCACTCTACCTTCAAAACTGGATTTCTGAATAGTCTAACAAACTAGAGTTCTGGGAGTTCTCATGTTTTGTTTGGTTTTTTGTTTGTTTGTTTTGTTCAAGTGGCTAAAGAATTATAACAATAAAATTGGAAACAATAGCCCAAAGTAATGAAAATGAATGCATTAAATACCTAAGGAATTTAAGTTGTCTGAGCCTAAAAAACTATATCTGTGTCTATTTAAAGATACATAGGTGAATCAGTGGTAATCACATTAATAAGATCCTGAAAAAATTGTGAAGGATTAAAGTGATAAAGCATTGAAAAATTGCAAAAGTGATAATAATACTTGGCATTGAATAAGTAGGTGAAGAAAATAAGGCAGCCACAACTCCTTAACTTCCCTTCATGGAAATGGGATTCATAGGATACCTGCCAACTTGAAAGCAACTAGGAAATGGAATTAGCTAACATGGAGCTGTCAGGAGCAAACTCAGTCTACTTAATCTCTGCAAAAGGGAAATGGACCTCTCAGTTAGAAGAAAGAGAGGACATCTCACATTTGAGTGTTGCTGAGGTTCTTACATTGTCTCATGGTTGTTCTCATAAATGGCTTTGAAAAACTGTAGCAACAGTATAGCTTCAACTTTACTAGGATATATATGTTGATGGTTAGAAAACCAACTCAGAATGGTTATTGATAATTTACTCTCAAAGTTAATAGTAGTAGACCTATATAGTGGCTTATCCTGAGCCTATTAATACTGTATCCTTTCTCTAGCAGTGCTGATGATGGAATAGACATCATCTCCTAGTAATACCAAACTCAGACGGACTAGAAATATGTTAGAGAAAAAAGTGGGAAAGTAAATTAAAAATAGCATATATTCAAGTAAGTACAATACTGTATACCACTGAAACCAAAAAACACCAAATGACCTCTGGGAGATGTCACACATCTGCATTGCACACAGTGATCAAAACAGTTCTTCCTTACCTTTGCTTGCTGCTTTCTTTGTGGCTTACACTTATGTCATGACACTGACCTGTGTAAATGAGTAACAAGTCATTTGTTTCCTCATATTTCCTCTTAATTTGTTCCTACTTCTATTTCTGTCATCAGGACTCATTCTGGTGATTTATATTCGCCTCTAGTAGCAGAAGGGATTGTTATCACAATTCTGTGTCCATTCCCTGAGGATCACTATAATGAAATAAAAAATACAATCACAAATACAAAACTATATTGGTCAAGTTTGCATAAAAAGCTTTATTTTGAAGTAAGACACTTCCTTTTCAATGTTTGATGAGTGTTGCTGCAAGATTACACCTATTTGGAGGCACATATTAAATATATAAAATATATACTAGTAGAGTAACATAGCTGCAGACATTTTATCAAATCCATTAATTATAAGTAGAAATAGAGAAATTGGGGGATAGGATTTTTCCTAATAATGAGAATCATCATTTGGAACTTATGAATGAATTGTAAGAGTAAAATGATGAAAATGATAACTGTATTTGATAAACAGTTCTACAATAATATCTACATAATTTTTAAAATACTAGGAAACCTGTGTCCTGTTGATATATTCCAAGAAAAACAATATTCATTTACCTTTCTTTTTATTAAATTTTTAGTTCTTGAACTGTGTACACATATCGTTTTACTGGTTATCAAGGTTGAATGAAATTGTGTATGAAACTAAATGCATTGTACTGGATTTAAATTTGCAATAAGAATGGCATGTTTAAATTAAAAAATAATATCTGAAGCATAAGATGGAATGGAGAAATGATAAACAGGCAAAAACTTGCTAAGAAAATTATTAAATTAATCTCAAATTGTGTATTCTTTGACTATTGTAAAGCACTGTAAGTAAAGTATTTGGTAAAATCTGAATAAGTTCTCCATCATGTATATCAATCTGGCATATGGGGGAGGAAATTTCTAAGAAATTATACAAATCCAAAGAAAACAAATATTTAAATATTCCAGAAAAATACAAGGTTATACAACTTTTTCTTCAAGTGTGAAAAGGTATTTAAATAATAATATGTAATGAAAAATTATAAATTTGCACTACTATTTTATTACCACTCCATCACTGTGTAGAAAAGGCCATCAAAGTTCTGCAAATATCATTTAGGATACAGAAAATCCTCTAAGACTTCAATTGCACAAGTATTGTACCAGTAGCTCTTCCTGAGACTTGAGATATAACCTGTATAGGATGCATAGCAAGTTACATCTAAGACACATATCCTGACCTTTGAGTCCTCTTTCTGAGGAACTTCATGACAACTCTGACAGCAGACCTTTGTTCCAATCAAAATGCAGGAAGTCTACCTAAGAAGGTTTTTTGGAAGCAGATTTTACTATAATTTGACAAATAATTATACCGTTCAAGATTTTTATTTCAGCTGATCCAAAATAGTTGAACGTTTCCCACTCTTGATAGTATTTGGACTAATATGCGTTGCTGAGGAAGGAATGATGTATAAACTGACCAAGAAAACTGGTATTAGAACTTAGTCTCCAACAGTAGCAGTTCATGGTAATTTTATTCTATATCTGCAATAGCCTAACCTCTACACCATAACTGATTTTAGTAGCTTTGTGGTTCAAATGAAAAATAAAAAAAAAAAGAAAAGCAGGAGTTCTGTGCTGTGGTTGACAATTAATTTACTGTGAAAAAGAAAGAGTAGGATCAGCTTCTTATACTATTGCTACTTGCCTCAAATCCCTCAGATTTCAATGTTACTGATTTGTTTCTTCTCTAAACTGTGAGAGATTAGTATAACAGCAGTGTGCATTTTCTGGATGACTCTTTCAAGAACTTTCCAGACTGTCAATCTCTTCTCTTACAGCTTTCCCTTGCATGTTTAATTCCAAACATTTCTTTTTGACCTTTTGGCCTGCAGCTTCTTGCCACAAACTTTGCAGAGAAAACCTAGAGCTCTGTCTCCTGTTAACCATAGACATGATGTAATCCTGCCTACATTACTTCATTATTTTTTTCAGTATATGCACGTATATAAATATTCTTCTTAACTAGTCATCTGGGGGAGGATGTGAGACCATTTTGTAAGATTGGACCAGAGGGTAATTTAAGGGTCGTTTTTATAAGCAAATGGGCGGCTGCATTTAACTCCATGTGAGGAATCAGTCCCCAGACATTGGTCTGAATTTCAGATCCTTGGGGTAAGGTTTTAAATATCCATGTATATGAATATTTACAATATTTAAAAGGATAAAACAACAAATTCGAATGAAAGCTAAGGTGGTAAAGAAGTACTCAGTGACTGCAAACACTTCTGGTTTTCCAAATACATCCATCAAGTCCATGGACACCACAAATCCACAGGGGCAGAATGTTTGGATATTATTAATGTAACCATTCATTCCAGAAACTAGTCTTGTCTGTTATAAAGCCAAGCAACTGGGTTGAAGTTTCAGAAGTCTTTTTAATTTGTGGATTTCAAAGAGAAATTCCAAAGTTTTAAATTACATTCATTTCAATGTTCCAAGTAAATGATAAGCCATAGTAGCCACCTATTTTGTCCATTTTTATAGCTATGGTCTCTGTTGCACTCCTGTTACTCACACAGTTGCAGTACCTCAACAAGGCAACTGCTTTCATCTTATTTCTCAAGTGACAGAGAGCAAAGTTGAGTAAACACCATGCAATAAAGTTGATATGGTATCTGTCTGCTTCTAATTCCAGTGATCCATGTGCTGAGAGCATTCATTTCTATAAGCAGTCCAGGCATTTGTCTAACGCCTGGTCAAGTAATGCTGTATGAATCTAAATACTGTGCGTGTGGTATAACTTATAGGTATTCATTCATTGCCAAGACATTGAGCTTGTACCTCTACATTTAGTCAATATTCACCCAGACAAAACCAATATAATTTAATTAAACACACAAATTTTCTGGCTTTTGTGTATCCAGTTGGATTTTTGTTAGTGATAGAAATACAGTACTTCCTTTTTTTGTTCTTCAGTACATCCTTGGCAGTCCAAGAATCTATCAAGAAGACATTTGTAGTGGAGCTATGACATGTGTTAAACAAGGAGCTAAAATAAGCTCATTAAAAAGAAAAAAAAAATTAAACAAAAATTAATTATGAGAAAATAAATTAATTTCTAACCCCTAGTCGTATGATATTTTCATATCACATTATCACAGTATGTTTGGGATTGGAAGGGGCCTCAAAAGAACATCTAGTCCAATCCCCCTGCTGGAGCAGGAACACCTAGATGAGGTCACACAGGAACATGTCCAGGTGGGTCTTGAATGTCTCCAGAGAAGGAGACTCCACAACCTCCCTGGGCAGCCTGTTCGAGTGCTCTGTCACCCTTACTGAGAAGAAGTTTTTTCTCAAATTTAAGTGGAACCTCTTGTGTTCCAGCTTGATCCCATTACCCCTTGTCCTATCATTGTTTGCCACCGAGAAGAGCCTGGGTCCATCCTCGTGGCACTCACCCTTTATATATTTATAAACATTAATAAGGTCACCCCTCAGTCTCCTCTTCTCCAAACTAAAGAGACCCAGCTCCCTCAGCCTTTTCTCATAAGGGAGATGCTCCACTCCCTTAATCATCTTTGTTGCCCTACGCTGGACCCTCTCCAGCAGTTCCCTGTCCTTCTTGAACTGAGGGGCCCAAAACTGGACACAATATTCCAGATGTGGTCTCACCAGGGCAGAGTAGAGGGGAAGGAGGACCTCTCTCGATCTAGTAACCACCCCCCTTCTAATACACCCCAGGATGCCATTGGCCTTCCTGGCCACAAGGCCACAGTGCTGACTCATGGTCATCCTGTTGTCCACCAGGACCCCCAGGTCCCTTTCCCCTACACTGCTCTCTAATATGTAATTTCCCAACCTATACTGGAACCTGGGGTTGTTCCTGCCCGGATGCAGGACTCTACACTTTCCCTTGTTAAATTTCATTAGGTTATTCCCCTCCCAACTCTCCAGTTTGTCCAGGTCTCGCTGGATGGCAGCACAGCCTTCTGGCGTGTCAGCCACTCCTCCCAGCTTAGTGTCATCAGCAAACTTGCTGATAGTACACTCTATCCCCTTGTCTAAATGGTTAATGAATATATTGAATAATACTGGCCCCAGTACTGACCCCTGAGGCACTCCACTAGATACTGGCTTCCAACTAGACTCCGCACCATTGACTACCACTCTCTGGCTTCTCTTCTTAAGCCAGTTTGCAACCTACCTCACTACTCTATTGTCTAGACCACACCTCCTCAACTTAGCTATGAGGATATATTAGAATTGTTGTTAAAATTTACAGTTACTGTTAGGGAAATATCTCTATTGTTGAGTATGGAATTCATTTTTTTCAAACCTTCTTATTAACTATAAACTCCGTATAGGAAGTCCTAGGAGCCTTCATTCTATCTTTTATTTAAATTTCCTCATAGACATATTTTCTTTGTGATAATTCTCAATAATGTCTTAGTGACAATATTACATTTTACAAAAGCTATTTTAACATAAGCCTAGGCAAAAATGAGACACTTTATTCAAGCAAATTAAAAGAAGAAAGCAGAAATTTGCAAGTAGTCTTAATTTCACTGCACTTTTAAGTAGGAATCTCAGGAGTAAACAAGTTGTTTCAGTAGAGCTGGCCTAAATTGGAAAGGTTCCATATGCTAATTTTAGAGGTGCCCAAAGTAGCCAGACATAATTTCAACAAGTCTTTCATTAGCCCTGATTTGTTTCTCTTGGTTTCAACTGCCTCTATCAATTTCTCAGCCTGTCAGCTTTTATATAAAACAAGTTTTGTCATAAGAAAATATATTTTCACCCTTCTTTTTCTCCACACACATGAGGTTGTGGCTGTAGGGAGATTTTTTTTTTCTCCTTAAAACTTCTCAATTCTGTTCTAGTATTAATTTAGGGAAATGCCTGCTTCTTTTCTGGAAGCATATGACAGTTACAGAGTCAAAGACCATTATTTTTTCTTATAAACACCTTGGTTCTATACTTTTTACCCAACAGTGTTTTAAAAGAAAATAAACTTTTAATGGATAAATTAGTACAGCAGTGCTATCTTCATGTCCTTTCTTATAAGAGTGAAATACACTTTTTATACTTTTTTTCAGATCCACTCTGCTTCCTCTTATCCCCTCAGCTTTCCCTCATTTTTACATATTCTTCATACATATATGGACCGACATATAAATTCACAGAATCACAGAATGTTAGGAATTGGAATTATTAATATACTGTATATTTTCTCTCTCAGTAAGGGTCCTGGAGCTGGAATTCTTTTTTATTGTTTAACCTATGTTCCTTACACTATGTTCTCTCAGTTCTAATTGTAATTTCTGAATATGTTGAATAGATAACATGCAAAATTATTCCTGAGATTCCTGACAAGGATAAAAACCTCATGCAAAAACTCCTCCAAAATGCCAGGAGGTAACACATCTCTGGATGTTTACATAGAATGGACCATGTTCTGAGAGGACAATTCAGCCTTAATAAGTTATTTTGCTGATGCTCTTTTAAGCTTTTAATATTACTACATTGTTTCATGAAATCATAATCTGTGACATCACTGCACTGTACTTTACTTTTGTTTAATAATCTACATACTATATTTTCATATTTACTTTAAATTGTGAAAAATTCATCTTAACATATCAACAGAAAAAAAGACCTATAAGGGAGGGTGGATAATTCAGAACACATATGCTTAATAAAGAAAATACAAAAGTACAAGGTAAGATTGTTAAATGTTGTCTGAAAAGCTCTACTGACCCAATGGAGAAAATATTGCACAAGATATAATATTTCCCAAAAAATCTATGTTTACAAAATTTAAATAAATAATCAGCGCAGCACTTTCATTTTACAATGTTTTCCACCTTTAACATCAGTATATAAGCTCAGGATTGAAGCCCTTTGTAATACCTGTGTTCACTAAAAGATAAGCACTTTCTGGTTTCAAAAGGAAATCCATATACACATTTTAACATACTTGGATGTAACAAAAAATGATTTTCATGTAACTGTGATTATAAGTATCATATAAAGCTATATAAACAACAGTTGATGTAAATTGTATAATATTTTACATTTACACTCTTAAAAAAGAGCAATTTTGAAAGACACATCCTAACAATGAATTCATGACATTAAACAATCCCATCTTTAAAAATTGTTGGTCATTGACCTCAAAGTCTTCACATCATCCTGGTAAAGTTCATTTCTATGCAATAATGTTAAGAGAAAAATTAGTCAAATTAAATGAATAATTTCTATATCTTTAGCCTCCATATGGAATCAATGTTTAGCTCTCATAATACATTTGGAAATTTATTTGAATATTTTTAGTTTGAGGATTTCTTTGGCTCTTAGAAGGAGAAACGTAAGGGATTAAAATTTTGTGGATCCCATGTGTGTATTTGTAAGGCTTAAACCAATACATGAAACATTGAAAAAAGGCTTTGTGCATAGCTTGACCTTCACTATATTGATTTCTATCATAACATTCTAAAACTTTAAAAGTATGACCTTTTCTTATTCAAAGATAGAAATATTTTAGAAACTGTCAATGTGACATTGCAAAATAACATTAGATATTGCAAAATAAGGTGCTGGCCATTGCATAGAAGCAGTACTGCAGGTTATATGAGGATAATGTTAACAAATTAATGTTATGCAAAGTGTATGCTGGGAATGTGGAAGAAACATACATTACTCATTGTTAGTTATTGAGACATGGAAATAGTACAGCTGCATACAAAGTAATGTGAATGATTTTCTGGATTGTGCCTTATAGGAGATAATATCTTCTAAAAGTTTGAGAAAAATGGTTAGAGTCATTCTTGCATGGTCTTGATGATCCAATCAAAGTGTCAATCTGTTCCTTTTAGAGTCTGAATTTTCTTTGATTTTCCTGTCTACCTCTCCACACTTCTGTGAGTTTACAAACAACACAGGCATTCAAAAATGAGGTTATTTTTCTTCTATGAGGATTCCAAGTGAGTGAAGTATTACATACAAAGAAAAACTTCTATAACTTCATCCTAGAAGTTCCAAATATCCAAATGCCTTCTCACATAGGCTTGTAGTTGCTTTGTTTTGTTTTGTTTTAAATTCAGAGAAATAATGTAATCTTAGTAACTGTAATTCCCAGGGTATCTGTGGGCTAAGTTTGCTAAGAGAAACCACATTTTTGGAGGCTTCCTAGTGCACTGTGATTTCTCTGTTGTGGAGGGTTCTATTACTGCTTGCTCCTACAGTAGTACTTGTCACAGGCCAAATTGTGTAGTCCTCCCATCACAGAAGGATTCAAAGAAACTGTGAGATGTTAGAAAAAGCAGTTAGCAGCAACTCATTTTTTCCATGGCAAGGGGTTTGTGCCATAGCAGGGTGCAATCAAATGCCTTTGATTGTTGTAAAGGCTGGAAGCAGCTCCGGTTCCTCCATGAGTAAAGAATGAATATTTACATTTACTTTTGTGATTAACAACTAGACTCTTTTCATTCTTCCTCCTTTGTCACTGATTAAGAAGAATATGTGAATACAGAGGATCTAAGAGTTAATCTCAAAGAGGCTGGGTATAACTGTCCTAAACCACAAGGCTCTTTCCTTCCTTTCTGCCTGGGACTGAATGGGCCAAGATAAAGAGCAAAGCAATTGTGGAATAGTGGAGTAAGCGTAACTCCACCTATGATTTCATTGAAGTATATATATGTATGAAAAAAGCCTGAGAAGTACAAGGGAAAAGGTCAAGGTGTGACCGTGTGCATGGGTGCTAAAGAAGATGAACTGATGTATTTGTTTTCTGAAGCTCTGCAACACTCCAATCTTTTCATCAAGACACCTTTACGCTTGAGACTGAGGAAAGTAGTGCTCAGACCTGCTGTTAGGAAGCCCATGTTACACAGCTTGAGTATTTCAGACTCTCTGTGCAAATAGTTGCAAAATTATGAATACTATTAAAACATTTAATCTCTACAAAAACAAGAGGACTATGAAATAAAGCTCACACAGACAACTTCAGTGTTCACACAGACATGATGAATACTCAGATTCAGGCCCATAGCTTTTGATTTCTATCTCAGGGAAGTGCTTCCAAGATGGTGGGGAAAGGAACTTCACCCAGGATCATAAGCAAAATAGCTTTTGCATTAATTTGGGGTGGGCAATATAAACCCTGGGGAAAAAATAATGTCTTGGACAGAGAGGGGGTGTGCATGCATCTGAGTAGAGACAGCAATCGGGATAAAAAAGAATCAGTCTTTCTCTGACATGGGAAAATAATAAAAGTTTTAAACTCTCATGTTCAGGCTGACAAAATACTAAAAGGATCAGTTTGCCTTAGAATGGAAGGCAGCACTCCATAGCTACTTCAAAGTGACAGTAGCAGGGGACAACCTATCACGAGAAGTGAAGAAAGTATCTTTTCAAAAAAGATCCATAATTTGGATCCAATAGAGCTTTTCTTACATACTTTGGTCCTTAAGAACAGACAAAAGTGATAGAAGGAAGCACCCACCTTCTAATTGTAGTTGCTAAAGGACGGAATATTAATCTTCCTGAGTACTGAAGAACCACCCATTTTCTTTCTCTTTTATGTGAGGAACAGCTTGAAAAAGCTTCCTCGGTCATTACCTGGTCTTATATATGATACTCATTAGAGAAGAGGTAAAGGAGCTATGTCCATGGAAGAGTAACAGAGCTGAAGTGAGAACACAAAAATACAAGAGATGCTAATTTGAAGAACAAGCTCCTTAACAACATATGTGTCTTTAAGACTCATAATGGCTACAGTGGGGACTAAAGTCCATGTGGTTAAAACCAAAGCATATACAGCAAAACTCCAGCTCCAAACATATCAGCATTAAGCAAGACTAAGAGGCATTAAACAGCATGAGATAGCAACCTGTTCTGAACCTGAAAGAGCAGCAGGTTGCAGGAAGTGAGTTTGGTAGAGAAATCGGTCTGTCTCCATACACATGGCTGGAAGGCAAAATACAGTTGCTCTTCTTCTGTAAACAATTAATTTAACAAAGAGATGGGTTAGTTTCATGAATCATGGAAACCTCTCACCACTCATTCATTACTCTAACCAGTGTGTATTAAAAACCAGTTTCCGCAAAACAGAACTTTGCCTACATTTTGAAAGTCAAAACAACATTTCATTCCTAAGATTGGAATAATTTGATTTGTAGTGACAAAGATTTTATGTCACTTTAGATTTATAAGTGAAACCAGCTGAATTAAATGAAATAAATTTGCAAGCAGAGCAACTCGAAGTAATTACTTCAGTGTGGCTCGGCATGGCCACAGTAGTTCTCCTGTGTCTGAGTCTTATGAGATCCATGAGGATGGAACCCTGTGCAAAGACCTTTCAAAGTCAAAGCAGCTCTGCAGTCCACTGAAGCTGCTGATTTCTGGCCTAAAAGCCAAGTCTGCCACATACCAAAAATGAGCTTAATGTGAGAAAAGAAGCTCCCATGTATCTTAAAAGACAAAGGAGAGATTATTTACATTAGGAAACTGGTAACAAGGGCTGATGAGCACAAATCAGAGGAGCAGATAGATAAACAGCGCTAACAAATCTCAATAAATTATGGAAGAGGCAAAGCAGTTTTGAACAACTCAGACAAGGAGTTCAAGTTCTAGCTGGCTACAAATATGAGTAAACTACAGCTATGATAAATATGGTTTCTCTAAGAAGATTCAAAGGGCAGCTTGACAGTCTTTTTAACTAAAAAAAAAAAAAAAAAGATAACACGAGATTGCCAGATTGCCACTATCCCATAAATCATCCATATTATGCTCCTTTCTGCCATTACAGTATTTCTTACTTTTAATAATACATTAAAACTAAATCACATGTTAAGGTTTAACTGTTATCAAACATTTCACAAATGAGATGCCATATATACAAATCTATTTAGTCATTTCATACAAGTCTCAAGATCTCTGAAAAATATATGTCCTATGACTGGAAAAGCACAAAATTTAGAAAATAATGTTTCTAAAGCATATTTAGTTACACCAGTTGGACACATCAAAAATAGGTTTTAAAAGACATAATGAAAAAAACACTACCATCAAGATTTGAGTCAGCCTAACTGGTAGGTCTAGACTCATTAAATGTCAAAACACTAACTGTCTCTTATTTTCAGAACACAGAAATGTATATTTTTCATGTCATAGATGCTAGAGGAGAAAAGAAATTCAATTCCAAGCTGGCATGATATTAAAAAGAACTGCTGCAGAAATTTCAGGAACAACAAACCCACTTCAGGCCTAAGGGAAAGCCTGCAGAGAAGTGTCCTTACTAAAATTTAAAAAGAGAGTCTTTGAACTACAACATGGAAACAAATACAGACATTTTCTGTGAGCTCAAAAAAAAAAAAAAAAAGAAAAAAAAAAGAAAAGAAAAGAAAGAGAATAGATTATTCCAAAATGGAAATAAGGTCCTGGCACCTCAGCAATAAAAAGCTCACAGGACCAAATATGTTTAGTCTCTTCCCTTCATGTTTAGCTTCAGTTTTGCCTAAGAAAATGTTATCCCTTCAGATCAATAAATCTTTGTAATGGCCTCTGCAGAAGTCAATTTCCACTTTATTCTATACAGTAGGGAACACAGTATGAGAGATTCAAAGATTTATAAAGCATATTGTGGGTTTGGGAAGAACCACAGGTTAAGTGCAGATCTTGCCTCCTGAAACTTCAAAAGGCACTGAAAGAGGAATGAGTGAAAATGGGGGGCAAAAGGAGACACTGATCGAAAAGAGTAATTTAGGACCTTCCCTGTTAAACTGAAGGTCAAACGAGCTTAAGAGTGGTTCATTAGGAAAAGGGCCCTGAAGTGAGTTAAAAGCTGTAATAGTAATTTTTGGTTTGTTTTGTTGTTTTTAGGGGATTTTGTTTGGTTGGGTTTTGGTTTTTTGTTTGTTTTGTTTTGTTTTTGTGATGGTGGTGTTCTTGTTTGTTTTTGTTTTGGTTTAGTTACATAAGGGTCTTTAAACACTGGGCAGTACTCCCAAGGCTTGGCAGGTATCAATAGGCTGAAGGCCAACAATGAGCTATGTAATGACTTACCTACATTAAATAAGGGCTTCACAATCTGGCATCAACTTAAATGGCACATACCTTCCTCATCCGGTTTATCAGGGAGTATCTACAAAAATGAACAGCCTTACTAACATCAGCAGTGAAATTCACAATACTGCCAACAAAAGTGCCAAAATACAATTTAAAACCAACCACCAAATTCAACCAACAGCACAACACTATTTGGGTGATATGAGTTCTGTCATGTAAATCAAACTCTAATATTATCCACCTCATCCTATACAATGTTTTCCTGCAAGTCAGAAAATAACATCACAGAAACACAGGAAACTGTAGTCTTCTGTCCCTCTACTTATGGGGAGAATGGTCTTGTTGAGAGAGGATTAGCTGTTCATACAATTTTACTGCATCCTTCTTGACACCGTCCTGGCATGGTTGCACAGTCTGTGCAAATGGCATCCTCTCAGGCGCATTTGGAGGAGCTTACACTAAGCAGTCTACATGAGGCAGCATGCTTTGTAAGTGAGAAGACAATTTAACCGTGTAAATGGATGGCGTGCCACCCATACTCTGAATCAGGGAAAAGGTGCTGAACATTTTATTTGCAAGTATATCTGAGCTATATGGCCAAAGGAGTGAGGATAGCACCAGATGGGTCAGCAAGACTGGAAATCTACAAGCTTTAAATTTTATGTGCACTGAAAGAGACCATGTCTCTCCAGAAGACCACATGGAGAATATCCTCCTAAAATTGGCACCTTCTGAAGGTAGTTTTGAGGAGGTTTACTGAAAAAGGCAGTAAGGCAGAATTACACAGTTGAAGGTGGAAGCTTAGGTTTGTAGTTGGGCTGAAACTAAAATAAACAACACTAGATAAATAATTAATACCTGAGCCCACCTGAATGTTTGCTTCTGCACTGAGGGTAAGTGAAGAGGAAGAGTAGACCAATGAAATCATAGTATCATTTTGTTTGGAAAATATTTTTGAGATCATCAAATTCAACTATTAACCTAACACTGTCAAGTCCATCTCTAAGCCACATTCTTAACCATTGCACCTATGCGTCTTTTGAACACCTCCAGTAGCAGAGGTGGTCTTTTTATTACCTTTTCTGTTGGTCATAATTTCCCATATGTAGCAACAGAGCTTCTGAAAGTACTGTGTAGTGATCTGCACAGCTTGCTGGGGTCCTGCATCTCCTCCCTCCCAGTGGTACCTCACATGAACTGGCTCAGAGCTAACAATGCAGGTATCCCACAGTACAGTAGAAAGATTTTTTGTGGTTACCCAGATAGTACCTACTCTTGATTGTTCAGGTATGTTGAAGAGAAATCATTAACTTATTTCATTAACTGTGCTCTAAGACTTTAGGACTCACTGGGAAAGTCTTGTTCATGTGAAGGAACAGTTGAGCACATTAATAGTACTGTAAAATTACCGGTGAGTATATTTGCACCTGTGCAAGATTTATTCATATTAACAGACTCCTTTTATTGATATTAACAAGCTCTTTTAAGCTATATTTGCATAGAATGTTATGTAGAATGTCTTTGCAATTCTCCAAAGGCAATACATTCAATTTCATTTATGGTTTGTAGATGCACAAAAGAGAATGAAAGAAAGAGTTTGATATGTGATTATTGTTTTTTTTAATCTAAAAGCACTTGTTACTTCTTACTAATCATAAATGCTTACTGCCAAGACAAAATTTTAATTGACATTGGAATTTATCAGTCTAATACGATATATATTAACATAAAGACACCATGAACCATTATTCCACAGAGCTCTTAAGAAGTCTTCCTGATGGCTCTGCAGAATAGTTTTGTGGATCATGTTTTATACAGACAGATTTTTCAGGAAAAACTCCAAGTATCCTGATGGGTTCTCCAGAGGACAGCAAAGGACTTTAAAAAAGAGAAAATCTTTTCTTAGTGTTAAGAAAGTAACCAGACACTTATGTCTGGTTTAATTGCTTTCTGTCACAGGAAACTTAATAATGGTGATCGACTGATTAAATACCACTGGCAAATTACAGCAATTATTTTCCTAATTCACAGCATGTTTGTGACAGGTTTATATAGAGGAGAAGGTGTTTTACAAAAAATACCTCAAGGATTGCTTAATCAGTTTTTCTCCAAAAGCAAAACATTTTTCCACCTTTTTTTACTGGAAAAGAAGCTTGGAAGACTGCTAGTACCTTCCAAAAGGTTATGAACATTTGGAAATAACAAGACAAAATAAAATTTAAAAAAATGTCTAGCATGCAGTATGAATTCAACTCTTTTTAATTAGAAAAGTAGTTATAATAATTCTCACCACTCACGAGATATAACAACTCACTTAACACACAGCAGTGATCAGTGATACAAGATAGGATATAAGGAGAAAGAGAAAGTCAGTTTTAGAAATACTGTCTTACGGTTCTCAACATACTACTGTTATAGAGAGTAGAAAAAGCTAGAGAAAGGATTCAATACAGAAGGACAACAAAAAGAATAAAGGAAAAAAAAGCTACAGAAACCAATAAAGGAGTAGTTGAGAGAAATATACAAATACTAAATGATGAAAACATGATTTAACCTTATATTAGCTTACATGTTTAGAAAGCTAATAAAATTTTCTAAATATATAGATCATGTATGTGCACTTTTACAATCACAGTCAGAAATAGGACTGCATGTCAATTTAATTGATGTTATGAAAGGAATACATACATTTGTAATTTTGTTTACAACCCTACTGAAGTACATGTTTATTTCTATACTGTGTATAAGCCATCAAAAACTGAGACTCCTTCCGTGGTATTAACTGAATTGTGCATTATGTTCAGAGCTGAATCCAGTGTATTTCTTTCAAAAGCTTGCAAGATATACAGGGACAGATGAAGAAGGATAAAACATACAAAGTAAAATGATCAATATGATGGTGAATCATATTAGCTGGTTAGCATATTTTTGATGGAAGGAACAGATATAATGAAAAGGGAACTAGTTAAATGGAACAGATTTAGACCAAAAAAAAAGAGTGAGAAAAGTAAAGAGAAGATGTGAAGGTGAGGAAAGAGTGAGACACTGAGTCTGAAAAATGGAGTAGGCAAACAGAGAAACAACGTAAGCGAAGTTCTAGTCCAAGCTGTGGTACACATTTTGAGTACCTAGGAAACTGATAAAATTCTTACAATGTCTGGGTGGCTTTTCCTTTATTTTTCTAGCCCTCCTGAATTTTACAGGGGTGAGGACGATATGTCATAGGGATTAAATGACCTCCAGTCATGCCATCTTCCCTGTACAGTGTAACACAGGAGAAAGCCTGTGTTACAAGGAACAAGCCTCAGCTGGTCCTATTTTATCCTTCTCTGTGTTTAGATACAGATAATTTTTAGGCCTTTGCACAACCTATATAGAAGAAAAAAATGATTAAGGTCTCTGGTTTTACCTTTCATAGAACAGTTTATAGGAGAAAAGCAAGAATGATCGTCTGGGTCCCCTGTAGAGCATTCAGTCAAAAACTCATAAAAGGCATTGTTGTCAGAACAATACCTTGTAATGGAGAAAGAATAGAGTTGGGTTAAGGAGGAGAAAGTGGTTTCTGGCTTACTTCTGTCTGCTTAATACCCCAAAGAGTAACCAGGACTATGCTTCACCTTTAAAAGAACTACAACAAATTATACTTCCCTCTCTCCTTGAAGGGTTCCCCCAAGGAGACATCATATTTGTTTGCAGTTCCCATGGTGGAGTAACACAGGACCCCATTTGCCTTCTCTGTTGTGAGGCTGATCATAGCAGCATAAGCTTAACTTACATTTTTCTGTTCTGCTATATTGTTCTATTATGTGACTGCCTAACCTCATCTGTGCTTTGTCCCAAGTCTGTACTAAAAAAGAACACTAAAAATATAAATTAATTGTTCTGTAAATTGTATTTCTAAAGAGCCTCTGAATTTTACTGAAGAGATATTTAAACCATGCAGTACTTTATCTACCCTTTTCACTCACTTCCACTTTTCTAGCAAATGAGACAAGTAAGCAGTAGTTTTATTTTACTTCAAAAAGCACTTAGTTTCTAGAAAGTCAAAATAAAGGAAAGAAAGTCTGCCAAGTAATAAAAAGTATACATCAAATGTCCTCTGAAAAGTATCTACTGCTCACTATCTTACTTCCAGAAATAGCACAGAAGCCTAACTGTGCCATTTCCCCACTGTTTTAATTCATTAATCATGTCATTTTCCTGCAACTTTGAAAATTAACTTATTTCCTTTTCCACTTGTATGATGATGTCATACCATGAACTAGCTATGACAGAATATCAAAGAAATAAACAGATCACCTAATTCTGTGATCTTGAGAGCAGTGTGAAGAAAATTTTCATGAATTCTCTAGTTAATATGCAATGCGAGTTGTCCAGCATTTCGTAAATGTTATCATCTTGATTTCCAGAATTGTGTTCAGTGGCAGTAAATTTGCCCCAAACAATCAACAATACAGCTTTTTTTTTTTTTTTTCCCATTTGCATGCATATTCAAATGAAAATGTTTGAGCTGGATGGTTTTGTAATCACTTTGCAGAGGAGTTTGTTGTTGTTGTGGTTGGTTTTTGAGTTTGTTTTCCCCAAAGATAGATGTCAGAGAGAAATAAGGCAAGTAACTTAAATCTTTTGACAGTTTGTGTAAAGCAACTGGTTTTCTTTTGTTGGGCTATTTGAACACCATCTGCCACCCTGAACATCACATGCTCATTCTTCCTTGCTCTAACTTTGTAAACCACAATCTGCTTCAAACAGGAAAATAATATTGAGGAGCCCTATATTTAGTTTTCATGTAATATGGTATATCAGCAGGAGCAGTTTCATCACTCAGCTGGAGCTCTGTCATTTTCTTGGTTTACATTAGCTGGCGAATTCCTTTTCTCAAGGCATAAAATCTGAAAATGACTCTCTAGATATGACCCTGGTGTCATAAGACTTCATTGAGGTGAAGTCACCACTAGTAATTTATAAAATATAGGCTGAAAAACTTATTGACTTCTGAGATGACACACAGAAATATTCTCCAAGTATGGAGCATACGCTTCATCATTTCCAAAGATTTTCAACAAAACTTTCATTTTATTTCTATTTTCAGCTTACTTAAACAATGACATATCAGGCACATATTTCTTCTTTGGAAAAAAATGTTACACTTCTAGAAACAGAATTTGGAACATCCACTCTCCCAGGTAAAGCATGTTTTCAAAGTATGATTTTGCCTGGTTTCACAGTCCATTGGTGATTGCCAACACTTGCAACAAACACCGGTCAATAAGTTTATCTGCTCAATTTGATGAAATCAAATCAATAGAAAATCCAAATTTAGGTGCCATAGCGTCTTAAGTAGAAGCATCCAGCTACCGTCACATGGCTCTCCATTCTGACTGATGCTTTGAGAATGTGAGGCAGGCAAGCTCACAGGTCGATGCTGAAAGGTATGACCCTGCTGGCCCCATATTTTGAAACATGCCAGAAGCCTGTGTACAAATAGCGCTCTTTTCCTCACTTCACAAATTTCAGCAGTTTAACAAGTCCCTGAAGTGGGGTAGAATGTAAACCCTCATCCAAGGCATCACAACAAGAAGCTGGAAGCCCTCTGGAGATCTGTAGTCCGCCAGTGCCTCCACTCTGCTGATCTTGTCTAAGCTGTGCTGAGTGAAGGTCAACTTTTCAATTAATGCCTATTCCACTGTAGCAAATTGCCTTTTTTTTTTTTTTTTTGGAATGATATGATATAGGACACTTTTTTATTATTAATAATTTAAAGGTTCCATCTTTATTCCCTTATCCAATGACCTGCTTTAAAGCATTAGTGGAGAATACTAATAGGGCTACTTACGCGTGGGAGAGGTTGGTGTAAGAACGAGTACCTATAATAAGGTTCAGCGTGAAGCTCAGGTAATCCCTAGGTACTTTGTGATATTTGATTTGATTTGTGGTCTTTTGCAAAAGAGGCAAAACATTCTCAAACCTGATAAATGTGCTCTAAGAGAAACAAAAATATCTATTGGGCAGAGAACAAAATCACTCCCAAAGGGATATGTTGCTTTAAGAAGGAATATTTTCCATATCCAACTTATTTCTAATAACAGGATGAGATGCAGTAAGAGGCAGAGAAAGGTCAGATTTAGATTACTCTTCCAAGTCTCTTCTATTTAGTCTCTAATAATACAGTATAATAAAGTTTTATAAAGAATGAAATCTTCCCAGTATTCTTATTAACTATCATCAGGTTTGGAATGGTTTTGTTAAAACATTGCTACTTTTATGCTTATAAAACATTTCGATAGACTTCAGAACTTTTAATTTTTTTTTTTTTAATTTTAAATTTTCCTGGAGACAGTCTATATGTCCATTTATAGGTCAACAGCACCTTAAATTTTGGGACCATGTTCTTGCTTGTCTACAGTTAAGTTATGAACAACACTACAGCTAATGCAGCATGTCTCATGATTGCATTATTCAAGGACTGGATGGATATTGGCATGGAATAACTTCAATAAAAACAGTAGGTAATGTTTTTCCAGTTCTATTTATGAAACAAAAGGGATTTTTCTTGTCAGCACAAACCTCACTTAGCATCCAAATTCTTGCAATGTGCTGAACTTGTGAAAGAATAAGGGGGGCAACAACTTGAAAATTTAACATTGCTCCATGGGACTTTTTTCTTCTCCATCCCTTCCTGTTTGGCTTCAAGTACCTTGTAGTTTGTAGATATTAAAACACTACATTCCTGCAGGATAAAAGTATACATCTAATAGATTTGTTTTGTTTTGTTTTGTTTTCTTTGGTTTGGTTTGGTTTTCTTTCTAAGACAAACCTTCTTGTCCACAAGCACAAACAATTGTTTTGATTTTTCTAACATTTTTTGCTGAGATGGTTATCAGTACACTTACCAAATAAGGATTCTAGGTTCTTCCTAAATCAATTTCCCATTTATTCAGATTTCCATTTAGGAAGCTGTCAGCTATATCCTTTACATGTAAAGGACTTCCCCACTATTTGCAGAGGTTTACATTTATTGAGCGAAGATGGAAATAGCTGAATATCAGTGAGATGGGTATAGTAAAACAGACATCTAACATACTATGTGAAGAAGATCTTGGAAGTAAGAAAAACTTCTGCAGATGAAAAATGAAGGAACAGTCTTGAAAGACATCTTTATGATTTGTATAACTAGGTTATTTCAGTTACCCATTATTCAGACTTTTTTTTCACAAGGAAAATAATTTAAAATGGGGAAAGATGAATGCCATAACACAACTGGTGATAAGACAGTATATCCTAACAGAATACAGAACTGAAGAATCCACGTATCTCAGAAGTGAAATGTTTAGTGTCCAGTAGAATGGCAGTCTTTACACCTTTAGGGTAAACCAGTATACTTTTCCATTTTCCCTGAGCTAAATCTGTAACATTAATTATTTTAACTAATGAGTATGTGCCTGTAGGAAAAGGCTAAAAGAAGGGAAGAAGATCTTGAAAAAAGACAGCATAAAGACATCTTTCATATCTTGGTGTTACAGCCTGAAGCCTTAAATGACTATGGGAAAGGAAATGACACTGCTTGTTCTGTCCTTCTGGTGAAAGTGGCTGACAGAAGGACTTCATCACACACACACCACACACTCTTATATAAATGCATGGGGAAGACTTGCACTAATCTTTCTTGTTATCATCAGCGTTGAAAATGCTACTCTTCCTTTTATTCTCTTTGATATATACTGCAAGCAGCTCTGAGCTTTTCTCATTAACCTCTCTTTTCTATACTTATCAGCATCTTTTCAACATTGTTGGGGCCATTTTCCAAACAATTGTTTGAGGAGAGGGGAAAAGCCAAAGCAATAATGGGTTCAGGGTCACAATTGAAACTTCTCTGTATAATAAGCAAATCTGAAACAGTAAACTGAGAAAGAGAGAGGGACAGAGAAGGAGAGAAAAGAAAATGCTGACTTGGGTCAGGGGTCAGTTCTCTGATCTCATTGTCAGTGCCTCTGCCTTTTGCGTTATGGAATTTGTCTTTCATTACCCTGTCTGCCACTCCTGTCAATACACTCTGAAAAGACGCCTCAATAGGAAATTGTAAAGTTCTGGTTGAGGTAACAGGGGGAACTGCCCTCTGAAGCCGGCTTGCGACTCGTCACTGTTTCCTGGGCCTCCGGTCTGGTGCCAATCTTTCCTGGGCATCGTCCAACAGAGCATCAACAGCAGCTGTGAGGGGATGGGAGAGGGGTTACTGAGCTTCCCCCAGCGAAACAGCACAGGCAGGGCATCCCTGCTGCTTGAGGTAATGTGTAACTTTAATATGTGAGCCCCTCGGGTCCTACAAAGGTAAACAATGTGGGAACATCTATTAGTAAATAAGAATATAAAAAAAATAATTTATTCCACCAAGAGAAAGACTAGAATGCTCTTCTAAACAAGAAGATAGGATAAAAGGAAAACTCTGTCTGTGTTAATGGGAACTTTATGTGTCATGCGCCATGAAGATATCTAATACTGATATATTCCCTCTAACTTCCTTCCTTTGACTGGGGATTTCCATCACACTTAAGAGAGTTATAATCTCCCTGACATTTCTACTATAACAACCTGTACTGAAGGTCTTTCCAAATGAAAAGTCAATTATCATTAGCACTACTGAATGTCCCAAGGAGGATTTTTATTGTGTACAAATTCATGAATACTTCCAGTGTCCAAACCAAAATATTTGACTATTAATATCCCATTTGACATGTCAGATTTTCTTTTGTTTCCAGTTTATCCTTCAATTTTAGCTACACTATAGTTAAATACATTTTTTTTTAACTTGAAATCTTTTCTTCCAAACTGGTATAATCTACTCAGTTATTAAAATGAGCTATATGACTGATGAATTTACATGTATTCATTGACTGCAAACAATCTCTTGAAATAAGGATTTCACATCTACTCTTTGTTTCTGAAGTTCAGGCAAGCTGTAATTAAAGCTCTTTTTTTTTTTTTTTTTTTTATAATCAATCTTTAGACAACAGTGAATTTCAAGATTTCGATGTTCTTGAGGGAAAATACAGATCTCTTAAACCAAACTTGAGCCTCTGCACAGTTCTCCTAAATGTACTATGATATGTATCTCCTAGCTGCAAAATTTAGAAGCAACAATCACAGAATCACAGAATGATTGAGGTTAGAAAAGACCTGTGGAGATCACCTAGTCCAACCCAACTGTGGCATCACAAGGGCAGAATTGAGGTGGAGGATAACCTCCCTTGACCTGCTATCAAAAGCTTGCCATGAAAACCCAATACACCTATTTAGGAAGAGGAATTAACAACACTTGATGGGTCATGGGAAGCCCTTCATGATGGAAGAACTGAGACTGGACTTTTTTCTCAAAAATTTGTATGTTCTGTATCAAAGTTAAATCAATTTTGTCCAGTCCTATAATGTTTTTTGTGCATGAAGTCAAGTTAGATAATTGGAATGATTCTTTGTATCCTAACAAATCTCTATGAGGAACACAGGACCTGATCTAATCTGGAATTTTTGAAGCTTGCCTTGGAAAGGAGACCTCTCAATTCTTGTTTGGATCCCTGAAGATCCTCTCGCTGCTCTCCATCTCAGATGCATCCACAATGGACAACCAGTTGTGCTTTAGAAGTGAAGCCTCATGAAACAGTTTTGTACCACTATCTACTTTACTTACTAAAATGTAGTTACTGGAGGCTGCTCTTCAGTAGGACAGACTGTCCCACTTTCATAGTCAAGTGTATTTGGCAAAGCTCAGTATCTGAAGAGGTGTTCTGACATCATTTGGGTAAACAGTAAATCATACAATGAATGCAGAAGTCCCTCCCTAGACCAAGACAAACTAGATTATCTATTATAAAGTAGTAACAAACTCTTTTACAAAGGTGAGCTTTTGAATGTGGTGAGTATTCTTTTTATTTTCCTGAGATCCTCTTATGTGCATGTATTGGAGTAGGAAAGTGTAGTATTGTATCTTAAAAAACGGCTCTTGAGCCAGTTATTTGTATCTTACTGGTACGTAAAAAGGCTAATTCAACTCAAAAGCATAACTGTGCCATTTCAGTACACAAAAGTGAATTTCACCCACAGCAATCACACTAGCCAATTTACCAACAGATGTTGTTTTACAGGGAGATCTATTAAATGAATTTGTCCTTCGTTAAAAGACACTATACTATAAAGTTTCCCCCAATAGCTCTCCAAAGCACACTTGCTCCCAATTTGGTTGAAGTCCAGCCTTTGCTATAAAGTGTAAAATACTTGGCTGCTAACTAAAAATATACAGTGAATAAGAAACACTTTTTAATTAATATAAAAGGAGTAGTTGTATTATTAATAGTGGTACTGGGAAAAAATCAGTTTTATTTTTCCTCCTAAATTATTATTATATGTCTCCCACTGCTGGCATTTTGTTTGAAATAATCGTTCTTTTTCCAAAAGGTAATGGATACTTTTACCTTCCATACTTTCCCTTTATGAGCATTTATAAGCCTCACTGCACATACTTTATCCAACAGGTAAGGTTCTACCTTATAAAAAAGCAATTTAGCTTTATAGATTTGGCAATACTGAACACTTGGTTAAATGAAGGGTGTCTCATTTAAGAAATGGCATATCTGAAAGGGTCTGTTATCACAGTTTTAAGTCAGTATAAAAACACCGTCCAGTATACTACTTTGATACAGATGGAAACTATTGCTTCTGGCAGAGTCTCACACTTTTGGGTGACTGGAAATCTTTGAGTATATGCTTGAATTTAGCTGGAAAGAAGGTGGTGTATATCTTCAGGATGACTTTTCTTATTTGAAACTCTGTACTTTTGTATAGGAAAATGTTGGTACAGAAATTGGATACATTATTTGCTCAAGTTTTAAAGATACATTGCTATCCAAAATAAGTGACTTCAAGGGAAGTATTTCTAGAACAAGATTGAATCATAATAAAATTTTAAGATGTTAAATGTTATACTGTTTTTTATTACAATTTTAATCAACCTAAAATTCAGACATCCCAAAATTATTTTCATTTGAAAGAAAAACAAGTCAGAAACAGCAGAAAGTGATAATTAAATATTAGGTTTTATAATGTTAATGACATTAACATTTTATAATAACCCTAGGTTATTTTACACTATTTTTAATTTGGCATAAAATAAAATATGTAGATACTAGGGCATTTGAGGGTCACTTTGTCAGCTATGCCTATGGTCATTTTTTATTGGAACATTAGCTAATTGATTTTAAAAGTTGATCTGTTAAACAGAATAAGAGTACTTTTGCACAATTTTAACCTTAAAATAATACTCTTTTATTTTCATTTAGCACACAGTAGTTTGAGGTATCTTGTAAAAATCTGCAATTATTTTCTTTTTGGCAGGGGGTAATTTAAAAGTAATGTAACTTTATTTTATTCTAAGTGACTTCTAGTGGGTTTGGGATTGGTTTTCTTTTCAGAACTAGGGCATAGTTTTCTGGTGTGTTTGTTGCTTTGGGCTGGAACATCTTTGTCTCTTAGTAATAATTTAATCTGAAAAAGAACAGATGATCTTAGATTTTAGTCTTCGAGGTAACAATCTCTCCCTACTTTTGAAATGTTTCCCAAGATAACCAAATACCTTTCAGCTTATTTGTCCTGGCGATCCTTCTGCAATAACAGAGTTGGGGAAGTTTCTTACAATTCTGTATTATTGTATTTTGTAAACAATTTATCTGCCACTTCTTTAGCGCTGTTGTCCCCCATAATCCTCTGTTGTGTACCATTGACAGAGTGACCTTCATACTCACTGGCTCATCCATCATACAATGAACTTTTCACTCCACTCCATGCTCATCCCTTCCAAGTAAGGAAAACCTTTGTCCACATCCCACTTTGCCATTCACTAGAGATTCTGTAACTTGTGCAAACATGTATCAGAAATGAAAAAGGAGGAAGTGGAAAAGATCATTAGTTCAGCACCTTTAAAAATTAGTGCAGATGGCTACCTTTAAAGCACATCTATCATTCTCATTTGCAGTGCTTTAGCCGAAAAGCCACCCCCCATTTACACTCCCCCATTTGACAGAAGCTACCTAGTGAATCAGTAACAGTGAAAAGATAATTGCCATTTGAGAAATGCACTTCCCCTGTATCGCAGGATGCTCTGTGCATTTACCTCACATGCCTAAATATAAGTATCCCTACAAAAAGAGTTTAATTTTAAATCATAAACAAACTCTTTAAATGTCCATATTAAAGAATGCAAACAAATGATACTTCCTATATTTTGTAACTGACCAAGTTGTTTTCTAAGTTGCTACAAACAACACTATTAAGGACATGGAATTAACCCTGTTCACATATTTTTGTGCAAAGTTTTGTGTACTCTGGCACTGAAATGTTTCTGGGTCCTCCAGAGAACAGGTTAAAACATTCCATTTTGGTGCAATTCTGTTTGTATTTAATTCTTATTTTTCCCTGCTTTTATTGATATGACATGTGACTAAACCTAATGTCAGTTCCCTAAAATCACTGCTCCAACTGCTTACTCTTTATGGCTATAGAACCAGCACCATCTTGAGAGTCTCAATGACTGTGTGGTGCCTCTGGAAAAAAACAAAACAAAAAGCAAAACAAACATCTAAGAAATGTTTACTCTTGACACAATGACCTATAATAGGGAGTGGGTTATGGAGTTCCTATGACACGTTATTTTCTTTTCACCAGAGGTTTTTTACTTTATTTTTCCAGAGATTTTCAGAAAAGGTTTGAAATCATACACTCTTGTTCATTATTTCAAATTATATATGATAGAATACATCATGAAAAGACCACAAGCTTAGAAAATAGGAAAATAATTATTGAGCTGCATTTTACTATAGCAACTATAGCTGTATAGCTGATGTGGAAAACTAAGGATTGGCACTGATGCATCACTGGCTTTGATGAATAATAAATGTAAATAGACTTTGTTACATTTAAAATGTTATTTCATTTGCTTCATGAAGATAGAGTTGGACTCCAAATATTTTGTATTTCCTATTCTTTATCATAATTATATGTACTGAAAGCCAGATTTACAAAATATTGCAAATCAGCTACTTATAAAGAATCTATCTGCTTTTATAAAAACAAACAAGAACCCAAACCCCAAGAAAACAAAACAACATGTTTTTTTAGACCAAAATCTATGACAGGAAATCTAATTAGGCTATAAATGCCCTGTGATTTTTTTCTTTTTTTTTTTTTTTTTCCCTGAAACTAAGTCTTTCAACTTTGCATTCTAGAATTTTGTTGTTTTGCTAATTCCAGGATCATGGACTTGAACCGTCTCTTGGACATACTGACATAACTCAGAAATACAGACTGATGTAGCTTGAGTAATTTGCACTAGAAAAACCAAGTACCCATAATACAGGAGAAGGAAGTATCTAACTCAAAAATCATTCACTTGCCAAGGTTTGGTTAGTCCTTATACTCATTCACTGGTATTTTCTCCACCTTTGCCTCATATATGTTAATTTATGAAACTTCCAAACCTTTACTTCTCAGCTGCATAAATTCAATTGTCAGAAAGCTTTTCAGTTAAAAATTTGTGCCTTTTAATTGTGTAAATAGATGAAAATATAAGGAAGCAAAATATTTTTAATATAAACCCTAATCAGCAAGAGTAGTACTATGATACTAATAAAATAAGGCGAGGTTGAGTTTGATTGCATTTTTTCAGAGGTTAATTTTTTTTTAATGACACGACTTCCTCTTCAGTTTACTGTATATGGACTAATTTGTATGGGTTTATGATATGTGCTTGGGGAGAGCTCTTCTTTTCTTCTTACCTTTTACGGGTAATTTATATAACTAGTTTCACTACAGGTTCATAATAAACAATGGCAGAGATTCACAGAGTGAGCTCCACTAGTTTAAGGAAAATTACTTGAGGTAAGCACCTAAAAACTACAAATGCATTTGAAATACCTCTTTAGATTGTAGTTTTTCAGGGCTAACTTCCACTTCAGTGGGATGAAGCTTTTGCTGTCCACAGAACAGAAGTGCCTCTTAGTTACAGTGTATCCCAATGCGGCAGATACTCCTCATTTCTACTGATTAGCAAAACAAGGTGCTGTCAAAGTGGGCATCATCTGCTGGGCATCATGCAACTAAGAGGAAGTGCACAGTACCTTCAAGGGCAGTAGACTTTTTGCTTCTCTTCAAACACTTGTACCCATCTGAATGTTCACTTGCCAAACTTTCAGGACCTTCTTGTCCAGCTCAAAAACTCAATACACACAAAAAATCAATTTTCGCGTCATCAATGTAGCTGTGAGGTTAAAGGTCAGTATTTCCTTCCAAATATGTTAATACCACCATAAGAAATTACAGAAGTATAATATATCACCTAAAGACAAAATCATCTTACAATGTCAACAAAACCATCAGCTACTGAGAACCTTAGCCTAGCTGTTGAAATTAATCTCTTTATAACCAATAGAACTCAGAGAGAATTTTATAATTGGATTTCTATTCACTGACACAACCTGCACACAGGGTGAATAACAGACAAAAATAAAAAATTTTAGCATTTCTAAGGGAATGACAGCAACAGGAGACCAGCTTTAAGCATGAAGGAAAACCTTTTGCAAGTAGAAAGCATGGTACTAAACAGGCTGAGTTAATACTGTTTTTGCTGTTTTTCTGCCTTGTCTCTCAATCTTAAGTCAGCTGAGCAGCAGTTTTCTTAGTGGGAAAAAACAGGAGGAGGTCACGCGGAATGACCTCCCTATTTTGTCTCCCAGTGGCCTGCCTCCCATTTACTACACCTTTTGACACCCTTAAGTAGATATCTCTTTAAATGTTCAGTCAGTAAAACAAACTGAAATACAGGCAAAGGAAAGGGGGATGGGGAAAGAAGTATACAATGTAGGGCTCAGATTGAATGTAAGGCATGCAAACCCCATAAATTCTTTATCTTACTTTTTTAGCCATGGATCAAAAATGATCTATTGTTCCCCATATTCAAAAAATACTAATTTACAGTTTACTAGCAAACTACTACAGTTCTCAAACTGCGTCACTGTGTGTCACTTGGGAGAAATAGGCTATATTCTAATATAAGCTCTGGAGTTGCATTCCATGGACTCATTTCAGATTTACTAATTCAGCAGCAGTATTTTGGCAGTTATTAAAATTAACTTGACTAATGAACAAAGAGTGAGGAATGTTGGTGTACACTGTACTTAATGAATCCATGCAATGCATATATAAGAAATCAATTCATTGAGTAGTTGTTCTGGAACATATGTGAGATGAGCAATAATAGGATCTATGTTTTGGAGAATATTATTTCAAGATTGTTGTGGAAAAGTTCCAGATGTTCTGCAAAACGTTTAAGAGCTTTTTTCAATTTGTAAATTACACATTTCCCATCTCTTGCCATTATCCGTTAATTAAGCAGTTTAAATATTATGTTATGAAAAGAAATTCCTAAATAAATATCGGATGCAACCCATTCACTTTAAATAAGCAGAACCATAGATCTGAACATCCTTTACTTGTTAGAGGTACCTGTTTTCAACTGTAATCCCTAAAAAAGAAAGCTGAAAGATGTCATGGGGACTCAAGATTGCAATTGTTGGTAAAGAACTTTACAAGAAAATGGTTTTAAAATATTCAAATAGGGCTATGAAACATGCTCAACCTAACAAAAAGCTGGTAAGCTTTTAGTTTTTTGGAATTCTTATTCATTTCTCCTCTGATTGTTGCAGTATAAATGCTGATCTAAAGTTTTTATGTTAATCAGTTCATTCTAACATCCATAAAAACTGGAACATTCAACCACACAATACACTTCATGAAAGAGTAAGGATTTCAGGAAGACCAGACTCATATAGCTGTAATTGGGTACATATATTTTGAGTTTAATTAATTTGAATTACTTTTTTTTTTTAATTTGAAAAATGAAATTGTCATATCTTTTTCTGAATCTCATTGTGCATCTTCCCACCCTATATGTTTTAAAACAACTTTCCAAGTAGAAAACCATTTTTTTCCAGTAATTTGTTATTAATTTAAATAAAAATAAAACTCTAATCAGAAAAAATATCTTGGTAAACTAATTATTAAGCTATTGTTTACATCAGTAAAATGTGCTATTTTCTTTTGCTGCATGTACTTCCTCATTTGTGAAAGTCATACTAGGTATTAGTTAGTACTAGATGAGATGAAAGAAAAAGGAAAGTATTAAGAAACCAATTTTTGTCAGTAAGATGAGCAAATATGGATGAAATACCGAGCTATCTGGCTTCAGATGTGCTAATAGCAAAAGAATTCAGAAAAAGTCAACGATATCAATGATACATTTAAAGAAGTAACTAATTCATATCCCAGGGTTCTGATGAAACACATGTTAGCACATGTCACTGGCATGTACTGGGAGAAGGCAAGGCATGTTGAAAACCTGATGACTCTGCTTCCTTTGAAACTGAATCTCTGGATAACAATAAATCACAGAATCACACAGAATCCTACCTGCATTTGGTCAAAACATTTTAACAATATGTATTTTTTCATGAATGTGCTTCTTTGGCAAAACCAAGCATTTCCGCAGTGGCACATGAGTTTACGATGCTTTTGATGGGAGGATTCCTGAGTTTCATGTCTATGTGGTTAATCTGGATGTTTTAAAACAATCTCCTTTAGGGAAAACACAAGATTTCTGTTTGCTGCATGAAACCAAGAAGCTTCCAAAATGGGTTTATTTAGGATGCCATGTGCAGACGGAGTAGTCCAGGACAGCCTCTCAATATGCTAACATTCCTCTAAAAGTAACGACACTGGATTCTCATGGTTAAGCAGCCTAACAGCAGCCTCTGTCCATACTTTATTAACCAGGTGAATCTTTGTCTTAGATATATATTTTTTGGGGAAAATAAAAAAAAGATAAAATAAAAATAAAAATTAAAAAAAAGGAAGGAAGAATGAAGGAATCAGCCTCTGCATCTCTAAAAGCTGTATATGAAATTCTGAAATTCCAGGGCATGCTATTGAAAATGTAGTTACAGGATGCATAGCCTACACACTGCAGATAAAACGATCCCCAAAGTATTTAAAATCCTTTTATTCGGAACTGTTTTCCACTTCAGTTGTATTAAGAGAGTGGATTTATGTTATGTTCACTTTTTAAACTTTCGATGAAGATCTGATCATTAAAAAAAAAAAATATTTTTTTGTCCACATTTGACAGATGAAATTTCTTTGCATATTTAGATACTCTGTTGCAGAGTTTTTAAAAAATGCCCTATTTTCTTTTATGAGTACTTATTTTCAGATCAGTTTACATAAAGGAGGTGCTAGTAATGTATTTCTTTCTTCAGCAGTTAACACATTTTTTTAAACTGGCCTTCTGAACTTGGCATTATCTCTTCAAAATGTCCCATTAATACCTATTAGGGAGCTACTAGTAAAGAAAATTGCATGTTAACTCTTATCAATCTGTATGAATAAATGTTAGCCATTCTCAGTTAAAAGCTCTCCTTTTAGCTCCACTCAAGTGAAAACACCTAAAGCAGTGCACACGTTGGCAAATCATTCAGAAGATTAATGCACTTAGGCTTGTACAAAGAGTCAGAGATGTGTATTAGCATTATAGATTTTAATTTGAAATGATGTCAGTCTTTTCTCAGCTGCATTGTCGTGCAAGGACTGCCATCTGCTTATAATAATGAATCTGACAATCCACGTAAATGTGATTTGCTGCTCCTTTTGCGGACATAATGGCCTGGATATTGATCCTAATGGTGGAGCAGTTGCTGCCATTTCATTCAATAGAAGTGGGAGGACAGGGTGCAAGAGTGAAATTTCCAGGACTTCTGCTGGAATGACAGCTAAGAACACAGCTGTGGGTCTTTCAGTATGAGAGGGGATGTGGATATTCCTCATTCTATTTTCTCCTGGAATGAACCGTAGAATTCATGACTCCAAAAGTGAAACAAACTGAAGTGAATATCTGTAAGGAAAAAGAGCTCACAACAAGAAAGAGATTAAATTAGAAACTGTATAGATATTAATTTTTGCTCCTGTTGTTGATGACAATTGAGATCATAAAACTGTGGGGGGAATGTAACCGTCTCCAGATTGTAAGGCAAGTTTTGAACCTGGCAGTGACTTTTCTCTGCCCTGTGAGACACGAGATGTGTGAAGTGCAGCATTTTATATCTCTGATTTCTACATGAGCACTAACACCCTTGAAGAAAGGCATGTGATGGGAAAACGCTAAGTGCCATTCAGAAGTCACAGATCTCAGAGGGAAACTTCTTTCAAGCTAATAGTAAGTATAGGGCTTTCATGCCTTCCATTTTTATCACCACAGTCCAGAATTGTGGTTGTCTCTAGGGATGGTTTTCTTCCAGGAAATGGAACCCTGTTTCCCGGGAAGTGCTCAGCCTCAGAACTGTCTAGACAAGAGGCGAAGGGCTATTTCCCTAAGCTATAACAATTATTATGTCCAAGTTGATTCTAACTCCACCGTTAATGTGATTTGTGCAGGGCCCAATAGTATTACGGTACCTTTATAAGAGGGTGGATGACTGTTACCATGACAGCCAGAAGAGGTAGCAATGGAAAATGTCATTTGAGGTAGCTCAGAAGTGTTTGATTGGTACAAGACATAAGGTCAGCAGCTTTAAGGAGTAAACTATAACACCCAGGTTGATTTCCTTTACAAAGTGGAGTTCACAAGTATTGGCATGTTAATTATTGATAGATTTTAACCAAAGACGTTAAAAGACAGAGATGCTGTTAGTTTTACCTCAACCTGTCCCCACACCAGGCAGTGTGACCTCAGTGACTGGAATACCAACCTCCATGGCTATTTTAAGTGGTTGCTCACACCAACATTCAAATTTTACAGCATATCAAGGAGTGATATATGAAGCAGCTTAAATATAAATCCATTCCATAACTGTTCCTTTACTTCGAAGAGCTTTAACTACTGGTTTCTCAACTTCCATTTCTAGCCTTGTAGATTGTTATATTTTTAAATGGAACAGACACTGCTCATTTCAAGATATCCCCAACAATCCATCATCTTCATGTCATTTGATCTCCTAGGACTACAATTTTGGAAAAGTGTCTTCAGAGTGTAAAACTACCTACAAGTAAGAACTGCAGCGTGCATGTAAAATTTCTGTATTATTCTATCAAGAGTAACCACACAGCCTCTTGATTTAATATAATACATCCTAGAATATCTTGCATCTTCTACCTTACTCGAAGAAACAGGTGTTTATTACTTGTTTCCCACAGAGCAGTGCAGCAAGGAACAGAAGTCCAGTAAGAGGCAGAGAACCTACACAAAAAGGGAAAGTATGAACAAAATAAAATAAAATATAATAAAATATAATAAAATAAAATAAAATAAAATAAAATAAAATAAAATAAAATAAAATAGAAAAAATCTCAAACCCATACCCAACAATCAAATAGCATAAAAATTTACCAAATCAGCATAAAACTTATTCTCCTGTCTTTTATCTGGTGATTGGTGATAATGAAAAACACCAGCGATATTCAGTCATCAGTCAGAAAAACTCACCTGTTCTGAAGCAAGTAGGCAAACAGAATTGGGCATAACCACAGAAAGACATTATTTTCAGATATGTATATAAAACTGAGGTGACTTAATACTAATGATAGGCTCTTGTGTGACTGACACAGTACTTCTCAAACTGAAACACATTTCAGAATGGAGGAGAAAATTGTTCTCTCATCTTCCCTCTTATGATTACCCTCCGGTGTTTCTGCCCAGGTAGCAGCAGACAGGCACCTCTAACACAGATCCTTAGGTTTGATAACCAGTGCCCCCACATAGTGAATCTACACTTTTCTACTCAAGACTTGCTTTACAGTATCACACAGTATCGCAGTATGTTTGGGATTGGAAGGGACCTCAAAGGATCATCTAGTCCAATCCCCCTGCTGGAGCAGGAACGCCTAGGTGAGGTCGCACAGGAACATGTCCAGGCGGGATTTGAATGTCTCCAGAGAAGGAGACTCCACAACCTCCCTGGGCAGCCTATTCCAGTGCTCTGGCACCCTCACTGAGAAGAAGTTTTTTCTTTCCAACAGATGTTCCCTGTAGGCTCTTCAGATTTTTCTTAGAGCTGCATTTCCACTATCTTTTTCTGAGAGGAAAAGTCAGGTTAAAAAAAAACAAAAAAATAAAAAAAAAAAAGCCAGAATTTCCCTGCATGGAAATTATTAGGTAAAACCTGTTTGCAATTACAGTGGATGCCTTTAGAGGGTGTGGCTTGGATCTGGATACCTTCTACCCTCTTTGGTTAGTAACTGTTAGACACATTCCACTACTGTTTAAGCTACTTTCAGCTATCCAGTGCAGCTATCCAGATGCATATATTTTTATTTTGATTCAGCCTTCTAAATAACTTTGTCAAGGGAAGAAGAGCAACCATTTTCATCTGGTGTACAAACCAGTAGGAAGAAAACTTGTGTTCCAGACTAAATTTGTGAGTCTGTAGGTGTGTAAGCTGCAGAATCTCATGACTAGTTTGTATCTCAATAAAGTTGCTTTAGTAGGCACACTTTTGTAGGAAAGAGGAAGAACATTAAAACTGAAATAAATATATTTAAATCTGATTAAATACCTATATTACTTTGGAAATGTATATAAGTTCTTTCAGATTACAGCAATGATGTTTGTATATGCATGTATGTGTGTATAAATAAATACTCAATGTTAATTTATAGCATAGGCATATACCTCAGGCTAGATAATTCAGTTTTAGGAAAGAGTGAAAACTGTTAGAATGGTGACAAACATAAAATACTTCTTCACATGTTGCCAAATCCTCATTTCAGTCCAAAAGAAAATATTATTAGAGAAAGAATAAATGTTCAGCTGGGATTGGAACAAGTACATCTGTGCAAATACAAGTGATGTGCAACTCTAAATATGAAAGAGTTCTACCAAATCTCTCCCAGATGACAAGCAAATGTAGATCCACAGCAGCATATTGTCCATACCGAGGCAATACCCACAAGCATTCACATTTCTCAAACTTACTGTTCTGAGTAGCATCATGTGCTTTTGAATCTTTTTTTCTGAGAAGTGAAAGAACACCAAGAGACCTAGAACACTCTCCTGCAAGTTAAAACAGAAACATAGATTTTCTGTTTGCATGGAGCAGAAATGGATCTGGACCTGTGTCAGCTCTCAACTCTGCCAGCAGTCCCCTAAGGGGCCACGACTGAATAGGCTGCATTTGTCTGAAAATAAAAGACTTTGCTTTGGAGACACCTCTCCAGACTTCTGTCCAGGAGAGTTATGGGGGAAAAAATAGTACATTTTTCAATTGCAATTGGCACTTTTTATGATAGATCAGTAAATACATGTTATATGATTATACCTTCCAGTGCATCTCATCCAAACCTTTGTCTATCTTCTTCAGTTTAACAATACCTCCTTTTTAGTAATCACAGTAGAAAACACTGACTGGGAGGAGTCTATTTTTGATTTTACAAGCAGACAAGAAAGTCTTTCTACAGGAAAAAGAAGAAACAAAAAAAAATGTTTGTCAGTGTTTCCTAATCAGCAGAAAGGAAGCAGCTGTTAGCCTGCCAGAATTCAGAATTTAGATGAGCTATGAGGCCACACTTCTGCTGCCCTGCATCTGGTTTGGAAACAAAGAACAACCTGGTTTTGGTTGCTCCCATCTTGTAAGTACAACTGCCGCATAGGTAATTAACACTGCATGATAAGGGCTTAGTTTTGCATATCTTAATTTCTACCGACTCTTCCATGGTGTAAGTCTTCTTCCCACATATAATTAAAACAAAGGCTATTGAGAAGGAGAGGATACCTGAACTTTTTTTGATGTGGAGGTGAAGTGAGGTGAATTTCCTTTTTTTTGGTTCATTTCCGGGAGAATACATCATGGTATACAATACTTTAAATGTATTTTTAAATTTTATCCATAAAAGAGGAAAAGTGGTCCTTCCCTTCCTCCCTAAAATGTTTAGAGATTAACTTTCTTTGTGAAGTACATGATAACTACTAACAGTATTTTTAAGACATTCTTCAAAAACTAGAGGTCTTGGAATGCATTGGAGCAATATAATGAGAGCAGTATTATTTGTTTGGTGTTGTGTATAATAGTAATTCAGTTGTGTTGTCTGTATACTGATTAATAGAGATTCACCCCAACAGCGGAATGAGACTTGCTCTCTGCTCCCCATTCCCTCTACAATAAAGTCCAGGCACAGAGGTCATTCAGCAATGCTGCCAACAAGCCCTGGAGTGAATATTTGTCTTCATGGGTGGCAAACAGACGGAGAGGACAGACTCCTCCTCCTTAGCTTAAATATCGCATAGGGTCAAGACAACTCAATCCTCTAAGATTTCAGCCCACGAACTCATACTGTTGATCACGGATCTTTGAAAACATGTGAAATCCAAAGTTGTAGATGGAAGGACATATTAAGCTAACACAAGAAAGAAATAGAGGAAGGAAGAAAGAGAGGGAAGGAAGGGAGGGAGGGAGGGAGGGAGGAAGGAAGGAAGGAAGGAAGGAAGGAAGGAAGGAAGGAGGGAAGGAAGGAAGGAAGGAAGGAAGGGAGGGAGAGGAAAAGGGAAAGAGAAAGGGAAAAGGAAAAGGAAAAGGGGAAAAAAGAGAAAAGAAAAACAGAGAAAAGAGAAAATAAAATAAAAAAGAGAAAAGAGAAGAGATGGGAAAGGGAAAGGGAAAGGGAAAGGGAAAGGGAAAGGGAAAGGGAAAGGGAAGGAAAGGGAAGGGAAGGAAAGGGAAGGAAAGGGAAAAGAAAGGAAAGGGAAAAGAAAGAAAAGGAAAGAAAAGGAAAGAAAAAAAGGAAAGGAAAGGAAAGGAAAGGAAAGGAAAGGAAAGGAAAGGAAAGGAAAGGAAAGGAAAGGAAAGGAAAGGAAAGGAAAGGAAAGGAAAGGAAAGGAAAGGAAAGGAAAGGAAAGGAAAGGAAAGGAAAGGAAAGGAAAGGAAAGGAAAGGAAAGGAAAGGAAAGGAAAGGAAAGGAAAGGAAAGGAAATATTTTTCTTTTGCCTCTCCTGATTGATTTTTTTCCTCTATGATTTTGGGAAGTGAACCCAAGTACATATACACCTTAAAATCTTGTAAAGTCCTTCTTAACTCCTAGTAAGGAGACCTTGTTTATACATTTGCTTAGAAAAATGAAAAAATTCCTAGTGAGTCAGCTAACTAAAGTTTCCCAGTTGTTTCTTTGTTTTATTTCAGTTTTAGTTTTTCACAGTCCTTTCTTGCTTAACTGTCAAGTGAAAGATAGGGCTGTCATACTGTCTGAATAACAAAAGAAATACAATTTTCCTACACTAAAGTGTACTGGCCTTGTGCCACTGTTAAAATTAAATTTGTCCAATAACAGTTAGCTGTAGCAAACATTTTTATGGCAATAGTTGGCAAAAAGAAGAGAGCTTTCTGGGTTTTTTTGTTGCTCTGTTTCTCTGAAACAATGGCAAGAATTGACATTGTCTATTCAGTGTAGAAGATAGGCTGTCAACTAAAGCAAGACAAATGTGATGTCCTGACTGATTATTTCCTTAGATACTAAATCAATGAGCTTATTATCACAGCAATTACATTACTAATGTAAACAGATGCTATGTGTAGACAACTGGTTAACAATAAGGTAGGCAGAATGTACTATTTTTTTCTCTTACTCAAAAAAAAAAATAATTGAGCATGTTATATCACAAATAACATTTGATCTTCAGTTCATATGTATCAGTTAACTGAATATATGCTGTATCAAATGATTTTAAATGTGGGAGAGATGTACTGTAAAAGAGTAGTCATTTTTCACATAATTAAAGTTGAACTCCTGTAATCTTTATTATGACCAGCATTAATGTTCTTATCTGTATCAATCTGTAATAAAATTCCGGGATTCTGAAATAAAAAAGCAACACTACAGTTCTGCCCACAAATTAACTCTGCCAATTTAGTCTCAACGGGACTTGTTATTCACTTCATAATGAAATCAAAGAAAAAAAGCAATATCCTGTACTATGGCTAAAATTATTTCCACATAGCCGAACCTGAACTTCCATACTATTCTTCTGTTTCATAAATACTTATCTCTAAATTTCTAAACTGTATATGTGTCATTGTATATGTGTTGTAGAGAAATCTGGTATGCATAAAATAAATCATTACAAATATAGCAGCATTTATAATGCTGCGACTTTTACAGTAGAAGGTAGCTCCTTCCTATAAAACAATTTAATCAGCTCTTAAGCTTCCTGAATACAACAGTGTGTTCAGGATACACTTACTATTCAGACAAAAAAAAAGTAATGGGTAATCGGAGTACACTGTCATGTGAGTTCTTCAAGAAAGGACCATTAACCAACAGCATTTGGCCTGATGGCAGGATACTTCCACACTACACTGTGTTCTTTTAATTCAAAGGAGTCTACCAAGTACTAATAATGAAAATAAGGAGCCAGTCCTGATATAGCAGAGATCATGTCAGAAAACAGTTTTTCAGAAAACATTTCACCAAGTGCAAAACTTTTCATGGGAAAACTGATCAATGAACAGAGCCCTAACTACAGGGAGTTTTGACTCCACCAAATGCAGACAGTTAAAAACGTCAGAAGTATTTTGTTTCCCCAAATCGAATTAAAAAAAATGGCAAATAAAAAAATACCTGCAATTTCTCATTTCATCACTGTTCTTGAAAATATGACAGTAAAAGAAGCAGTCATATTTCTCTCTACTTCCTATAGAAAGAATTTACACAGAAACATTGCTGCTCATCATCATGTTCAATTAAAAAATACAGTTATTTTCTAAGACATTTTCAAAGGATCTTTTCTAAGCCATTTAGGAAGCCTCTTTAGAAAACTACACTGTTTTTATGTTCACTATGTTCTATCAAAAGCTCAGTACTAATTGAAAATAACCAAAATAGAAACATTTCTCGTAAGGTCTAGGTTAAGTAAACTATAAGTTTGAACAGCAAAGAATGAGCAAAAATTTCCTACTCTGAGTTTTAGGCACAGGACATATTTCTCTGTGAGCAATGAAGGAGTTTATTTTCATGAGATCTTATAATGTTCTAACACACTTGGAAGTAGATCACTTAAGATATTTGCATTCTACAAATTCATGATATTTATGCATGGGTAACAACAACCTCAAAGGGCATTTTGTTGGTCTGGCGCCTGATTCTGTACCACTGGAGAGAGAAGTACTGTCACTATTGCATCACTGAAAAGAGTTGATGCGTGATTAACCTCATAGCAACAACAAACTTGAAAACCCATTCACAGGCAGCATATAAATTTTAGTCTTGTCACCAAAGTGCCAAAATATATTTCCCCTGGAAAACAGTCAAGACCATTTTTCCTTTGTGGAGCCTGATTTCCATAAGAGTTATCCATCCTAGCTAGTTGTTTATAGTCACGTGTATATTTTGTGTTCAGTGCATTACCTGGCATTTTTCATACAGAAATAAGCCATTTTTGTTGAAGTTTAAAAAAATATCTCTGTAAAAAAACATAGCGATCAATTGGAAAACATTGATGTGTGAAGGAAAGCACGGGTAAATTACAGTCTTATTATGGAATATATAATACCAAATATAGCCTTAAATTGACAAAGAGGAAAATGACAAAAGTATTTATTTTTAGTAGTAAAAAACTTCTCACCTTGGTACACTTTTGAAAGCATCAGGGAAGTTTCAGGTAAAAGACTGTGTCAAAGGTTACTCAAAGTCCACTTAAAATTAGGGAGAAAATAATTTGGATAAGTTCATAATTCATTAAGACTTCTCTATGTCATAAATAGGTCTTCTACAATATAATTTGTGTTTATTACATGTGGCAGATACATTGCAGTTATATCTATTTTAATATCTGTTAGCTTGGGTACACAGTATTCGTCTCTGTCTTCAGAGAATTTCTCTCCCTCCCTCCTGCAAAATTTAATTCTGTCACTTTTGAAATACTAGAACAAAACAACTCATTTTTAAAGATATTTTTTGATGAAAAATAATCTGTCTTTGTTTAAAACCACAAGCTAGGCATGTCATTAGTTATGGTTTCTGTTCTTTGTGACTGAATACCTCATTGGCTTTCCAAATACTGGTTACCACTGCTGGGATGTACTGCTGATCCAAAACACATACGAAAAATATGAGAGAGCCTTCAGTTCCTCAGTTTACTCATAAAATAATTAGTTTGGCTCAGATTGCTGGGGAAGTATTGTTGCAATATTTAACTGTAACCTTGTTTTAAAATTAAGTGTAGTTTGAAGATAAAAAAACCTGGAAGCGTGTGTCAAACTCATGGTCCCTCTTTTTTGGCATATTTGATGTCTTGAGGAAAATGTTCTGGACATGAGTCTTCCATTTAAGGTGAAGAACCATTGGTTTCAAGAGGTATAAATTATTCCATAACACCAAACTGACACCAAAGAGTTTTGGTATATTCTAGCACATGTAGAACCTCTGATGCTGTCTTTTCTTAATATAGTCATTTTACTGATTGTATGCAGCAGCATCTTCATAGTAAAAATATCAAAACACACAAAAGAACCTCAAATAATTTCAAAAACCTGCTGATTTTTACGACTCTCAAGAAAAGATATCACATTTTACAGACACAGCTGACTGATATTTTTAAAGAAATGGCAGTATTTATTTATTACTTCTATCAGTGGTTAATAAATAAGATAAAGGCTTTTAGGTTTGTGGGTTTAATTTCTTTTAAAATCTTGTATTATTTCATTGGACGTAATAAATCAAATGGTTTGCTATCTCATCTACTGTCCAAGCGGTTCTATTGATCGGTGATGAATGAGTCCCCAAATTGCCTACTGTGCACTCTATTCATGCACACTGGAATGCTTGTTTTAGCTATGCTTATTGTGAGACTGGAAAAAAATAAAAAGACAGCAAAGCTGCAGGTGTGGGAAATTAAGAAGCTTTGCCAAGGAAGGTCAGAACCTTGGATGTGCTGAACAGCTCTAAAATATTCTTAGAGATTGACTTAAGGTGTGAGACATCTGCCTTTCATTTTCCTACTGTATCTTAACCTAGACAATTGTATATCAAACACTAGAGGTCTTTTTAAAGTTAGATCACATACTGAAGGAGAAAAGGAAATCTTAAAGTTGACTCAGGCAATAATGGTAAACACATAGAAAGAGGATATTCTTTCTTCTCTTTCATTGTATGTATGCTACTCAACAATGTATTTATAGAAATAAATAGAAGTTCATTTCCTCATGACTGGTTTTCTACTTCGTTCTTTCACACTCTTCTGAAGGCTTTTAGCTCATCACTGCTCATGGCATTGTAACCTCAGTGCAGCACTGAATGCTCTTTGTGCTCAGAGATGACACACCAGGTCCTATAAATGACGCAGAGCTGAGCAGTGTTTAAATCACATTTGCTTAGTGTGCGCAATAGCAAACAAATGGAAGAGAAGCCAATTTTGAAGCATGGTTTCAAGAAAGGTATATATGTCCTACTTCGCCCTAAAGAAAAATTCCATTTCCAGTTTTTAAAAGGACAGTGTTTAGAAAAAATAAATATATATATATATATTCTATCTTTCTTTTTCTATGACCAGCAAAAACAGCCTTCTTTGTGCTCACAGTGAAGAAAAACAACAGGTGTTTACATCAATACATATACAAGCAACAACAATAACAAAAAAAGGTAGTGTCTTTTTTCTATGCTGTATTTCTTACTGTCATTGGAAAATACAGCTATTCAGAACCTAATGCTCTAACATGAATTTTATAATTTGACTGTAGGAATCCTTGTTTAATTATGTTGAATCTAAAATAAAAATTCAAAATCAAAATATGGATTAGCCATCTTTTTTTTTTTCCAAAAGGGTTAATTTTAACAAAAAGCAGTGATGGCTCATCACTTCTGGAAACTTGGCTACTGATAGATTCCTAATATGGATTTTAGGAACTAGTTCCTATCTCTCACCAGTCTTTTGGTTTACATTGTGATTTGTTAGTGTTTTGTTTTTAAGCAACTAGATTTAAACTTGCATTTGATTGAAAGTAGAATTTCTAAACATTATTCCTCTCACTCCAGTGTGTTTGGATATGGAAATGATCCATGAACTTTTGCATAGTGTATGGCTGTAGAGAGAAGGACAAAATGGTTGAGAGAGCTTGGAGCACTTGGAAGGAAAAAATGATAATATCATTGTGAAAAAATATTTTAAAGAAAACTTATTAAAATCACTTAGAAGTTTAGAATAACAATGGCAGTAATGAAGCATAAAGGAACTAAAGTCAGGTCATAGAGGTAAAAGTTTTGGATTAATTACAGTTTATCACTGTCAGATTTTTCAGACTGTTGTACATTTGTTTAAATATTTTGTCATGGAGCTAACCATCCCAGTCTCTCATCCACTACAATATATATGTACATTTGTTATAAAATAAGATTAATTAACAATAAATTCCCTTGCAGCATTCAGTTGTTCAATATTTTGGGGCAAAAACTACAGAAGAAAATTCAAAAATCTAGGCACAGATATTCTGGTTGTCAATTATCTGCATTTCTAAACATTTCAAAATGCTACAGTGTTTAGAAACTATGTTTGGTAATCCACACGTAAGACAAATCAGTTTTCATATCACACACATGGTAACAAAAAATAATTCTAATATCACACACTGAGTTTATCAAAATACAGAAGTTAGAGACCTCTGAGTCTTACATCTGCCACTGCAGTTATAGCTTTTACATTTTAATATCTTGTCCACTGTCCTTGACAACTTCATGAGAGGTTTGACTCCTATGCCTGCCCTCCACCTTTGATCCAGCAGCTGACAAATGTAGATATATAATCAGTAGGAGCTCATGGAGCCACAGTCACAAAAAATGAGGATCACTTAAAAAAGCAGTCATGGTACAGTATTTTCCACTGTATATCAGAATCCAGGTAACACATGTAAGTCCCAGCTCACAGAACAGTGTTGCCTGACTTGCAAAGTCCAAACTTTGATTTGTCCAAGCCTAGATTATCAGCAAAGCCTTCACACACCTCCTACAGCAACCGAAATATAATCACAGTCAATGTACTGACCCTCTGATGACTATCAGTCCCAAAGTTAGGACTGACGACATGGAATTTTTTATCAGGTTGGTCAGTATTATGATCCTCGCTTTACACAACATGCTTTGAGTCACTCATTTGCCAAGGTGAAATAGTTCTTATAAATATCTGAGATTCTTAAGAACATAGGTCTGACTTTCTACAGATCAGGTATTTTGAATGACTCCTTTCTGAAAGGGACATTGAATGAGAGTCAGCTAAAGTTCTTATGTTTTTACATTATTGAAAAAATAATTCCACTGTGCAACATTTAACAGTTAAGTTTAACCACGCACAGATGCAGCTTCTGCTAAAACAAGGAGGAGAATTCATTCCAGATAGTCATTATGCTAGATCTTTGAAGGCTACAGAGGAAATAAGTGTAGAGCTTCTAATAAACCATTTATAAGCCAATTATGAATTTTGTGCATTTCTAGACATGAAAGACTGGCTACTATACTAAGAAATTCAAAACTGTTAACCGGTATTGTGAATATGTAAAAATAACATGAAGTTGCAGCTTTCACCACAATATTGTACATTAGCATTTTATATTTAACCTGTTAAAATTGTACATGAAAAGACATATTCTGCTGAGTTTACCAGGAAGTAATGGTGTTGCCACTCAGGGATGCATTATTTATTTATTGACCAGGAGAAGAGATGCCTGAAACTGTGAGTTTCTCAAATTATCCATCTCTGCTACCCCTGACTAAGCAGTGGACAAATGATATGCCCGTCTCTGAAATCAGCACATATAATAATTTACCAATAATTCAAAGAGATCTGTGGAAATCATCTTAAGTTAACATCTCTGTTCAATGCTCAGAGAACTCTGCACAGGATTACCTAAAGTGGCGAGTGCCAGTCACAATGCCACATGTATTCTGCCTACTCATTTCCATCACAGATTGCTGAAACACAGAATATTAAAGACAACAAAAAACTTCATTACCAAAATGATTTTAGATTTCCACAGCCCATGTCTCCAGTCAGAATCAGTGAACCTCTGAGCAAGTAGCAGCAACACCAAAAAACAGCCTTGACTACAATACCAATGAGTTTGCTTTACAGTTTGAGATATCCACATTTTGATTCATATTCACAGTTTCACACTTTTTATGAAGGCAATGGAACAAAAAGTCCTGACCTGAGACATGATTTTTGTAATTCTGCCAGTCTGGCAAAGAAACTTGTTCTGTGTTAATTAATCTTATGTTTAGAATCGGAAAGAACAAATGGATATAAGGTGTTCTTATTTTCCATATTATGTGCTTCAAGTATTCTTAAATAAGACACATTAGCTCCCACATTTCAGTTACTAAAAAATGCACAAGGATGGAGTCACATGCTTTATACCTTCAAAAATCTATAAAAACACATAAGTATTAAACAATTTCCTTGGCCTTAACACCCTTTATTGCTTTGATTATTTCTCCTCTATTTTTTAAAGCCAAAATAAAAGTGTTTTGTTGCATTGATCTTATTTTCAATAGAATTTACTTTCCAGCTGATTTTGAAAGCTGTTTTAAAGTTTTAACTTTAGTGAAAAAGCCGCTACTGCACAATAAAATCCTTATGAAGAAATGTGATTTATGTAGATGAGTTTGTTAACAAAATTTACACATAAATGAGAACACTTTTTTCCATTCCGGTTGCTATTACAAAGAAACACTGGGAAGTAAATTATCTGTAGAAGAGTACAAGATAAAAAATGTATTAAAAGCTGTAAGAACGAAATTGAAATGTCAAACATAGTTACTTATAAAAAACAGGTGATAGGTTCTTTGTAAGCTACCTATTAAAAAGAGTAATCAAAGTGAACTAAAACAACTTTAGCTCTCCTACCAAAGTTGTGGCTCAAATTCTCCACAAGTTTATTGCCTGTTTGCAGAGTTTCATTCAGTTCTAGGCAGTGTGGGCTTTCTAAAAGTTAAAGCTATTTAGCAAACATATATAAAATTACATATTCCTTTTCCGGGTTGAGTAAAGCTGACTGGTCCAGAGACTGGTGATTAATGACTTAACTGGATAGATAATGCATCATGATAAGACTTTTTATTTTCCACATATATAATATTTGAATTCTGCCACAGGTTTTTTTGCAAAACCCAGATAAATACTTCTCAGCACTAAGATTTCATGCATGCCATAATTGCGATGTCCCGTAGACTGCAGAAGAGGGAGATGTGCAAATACAGGTTTTAAAGCCACAAAAGGTTGACAAGCTAAAACTGAGAGACAAGGTCATTGTGACCAAGGCTGCTCCTGGCTGCAGGATGCTTTATGCTCAGGACCACCCCCTCCCAATCCTTCAGCTCATTTCCAACCCCCAGTCCCACCACCCATGGTCATCTTCTGGTGGGGTGGTGACGCCTCCCACCCGGGACCTGCAGCTCTGGGACAATGGGGCTGGGAGCATAGAGCATAGCGCTGTGACCAAAGCCTCTCACTGGCAGGCCTTTTCAAGCTGATGGGAAGTAGGGCCACTTGAGCTGGACATGGCTGGCTTGTCAGTTCCTGACAACAAACTGTGTTTGGTACGCAGTGCATTCATGGGCAGTGTCATGCTTTTGTCCAGAGACGTGCTGTCTTTCCACAGGCCTGCTTCTGCCTTTTGCGGCTGGGCAACTGTGTTGGGAAATCCGTCCAAGCAGAAAGGGACCTCCTGGTTGGTGATTTCTCACATTTAATTACTTGATTTTCCTTTCCTGCAGTCAGGAAGAAAATGGAATTACATCACATGCCATGTAGCCTTGGAAAAGGACCAATTGTTTCTAATAGAGCCACTGGCGACAAGCACAATACATGTGCTCCTTGTTTCACATCGGATATTAGATCCTCCAAATAAGTTTGAGTGCTCCTGCTCAGAGGATCCTCAATAGGGAACAAAGGGGACCCAGCTTCTCCTGTGTCACTCTCAGCACCCCACAAAAAGGAAATCTTCATTTAGGCACACTTTACCCTTTTTCAGTCTTTCTGAGCATTTTCTGAGACTCAGCAAATGTTTCTGACAGTATCAGTTTGCTACATGGAAATTTTTAGCTGCTATTTTAATCTGCCTGTCACTAATTAGTTAAATGCATGCCTCTACCACTTCACTTAAGTGCAGACATCTCTGGTTGTAAATTTACAGTCACTAAGAAGTATGTGATGGGTCTGTGATACTTGGCTTTGGGACTGTACAGTAATGACAGTTTATTAAATCAGGTACGTTTCTCACAGGCAGACAGAATATGTTTGAGGTCTTGTGCAGGTGCTCAATACTGTTAATATTTTTTAAAAAATAAACAATCAAATGGATAAAAAAATCCACAAGAATGACCATCTTTGATCAGACTAGTGATGCATCTCACTCAGTACTGAGTCCCTAATGGCTGTATATGGAGGATGGCCAGGGAAAAGTATGGGTACGTAAAGTAATACCTCTCCAGAATACAGCATATATGTCAAAAAATATGTAGTAATACTTCCCTAGAAGACTCTCCTCACCTGCACTGATTTGTGGCTTAATGATTTTATAAATCAGAGTATTTAATAACCTTGGATGGATTTCTCTCCTATTGATCTTGGCACTACTGGCACGATCAGGCCTTGTTGCACAAAACATCTAAAAATGCTTTCCCCAAATACTTCCCAGTCTCAGGGAAGATGCATGCCTGGGAATTACCTGGGTATACCTTTCTTCCCAGCACATTTTCACTCTCATCACTGCCAAAATTGAAGTTCAGTGCCTGTGCTTCTAAATGGACTTTCAAAGTGTGAGAACAGCTTATTTCTTCCAGTTGCTAAAAAATGAATACATAGCACTAAACCAAGTCTTTCCTCAGAAATCAGTTTTAAACTGATCCACTCATGGGAAAAAGGCAGGAAAAATCTATTTCTGTTAACTACTGGAGAAGGAGGTCACTATTTTGAATATCCATGTTAAAACATTTCTTTTCTTCTCCTATCAATATCAATCTCTTGTGTGTGAACTGCATCCGATGAGAGTTGTTCATTCATGTCATATGTGGGCAGGAGGCCAGAGAGTCACCCTACATCAAAAAGCAGGACCAAAATGCAATCATAATCAACAACAGGGTATGGAAGAACACTTGTGGCAAGCAGACTTCAGACAGGGAGCATCATCAGGATAGGATATAAGGAAGAGCAGATGGTATCAGCTGACGATACACCTGAAATAAAAATTACTGGACCATCTTCATTTCCCAGCCCATCCTGTAGATTAATTTATCAGAGAACTTATTAAAGCTAATGACATTAACACATAAATTTTGTATTATCCCAGTGATTTAATTGTAACAACATCAGGCCTCTAGGCTTGACAATGTCTAAGGTAGATAAGCTGTTTTCTTGTATCAAGAGAAACAAAAGTGTCTAAGCTTTTACTGAGAACTTTTTGATTCAATATTAATGAACAATGCACTGTGAGTCCATATGGCTGGTGAGGCCTAAGCTGGAATTCATAGGACATCCCTCAGTGTACTGCAGGAGTCAGGTCATATATATTTTAAAACAGAGTTTATTTTAATGGTATATTAAGCCAGTGATGTCAATAATGAAAGAGAAAGGACAAATGTGCCTGAGCAGATTAACTAAGCTTTTTTAATGTTTTTAAATTATTTGTTCTGTTGTAGACTTATATTACTTAACAAAAGAAAAATAGATTTGACTGGTATACATTCTAATTACTTCTTTTATCTCTTCCTTACAACCTAAAAAGTACTAAAGTTAGACAAAAGTAGGAGTTTCTCTTTCATACATGTCTTATGATACGTTTTTTAATGTTTCCATTCTGAACTGGAATGGAAGAAGTAATTTTGGCATTTCCAAAACAGTGGCTGCTTTCACCACAATAATATTTCAGTTTTTCATAATAATTCTCTAGGAAAACAGACAGCAGTGGACAAAACACATTAAAAGAGGTTTTACAGAAATTCATGACAAAGTAAGCTTAACACAAAAAGCAAATTTGCCAAAACCAGCTGTTTTGCCAGAGAAAAAAAAAAAAAAAATCTAGTCAGCTTGTGGGTCAGAAAAAAAAAATCCAAACATTTAAAACATACAGGGTTGAACAGAGAAGGCAGAAATCACTGCACTTCCAGTTGGACTTCCACTCCACTCTGGCCTACCCACAATGCATTATTTTCCAGATCCGTCCACCAAAAAACACAAAAACCTGATCAGAGTGATTGATTAATGGAGCTGGGTTGTTGCGTTGTAAATACTGAACCACTCTTGGCAGTTGAGGCAAAGTTGGATTGTAGATATCTGTGTTACAAAACTGCACAACAGTCATGTTTTGTCTAAAACTATGACTCAGATAAGGAACTTGGGTGAATATAATGTAGAAGTTGCAAGTCTAAATCATGTTCAACAGTATTAGTGGGCAGCTGCTCCTCCTGGTGCAAGTGAGCGTTCACTGTGTGCAGAAGTTTGATAATCCATAGTTTTCAAGCAGTTTAGGAGATGGCACTTCATCATAACTTAAATAAGGGAAAGTCTGCCAAATACAGTGGGCAAATCCCATAAAAAGGAATAATGACTGCCCAGCAAAACTGATGAAACCACATTACCACCTGGCAGTAAGGCTAAAGGTGGAAATCTCCTGCATAGTGTGGCAGCGCAAAGACTGGATATCGCATTCTCCCAGCATGGCGATGATGGGTGCTATCTGAGCTGGAGAGTTCCTTAATTTGTGAACTTATTAAAACTTGCTGTAGCTGATCTCTCTATAGGCCTGTGCAACTCTAAGATTTGACTAAGATACAATTCTATCTATCCCATGCTTGAGCTGTCTGTATCAATTCATAAACAGTTGCGACTCCTTCAGTTCAAACATTCTGAAACAACATTCCAGTCATCATATCAGACACAAAGCTAAGTTCATTCCTTAATTATATGTACTCTGTTTAATTTAAATTTATTTTTGTGACAGTGGTCCATAGAGTAATGCGTTGAAATATCAGTAATCTCCAAAAATTATACTGATTAATCCAGTGTTGAGAATGTAACATACCTGGCAGCATCACCTGAGTCACAGAAATATAAAAAGAGTTCACTTTATCTGTGAAAATATCCCACTATGACCTTAAACACACATGAAGTAAGGGTGACAGAACATGAAGTAAGGGTGACAGAGCACTGGAACAGGCTGCCCAGGGATGTTGTGGAGTCTCCTGCTCTGGAGACATTCAAACCCGCCTGGACACCTTCCTGTATAACTTCATCTAGGTGTTCCTGCTCCGGCAGGGGGATTGGCCTAGATGATCTTTTGAGGTCCCTTCCAGTCCCTAAAATTCTGTGATTCTGTGAATTATTTTAACATCCATACTGCTAAGTCATAATTTAGACAACTTCCTCTGCCCCACTCAAGTAAGTGTTATTTTCACAGTAATGCATGAGTTCAAAACAACATCGAAGGACACAGTACTTGCTGTAAAGGTGAAACTGATATGTTAGAAATGGCACAAGTAAACACAGATACTGAGCTCAAGACATAATGAAGCCCATACAACCCAAACTAACAAAGGTTGCATCCACTTGGTGCTTGAACTAGATAGAAACTCAAATTACGTTTCTTAGCTACTTGCTTTAGGTAACGCTGCTTTCCAATGATCACAGAAGAACTCTGACTGTATTTTGATTCAGCATTCACATGTAAAGAACATTTGTTAATTGCCCATTTTAACACAGTGAAATGCATGAGCTCAACACAACTGAAAACTTAAAGCCGGTTTGACACGTATCAAGTGGGTTCATTGAAAAGGCAACTTCAAAACTGAGGGTTTGTTTTAAGTGGTTTAAACCTACCCTCTAAGCCAACTTTGCAGCTAAATCTGCAGAGGTTTAAAATAAAAATAACACATTCTTAGCCAGTTTGCATTTCCTATTCAAAGAGCTTGTTCATGTTTAATCTTAAATCTTTATCTCCAGAAGCTTGAATGGGGTAAAAGGACAGCAACTATACCAGAATCCTTTGCTCTATCAACAGATACATGGGAATTAGAAAATAACCCTCTGCTCATTTGCCAATAGCCTTTGCAAGTCACCTAATTAGATGATTAAGTCATTAAAGGGATATGCGCATCTGAAAAGCCTCTAGTCAGCCTCTGAAATCAGAGGAGATAAAGACAAGACTCTTTTTTCTCTTACACTGAAAAGGTAATTAATCCATTTAACTCTGCCTAGCAGTGCTTTTCTATAGTAAAAAGGAGAGACTGAAGCAGGATAGCTTTTCAGAAACACTCTTTGAAACACCAGAATGACAAATGCCTCTTTCTTTTGCATGCCACATGAAGAGGTTAGGCTTAGCCCTCAGTGGTCAAAATTATTTAGACAAGAGATCAGCAGCAGTGTATGTAATACTGATTTTGGTATTTGAGATGTTGCTACCTGCTAATTTAACTTTTTTGTAGCTCAGCACAAAGTCTCTCTCCAAAGCAGCATCTAAGGCCTGTAAATAAAATTCTGAAGAGTTAACTCCATTCACCTCCTCCTATACAGGCTTCACAGAATCAGTCTTGGGTTTGTGTCACCTTCAGGATAGGGGACAACTTTCAAGCAGCAAAAACTATGTGCTATGGCTTCCAGGCCTCTATTGTAAAACTCAAAGTAGTGTGTTGGAAATGACAGACACAAACACATCTGCTGCCCTAGCAACTAAAGAAAACTACACATTTCAAGCTGCAAACTACACTGCAGACAAACCAGTGCTCAAACACTCAGAACTGGTAAGATCTCCCTCTGTGTAAGGTTTGAGGTTAACTTTCTGTTAGTATATATTGATATTTACAACATAACACAACTATAAAGAATGAAGGCAAAATGGCTTTGCTAGGTCAGCAGAAAGAAAGAGAACTCCGAAAAAAAAAACTTAATCCACAATGCTGTTGTAGGGTCTCATCAGATCAGAGAGCGCAACCTGTATTCCCATAGCTCAGCCGTGGCACTGCAACGGTGGGAGAGGATCTGAATACAGGTGACAGTGGACAGAGGTTGCAATTAACATCTCTAGAATTAAGGTTGGTGAATGAGGTAAAGCAAGAAATATTTTTCCTATAAGCTTAAAACAAGACAGTTTTTCTTTCCACTTCATTAGTCCAGAATTTTTCCTGGGTCTGGTTACAGAAATCCCAGCAGCACCACACAGCAAAAGACAATATGGAAATCCAGAAAGCATAGTATTATAACTAACTTCCATTATCATTCTAAAATCTGACATCTTTATGTCAAAACAATTTTTGGTCTTAAGCCACATTTGGAGTAAAGTCTTATGTTCTCACACAGTGTTGTACTTATAGTGCTGTAAATTAAATTAGAACATTGTATTATTTCCACAAAAACTTTTTTAGAGAGTTCAACATTGATCTATTACCTGTTATTCTACTGTGTGTAACCCTGGTAGTGATTCAGTACTGTATCAAGCACAAAGAAAGATAGAGAAACCATTCAGAATGGTTTAGTACACATTTTAACATGTATTAACTTGTATTCTAGTAGTACTTTTTGATTAAAATTTTCAGTGATATGTATGAGAGACAAAAGTCCTGATGTATGGACAGATTTTGTGATCAGACTATGAAATTTGCCTTCACATATGCATACTTTCTTGAGAGGAAGGGTTCAAAAACTTAATCAAAATCTTCATGAAATACTATAGATCTTTAAAAATCCATGAATTGTCAAAGAAGTCCAAATATTTCATTTAAGAGTCAATTGGCACCTTGATATCAAATAGATAGACTGCCAGGATGTGTTCCTTTAGGCAAAATGATTATCAGTCATCCTTAGTTGACAGCAATTTAATAATAATACCAACATGAATTATTAATTTCTAACAATACTGCAAATACATTGGAAATTTCTTGTCATCACTTGCCTAGAAGGCAATAAATGAAACTTCCCACAGATAAAGGGAAATATAGCTCTTAAGCCATTACTTTTCTCTGAAAAATGCAAATGGATGAAACAGCTTTAACTTAGCAAATGTTCTTTAGATTATTCATTCTTTAGTAGTTTATGGTCACTTAAATCCTCGTAGTAGCTTTGTTTTCTCCTTGTTTTCCTAGTCTTTATATTTGGTATGCATAAAAGAAAATACCTACTTCCCACCTCTTATGATTAGACAGTTTTTTCTGTCCCACACTTATTCATGGAACTCACTGTATTTTAAAATAATTTTAATTAAAAAAAAAAAAAAGAAAAAAGAAAAAAGTAAGTGGTCAAATGGCAAAGAAATATGTGTCTTGAGAAGGTCCTGGCCTAATAATGTTCCATTTTCTTAAAAAAACAAACTTGTACATGAATGGCCAGATCATGAGTAGATAAAAAGGTATTGCATGTTGGTTTTATGGTAAGGCCAGACAAACACTAATCTGTATGTAAGTTAATTATTGTATAAGAAACTGGAGAAAGTCATAACAGAATCAGTTTTTTAATTACCTGAGCCATTATTTTGAATTCTAATCTGATATATCAAAATTATTTTCCTTAATTATAGAAAAAGAAAACAGATTTTTTTTTCAGAACTCAGTATATCCTATTATTGCAGGGTAGGGTAGCAAAGCTGAAAAACCCAAGACTACAAACTCAGCCTTAAGCAAAAAAAAAAAATCCTGCCAGTGTCTTGCTTGAGTGGCCCTTGAGAAATCTGTGAATAAACATTTTTTGCTCTTATTATACACAATATTTCCTTCCTTCCCTATTGTAATTTGCATTACATACTTTTGACTGAAGGCAAAAAACACATTTTGAAGGACATCTAGATAGTAACCTCTCAGTGGTTGAAATCCTTAAAAAAATGTAACTTGCAAATGTAACTAGTACCATATCATAAGGCAAACTAACTCAAACTATCAGTTGAAGTCAAGATATTTGGTATCTTGTTGAAAATTTCTAGTGGTTAGCATTCCATCTGTACTGAACAATTATTTTTGTCAGGATATCATAGCATATTTAGTTATTCTAACCTACCACGGAAACATTATTAGTTGCAAACATTTCATGCAATAGCATTAGGTGTTAAATATGTACTTTTTTTCATAGAGACAATTTGTCATTAATTTCTTAACAAAATGTAAGAATATGTAATAGAATGAAAGAAAGGAATGTAACGTAAACACATAAAAAGGTGTAGCAGCAGCTGTTGCAAAATAGTTACACAGAAAAGAGATGATACACTGTCAGTAAATAAAACAGGTAGGAATTAGATGAAGATTACAAAAGCAAGACAACCAGCAGGGCAGGAGAATTCTGGATGGCAGCTAATTCACCAGTGAGGACTTCAGGAAGTAACTAACATATCTGAATAAAAGAAAGAATTAAAATCCACTTTTAGGGCTCAGGTAAAGACTTAATCAAATATAGTGCATGTACACAGTCAGTGTAAGAAATAAGCATTACAGACTTAGCATTGAAAATCTCTGTCATCATAAATTCCCTTCTTCCTTTCATATCTTAGGTCAACCTACTGTTTCCAAACCTTCTTAAAGCAAGTTACTATTTCCTTTCTTTTTTCTTTCTTTCTTTTTTTGCCAGCTGCTTCATTCATACTTTGTATACACTAAGGGCTCCCCCTGTACACAAATTCCCATAATGCAGTAGAGTAGAGAAAAGACTATATGCAGGAGCTGAAGGAGGATTTTTTCAGCTAGTCCTATGTTAGTCTTTAATGTTGTCTAAAGTCCTTTTGCCAGTGCAAAAACATCAAAATACTGTCAAAACTGTAATCTTCTCGGCTGGCATAGGTCGTAAGAGCAAGTTTGATGTAAGTAAGCTTTAAGTATCACAGTCAGAGCTAAACAGCAAAGCTTAACAACACTTTCCAATGCAAAAATTATTTGCTGCATTTTGTTCCCACATGACCTTTTCCAGACTCAATACTAGACAAGCTCCAGGTCATGCTGTGCAGAAGCTTAAGATGTTAGTATCCCACCGGTCTGTTCTTGCCCAACAACAAAGTCAGTAAAAGGGCAAAGCTGACCAACTAAGAAGTTTGGCTGCTTAGCATTAGCCCACCACCACTGGTGATGTAAGCCCTGAGATTTCCTGCTGATGCAGCTGAGGTGCAGACACATGTTCCCATTTTGCAGCGGGGGCAGTAACCTCCCAGTTGGAGAAGTCAGCTACAGACTCCAAATTGCTGCCTATAAATTCATTACAGGTGTTCTTTCAATGTTGTAGCAAAAATCCTCAAGTTAACAAAATGATCTTGCAAAGAAATTTTCAGACTGCATAGTGTCATACTAAAAAGTGTAACCATTGACTTTCAGTATTATACCACCACTTTGAAGTCAGTTGGATGATTCTCACAAAAGGTCAAATGCACAAATCTGAGACTTGCCAGGATTTATTTTAGGTATTTATGCTCTATGGAACAGAATTACCAATACCTGCTTTCCAAGATATAATTTTGCTCTTTGGATTGCACAGGATATAATAATGAATGGAAAAATACAGTTTGTTTCTATCCCAGGATTTATCCCTGCTCAATTCAACCTTGTTTTGCTCTTCAGACAAAGTGATAACTTGAAGAGAAATGACCAGAGCTCTTGGAGCAGAGTAATGCCATCTCAAACAATCCTCTTTCAGACCTTGGCATGCCCCTTCTCCTGTATTCTCTCCTGAATTCAGCAGGAGGCTTCCAGTGTGACAACTGATCTACTCGACTTCCTACTGAACAAGCCAGAGCTTTATATTGGATAAGCCACTTTAAAGGTAGCTGTGAGGAGCCTGCCAGCCATGAGCTGCATGCAGATGAAAGTGAATAATGCAACATGCAGCATGCAGCAATATTCTGCCAGTTCTGATTCCATCTACACAACAAATACTCATCATGTGCACATAGACGGCAACCGAATCAATTATAATCTTTCAAGAAGGATAAAAACAAAGACCTACGTTTTCAAAGCAAATGTCACCAAAACAGCTAAAAAAGACAAAAGCTAGATAAAAATATGAATAGAAATATGAATAGAAAAGATCTCTTGATTACTCTTCTCATTGTAAACTGCATGGTGAGGGTTTTTTTTTCTCCTGTTTGAAGGGTCACAATAAAAAGTCTGAAGTAAAAACCATGTTTAAGTTTTCATCTTTGAAAGAGTCTACTCTTGGTAAGAAAAGAGCGATAATATTTTAACACACAGGGATCAAACTAGCAGTGCCACTCACTATCAGAAAGTAAAATTCATTTGAAGCTTGCTATTTTCAAGCTTTCTTGCCCTGAAGAATAATGAGCTTTCTAGTGAAGCTACAGAAAGTAAATATTTCCTAATAAAAACACAGAAATGTCAGATGTCTGCTTCCTGGTGGGGAAAAACAATGCACTGGCCCATGTTTACTGTTTTTCTCTTATTTCTGAAAGACGAGTTCCTTCGACATATAGTGACAGTACAGCTTCTACCACTCAAATACATTTAACAATTGAGATGCAGAATACAGATATAAAGTAAATGTTTAATCTAAACTCTCACAGGAATAAAGTATAGATACAGAATGCACAACCAAACATCTAAGACCTGCCAAATTAAAAAAAAAAAAAAAAAAAAAAAATGAGATACACATTGAGTCTCACAATCTTTTTATTATGTAGTATATTTAGTGGTGCTGCAAACTGCTTATACTGAAAAAAAAAAAAGAAATCTATATTTTATCTTCAAGATTTCATTCTCACTTACCTAGATCAAAACAAAAAAGCAGACATATATGCCAAAGCACAATTAAACAATTAACTCAGTTCACACTTTCTACACATTCCCTGCTCCCAGAGCAATTTCTTCAGCAGTTGATAGCACCCTCTTTGGCTTGTGAAACAAATTAAGGTGCTGCTTCAGAGGGAACCAAGACCACCTCCAGGTTGGTGGTTATATGAAGGCCTTGTGCCTCACAGTGGTCATGTCCATCTCAGATGAAAAGTTTGTCTTAGCTTTCAGGAAAATTTATTGTAGTCCTGTTTAAATGCTGTTAGTTGCTAATTTTATTCAGTGTGGAAGTGAACAGAAGTAGTCAAGTTGTTGTTTGAGTGTACTATTAATAGGCTGTCAATCAACATTTCTGCAATTCTAATCTAAATATGATACCAAAAAAAAAAAGTAAAGTTTAGATATTATCACAATCATTATGCATTAAGTTTATTAATGAGACAGGGAAAGTATGAATGTCCTTTTCATAATTTAAGACGAAGCTGAAAATAGCCAATTTTTACCACTACACTTGGTTATTGATGAAATACTGCACTGCTGTGAGAAAAAAACAGAAGTCAGACAAGTTTGAACTCTTTTCCACCAAACACCACCTCCCTTTGCAAAGGCATTTTCAAGATGATCAGATACGTCTAAAAATCTTTCCACAAATTGAAATAGTTGGTTTTTTTCTCAGTTTCAGTAGATTTCTGTAGTCCGTCAGGCAGGATATGGCAGTGAATCATAGTCTTACAATGTGAAAAATAAAAAGTAAGTCACAAAGAAGACTAGAGCAGACACGCATTTTGAAAAATGCCTTTCATTATGCTGTTTTTCTCTGATCTTTATTATATTTGCCTACATCTCAACAAAAGCCACAGAAATATGTGAAGTAATATGAATTCATGATGAAGGAAGTGAAGGGAGATGAGTGAATTTAGCTGTTGCTGTTCACAACTGCAAAGAACAGCACCCTTTCCTCCCTATTCAGTGCCTCTCTGGAATGGAAAAATCTGTGTCTAATTTTCGATTTACCTTCAGTGGTAGATTAGAAAACATTCCCATGTGGAACCGTAAATCTTTGTGTGCACTCCTTAAGAAAGCTAAGATTTTTGGTTTCTTTCAAAAATGAGTTACCCAAGATTATAGTACAGAGAATTGATTTTGTCACATTCTAGTAAGTGCCTAATCTGCAGTATTTACAGATTGAGTAACAGGAATGATCACATTTCAAAATAATGATGAGTGGGAGTTCCTAAATTAATCAAATGTTCATCTTCATGAAATTATTTTGTACGTTATAGCTTGCTAGCACTGCCAAAGGCTGCTTCTTTTCTCAAAGGCATCACACACTCTCCCGTTCCAGCAGAAAATTATAAGATTTCCTTGCACATAAGGAAGGGTCACTGTGCAATTTCCTTTTACCATAATTTGAAATCCCACAAATATAATTTCTCATCATACTCTAGGGAACATGACAGTTTTGGTAAAGTCCAAATAAAAGGTAGAGTTGAAAAAGAAAAACAACCACCACCACCACTAATTTCTGCAAATCAGATTTCTGTGTTTTCTCCTAAAAAGGCAGTAACTACCACCAGGCTAGTTTTATATATTTGGGTTTTAATGAAAAAAACAAAGTTGTACAAATACCCTGAGAATATTTTGGGTCACAATGATATTTAACATTCTTCCCAAACCCACACATTTAATTTTGGAATCATACTCCCTATACATTAAATTTTCTTTGCTTGTCTACTGAAGTGTAAGAATTACATAGTCACTCTAAAGCTCAAGTTATCACTATGCATAGATTTTAGTAATACTAATTCATAAGAAGCTTTAGCTTACATTCACAAATTTACAAGGAAGCCCCTTATCTATTTTTGAATGTCTGTCCTGAAAGACCCAAATACTAAGTTTCAGTAACACTTTACAAGCACCAGAAGTTGTTAATTCTAAAATATTTCCAAATAAGTCACTATTTCTAGTGAGTATATCACTACAACAATCAGAACTCCCCTGGGCAAGAGGGTTACACTGATTTGGTTATCAGAAACTCCATATTTGGCAGGTTAAAACTCAAAGAGAAGGTACAACACAGCAAATATGGCCAGGTATCAAACTGGAGGACAGAGTGTCCTGTGCAGATTTTTTGTTCTTCTTAAAGGAACAAGGATGATCATGTAACAAAGTCAAAAGATATTAGTGAATACATACATACTGGGCATCTTAAGTCTTTTGAACACACAGGAAAGTACATGTTCTAGAAAATACTAGTGCAGCTCATCCTGTCTAAGGCACATATATGCTGCTGTCAGCTATTTTGGCATACAAAGGCTCTGAATGCCTTTTCTCAGAAATCATGTTTATTAGAATAATTGTGCAACAATTGTGCTGTTGGGCAGTGGGGTAATTTCTGTGTGTTAGGGTTGCAGCACTGTTTCTGGAAAAATCTTGCATTTTTCCCGAATGTATACTACATACCACACAGAGAAATGTGATCTGTGTCCAGTCAGTGGGAGAGTGGGTTCTATGGCATTTCCTCCTGTCCTGGTCTCTTCAGCAGGGAAGTGGGAACACACTGCAACTTCATTCATACCTGTGTGTGGATTTCCTCCTGAAAGAATCAGGGCAACCAAGAGGATTGCTGTATGGGTAGGTCTCAACCCAAAGAAATGCACCAAGAATTTAAAACTGAAAGCATGTCACAGAACATACTTCTCTTTAGGATCCTGTGATTCCATGCCTATTTTGCACACATTCCTAACGTGGGAAGGATGTTGGTCATATGTATCTTTTTTGCTTTAGAATTGTGCTGGGAGCCATGCGCAATAATTAAATTGTCACTTATACCTGACGACAGTTGCTTAAAATAGGAGATAAAGTGGACTTCCGGCAAGTAGGCTAAGTTATAGTCATGCCTGTACATTTGTGAGACCTTTCAAGCAGCATAAGTTTTTCTGCAGTTGCTTTGCATCATCGATTCTTACATACAGAAATCAAGAAAACCAGCTATATTTCTAAATATTCCATCCAGAACTATTCTGTCCAGAAACCTCCATCTTTGGAGGAAGACTGAATTGCTAATGACACATGTTAGCTTTATTTGTCCTTTAACTCATGTTTCATCTAGCTCTTCCTATTTGCTTTGTTAGTTGCACCTCCTGCAATGAATACTAGTTCAGATTACCTCAGGGTTTTCCCTGGTCAATAATTTGCATAGGTATGTCAGTTGTTTTGTGGACCTTTAGACCCTGTTTACAATGTTCAGTCTTTCAAGTAGAACCCAAAAATTTGCAGAAACATGTTTCAGACCCATAGTTTAGGAGACTGTAAAACTACCAAGAGTCCGTACGTGAGAAGTGAGAGTGACACCAACAATAATGACAATGAGCTTCACAGTAATATGATGCCAATATTTTTCTTGATGCAAGTATATATAACCTCTGGATCGTAGAATTATGTTCCATCCATGTTACTCCCGCTTTACAGTTTTGTATGGGACAGTTAGTCAATGGTATATAAACCACTAAAATGAGTGAAAGTCAAATATTCAGGAAATTGATGGCATCTCATGCTACACAGTGAGGATAAATGATCTTTCTGCAGGGTTTCAGGAGTTCCCAAGTCATTTTGTACCTAATATGGACTATTTAATTGATGGAAGTATTCAATTAAAATGTTAAACTTCTGCTTATTTTGTGCACCCTTTCTTGTTTCAGATGAATGAGGGTTAGGAGGAGCACTGCCTACAATATTCAAGACATTTTCTCTGCCCTTCACCTCAATCAACACATCAACATTGTCTGGTCTGTTGTTTCTTTCCTAAAAACTTCTGAGATTCTGTGTGCTCTTTTTTGGCTGTGGCTGAGCTCTGAACTGATCTTTTCGCAGAAAATATTTTCTCCTGTTGTGTTTCAAGGTGCAAGAGCCCATTTCATCCTGACCACAAGTGCACCATACAGAGCGATGCAAAACAGGAGAGTGGGGAGGGGTGATATATACCTCAGGATGGGCAGCTTTTTCATCTCCATGAAGAAGAAGAATCAGTGTGTCAAAAACCCTCCCTGAAGGGAAAAATACTATCTTTATTCTCCTGGCTATGGGGAAGAAAACAGAGCTGGTGTAAAAGCCATGCCTCACTCAGAGGCCGTTCTTCCCACAAAAGACTCCCTCTGCAATGCGATGATTCTGACCACGGTCAAAATTTCTCCTCACCCACTCCAGTGAAAATGTGGGCCCACTCCACTGTTTACTCATGGGATGTTGTGGTGTTACATGACACAGACAGTTTTAGAAACAAAGGATAAAATACTCAGAGCTTCCTTTTCATGTCTCCTTCTTTTGCAACATGTTTCCTTTAGCAGCAGGCAGAGTACAGAAGGATAGAAGATCAGATACAAGAGCCAGGTGATCCCCCTGGCTCTTGACAGGGCTTGCGTTGTCATTGCAGGCACCCGTGAGTGACTGAATGCCTGGCATTTCAGAAAAAAGCCTGACTCTTATTTTCTTTCCTTGCATTTGAAGGAACTTCACAGTATTTGACAGGTCTTAAAACTGTGCATATCTGCTGCCATGTAAGAAGCTTGCCTCTAATTTAGATAGATACAGCAGATAAATATTACCTCAGTAGGGTTTACTAAAAGTCTTTCTTAAATCAACAGCTATGCAGTGTAGTTAAAACTATATGCATGCAGAGCAGTTTTAGGCTTTTTGACATCTTCACAAAGCCAGTGGTGGATACCCATTTTCAGACTCTGAGAATGATTACATGATATCTTGGCAGGCCAAGATGACAGTATGCAGCTGGTAAGCTGTTTTGAGCTGTCATAATAGGTAGTGTTTGAAAAGGAAAAAAACAAAGGCTTGCTTTAATGAGGCCTACAGCAGCAGCAAACTGGAGTTATAAACACATTTGCTGCTATTCTGAAATTTTCAGTGAACTTTTTTCATACTTTACATTCCTTTTTTAAACACATTTTGCTGTCTGCCTTTATAACTTCAGCCACTGCTGTGTGCCGTCTTGTGTAAAACTTGCTGGGAGAGATTTAAGGGTTATTTTTTGTTTGTTTGTTTTTGGGGTGTTCTTTTTTATCTTTATCCCATGTCTCCTTTGAATTTTTCCTTGAAGAAAGAAACTGTTTCCTCTAAATACAACCATTTGGTGGAGTGTAAAAGTGTTAATTGGGGCATTTATTTACTCTGCCGAATTAAATTCCACAGTGATTCTACACAGAGCTTCAGCAAATCCAGTACTTTTTCTTCTGAAAGCCTATGCAGGTGGCGTCAGTACTGGATATTCTGTTTACAAATCATTAATGAAGTGATTGTGGCTTTTTTCATTTGCTCACACTTTTGAACTGCTCAGAGCGACACATTCCTAAATAGGGAACACAAGAGCAGAGAGAAGCACACAATAGCCTTATTATGGGGGCCACACAAACACTGGTAGTGCTGAGGGTTTATATTAACCCAATCAATTAAAGATGTACGGAAAGAGTTCAGCTAGTAGGAGACTGGGAAAAAACGGTACATAGCAATGAGTTGCTAGGCATGCTAATCTGGACTCTGAAATTTTCGCTTAGTGCTATATCTGAGCTTTCTTCCTGCACAATAAAAGGTCTCTTTCAAAGCTGAGAGTCCTTAGCAGTGCAACCATTGGAAGTCACTGCATTCTCTGAATGAAATAAATGCCTTGCTTTAATTTCTATAAGGCTTGTGTAAATTTCCTTCAGTACTAAACCATTAGAATTCTGCAGGAAAAAATGCATATATTAGGCTATACTGTATCCCTATTGTGCACTAAACATCAGCTCATGCTACTGATATGGAGTTTAAAAGCTTAAATAAAGTGCTGAGCTCCTGCTGGGCAAACAAGCTGAACTGGCCCAATGAAGTAACCTTTTTGTTAAGAATTCTCATTTGAATAAACAGCATGGTAGAACTGCTGAATGCAGATGGCTTAAGTGTTCGGGTTCTGGAAGAAAAAATAAGTCTTAGTAGTTTTAGTGTTTCATGAACTAAATAATATTTTCCGAAGGTCAAGTTCCCCAGTTTCTCACAGATTGCATGGTAGAAATAAAAAGAGTTAGTAGTTAACTGGCTCATTTTGAAGACTGAATCAAGGTGAAACAAATACACAGATTTTATTCTGTAATTCTCCTATTACATGTTTCTCTGTGTGAAGACACATGCATACATACATGCATACAGAAAAAGATGGCTCCAAAAGCTACAGAAAGTCTCCAAAGAGTAAATGAAAGTTCACTGCTTAGGTTTTGCATTATTTTTGTGTTCTGCACTCATCTGTGATACTTTTTGAATTAAAGGCAATATCATGAGCCTACAAAGAGATGTGAAAGACTTAGCAGAGCACATTGTCTGTCTTGGAATAGATGCTCTGCTTCAACTTTTATTGCATTCCCTATCATTTTCTAGGTAGATATTTTCCTTCCTGTCTGTAGAACGCTGGTTCTGTTTGCATCCTTTATCTCTGAAAGTGAGCAGGTGGTGGGAAACTGTTCTGGTCATGCAAAGAGCTCATAGTGCCATCTTACATGGAATATAACAACAGAGAGACACAAACATTACTTTGGGATACCATTTAATGGGATAACATTATGAAAATGAAATGAAGAGTTGACTGCGTTCAGTTGTCCAATAGATATCCTACTCTCTGCATCTATTATTGGAGGTAAAAAAGCTGTTAACTGCTGCGTGAAGAATCAACCAGCTATTTCTACAGGCTTTTTCCTCCCATGCTGTAAGAACCGCACTGGTGTTAATTGTTACTGTTGAATATCTATTTTTCTTGAGGAGATATTTCTCTGATCTGAGATAGTCTGAACTGAAGCTTGTGCAAGACAGTGTTGAAGATGTTAAGATGATACTTTAGCTTCACCAAGTTATTAATGGGTAAATATTAAACAATAAAAATATCTGTCAAAGACCTGTCTTTAAAAGGGTCTACTGAATACAAACAATGTCTTGTACTGAAAAAAAAAAAGAGGGAGGAATTGTCAGAAGTTGTGGAGAAGTGAGGGAAAATTGCCAAGAGTCAATCAGGTACTATGATTATATTTATATCAGGAAAGACTCTAATAATCAACATCTGTAAAACCAGACATCTGTGTGCTGGAAAAGAAGAATGGGCACTGTGCACGAAAATTAAGACATAACTTTCCTTTAGCTGCTTTGTTGCTGTTTGGTTCCATAAAGGTAAGGCAAATTTCTACTGTGTTGTGAATAGCACTAGTCTTTATTCAACTGTTACCTTTCTGCTGATCTCATAGGTCTTTAAAGAGTTCTGTAGGTTTATATATTAGAACTACATATGAAGTATTTTTTTTTCTCTCATATTGTACAAAAAAAATACATAAGCATTAATTGCAGTTTTTGTACTGCATGTACAGAGAAGTTATGTCTCTAGCCACTTGGAAGAGTCTGCAAGCAGGCAAAGATCTCTGATGCCAGAAGAAAAACTTCCGACAAAAATTCTATGTTGATTTTTCTCATGAAAATCCAATATTTTATGGTGAATTCTTGGTGATATTTTTCAGTTGAAGGCCACTATTGAAGACTACTGTGCACAAAAGCAGAACAATAAATTTCTAACAGTCACCATTACAAGTATATTTTGTAGCAAGAGCAAAAATGTCATAATATAAATACCCATGTATTATTTTCTAAAAAAATTATTAACTTCTATTGTAAACTTTGAAGAATAAGTGCATCCCATATATAATTTTGTTGGACTTTGTCATATTTCTACTCAGAAATAGAAAACCTAACACGATGTTTATGGAGTTTTATTTGTATTGAGAAGATGTTAATGTACCTTTCTACGTAGCTTGTCTCAAGTTCCTACTGTAAAAATAATTCAAAACCTAAAAAAAAAAAAAAAAAAAGAGGAAAACAAAGAAAGAGGGCTGAATAGTTTAAACTAGTAAAATAGTTAGTAGTCAGTTGGAACTCTTCTGCAACATGTCTTAAGTGGAAATTTGATGATTATCAGAGATAGAACTGTTACAGTTCAAATAAATACAAGTTTACCATCATTAAGTAGTAAAGTAGATATTCAAGATGTTAAAATGGATTATATTACTGTATGCCAGGTACATTTTTTGAAAGAAAATTACATGGGAAATGAGTATTTGAAAAAGTGGATTCCAGGAAAAACTCTTGGCTTTTTCTTTCAGTTTTTCTTTTTTCACCTCAGGGTTAGAGTTCCTTAACTTTTTAAAATTATTTTTCTAATATGAAAAACAAAACCTGGAGTTTAGTTCTCCAGGTCTGGGGCACAACAGTGCTGGTAAAAACAGAGGTGAAAAAAGCGTTGACAACCTCTGACTTTTCAGCATTGTTGGTTACTATCTCACCTCTCCTGCTCAACAGTGGGCCAGTATTTTCTTTTTATTTTGGCTTGTTGTTTATATATCTGAAGAACCCTTTTTTGTAGTTTTTGACATCTCTGGCCAGTTTAAATTCTGGCTGAGATTTCCTTTTCTGACTGCATCTCTGCATGCCCTGGCAATCCCTTTGTAGTTCTTAATGGGTATTCATCTGCTTTTCCATCTCTGGTACACTTCTCTTTGGTTTTGAGCAGGCTAAGAAGCTCACCATTAAGCCAAGGGGGTCTCTTGTTCTTGCCTACTTGCCTTACGTTTAAAGGGGGTGAACTGTTTTCGTGCTTCCACAAAAACATTCTTGAAAAACTCCCAGCAATTGCTAGCTCCTTTATCCTCCATGGCAGCTTTCCATGGAATCCATGCCACCAACAACTGAGCTCTCAGCGAGCTGAAGTTTGCTCTTCTAAAATCTAAAAACCAAAGCCTTTATCTTAGTACTAACCTTCAGCTTGCTCAGCAAGATCCCAAACTCCACAATATTGTGATCACTGCAGCCAAGCCTATCACTAACTGAGGTACAAAGCAGGTTTTCTTGATTTGTGAGTAGCAAGTCCAGTAGTGCCTCATACCTGGTTAGCACATCTAACATTTGTATGAGGAGGCAGTCCTCTACACATTCCAGGAACTTGATGAATGATGTATGAGTTGCTCTGTTGTTTTTCTAAAAAATGTCTGGGTAGTTGAAGTCACCCATAAAAAAGCAGGTTCTGTTGACTAGAAGCTTGTTTAAGCGATCCAAGTATGCTTCATTGACCTTACTGTCTTTGTTGGGAGGTCAGTAGCAGATGCCTACTCTAAGATCTTCCTTGGAGACCATCTCTCTGATCTTGACCCAGAGGCATTTGATAGGGGTCACTGTAGCTGACTTCTATATATTCAAGGTTCTCCTTAACACAGGGTGTGACTCCTCCTCCTCTTCTTCCCTGCCTGTCTTTACAAAGTAGACTATAGACATCCATCATATGAGTTGTCTCACCACCTTCCAGTTATCCCTATGAGATCATAAATTTCTGGCCAGATGCAGAGCTCCACTTCCTCCTGTTTGCTTCCCAGGCTGCATGCATTGGTACAGATACACTTGAGGTGGTTGGTCTTCTGGTTCTCATCTTGGGAGGAAGCTAAGGAACATTTGTTGCTACTCCTGTTGCCCTGGCTTATTTCCCCAGTTGGTTGCAATGGCATGAGCGTTACCGCTTTGGACCTCACTCTTCAAGTCCTTCAGGTTAAAACCTAACTCATCAAGTTGGCCAGCCTGCTGGCATACCTTTGGCTACTCAGTCTACTGCAAAAGTCTTTCTAAACACTGTTCTGCCTGTCTTCTCTCCTGAAATGAAGACAGCCTCGCTCCTTCAAATCGCAACCTACCTTCATCCTGGTACGGCATGCTGTGATTTTGCTGGCATACTTCATCCAGAAGTCTGTGTTCTCTGCACTTTACTATGATTACACTTTCCAGTTAAACAGCACAAGACACATCTTAGATCTTCTGCCTTTTTACCTGTGCCTAGTCAGGGAGCAGATGTATACAATCGTTCTCTTCCTCCTCCTCCTCCAAGTTCAGAATGTACATTTTTTGAAATTTGGGCTCACATTGCATTTTCTTTAAAAGCCAGTAGTTCGAAAGGCCTACAAAAGGACATCTAGTGTTGCAGGGCAGAACATAGACTGTTGATAGTCACTCTTACCTTCCCCTAGCTCTGGAAGAATGTATACCTGCTACACTTGAATTATAGAGGCACACACTGGAGCGCGGTTTGAAGCTCAAGTATTTTCTCTCTCAGGTGAAAGTCCTAACCAGTGGGCAATAACCTTCCTTATGAATGTTCCCTTACCTGGTAGCCAAGGCACTCGTTTTGACAGATGTAAATTGAAACTCTACATTATACCCAAGTCCCTGAGTTACTATATGTAGGCTGGTATATGACTGCCTCCATTATAAGACTAAAGAGCATTAGATTTGAGATACAATGCATCTTCTTTGGCATTTTCCTGCGGACATGTTGGTGACTCTGCTAACAAGGCTTAGCGTCTGAATACCATATTTAGACATTTCATTTGCCTAATGCTGGTGCCTAATTCAGAGCTGTTGACTCTGCTACACATTAAAATACATGTAAAAGCAAGGAACCATGATGCCTAATAAAGCTTTCCTCTCTATTTTCCCCATCTTGTCTAAATATGTTCAAACTAAGAAAGATAATCACTTTAATAACATGTTGGGATATTTCAAGTAATTCAAAGAAATGTAAGAAATGGCTTACATAAGGACAAAGTTTCTGATACTAAGCCTAATTAGAGGGAAAAGATCTGCTATTCAGTACATCATTCATTTTCATAGTCTTCGGTTAAAAATCCTAGTGAGAAGGAAGCGAGAGTTTGATTTTGAGGCTCAAGATGAGAGTGCTGGCATACTCCTTGTTCTAAGAGATGCTTTGACTAGACTGAGTCCTCCAGAAGGTCCTACATGACATGTCTCAGAGCTTCAAAATGATTAACATCTCCTTTTATGTCAAAATTATGATACTGCTATTATCTTTTCCCTTATGTATCTTTTTCTTACTCTTCATCCTGACCTCTATTTTTTAGTTTCTGCTCTGTAAATATGTCCCTCTCGTATAATAATAACACGACCACAAAGACATTGAAGCAAGTAGCCTGGCCATACAAAGGCAGAAAGAGGTTTTCAGATGTCATTGTCTCAAGGACTGAGATACAAAATGCCACTCAGGAGAAAAAGGTCATCTTTCAGAAGGTTTTCCATACTGTTATATACAGCCAGAGAACTGTGTGACAGCAGGACTCTTAGGCAGGGATAGCATTTCTTCTCTCTGGTAAGAATTTTTCACTGTGTGTTGTATGTATCTGGAGAGATATCAATTCCTTGTTGTTGTGAACAATTCTGTATTTCTAACCACTCAACAACACCTCACATTTCTGATTCTTTTTTTGTTGCTCTCCCAAATATGGCTGCTATCCCTTTCCATCAGGCTCTTCGCTGATACATAATGCTAGAATACTTGATCTAACAGGAGCTATAGGCAAAGTAGAATAAATTTAGACCCATGATATGAAAGTGAACAGCATTAATGTGCTACAGAACTTGGGAAAGGTGAAGTATTATTACAATGCTGTTATTATTATCATTGAAGAGAGAGTAAAAAGATAATTTAAAATATGTTAACCTGCAGAAAATGGAAAACTTTCTGAAAATGCTTTATCAGTTATTACTTACTACAAATCAAAGCATTCTACAGCAAAAGTTCACTTACAGACTCCATGCCATCTTAACCTGGAATAAATTTTGGAAAGTGACACCAAAACAATAGTTAATCAAAGTCAAGTGGCCAGGACTGTTATGAGCAGGTTTAGATATCAAAGCAAAAAATGAAACACTTCATAGATCTGGCAGTTTTGCAAGAAGACTCTACAGAATAATTGCCATCTTCTTTTTTTTTCAATCCAGGAAGAGTTTTAACAGGAGAAGAAATAGAGTATCTGATCTCTTCAGAATCATTACTGTGATGACATTTTGCCATATTATTTGTATTGAGATGCTGCAAGGATTCATTACAAATCTTTAAACAAGGCAAAACTTGGGTTCTGTTAAAGACTGAAAACTCTAACTTGTTCTTGAGACTGCAAAGAATTTGGGGAGATACATATCATAAAGAATGAGGACATCATCCTTTCACCTATGAATGAAATTAATAACCTCCTTTAGTACTGATGTTAGTCTACAAGCAGGATAAGACAGAATTTGTTGACAAATTAAAGGCAGTTTGGAGATAAACATGAAAATGTTAAGAGACAAAAATGACTTATGCCTACTAAAAGATTTGGTATCGTGGAAATGCAAGTCAAAATGGTAAATAAAAAACTTCCTTGTTTACATTTCAAATTGACAAAGACATATTCAAATGGTTGATTCATTGAAAAATAATTAATCAATTTGAGTAGTATTGGAATTGTTATTAAAATGTGTTGCAGCACAAAAGCATGGATCTCTTTCCAGTGCAGCAGAGAATTATGTCTGGAAAACTTTAAAAGTAACTTTGCTTTTTCTGTTTGGTTTCATGATGTGAGGCAGAAGGCTTATTGAACTTTCCCTCAGGAGGAAGAGACCAAAAAAAGAACAGGTACAGATGGAAGAAAGAAGTTCAGGAATGTGATAGTGACATGGAAAATGGTAATTTATCTGGACATATTTTTACTGAATCCTGGCAAAAAAATACTTTAATAATGAAATTATAGCAAAGGACTCTGAGGGAGGATTAAACCAATTAATAATGTGAACAGCATGGACTAAACCCTAAATTAATGTAGATACAAAACTACTTTTTCTTCTCATAGTCATTTTAATTCATATGTTGTGAAGAAGAAGAAATTGGAATTATTCATCCAATGAGAAAATAGAAAAAGAGACATGAAGTTGAATGAGAAACAGTTCATTAAGTACTCAACCTAAGCCAGTCTCCCAATCAGCCTTGCAGAAGTTCCTTTACTTGACATACAGGCAGCTCAGTTTTACCAAGTTCTCAGACTTGAGAAGCAATGCTGTTAGACTTTTTGATGTACATCTCTGCCAACATAGGGATTTAGCTTTAAAAGTTGCTTCACGTATTTGACCTTGAAAATTCTCAGCCAAAATTGAGGTGGTCTTTAATATATAACTTGTTCTGGCTGACATCTGTTGCCTGGTGTGAAATTAAGGAGTCAATTTTCTACCACCTTTTTTCTGTGTCTGAAAACTCTATCACTTGTTACCAAGCATCCCATAACTGTGTTTCTAACAAAGATTACACTGATATTTCTGTCCACCTACATGTCCTGCAGGGCTGTTCTGTGGTCTTCCGATCAGTAAAAATGTAATAACATTTTCACATAGTCAATATTTAATTCTATGAATGCAACTGGTAGTTGTAATCTTGGTTATTAACCACACAGTGATTTACGATGAAAGGCAGACAGTGGAGGGGTGCAGAGCACCAGGAAGGTCCTCTGGTGACAATAAAAAAGTTATAAATTTCATAGCTCTGCCTGAGAAATGTATTTATGTCCTATATTAAGAATAGCTTTTTATAAATTTTAATGATCCATGTTATTAATGGTGCTGTCATCATTACTCCCTGTGCAAGACTGCAGTCTTTTTTTTCCTTCTTATACCTTTTCATTCGCTGAGGGTCTTATATTTTTTTTAAAAAAAAGCTCTTATTAGCAGTTTGCCAAAAAATCTTTAAGAGTTATAAGTCTATCTTTGTTTCATTGGACTGCAAAGATTGCAAGGAATATTTTGCATAAAGTTTTATGGCCAAGGCAAAGATTGGGCTAATTGGACAGAAAACAATTGCTTCTCTATCATGTTTACAAAGTCTAAGTCAAAGCATAGGAATAAAACTAACACCATATCAAAAAGAGGAATTAATACATGAAACTTGTTCCTAGATAGTATGCAGTGTTGGGTAACTAGAAGATAGACAGTCATATATCAAAGATACAATATAAATATGTATGGTACCATGGACTCAGTTTACAGTGAGAGAGACAGCAGTCGTATTTACAAAAAAAAAAACAAACAAACAACACAAAAACAAAAACAAAAACAACAAAAAAAACCAACAAAAACAAAGCAAAACAAAACAAAACAACAACCTAAAGAAAACCTCAAACTATGACATTTTGGTTTGTTTTACTTAATTTTAGAATGCTCGGTCACATTTAGCCAAGTTTGTCAAGGCAAGGTAGTCTGTGGCACTGCCTGATATGTAAACAACTTACTCGTTTATCTGATCCTTGTACAAGAATATTAGAAAAACAAAAAAAAGTTTAGGAGTGGACCAAAAGACAAAAGGAAAACAAAACAAAGCAGAAGTAGCACCATTTCAGCTCTGAATATTTCTCATTATTCACCTCTAAAAGTAGAAGCAGACTCCTAGAGCGGTCACTTGCTTTACTTCTCTCAGGGATGGAGGCAGGTTTTTTTAAGACTGTCAGAAGTCAGATGGTAGTCAGCATCCCTCCCACCATAGGAAGACAAAAGAATAAAGGTACACAAACATCTGATTTGTGGACAATGAAGGAAGTGATGGAGTTGTGGCAGATGTGTTCAGTAGCAAAGAAATACAGACATATAGGATTGTGTATGTAACTCATGAGCATAAACTGTGAGTCTCTTCTCCCAAGTAGCAAGTGAGAGGAAATGGCCTCAAGTTGCACCAGGAGAGGTTTAGACTGGATATTAGGAAAAAATTATTCACAGAAAGTGTTTTCAGGCATTAGAACAGGCTGCCCAGGGAAGTGGTGGAGTCACCACCCTAGAGGTATTTAAATGACTCGTAGATGAAGTTCTCAGGGACATGGTCTAGTGCCAGAGTTAAGTTAATGGTTGGACTCTGATCTTGAGGGTCTCTACCAACCAAAATGATTCTATGATCCTATGATTCTCTTCCTTTCTTAAGCAAACTCTGCTAACTATGACGTACTATATACCCCTAAACTCATAAGGAGATTATCTGAAATACAAATGCATTTGTGTTTGCTAGAAACTCCTCTTAAGGAAATCAGCTATTAAACCGAAAGAAGAAGTACAATTCACTTTTAATACAGACTTTTCTAGGATTCTTTTTTTTTTTTTTTTTTTTTTCCTGACAAATAGGACATGCGCAATGTGTAATATATGCTAATGCTTATCTCAACTTCTGACTATTGTTTATAGTAGTGTAATAGGGAAGTTGAATACTATTTTTAGGAGACTGAATAACACTGATAGTGACTACCATGACACAAGCATGATGCCTCAGCTCCTAGTAGTGTCTCAGCAAGATTAAGTGAAAGAAAGACTATAAATTACTAAGGAATAAGTCTGTTGGAATGCGTTTCTAAACTAAACTTTTTATTAAAAAGTTTACCCAAAACTCCAGAAATAGGAAAATTATTGATTCACAAGCAAAGCTAACAGATTTTGGCATCTGTTTGGCTTAGGAAAAAACAAACAAACAAACAATTTTGTTCTTCATGATAAGTCACTTTCAAAACATAATGTTATGCAATGTAAGAATGTTAAATAGTGCTTTTCTGATTCATGAATGAAAAAGCTTTTATTTTAAATTACAGAGTACTCTATTGATTTAAGTAGTGGGCATTCACTCTAACTTTTCCTTAAATGCCTACAAAACAGGAGGATTGCCCTCCAGCTAACAGCATGTCAAAATGTAAGTACATTTCCAGGACATCTGCACTTAGAGAGGCTACTCTCTTATTTTATGGAGTAAGCAGGCAAAAGAACCAGTATCATAGAGGAAAAGGTGATGTGCTACTGCCACTTACCTTGAAGTAAGAGGAAGCAAAGCAAGACAGGAGCAACGATTCAGCAAAAGGAACAGGAATATATCTTGGTGGGAGCAGTTTGTTCCACCTGAGATATTGCATTTTATCTAACTTAAAAAATAATGAAAATATTGGAGTGATTGATACATATTTGAAAACTGAGGGGGGAGGAGCCAACACAAAAGCACTTTCTCAGTTGTAACATCATTTGAATATGTTCTAGAATGAAAGCATCACACTGTGAAAAAAAAAAAAAAATAGAAACGTCAGGGAACCTCACTGTAATTCTAGAAGCCCTGTTTGAAAGCTTCCAGTAGGATTTTTAAAGGCAATACTAGACATAATATCTCAAGGGGAAGCAGGAGGCTTCCAACTCAGTAGAAAGAGAAAGCAAAGAAAAAAATGTGATCAGCAAAAGCTGGCTTGCTAAATGGGAAGCTGCTGGAAGTGCACAGTGGGAAGCATCAAGAACAGTGTGACTTGAGCCCATTTAAGGAATTTTCTAGGAAAAAGGTGAATCTCTGATACTCAAAGCCATAACCTCTTTTTTCCCATCCAGCCCTTTCTTACAAAACATAGGTGTCAGAGGAGGTTGGTGACCCTCTGTTTTGTAACAGCTTTTTGGTTACAACAATGGTTCCTAAACACACTGGTCTTCTGTAAACTATCTCAGTGATCACTAAATCCTTTATCAAGCTTGAGTTTCAAAGACTTCTGCAGCCTGATGCAGAGCCTTACTATGACCTTGTAGTTGGCTAGTGACCAAAGGACCACTTCTGCTGCATAAGAGAATTTAAATCTGCACCTTCCCTCTCCCTTGGCATTTTTGTAACCACCAGTTTGAATATACTGTGTTCCTAGACAGGGATGCTCTGTGTTCCAGCTCACACCAAAGAACATAAGATTTTCTGCTTCTTCTATTGATTCCTCAAAACTACTGCTCATTTGCTCATTCATTTGCTTTTGCCTTCTGCTAACAGAGTCTGAAACAGTGAGGAATATGACTTCTTATTGTCTGCTCTTGCAGAGGAATGCTACTGGCAGCTGTCTTAGGCAGATTACAGCAAAATGATCTATTCAAATCCAGCTCTGGAAGTCTGACTGAATTCTTGCCTTAGCTCTCACCCTTGCAGCCTTCCATATCCTATCTTGTCCTGCCCTCCTGTATCTTTTAAGCTCACTTCCCTTCAGTCCCTTTTCTTTCTTTTTCCTCTTTTATTCCTCTGACTGTTTCCATGTACACTATAACTACCCTAACAGAAATGGAAACAACAAGGCTCTTCACATTTGTCAAATGACTTGTCTGCTGTGGTTTTCTGTGCAATTCTATTTCATTTTATGTGCTTTGTCATTCCAGATAATGACCATTTTTCTGCAAGGAATGTGTCTATATTTGTTAAGAAAGGAGTTACACTATTTTTGGGTACTGCCACAACCTAAATTATTATCATCATCATATTTCTCAAAATAATTGTACAGATACATATATGTATATATAGACAGATAGATATAGATATATATTTTCAACCCCCAAAGGCCCTTCCTTTTTTTATGAGAATGAAAATCTGGAGTGACTTCCAGAAACTACACAAGAAATAGATGAAGAGTGCCAGATCCCACATTGGCAAGTGAAAAAGGACAGCCACAAATCCTCATCCTCCCATTAGAATGACAGAGGACTTTTGAGAACAACTGGACTGAACTACTTACTCATACATGCTGAGGGCTGGGATGAACAAGTACTTATTATTGTTAACATAATGTTTTGGAGTTTTGTTTTCTTTTAAATAAGTAACTGGAAAGAGTAGTGAAAATTACAAATACAAGAACAAACTGACGGTATTAATGAAAGAAAAAAGATCTGGAAAATAAAAAGGCAGCCTGACCACAAAACCTTGTGGTGGTCCAGAAGCACCCAGCAGAATCCTCTTGACATTGGTGGGACCCCTTCAAGCAATAAGAAATGGAAAAGGTTTTTAAACAACCAGTAGACAAACACATCGTCTGTGTGCTCTGCTTACTATAATCTATTTCTTTCTCCGCACTTCTTGCTGAAATCCATTTAAGTCCCAATTCTGCAGATACATGCTTAACATTATGCAACTACTGAGATCCACTGGAGTCTGAAATACTGTATTTTCTGATAAACTAAATTATACACTGTAAAAGCAAGATCAGGACTTGCAGCTATAAGCTCTTTACAGCTGAAATCTAAAATACCAACCCAGCCCTTACAATCTGCATTGACTTAAGGAGCTGGACTAGGATAACTCTCTCAAATTTCATTCCTACTATTTGTAAGTCCTACTTCATCCTAAGATGCATTTTATAAACAAAATAGCAATGAAAAAAAAATGGCTTTTGCGAGGTGTTTAGCATCGTATCTCTAATACCACCCTGCCTGGCTTCCAAGTGCATTTCAGACTTACTGAGAAAATAACTACTGCTTCCACTTTTCTGGTCATACACATGGGACAGCCTTCTTACAGCCCAAACAGTAGAGTTTGAAGATAGAATGATGACTGCAGAGGTACGACAAGACACCCTTCCTTCTACTGTCACAGACCCAGGAAAATAAGAAAGTATAGAGTTCACTGACTACTGTCATTTCATTAATCTTAAATGTCCTGCCAGTATTAACTAGTCTCTGTATAGATCTGTGTAGGAATCGATCAATACATTGGCAGTCCTCCAGTCTATAATCCAGTTCATAATATTATAGTAAAAGTTGTCCCAGGAATTCTTGAGTTTAAATTTAACAGGAGAGCAGGAAAATGCAAAATACACCATTAAAAGTCAAAATTTCTGCTAAATCTATGTGTCTGGGATGTAAAATAACTCTAGTTACATTTCCAAATGACAACTATATGGGAATGTTATTTTATTGCATTTCAATATTTTTTATTGCATCAAGAGTTTTTATTATTTTGCTTACAGAATTTAGGGATGTACCTAACTGTGTGCTAAATTATAAAAATTTTAAACTAGTTAATACATCAGTTCCAGACAGTGACTTCATACAAATAAAATCAGACACTGAGAGTACACCTGAATTCCAGGGCAAATACATTATCTACTGGTTCTTCACGTCTTTTTCCAGTGAAGAGACCTTATTTTGACTTATTTCAAATAAGAATGAACACTTAGCTTTGTTGTAATCATACAACAAGAATCTTTCATCTTTACATAATCTGAATTTTCCAGGAAACACAACAGATGTGCAAAAACAGATCTTAAAAATTGAGTTGTTTTTTTCTTGACTAATTTTTCTCTCTGATATAAATATGCTGTCTTATCATTGAAATAGACATATGCTGACTTTTTAAAGCCTAATCAACATTTTTTATTATTATTACTTAGACAGTCTAAAGCCTTGTAGAACATGCTTGTTCTTTGGAAGCTTCAGTAGGAAAAGAACTGGTGCTTGATTCTGCAAATCTGCTAGGGCAAAAGCACTCAAAAGTTAACACCACAGTTCTACAACCCTAGTCATCCAAAGTGAGGAGGTTGCATTGGCTCAGCAAGGTAATAGTGGCTACTTGCTTCTCAGCTGACATGCATTCTGACCTAGTCGTGTTGCAAGCCACATACAGCCACAGTGAGAAAAAACACTGAGATAAAAAACAATTCTAAACTAGCTATTACAAGCAATCAGTTTAGACTCAAGTCAACCTTGCACTGATCTTAGAAACACTTTGCAGTAAATGAATATGGAGCCTGCTTCAGCTCTCACAGCAGAATAAGGTCTGATCTAATCTCTCAAATCAAGGGATTTGTATGAGTGAAATCAATCACGAAGGCAAAAAGAATCAGTAATGCAGTGTCTAAGAATAAATAAATGATATATTTTTGAGAATGGCCTCAGAAGATACATTATTTTGGCTACACTAAGTACATTAAAACAATAAACACATACACATACTGTTACATCATTCATTAAAACTTGACATCCTTAGATTTTGTAGCAAAGCACAGAATTTGGTGCAACTGTTGCAGGTTTACCTTCTGCTCTTACTAGAACTGCTCACCCAAATATGATCTCTGGAAACTTCAGTTTGCATAGAAATAAAAAAGCTCATGCCCTCAGCAGCCTCATCTCCTCTGAGCATCCTTCAGCTCCTCACAATTCCTACACTGGAAGAAGCCTGAACACATATTGTGCTTACAGAGCAATTATTCACATTTCATTTCAGACTGGGAGCAAAGATTAGCAGGCATGACTATCTGGAGAAAGGGGGTATCAAAAGCCCACCATGTGAATAGAGCACAGGAACAGGGAGAAGCGTTGGCTTGGGAGTCTTGGCCCAGAGTTTCTCCACTGGGTAATGGCTCAGACCTCAGGATGAGGTCAGGTTGTAAGCTAACATTTGTCTGTAGCCAGTGCCAAATAAAATTACTTTTTGAAAGAGGTACCTTTCTTTGCTTTTACATTTTTGTTGTCATTGTTGTTAAAAACAGCCCTTTCTGAGCCTCACCTGTGGGCAAATGATCCCTAGTTATATAAGCCATAATTACTGAAAAAGGAGTCAAACATTAACACATTAGTTTTGCCCATATGGTTTAGCTTTTAAATATTTTCAGATCTCAGAGGCAGGTCTACAGTCCCTGCAATGACAGTAATTTTGCAACTCTATCCATCAGCTCTGCCGTAAGAAGATATTCTGAACTCATCTTGAAGACAGAATACATTTTTTTAGCTTAGCATCACAGTATTTTTCTGCAACGGGCCTTCTCATGTAGAGTAACAATTCTTATTATCAGGGGAACAGAACAACTTTAGAAAGCCTTGTGCTGGATCAGCTACAGCTGAAAAGTTACCGACTGCAAATGTAGCTCCACTTCAGAGTAGAAGAATCTGAATAATATGTAGCTGTGAATATTTTTCTTCACACCAACTCTTTTAGACTTAACTTCTTTCTGCGACTGTTCTATTACAGCAGTTGCAGAAGTGCCTGCATGTCAACTAGAGTGTGAGCAGCAGGAGGACAACTCGTTATAACTGGCAGAAGTAGAGCCCACGGTGACTATCTGAATGCTTTACAATATTCACAAAATGAATGAGGCATTTTTTATCACTATTACTTGCACCTATAATCAAACTACTAGTAAATATGACCAGCTCAAATCTACATAATGGATCCTGTCTATTAATCAAGAGATAATTTGAATACTCAATATATTTATGAGAACATATTGTCTTGATAATTATACCATTTGCTTCCTTGAATTAGATCATATCAGGAAACAAAAAGGTTTGGAACCACTGCCTTCCATGTGGTCTGTATGTGTGTATAAAACAGAGGAAATACTTTAACTGATCTCTGGTATTGCAAGTGTAATTCTTTATCTGTCTTTCCAGTACCATAACAATGATGTAGTTTATCAAAGTATACAAGTAAAGAAAGGAGCTCTTACAACATCATTGGTATGCTACATGTCAGAAATTGTCTTTATTGATCACAAATACTGAGCTAACAGAAATCCAGAAAAAGCTGTCATTTAAAGGCATGTTTAAGCCTTGTAAACATCTCTGAAAAACACCAGTGCCTGATTATGACCACATTTCTATATGAAGTTTTAGGCAATTATCTTAAGAATTTAACAAAAGAATATGAAAACTGGTTTAGTAGGTCAGACCAGAGGTGTCTCAAGGGAACGAGAAATGGATGTGGATGCCTAAGCACAACAGAGTAGTGACTGCACAGTGGTAGTTCCCAAACATATTATTCCAGATTTAAACAATTTGCAACATGAGCCAGAGGTAGTATCCTTGTACTTAACAATCTTCTTCATTTACATTCTCCTTTTCACTCTTTTTCATTGACTCATCTGTTCAACTCTAGAATCCTTGTAAATATTTTAGCACTAATAGCATCTCCAGGTTGAAGTTGCTCAGACTAGATATATGTTGTGAAAATAACACACACATTTTAAGTTGACAGCCCCTAGATCTTGTATTTGAAGATTAAGCAAATAATCAAGCTTTACTGACCCTTTCCAGGGATTCACAGACATCAGTTAAATCTTCTTTCAAGGTTCCCCCTTTCCTCTGAACTGAAGAGACTCTCCCAGTTAAGCTGTTCCTTATGCAGAGTTATTCCCTATATTTGATCTCTTCTGAAATGAGGAGGGGTGTCAGAAAGAATCTGACAGTTCATGGTGTTCAAGACATAGGGCATCTACATGTGTATTTACACAATGCTGTAATTTGTATCTTACCTTGTGTTTTCTTTCTGGTAAGCCCTAACATTTGATTAGGACTCATTGCAGTACTGAGGACTGAGCAGACATTTCACAGAACTATGTCTTAAATCCAAAATCTCCTTCTAGGGTGGTAATGGTCATTCAGAGCAGCTAATTACAGTGTATGCAACATTATGAATTTTCACACCTAAAATCTTCCCTGAGAAGTGAGCAAGAGTCTGAATATTATAACAAGCCCTTCTTTCTAGATCACTTAGATTATTCAAATGGATTCTGGACAATACCTACATTTTTAATTTGTTTATATTTAAGGCATAACTCATCTTCAGAAATCTGCACCTGTTACACAACGTATTTTGGGACTGGCTTTGGTTTGCAAAAGGGTGGTGAGGTGGATAGCAAATTAGCTTAGTATTCCAGTCAACAGTAAAAAAAAAAAAAAAAAGTTAATATAGGAGCATGAGATTTGGGCCTCATTCAGACAAGAGAAGAGTGTGATAGCACGTGTCATGAGAAAATAGAGTATCTTCTGAGTATTCACACAGCGGTTACCATCAGTTATGGAGTACTTATCAACAAGTTCTGCTTTTCAAGCAAATAAACCTGCAGAAGAACACAAGAGGAAAGCACTGTGGAAAAACACAGACTGTATGTTGAATCTTAGCCTGAGTTTTCTCCTGCTAAAATTGGTAAGTCCAAACAAATTCTACAGCACTTGGAAATAATTTCTCTGCATCAGCTACTTTTACAAAGCGTAATACTTGTAGGACAGCATCCAAATTGTAAATAAACTACGTTAGTTCTTTTCCAACATTATTGTTTAAAAATTCTGCATTTGGGCAATATATTTTTAAAATTTGACAGTCTTTATGTGCCTCACATACATGGGGTGATGTATATGCGCCATCTTGTTAAGACACGGGGCAGAAGGTATTTGCCTGTGTTAAATGCATCAACTTTACCAACCTGCACTCAGGACTTTTTCCTGCTATTCTAGCCCTTTGAATAGTTCCAAACCTCTGTTATCTTCTGAAAAATGTCTCAGGTCAAAAATGCAAACATCCTCAAAAGACATCTGAAATAATCATAATAATGATGACAACAAGATAACATGATAAGATTTATTCCTTGCTTAGCAATGGGTTAATATCCCATTTTTCACATAATGAGAAGAACTTCTGAACAGTTCATTGCAAACATTCAAAAACATTTCCCACAACATCACTGCAATACATGGGGCAGAGTACACAACTGTGTTCAGGCTCATTCATTGCTCAAGAACCAGAGAGGAATGAACTAAGGATATGACAGTATTTTTCTTGGACCTAGAATAATTATTGTAGCTGATAATAACTCTTTATTATAATTGCACCTGAGTAATTATCAAGGTCACAGACACATTGAGCGAGTCATTGTATGAACACAGAAAAGCTGCCCCTGTTTTAAACAGCTTACAATTAAATTAAACAAGATATATGAAAATGACAGGAATTAATAAAATTTGAAAACTGAACAGCATGATTGCAACAAATGTCAACCCATGACTGCTCTTCTTGGGGGGAATTGGAGGCTATTAAGCACAGACATGGCATATGGGAAGAAAAGAAGAATGGAAACAGAAAAGTGAGGAACAGTAGTGACTGAATGAAGCTGAGGTGAAGGACATGATATAGTTAGAAATAAATTCAGCAAAAGGCAGGGGTCTTCAAATAAGAACTGTAAAAGGTTTGCTGTAGCTATGTCCACATACGTGTTAGGACACCATAAAGCTGCCCCAAATGGAAATGTCCTAAGCTGATCTACTCTCACACTTCCACATTGGGGCTGTTTGGCCCTGCCCAGCCTGGCACAGCCACACTGCACTCAGAGGGCTCTACAGACTTCTTGGTCTACCCTGTTTATGAAATTCCATCATGCCTCCTGGCAGAAACAAAAAGGAAGGGAAAATACGAGCGAGAAACTGGGATCCATGAGTAGCAGCCTTGCATAACATCCCTTCCACCTGTGCCTGCTATACCCTGCGTTCACTGGGTCACAGGCTGCCTGCACCCACTCACATGCCCATGTCCTTTCTCAAAGGCCAGGTGTGCCCAAAACAAAGGAGCAAATAGTGTCTGTGAGCAATGAAGAGGCTGGGCCAAGTGGTCTGTATTTGTTCAGTTATGTTCATGAAGGGTCAGAAAGGAAATAAGCGAGACACACTGTTTCAGTAATGCCACCCTGCCAAGACTGTCCTTGAGAAAGTCAGCAAAAAGTGCCCAGCTGGCCCCATCTCTAGCATGCAGTGATGTTTATGGCATGGACAGAGACATTTTTAGTGCGAGTAAAGTGCCAAGTTTGCTTCTGCGTCTTGGCCAGCTTCCTGAAAGGCAATTTTTCAGACCAAACTTCTGACATTGAGAAGCCAAGCCTATAACAAAAGCACCAGCTTGAACCTAATCCTTTCAGGGCTGTGGGCTTTGCAATGTCTGAGGGATGTATAGGCTTCACGTTGCAGGATTTTGAATCTTGTATATTGCAAGGATAGTTGTGGAACCTAGAAAGCCCCACTGCTGTTCAGACTTTTTCTGTTTTGTGAGTGTTTTTAAAATTACTGGCTGCTCAAATACACAAATCCAGTCAGGCCAGCATCTACTGATAATGGGACAGAAGGACTGCATGTCTAAGCAGGCACCTGGAAACTCCCCATAGGGTAGCAGGCAGCAGGTACAACAGGATCAGGTAAGCATGCACCAGAAATGTGGATTGGGCCCCAAAAAAGTGAACATTATCTACCTTCACAGACTAAGCAAATTTTAATTGCCTGGCAACATTAGTCAGGATGATCAGCTGTCAGTGCTGGAGCGGAAACTTCAGTGGTGCAAACACTTTGTATATGAAATGCAATGAGCTTAGGTTGGGAGGAGGAGGGCAGTGATGTAGAAGGACTGTTCCTTCCAGCAGCTTTTTGCTTCTCATGATGTGTGGCTGCAATCCATTTCTGCTTCAACCAGGTGCATACATCCTTCCAAGAAATATTGTCCTGGAACCTGTTTATGGTACATCTACTTTGCTGCAGTTGCTGCTGAGTGATGCCCAAGAAGGCACATGTTCACTTCTGAATCTGGAGAAGTGCCATGAAAAACATAACCCCAGATGATTCCAATTTAACTATTTCTAGGTCTCTCAGGACACCTTATCTTCATAATGGGTAATAAACGACTCAAAATTATTCTGACCATGTCTCTGCTCCGTGAAAAAAACCTAAATTCCCTGCATGAATTTAAACAAGGCGAGATTTTCACACAATGGGTAAAAACATGGCCTTCTGAAAATCAACAGTTCTTTTAACAAGCAATCCAAATTTTCATCATATATATCTGTGGTGTTCTATTAAACGGAAAACAAGCTCCACTGAAATTCAGGCTCTAGAAAATAATTCGGGAGGTAATAGTATTAATAGTTGAGAGGATAGCAGAATCTTCTCCATTGTCAAAGGGAAACTTCTTGACAATTTACACATTCCTCCAGCCAATGGTTTGATCTTCTTGACAGAAAGCAATGAACTTTACTTTGAGTGAGAATGAAATACCTCTTGAACACATGTAGACTGATAGAAACTTATATCACATATATTACATCAGACTTCCTCAAGCTGTACACCATGGAGCAGAAACATTCAGCAGGAAACTTTTCATGGTGCATGGAGAGGTGGTTCACCACCGACTGCTGCCTCTGACATGTAACTGCTAAGGTGGATTTGAAGAAGCTGAGAATTAATGGGATGTTTGACTTAACATAAGAAAGAACTGTGAAAGAAAACCCCAAAAATACTACAGAGGAGAAGTCTGTAAGACTAATTCTTGAGCATCTAAAATATTCTATAAAAAAGGCCAGAGAATACTTGTAGGAAAGAAGTTGTTCAAAATGTAATACCTCTAAATGGCTTTTCATTACAGTAATGTCAAGGAGTCTTTTATATGTCTTGATTACCACACAGTCAAGTCTTAATAAAAATAAAACCATAGATTGTGTTACAATGTAGATATTATTATATTTTTTTTACTCAATTCTTAAACTAAAACACAATATTTTTTGCTGTCTTCTTTGCCCCATTAACAAACAATGGCTGTTTTCCTCTCCAGACAAAAACTCACATTGCTCTGAATTGTAAAAACTTGCTTTTCTTGAATAATAATGTTTGACATTACATTATTTTGCCATATCACTTCATAGAATATAAATGGCATAATAATAATAACACATAATAATGGCACAACAATAATAACAATACTATCACTGTCTTCAGATGTCTTCTTTAGTTAAAAAAAAATTACTTTTTTCAGTCAAGATGCAGAATGTGTTTCTTGGGGGGATTTGTTGGGTTTTTTTTTCTTTTTTTCTTTTAATTTCAGATGTTTAGTCTTAGATGGCACTGAATTTAGCAACACATATTCAAGAAACATTTATTGTTTTTGTGAAAACTGAAATACTTTGCATATTTTCTTCAATTATATCAACCACAAACACATGTTATGGGGGTGTGCAGTTATTTGGTTCATTTGTAAACATGGGTAGTAAAATATCTCTATTGCAATACCTCTTTGTGTGCAGAGTTTTCATGTTATTTCTTCCACTGGAGTTTGCTCATTAATCATGGTGACATCTGATACTTTTTTCACTGACATGCGATATACAGTTGTTAAAAAATTTGTTATAGAGCTTAATATTGTCACTTATGATATGTGCAAACTAGAGAGAACCTTCATGGAAAAACTAATATTACAAATATTGATAACAACGGTAGATGTTTTTTTCTCTCACAACAAGTGGAGTCGTCTTTGAAAGCCAAAAAAGTGTTAAATGCAAAGACCACAGACTTTTAAAAATGCGAAATGCATGTGTGCTCAGGAAATTCTTCTCATATAAACTGAAAGTCATTTAAAGGACACTAGATATCTTAAAGGGTGTGAAGAAGCAAAATTTCTGTTCTAAATAGGATAAAGTATGCATACAGAAGTGGAATAATTAATTTAACTAAATATGCTATGTCTTAGAAAAAATTAATGCCAATCACAGTATCAGCTAACATCTGAAGAAAGGGTTGAGGCTATAAACTGTGATTTGATAAGGACATGCCATCCTTCTAGAAAAGAAGTATAAACCATATCTGCAAACAAACAAACTTCAGAGGTCCCAAACCAGACAGTAGGAAACAACCATAAAGGATCAACTCTCAGATTAACCCAGTTTAGATTTCACTTTGACAGGCTCCTCCATATTAAATTTATTATATAATAGCATTACAGGAAACTGAATGCTAAAACATTTGGAGGCAGTGACCTCCTCCAGGGAGCTGAGGTGGACGCAAACCACAAAAAGTTTATGAAAAAAAAAAAGCTCAATGAGTTTAAATGAGCAAAAATAAACTGTCAAAGGAAGCCTCAGGGTCAAAATGGGAAAACCCCTGACTTCTGTATGAGAAGGGCAGAAAGCAAAACAGAAGTAGCCTTTTTTCTATTTCAGTCGAGCTCTGTCACAGATACACTTGGCCACTCCAGAAAGAATTCAGCCCTCCCAGGCTCCTTCAGTGCTGGTGCGACCATGTATTTTAGGTCAGAATCTATTTCCTTGGACACTCATAACAAAATTCAAACTTCTAACAAACATCCAGCTTGTATTTTCTTTGTTTTACACACATCTTAAGGTGTTGCTCTATGAGGAGTATTAGGGATATCTGGGAAATTTAGTACTAGTTTATTTTGTACCTGAAGTCTTTGAAAGTGTCACCAGGAAATTTTGCCTGTTGGAGAAAAGACTGTTTTAATGTATCATGACCAAATGAGGATAGACAGTGCCTGTTAAAGGAGTCAAGAACCTCACAATATTCAGAAAGGCTCAGAGAATCATGTGACTGTGAACTTCAGCAATCTGTCAAGTGAATTGTTTAATCATTATCAATTTTCTTTAGTTAAGACAATAGAACGTAAATAGCCTTTTGTAGAGACCACTTTTTGTTTGTTTGCTTTTTTGGCAAAGAGTATTCATATGTATAAAGAAAGATTTGACTAGAGGCCCAGGAGACGCACATATTTCCTCTATGTAAAATATAAGTTACTGAAGTTGCTAAAAGACTCAAACTAGAATTTTGTCCTTGAATATATATGTCACTGCCGTTTACTTTAATGGGAGGTATGTGCCATATTCCAGTGATCAACCTTGGCATTTGCAGAGAACTCCAGCTAGGAAACCAAATGCTTATTTCATAGACATGCTGCAGTTATTTCTGTTGGAGAGATGGAGACAACACCAGACCATACACGCTCTTTCCATTTTGTCTATTTTAGAAGCATAAGTAGTCTATGACATCCTTGAAGAAGCTGTCCTAATTCTTCCTAGCATAATCTCCTGTCTTAAACTTTCATGGCACCAACTCTTACACCAAAACCTCTGTGAATATCCTGTCATCTTTTTTCTTTTGGGATGATACACTGGCTTTCAGAACACACACATTTCTACGATATAAAGTCAGATGCACTATGTTCCTCAAACATGAAAAATCAGAAGAATCAAAAGTAAAGCTTACGAAAGTCTCTGAAATTTAGTTCTGGAAAAATATTGTGGGGGTTTGTTTGTTTGTTTGTTTTGTGAAAGTTCAGGGTATTTCCCTACTACTCTCTTTATTTTGCCATAAAAATTCTGACTGCATTCATCTTTCTTTATTTCATATTGGTTTAAAGCACCTAAAATATATTTTTTTGTTCATTTTATCAAATTCCATGGTCCATCCAGTTAATATATTAATCTGTTATAGGACACAGAACATAAACAGTCATGTGGGAAGAGACTGGAAAGTAGGCACAAGCAATTCATTTTGAAGGAGAAAGGTTTAATTCCCTGGAGAGAGTATAGCAGGTATTTTGCAAGTGGAGGCATACTATCACTTAAATCCTCAAATACTTTTGTCTATTGTCTTCAAAAGTAGAACATGCATTAGCCCATATTAATTCAACCTCACTGTGACCCACAGCGACATATCACTGTCCTTAATCTTTATAAATGGCTTTTGCACTCTGCACCATCAAAAACTTTCTTTTTGCTGATCAATACAAAGTGTATTTGAAAAGAGCATTATCTGCCTTTGAAAGGCCTTCTGGACAATCAATGGTCTTCAGAAGCAGATGCTGATCAAGCAAGCATAGGCAACATTGTAGAAAGCTAGTAAATATTGATCTCAATTCAGAAAAGGAAATTGCCTTGTAGTTGCAGTGTCTGACTTCATTAGCCTATAAATTTCCTAAACATCTGATTGGCTGATCTGATAAACACTATGGTGCCTTATCACTGATTAGCGAGCTTGTATGAACAACATGTCTTAAAAGTTTTAAGTAGTCACAGCATGAGATTAGTTTTAAACTAAATCTAAAACAAACTTAAATGATGTTGTAAAAAAACCCACAAGTAATACTCATTGTCCATACAATTTCACAGTGGATTGAAGCAACAAAACCAAAAGCCCTGACACTGGCGTATTTTATTCAATTGTACTCATTAATTAAAAATAATAATAATATGCAAAATAATCTGTTTAGGCATTTTTATAAATCAGGGAAACTCCTGAACTCAGGCGGATTGACAAAGTAACAAACTCAATTAATTTATTTGTTTCACAAGATTTTATTGGTAGAACCTGGCATTCTGAGAGCAGAAACTGCATTTTGCAGTAGGCCTAGACCCAACCAGTACAAATCCACTAGTGCAGAGAGAAGGAAAGATGCAATGGAACCTCAGTAGATGATCTAAACTTCCATGTAATGCATTACAATAAAACTTGAATTATTCTAGATTTATGACTTTGTTTATGACAGAAATCTTGTTTAGTACTTCCAAATTGTGAGAGTCTCATAATTAGCTGTCAGAAAACTGCACTGATCGTCATTCTCTAAAAGATATTTTAGCTTACAGTACCACATAAATCACAGAAAGTGTATGGTCCTATCCTGTGTCACTGAAGTCAATAGGACTTAATTGATATTCAGTGGCCTATCTGATCGTTCCTTCAGATTATTGCAGGAAAGGTTGTCCCTCACAAATGTAAGGCAAAAATATACCACTTTCAGGTCTAAAATTCAGAACTACACTGGTAAAAGTGTCACAGATATGTAATCAGCCCTTCTCACTTATCCAGCCAGCCTGCTCACTCTGGATTAAGAACTAATCCCAAAATCTCAGCAGTTACAGGATGGACTGCTTATCTTTGAGCCAGTCACACAATGCTAGGCAATGAGTAACAGGACAATACCAGGACAAATAGTTGTTCTTCATCATGGCTCCTTGCTGGAAGAATGGGTTTGGACTGATGGAGTCTATGAACAAAAGAGATGCAATTACTCAGAAATTTACGCAGCAGAGCAGGGGTGTGAAAGGTGATGGCTGTTCCTCTAGCCCAGCATGCAGGAAGGAGAATTCACTGGCCTTCAGCTCTCTGCAAATAATGTTTATCAAAAAGGCCCAAATGGAGTTTTCACAGAACATGTGTCTTCTACCTAATAGGAAAAATAAATTTGAAATTTAAAGACTACCTCTTGTATCACAAAAGTTTACTCTTTTTTTTATTTTTAACAGACTTACAGATATTAGTTTCCAAATAATTGCAAAAGACCTTCCTTTGGACTCCCAAATAAAGATATATGTCACTACATGAATAAAACTAACTTTAAGATTTTAAATATTATTTAGAACATGAGAAAGGTTGAAGTAAAATTCATTACTTTAAGAATTACTTTGACCCTAGAGTTTAAACCTGAGTTTAATAATAATAATAATAATAATAACAGCAGTAATAATAATGAAAATCCATGCTCTTCTAAACAAGTTCAGAAACAACTTAGAGACAGATTTTCTAGAGTGAGCCTCTAATTTTGTACACATAAATACAGTAATTAGGCACAAAACTGCTCATGTACCATAAAGATCTTATAGCATGGTATTTGGTCTATATCAGGAGGTAAATCTTGGAGGCATTGTGTGATTTTACCGCCACTATATACTTTGGAGGGTGGGAAGAGTATCTTGGACTGTCCACATCATAGCTGAACAATGGATCTGAAATAGGGTTGTTTCTAGAATGCATGTGGAGAATAAAATATGACAGAACAGTATTTCTCACTGTCAGTTTGTGGGCAGTTAAGAAGAGTGCTTGGTTTGGGTTGACAAGCCATATGTGATAAATGATACATAGTTTTGTAGGACTGTATATTCTCAGCAAGAGGTGAAGGCTTTGTCTTATTTTGGAAATGGAGTGGAATAACTTTGTTTCTGCAGAATGGTGGTCTGATGCCAAGGACTATGGGAAGAGTTGTTTGTGAAAATTCACATACACATTGCCACCATAATAACATAAACCACTTTCTAGCATTATTAGCATTATTTTGCAATAATACTCAGAGCCCCCATTGGAATGTAGACCACACTGTGGTCTACATTTCTTCCTGTACTAAGCAAACACATAATGAAATTGCATTCTATACCTAGTGAGAAAGGCTATTGTTGTATCTTTACTGCTGACTCAATATATTAAAAATATATTACCAAAGAAAGGTCCATATAACTGCATTTCCCAACTACACGCTAACATACATGGCTTAATTTATGTCTCCTTTGGTGCTGGTACTCATGACTTACACAATACATGTGAAGGAGGCCCATCAGAAGGCTCGTAAACTATTTTAGAATACTAATCAGTCCCTACACACTACAGCTTTTATGCTGTTTACAGGAGGCTACAAAGGCAGAAGCAAGCTGCAAATGGAAACGTTAGTCCCGTACTGTTACCAGCATCCAGCAAATGCAGTTCTGAGGGAATTATGTGCTTGCTAATCATCAACTATATGACTACACAAATCCTTAAAATAATAGCTGTTAATCAAAAATAGAATAATTCCTATTGCATGTCAACTGCTGCTTCTACCTAAGAGACCCCATCTTTCTAACTAAGCAGCACTATTCGGAAAACCCTTAGTTACCTTGGTGTATTCAGAAGAGCTTGTGCTGCACAGGTCAGAGAGCATCTCCACTGCATCCCAGGTCCTGGCTGTGCTGGAGTGGAGGCACAGGACCAAGGAGGTGACTCCTCAGTTCTCTGGAACTAAAAGGAACAAATACAAGCGAAAAGCATTGCTGTATAAGAACAACTGAGGAGATCGCATCGACTCCAAATACTGGGGTGGCGTTTAAATGATCAGTCACCAACAACATAACCCAAATGAAAAGCTGCAAGACAAAAAAAAAGCTGTTTACAAAAAAATAAAAAGAGAAAAGAATGTCACTTTTGTTTTATGAAATGTAATATGACCATTTTAAGGATAACATCATGTCTGCAAGCTCGTAATTCAGAGTTCTATTCATTTGGTCTTGAACAAAGTGAAAAATGAAGCTCAGCATAGTAACTTTTTGCTTTAAACTAGGCAATGAGAGTCTGATCCCCTGACATAACCGACAAAATCCTCTAGGCTTTTGCAGCTTGGTGGAAACGGCCAAATCTGCATTCAACTTGTTTTTCACATTTCCATCATTGTGCAGAATGAAGCCCTGCAGAACCCAAGGGATGTGTGTTTAGCTGCCATTCTGCAGCGCTTGTAGCATTTTAACTTCAAGCCTCTGGGAAAAAGCCACATACCTATTACTATGGCTTTGGAGTTTAAATTGTTAGTTGATGTGTCCTGTTTATCAAATCCAAAAAGCAGTTTGTGCCTGAAAAATAGACCTGGCCCCGCAAGCAGAAAGGGGTTTTGGCTGGTTGTTTGTTTTTCAAATAAAAGCCTAAAGAAGTGGCAGTCACAAGTAAGTAATCACATATTCGTCCCTCTTGTCTGCCTCTGAGTTATTTTACACTTAAATTGACTCATTGCTGACATTGTACGTTTTGCAAGGTACAGTGCTCACCTATCTGACCTCCTGTATGAAATATGTTTATGAGAGTAAAAAGGAGACAGGCTGACCCATTCTTCATTCAGTGGGGTGTTTGTTTGCTTGTTTGGTCAAAGTTAAAAAAAAAAAATTAAAAAAAAATTTCAATCCCAGAACCCCTTTCCACACTCTTATATAAATCTCATTATATGTAATCAAACAGGAGCAACGTTTTGCAAGTAGAAAGTCATTTCACTTTCCTCTACAGCTGCTATCAAGGAAATATATATGCATTTTATTTATAAAAATATATTTAATTTGATCTTTTTTTGCAGGCAAGTACATTTCAGTAGGTGTGTTGTTGGTGGTTTTCATCAATATATATGAACTGCCATCTATTTATTGCATATCATGTAAAAGAAATTGTACCTGACTTACAGTGCAAAGACGGTTAATATTACTTTTTACATCTAAAGAAAGGCCTTCATAACTTAAAGGATTAACTTTTTTCAGTTTGTTTAAAATGTTGCTTCTTAAAAGAAATCTATTGTTATGAATGAGCTTATGTTGGCCAGCTAGACTGTAATCCAGAGAACAAATGTTTCCTTGTGAACATGAGACAACTTGCAACTTCTATTGCGGTATTTCAAATAATGGAAAGTAATAGTAAAATTGCTGCAATAAACTCAAAGAAAATCTTGATAGGCAAGTCTGTTACACAATATGTATTCCCCTCGCTGTTCCTTCGCTGGTGCCAAAAGCATGTCACTCAGGTAATTTGTTTTAGACCCTTAACAAGAGTTAGAAGCAATTATTATGAAACACTGACACAACAGATCTCACCAACAATTGAAGTTTGACAGCTTGTGAGAAAAGTCTCATGTTTATGTCATTGGAGAGGTGATCCTTGTATGACCTCCTTTTTCACTGCTGTGAATGATAAACTGTCTTTCTCCAGCAGTAGTTCGCTATAGCTGAAGGCCCAAATGTCCTGTACTTGTAAAGAAAATTTTCAGCTGGTTCCCTGAATCAAATAAAGCTGGAAACTTCTTTGGTTCCTTTGACTGATCTAGTTTAGGCTTTATGATATGCTCTGACTGGGTAGGGAGCTAAAACCTAGCAGATATCCACACTCACACTGCGCACTTTGAAAGAGTTATATGTGCAGAACTAATGCACATATACTTTCTGATCAAAAATAGCTTCACTTTTTATTTTCTAAGCAAACTGAAATAACTTGCATGTGAGAGAGGGAGAGAAATAACATGTTAATATCTATTGCAATATATTTATTTGCCTTGTTTCAGAGTAGAGCTTAGAGGGATATTTTACTGCTTTACAATGATTCCAGCAACTGCAAGCACCCAAATCAATCTCTCCTAGTCTACATTTCAGAGACAAGTGGAAGATGATGTGGTAGGCAGGACTAAATACTCATGCTGCAAAAGTTCCTCAAAACCAACCTGAATTGGTCTGAACTGCCACAGAGCAGTGGAACAGAAATAATCTTCAGGAGGAAAGTTTAAAGCTCCCTGTGCACCTGCACTTAGTTTGAAAAGCAACAGACCGTACTTCTTTCTTTGCTGTTAGGTAGCTTTCTTGCTGATGATTATTTCCAAAAAAAAACCCACCATCCAAAAACTTTCTGATGGCTTTATTCATCTCTGTAGTCACATCTTAGTTTCTTAAGGGAGATGAAAGCCACACACATGCTGTATCCCTTCCCTGGTGTACAGCTTGGCTCCACTTCATGCTGCACTCAATGTGAGCCTCGTGAGAAATTCTCTTCTGCCTACTACGAAGCTGCACATTGGCCAAACTACAAGTCTTCCTAAAAGAATACTTTATATTGAGTTTTGATCACTTGGTATCTTAAGCATATGCATGTAGAAGAGCGTACTTTTTTGCTTAATGATTCTAAACAGAATAAGACCTGCTACATGTTTGCCTTACGTTATGAAGTGACTTACAGAACTTCATATTAAAACATTTTTCTTTTCTGTTGCTTTATTTACATTTCCTGCATGCTAGCAGAATAACTCTAGCCCAAAAAAACTGTTCTACTTCAATTAGTATATTATGGAGCTGATAATTTATCACAGCTGTTACTCCACTTGTGTTTTCACAACAATATCAATCTAACCCATGTTTAGCAGTTTTAATAATGGCTACTAATCTCAAACAAAAGGACTTTTTGTTTACATCCATATTTTTCTCGATTTTACTGAAAGGAGAACATGGCAGGAACTTCTTTCTTCCTTTTTATTTCCAGACAGAAGCAAAAGTGAGGTCATCATTAAGAGCAGATGACATTTTTCTGAATCTTAGATGCTCCAAGCAGCATTTTGGTCTCACATCTGCATGCCCTTGGCAATCACTTAACTATTCCTAAAGGAAACAAAAATATGAACAGGGCCAGTTGACACCAGGGCACCACTTATAACATGATAAAATAATTTTTTAAACCAATGTTTAAACTCTGTTTATTTTTCCTCTTGCTAGGATTGCAGATTAGAAGACAGTTTACTTGCAATCTACAGAGAAACCAGCTTTGGTCACATGTAGGACTTCTCAGTAGTACTATAAAAGCATAAATCAATAATAGTAAATGGCTATATTTTTGTCCTAAATATTTACTGCAGCTAGTTGCAGGAAGCAGAACCTTAACTTGGACATATGCCATCAGAATAGATCATTATACGTTAATTGTATAAAAATGGCAGCTAGTAAATAAGTTCAAGAATCCTGTGATTACAGCATGCAATGACTGCATTTCACCACATCTTTAAAATGTGCTTAACACAAGACTGCATCTCAGCTGAGACACAACCTAACCAATACATCAGTCTCAGGTCCTTCTCTACCCGACCTGTGGGAGTGCCTGACCTGCAGGACAGCCAGCCACAGCTTGGATTCTAGCAGGTGGGATGGAGTGAGGAAGTGAAGGACTTCATGCATGTTCCAGAAATGTGTTGGCCTCCTCTGATCTTGCTGTGACACCTGAATATTCGTTAATGGAGCTGGCTTTAAATCAAGTTGTAATTCTGTGATCCTCATCTCTTGGAACAATATGGTTAGTGTGCTTAACACAACCATTCTTGTTCACCCTGAAAAACTAAGCACACATGATATCTATATCCAACACAAGTCTCACTAGATATTTGGGCCATCTGCTAACCAGAGGGGCCTGAACTTGTGGTGTTAACTTCTCTGTCTCCTTTTGTCTACATTGTATGTATGCAAAGCCCTGCTAATTGAATCAGAGAAGGATGGATAAAAGCAACAACAAACTCGAATTAAGGTTTTCTAATAATCTGGGAAGTAATGCTGTGTGCCTGCTGCATCAGGAATTTTCTAAGACAGAGTTGAAAACATATTTCTGACAGAACAGCAAATTGGTGCAAGATATTGTAAAGTAATTTTCACACAAATATCTATTGTGGTACATTTGTGGCAGCCTGGCACACTTCAGTGGCATGTTGAAAAAATAAAACCGGTGTCAGGAATCTGAATACACAGCCCTGTGATTGTTTTTGACATTTAAGATATAAACACAATTTGACCAGGGAATTCCTTGTTGAGTATCCAGCCTTCTGCTAATCTAGGGTCTTGGCTCTCTTACCACTACAGTTTATCACCTCAAAGATCTTTCACAGACGTCCTTCATTGGTCTCTGAAAAAAGCTGCAAAGCCTCAAACTTAGCTGTTGGGATGTCTCTGACAGTGATGGAATACAGATCCATAACTGTGTTACTAAAAATGACTGAACATAGCAATTGTTTTGGTGCAATTAAGATACAACACACCAGTAACTAGTAAGTTCGAGCTCTACAAGTTCATGCAGGCATGATCCCACTATGTTACTGCTTACTCTCCATAACTGATCTCTGATCTGCGCCTCTCAATACGTCTGCTCCTCCCCTCCGATTATTCTTTATTTATTGCCATTGAAACAGACTGGATATCTCAAGGATATGAGGTGTTAAATGTCTTGCTCATCACTGCAAAACAAATGCAGGTTTGAGTGAATCACCGTCATTAACAGAAATGAGAGCGCTCCTAATTGCAAACAATTACTCGACAGGCATTGCTCTTCCCTAAGAAACCTCTGCAGTGCTGACAGTGGAGCGCCGGGCAGCCCTCCCAGACCTCGGTTTCCCATGCGAATGCGGACTTTGCCATGGAATTTGGTGACTTTTATCCAGTTGTTTTAGATAGGTTGGTACATACTCATTCAAATCCTTAGTAAAAATGCCCACAAATGGGACAACTTGTCAGACTTACAGGCATTCTTATCCCACCAGTTGCAGGGTCCAAGTGCTTACACAAACAAACAACACCAAAACAACTCCAAACTGCCTTCTGGGTCCAAATATCTCTCTCCAGAAGTGATATAGATTGACACATCCCAGTCATGCTGTCCTATGGACAAGACAAAGCATCTTGATGTTCCAGGGGCATTAGCAGTCACATATTTATCGCTAATTTAGGTTTCTGTGCGATTTACAGTTTCCCCTTGATCCCAGGTACTTCTTCACATCTGGAAAACTGTATCATAGTATCACATCTGAAAAACAAAAACGTTCTCTATTCTCCTTCCCCCTAAGGATACAAGTCATGATTGCAGACTTTCAAATTCAAGGTTAGAGCAAGGATTGTATTCATCTTGTGCAGCACCTAAACCAGGTGCTAGACACAGTAAAACTTCTGACATTTAGGAGTTAATATAGCTAGTGTGTGTGTATGTGTGTGTGCATGCACTAATTATGGATCACAGCATGCACTAGGATGCTAAGGAAGTTCAAAGAGAATATTAGATCCCTGACTCCAGCTGATGCACAGCTCTGGGGTATAAGAAAAAATATGTGAGCAAATCACACAAGCTTCCTGAGCAGCTAGAAACAAACCTGGAACCCTGCAGGCTATTGTTGGATTTGTAAAATTGACAATAGCCTCTGCAACTTGTAATTCAGCCTTGTTTTCCCTTACTATTAAGATTATTATTTCATTTTACTGAGCTCATGAAAATGCAAGAAGTAGAGGAGAATGCAGAGATTCTCTGCTGGTATTTATGCTATAAAATATTGACCTGTTGACACCTTGCATTAAAATGGATTCATTTTTAGATAGAACATAATAGTTCTATCACCTCTATGTAAGTATTATACACTATTCTAACTAAAGTGCCTTGAAACTGTTTTTTCAGTTCTGTGTATCTAAACTCAGTTTATACAATATTTAGAATACATTTAACATTTAATACACACAGCCCTTTTTCTTTGAAGACAACCAGATCAGGCCATAGAGCTTGTGGCTGTGATGTTGCCTTACAGCAGTTGAGGCAGAGCAGGGCAGCATAGTGAAGGTTAGAAATACATAGTAAATAGCTTTTTCAGTCCTCTAATGCAAACCACAGATTTAAGGCCAAAAGCAAATATTTTGTTGCACCATCCAGTTCATCTTAAAAGAACTTCACACAGTCAGTAACAGGGCAAAGAGATTCATTCCCCAGTTACAGTGGAATAGAGCTCATTTGTAGGGCATCCATTATCAGTCGATCAAAACTGACCCCCTGACTAATAACAAGCCTGACTTGCAACTTGTTTTCACTGTATGCAGCACAATAGCTTGGAGTAACATGTGTTCCAGAAAGACATCCAGTCCTGTGCTGAAGACACCGTGAGAAGGAAAAGCCATCGCTTTACCCCAGTACTCTGTTTCAAGGACTTCTCAGACCTACTGTAAAATTTTGCACTTGATTTCTCAGATGACTGCCTTGCTTCAGCCTCCAGCCATTGGTTCTAATTATACCTCTCTCTACTAGATTAAAGAGCCCTTAGTAGCCTGCACTATCTCTCCTGACGTTACTTTCACAGTGAGATCAAATCACCTCTGACATTCTTAATACGATAAGCAGAATGATCTTTATGTTTCTTGCAGTAAAATGTCTCCTCCTGAGCCTCAAATAACTGCTGTGGGTCTTCCTTCCAATTTTGGACATGCTTTAAAGTGTGGATGCTAAAATTGAGTGCACAGATATACCTACATATTTGTTCATTACTTCGCTGTTATCATATTCAAGGAGCATATTCTCCTTTTTTTTACTCAGCTTTGCCACTCAGATACTCCACTGTCAGGAGTTGCTTCTCAGGATGTAACTCTCCATATTGTAGCTATACACAGTGCTCCTGGACATGTAATTTTGTATGTCCTGTCCCGTCCCCCCATGAATGCATCTTTTTCACTATTGCATCAAGACTTGACTACCTAGCCCCAGCACTATTAATCCCCCCCAATATTTTCAGCTGCAGTTCTGTATGTACTTCCAGATCAAAGTCTTTAATATTACTAGATCTGGAATCTTTTCTAGATACAGTACACTCAAAAATTATCTTCCACTGACATTTTTTGAATTTCGAATTCTGTGTAAGCTATATCCATATCACACAAATCAGGGAGGAGCACTGCCAAAACATGACATGTCCATATTGTAGAGTGCAGCACTAAGCAGAAACCTGGTTATTGCAGATGTCCTGTTGTGGCTGCTAGTTATCACTACCATGTACAACACTCTACTGAGTAGCACACGTATGCTCTTAGTTTGCCTGTGTAGCACTTCATGGAGAGTCCATGGCCTCTCTGGGCAACCTGTTCCAATGAACAACCATCCTTACAGTATTTTTTTTTTTTCTTTTTATGTTTAAGTAGAATTTCCTGTGTTTCAGTTTGTACCCCTGACCTCTTGACCTTTTAGTGGATATCACTGAGAAGAGACTGGCTACATTTTCTTTGCTCCCTTCTATCACACATTGGTAATATTTGCCCATGAGCTTTCACTTCTGAGGTGATCCCACCTCTCTCAGCCTCTCATATGTCAGAGGCTACAATCCCTTCAGCATCTTCATGGCCCCTCACTGACCTTGCTACTGCACATCCAAATTTCTCTTGCACTGGGCAGTCTAGACCCAGACACACCACTCCAGATGTGCTCTCAGCATGGCTGAGGGGAAGAATCAGGAAGAATCAGCACCCTGAACCACTGGTGAAGCTCTCTCTAATGCAGCATGGCTGCTGCTGGCTGCCTTTACCATAAGGGCACACTGCTGGCTTACATTCCACTTGACACCCATCAGCAGCTCTAGGACCTCTTCTGCAAAGCTACTTTCCAGTCATTCACCCCTCAGCCTGTTGGGGTGGGTGCCTGGGGCCCACAGAGAGGGATTGACATTCCCCTTTGTTCAGCCCTGGAGGTTCCTGTTGGCCTGCTTCAACAACCTTGCAAGATCCTACTTAATGACAGTGCAGCCACCTAGTGTATTAGCCACTACTCATCTGCAAATCTGCTAAGGGTACATTCTGTCCCATCATCCTGGTCATTAATGAAGATGTTAAACCATACTGGCCATAGCATCAATGCCTGGAGTAGAGAACTAGTGACAAGATTCCAGCTGGAATTCATGTCTGTGATCTCAACCCTTCAAGCACAACAGCTCAGACTGTTTTCTGTCCAGTTCACTGTCCTTTTATCTGACTGCAAATCATCACTTTGTCAATGAGGAAGCCACAGGTGGAAGTACTGAAAGCCTTACTCAAGTCAAGATAATAGCCACTGCTGCCTGCTCACCCACCAAGATGATTTTCTAATCATAGAAGAGTATTGGGTTGGTGAAGAATGATTTCCCATTCCTAAAGTCATCCTGGCTATTTCCAGTCACCTCTTTCCCTTCTTATGTCCAGAAATACTTCCCAGAATTATTTCTGCATTGTGTTGCACACAAACAGCAAGGCTGACTGGCCTGTAGTTCTCTGGTTCCTCTTTCTTGCCATTCTTGAAGATAAGGATGGCATTTGCTTTCTTCCAGTCATCAGGAAACTCCCTCAGTCACTATGACCTTTCAAAGATAATCCAGAGTGGCCTCACAATGACATCAGACAGCTCTCTCAGCATTTCTGGGTGCATACTACTGGGTCCCACAGACTTGTTTATGTCCAGTTTATTTAAGTGCACACTAAGTTGATCCTCCACCAACAGCAAGGTTTTCTTTCTCCTGACTTTTCCCAATGGCCTCAGGGACCTGGCATTCCTGAAGGCTAATTTTACCAGCAAAGGAGCGAGGCACATAAGGTACTGAGTACCTCAATCTTCTCCATGCCCTTTATTACAAAACACGACTGGAAGCTACAGTATTCAACCATCACAAGGGAAAGAAGTTTGCTCTCTCCTTTTCCTCTTCAATTCATCAACCAAATATGACTTTAGTAAACCAGACTGTCTAACATGCTGGAAATCATGGCATAATAAAGAAAAGCAATCATAATTTAAAATTGTTTTAATTCTGTTGATAATCTGGAATGTTCTTCAAATGTAAGGAAAATGAAAATGGGGAATAGCAGAAAAAAAAATAGAGTGGCATTAGGTAAATTAATCACAGCATTTGGGATGCAATGTTCTGCATTAGAAATCATCACAAAGTTGTGAGGTGATCAGAGGAGAAGAAGGACAGCTGTGCAAACGTAAGCATTTTTTAAAATTAAATACATAATGTCAAGATAAAACAATGAACAAAGTTTATTGCTAGCTTTTGTATTTCTTGTCTTAAACTACTAACACAAGTAAACCCTCACAAGAAAGCATCATGGATTTGAGACTTAGAAATGGTAACACTTTTGAGTAACCCATATTGAAACTGCTGAAATAATAATGGGAATGTCAGAACCACCATATTGATCAGTCAGTTGGCAGAGAATATTGTTCCTCACAATATTGAGAGAATATTGTTCCTCACAAGAGCAGGAGTGGGCACCTGACGGAGAATTAGGAGAGAAAAGCATGAAAGGTTGGACAGTTTCTAGCACGACTGGACTAACCTTCCTTGAATGCATTAAGTTCTTTTAAAATTCTCTGGTTAGAGAGCCCGTAATATCCTTTTCTTGTGTACGTGGTTTAAATCTGCTCTCTGAATAACTTCTTTGGGTGCCTTTCAAACCTTGTGCTGAAATACTGAAAGTTGCTTCCTATTCAGTCTTCTCCAGTTAACTCACAATTTTTTCAATACCTAACATATTTCCTTTTAGTTATCTCTTTTTTCAAAGCTGAAGGGAATAGAGTCTTTACTCACACAGAAGTTGCTCCATTCCTCTGGTCATCCTTTCTTTCCTTCTCTGCTACACAGACCAAAAATATGGCAAAATTCAAATGGAAGGAAGACATAGGGACAGACAAGATGCACCACAAGATGCACATCCTGATTTGTTTTATGTAATCTAAGCAGAATGAAAGAAAACATTTTCAGCGTGGGTTCAGGTGTATTCCACTTTTTCAATTTTGCCTTCTGTCTTTTTGTCTTTATTAATTTTGCAAATAAATTAGTCCATTTGACTGTATTCCCCAATACCCAGGCATGTACATACAGTTGCTGAGAGAAGGGCATTGTTTTCTAAGTCTACCTAAAAGTGTACCGTCTGGCTCTAATTCACTATTCTCCCATGAAGGCCATGGGGAGGATTACATTTCTTTCTTCCCTATTCCCTCTTTCCTAGCTAATGTCTGCTGCTGTCACACACTGCTGATAGCAGCAGAGCGAGATGGGTAAACCAGATCAAAGAGAAATGTCAGCTCCAATTTTTGTCCACAGCATTGTAAAGTAACAAGGAGTTAAACAGAGTCATGCCATTCTTCAGCATTTACATTTCAGAGCTGGTACTTCTTTGCAGTACATCTTGCATTAAACAGCTTCATAATGAGTAAACCCCAAATTCCTTACCCTCCATAGCCTCACCAAGTTCAGAAAGGTCTGAAAGGAGGTAGCATAAGGCTCATTTTGGCTCTGTCCATCAGGACAGACATCCTGGTGATGCAGCCTGCAGCAGCAGCAGCAGCACATGTAGGAAGAATTTCCTTTCCACTGTGGATTACTATTGCAATTCTTGACTCAGCCTTTGTGCAAATTTACTCTGGAAATCAAATGGGAATTTATTGTACAGAACAAATGCAGAATATGCAGCAGCGATTTTCAGATTAGACAACTGAACATAATCAGAGAAGGGAGATTTGCCCTCCCCTTCAGCCAAATCTGCATTCAGCAAAATACTTGCAAAATACTCTGTTAAAAGCAGAATCTATCACCGCGACATTAAAAATGTTACTTGATATTCACACAGTGGATAACTTCAAAAGGAACAGTAAAGGAAAATGAAAACAACCTCAGCACCTACAGTATTTAATGGCAGTGGTACTCAACCTATGGAATTCATTCTTCAGAGGCCTATATAGAGCTTTTATCATGGGTCTGAGTGAGAAATCGTATGACATGCTGGCTCAGTTCTGTTTCTTTTCAGATATTCTGAAAACCTGTTCAATGATATCTTTCACCATTTCCTTCCATTTATGTATGTAAAGTTTATTTTTTCCTTCTTGTAAAAACATACAATCTACCCAATCAATTACCTTGCCCTAAGACACAAATTGCAGAGTGCCTTTGGATTTTCTTAACTGTTTTTGATGAATGCATTCATCCATATTTTTTAATAAAATTGTCACATGCATTTTTGTATTTTTGACTTGTGTGCCTCTTTGTGATTTTAAATGGATCTTTAGCTGTTAAAGGTCGAGTGCCATTGCTCTAAGGGGCATATTTTCATTTCGTTGCAAGAAGAGTTATGCATGCCAATCTTTAATCAAGATGAAAAGTCCTCCTAACGCTTTCTGCTCACAAGCTCAATGCATAGCAAAAGAAACTTAAAACAGAATAAAAGTTGCAAGTTTCAAAAAAAATCTATTTTGATATGTTTTCATCTAGCAAATCATTAATAACTTCATGATTCATTCTGAATGATTTTATTCTCTGAAACCAATGTCACTGTTAACATGAGTAGTTCCTAGAGAAAAGCCTGTGTCACCTTGTCAAAAAATAGTTTTATCATAAGAGGCAACTGATTTTAATAAATAAGATTAGAATGTACTTTATGGTAGCTTCTGATAAAAAATTACAAATGAAATTATGCATATGTGGAACAATTCTAACTTCCAGGAAAAAATAACATCAGATGAAATTCTGGGATGTAATAAAAACTATGTCTTTGAAAGCAGTATTTCTGCCATGCAAAAGCAAAGAAATAGAACCTTGATCAAATCAAGACTACAGTTATATACACTAATGGAGAACGTACCATATAACTATCGTAGGTAACATGTACATGTAAAAGCCTTAATTTATACTGTAGCAGTCCTGTTGATTTAAACAGACCTGAGAACTCAGTTCTGTTTGGTTTTTTGGTTGGTTTTTTTTTTTTCATATTTTACCTTATGTTCATGTCTATAAATGGATCCAATTCCTTATTTACCTAGGAATATTTTATGTACTAGATTCATAATCAAGAAAAAAAAAAAAACACACCTGAAATTCTGGTGGTGTTGCTTAGTTTTGAAAACCCACAGAAATGGGGTAGGTAGCAATACTATTTGCTTTCTCATCCGTCTGATTTGATATCCGTTTTTTTATATGTGAATGATCACAGAAAACACATTTGAAATTTGCTTTGTAGTGTAGGAAAATATGCCAGATTAAAATGCACGGGTTTTTTTGTAAACATTTATAGGAAGAGAACACGGGAAGATTCTGAAAAAGAAAAAGAAGAGAAAAATTGTGTTGAAGTACTGGGGGAAATTTATTTGGACTACTCACCTGGGTTTTTGTCAGATCAGTTTTGTATAATTCCATTTGCAATGGGAAAAATAACAGAACAATTAATGCAAATATTTCTCAGACCTCTTACAATGTTACAGTAAGATCCTCCTTGTTTTGACAGTAAAAACTGTTTTATTATTTGAAATTCATTTTTCAACAGGAATCTTGGGAAAACAGAAGGCAGTGCAGATTTACAAAGATGACTCTTCCAGAGTTGGCTGCCTACAAAAAAACAATTTCTGACAGGTTTTCTGAATTTGTAATTTTGTTCTGGAATAAAGTTACTAATAACAGTGAGGAGAAAATGACTGGGGTTCTTTTCTACCCAGGAAGAGTGGATTGAAACACATTATGAAATTCACTCACTTCAGAGAAGAAATTACACTTTATAGCATAGCAAATATTAAAGTTAGCACAGTGCAAACAATCTTTTTTAGACTGAAAATATTTAAGAAAATTACTATAATATTCCCTCGTAAGAATATCAGTTTTGTTAAATATGCTTAATTGGTGAAGTCTTCCGTATATAACATGTTTCTTAACATTCTTCCTAAATATTTGATATCATGTCATCAAATACAAGAATAGAATTAATTTCCTCTTCGGATGCTTTTGCACTTCTGTGAGAACAAAATGATTTTTTTCAAGTGCCTCACATAGCTTCCGTTGGCTTTAGTTCCCTCTAAACGTTGCCAACTCAAGCTGCACAGATTTAGATCCTTTCTTTTGTACCTGTTATTTTCAGGCTTAACCCTAATTTCAGTGCTACAAAATCCAGAGCTATAAATAATCAGTTCATACTTTAACTGCAGAGGAGCTCTGTTAATCCTTTGAGAGACGCATCTTTACGTGCCTGAACATTTCTTCAATACCTTATTTCCTGTTGTCAAGCTGCGATACCCAACACACAAAACATGCATGCAATAACAAGCAATAAATACCAGCCTCCTAAAACTCTCCCTCTCTCTCTGGTGGGAAATGCATGTGTCCTGACTGGATGTACATGTGTTTTCCCATGTGAGACTCTAACAACAAACAATGCATGTTTGTCACTGACTAATCCAGGCGGTATAGAAGAAGACTTCTGTATCACAAAGCGACAGGCCTAATTTGAGTGACAATCACTTAAGCAGAGCGGCCTTTTAAGTGGCACACTGAAACACCGAGTTCAAAAGTTAAATGTAAAAGTAATGTAAATGCAAAAGTTAAAAATAAGTGAATAGCAATGATAAAACTCACCACAGAGGTTAAAAAAAAAAAAAAAAAAAGAAAACCACCACACACCACAAACCTTAAAATCATTCATCTGATTCATTCATCTGATTCCCAGGATAAGAGCAAATACTAGCTAGAACTTGAATTACAAAGAAAATCCTCATCAAAAATGCTTTCTTACTCTTCAGATACAGTTTTCGTTTTAGTTTCCGTTTTTCTGTATGGGTAATATATTGAATTTGTCCTTTGTTTACATTTCATTGGGGAAGAAACTAGTTTGGCACTCCCGTTCAGGGCAAATACCCTTTTCCACCAAGGCGACCCTGCCGACTTGGCACGCCGTGTTCTTCGGGGCAGGGGGCAAAAGTCACAGGATGAATACAGGCTCTCTGTCTCCCCTTTTCTCACTCCCAGCTCCGGGTTTAATAGCACGTCTCGCACTGTCACAGCCCAGGCGGATCTCATCCCCTCTCCCAGGGCCGGATTCGGGGCGTCGCTGCGCTGCGCGCTGCCCAGAAAGGCCCATTGAACGCGGGGCCGGACCCGCGGAGCCGGGCGAACCTTCAGTGGAGCGCTTGCACCCCCTGCAGCCCGGAGCCCGCACTTCACGGGAACAGAGCGGGGGTGGCGGGAGAGGAAAAAAACACCATAACAACAATACAAAGAAAAAACAAACAAACAGCACCCTTTCATGCCATTCCCTCAAATGATTCCTGTCATCTGAATCAAGTGTTATGAGCTTATACTCTTGTTCTAAATTAATTGCCTGATATACGAGTATTCTTAATTGAGAGAATGGGGTGTGCAGGGGGCCCGCGTTTCCTCGAGGGCCGCCCGCCGGGACCGCGCTCCCGGGACCGAGACTGAGCCCTTGTCGGTGCGGCCCGGGCCCACCCGCCCCGCCGGGCTCCGCGCAGCCTTCGCCGGGCTCCTCCCGGGCAGCCTCCGCCAGCTGACCCAGTGCGGACTAGAGGCAGGTAATAAACAGGAGAGGGCTGATCGTAGATTAATTAACTAATAAATAAATAAAAAACCTAGCATCTAAGTCACTATTAATAAATAAATAAAGACTTGTCAGCCTAAAGCAGGGTTTGTGTGGAAAAAAAACCAAACAAACAACAACAAAAAACAGTCTGGGAAAGACATGATCCTTAAAGAGGCATCTTAGCACAGCAATGGTCACACAAAGGATGGAGCAGCTGATAACAGCAACTCCCACGCTTCCTCACGGTAAATCTAAAATAAGAGGTGTTGGGATATGTTGTCTGCAAATGTGGCACATTTGCAAAGAAACTGCGAGACCCAGTTCAAGGTAAACTTTCTGTAAAGTGACAGTCGCTATCACACACACAGAATACTCCCGCCACTGAGTCCCTCACCTGTGCCAGGTGACAGTGAGAGGTTTGTAATCAGCACTAATTTTAACTAGGGAGCAGGACAGGCTCACTGGTGTTCAACTACAACTTAGCAGCCTCTTTGTAAGCACCCTAAAGCCATTATATCTATACAAAAACTATTTTTGAAGCATTTTGTAACCTCAGCTGCACCGCATAAATCTCATTTAACTCAATTAGCTACAGTCAAGTACTAGAGACTGATATGGATTAAAATAGAGAGTATTTTACAAATACGACATTCAAGTAAAGGAAGCAGAGGGAAGGCCTCCGAATGGAAGGTTTAGTGTAAGGGACAGCTGCTATTTTTAGGCAAGTTAGATTACAGGTGTTTAGTACAGTCTTCCTGTTTGTTCAGGTCACCTCCCATCCTTCACCTGAACAGTGGTCTTCCTACAGTTTTCGTTATATGCATATCCAGTTCTATATGGAGATAAAATTCAGACCAGAATCCCAAATTTATACAGCCAATTAACATAATTAGTATCTCTTATGCAAGCTCAGAACAAATTATTACTCCTGTTTTCTCAAACTAACAGGTTTCCTACCTGTCTGGAAAAAGTCACATTTTACAGAACATATATTATATTTCAGTATCATTCTTCTTTCACTTTGGATTACACCACTTTCATTCAGTTAGCAAGTGTCCTGACCAAATCAGGGTAAATGACAGAAACCAGGTAACGATTTATAAGGTTGTGTTACTAATCCCGTAGGAGTCTTACTTCAGCTGCCGTGCTGAGAAATTACCTCTCAATAGACCCACATCAGAAATACTGAAAATGTGACAGAAAACACCAAGTAAGAGGGCAGAAAAGAACATTTGAAAGGAACGTGTACTGCTAGGATTTCTGGAACTTTAATAGCTTTCCACCTCAATTTTGGCCATCGTGAACTCAAGCTAAGAGAAAAAAAATATATCTTTTTAATGAGTTTTACAACATGCAAGTTGCTTTATAACATATTACATAATGATGTAAGTGCCATAAAGAAGGTTGTGTGCTGCTCTGTAAAACGTATTAGATCATCAATATTTCTGGTTTCGTACTGAGGAATTAGAAATAATGATGAAGATTAGGGTTACAAGAATTAAAAAAATCCTTTGAATTGAACCATTCACTGTCCCCAGGGAAATACTAAGGAATTTGTAGGCTGAGAAAATAGGTAAGTTTATAGGTTCTCCTTAGGTGAAAAAAGTCATGTTAACATCATAAGTTTTATACAAACTTTCCATATGCTGTAGTACCCTCGCTGCTTACCCCCAGCTTTCTTTCCCTCGCACCCTTATTGTGTAGCCCAGTTGGCAACAGATTTATTAAAAATGATCCATCAACTTTTACACAGAAGGAGGTCAAACATCTTTCAGTAGCATGACTCAAACCAGGAATATCCATTTAATCCTCCTGCAAATGACAGGCTGGGAGAGATTGCATCAGTAAGCATAGAGGCAAAGGAGGTTTGCAGGATAGCAATCCCTACACTTCGTACCATGTTTCCTTGGATTCACCCACACTCTGCCCCATGACCCAATGCTGCAGATGTTTTGTAATCCTGGAAAAGAATGCAGAGATCTGGAGACTCTTCACTTCCAAAATTTTTGGTTTGGTTCTTTTTTTCCTGGTACAGACACGTACTTTTCAACTTTTGAAATACTTGTAGGGCTTCTATGTACATTAGTCAATCAACAAGCTAGAATCTTTACTGAATGGGTCTAGCAAGGAGTCTTGTAGAGTTTTTTGGCTGTTTGATTAGAGGAGTTCAATATTTCACTGCTTCTGAAAGGCCAGCTTGACACCTACCTGCCCAAATGCAGCTTCAAATCTGGTACTGAGCAGTTAATAGTACACAGATTTCTATGCTATCTTTTTAAATGGGACTTAAGTTTTAATGATACTGTGCAAAAACTAGACTGAGTAATTCTAAAATTATTGGAAGTTAAAAGAGGGATTAATTAACTGGCTAAATGTAATGATTTTTATCATATAAAACTCAGTATGCATTGACCACCAATTACCACTGTAGGTTCATGAAAGAAACGGTGTCTGTATCTATGCTTCAAAGTCAAGAACCATGGCAAAGCTGTATCAGAAACTATGCTTACTTTTATGCTTAAAAAGCAATCTCTACCACAAAGATATATGTGCATTATTATATAATGAACTGCAGTTTAAGAAGGCATGTCAGGTGTAACACAGCCTGCTAAAATTATGTTTCCATCCCCTTTGGTTTCATTTAAAATAACTATGATTTCCACATTCCTAAGCTTTGTTCAGTGTGTGAAAGTAAATCAACACAGTTTTGGGTTTTTTTTTAATTGCTGATTCATGTGTAAACATGGGGAAAAGAAGTTTAAAGCTCTCAGTCTCTATCAATGAACAAGTAACTCGATCAGGCCTGGTAAGTTTTCCTGTTTTGATAAGGGGCAAAAGTGGCTTTTTGGCATATTTGAAGCACTTTATGTTGTGAGTCTCTAGTATTCATGATGAAGGATGCAAAGAAACTGCAGTAGGTCGAGAAGTCTGACTGGTGCTGTAGAAGCCCAGGCATCTAAAATCATCAAGTTAAAGAAGACCTAAGAGGTACAGAGAAGGAATAAACATTAAGTAAAGAATCAGGGAAATAAATCTCTTTGCTTTCAGCAGGGAGTGCTGTCTCCAGGCTGGTATTAAGCTCAGGAAGATAAGGCTGCTATGGATATATTCCTCATACATAAAAATTAAAGGAAGTAGGAGAGTATTGAAATGACTCTTTAATGTGTAGTGTGATTATAAACTTTGCACCTGGCCTCACAAATTTTCCTCCCATAGGTATTTTGTCTAAATTAAATGCAATATAATAGCTACATACTATACAAGCTTTAACTGTCTAATTTGGGAAGAGTGAAAAATGATGATCATTTAATGTTTATTAAGAGTGAAAACCAACTAGGTCATTAGGCACCTTGAGTGGTTCTCCAAACAGAAGCTATTCCACACCTGTCTTGCTGTTCCTCAATTCTCAACAAAGAAAAAATACGAATAGGTTCTTAGATCTGGAATGATACCAACATTGAGGTGCTAAACTTGTTGCTGACTTCATTAATATTATTTTAGACTTGTTGGTTTTGTTTTTTAATGAAAATTAAAATCAAGATTCCTTAAACCAGTAATATTTTGTCTTGCTACCAAGTAGCTGATAAACAATGTAGGTCAAGAGCAATGCATTATTAAAGTTGGCTGACATGTCGTTTCTCACCTCATGGCTGCAACCACTTTTAAGTATGTACTCTCAGCCACTAAAATCCCAAGGTTATTTATTGATGGTGTTGTGTTTACAGTAGAGCTACACTGAAACTTTTATCAAATCAAGTGGTAGGTTGAGAAAGTTCGTGAGTGAGCTGGGAAGTTCTTGCTCTTGTGATCTTATCCATAAGATAGTATTAAAATGGTTCCAAGTCTTCCCTGTAATTTTTCAGTGAGTTTCAGAAATGCATTGTTATCTCCAGATACGTCAGGATTTAATTTTTTAATATACTCTACTAAGACAGAGATTTTTTAGGGTGAGCTGAATTGCTTCCTTGGGCTCCACTGACTGAGCTGCCTGGACATGGATTCACTAGGGTAGGAGTTTCAGACATCTGAAGCACACATAGACACCTTCTTGTGGATTTTCCTTCCTTCATTTAGGAATCCTAACCCAGATCTGACGCTCACTAGAGGAGCTGCAGAGTAAACTCAGCACGGCTGAAGTTAAACACTCATCTTCTCCGTATGGAAACTGCAGAAACTACAGAAAAGCATCTGAGAACCCAGTCTGACATATGTACATATATTCATGTTGTTCAGACATAATTCATGGAATTTCCCCTGTTATGGATTCTTTCCTTAAAAGACTGCACTGTGCATGGGACATGTTGCATGAAAATAGATTTAGTTCTGTTTCAGGAGAACCAGGAGATGAAATGTGACTCTGAGATCAGTGAATCCTGCAGGTTAAATGGTCACTGTTGTAGACAAGACACCTCCCAGTTTGCCAGCTCCTAATGGTAGCAAGGCAAGTGCTGAAAGAGAAGAACATTTTTGTGAGAGAAAGTATCCCATACCAAAAGAGAAAGGAAATGCAAAGCAGAAAATTCTTAAAACAAATTTCCAGTAATAGCTTTAATAGCTAACCAATTAACGAGTGCATGGAAAAGGTTTTGTTTTTTAGAAAATTGCTTCACCATCTGTGACATAATATGGTACTGCAGAGTTTAGATGGTTTCCATCTCAGTACCAGAACCAAATGTTCTTGGAGACAGGCTGGCTAGACTAGTCAGAAGGGCATCCAGAATGCAATATACATACTTGATGCTTTTAAAGGACCGTTTCACAAAGCTGAAAATAATTACAAAGCATATCAGGCCAGAGGAAGAAATCAAAGAGAAAAATATTAATAGCAGTTTGGAACTGTTTAGGAATGTTTTACTAGATGTCCAAAAAAACACAGTTTCATAATCTGACAGAAAAGGATATGTGGATCAAAAAAAAAAAAAAAAAAAAGCCTGGTTTAGTGGGGAAGTGAAAGCAGCTATAAAGAAAGGGAATCAAAAATAATATAGAATAAAGATGAAAGTAAAAGGGAAGAGAAGTAGAGAGCAATGAATATATACCAGGAACTGTAGAAAACTGAGAGAGAAGCAAAGAATAGAAGAAAAAATAATCACTGACAAAAAGAGTTAAGGTCAAGACAGAAGAGCTTGTCTGAAAGTAGCTTAGGAATAAAGGGAATCCTAGTAAAGGAACAGAGACATTATCAGATGGAAATGGGAGGTGTCTAAATATTAATACAGCAATGCTCTGTATCGTGAGGAGAAACAGGATGAAGTATTAATCATCTCACGAAGGTGACATAGTTTCCATCCCCATAGTAATGAAAGAGAGTATTAGAAGGCCTCTGAACTTGGACATTTTGAGATCAGTAGCTCTAAATAATTTGCTTCCAATAATTTGTAAGCATTAACTTTCTGGATTATTATTGTTGCTTTTCAGTAATTCTTAAAATATTGAGGTTCTCCCGAAGACTAGAAGAAAGACACTGAAGTACTGATATTTAAAAAGGGAAAGTGGGATGATGTCAATAACTGCAGGCCTGCTGTCATGACAATAACACTGGAAAAATATGATGGAATGGCTGATAGGAGACTTGATGTATAAAGAATCAAGAGAGAGTTAAAAAAGCATACTCTCAGTCAATATGGGTATACCAGAAATAGATCTTATCAAGCTAACTTAATATATTTTTAATAAGATTACAAATTTAGTTGCTAAAGATAATCAAGTTGATATAGAGTACTGAGATTTCAGTGAGGCATTCCACTTACTACCACACAACACTTTGATTAAGAAATGAGAGCAATACAAAATCAACATGTAATATATCAAGTGGATTAAAAACTGGCTAACCAGTAGGTCTCAAGAAGTAGTTCTAAGCAGAAATTATTATTAAATGCCTGTGCTTGTGAATGGGGTCTGAAAAAAAAACCCAACTTTATTTTGTTTATATTTTTGTCAGTGATCAAGAAGACAACTTTAAATAGTAACCAACGAAGTTTGCAGATGGCACAACAACAGCAGGTATAGGAGATAACCAAGAAGATAAGTCACTGCTGCAGAACTGTCTGGATTGCTCAGCGATATGAGGTCATTTTAATGTAGCCAGTTGTAAAAACCTACCTGTACTCACAAAGAGTGAAGGATATATTTATGGGATGGGGGACTGTACTGTGTAAAGTGGTAATGATGAAAAGGACTCCTGAGGTGAAGGCAAGGTCAATGGGAGATAATCAGCTGAACAAGAGTTCCCAGTATGATGCTGCACCAAGATGAACAGAAATTTGATAACAGAGCACTCTGGTCTACCAGGCAAAAGTATAATAAGATCAAATGGCTAGAAGTTAAACCTTACTAAATTCAGAGTGAAAAATAAAACACATTTTTAGTAAAGAAAGTGTATATATATATATATATATATATGAATGACTTGCTAAGGGCTGATTCTCTAACATAGAAGGTTTTAAAATTTTGTTTGGTGACTTGCTTTTCATTTTATTAGATTTTTGTTTCCCAGAAAAGAGCCAGATAGAGGTGATTCAGGGGCAGTTAATGTTGCACAAAAGACCATACAAAATCATCCCACCCCGTTACAGAATCACAGAATCGACTGGGTTGGAAAAGACCTCAGAGATCAAGTTCAACCCTTGGTCCAACTCCAGTCTATTTACTAGATCATGGCACTAAGTGCCATTATTTCTGAATTCTATGTGCTCTTGGCTAGTGCTTTCATTCACACTTGTAGCAAAGGTGAGGCTACTGTCATTCAATTCTGATTTACCGGTGTGAGAAGGATTTTTTTCTTGTCAGGTAGTGTAATTAATGCAGCTCTAAATAACCATCACAGTTAATCACAAAGACTTTCTTTTCAAATCTAGTTGGGGATTTGAAGTGTTGTCCATAATGCTTCAGGTGGCATTGCTCTAGCAATTCATTGCCATTTAAATTGAAAAAAGTACTAGAGTTCATAAAAAAGCATTATGGACTCTTTTTTTTTTTTTTTTTCCTCCTTTTTTTCCCTTTTAAAAGCTTTGCACTAGGACTGGGGGGCTTAGCTGGCTTCTTTGTTCTGTTTCTTGGGTTCAAGTCTCTCCCCAGGTGCTTGAAAAACTGTGAACTGTGTAGGTCCTAAGCGCAAGCTTCACAGTGTGCTTGGCTTGGACTGCAGTTCACAAGCCTGTGGTATATGACAGCAGGAGACAATTCACTATCTTCCCCTCCAGCCAGAAAATCCAGGAGACATCTGACTGTGAGCAGTTTTTCCAAGAAATGGTGGTATCTTTCTCTCCAAGAGTGACCAAGTCCCTGCTTCTCCTTAGTTCCCAGGAAAACAGTGACAGCCCTATGTAAAAGACAGCAGTTGAAAATCTTTTAGCAGGACTTCACCTAAAAATTTGAATCAAGATCCAAAATAAGCTTTTCAGATAAGGAATAAAGTTTTAATCAGCCACAAGTACTTTAAGTGTTGTTAAAAATCATGACCTATTTCCCTTATTAGAAAAAAAAAAAGAGGCTGAAAGCATTTCAAAGTCATATTTAAGCCTCCTGCTGACATCGCTGCACTTAAATATGGTGGGGGTTTTATGATGTTACTTGCTTGTGTGTTAAAGAACATTACTGTTGCTCTCCATAGTATATAAAATTAAGAAAACAACTAAAAAATGTTTTGGTTACCTCTCAGACTTGCAAAGAGAAAGCATTAAAAGTGAACAATTTAAAAAATATTTTCTTAGTAGAAACAAAATTAAAGTTGCATTCAATCTGTTATTTCAGCCTGCTATCTCAATATAAGGTGAGGGGAAATTATATTTCTGATCTCTGGAATCAATTCAAATAGGAAAAAAATCTAGAAGGAAAGAAGATAAATAATCCTGAAATGTCAGTTAGCAATCAGATGTGATATAAATGCTGAACAAGATTCTGGGGGTCTAACTGTACCGTGCCTTCCTCTAATACAAATGAAAGGTAATCCACAATTATGGGCTCTAATTATTTAATAAAATGTTTATTTGTCTTTCTAACTCTCTGGGTGAAATTCAATCCCTTGCACTCGCATGGAGCCAGAGTAATTGGGGGTCTATGCAATGGCTGTGTAAAGGGACTGATGAGGTGAAATTTATCCTCCCCAGTCCGGCTTCTCTGCACCGCTCCAGTTCCCCAACCAGCTGCTCTCCCCTGTGCCTTTGCAGCGCCTGGCTGGGAATGGCAGCAGTGATCTCTCCATGCCGTTTATAAGGATTGGAGCTCTTCTTGGTGTTCTGCAAGTGCAGTTTATAACTTCTCTTGCTCTTTCTTGACTGAATGTCTATCCAGAGAAAAAGGTGCTCTGTAGCAAAGCACCTTTTGCAAAGCAGCAAAAAGAACATTTTCCTGATTACACCTTAGTAGATGACACTGATGTGGCAATGGCTTGGAATATCTCTGATTTCCAGGTGTCAGACATAGGGGCAGAGACCTTTTACATTGACTCACAAATGGAAAGGAAAAGATACATCTGAACACAAAGTGTCAGTGATATTTTTGACATGAGTTCCTTCTCCAAATCTGCAAAAGACATAGACTCTTTAGTATATGCATGTGTAAATCAGCATTTATAAATACTTGTAAGAGAAGAAAAAGAGAGTACAAATCTATATGGGCCCCTGTTTTTGCGTGCGTATGTGTGTATTAAAATTGCCAAAGTAACATAGATGGGTTGAATAACAAAGCTGACAATTACCATTCACAGTCTCATGGAAGAGGAGATTTGAATGGAAATCACACCCTTTTACAAGTAAAGTTTTGGTCCATTTTGCTTTAAAATGTGAAAGAATTAAGGCAACATTTTGAAGGCTTTGCTGAAAGTACCGGCCTAAGTAGTCCATTGTGTTATTAAGTCCACAAATTGTAGGACATTCTTGTTATCTTGCAAGACTGAGACTTCCAGAGTCACTGAGCATTTCCTCTTTGACTTCAAAAACCACATATATTATAGCAGCATGTGAACAATGCTATCAGAGTGAACAATAATGTTTCAACCCATGTGGAAGAGTCCTAAATGCACACTATCAGTGCTCCTGCAAATCTCTGACAATGATCTATAAATTTATATTCTGCAACAAATAAAATACTTCTATCAGCCCACAAGAAGAAAACATTCAATTAGACCATTTCTTTTAAAGGAGACTTAAATTTAAAGCTCTTAACATGAATTTCCAAGTCTTCAAAAAATCCTTCTCGCTTCTCTATTAGAAAGAGTAAAAGGAAAAAAAGTGACTGAGTGCTTTGAATAAAGACTTTGAGCAGGGCCTTCTTAGGAAAAGTTGTTTCTTACTGAAAGCCTTGGTGAGTGTCTAATTACTTCCTTTAGAGCCACTTTGAATTGAACTATAAGATTCCAATGTGTATTGAATTTAAATTCTACTTATGGGCTCTGGTTCCTTTGATTCTGCATTTCTAGCAAGGGGAGCTCCTTACACCACATTAATCATAATATATGGAAGGGCTTCTGTGTTTGCTTCTGCAGTGCACTAAGTTGTCCCTGAAGATAAAAAAAATCCCCCTTGGAAGAAAAATCTCATTCTAAATGAAGATTTAAATTGAAATTATTGGAGAAGTTAAGAGGAAAAGATATGCCCAGTAAAATTAGAACAAGCATTTAAATGGAAGAGGGTATCTTTAATTATTTTCTTCCTTGGCATAGTAGAAAATCCCATGATATGATAACTAAGGATACTTTGGGGGGTTAAGAGCCCAACAGCAGAAAAGCTAATGGGATTTTTTTTTCAGATAGAGGTTAAAGTGATGGTACTGTAAGTAGGCTGTCAAACTATCTCAGCTCACCATCTGCTACATATTAATTTACAATAGAGAGATAGGTGAAGTGGGTGTTACTCTTCAGGAGCTATATAAATGTGTAACTTTCTCAATTAGTATTCACTTCAAATGAAGAATAAAATCCCAGGAATCTCAGACCACAAGCCAGGCAGTATTATGTTTAAATGGTAATAGTATATCCATAATATGCAGCTAGAGCTGCAGTGTATTGCCAAGAAGAGAGTCCAAAAGGCTAGGCTAAGCTGTTTACCATTAACCTCGTGAGATTTCTTTGTTTTGGATAGGTATGCAAAATGGCATAAAATAGATGTGTGCTTCTAAGAGGCTTTATTTTCCTTATTTTTTCTTTCTTAGTTCTGTTCTGCTTTTTTTTTTCCCAATGGAAATAAATGTTGCCCTTTTAGTTTGTGGGAAACTATTGCCAAAATCAAATCAAGAAAAGGAAACAGCTACTTAAGAAAAATAATCTCTACGTTCTACTGTTCCTGTGTCAATCAAATGCTAGTTGAAGAAAATGGACAACTTGTAATTTTTGTATGTAGTGAGACAACAGCTACTCATAAAAGCGGGAACAGACTTATCTTTCTCACTATAATGTCAGTGTGGATCCCTAACCCATCTCCTGGATATATGTGGGACTTACTCCATTTGGGCTAATTCCCTGCTTCTCTGAATGATACTGGAAATCCTTCTCTTGAAGCAGTTCAAATGCTGATACAAGCACACAAAGTGTGGAAGTGTGGTCTGTGTAGAGTTTATAACTTTGTTGGAGGTATATTTGAAAACGTAGTGAGGTTCTTCTTTGGTTATTAAAGAGTGTGGCTGTAATATGACATAAAAATAATGTCTCCCTTTAAATTAATCTCTCCATCATTTACTGTAGCATGAAATACTGGTTAACAATTAGAGGTGTTTTAGTGAAAATGCTGGTTAGACTTAGGTTAATAATAGCAGACCTGGCCTTGTTTTATGTAGAAAAGTCTCTTAAATCTGAAAGAACATTTTATCTCAAGTTAGAAACACATTTATTTTCCTCACTCGTCCATTGCCCGAAGAATATGGGATTTTCCACCATACCGGTCTTTTTTGTCCTACAACCAGAGATTTCACCCAGATCTTCTCTCCCTCACCCCCTCAAAGGAAAAATACTAAATTCAGGGAAAGGCAGAGCTGTGCTTTCTCTATGCTATATCTCCTGTCGTGGAGAGCGAGTGTGTGGGTACAGATCTTCTGCAGAGTGCAGCTGTAACGATGCCATCCACCTCGGAGGCAAGTCTCTCCCTAACACACAGCCATCTCCTGCTAAATGTCCAGAGCAAAGGTGGTGTGCTTGGCCATAATTCAAAGGCCCATGACACAAAGAAAGGGTTATGATGTTTAACTTACAGGCCATCCAAATATTATAGGCCCAAGCAAGTTCCTATTAGCAATAACTCAAGTCCAGCGAGGAGATTTGACATTCAAAACTGATGAGCGCTAATCCCTTGAGCCCGCTCCGACCCAGCCACGCTCAGGCCACTTGGTAACCTGAGTGACCCAGGAGTCAAACCATGATAACCCTCTTCAATTTAAAGAGCAGCTTCTCCCCATCTGTCTGAGTTCTGACTCTGCACAATAAATTTCCCAAAGAGCATAAAGAGCCATCTAGTGTATATCAAATCAATATCATTGTGGCTTGCAGCGATATCCGAGGCTACAGTTCACAAAATAAACTAGGCCAGGGGCTGGATTTCTGCCCTTGGCAATCAATCAGACTCACTGGGTCATAGATTTTAGTGTAAATTAACACAGCAGAAACAATCACGCTCCCCAGATGATGATATAATACAGTATTTGCTTTTCTTTTTCCCCCCATTTCATTGCTCATGCTCGGCGGCTGAGCTGTACTGAACAAGAATAATAAAAAGCAATGATTAGAAAGGTGGTGGTAATCATAAAGCAGAACATTAATATTCTCCTGACAAATGTATATAAAATGCACATAAAATGTATACACAATATTAAAGGGAAGAAGGAGAGGGGAAATTGGATTAAGTCACTGATGTTTCAAATACATTATTTTTGCTTAAGAATTTTAGAAGTGATCTCGTAAATTTTTGCAAGTGGTTATCGTTTTATTTCATTACCGGATTTGAATCCAAAGATGCTAAGTGTTCCAGTTTTGTCTTCATGTACCACTTCCCACACACAGTGTGGAGCACACTGACAACTCCTTTCTCCACTTGCAGTTTGGGCTTTCCCAACGTTTACCTGAGAATTGCCAGCACTTTTCCCCAGAGGAGTTTTAATTTTTTTCTCTTTAGGAACTCATTGTTATAGGAGAAGTATCATCTAGTATTTCTTGACACCCACCTTTACGCACATCTCATCTTTTGAAATTTTCTCAGTATATGCCACATGCAAAAGCCTTGCAGGAATTACTATAATCTCTATGTATTCAATTGACATAAGACAGTGTATTGTATTTTCTGTCAGAACCTCAGGAAGAAAAGTCAATATTTTCAGCATTAGCAGGATATTTTTTGAAATATAAACTCCCATCTTGTAATGCTATTTTATCTCATGCATCTTCTCAAAATATTTTACAGAAAGGAAATGAGATACACATAAAGGAGACTAAGTAGGGTTCTTTAATAATTGCAAAGCAAGCTGTATTTTTAATTAGTGCAACAGAAATTTCTGGTAAGCAACCATTTTATTCTTTAAGTATTCAAACCTTTACATTACTGTTCAGATGGTGTAACTCCAGACAGAATATATTTATTTGCAAAATATCTTATTAGATTATACAAACAATATTTAGTTTAGATATAATAAAATACTAATCTGTGTACAAAAGCTACATGGTATGGATTAGAACTGTGTGAGAATAATAACTACCATGCAGGAGTGGTTTCTGATGAATAGTCTGCATAATAAGATTTATCAAATAACAGTTATAAGCAGGAATTCATTTCTTAGATTAAATTTATCCACTATTTTCTGCCAGGGGCATAAAGAAACAGAAGCTTCAAAGGTAGCTCTCTTCTGAGATGACTGAAGGCACACTATACCTCCTTTAGTGACAAATCTACTCCTCTGTTCTCTGACTAAAGAAAGGAGCTGGATTAAGAGGCTGCAGAAGGGGAGCATCCTTGTGTGCTCTGATGTGTCCAACTCGGGAAAGCTCCTAAGTAGTTGCTACAAAACCAAGATACAGGGTAGAACTGAGGGACCTGCCACCAAAACAATGTCACAGATATTCCCTTTCCGGGGCAGCTGGACTAGCAAGATATAGTCTTTGCAGGGCTTCACAGTGTCCCTTCATTAAAATTATGAAGGAATCCACTTTCTCACTGTCTCAGTTCTCATTTTATTCAGCAAGTACTTCCTATGTCTCAGTTCTCATTTTATTTGGCAAGTACTTCCTATGTGGCTGAGAACTTGTCCATGGAGAAAATAACATTTCTGAGAAAGAATTAGTGAAATGTACAGTATTAGTGACAGGCAACTGAATAGTTTGTGTAAGGTGAAGCAACTTCCTGGAAAAAAAACAATAGCAAAAAAAAATAATTAAAAAAAAAAAAATGTCCACCCATGGACAGCTGAGTTAAAAACTCTTGCAAATCATTATTTTGGTTTTAAAGTTTAGATTCCTCAGGAAAATTCTGCTTGTGTGCCCCTGTATCAGCTGGTGTGTTCTGACAGCTACTAGACTGACCATCTTCCTAAAAGCTGGTGTAGAACAACATTACCTTGAGATAGCAACCACCTTCTGTGTTGTTTTGGTTTTGTTTATCTGTTTTTTTTAATGTCCAAAATGTAGCAATTAGTTCTCGTGGTGCTATATGGAAGTTACAGTTACATATAAACTGATTATTTTTACCTCTTTTTAAAAAACGGAAGCACTCATAAGTAGAGAAATTTAGCTTAAAAATTCATACGGCTTCACACTCCATCTCAGAGGGAAGAAGACAGAAAATGTCTCAGCAAATTTTAGTTGAGCCTTTATGAATTATTAGGTATTATACTACATTATACTATACTATATACTGTATTATGCTACAGACCTTAATTATGTAGTGGCAGGGTATTTTTTCATCAGAGTGCTTCATTCAGAGCACAGACTGGATGCACACAGGAGCAAAATTAAGATCTCATAGCATAGCATAAATCTCACCTTGCCCAACTTGCTGTTTCTGGAGTTTGCCACCTAAGCATCACTCCTCTGTCTTATTTTCAAACACTTAAAAATAATAATTTTCTTGTCTCTATATCTTTCCCTGCATTCTGTCAACATAAAGCCAGTCTTCATTTAATGATGTCTAGATGAAGCAGCTCTGCATCTTTGGAGTGCTACAGTGATAGTAATCCCTCAATAGGAAGCAAATGCTATCTGTCAATATGCTGTGCTGTGCAACACAGTAGGCCATATGAGAGGTCTGTATTACATCATTTGTGGACTTATAATGGCCTTTCAGTGAACCTGAACTGAGTGTTGAGCTTATAACAAAAACTGAAACCCAGGGACTTACTTGTGGCTTAAGATTTTTGCACAGCTTCAATATACACACACTGGGAATCATTTCAATAGGCCAAGGATGTGTTTCAGCCACTTGTGAGGTAGTAATGTTAATAGGTAAAAAAATTACTTCCTAACTTAAAAATTCTTCATTCCTCCATTCTAGAGTTTTGGGGGGCATTGTTGTTGTTGGTGGTTTGGGAGTTTGTTTTATTTGGATTGTTTGTGTTGTTTTCGGTGAACAAAGTACACTTGTGCCAGGCATCTGCAATATTTTTTGCACTTTTCCAGTTGTAGGAAGCAGGCATATGTTACTATAATTATGGATATTATGCTATGGATGTGTGAATACAGGATTCTTGGTGTGTTTAACTGCATGCCTGTGTATAAAAATAATGAAATATTCACTGGTCTAGGAGAGAGAAGGGAAAATGACAAACAAATCCTACAGTCTAATGGTCAGGATACTCCCCTGGGATGTGGGAGAATCCAGTCACAGTCCCTACTGAGATGAATGTTAATTATGTACTGGAAGTAGAGTACTTCCAGCAGGAGAGATTAAGAGGTACCTATTCACTAGCCCATGGATTAAGTCACCTTTGTGTCCTAATTCACTCAAAAGATGACCACTCCTAGGCAGTAAAGAGCTCACCTCCACGGTCTGAGAGAGAAACTTTGCTCCTGGCCACTGGCTAAGTTTTGACCTTGCAAGTAAGATGGGCAGAAGCACACCTTGCTTTTTAAGCTTGTGTGATCTTGAGCATGTGACTAGCATTACAGCTGAGTCCTAGCAAGACAGTGATAGCCCTTTCTATGAAATTCTGGAGTCTTGGGAGTTTCTCTAGTAGAAGCAAGCGCGTGAGAAATGTAGATATCTCCAACATTAAGAAAGGTAGTGGTGGGATACCATGGAGGAAAGAAGACAGGAATCTGAATGTTGTATTTGAGTCTTGTAAAGAAGCAGATGGTTTTTCTGTATTCCCCCATGAATTTATGGCAACATAGTGTTATTTTTCCCCCTTCGTTTCCAGTGTACACTTCTGGCTCTGTCTTCTCCTTTGTTTTGCTTGCCACAAGCATTCCATGCCTGACCTTGGTAGTCAATTGCTATAAGGAACAGTTTCATGGGATTCCCTTTGTTAAAAAGCTGCCTCAAAAGTCATCTTGATATAAGGCTATCCTTAGGTTCCAGTAGGCCTAAGAGCTGTTGCCTTTGCTTGCTCTGGGAAAGTCAAATGACCATCCTGAGGGGTCCAAACATCATAAGTCAAATGACAAGTTGAGGGGAAGAGTGTGCCAAGAAGCAATTATTCTTTCCCGCATACAGATGAACAGCAGCTGCCATGTGCTGAGGTCCTTTCTCTCTTCTAAACTGCTTCTGTACTTTGTGATCCGTAAGCAATTGTTGACATCTCTCTCCAAGCCCTTCCTACCTGGCTTCCAAACACCGCTGTAGAGAAGCTATAATTACATCTAATGAAACACCTTGATAAATATGTGCAAATGGCAATCTTTAAAAACAAAAAGTGTATTCATGTTTTTTCTTAGATTGGGCATTCAGAGGAAAACCTCATAAACCCAAATGGAAGACCTGAATGGGAAATACAATGGAAGTCTCATAATTCTGTCAAACTACCCAGATATCTTTTCTCCATGAATTTCTTTTTAAATTTGCTTTAGCATTTAAAATATTCAACTGATTAATGGAAAAAAAAGTTTATTCAAATTATATTTTTTGTTTCCTTCTAATTAGGAAAAGTACTTCTTAAGTTACATGAGAAAACAGTTGCCAGACTGGCTAAAGCCAGGTAGATCTTTAAATGTTGCAAGAAAACCTGGTGCTATTAGATTTTAATCCTATTTTCTAAAATTTAGTTATATTCAGATTACTCAGATAATCCTTATGAAAAAAAGCAAATGCTACGTTTCTTACAAGACCCAGACTTCCAATAAATCATTTGGGACTGAGGCAGAGAAAGCAATGCCAAACTGGGTTAATTTGGGTGTTTGCCCCCATAGCTAATTTGACAAACAGCACTGAAATTTAACTGGTATTTTTTTCTATGCATGATTGCCATTTTTTTTTTTTTTTTGGTGGCAGTAAGGGTTATTAGCATGGCTTGTTTCCTTCTTGTTGCTGTTTTTCATAAAGTTAACTAGTAGAAATGGTGCCAAGAAGAAAAAAAAAAATGGTTCATGATTTAAAGTAATAAAATGATTCAGTATTAAAATGGTAACAATCCTGCCATTACAAAATTGACTGGTGCAAAACTAGACTAGTTGGCTACAAACTGCATGCAAAATATAAAGCAATAAAGAGAAAAGCATATTTGCCCATTGTTTTACTGAATGTCGTAAACAACAACTAAAATTCTGGAAGGTAATGCTCTGCTTGTTTTTATAAGTAACATTACCAAGCAGCTTAACTTAAATGGTATACCATGAGAAAATCATTTCTAATTATTTTAAGTAATATTTAGATCAATTCATAGTAATCTTATTATCTTTCATGTTTATGTCAGTATTAGATTACTTTCATGTTTGCTTAAGCTCTTTTGCTTTTTAGAATTTTAGTTTCAAAGGCAAATTGAGCATAGTTAAAATAATCAATGTCCTTTGTGGTTTCAGCATATGCAAATAACAACAACAGTTGAAAGGAATCTAATGCTTTCTTATACAAACTATTAAGCTTTTACTGAAGAAAACCAGAATTATCTAGCTAATTATATCATTCATTATTGCTACCTGCATATAGTCAGTAACTTAGTCTATTAAAGAAAACCATAGTGAAAGAGATATGCTGTGAGAAAGAACAGCAGCTGGGCAGACTCAATCCCCATACGGCATTGCTCAAAAAATGTTCTTTATTTGCTCATGTGAATGATGGGGAGTAAACAACAGTCTGGTGTGGCAATGACTGGATTTCACCTGGGAAGATCTGCATTCACTTTCTTGCTCTGCCACAGACTTTCTATGTGACCTTTATTGCATTATTTTGTTGTTTCTGAGCTCTGGACTGGAGTTAAGGGTTCTGAGGTGTTCCCTTCCCTTCCCTTTTGCCTGTAAAGAACTCACGCTGGGGGTTACATCTGCACTTCGCGATGTGCTGGTGTTGTGTGTAGGCTGGTTGGGTGCCCGTCGTGGCTGCAGCCGCTCTCCCAGGTTGTACAGTGAGTAATGACACTAATCCAACAGCCCGTCTGTACATGAAAGCACTCATTAGCTTCACTAAGATTTCCACTGGAGCCATAATTGCAGTGGTGAAGTGCTGACAATTTCTCAGCATGGGTCACCTTCCAAAATGTTTAATGGGAGTGAAAAATACCTGAACTAATTGCTAGTGTCTTATTCTTTGTTGTTTTTTCTTCACTTGCTCCTCTTGTGCTTTGTGCCTGGGTGTCAGGAAAGGAAAATGAACATTTTGCCAGGCTCTATGGGCTCCACTGCAACAGGAGAAGCGATGGCAACACTCAACAGGGTGCTCTCCACTCCCAGTCTTCTTGTCATTCACAGTGGAGAGAGGTGCCTGAGGTATGCTGTGGTTCCTGCCAGTTTATATATCTAGGATTTCTACTGGCAGATGAAACCAAAACAGGAGAGAGACGAAATGAATGTCCAGGACACATCTGAGCTTTTCCCAGATCCAGGAATACAAAACCACCATTGGGACTGGTCAAATTTTTTTTTTTTTGTCACCCCACAGCTTTTTTCTGCTTCTCCATCTCAAATGTAAGCAATGTCTGTCCATTACAAGGTACCATACTGTCATAATATCACGTTGCTGTGTACAGAGAACATCTGTGAGATAACACTTTGATAAATAAAGACATTAACCTATCTGCTTTATTTTAAAATTATTTTATTAATTGTTTTTTGCAGGAAGAGGACCCTTCAAATTACTTTCTCCAAAATGGTAGTAGATTGTGTTTTTTTTTCTTAGTAGCCACCTTTTTAACTTCTTTAAAGTTTCAGCTGCCTTTGCATAAATCAGTTAGAAAATATTTCTACTCTGATAAAAGCATAGAGCCTTCTTTGCAATATCCACAGTTCACTTTTGCTAAGAAAGCAGGTTCCTGTTCTTATTACTGGAATACAAACATAATGTTGTTATATGGCAAATTTTATTGGTTATGTTCAGTGATAATACTGGTGTAGCAGACTAATGCACTTTTATTTTAGCAAGTTTCTCTCTTGCAGTTTTAAATGTCGGGCAGTAGCTCAGTCCTCCAGACCATTTGGCAGATGGAGGTAAACACAAGGAGGATAATCATCTCAAAGGTTTCAATATGTTTAAAGGAAGAAAATACCTTTTGGGTTTGTATCCCATTTGCATAATTTTGATGAGCTCTGCTGTAAATTCATTTATAGAGTTCAATATCTTCAGAAGTTCACTACATGTTGAAAGCTACTGATACAAATAGGAATCACTGAAAAAATCTTTACAGTCTACTATTTCTCATTCTCTGCTCAGGGGGACTTTTGATTCTTTAGCTGCAGGTTGGCCAGGTGAGTGTGGCACTTCCCATCACTGTTTAAGAACGGTACAAAACCTTCACGTCTTTTTAAAAGAGGTGTTCTCGTGTGTAAAATAATAATAATAATAATAATAACAACAACAATAATAATAACAACAACAACAACAACAATAATAATAAATGTAGGTATGTTTAGCAAAAATGTCCATGTTTGCATCAAAATCACTCACTTTCAATATTCATGTGTGTTCATATCTAAGGTTTCAGTTCACACAGTACTGAAAGGAGAGAGGGAGGCTCCTACCTGTGCAGAAGATCCCCCCTGCTTCTGAGAAGGGCTTTGCAGTAACAGTACAGACACTAGAATCTTACTATTACAGATGAAGGTCCAGAAGAATTTCCTTATCAATAAGCAGAAATGAGTGCATCCATTCCCTTATTTTCTCACCTATATCAATAACCCAGATAGTTTGCAGGAGCAATGGGCCTGGGACTTCAAATTCACAGGCCTCCAAATACCTTTTTTGCTGGATAACAATCGGATAAAGAGGTCCAAAGGAAAATTTGATGACTTAGGTAGTCATCAAACCAAATGAAAACCTGAAACCCTTAGCAGAAGTAAACTACATATAGGAATCAACAGGTCTACTTAACTATGAAAATGCAAACTAGAAGATCAAAAAGGAGAGATGTTTAGAAGTGGTAAGTTCATCCTTTTTGCTGTAATGATTGCAGGAAAATTATGGATACCATGAACTACTCTTGAAAGATTATGAGGTGAGACAGAGGACAAAAAAGTATGTGAAACAACCTGAAAAGCAGATTTTTCAATAGCCAGTCAGGCTAGAAACAGCTGGTTATTACTATGGAATTCAAAATGTGTAAGTCAAAGCTTTTTATAATGAAATATATCAGTATATACTAATATCCTGCGTGCAATTTGAACTTATTTACGAAAAAAAATTCAATCATATTTAACCTGATAAAGATGTGCTAAGGAAAAAATCCTAGAGGGGAAAATATATACATCCAGAAATCAAAAGGGAAACTATATTTATTCTAATAACAAATATTGTTTAACTGGAGACTTCAAGGCATACCAAAAGGCTATTATGAACAAAGGAACAAAGAAAATAAATATTTTGTGATCTGATTGTTCTGTATCATAGAAAGAGGTGTTCTTAAAAGAGGTACAATGTTAGCAAGCCAAAATGCTCAGAAAACTTGAATCTTTCTTTAAAACTGCAGACTACAACAGTGCGTTTGCGTGACTCAGCTTCAATGAGACCAAAGATTTATTTCATGTCCTAAGGAACACCAATCGACAGTGATATTCCTTATAAGAAGATTATCAGCAGAAGAATTAAAGTTTTAAGTGTTTCCAGTGCTCATGATTTTGTTGCAAATATTAAAGTATTTATTGTCCATTTCAAAGTTTATGTTCCTGGAGTCAGACTTTTTCCCAAGAATCTCATCTAACAATTGAAAAAAGATGTTTTACATGTTGAGAATATTTTTCATTATTTAGATTTTGTTTTTTTTACTTCAGTCTCCTGAATCCTGAATGCTTGCATTTGGCAGTGAGGGAAGATTAAGAATTCTGTAAAAGGTTGTTTGAAAAACAGAAGACTAAGAAGCTAGGTAGTGGTTAGCATATAATTTAACAATAAGCCTTCATTCCAGATCAGCCTAACTAAATGTTATATAATGAAAGAGTAAGAGAACACTTGATTTCCTTGAAACACAAATTTTAAAGAAGTGCAAGGAAATAATTTACTACTTTTAAAATTTACTTTTGGGATTCACTGTTGCAGTACATTTTGTCCTAAATAAATACCATATCTATACATATGATTATGTATAAAAGTATAAATAGCCATAAAATCATAATTTCATTAATATTTTCTTGTATTGCACTAACTAAGGTAAAACTAGGAGTGTTAGTCATGCTTATATCTAGAAAATAAAATGCCCCATCAGTTTTAGAAGGAGTGTATTATTCTGCTGTGATCAAATTTGGGCATTATAGGTATTTTTCAACTCATTAAATGCTAAGCATTCATCCCAGCTAACTTCAAGTGCCCAGCTGTGTTTTTCCTGTCTTCCTTCAGCAGTAAAAACAAACAAACAAACAAACAAACAGGATTAGCAATGTATCAGATCATAGCATTTGTTGACTTGTGTTGTGAAGGTGAATATTCCTCTTGGTTATTCCTCTCCAGTGCAGTGAGTTTAGGTTGCTAGTTTAGAAGATTTGACTAGAGGACCCTTCTAACCTAACTTACCCTACAAATTGCTCTATGTGCCTTTGTCATCTTAGCTAAGAACCCAAAGGTTTCGTCGACATTAATGGTTTAGTTCAGTTCCAGAAATTTATCTCCTAGTTTTCTCCCCATTCCTGTACTTTCGTTCACACTGGGACAAACAACCTGGATGAAACAAAACTAGAAGATGCACCCTGGGTTGCACTTGCAGAGTATTACAGTTGCAACAGAGCATTCAGTCCATGGGACCGCACCAGAGCGAGTCCAAATTAAAACATGCAGGAAATACGCACAATGAAGTTGTTGATCCTCAACACCTACTGTTGTGCTCTCTGAAGCCACTCCTATTGGTCTGTGTTACTTGTTAGTAAGGCTGTAGTTACAGTTAACAGTGATCACAGAATCACAGAATGTGAGGGCTCTGCAGAGGGATCTGGATAGACTGGAAAAGTGGGCTGATTCCAATGGGATGAAGTTCAATAAGGCCAAGTGCCGGGTGCTGCACTTCGGTCACAACAACCCCCTGCAGCGCTACAGGCTGGGCGCAGGTTGGCTGGAGAGCAGTCAGGCAGAAAGGGACCTGGGGGTACTAATTGACAGGAAGCTCAACATGAGCCAACAGTGTGTCCAGGTGGCCAAGAAGGCCAATGGTATCCTGTCCTGTATCAAAAATAGCATGGTCAGCAGGACAAGGGAAGTGATTCTTCCCCTGTACTCTGCATTGGTGAGGCCACACCTGGAGTACTGTGTTCAGTTCTGGGCCGCTCAGTTCAGGAAAGACATTGAAGTGCTGGAGCGGGTCCAGAGAAGAGCAACAAGACTGGTGAAGGGACTTGAGCACAAGACCTATGGGGAGAGGCTGAGAGAGCTGGAGTTGTTTAGTCTGGAGAAGAGGAGGCTCAGAGGTGACCTCATCACTCTCTATAACTATCTGAAGGGAAGTTATAGCCAGGTGGGGATTGGTCTCTTCTCCCAGGCAGTCAGCAATAGAACAAGGGGGCGTGGGCTTAAACTCTGCCAGGGGAAATTTAGACTGGATATTAGGAAGAAATTCTTTACAGAGAGAGTGGTCAGGCATTGGAACGGCCTGCCCAGGGAGGTGGTGGACTCACCGTCCCTGGAGGTTTTTAAAGTGAGGTTGGACATAGCACTTAGTGCCATGATTTAGTAAACAGACTAGAGTTGGACCAAGGGTTGGACTCGATGATCTCTGAGGTCTTTTCCAATCCAGTCGATTCTGTGATTCTGTGTGATTCTGTTTGGGATTGGAAGGGACCTCGAAAGATCAGCTAATCCAATCCCCCCACCAGAGCAGGAACACCTAGATGAGGCTACATGGGAATGCGTCCAGGCGGGTTTTGAATGTCTCCAGAGAAGGAGACTCCACAATCCCCCTGGGCAGCCTGTTCCAGTGCTCTGTCACCCTCACTGAGAAGAAGTTTCTTCTCATATATTAAGTGGAACCTCTTGTGTTCCAGTTTGTACCCATTACCCCTTGTCTTACCATTGGTTGTCACCAAGGAGAGCCTGGCTCCATCCTCATGACATTCACCCTTTAGATATTTATAAACATTGATGAGGTCACCCCTCAGTCTCCTCTTCTCCAAACTAAAGAGACACAGCTCCCTCAGCCTTTCCTCATAAGGGTGATGCTCCACTCCCCTTAATCATCTTTGTTGCCCCGTGCTGGACTCTCTCCAGCAGTTCCCTGTCCTTCTTGAACTGAGGGGCCCAGAACTGGACAAAATATTCCAGGTGTGGTCTCACCAGGGCAGAGTAGAGGGACAGGAGAACATCTCTCAGCTTACTCATCAACCCCCTTCTAATACACCCCAGGATGCCATTGGCCTTCTTGGCCACAAGGGCACAGTGCTGGCTCATGGTCATCCTGCTGTCCACCAGGACCCCCAGGTCCCTTTCCCCTACACTGCTCTCTAACAAGTCGTTCCTGAAGTTATACTGGAACCTGGAGTTGTTCCTAACCAGACGCAAGACTCCACGCTTGCCCTTGTTGTATTCAATCAAATTTTTCCCCGCCCAACTCTCCAGCCTGTCTAGGTCTCCCTGGATGGCAGCACAGCCTTCTGGCGTGTCAGCCACTCCTCCCAGCTTGGTGTCATCAGCAAACTTGCTGATAGTACACTCTAGTCCCTCATCCAAATCACTGATGAATATACTGAATAATACTGGCCCCAGTACTGACCCTTGAGGCACTCCACTAGATACAGGCCTCCAACTAGACTCTGCCCCATTGACCACGACTCTGTGTCTTCTTTCCTCCAGCCTCCTGGCTCAGTATATGGAAGAATCCACAAAACACAGACCAAACATAGTTGCAGTATCATCTGGAACTGAAGTGGATTTCCTTCAGTAAAGTTTTAGAAGAACTTCCAGCCTGCTTGCACACAGAACAGTGCAAGCATCAAAATACTCAGTCATTTAACAGAGTTTGTACATGACCACAGGAATAATTTGGAATAATTTCGCTATGCAGTTGCATAGCTTTCAAAAGATTAATTTTCCCTTTTGATTTCTTTCTCTTGGAAATGCTACATAGACTCTGTAAGACTATGCATAAATAGTATAAGTATCAAGTATAAATTTGCTTAACCTTCTAAAACAGACATTATTTATGCAGAGCACAGCCATAGTTATTGTGAAAAAAATCAAATATCGATGGCATTTGAAACAAAAATGCCTCATATTACCAGCAAGACTAATTGCTATGTGTTGAATCTCCAATTTTTAAAATGGCCCAACTCACAGAAAGAGATTACTAGAAATCATGCATAATGATAGCAAACATTTGAGATCACATACATTCAAGCTTCATCTGAAAAAGTCCATGCTTAGCGTTGCTTTTGAAAAAGAAACAGTAGTGCTGAACATCTTACTATTTCACCTCTAAAGTTACTGGACCATGTCACAGTAAGAGCAATCAATATTGCTTAATAGGCCAGATCTGTGTTATTAGTATTCTTTACAACCTTGACATACTTCATTTTATGTACAGATTGCCTATGAAAACTTGGGCTTATATCTTGTCTAGACAATGCCTTACATGGCCATTCAAATTAATAATGTGCCAGAATTATCCTATGCTTAATGCAGCTGTGCTCTGTATTGACTCTGAAAATTAAATTTACTTCATTGTGCCTATTGACAGCTGGGTCTCAAGCATATTTAATGGATTTGAATGGAGTTTGGGCTATGGCTTATGCCTCCAAGCAAAATGTTGATAGCTAATAATTTTCATTAAAAGTGAGAGTGTTTATCTATAAATGTTGCATTTCTCAGTATAGGAAGTCAGAGTAAAAAAAAAGTTTAAGGTCACCTTTCAGTTCACTCAGAGCACCCAGAAGGAATCAAGAGAAAAGGAAAATAACCTGTTTGCTGTCTTTAAAAGCAATTCTTTGCCTTATTAACAATGTACTTGCAAATACGTGGTGAGTGAATCCTATTCTAGTTGAAGAAAACAGCTTTAGTTCCAAGAAGGCAGAGACAATACCTCAAGTTGCATCTGAACATAATGAAAAACCTCATACATATTGTATTTATTGACAGTCCTGGAAATTGAAATACTTTATTTATTGACAGCCTACATACAGAATAGACACTGCAAGTTTCTTTCACTGCTGAGCAAACATACGTTTTACCTGGGCAGAAGAAACAATTTTTTCTGAAGGAAATAAAATTTATTCATTATATCCAGTTGTTCTTTGGATTATATATGAAATGTCCAACAAATGTGTCAGTTACCACTGATTCTTCTGATCACTCTTCTACTCCAGAATGTGTTCTCAAGAGACGCCTAACAGAAACACATTTTCCAGTTCTTCCTAAGTCTGAAATTATCACCGGGGGTAAAAAGTTTCAACAGTTCTGCAATTTTTAATCATAAGAAGAGTGAAAAACTTGCTTTTTAACCTTCAAGTGATAATAAACTTTCTCGGATAGTATGGCAAAGAAAATTATTGAAGTTGGAAATTTGAAATATGAGATGGTAGACCTCCACAATGTCAAGCTGCAGTCCTGCAGTACATTTTGCACAAGACTTTACTTCCTAAGCTTAGAAAACAGGCAGATTAGGAAGGGCTGCACTGGACTTTAGCAGAAATCAAAGCAGGCCTGAAATTCAGATGCAAGTGCCAAATACTCTGTCAGGCTCCGTGATGTCCATTAACAGATACAAAAATGTGTTGCAAACCACTGAAAAAATATTTTTTGTTGTTTGTTTCCTTTCTTTTTGCTACAGACTCAGACACATTCTATACAAAAGTCTGTGGTAAGATTAAGAAGAAGGTGAACACATTAGATATGTAATATCTATACAGATATATAACAAAGAAATGTTATACGTACACATACACACATATATATACACATAGAGAAACACATGTACATAAATATACAGAATAATACACAACTCAGAGAAATAAATCAGAGAAATGCATTACAAATAGAAAACAAATATGACACCTGGCTCAGCTTCCTAGAAACTATCAGAAACAACTGCAGTCTCTGATTGACATCACAGGCAGCTATGACTAAAAAAGAAAAAAAGTAGTAGTTTCAGGTGGAAGAATATTTAAAAGATTAATCAAAGTTTCAGTGTATAATGTATATAGAGATTAAGGATGGGCAGTGACATACAGGGCAACACACTGCTGAATTGCAATTAAAAAGAAAGCAAGAAAGCATGACGTTACCAGCTGGCATGTCCCCCGTAGGAGGGAAACATTGTGTGATATTCCATGGTCTCAGATGAGACATGTGCTGTGAAGCAAATGTACAAAGGCTTCACAGATAGCCTTAATTTTCACATTTTCTTCTTTTGTATGGTTCACTTCACAGTTTAGGCATTTTAGGGACTGATAATATCTTTAACTGGAAATGTTTTTTTGAAGATAAATTCCTAAAAGATTCTTCCTTTTGGACTTTCCATTGAATTCACTCCTGAGGAGAAGGAGTTTGCTACCTTACAGAAGAAATTCAGGGTGTACCCCACAAATCTTTAATATACCCCAAGATCTGAGAGACCTGACTGAATTTAGGAGTTTTTTAAGCCAGAATCCCATGTCTGCAACCCCACTGTCTGATGACACAGGCTGACTACAGTTGTCTTTCCTTTTACAGGAAGAATAGTGTGCCTCCCTCTGATAACATTGCTTGGCTATGTCTTCTATCCTCTCTGAATTATTCTGATTGCTGGTGGTTCTGCTATGCATTTTGCCTTTCTGATAACTGGCACAGACCACAACTTTATGCAGAAGTCTATGGAGCACAATCCCATACCTCTTTTTTACCAAGAAACATTATTTGTAAGCTGAAATGTATGGTATGTTTTCTTCCACTGAACAAATCAAGAAACTATTGAGGTTGAACTTATTGGGAAAGGAATGACTTCTAACCCAAGAAGAGAAAAGTGAATGTTTTTCAATACTCAAGCTAGAACACCAGTTGAACAATGTGTTCTTATTTTGATAAAATGTTGATATTGCTAATGGTGCTTCCTGGTGCCAAAAGTTTCTTCTCCTGTGACTCTAAGCAAACAAAAGAACAAAGATTATTTCAGTAACACTGTCAGAACCACCCAAATTGTTCAGTTCTGGTTTCTCATTTTTAAGATAAAACCCAGGAAACTCAGCCAGTCTTCACAAACAAAAAAGAAAGTCACATTTTTTTCATTTTTATGAAGTTACCTTTAGAAAGGTATCAAACTTTTCATAATTGTATCCCTTAAATTTTTGCCATTGCTAATGATGGACGAAACCCATCATATAAAAGTGAAAATTTCTCCCGAATGAGAGCTTCCTGTAGGCTCCTGCTCTGCAAATGTCAGCAGTTTTCGTGGGGTTTTGTTTGGTTGGGTTTTTTTTCTTTCTATCCTTTCTCTTTCCTTCCCCTCTCTCCTTTGTTTTCTTTCCATGGGAAAGAAAAAACAAAACAAAACAAAACAAAACCCCACAAACAAACAAAACAAACAAACCAACCAAAAAGGTCCATAGTGTTTTGGGGCTTACTTTGTGATGGAGTGATAAAGCAAGACTAGATTCTATAGATTCCACATATTTTAAAAGGCAGGAATTGAGAGTCATATTTTCAGCTCATAGAATTAAGTTTGGTTTCTAAGTTTCACACAATAGCTATACTGTGACACTCTGTGACTTGAAATTTCCATGGCACATATACTTTTAAAGTAGAGACAACTAAAACATTCCTTTTATGCTATTTCACACTTCCATAGCTACAGAAAACAATAGCTATGAACTTTTAATTAATTTGTATAATACAAATCCTGATAACATCCACTTGTGTGCCATTTTTAATTTAGAAATAAAAGAAACTAAATAAAATAATTTCCTAATAGCTGTAATAGATTCTTGTTTGCTAGAATACATAATCTAATGAACTACTGACAGGAATGAAAATTTTACTAATTATGAGCAGGTTTCTCTTTCCCATCTGCTCCCAGCACACCAGCTTCCTGAGCAAAACAGAGTCTTCACCATATATAAAAACATGAAAAAGCTGACACAGACTATGGAGCATAGGATTGTTCACAGAAAATGTACCCTTACCACCTCTTTGGATGCTGTAATCACTTCTTCTTTATCACCAGATCACCACTGCATGGCTACATTTTCTATTTGAACCTTGCCTGTAAAACACACTCATCCCGTTCCTCTTCTACCTCACTTTTTCACAGGTTCTTTCGCTTTCTGTCTGCCTCCTATACCTCTCTAAAAGTAGCTTCCTGTACCTCATGTTCCTTGGTACAGCTTCAGAATAGCCCTGAAAGTTTCAAAATTCATCTTCACCTGAAGTTTCCTGGAGTAGAAGACTGTTAATGTGGCACTTCACTGCCAGACAAGGACAACGATGTATGAAATCATGGTTTCTTTATAATTGCAGCTGTAAGAATTCAAAACAGATAATTTGGAAACACTAAGAACAATTTTGCGGTGTGCTCTTTATTTGAATATCACTACTCAAAACAGGCAAATGTGTCACTAAATTATGAAAAATAATAAATACATAAATCGTATGCATATATGTTAAGAGACAGATCTCAAAAGTTAAGGGAGAACCTCAAAGGAAACTGATGCTGTATTTTAGAGCATTCATGTAAAATAGTAACTAGGACACATGTTGGTAGCTTGAATTTTCAAATGAAGTGTGCTTTTATATCCCTTTAAATCCTCCTAAAAATTAAGTATATTGTTTATAATTTCACCTGCATTACTTCCAATTTCCAGATGGATTTTATTTGCATAAGAGTTCCCAGGAGGGCTTTGTTATAAAGAAGCCTTGCTGAACAAATTACAGAACTAATCGTTTCTTTAAACAGACGTTTGTAAATAAAATAAAAGATCTATACAATATGTCAGATGTGAAAGGTTAGCCACTGTGCATAATAACAAAATAATTTAATTTTAAATAAATGCCTTTGCCTTAATAAATTAGGAGGTGAACTGAGCCTCAACTCCCAACATACTTAAGGGACAATACTCAGGCTTATGCCAAAAAGCAGACTGTAAAAAAATGTGAGGTTGAAAACTGCTTTTTCTTCTCTAACTAGCATGAACCTAAAGTTTCTGCAAGAAGGAGAAGCTCTTAGAGTAAGCTCTCGAGGCTGCTTTGTATCAACGCATGACCAGAAAGTGGCTATAAAGGCTATAGAATGGACACTTATGTGCTTTATTTGACCTCTAGATATGGTTCCCCATCAGGAAAGAGAGCCTTCAAAGGTTGCAAGGTGACAAAATCAACAGGATTGAATCTGTACTACTGGCAAGCACCTGGAGTGAAGTTCAACAACACGTTTGAAGTCCTTCTTCTCCAATACTATCTGTAGCAGCCAGCACAAGTATCAGATTTAAACTCTAACATTTAAATTACTGCTCGTAGGAACAAAATAATTGACAAAAATCCCCATGAGGTATCTATTTTGATTATTTTCCAGCCTGGAAATTTTTGGGGAATCATTATCATCACTGCCTTTTGGAATACAGTCACAGCCTTGTAAATGGGTTCACATGTGACTGATGATACTTCAAGGGACTTCTAGTAAATCCTATAAACTCTTCAGAGAGACAGAATTACTCATGTGCATAATTATCTGAGGGACAGATAATTACCTAATAGTCGCTTCTTTTAGTCAGAATTTTTAAAGCATTAATTTATAATAGTAACATTGTATCGCTTTTAGTGGAATATTATTGCAATTGGCCTAATACGTATTTTTTATCTTTTATCTCCCAAGGCCTGAGGGATGACGGGAGGGAGGAAGGATAGGGCAGAAAAACAGTAAACCGGTGACTGCTCTTATCTTTGACATGCTGTGAATAGACAGGATATTAGACTAATACCCGCAAAATCACAGATAAATGATTATCTTGTCTTGATTACTACTGCCCTTTAACAGGCTCCTCTTTTTAGCCAGAGACATTAGTTCTAATTTATTTGACACAAATTTTGAGGCCTTCTGCCAAGAGGAGAGCAAAAGCTTCATGAAAATGTTCTTAGCATAAATTTGGGACATCACTTGTAAAATTAGTTGATAAAAATAAAGAAAGGTTTTTCTACTGAAACCAGGGGATCTCCCAACTTAAAGCAGTTCTGGTTTCTATATTTTACTGTGTATTTATAATAAAGACTTAATTCACCTTTGATGTGAACTTCCTAGCAAAAGCTGAGGCTTAGAGACTGTCTATATTATAAGCACTTAATCATAAAGTACAGGAGAGCACACTTCATATATTCATATGATTTATTTCCTTACAGAAGAAACTTTAGGAGCAAGAAGAATTTCATTTTTCTCTTGTGTTTCTGTATTAATTAATTTTAAAGAAGAGTCAACACTTTATTTCTGCTGCCAGGGAAATGGTTTGCCTTGCAGTAAGAAAATGCATCGTTGTATTACGAACCATAGTAGCTATTGGCAATGTTCATAACAGCACAAGATGTCAGTGAATAATGTCAGCATTACTTTGCTATGAGTATTTTAAGAAGCATTTTTGTAAACTTTTTGGATCCATTTCTCCTGAGTGATATGTGCTATCACTTTCGCAGTTATACAGGCTTAACTTGGAGCAGTTAATTTAGCTTGAATTTTGTTTGGTTTTACCTTCTTGGTTATTCTAATATTGAGTACATAAGAAGAGAATGCATTTAAAAAATATATTCTGCCCTTCTAATTATCAAGGGGCCCTGGCAAAGGAGGAAGGTGTGTGTAGGGGTATTCTCCAGTCTGGCAGTGGATTTGCAGTTACTGCAGTTATTGTTTTCATCTTCATTTTGGCTGGTTTCTGTTTTATGTCATTCCTAAGCAGCTTGCTGTGTGTACGAAGCTATTGTTCAGTCACAAGAAGGCAGGTTTTCGCTCCTTCTGCTGTAGCTTGTTTGGGCCCTGGTACCTGTAGTCCTTCTCATATTCAACCAACTCAAAATTTCATCTTAGAATTATGGAATAATTTGTGTTGGTAGAGGCCTCAGCTAGTCCAGCCTCCTGCTCCAAGCAGGTTAGGTAGTGTTGATCGGGGTCTTGTCCAGCTGAGTTTAACCATGTCTCTAGTTTCAGAAAAAAAAAAAAAAGTGAGAATTCTTCCAAAAACAAAGCTTAAAGAGACATAGTGGCTACTTCAAGACAACTAATTCATTACAGAATGACATCTGCATACATACAGTTCTAAGTAGGACCACATCAATAATGACAAGCACTTTAAATAATATTATCTGAGTATTTCACAAATACTTGAAATTTACTGAGAGTCTAGAAGTGTGTGAAATTAGTTGAGTAAGAGGTTTCAGGTAGATTTCTTGTAATTTTTTTTATACCTTCATTCAGAAGAAGCACTCATGAATATTCTCATAAAAGCAGTCGTTTCTCCAGTAATGATAAAATATATTTCTACTGTAGCCTTGATTCTGAAAAGACTCAGATGTCTGATTAAATTCAGGGATTGGGAGTAGTTCCATAGAAATAATCCAGCTACTAAAAATCCCTATGAAATTAAAACAAGGAAATACTTTTGAAACCATTAAATATAATTTCTACTTCTGTTCATAAAAGGTAGGAATTATCTGATTATAAAATAAAAGTATATATATATATATATTCTTATTTTCTAAATCATGTGCAATTTTCTTTACATAGATTATGACATTTTCATCAAGCTTCTAACCAAAAATAAAATTTAGGTACATGTACACTTGGTATCATTTTTGCATGGACCCAAATCCTCACTTGCTTACCCATTTAAATTTCCATTCACCTAACTGGAAGTTTTCTGTTCTTATGTAGTGAAAACTAACTGAAGAGTTATTTTTAAAAAAATCTTTTTAATATTTAACTCAAGTATTTATGAGTAAGAAAAGCAATTTACTTCAAATGCTAACAATAACACGTTAACATTGAGACTTGTCAAAGTTAACAACTGGAGTTTTCAAAGACAATTGTTTAACAGCCTTGTGCAATAGGAAGCAAGGGGGTTTGGAATAATATTATTCATTTGGATTAAATACCACATAAGTGAAATTTGCCTGAAGTAAAATTACACTGAATAGAAAATAGGAGCTGAACTGATTGACTTCAATAAATCTAAAGGTTGAACAATCAAACCTAAACTGAAGAATACAGAGGAAACATTCATTCGGTTCTTTGTTAGAGATTCTTTTTAGAAATTTGCCAGAATAGTCATAATAAGAGCTGTAATTAAGCAATCAGCCTTTTCAGAGATACATCTGTAATAACCGCCAGCAATGAAGTGTCTTATTGTAGATTATACTTCATGTAATTTAAGAAAAACAACTGTAATTGTAAGTAAAGCTTATGGTATCATACCTTATGTTTACACAGGTGTGATGTTATAACTTATCAAACTGAAAGCTTTCTTTAACACAAGAACAGTATAAAAGTAGCTTACAATATTGCCAGAAGTAATTGTATGGTTAACAAGCAAGTGTATTCACCTGTTCAGAAACAGCTCTGCCTGCTCTGCATGCAACATCTGTGCTCCATCACTTAAACTGCTTTGAGCATGGAGGTAAAGTTAAGCCTTTTTCAACTCTTCCGGCTCATTAGTTTTGTATGATTGACAAATCTGCTGCTGCTGGGTCCAAAACACATGCATGGCCCATGCAGCCTATGGTGGGAGCAGCCAGCCCACATTGTCCCCTTTTGTGTCAGTGCTTCTGGACAAGGAAAAGTGTTACTGTTGAAGGAGCTGATGCTGATGGCACATGGAGACCCAGCTAGCAGCTGGGAGCAGCAACAGCCACAGGCATTGCCGGATACACTGAGACACTGCCACCAATATCCATTGTTTGGGAACTGCCTGGCCAGAACTGGCGGAAGAAGATGGCAGCAGCGCAGGAGGGGTTTCCAAACACTTAGAGCTCTCCTCTGTGCATGTTGATGTAGGCTGGAACTGGTAAGAAGCTGTTTTAGGGTGAAGAGTACTTGGCCATCATACAACTGGTCAATCACATCCCATTTCCCACCAGCAGAAAGTCCTCACTTAGTCTGTAGTATTCTCTCTTTCCACACTCAGCTTTGCTGGTTCACGGTACACCTGATATAAAGAATATCTCACTGGCAATTTTGCTTGTAATTGTGTATTTGTATATATCTATTTGTCAATCCAAGAATTCCCTGGACAGCAACAATTTTAGTGGGAAAGCATTTGTACTTTTTTTCCTGCCTCTGGGCCATACTATAGAGGAGTTTTGAACTTCCATTCTCATCTACAGTGGAAGAGCCTGGAGACATAAAAGGACATCTAGAAATATGATCTTTACCTATATATATTAGCAGCAAGGGAGAAGAGGACTATACTTTTGGAATCAATATTTAAGAGAATTTCATTCACTGGTCAATGCTGAAGCAACATGGCTTCTTTTTTAGTCTTGATACATCATCCTTTTTAAAGCTAAACCAAAGTAATACTGGCAATTAGAGTAACTGTTCTTGCATTTGGAAACTACGATTTTTGCAGGACCCTGGTCTTGAGATGGTTGGCAGTCTGTCCCACAAAGGTAAAATAAGATTTCCTAAGACAAGATATGTACCTCTTCTCATTTCCAGAAATAAAAAGTTGAGCTTGATACTTCTAATATTTACAGGGGAAAAAAAAAAATCTTTTCTAAATTCCATATCTTAAATAGGATATTATCATTTAGCCAGATAAATTACTCCTATGCACTAAAATACAGAGAGAGAGGGGGAGAGAGGGGAAGAGAGAGAGAGGGAGAGAGGTAAGTATTTTCAGCTTTCAAGTCTGTTACCTCTTTGCTCTCTTACAAAACCCAGCTTAGATTAATTCTGAGAAGAGGTGCTAGTATAATGGGAAATTATACATCTGGTAGCAATACGGTTCTATATTAAAGGGATTCCTTTGTTTGTGATACTGCAGAACTGAACTGGTCAGGGAAAATTGTGAAGGACCGGCTAGATTATTTAGCACTTTTCATTTTAAATTAGTTCTCTGTTGATATTTTATCTGGCAGTCTAAATCACAGGTTAAGAGCCAAATGGTCTACAAACACAAAACAAAGCTGCTATTTTTGATGCAAAAAGTTTACAAGGCAAATTTAAGGTACATTCACCGTGCCAATGCTGAATTGGCAGTTAAAACCTCAGTATTAAAGACCAGTTCTGTTTTTATCTTCTTACAGTCATCTTTGTGAACAACATGTGGTACATGGCTAGATCTGACCAAAAAACACCGAAACCAAACAAACAAACAAAAACTAAAACAAACAAAAAACCCCACACAAAACCCAGAGATTAAATACATGACATTGCATCCCTTTTAATATGTTGTTTACTTGCACCAAGTTGAGCAACCGAGTCTGATTATATTCTCTCAGACCCTCCTAAAAACTCCTGGAGTACCAGCCTGTTGTCATGGTTGATCGGGATCTATCATGTTTTAAGGGTGACATCACCTCCTAATGTTAGACTGAGACAAGAAAGGGATCTAAGCTTTCATTAGTTCAGCCTATTTTTTCCATTTTCTCAACATAGCTTAAAGGAATTCAAAGAAACTTAGTGGGGCCCTGAGTCTAACATGCAGTCTGTATTCCTGCACTTGGAGAGTCTCTCTTGGTGGGAAAAGGAGGTGAGAAACTGGAAACTACCTACAAAAACGTTAATAAAATTGTGGAAAGAAATAATTTGTTGTGCATATGTTGTTGTATGTTCTTTTAAAATATTTTAATAACAACTAATTGGCCAGTTAAATTAATATGAGTATATGGAGCCAAAAAATTCCAGGCATGTGAAAATAAGTGGTTTAACTGCACCATGCTGAAGTGAAGAAAGAGCAACTTGCTGCACACCATGAACTATGCAAATGCCAACAGTAACAGAGAGAGTGCATAAATGGTACATGAATAAAGAATCATAAACAGTAATTTTAAAAAAAGTATAGACTACAGTGTTCTGTTTCAAGATTAAGTTAATTGAATATGAAATGTTAGTTTAAGGGGAAAAAAATGATAGATTAAGATTCACAAATCCTGAAGATAAGTGAGTTAAGGAACACTGGCATAACTGTAAAATAAATTTGACCCAAGAGCATGCAGATAATCATAATCTCCTTTATCTTCTGGACCTTTGGTTTTAGTGCTTTATTTTTTATTTTATTATTCAAAAACTAGATTTTAAAGATTTACATACTCGGTATAGAATAATATCTTAAACATGTCTGGATAAAATTATGACTTGGAGGAATCCAGCCATGATAGATCTTGTATTGAAAAATCTGCCATAACGAATTTTAATTCATAATTGTTATTGAATAGCAAAGGCAGATTTAATTATCTCCATTATTGACCTGTTCTAAGCAAGTACTTTATGTTATAAATCCACACACTATTGCCAAAGAGCAGGCTGAATGCATAAATTCTTTGCCAGTTCTCTCAGCAGGTTCTTTATGCCACAAGAAAACTTCTAAAGGAATAAAATATGTCCAGCTTCCTACATCTCACCTAGCTATAGTACAGACACAGATTTGTCAGGCTTGCAGGCTCACAACAATACAAAATTATTTGGGGATTCACTACAGTTAAATAAGTCAAAATCTGAAATATTGTATAAGCCCGATTAAAAATTCAATGGTGAAAAAGTAGTTTTGATTGGTTGTGGCACCGGACATCAGTTACACAGAAATCCTTCAGCAGCTGTGCCATTCAAACCCATCTGTTCCACAGTCATCTAAAGGAGTGATGACACTGTGTGAAAACAGGTAAAATGTGGGATTCTTTTTCTTTGCTGGAGAAAAGAAAAAGGGGATATAATAGCAACGATGACCTTGGTACAGGACATTTCCTGGGGAATTGATGACCGCCGTGGACCATCAACTCTCCCAGCTAGTCATTAATCGCCAGGAAATGCCCTGTGTCTGCCTTGTTATTGCTTAATTCAATTATTTGTGGTTGTGGCATTTATTCTGTGAATATTTTATTGCTCAATCTGCTTTCTGTCTTACCTCTGCTCCTTTTAAAGTCCATCTCACTGGTGCACGTAGGCTCAGCTCAAGAGCACCTCACATTTACCAGAACAGACTACAATTTACACATTTCTGTGTGCCCGCTATTTCACTAAGATACGACAGCTAGAATGGAGTAATAAAAAGTGTACTTTTCTATCTTAGGAATTTCATAAATTGTAATTAACAAACAAAGTAAGTAGAATCAGGTTTTACTGGGCATATACATTGCATATATACAAGAACCATAATAAAACCAGTCGATCCTGCTGTTTGAAATGTCATCACTATGCTGAGAGATTTTTAGGTAGGCCAGAATGATAGGATGCTGCAATAAAGGTGGGAAATAGGACAGTGTGATTATTTTTTGTTAGTTTATTTCTTTTTCCTACCTTGTATGACTTTTGTTCTTATTTCATGTTCTGAGGATGCATCATGACAAGTATTTCAGCATCAATCTTGTTGTTTCCTCCTCAATACTGTACCTCAATGTTTATTCCTCCCCTTGTTTCTGGCAGTGGGACCATTCTGTGGGGAACAAGATAAAGGAGCTGGATTTTAAAAACCTACCAAAAAAAAAAAAAAGACTAGTTTTAACTCCTGCAATGTGTTTCACCAAACACCCACACAAGTCGTTGTACCAGCACAATGGAGAGACTTGTCTGGAGCCAGGGAGGAGTGGTGAGGACCAGTGTGGAAGTAAGGACAGCTTAGACAGCCTGCCATGGAAACACTCCTCTAATTACAGTCTGAAAGTGGTATTCTCTTCTACACTAAAGGCCTTCACAGTGCTTTGACTGTTTGAAGAAGCCATTAGACAAGTCTAAATATAACTGTGTTTATTTTACTACTAAGATGGAAGAAAGAGGACATTTGTGAAGCAGCTGAAAAACATAGGTATACAAATGGAAATTACTAGACAGCATCTGATCATTCAATTACAATGTATGCATAGAGGTCTGTGAGATCAAATAGGATGTATGCAAGAGTGTTGGAGGAGTTGGCCAGTGTCATCATGATGATATTGAGCCATTATTTACAGCTCATGGCAATCAATGAAGTTTAATAAGAACTGGAATAAACTTAATGGGAACTGGAAGAAAGCTGACAAGAACTTCATGAAGTTTGGTGTGCCTGATACAGAAGAATTCCCATACACCAATACTGTCTGGGAGCCAACTGTCTGGTAAACAGCTCTATAGAAAAGGATCTGGAGGTCACAGTGGACAACAAGTTGAACGTGCAGTGCAGCAGCAAGGAAGCAGCAAAGAAGACCAGCTGCATCCTGGACTGTTTTACAAACAGTGATCACTGATCCTTCCCCACTATCTGATGCTTTTTGAGACTGCATCTGGAGTGCTTTGTTCAGTCTCCCCACTACAATAAATGTGTTGGCTTAATGGACCCGGTCTACTGGAGGCACTAAAATGGTTTAGCGCTGCAGCATGTGACATAAGAGGAGAAGCTGAGACAACTGTTTCTGTTTAGTATGCAGAAAAGAAGGCTAAAAGGAGACTCTATTGCAGTTTCATACTGCATTGATCAGAGAATGCAGATAAAAGAGCCAGAACCTTCTCAAAGGTGGACCGTGACAGTCCAGAGGTCACAGATGCAAACTAAAACATGGGAAATTTTGACTAGATAAAGAAAAATATTTTATTGTGTTTGTAGCCCAGTACTAGAGCACTCTGCCCAGGGAGATTGTGGAGTGTCCATTTTTGTAGGTGTTCAAGACTTGGCAGGATAAGACCCTGAGCAATGTTTAAGAAATTAGACTTGCTCTGAGCAGAGGGTTGGACTATATGACTTTGAGTGGTTTCTCCTAACTTAAATTATTCTATGAGTCTGTGACTCCGAAGCCATATTTGAAATAACATGAGGACAACATTTTAAACACAGGTACCTCGGCGGTATGGATATAGCTATTTAACATCACTGGGGCTAGTGTATCTCTCTACCTTTGTTCACTAAAAGGTAATCCCCAGGGAGCAAATCTTGAATTATAACATTTTCATTAAGATCCATGTTATCAACAGTTAAAAGTTCATGTTAATACAGTGTAACACCTTAAACACAGCTACTCTTGTACAGCTAGTAATTCAAAATATTGCCTGTTGTAGGTTGCCGTGTTGGTGTGTTACATAACATAAGATGGTAAAAGTAACATTTTTTATATTTGCATTTCTGCTGTACTATTAGCCTTCAGAATCACGAGATTCAAACCAAGATTTCTGGTAATGTGATGGGAATTTTTTTGCTTTCCTCTTGATATCATTGTCACACTGAAGAAAAGACAGGAGTTATTTGCCAGGAAATAAGATTGATTTGTACCAAGACTGAATACTGTTAGAGCACCTAATTTCCTTGAGATCCTATGAAATAGTAACTAACCTACATTTTTTCCAGATTCTATTGTTTTCTTGCTACAGGCAACAATAATGTTGTCAACTTTTCATCTTCAGAGGAGTCAGTTAACTAGCTGCAAGTCCAATCAGAAATTTTGTAAGCCCAGTGCAAGTTTATAGATACAACTTGATATCATCATAACTTGATGAGTGATAGGTCCAAGAATGACTGTCTGGAACATTCCATTTGATGCAGATAGACAAACAGACACCACAGCTCATTCCCCAAAAATCTCAGTTCTACCTGTTAAATGTTTATAACCTCCAGTCTGCTCATTTCATTTCAATGTTTCATTAATATCACTACAGAAGCCATGAATCTGAAGTATGGGATTGGAGCTCAGAAGATTCATACTTTGGTCCCAACTCTAACTGATTTGCGTGTGATTTCTTGCAACTCACTGTGCATTACTCAGTAGCCTAACTTGAAAAAATAGGAAAAAAAAAAACATTGCTCATCCACTTTTAAGTTATACATGCTCTACTGGAGATTTTTTTTTCTCATTTTTTTGAAAATTTTTTATTGTTTATAGACAACAAGCAAGAAGGATACACATATGAAGATATTATTATCCAAGCAAATTTGTGACTTTGCTTCTCAAAGCGTTCAAAAATAAATGTAAGAGGCTTGTGTAAGTCAAGATGAAGTTTAGACACAGACACATGACTGCCTATACACACACAAATGAAATAGTTCCTAAATTCTTAAATGCTGCACTCCTTTGATAGCATAACCATAGTTAATGTTGTGTCAGGGTTTCCACTATAAACCCTCTTTTATAACTAGGCAATAAAATTTTACCCCAGGCATGAAGTATGAGGTCTCAGCACAGCGGCTGACATTTTTATACGTACACGTTTTCACACACATTTAAAAAAAAATAATAATAAAAAAAAAGTTTAGCTACTTTAATACATGCAAGTATAACTAATATTAAAAAGTTTAAGGTACTTTTCTGTTGAACGTATATAATGCACATATACACAGATACTCGTGTATAACTCCAACAGCTTTTCCGTGTTACTGAAAAGGTACTGGAAAAAGATAATACAGACTCTTCAACTAGAAAACAAACATTCATTACTTACATCTCAAGAAATAATCATATATGACCAGATACCTGATTGAAAGTTACTTCATTCAAGGAAATACGAGCCCTCCCACATGACTCTGCCCCCCACGCCACCAGCAGTCCCCTCACCCTCAACATGATACACTTCATTAAACACAGAAGTGCTTTGTTGCATTAGGGGGTTTAAAAGAAGTGGAAAGGTAGACTCCTTACACTTCCTATGAGAAATGAACATCGACTTCCTCTGAAGAAAATGTAAATGGATTTACTTAATTGGACTCAGGGCACTGGAGCAATTAATAATAGACTGTGTCATAGTAAGGGCTTTGTTTATATTTAAATAAATAAATTACAAGTATTCATTTATATTTATTTCAAGTTAAACTCATTTGTAATTGACATGTTACTTAGCCCAAGGCTTTTAAGATCTTTTAGTATAATTAAATTAATAGAGAGTTATAGATCACTGCATGATAAACAAACAGCATGGACTTTAATATGACAGATATACAGAGAACAGGCCATGTAAGTAGATCATTATTATTGGTTTTACCTTCAGCAAAAATACAACTGAAATAGCAGAAAAAGATTGAATGCAAACAATGGTAAGTGCAAGGATAGTTTGTAATAAATTTTCTTTTCCTAACTTGATGGTTTAAAACGTATTTATCAGTGTGAGGGAATATTAGACAGTAAAGTAAGCTTCTGAAAACTGCTTTCCACTCCATCCTCCACTCCATCATCATTTTGTTTCTTCCACCCTCACACCAGATACTTTGGATTACATTTTTGAAGAGGTCACACTGTACAAGGAGTCACTAAAACTTTAGACACTTTTTATTTCTGAGGGATTCTTCTAGTCATTTGGCCTTCCACACAATAATGTTAAATACACTATTCCCAACACAGCCTTGTTGAGACAGTTAATAAAGTCTCTAATAGCTGCCATAGAGACCAGTGATGAAGATCCCACACATACCTGGGCAATGTATTTCAACATTTAGTAGTACTGTTTTTAGGTATCTAACCAAAAATACTTGGTAAACAGAGCCCATGTCTTCCTGTTTACTGTGACCAAGGAGAAAAGACAATTCTTTTTCTATTCCAGCAGCTTTTGAAGGCCAGTAAGAGTCCAACATTCTCCCTGTTCTTTTTTTCTGTGCATTTCACACATTAAAGAGCAGATTGCTCAGCCTGTCTGTACAGGAGATGCTTTTCAGAACTCTGACCATTCTCTTTTTCTCTCCCGGAGAGTCTCCCACACCTCTGTTGAAATGGCCCATGCAGTCCTCCTCCTGAACCCTTACAAATGCTGAGCAGAGCAGAAAGATATGTTTATTCACTTTGCTCCTTTTAATCTTCCCAGTACAGCACTTATCTTTTTCTTAACAGCATGACATTATTGACTTGTGTTCCACTTGTGATCTACTAATACCTTTAAATCCCTGTCTACTGGCCTATTGCTCAGCCAGTTTTTCTAGATCCTGAATTTGTGTGCCTGATTAGGCCTGTTTATCTGCACTGTTTCACTTGTGCCTCTTGAGCTGCATTTTGGTTTTCTTCATACCATGCTTTCAATCTGTCAAGAACCTTTTGAGCTGAAATCTCATCCATCAGTATAATGCAGTGCTTTCCATCTCAGCATCACCTATGGATATCGTTACCATTCTTTTCCCATAGTTCAGGTCATTAACAAAAACACAAAATAGTGCCAGATCCCTCACAATCACATCCAGAATCAGACTCAGTGCTTCCTTTCATTTTAGGAGAAACCTGTTAATAAATACTACCTATCAACCATTTTCCAATTGATTTTGCAGTATGCAAAAGTGCACCTAATAAGATACCATTTCCTCATAAGAAAATAATGAGATACAGTGTCAGAGTCGGGATTTTAGTAAGTCTAAAGTCAAAACATATATGACATTCTCTTTTCTGGTACTTGTCCCAAGGAATGGTCATTCATAGAACAGAAAATGACCTCTCTTTGTTGGTGCTCTTTCTGATCAGATAATCGATTCCAAATACCAGAAATTTGTCTGCATCTGTGCAGCATGTCTTCTGTAATTTTTTTTATTATTATCATTCAATAGATGGCTAATGTACCTTTGTACTCCTACAAATCTTTTGCATGGTCTTCTCTGGTCATAATTTTTAACTCAGATCCACTGAAATGTTATTAGCATTATTTATTATATCTCTATATATATGTTATATATTGCATTATAGAGTTCTGTGACTTAAAAAGTTATTCATATTTGATTTAGAACTAGGTATTATGGTACCTTATTTATTTTTAGCATTGGCATTTGTCAGTGACTATGATGTATTAAGGTCTTCCATTTTCAGGTGTTATGGCACCCCTAAGTTTGAAATTTTCTGTATTAGAAAACTCACCTTTTATTTGAGGATGTGTGATAAAAGATTTATAGTGAAAGGCTGTGTATGTGGAGATTACTTTAAATACATGATCATTTTTTGTGCAAATTTTGTTGGAGGGGAAGAAAAAAAAGTCTAAGATATCAGAATATCAGAGTGATAATCTTCTATTTTTCTGTGAGAAGATGCTAAGTAAGTAGGTAAAATCCCTACACTCTCTATCCCTAGAAATTCATAGAACAGATATTTTTATTTATTTAAAGTGTAGTTGCAATCATAAAATTTTCTTATGAGATTAAGAGTACTGAAACTGAATGTGTGAATATTTGTTTCCTTTGGTTATGAGGCTTTACTATCACAAGTGAGAAAAAAAGAGACTTGGAAGTAAAGAGAATTATCCTTGTAGATTTATCAGCTTCACTCATCATGTTGAACATCCATGTGCACTTTTAGTTTTCTTATGCATGATAGCTTTCCTGCACATGAGGGTTTCTAAATATTAGCAGCCCAGAGAATAAGTATCCGCTTCTGGGATATACGTATGACATTCCAGCATAGATTGTTGTCACATGTAATAATTTCATATAATGAAATTCACAATGAAATTACAGATGAAATTAATTGCTTTATGCATGCCATAGACACAAGTGTAAAAAAAAAATTACTTCTGAAAAGAAATAAACGTAACTTTTTAAAAAAAGAAAATCCAATAACAGTAAGTTGCCCTTGTACTCAATCCCAAAGCTTTTAATTGCTTTACCTGCCAGATTTTTTTTCACATCATCACCTCTTTAAAAGATAACTATTACTGCAAGTACTAATTCCCTAGTATTTAATTTTCCAAGTATCTATACTACACTTTTCTTGTTTGGCTAGCTAGCCATTCCCATCTCTTTTAGACAGCTAAATCATTAGCTTAGACTGGTATATTTCACTGAGACAGGCTTAAAAGCAACTCACAGCTAATCTGGCACCTAAAGGTACATTTAGCATTTAATTTTGGTCTCTCAGGTTTGAGAACTGTAATCTAGGTGACTTTGGCAACCTCATCTTGTGATAACTGTTATCTTTCTGGCTTAACCAGAATTAGAATAAGAAGGAAAAAAGCCTGTCTCAGATATATCTATGTGATAAGTACTGACCTATCTTGACTGTCTAATTGTGACTGGTAACTATGCATAAAGCAGTGTCATAACTGAAATTAGTTTCTGAGGGAAATCCTGATCCTGAGAGATAATGAGATAATGAGAGTTTTTGCCCTTTTGATTTCTTGTGGATAACAACATCTCATTCTGACTCTCTGAAGTGGAAATATGGACATAGCTGCCTTCTTCAATAAATGACCAAGAGCACACACTGTGTCTTCATGTTCATGGTGATCTTGTGGGAAGCCAGTTTCTGACAACACCTGCTAACATGCAGAGCACAGACTAGATTTTTCAAAATGTCTCTAACAGCATCAGGAATTTGTTCTCCTTGGTATGTTGGACTAACCTGAGAAATGCCAGACAACTTGCTTTAGGGACCAGTGACTTAAAGAGCTGACCATTAACCTCAGCTCACCTTGATTCTTACTATATTTTCCATCAAATTATGATACAAGCAAAGATGGTGAAAATGTTTTGGCTGTGATTTTATACATCACTGTGATCAAATGGAAAGATTTGCATTAATGAAAAATCCCATGTAAAACTTTACAGGATTACAATAGACCACAAAAGTGAAGTAATAAGCCCTCATTCTTACACTGAAATTGCTATTAATGTTAACATTAATGTTCCTATTAATATTTCTCACTCATCTTTTTAATGAATAGATACTTTTTAAAAGCAAGCAGAGAACAATCAAGATGATTTTTTAAAGTGTTGCCGATATGCTTCTGACTCCATCTTGCAGCAATTTAGTTTTCTAAATAATTCCAGTTGATGTACTCTTTGGAGCAAATCCCTGCAGAGAACAATGGGGTTGATTGTTTTGTTGGCTGTGATTGTTTTATGTGTGGGTTGTTTCCCAAACCTCAGGATCGGGCAGGGAAAAGAGTGGTTCAGAGAAGTCCCTCTAATGAATGGGTAACAGATGACTGTAAACCACAGGTATTAGACCTTTTCAGCATGGAGTTTTAGTGACTCAAAATAAAAATTAAAAAAATTAAAAAATAAAAAAAGCAGAAGAAAAACTGTGAACAAAGCTTGATGAATTCATTCCCTCAAATTAGGTAATTTGTGGCCCACTTTGGTTTGGATTTTTAGTGTTTTTGAAAATGTGGTTAATTCTGCAATGCACAAATAGCTACACAATCTAATTTCAAGTGTACTTTGATGTTATGCAGAAGATACAATTGGCTATTGGGCTTATCAATAGCACAGTGTCTCAGGATATATGATGATGATTGCAACATTTGCAGTTTTTCAGCCATCATTACAAGTAGCAAAAATTACTTGATAGAACAATAAAAATAATGAAAATAAGTAAGAATATATTGGGGGGGGGGAAATTGCTTTAAATACATTCACTCCCATTCACAGCTGTGCTCAACCTACCCCTTTTCCTTGATTTTCTTGCAGCATCTCCTGACTGCTGTAGCAGTTCCTCACACGCTAAGGCGTTTAAGGAAATTCAAGCAATTCAGCACGATCATGTAAGAGCTAATCCAAATATAGTTCTAAGAAATAAGGTGCCTTCTCTAGTCAAGTCTTCCCCACACAAAGTACAATATAAAACTTTATAATCACTGCTGCTGCTACTGCTACTGCTTGAAAGTGCTAGTGGAAATATAATTGTATGGCAAAACATCCCTGGGATGCTAACCACATTTTGCTACTTTGTTCACAACTTAAAATTAGCTAGTTTCTACTGTAAAACTTTATTTCTTTGGCAAGCATGTTTATTTCATTCTGCTAGAGTCAAAGGCAAATCTTAGATTAAAATGTGTGGGATAAATGTCCCATTCTGTGCCCGGGAGCGGAGGCAAGCTAATAGCCAGAAAATCCACACAGTACATTATGCCTTACCTGTCTTTCAGACCTTGAAAACCTGATGAGCCCAGCAATCCATAAAAATGCCATATCTTATTAGCACACCTGTATGTGCAAAATGACTTATTTTCTTTTTTGTATATGAAATTCAGTCAATATCGAAATGAAGTGTCACTTCAAAAATCAAGGTAATTTATTTTCCAAATGTTGAAACAAAATTTGGGACTTTACAATCTTTTATTTCCTTTAAAGCTGCAATTTTCATCAAATAAACAGTGAGCCCAAAGAAACCTTTCTCAGTATCTAATATCTAACATCTGTGTCAATCACAGAAAACCCTCTTATGGTTCTTTGCATGGAAGCAAGCATACCTTATCCCCTCCTAGCTTCAGTGATTAATGAAGTGACTAAAACGTTCAAACATCTTAAGGAATTTGGACACCTAATCTCCAGTTATTCTAAGTCAACTGATATGTCCACGAGGGAGCTTTCAGTTCCCTACATGGCCATAACTTACACATGATCCTTTCCATGTTTTTCTTGATTTCTTTTCCCTGTGAAAACAAAAAGACTGATACCTGGAGAAAACAGCAGGATTTATAGCACACTGTTTGCAAGGCTGCAGCCGTACAAGTGCTTTTCTTTTTTCCTGCTTTTCTCTGTTATTGTCTAATAATTGATCACTGGCAGTTTCTGTTCCAGCTGCTACTCTCCTGCCCACTACCCTGGGACTTTGAAGTGTACTGTAAAATATCTGCACATGGGCTTTGCTGTTCATCTAAAGAAGTACCCTAATTTTCTTTACTGCAGATCACACAGTCATTTATTTTTACAAATCTGGGCTTTGTTTTTCACCTTCTGCATTCTCTTAATGTTCCCAGTACATCAGTGGTGACTTCTGCACCTGGACTCATGGTGTTATGATTGCCATTCTCTCTAGTGGACCTGTTTCTCCCTTTCCAGAAGAACTATATGACTGATTAGCTCCATTGATTAGAAGCCCACATGAGCTAATGAATTAGATTCAGTAACACGGACAGGTCTTCTCTGTTGCATTTTTAAAGTCTATGTATACAAATTATTGTATGACACCTCTTCATCTCTGTTGAATACCTGGCAAGATGACCAAGCAACACTGAGAGCTTTGTATACAGTTTTGCCTTTATGACAGATATCATACATCATGCTCACACATCAGCATTGTTTACCCTGCTCTTGAGTGACTGTTGAACAGTATTTAATATTAGGACAGTAATTAGTGTTAGAATTTGATTTTCAAAGCAAATTAAAATTACTATCATATCCTGTTGGGTGTTGATGTTTTGTTATTACCCCGGGAGCTATAGAGGTTCACAGTTTCCAGAATAAGTTCGGCTTGTGCCATCACAAGCCAAATGTCACAGAAAATTCATACTTTGCTGTGTATAGCCATATTTGCTTCACTGCAGTTGCAGCCTTTCTCTTCATTAGGTATCAACTGGAAGTAAGATGTCAATGCTGCTGGGGGCGGGTCCACACCAGCAGTTTGGGGAACAGAGCAGGACAAGGAGTGATTCTGCAGAGGTCTCTGACTGGCAGGGGGACATAGCAGTTGCCTCTTATTTCCGTCACTCTATCAGCCCTGCTCAGCCAGCCACCACAGGGGTAGGGCACTTGGATCCCTGTCTGTCCATTGCTCCTTCTGAGTTGCCATATACATTTACATATAGGGATAGCATCCTAATTCTTGGCCTCCTTCATTTTTCTTCCACCTTCCCCTCCCTTCTCAGACCCTGTACCTTACATCCCCAAACAGCCATACAGAGTCTTGCCTTACTTGAATATTATATCATTACCTTAAAATTATTTCCATTTGGAATTATTATGCTATTAATTCTTACATCCTGTAATTTGCAATAAAATAGTTTTCTAACTCCTGAATCTTTAAACACAAAGGATATCAGTGCTGTGCAGAAGAAGGGCTGTTGGAAGCAGAAATAGAAACTCCTAAATCTTAATTACAAATTTTATTTGTACAACGAAGAGTAAGATTTAAGTAGTCCTCTATTTGTTCAGAATCTCTTTATACAGGTTTTCACAGCAAACTAATTTGTATAACACAGGAGGATTTTGCTACAGTTGTGACTAGACTAATGTCATTTTGGATAATCTTCATAATGTCTAAAACTTCAATATCTCCCTGAAAAGCAGAAGCAGCAGGAAAAGAAGAAACTTGTCTCCCCTTGGTTTATGGAGTTATTTGCACTGGTCATACTAAGCACTGCAAATAATTTATTTGGTGAAATTACCTCTTTCTCTTCAAAATATTAGAAAACAAAACTTTCATGTCTATGATCTTCTGTTTATGACACTCAGAAGGGAAGAACAGGATGAAAATGTACAAAGAGAGTTAAAAATAAGAACTGCACCATTTGGCAAAGCATTTGACAAGAAATATACTGTAAACAGATGCTATAGTCTGCATTAGTTACTTATCAAGTAGTTCATAGAGTGAGCATTCATACCAAGAACTCATCTGATGGCTTAAGGCACACATTCTGTTCACTAATTAGATAACGTAACCTTTAATAATTAATTCCACCTTCAGCTGAATTAAACAATTGGCAGTAAAAGGAACTTTGCCAACATTTTAAAACCACTAGGTTATATTGCAGCCAGGTTCTGTAGAAAGGTTTCAGCTGTATTTTATTTTATTAGTTGCAGATATCTATTCGGGGAAACTATTGATTTTGTGTTCTGTCCTTTTCTGAATATGAGTTTGGATTAGCATCCTCCGAAGTTTCCTTCTAACCTGGATTATCCGATGATTCTATGAGCCTATAATAGAATATTATTATATTATAGTTATTGTAGAATATACTCACAATATATTTTTGTATAAAGATAGAAAAATTATAAGATATATATAGTATATATATTATAAAGATAAATATGTAACAGTTGCTATCCTATGTTTTTTCATGTTTCTTTGGCTGTTTTTCACAGATTCTGCAGCATTCATGAAAAATAACTAAGAAAAGTAAGCCTTTATTGAGCTGACTTATTTGCCTGTACAAGGGCCCTAATCCATACAGAGAATTTGTTAGAGACCTGCAACAAGCTTTAAAAATAATTAGTTATATCAATCCTGTAGCTTTTAAAAGTAATCTCTGGTAATTGCTTGGGGGTTTTAAATAGCTTGTTAGGATATCAAGATTTTTAGAGACTGGAAATAACCTTCTGCACCCAAACACCACAGTATCATTTATTTTTAAATACATATAATTGAGGTCCTCATGAGAAGAGCTCTGCCTACTGGGAACTTCTCAGTCCCTCTGAGATTGGTCGCTAAGCAAATCATTTACTGAAAATTAAGTCTAAATCATCAAGCCTTTTTCAGAAATTGTTTCAACATTGGCCTCTCATGCCTATCTATTATTACTGATTATTTGGTTTAAGCAATTTTTGTCTTTCAGAGGGAACACTGATACTGTAATTTTAGTCAGAGTTCCAAAGCGCTGCGGTTCTTTTCAAGGCCACAAAGATAGCTTTTTTTGCCTTTCTTTTGCTTTTTTCCCTTTTTTCTTTTTTTCTTTTTTTTTCTTTTAAATCTAAAAAAGCTATTCATCTTTTCCTTTTCTCTTCTAGCCCATCTCTTCTGAGGTAGCTTCGGCAATTGGGCTGAAGTTAGAAGAATTTAGCTAACAGAGTTCAACAAGTTTATGGTGTTAACAACAGGAAACCACCACACTAATCTGCAGATTGCCTGCCTTCACATACAGGGCTATTCATGAATTTGTGCTGCTGTTTTCCTGCATTTCAGAACTTCCATTGTTTTATATGGGAGCTTGGAGGCTGGTTTAATTAAAGTGATCTGAATAGAAGTACAGTATGCCAGATGTACATTATAAATATAGAGCAGGTTATGTAATGGTAAACTATCAGGAAATATATGGGCATGGTTTGTGATAACTCATTGTTAACTAAATATAAATCCTAATTTATTTCTGTTTTAAACTTGCTACTTTTTTTTTTTTTTTTATTAGCACAAATGAACTTTCTTTGTATTTTTACTTTTTCCTTTTTTTTTACTACAGTTTTCCCATGGGGAAAATCTGCTTCAAATTAGTTCATTCTGGTGAACAGGTACTATTCAGTGTGAATAAGGACTGTAGCACTTGGACTAGATCCACAGTGAGACTAAGACAGGGTATGCTCTTGTTGTTTCTTCGACCCATAATGAAGATATCTTAATGCCATGATTCAGCTGCCATCTAATTGGCATAAGGACAGAAATGATTGTGTTTCAAAATGTAAATACCCAAGGTCTTAAAGAATATAGGCTTGCTCCAAAATATCTGCTCTTCTTCTGTGGAGCTGCTCAAACGTATTGTTCTATGATTCACCAGTTAAGTGTTGTCTCTCCTAATTTACTTATGTGGCCTGATCAATAAAGCATTTCCAACATCTTTTTGACAGAATGGGACGTTATCATTCCTACCTCTTTTTGTCCTCTTCTTTCTTTGCTGAAGCACCTTAGACACAACACTGTAGTTCCATTTTCAGTTCTCTTTGCTGAAACTCACTGAAACAGTGTACGTGGAAGCCCCATGTCCCTTCATTCAGAGGCTTAGTTCCTCTTCATCTCAATGGCAAACAGCTATTTGTGCAACTCTGGGTCAGGACATACAGCACCAGCTTTCACTGGGTTAGAAGGCAGAATGAAGTGTGTATTCTTCAGTTACCTGTATACTACCATATAGACAAACTTCAACACAGAGAGTCAGCTACCACTTACATCATGGGTTCAAATACGCATTTCACATATGATTTACTTTTTTCTTCCAATGCCCATGAACAACTCATTTAATTGCCAACCATTTTCAGACTTGGGACTATGCTAATTCCTGAATTATGATACTTTTTTGCATTTACTTTTAGACTATTTGTTCCACTCGACTAACAAAGAGGCTCTAAATGTTGAAATAACTTCTTATAAGCCACATTTCATATCAAAACTGAAATATTTCTGACAGGAAGCATGTTCCTACATATTCATTCAGTGTTTTTCCTGTCTTTTGCCTAATTAACAGTTTCACCCAGTAGACATTTTCAAAGCTGACTGGGCAGGAGGTGTAGAGCAGACAAATCCCACTGTTTGCTAATTAATTTCTCTCTTCTTAAGATCACTAACGGAAAAATCAATGGTCATCTAGCACATGTGTTCTTTATAACCTGCCAGTGCTTCGGTATAATTAGTTGAAAGATTACCCAAGCACTGTTCACTGAGAGGTAAAGGTATTAAAGATCATTACAAGCAGAATAGCAAAAAATATTACAAATATTTCTCTAAGTGTGGAATTTTATTTCTGAAAAATTTATGCTTCATAGCAAGTACACATCCTAGACTCTTGCAGAAAGCTCTCTAATTTTAACCTGCCTTTCAAGGAGTTTCTACGTCAGATAGCGCATCTGACTAGCCTGGGAGAACGGAAATGGCACACAACTCCTCTAGCTTCATCACCACAAATAACCCTATGATTTCACTTGTTGTACTGGGTGAAACTGGAATAAACTAGAGTAATAAATCATCTTCTCATGTTTGAATTGTCTCTAAATCCACAACACAACTTGATGTGACTCAAAGTGTGAGCCAATGGGTTTGTTTGGGCAGTGATTTTCAAGTTTCAGATGTCTGTCTACATTATCACCCACACATCTGTTGCTGCTTACTGCAAGAGATTTTGGGAAATCATTTTAAATAATTTTCACGAGCTTTGGAAAATCAACTAGGGCTTCCAAACTAGGCATAAAAGCTTGCATTTATTTATGTATGGTCTTCTAATACTATGTATATTAAAATTACTTAGAAACCTAAAAATATCTTTATGTCTTTTTTCTTTTCTCTGAATAATTTCAGTTATGAGGAAAGGAATGTCTCCATCCCATTGATCTATTATAACAGACATAAAGTAAGTTATGTTAAAGGCTTTTTGATTCTTTTTGATTTCTCATAGGTACCGAGCAAAAAGGGAGCAAATGATGAATTTGAGATTTACAAAACTATATATGTGCTGTGTTGGATAAACACAGTTTCAGTCATGACTCAATGCAACTAGGCAGTAGATAGTGACAGATCTACCAAAACAGGCCACCACCAGCTATAACAGCCAAATCCTAGGGGTCTTGACAATCAGGGCATAATGGCCAAGACACAAAGGACAGGATATTTCAGCACATTTCTTTTGCAGTCTGAAGCTTCTGCCCACGCTGATATGAACCCTTAGTGGTCTTTCACAGCTGAATCTCTCTTGGAAAAACCTATAGGTGATGCCACCTACTGTGCATATTCCTGCCTTGATTCAGATAACTTGAACAGGTTTAAGTACAACAACCTCCAGAGGCTGCAGGGTTGTATATGTTAAAGTCACCAGCTCTGGGCTTGCAGTGATGTTTCAGAGCTTTCTGGGAATTCATCGATGCATGCAAATGCTTTGGCAGTCGCATGGTTTAGCCTTGCCTGCTTTCCTTGTAGCTTTTGCTGCCTGGCATTCAGTGCATATGCAGGAGGTTGCAGAGTAGGAACCTGATCATATTTATGAGACAGGAAATGATCATCACCTTGTGGCTATATATTTACTTTTACTTTGAATATGATATTCATGTGTAGTAGCTTATTGAAAACAAATTAAAGACTAGCACTCTTCCCTGCAATAGGACACACAGGTAATTCTCAGTATGTGGCTTTTAGGTGCTTTATGGAGCTGCAGCTGCTTGAATAGTGTGTGGAGACAACAGCTGACTCACATCTGCCAGGTTCATTCAAATCTTGGCTTAAATGTTCTGTCATTGTAGATTAATTGCTGATTTCCTTCTGACTGACCACAAAGGAAAAGAAAGCAATATTTGGAAACTGGGAGTCACCTTCAGGGTCCTGGAAGTCACATGCAAGGATTTTGTGGTCATATATGACAACATGTTCTAACATTCTTGTATTAAAAACCAGGAAAAGGCACCTATTTCCACAATGATTTTATTTTTATTTTTTTTTTTACTGGAAACTGTGCTAAGTCCTCCTTCTGCAAACAGCAGGAGAAAGCTCAGTCTCAGAACTGCCAAAAACTCATGGTAAGAACAGTCACCAGAGATGGTGAAGACCCCTACTCCAATGGACATTCTTTCTGTTTTAGAGGACAGAAGTGAATCTCTGTTCTGGGAGAGTGTTGCAGACAGTATTCTCTGCCTCACTGGAACTCTACCATGTTACATCAGACCAACAGGAAAGCTGTTGAATCCACAGCCTTGTAAATTGGATCACTCAGCTGGAATGAGAAAGACAGGCACTGAATACTTGGTTTCAAGTTAATATTCTGCAGTTACTGCAGAAGACACAGATCTTGGCTACAGCATTCACCAGGTGATACATAGTCAAGGCTTTGCTCCTATCGTCGCAGTCTATCAGTGGCACAGGGGCCTGCTTTGGTACTTACATGCAGCTAATTTAGCAAATGAAAAAGGGAGATACATAGCCAAAATCATCATGTTTCTAGTACTATTAGAGGACTAATATATCTTCTACTTTGTAAAAGTAGATATTGGTGTTCCAGGTACTACAAGTTTTTGGAGCAATTTACTTTTACAGCGTTGTTAATAACTGCAACAAAAGGGAAGAAGAAGGAGGCAGTCATACCCCCAACATTGTCCACTATACCCTATGACTGCATAGTCTCATGTCTCACCTACAGCCCCCATATACATTCCTCACAGAGGGAGGGCAGCCTAAGAGAATTACCCTGGGGGCATGATCAGTGTTAGGTGTACATATCTAATGTACACATGCTTTGGATTCCTAAGAAAACTCAATAAGATCACAGTCTTATCACACATGTCATCATTTGAAATTGACAGGCACACCGCTCCTCTTATAATTAGAAGCTTTGAATGTTAATTTCCCGAATTCCCATATCATTGGAAGGATGAAATTTAATCTCCAAATGTGTCACAGTGGACTGAGACAGGTATTTGATGTGTTAGGAGAATCCTGGACCTTAGGTATTTTTTGGCGGAAGGAAATGGCAGCATTTTAGTGTAACACTGTACTGTGCATGCACCTCAGGGAAGGGCTTATATAAAGAGTGTTTCAGTAGCAGAGGATCATTTTTGATGCTGACAGGGCATCAGTTTCTTTAAGGTCAGCATCTAGCAAGACCCCATAGCAGCAAGTCAGCCCCTAACACTCAGGAACAAAAGGCTGCTAGAAAAAAGTCACGTAGATGGTGGCTGGTGGATGCTGCAAAACCTGAGACAGGAAAACAATGGATAGTGGGATACTACACTGGATAAAAACCCATTGCCTGAGACAAACTATGGAAATCCCAGTTGTCTTTGTGAAACTGAGGTCTGCAGAGTTAAGTAGGAGAAAAATTAGGGAATTACTATAAAATAAGACATTTTTGGGGGTCATAATAGGAAATTGCTATCACATTGAAAAGAAAAAAATCCTCAAAAAACTGAGCTCTTATTGATAACTTTTAACAACCTCTAATAAGGTGAATGTTTTATACTTTATCAGGAGAATAAAGCAGTCATTTTCATGAACTTTCTATGAAAAGCCAGTATGGGTATTTAACCTGCGCCTTGTCAACTCTCCCTACAGAAATTATCTTTCTTCTTTGGGGAGTGAGCACTCCACAGTGGTAAATGACCATGCTATCTTTTTCCACAGTCCCATATGTGAAATAGCTACATTTTTGCCCATGATTAATGAGATAAGTTCAAGTAAAGGCTATGTGTTTAACTAAAACTCAGCAGCAGAGTTATGAAACACACATTTAATATTTTCTTCATCAGAAGCTACATGCTGTTCTAATTTGCTGATTGCCAAATTATGTCATCCAGCTAAAGAATTTTTTTGTTGATATTGAGGACTAGAAAGATGTCTTATTTAAATAGCAAGATAGAGAGAAACTATTAATATGAAGGAAAAACAATGATCTAAACTACAAAATATGGTTATCAGACATTGCCAATAAATCCCCTATTAAATGAATAAATATGATATGAGACTACCCATATCATTCTTATACGCAAGACCACAGTTAAATTAATAAATCTCCTACTGGTATAGATTTACTGCATAAACAGGCAGTAGGCTAGAGAGGTTATACAATCTTCACCTTTTGGGTTATTTGGGAGGAAAGTGCATGGGAAGAAACTGTTTTTACTTTTTCTTCTCATTTACTCTCATTTTTTTCTCTCTCACACCAATAGACATAACCCAGTCACTTCAGGCTTTTGAAAGGCTTGTCAACTCATGTCAGTTGTTTGGACATCTTGGTGCCAGCTGTAGAATGGCTACAATTAAAATATGAGGGAAGTGATAAAACTTTCCCTATAGAGACTAGAGTGCAGCACAAAGGAATCAACTGAAGGGTTTATGATAATAATTTTGGCTTATGACTGCACTGCAGTCTGCAAGGCTGTGCAGAGCTACTAGAGCAAGATTTATATGAAGCTATTGAGCCATGGCAGTACAAAGCCTGGTGGGGACAGGGTGATCGCAGCTCTCCCATCTGGGTTCTTTCTCACTCCTTGCCGTGTCTCTAACTACTGAGATATTTCTGGAAGGACTTCAGTAAAGGGTTTTCAAGGTTTTATATTTCTCCCAGAACACAGGAGAAATGTATTTGGCTACTGATTTCCACATGCAATACAGAGTCAGAGTCTGGGAATGGGGAAGGGTCACTGAAGAGCATCCTAGGATCACTCTGACAAAACATAATGAGAGTTAAACTAACTAGGGAGAACAGAAAAACCTGAAGCTAATACAAAATTTTCAACCATGAGTCCTTAGGTTTTAACCAAAGAATACTTCCTCTTTCAGAAGTGACAAAAAGAGCTGTAAAAGCACAAGCATGGCAATGACAGATTCAATTTTTCAAATTTTAGAAAATCTTTGAATTTGTGTTGTGTCTGGAAGAATATTTTTAATAAGACCAGAATTTCTTTGATCTAACTCAAAAGTGATAAGACAATAATGTGGGTCCAGAGGACAGACACAAAAATGGTCAGAGGGCTGGAACACCTCCCCTATGAAGAAAGGTTGCGTGAGTTGGGGTTGTTCAGTCTGGAGAAGAGATGGGTCCAGTGAGACCTTGTTGCAGCCTTTCAATATATAAATGGGGCTTATAGGAAAGACAGAAATAGAGGCCTGTAGTGATAGGACAAGGGGCAAGAGTTTTCAAATCAAGTAAAATAGATTTAGATTGGACATGGGGGAGAAATTTCTAATAATGAGGGACATGAGACAGAGGAACAGGTTGCCCGGAGAAGTTGTGTGTTCCCTGTCATTGGAAATGTTCAAGGTCAGGCTGGATGGGGCTTTGAGCAACCTGATTTAATGGAAGATGTCCCTGCCCGTGGCAATGGAGTTGACCTAGGTGATTGAGTGGGGGGGCATTTGACATTTAACAGTTCTGGCTATTCAGCATGAAGCCCTAGCCATAAAAATCAGAAAGATAAGGTCTTTAAAATAATATGTTGTGCACTGTCTTATGGCCTGCATGCAATGTGCTAAGCAAGTCAATGTGCTGGTTTTTCTTTTTAATTACTGCCTTTCCTAGGTGTGAAGTTAAGTTGCATTACAAATCATTTTTTCCTTCTGAGTCAAGATACCTAAACACAGATCTCAATTGCAATTGAACAGTTGAAACGATTTTCAATATTGTCGTAGAAACATAGTGAAATAACAACCTGAAAACAAAATGTGGTAGAATTTAAAAGGGTGTCATCCAGGTAGACTATCACTCTTCAGTATATTTTCAAAAAGGCATGCTTACTTATCTGACCATCCTAGGCAGCTTCATACAAAATATTCTGTAAACTTACAGACATTATATTAAGTTGGTCAGTGCTATGAATATCCAGCTCAACATCTCCACAAAAGCAGGAAAATTAACAACTTAGGCAAAGGCAAAGATGTATCCTGGTTTTGTTAAAAAACAAGTTTCTCTTTTAGTGAATTTTGCCTGTCAGCTAAATCCTTCATATTAGCTGCATTTTCCTGGAGAACCAGACACGTGTTTTGGTAAACATAGCAATGGAATGCAAAGTTATTGATAAGCATGGATGGACATCTCACAAGAGGGGCAATGAGAAACAGGTGACCAAGAAACTGACCAACTGTATATAACATTCCATTCACATTAATACTTTATATAAAAGTGGGAGATCATGAGGACCTTTTTCCCTTTTGCCTTCTTTTCCCTTCTGTTTATGGTCAACATTAGGAGAGGACCTTGCTAGTCGTCCCTGCGAACTGAGGCCTAGTGACAGACTGAATCCAGCTCTGGTTGGCTGCAGAGTCCAATCCAGGACTTTGGTTGCCGGCTCTGCAGTTGCTGAGACTTTCAAGATTGGGTTTGTATATTTTGTATTATTTTCTCTATTCTTATTAGTAACATTAGTAAAACATTTTTAAATTTTCCAACTCTTCTCTCTGTCCTTCTTTTCCTCCCGATCGCCTGTCCTTGTGTGGGGGAGAGGAGGTTAACAATACATCTGCCAGGGTTTTATTGTCACCCCGCAATCTAAACCCTAGACAGATTGTTAACTCATATCTTGATTACAAAAACTTCAGCGGATACAAACAATAAGAAAACAATTCCATATACAGAAAATCTTAAATATTTATTTCATTGTTTGTTAACGGTAAATTCTTACATGTTTTGTTTAGCTTCCCTTGTCAGTCCCTAATCTCCACTCATTGAATATAAAATCAGAAGAAAATCAAAAAATAGACAGTACACAGGAGCTTAACCTGACAACAGGACTATTCCTACGCATAAACTTATTGTAACTTCCATAAAATACTAGAATTATTACACAAACACAGGATTATGGATTAACTCAGGGCATGTGCGAAAATAATCATGCTCTGATCTGTAATTTTCAAAGTAAGAGAAAGCTAAATTAGATTATTTTCTAGATAAAATCCTTCATATAATAAAAAAAGAAAGACTTGAAAAATGTCATATTATCTAATAGAGTAATGAAATTCATTAAGTTTCAAACAACTTTCCCATAAATTTAAATAATCATTATTCATACTGCTATCTATTTCAAGTGTGTTGACACAGGAAACATCATAAAGAACTAATCCAGTGTGGTTACTGAAGTAAACATGGATGAAGCTCACTGTGGATGCAGATTTTTAATTTTATACAACAAAACGTTGAAATATTAAGTTTTTCATGTTATTAATAAAAGAAGAAAACAGAAAAAATAATCTCACTCTGCTAACTCATTTTAACATAAATAAAACTACAAGTGTTGCTAAAGGATTCTGTGCTTGGTGTTACAGGGCAGAAAGAGCTTGCTATAACCCATACATTAAATTATCCTTTTCAACTTCTCTATATTTTTAATAAAAAATTACAGATTTCTCTTGTTAGGCACATTTTAAGAGAGAAATGTTCAAGTAATTTCACTTGAAACTTGATTGAGACATTTTAAAGGAAAGGAGAGGGGTTTCAACCACTAGGTTGGATTAATGTAAATTGATTTGTCCAAGGTTATTTGTTTAGATAATAGAGGCAGTAGAAGGAAGGCCCTGGGTCTCACACAAGTGATGCTCTGAGATGTCCCATCTTGTCATCATCCTCAAAGCAGGTTCACATCAGGGCATACTCCAATTAGGCAGGGAAAATCCAATTAGGATTGTTCTGTGGACTCATGGATCCCAGTGGGGATCAGGACAGGCAATATTCAGATTTCATTGTCTCACAATGTATTTCAATGAAAGACATTTTTTGCCCTGCCTTGTGCTCCCTCTTGTGTTTTTCTGAAGTCTGTTAGTAGCATTTTATTAATCATAAAAAAGGCTATGTTAATTGTTTATGTTTTATTTTGTTAATTATACTAAAAATAATAAAAAATGGCAATAATTAACTACAATTAACAGTGAAAAAAGATAATTGCCAAACCTATACAAAATCATAATTTTGACACTGCATAATGACTAAAATTTTTAAAATATCAGCATATACAGAAATACAAAATCATTAAGGAAGAAACATTTAAAAAACAAAACAACCAAAAAATTGAAATACTTTCTGGAATCAAATACAACTTTTTCTGCAGTGTACTGTTAACTAAGCATGTTCATCAGGACAAGTCTGAAAGTCAGCAAAAACTTAGGAAAGCCGTGAAGCACTTAAAGAAGGCTTCATCATTTTAAACATACAAATATCAGAGTTGCCATCCTCATGTTAGAACTAAAATTCCTGCAAATCCTATTAGCTGTGTGGTAGGCTTCTGTAGAGACTTAAGACACCATACTGAACATAACAAACGAAAATTGAAAACAAAAAGGCATAGAAGAAAGAGCTTGAAGGACAACAACCAAAACGCATAAAATTAATAAACCCTATTTTAAACACATTAGTAGCAGGAAACTTGCCAATGGACTTATAGGGCCAGTAAGTAACCAAGGCATAGAAGGAACGTTCAGAGAATATAATGTTACAGTAGGAAAACTTAACAAATATTTTCCATCTCTTTTCCCTGTGAAGAAGCATAGCAAGGATTCTCCAAAAGTTTCCTTCTCTATGCAGGCCTTATCAGAGGATCTTGCTTGCGTTGAACTACTAGAAGAATGTGGAAAAAAAAAAATGAAAACATTATAATCAGGATGATCTGATACATGTTTCATAGTTCATGGAATTCAAGTCTAAAGTCTTACTTCACAGACCTATTGGAGTGCTTTACAACAACAATGATGACCACATAAGGATGAGGAAATTTGGAGAATATAATCTATCCACATTTCCAAATGGCCTAAAAGATGCCAAAGGAAAGAAACTGCTATTGGGCAATGGGAAGATCTGAATCTGTAGGTTAATAGGTTAAATAATGGGAATAAATAGTAATAGAAAATAGATAGTAGATATGCATAGTTAGAAGGTTTATAATTCAGTTATAAATAAGACAATTATTAAGATTTATCTCTAATACACCCTGTCTGCCCTCACCATTAACACATCCCACTGTTTTTCAAAAAGTCTTTGGTCTTACCTTAGTCTTACTTAGCTCCGTTGATTTACCCTTGGGCAGAACATCCTCAACACACCGACATTCATTCTGTTCTGTAATTTAAACACTGTCAAGATTTAGGAAGCCACCTTAGCTTCTCTGGTAAGAGTCTGCACTTGTGATAAAGGGAGGAGCCTTTACTATATAGATTTCATTCCTAGATGTTGGGTCAATATCTAAAAAGAACAGAGATACCACAGAGAGATAATATTTTCTTCCTGTCAGCCTATTGGACCAGCTGCCTGCACACTGGATTTCAGCAGATAAAGAAAACACTTCTTGTCTATTGCATTTTAATTATCTGGGAACTGAGAAGTGGTCAATATCTTCAGTCTCCATCTTTCCATCCCTTCATCCAAACTTGCTCAATTCACAGGTTGCTACTTACTTTTTTTCTTGAGTTGTGCTTTCATTTTGAAATTTCATTCTAATGTTGTTACACATATCTCTTGGTTTACCAGTGCCAGTATTTGCAATGATTGATAGTTATATGGAAACAGCTTAATTTTGGTACTCAGTACACAATTAATTGCAGACATTTGTTCTCCTTTGATGTATGTGCTGTTTGAGTCTCAGGTCAGTCAGACTATCAGAGCTGGAAGCAAAGATTATCATAAAATCCTAGACTTACTCTTTATACATTGAAGACATATGCAAAAATACAAAGAGAAACACTTCCAAGTGTTTGCAAGGAAATTGGTATGTATATATAGATAAATGTACATGTATTTGACATGGACCCATAGTGGTATGTGCATAATAACAATTTGGTGTCCTATATACTCATTTGGAATAGGTTTTTGTTTGTCCCTGCAAACACTGGTGGCTTCAAGAGTTCCTCAGATGTGAATTTTGTATGCATAGCAGTGCATCATCCTGATTGTATGGGCAAATGTTCGCACCTGCTGAAAGGGGAATGAACTTGCATGACAGCACAATATGGAGCTTCAAGAGAGTCAGTCAACTGAAAATAAGCAGTTACACAGACAACCAAGGTAAAACACCAAAAATGTGGTCATTTCAGTAGGAAGTCCATCAGAAGAGTGAATAAGATGAACAAGATAATTTAATTCACTGTGAAAATGAGTAAAATGGGACAAAGTAATAGCAATGAGACATTAAATTATCAGTTGAAGATAATTTTAAGTATGACAAATTTGAACATGAAAAATAGTATTATACTTCCATGCAACATCATTAACTGATGAAACACACCCATGTGTCAGAAGTTTCACAGGATATAAAAAACATTTCTATGCATCAGAGAATAATGATAAAATTATTTAAACCTCCATTCTCACACAAAAAATCCCAGTTGCTAAGTAATTTTGCTTAGTTCAGACATTTCTATTTTGAACATTTAAAATAGTTCATACATTGATAAATCAATCCTGTGTCTTTGTATATTATTCTGAGAAAATTCTGGAGCTCAGCATGCTAGATGGTGTAACAAATTAAGTAGATAAACCTGTTTTCAGGTAATTTGTGGTGGCTCCTCTGTTGCACTGTTTCAGAACACAGGAAGACTGTCTTGAGAGTTATCTACAGCACATTTCAGTTTATCCCATGACATCTAGATGCGACAGAACTTGTTCCTCCACCTTCCTCCTAAGAAAACAATTATGTTTGTGAACTCCCAAATGTTTTGTTCCAACATGTTTATGGTTAAAGACTATCAATTGTTAAATTCATAAGACCTCTTTCCAACCTATCCCTGTGAGATGTAGGAGATAAAAGTGCCAAAGGAAAGAATGAAAGGGATAATACTGTCATCTGGTTAAAAGGAGGAAACAAACTGCTTACTCCATGTGCAGAATCACCTTGCTCAATGAGTACAACACAAGATGAGGATATATTTATTGGTTTACCTTACTGTGGGAGCCAGTGATGCTTTCCCCCCTCCCTCCCCATCAACGGTTTTGATAAAAGACAAGGAAAACAAAGTGTGGTGTTCACCCATTTCTGAAGAATTAGAAATTAGCCAGGGGTGAGGATAAGGTACAGCAGAGTGCACAACTCTATCTACTTCTATGTGTCTCATATAGAAAGGACCATTTCTAGAAGCTCTCTGGAAACAGATACCTAATTGCATGACTGCTTTTTACTGTTCTGGACAAATTTGGTGACCTAAGTGAGTTTGATGTGCTAAGTGGTCCCTCTTAAGCCTATGGATCTTGAACCTGTGTGTTTCTCAATGTTTGGTCCAAATTCAATAGCCATTTCAGTTAGACTGGAAAAAAATAGTCTTCAAAATATGTGTTTATTTCAGATTAAGTACAAGAAACTCCTTGGTTCTCTGAAGGAAGCTTTGACGGTACCATTGCAACAGTATTATTACTAGTCTGGTCTATCGAAGCAGTTGCTGAAGAAAAATAAGTAATCTGTGGTGTGTTGTCCTGACACTTCCTGTGTTTTGAAGTTGTTTCACAACTACATTTACAGTATCAGGGTGAACAGGAAAATATCACATTTGATAAGAGTAATAATATTTTTTTACTTTATGTGAGACATACTGAACATGTAGGCCTCTTATTTGGGGAAAAACAAAACAAAAAAAAAGAGACAGAAAGATTAGTTCTAACACAAACCAACAATATAACTCAATAACTGGTCAATATTTTTCATTTTACATCTTAGAAAGTGAGCCTGTATGACTGCATTGCCTGTTTGTACATCTGGCAAACAACTGTCCCTCCCTTTACAATAAGTTTTGAACCAATTGACCGATTTCAGTCAAATTCAGTTCAGAGGTTACGATCTTAAAGGTTAAATTCCTTCAAATTTTATTAAAAGAGACAGCCAGATAAAGTAAAGACAAATATCTAAATTAGTGTCACCACTAAAGGGAAAATCGCACTCTGAGCTGAAATGTTTTCTTGACACAAAAGAATCTGTTTCAGATAGAAATGGACTATAAAGGCATTATGGTCCACAAAAAAAAAAAGTTTATGTTGAAAGTTGCTTTATATATAATTTTGAATATTGTCAATGATGGTTTGCATCTAATTTAGATTTACATTCTAAATAATTTTTACAGTGAAAATTATAATTTTGTTACATTTCTGCAATGAGACATATTTTCACCGCCTAGACAAACCAGTATTATTTATTTTCTTAATTAGAAATACCAGCATATGAAACAGAGAATTAAGACATGAAACAGTAGCTCTGGGTTCATTTCCTTTGATGAATAAATAATTAGTTATTTGATTAATAAATAATAATTTCTTACAATTTTTCTCAAGTACTTTAAAAAGAAAACCACTCCCTGACATTGTTTTATTGGATAACCTAAGAGCACTCTTTCGGGTTCAGGAAATACTTTTCCCTAAATTTTTTAGCTGGAGGAAGTGGTGCACATGGAGATTTCTAAATACATTTTGCTACTCCAGTAAGTCATAGTGAACTAAATGGGGAGTGAAGGGAAGGATGCTGAAACTGCAAGCGGTTCTTTTTTTCCCAGAAATGGATTTGTCCAGCCAGAGAAGAGACTATGTGTAATTACTTCATTTTGTGATTGCCATTGAATCACGGCAGCAATTCTACAGATAGAAATTTTACTTACAAAGAATATTTATACCCTTTATGCTTTTTTTTTGGACTGGGTTCCTTTCCCACAGTAACTAAGGCATAGGAGGGAGTGTACAGGGGAAGAGTGCAGTCCAGTGTATTTTGCTGGAGGTCTCACATGCAACAGTGAATAAGCAATAGTAAAGTTCCATCAATTTACAACAGTCTCATGTTTCATTTTGTTTTGTTTATTTTGTTCCTTAGTCCCTGAACTACCTTGCCTTTCTTGTTTGTTTATTTACTTTAGTTCCTCATTTTCCTAGTATTATTTTAAGAAAGACATGTCTAAATTAAGGACATGATGTAAACTTTTTAATTTTTTTTCCTCACTTGAAATAATCTCAGCTGAATGAAGATCAAACTGCCCAGCAGGCCTAACGTTGTTTTACTGCATGAAGTAAAACCATGAAACTGGTAACAGCTTTGTAAGCACTCAGTCACAAGTCAATTGCACCAGTTTGCCTGTAAAAATACAAAGAGCATTTCTACCAGACCATTGTAACAAAAGGTTTCTTGACTAGTTACTTGGAGTTACATCTTCAAGGCTGGAGTCTGGAGATTTTCCTCATATACCCATGCCTGGGAGAGAGAAACACTTCTTACATCCCTCTAATGTGTTAAATGACAGTTTTCAGAATTTCTACATTAAGTAGACTTACAAATCTCAGATACCTTGTTGCACATGTCTAAAAGAATCATTATTTGCTACTTTCCACAAACCTGCATCTTCTGTACGAGAAGACATTCTGCAGCTCACAGTACAGCTAATTGAAACAGAGAAAAACAAACTAGCATCTCACATTCTGAAAGATTTACTGAGGTCTTAAAATGAAAAGCAAGAAAAGCTTAGCTTTAAAATAACCCAAGAGAAACCAGACAGTTAACAAACAAACCCTACTTAATGACTCAGGATAAGTAAAACAAATAAAAGCCCCTTCCACAAGCATCTTTTTTTTAGACACACATTGTCCTTCAGTTGATACTTGTAAAATTAGTTCATTAGTAAAAATACTTTGATGTTTTTTCCAGAAGCGTTATATCAAGAATTTGGGGAAAGAGCCTTAAATTAAATACAATTATACTAGTTCTTATTTGTGGAAAAAAAACATTCTGACAGTGTCTTCTATTACACAGTACCATAAACAAAGCACTGTTTTTATGTCATACTGCTGCTAAACATTTATAGTATTTCTCACATTATGAACACCTCAAGCTCAAGAGATTTTTCATGAACACGAGCTCTGATATTATCTTCCTTAAAAAGATAATTACAACATGCCCAAAATTGCTTTGTTAAAATGCATTAAAAAGCTTCTCTGAACATATTGTTTGCATTCCTCAACGTTGTTGTGACCCTCAGCTCCTTTACATAAGTGTCCTACAATCCAGTTATTAAATAAAATAGTCTTCCTATAGAGTGAAACATGATGAAGACAACTTGTATAGTACAAGCAGCTTACATTTCATTTGAATTTACTGTAAAAATTGGTACAAAACCCAGTAATTGATCTTACTATTAGAGAAAGGAAATTAATAAAGATCTTTAGAAGTGTTACTATATTTCTAATATTATATGGGCACTTCAAGTTGCAGCAATACGTGGACTATTTTCAAGCAAACTATTTCAATTATTAACTGAAATTAATCTCACTGCAACAGCATGAATTTCCATGAAGACTAATTTACTTTGCATACCTTTACTTTTATGAAGTTTTTGGGTACAAAGATTAAAAAGAATATTGTATGCATGTGTATAAGCTACTACATGTATGACTTCATTGTTAAATGCTAGAAAACATGCACAGAGTTAGAATTTTGCATGAGAAGGCTTGTGTAAAACATGCCTTACTTAAGAATTTTTCTTGTTTCATTATGAAGTTTTACAAGCTGCAAAAATGAAAGCTCAAAATATGAGGAAATGCAAGAAAGCTACTAAACCAGAACTATGTTAATATAGGGTCTATTCTTGCTACTACTATTTGCATTCTGTCCGATGAAAAGGCCACTTTAGAATGGTGATGAAACACACTAATTTTCCTCAAAGAGTAAACATATTAACCAAGGATACATCATAAATTTAAACTCAGATTTTGGAATTCCACTAACTGGGAGCAATGTTACTTTGTATGCAATTCTCAGAAACACTGCTAAATTTGGTCAGTAATGGAGTTAAGAAAGCCTGGCTTTTTAAATATTTTCCTAGAAGATATTTCAAAAGTGTTGACTGTACAGGGTTCAATGGCAATAGTAATTTCTTATTACTATGGATTTATTGATATTATAGAGGAGCCTTAATTGATGGACACAGTACAAGAGGTTTTGCTAGTTTTTTGGTGTTTTGTTTTTTGTTTTACAATTAAAAATGTGCTGCAAGTAGACCAGAATTGAAGGGTCTGAAGTGGCAGGAAGAAAACACATTTATACCATGCTGTTGTGTAGTTTGAATACTTTGCTGTCAGAGAAAAAAAAAAAAAAAAAAAAAAAAAAAAAAAAGAAGAAAACACGGCGTCATTTTCAATGATGCCAACTATTTACTAGGAGGATGGATAAATACTGAATTTGGGAAAATTTGTGAAGGACTGAGAAAAAATGGACCTACCAAAATCAAGAAACAACTTGCCATAGAAACTGGTTTGCTGAAGCAAATAAAATGATGGTAAGTGATTATGGTGGAAATGATAGGTCCTCCAGCCCTAGTAGCTGGTGGTATTTTACAACACTATTTCAATAGAACAAATAGTTTTTATAACTACTCAAAGTGATAACACAGACAAAACGCCAGCATCAAGAGTACTTTTCCTCCTCTTCAGCCCATTTCTTTTCCTTTCAAGTGTTCCTACCAATATTTTAAAGAGCTGAGACACTACAGGTATGTTTTTAGGAGGCAGAGACAACAGCATGGAACTGAGACACTAGCAGGTAAATGTAGGAAAAGAAGTCATTATGTCATTATAGAGCAAAAGCTCACATTACCATTAGACCAATTACACCCATGTATTTGTCCTTCTGCTTTCCTACTGAGTTCATCAGAGCAATCACAAAACAAGGAAAAAGTAAATCTGATTAATATAAGCAGTTCTTATTGCTGATACTTTGTTTATCCTCCCAACTTTCATCCCTATTATGTGCTATGTCATTTTTTTTTATTTAGAGTAGATGCTGACAGAAGAAATTTTTCCTTTAGGTTTGCACAATGTCCAGTGAAGGTTGGGATAAGGGGGAAGTAAAGTTTGACAGAATTCTTTAAAACAAAAATGTTCTGCTCACAAGAAGAGGGAGAAATCCCCCAAATGAGTAATCTTATTATTCTGTCTCTTATTCCTCACCATACTAGTTTCCAAATACAAACCCAAGCTTGTTTATGTTTTTCTACTAACTCTCTGCTTACAATTGCTGTAATTAATAGGGATATAGTACTATAATATTGGTTATTCTGCAGTAGTGATATTGAGAAAGAAAACTAAAGAAAACATGTGGATGTTGTCTGTAAAAATGAAAACAGCAACAAAACAACAACAAAAAGGAAGACTAGACTCTTTACAGAGAGAAACTTACAGCTAAACAGAGGACTGCTGCTCCACAGTTGTTAGCGTCTGGGTCAACCGCAGCTTCTTAGACTACAGAATAATTTTCTTTGGAACACATTAGCGAATTTTAAAGCCACTTTCTGGAGACTTTTAAAGATTACTAATCTCCCTTAAACATTGATATCCTCCTTCATTGTTCCTGACTGAAGATAATAGTTTTTTGGTTTAGAGCAGTTTTGTTAGAGAAAAACTTCCTTTGAAAACCAGTGATGGGATGGAGCTGTGCAAGATTCAACACCAAAAAATGCTTTCTATCCCAGCAGAAGCACAAGTGGAGTGTGTGTTAACTTGGACTCTCTCAAGCTCATTTATGGTCAGAGGTATTATTAAGTAATTATAACTACTTTCCATTTGTTTTTAGCAGTTATCAACTGTGGGTGAAGAAATGCGTAGTATTTCATATTCACACATAGCCTATTTATTCTTTCTTCCTTATTTAATTTTATTTATTAACTATCATTAGAAAAGATGATTTAATTTCTACTGGAGAATGGGACACAGCTCAAATCTTGACTTTTACTCATTTGCTTGAGCTTGTTATCCTCACAGTTTGAAACACTTGATTTTTCTTCCTACCAAACAGACTTTATGTGACATTTACTGTAACAGTATTAATTTTGGTTCTATTTTCACAGAGTCACTTTTATAATATATCCATATTTTTTTAAAAAGAACAGCAATCAGAAGGATGGGTATCACACAGCGTCTTGAACAAATTAAAAGCATAGAAAGTGTAGTTAGAAATATTCTGGGAAAATTTTCACAAACAATAAATAAAACTTGTATTAGATGTTCTGAGCTATGGCTGTGTGTAAATACACAAGTTATGGAAGAGAAAAAAAATACCACAGTTTCTCTCACTTTATTTTTTACAGTTTTGAATTTTCTAGTTAATAATAATATTAGATTTTCTTCCTCCCTCATTCCTCCCTGCACTTCCTCCTCCCTTTCATCCCCTTCAACTATATGCAAGCTGCCTGATCAAAACAAATTACAGGACAGCCTTATGAATTAGTTACAGTAGACTAATGTCTAATGGTGACATGTCTGTTTTGCCATGGTGATGCTCATCCTCCAGAGGTAATGTCACCTAGGTTGTCAGACAAGCAACAGCATTTTCATAAATAATCCATGTGATGCTAATACAGGATGATTTGTGATGCCTTATAAAAAGTGTGGTTGAGTTTGATTGAGTTTCCCTCAAGATACTGTATAGTTAACATTGTGACCTGATCTGACTTGTCTGACTCTGATTTCTGAAAAGGTTACTCTAAAATGCTGGTGTACAACAGGAAGGCACTGTGGTACCCAGACACAGATGACTGTAATATTCTGTATGTATCTCTGGTTGGATCAAAAAAATTCACAAATGCATTAAAATACTTATAGAACTAAAAGCTGTCTAGTTCATATTTTTTGAACATGGATTTACAGGGTGAAGAGAGGAAACAAGGGGAGTTGAATATCTCTCCCCCCACCCCCAATCAGCATGACCTAATACAGTTTGCATGCTTCAGTTCACATGACTCTGACCTGTCATTCAGTTGAACAGTCCTCTCTCACCCCGCCTACCCAACCCCATCACAACCAATCTGGCCCCAATTTTACCCTTCAAAGATGCAAATATCTATGCTGGTCCTAAATAGCAGCTAAAACTACAGGCACATGCTTTGTGATTAATCTAATGAGTTTATATACTTTATTTGTAAAATATCACCTTCTTTTCAGCTAACAAGGGCAAAAGTGCAAACACACAATTATAAATGAGGCCCTCTCTCTGGTTTACAAATATGAGCCAGATGCTCATTGTAATACTTGAAAAATCTTGCGATGTTCCTCCACAAGTAATGTTGAGCTAGAGACCACCAACAACCTATCCGTGTCTCAGTGTAACTGGATTTAGTTCTACTGGTTGATCGCGAACTTCTGGTTAAGGATAACCTGGACTTTCCATATGTGCTGTGGTTACTTCTCCCTTTTGTTTAACAGGACCTGTTTTGCCAATGTCTTGACGTACATCCCAGGAAATTACAGTGGCTTCACTGTTGTCACATAGAGCTGGCCAGTCCTATGAAAATGATATGGTTCTTATTTTGAAAAGAGTATTAACTATTAGTGTGGTACTTAGCATTTCTGCAGCACTTTTCAGGGTATGACATAGTTGGAAACTTAATGCTATTTGATTGAAATAAATTAAATAGATATCAAAATCCATTACATATTTTTTAAGGGTCAGAGCGTATGTGTACATGTGCATGAGAAGATGGCAACAGTAAGTGAGAAGAAAGAAAGAAAACATGCGGGAAGATAGAGGACAGAGTGCTCAGCTTAGGAGGAAGAATTTAGTACAGACCATCTTTACCAAAATACGAGAACCAGGAATGCCTTCTCATTTGTCAGATTTCGTATAGTCTCTGTGTTTTTTACAATGCTGCTTATGATGCAAACACTCTAATACTCATATATAGAAATGAAAGGACTTATAAAAGAAATCTGCAAGAGCTCCAGCAAATAACAGCATCCCCATGACACTCTGATCAAAGACAACAATATAATGCCAAAATAAGACAACAATTCAATACTGACATCAAGCTATAGAATAACAGCCAAGCATACATGGACCAGCAGAACTCTTTAATAAGAACAGAAAAGGATTTTTAATACTGCTGCAATTCGATCTCTTGGACATGCAGTTTTCTGAGTTGGTGGCATATCTAAGTCCCAGTGCTTCAGTCATGTAATTGCAATTGTTTCCTTTAATCCTTGCACTCTGCAGTAAGCTGGCAGGTGTAGCATCTGACAGCATTCCTAGACAAATGGAAATGTTCCAATCTGGAGCCCCTTTGGTAAAATGATGAAATTTGTTCACTGAAAAAGCTAGCACTTTTCAGAATCCACAGTTTTTCTCACAGATGTTTCCCCAAAGCTTTTGAAACAAAGGCATCTTGGTAAATAAAGAGGACTCCAATTTTCAAAATTTGGACTCTATCATTCCTCACTTCTGACATTACTAAGGTGCCCCAAGAGCACTTCGACCTCATAAAACAATTCACTGGCAAAACCAAAACAACTTTTCCTCAAACCTGAAGTGTCACTTCAATTAGACAATGTCCACCTCAAAACCATTAGACTACTTGACTTTTGGAGAGTTGTCCCAAAGTATGAGCGTAGCCCTGTTAAGCAGCCTGTTCCTCCAGTCACCAGTGCATACCTTTCAATTTCAATTAGGATTCCTGTTTACAGCTGTTGTGAGAGACGTCCAAGATCTACAAGTTGCTCTTGCAGTTTTCCAGATGACAAGCAGCTTATCTTCCACAGCAGGGCAGAATGACTGTAGAGAGGTTTCTTTAAAGCAACACTCCTTGCCTTAAATAACACCTGATACTGCCCCTGCTTATTCCTCTAAAACTGTTTATTCATCTTGAAGGACACACTGACACATCAGAAGAACAGCTGCAGACATTTTTTCTTTGCCTTCTGTGGACAATTAGTCATGCAGGCTCCAGCTCTTTTACTTACTGGGATGGTTCACACCTGTAGACCTCTGCTCCTTCACAGGGTTTTGAGATCGCAATTAGAAGGGACTGTGACTGATTTTTCATTAACTGCACTTTCACAACAACTATTTCTGTCTTGAACTCGCAGTTTGGTAAAGCCTGTAACAACTTTTCCAAATGTCAATTCCAGCTGCATATTTGTGATTTAAGACATTTCAGCAAGCACACTATTGTAGTCCTTTATTCATAAGAGTTTTATTAATATGGAGACCTTGCTAAACCAAAATTCTAATGTTAATTGCTTGAAGAGAAACTTTATGCACTAATTAAAGGCATCTTTAAAACCTGATGTGCCTTCCCTGTTCCCGTACAGGCTGTAAAGGAAAACACTAGTCACTGCTGTAAAGGAAAACACTAGTCCCATAAATGTCTCATCCTGTGATCTTTTCAGACAATATCCAGCCTTAGGACAGCAACCGTGAAAATGTTGAGCAATCTGGAAAGATCTCACTTCCCACATACAGTGTCACTTCAGGCTTATATTCACCCAGCTGTCGACCAACACCTCCAGGTCCTTGCCCTCCAGGCAGCTTTCCAGCCACCCTTCCCCAAGCCTATAGTGTTGCACGTGGTTGAAATTGTTACGTTATTTTCTTAATTCTTCTCCCTTTTTCTCTTTTAATCATCTCCTTACATTCCTGTTTCAAAGTGTGCAAGATGGTTTCAGTGAAACAATTTCAGTGATCAAACACCTCCCAATATGGGAGTGGAATTGCCAGAATTGTGTTCAGTGTGAAGGTAGGTAAGATCCCATATTGTACTACAAAATACTTCAAGTCACTTGAATATTAAAAAATACTGATCTTAACAGTGATCAAGTGGGAATAAAAGATGACACCAAAAGAAAAAAAAAAATCCTGATACCTGCTAAAATAAGGTATTTTCCCAAACATAAAGAATGTTTTGGCATGAATATGATATTTTTTTAAACTATCAAGCTATCCTGCATCTTTTTATAAGAAATCAAAACTGAAGTTCCATACTACATTAATTATTTACTTCCTCAGCGGAATAAAGCTCAAACAGATTTGAAAAGACTTTGATAAACATAAGAAAAATAAATACTAGTTTTTCTTAAGTGACCTTTTAACCAATCAGAATGCATTCCCTGAATATGGGATATAACGGGATAAAATTGCTCCAGCCTTCAGTATTATTGTCATTTGAGAAAGCAAACAATCAAAATCTATTTTCAGTCAGTTGTGAGCCAGCAGTTGTTTCAATGATATAACCATATCTTCTATATTCATGAGTGAAGATAACTACAAAACATTCCTAATCCTTTAGTGAAAAATACAATATTGCAGTCTCCCTCCCTGTTTTTGTTCATCCTTGCACAAACAGACAGCTAGCCCTCAACTAAAAGAAGTACAGTCAATTGTCTTGTTATGTTCTTTTTGCATTAGAGATGCCTTAGAGCTCTGCTTAGGCTTTATAATTGAGTTATAGCAGTCATCCACATATTAGATTCTAGACTGAGCTTTGGCAAGACTAAATAATAGATTGAAAAATACAATTATTGCTTACCTAAAGAATTCCTTTGCTTGGGAGGAGAAGCATATATATCAGAAAAGTTGTTGGTTTTTGTTTTGTTCTGTGTTGTTTGGGTTTTTTTCTTTTTTTTTTTTTTCCCCCTCAGGCCTATTCAATAAATGAACGTTACACCAGGATTCCTACACAGAGTATCTTTGAAATGGGTTTTGTATTGATTTTTGTAACTACCCTGTTAGATGACGTTATCCCTTAGTGTGTCATGTTTAGATGGGTCCGCCCGGAGCAGGTCACTGAGGTGATAACTGTCATTTGGAGGGACAGAAAAGCAATCATAGCTTTTTCATTACTTACTGTTTTCCCCCTGCAAGTGTGGGATCATTTGACATATTATGGCTTCTGTGATTTAAGCTGCATTCTGAAATTAAGTGCTAGAATATCAAGCTGTGAGTTTAGAAAAATAAACTTCATGTCAAAGGAACCACATGCCCTGTAGGTCATAACTAAGATCCAGAAGAAGTAACAGTCTTTAGTATTACAAAATAAACAGACAAACAAACAAAAAAACCCACCACAACACACACCTCAAAAAAAAAAAAAAACAACACACCTGAAAAGAAGTAACTTTTTTATAAGATGCAAAAGGATCCAAAACTGTTAAAGTAATTATATACTGCACTTCCTATGTTCCTATGTAAATGAAAAATTTAAAAGCAATTTGTAACCTGAATCTCTAAATTTTCCATGCTAAAACAAAAACATTATGAAAGAATCAGCAATTTTTTAAAACATTCAGTAACCCGATAACAGTTAAATGATGAAGTACAAAAAGAAACCAAAAAGCATTTTTTTACAAGCCTTCAGAAATACTGTCACACTACCCTGCAAAGCTTTTCTGAGTGTTAACAAGTTTCTAGGAAAATCAAAGGTGACTTCAAATTCAATCCAAACTCATATGAAAACAAACCTGTATTAATGCATAGTTGCTGACAGAAAATACACAATACGGTAGTTCATTAAATTATTCTTTATATAGAACAAGGTAACTTGTTACACTTAAGCTGAGCTTTTGCAATTAAAAAAAAAAAAAAAAAAACCAAGTTAAAAAACAGGTTAATTAGTTAATAACTAGTCTCCCATCATAGATACCCTTTTATATGCTAACTTTTTTTGGTGTATTTTTAAAAGCAAGACACAAAGTCGAAGTGTCCCTTCCCCAATTAATCTTTAACACTAAGAACTGTTCATGTATTTTAGGGATGAGCTCTTAAATGGTCAGATTTTTTTTTTCATTTATTCAGAATCTTCTTTTTTGATCAAAATCACGTTTAATTTACAAGTCAGATGATATGTCCCTTACATGAAAATTATTTTTACAATTCTCAGTCTGTAATTCTCTGAAAATTTCTAGTACCATAAAATGTTATTACAGCAATGTTCATATATTATATATTGTCATTGGGTAGAATGCACAAACAATCCTGGAAGCAAGGGCTGCCAAGCAATAATTCAAAGTATCCTGCATAAATGCCAAGTTACAGAACTTGCTGTCTCTTGCCTTCTCTTTCACTCTGTGAGAATGTTCACCCTGTGAGCATTGTAAGTCTTTTCATACTGAGGAACGGTTTCAGCCCAAGGCAATGATCATAGTCTGGTGGTTCAGGTCCCTTTAAAGAGTAGAATATCTTGGTCTGGACAGCTTTAGGCTGAGGAATCCAGGCCACCCGCACACTGGGCAAAGGTTTTAAACATGAGGTTTTGTCCTTCTGGTATACTTCCAAGGAGTCAATCGAACCTATTTCTCCAGAAGAAGGCTTAAAATTATCTTTTATGATTCCAGAGTGGATGAGGTTCCCAGGCTCTGAAGAGAGACAGGCATATGCATGCGCTCAAGCATTTCTGTCTTATCTAGTTCTCAGTAGCTCCCTTCTTAACAGTGAATTTGGATTACATGCTGAAAAACTTAATTCACCATACTATCTGTGGGGATCACAAATTGTCAACTAGAATATTAAATATTACCAGACAGGGATAACATTTTCAGCAGGTTAAGAGCAAGATTTGTAAAACAAACCACCGTTTCCTTACCTTTCCACTTTCCCCAAAGCAAGTTAAGTATTAATAATTAATAAAATAACTTTTTTTTTTTTTCTAAGTAGATAACTTATACATTAATCTATACTGGTTATGGACATTTTCTTCCCAAATTTCTAACTGCCAGAATTGATGAAAGCAGTATTGTTAATTTACCTTAAAACATCCCACAAGGGATTTGCAGTCTTGCAACTAAAATGAAAACCTTTAATAGATGTCATTTTACATTTTGCAGATGGGTCTTGCTTCTTTTAAGTTGCTATCTCACATACTTAGGAAAAAACTGACTAAGTAAAACCAATTATTTTTAGAATATGCTCAGAAGTACTCTACTTGGTGCTGATAAAACATAATTGGGCAGTTGAAAATGGCTATAAAAATATAAGGTGATCAAGTTATATACTTCATTTTTGTTGGATGTTTGAAATATTGTTGAATATTAGCACTATTTAAATAAATACTGTATACAAAATTAAAATAATAGATGCTATATGAATGGAAAAGTAACCATTTGGCAGATGTCATAACCAAAAACATTGAGAAAGTAATTGGTAGGATTATTTTTAGTGAATAATACTCATCAGTGTACTCCATAATTCTGTCATTCATAAGGAATAACTGATTAAGCCTATTGATAACACAGAGGTTGGTTGACTAAAAATAATTATGAGAATAGGTCACTTATTCAGAGATATCCAGATCACATGGCACCATGACTATATTCAAGCAACATGCATTTTAATATGTATTTAATACATTCAGTATTCAGCCAGAGGCATGTTTTGAGAGAGCTCAAACCCAGGTTTCTGATGGAATGCTAGTTGCAATGTTATTAATTATGAAAACTTTTTTTAATTATTATTTTTCATTCAGAGGACAGTTTTAAATATAACTATTTAAGATTTAAAAGAATTTTTGCGTTTTTCTTTTTCATATTTGCAGGCAAATATATCACTGGAAAAAAATTCAAAATCGGTGTTTTCATGAGGTGGTTTTTTCCTTTGGTTTTCATATGCAAAGTCTTCTGTTTTCTGGATGTCATAAATTTCAAATTGCAGGCACATATTTTTGCCTTGGAAACAAATGAAACCATCTCAACATTCATTCATTCTCTGAGATTCTAGAGGTGTTCTGAGAAATTAAGCTTTTTCAAATGATCTAAATAAGCCTCACTAGAAAAAAATCCCCTGCTAATTTTAAGGAATTAATAAAAATAATATGTTATTCTTTTCAATCAGTAATATTCTTCCTCCAAATGGAAACTATGAGAGTACTGTGAAGGAAACTGTTGTCCCTATGGAAAGTGATAACTGTGGGTTAACTGTCAAGGAAGTATGACAATACTATCCTTTTTTCACTGACATATTTTGAAAACACAGAATATTAAATCAGGATACTACCAGTTATTCTTCCTTACTTAAATTCAAGTCACAAATGGTAGTGAAAATTGACTGAAATTGACATTTTTGAACTTCTCAAATCTCTTTCATAATAAAAATTACTTGGTCTTTTTTTATTATTATTTCTTTTATTAAGCATACTTTCTTTTCTACCTTACTGGGTCATAGAATTGCCAAATTACTTTACATTGTATCATCTTAAATATGTATTATTGCCTATCATGTCAACTTTTGGAGATATAATTCAAAAATGTATTCAGGTTGTTTAAAATCCATGCATATAGTTTGATAGAGAAACACTATAAGAATCCATTGTAAAAAAAAATCCATTCACCCACAATGTATTTATAACATGTCACAGACTATTAATATGCATCATCCTAACAAAGACTCTCTTTGTTCCAAGCTGAAAGTGGAAGAACTGAGTGAAGCTGGAGGATTCTTGATCCACAGCCTTCTGTTGTTCATTCTTAAGCCAGCATGACTTCTTTTTCATGGATATACTTATTTACTTTGTCTACTTTCAGGAATGTAAAAGGAGTTTAAAGTAGCTTTAGCAGGGCTGCAAGATTGGGTTAATAAGATTATAACAAATCTTTTCACTTCTTCCGTCATCTTGCCTTGAGTCTGACTATGTGGTCTGAGGAAACGTTTGAGCTTCAGCTGAAACAACTTTCACATTTCTCAAGATGCAAAGTTCTTTATTAACTCCAAGCTTCGTTAATGGAAGCCAACTTCTAGAGAGCCATTATATATTCTCCCTAAAATTATTGCAGCTACTTTGCAAGTCTGCTCTGTCTTCCTGACGTAACTGACCAGATGACCCCATTACATCTGAGTTTGAGAAAGAGGGCAGATAGGAAGCATCAGAACAACATACTAACAGATTTCTAGATGTTCCATACCCTGAAGTGGCACTGTGCTTCTGGGAACCTTGTGCAAAGGTTAAGCCATGTACTTCTTCCTCACATCCAGACAGTGTCTGGCTTACTACCAGATTTAACCTAGTGTCAACCACATTCAATTCTTTTCCCATTCCCTGTCAGAAAATTATATAATTTTTTAACAAAGCATGCACCCATTTTTAATGTAAACAGACCTTTTTGAAGAAATAGCAAATATTTCAAGGAAGTTAAATAGCTTTATATCTGTTCACTGAATACTTCCCAAGAGACAAGCTTACCAAAATATCTGGGGGAAAAAAAAAAAAAAAGAATATTATAGTTATCTTTATTTTTCTAAACATTCTCTGTAATATAATGAGACGCCCTCTCTGTAAGGTCTTTTATTAAAACAGTATTTATTTTACTCTATCCTTCTATTGACAAGACTTTCAACAGAAGGATTTGACTGAATGCACAATTTTTTGTAATTAAAATGTTACATCTAGGAAAGAAAAAAATTCTATAAGTAAATGGGATTCATTGCACTCAAAAGAAAAGGAATAAATTAAATTACCAGGAAATCAGTACCAGTTATTCCAAACATTGATTTATACATTATTGTTTGTCAATAGTTGTATTCCATAATACCATTTTCTAAAAAGTGTAACTGTTTGTAACACAAGATGCCAAATTTTCAAAATTACTCCAGTTGAGAGAAGTATCTGGGAAAGTCCAGATCATTAAATGTGGCACCAAACCCAAATAAACCAGTAGAAACTATGAATAAAGTATAGAAACAGGGGACTCAAGGACACATGTGATTTAGTGGGGAAGAAATCGGAATTCATGGAAAAGTGCCATGCTTCCAGTTTCTAATAATTTTTGTAGGACTAAAGGTGAGGGTGATCTGGTTGGCATACTATGTTTGGATTTTTCCAGTCATCTGCCACATCTCTTGTGGCAGGCTTAAAAGAAATTAAAATTCAAAGGGGTCACACAAATATCCATTTGTAAATTATGGAACAAAAAGAAGGATAAATGGTGATTCTGTGGAGGTAGGTCAACAATGGAGTCTGGTAGGAATCTGCACTAACATCGACAGTGTTCAATAGAAGCTGACATTACTGAGTTAATCAATGTTCTCAAGTTAGAATAGATAAATGGAAATGCCAAGTGTAAATGTTAACCATTATGAAGTGGAAAAGACAGAATGAAATGAGGTGCTATTCTGGTCTCAAAAATAGCACTGTAAGAGGTAGAGAGAAGGATGTGTGGCACAGTTTCTGTGCAAGGAACAGTTAAAGAAATAATAACTCTACCACGTGGAAGAAAAATAACAAAGGTCTATAAATAGATTTATAAGAAAGTAATATAAAATCAAGGGCGGCCTGGGTGAATCAAAATCATGAAATAGCATGTTTAAGAGGAGCAAAACACAAAAAGCAAGAGCAGAAAATCCTAGATACGTTCACAGAAAAAAAATCAGAAAGATACAGCTTCTGACTCACCGAGTCCACACATTGCTGGTAGCTAGGAGGCTACACAGAGGGAATTATCACTTTATGCTTCCCTAGTCATCTGCTGCTAGTCACCAATGAAGAAAGGAAACTGGGATAAGATGGACTCTTTCATCTGATCCAGCATGGCAGCACTAATGTTTTTATTCACGAGCCTCTGGCATTACAGAGGCAAAACAATGTCAATTGGCTGATTAGCAGTATCTTGCAACAGGGAAAAGCAGATGCTCTTAAACTAAATTGCTTTATTTGGAATGCACATAGGACTGCAGCAGAAGTTCCCACAGAGATCCTGCAGACTGGCCAAATGCAGTCCTACTCCCCACAACTCTATGTCCATCTTGGGGGGCTAAGAGAGGAGGGGATGTTATCAGTATCTTTTTTATATACCCATCCAAGATCACCGTAGGAGCACCTATTTTAGAAACGAACCAACCATACAATACTGGTATTACTTGCATTTTCTTCTACATTACTGACACCAAAACCACAAGCTTTTTGAGATAAAGGTCATCTAAAACTTTATACACATGAAAGACACAAATGTCAATGTCCACCTCTGTTACTTTACTGGATTTACTTACATCCTTCATTTATGGTCCTTGTAATTGTAACGATACTTCGACCCTACAGAAAGAGCCTCTCTTAGAATTAGAGTTCATACAGATGTCTCCTTAGTTACAAAGAACAGATTATGGTTTGGGAGGAACTGAAAGGAGACAGAAGGAATGTAACAATTTTTAGAAACTTAAATGGAATTTGGATCTCCAGGGCCAGTACTCTGTAATCACTTGGTTTTGACCACTACAAGGCACCACCAGAGATCGAAAGCAAAGACTTTGAGGTGGTTTGTACTCTAATACTTTTGTATTTCTCTTGACTGCAATTTATTTCTTTGACTTAAGGATAGCTACATTATCACTTTAATATTTTATTACCATTAAATGGCACGTTCCCTTTCAGTTGTAACTGAAGTTCTTCTTGTGTGGTAATATATGGTATAGTTACAATAATTCAGCTAAGAGCCATATCACAGAATCACAGAATGTTAGGGATGGGAAGGGACCTCAAAAGTTCATCTAGTCCAATCCCCTTGCCAGAGCAGGAACACCTAGATGATGTTACACAGGAATGTGTCCAGGCAGGTTTTGAATGTTTCCAGAGAAGGAGACTCCACAGCCTCCCTGGGCAGCCTGTTCCAGTGTTCTGTCACCCTCACTGAGAAGAAGTTTCTTCTCATATATTAAGTGGAACCTCTTGTGTTCTAGTTTGCACCCATTGCCCCTTGTCCTATCATTGGTTGTCACCAAGAAGAGTCTGGCCCCATCCTTGTGACACTCACACTTTAGATATTTAGAAACATTAATGAGGTCACCCCTCAGTCTCCTCCAAGCTAAAGAGACCCTGCTCCCTCAGCCTTTCTTCATACGGGAGATGCTCCACTCCATCATCTTTGTGGCTCTGCACTAGACTCTCTCAAGCAGTTCCCTGTCCTTGAACTGAGGGGCCCAGAACTGGACACAATATTCCAGATGTGGTCTCAACCAGGGCAGAATAGAGGGGGAGGAGAACCTACTAACCACCCCAGGATGCCATTGGCCTTCCTGGCCAAAAGGCACAGTGCTGGATCATGGTCATCCTGCTGTCCACCAGAAGCCCCAGGTCCCTTTCCTCTACACATTCCCCAACTTACACATATTTTATAATTCATAGAGCACTTTGAGATTTGCAAAAAGAATCTCATAAATCAGTTTAAAAATAATAATGGAAGGCAATGGAATTAAGTTATTAACATTACATAAACACTCAATTTCATTTCAACTGACTTTTCATCATGATGACTTTTTCTTGACATATAAATATGAAGCTCTACAAAAGAGGCAGCATTTTTTGTTGTTGTGAGAGAATGAAGGTATGAAAAGAAAATCAGTCACTTATGTAAGAAAACTTCAGCAAGTAACTGAGTAGTACTAAAGGCAAAAGCTGATATTCCTTCACAAGGATTGTGCAAAATAGTGAACCTTAATCATCTGTCTTTCTTGTTGCATTTAGGCGCAATTAGCAGGACAGGGAAGTGAGGCATGTTCCGTGGAGTTTATACAAACCACATTATATTGTGAAGATTACCTCTTAGAGCTGAACACAATGGCTGCTGAAGTTCATTATTGTCTTGTTACATAAAACCGTTTTCACAGTAGTCTCCATAAGCCCACATCACAAACCAGGAATCACAAAATCATCACATAGAAAAATATCTGTGTTGCAGAGACATTACCACCCAACGGCCAGACCTAAAGAGAACTAAAGCTGAAGAAGTAGAATATAGGTGGGTTTAGCACTCTATTTCCAAAATTGCAACCCTGAAACATTGTTTTTAACTGCAACTAAATACTGGTTCATCAGTTTTAGTCCGCTATTTTATCACTAGCAAGCTGAAATGAAAAGACCTGGAAAGTTTGGATGAGAAAGAGAATATTGTCAATTTTTGAAACCATGTTCTGAAAAGAGAGATTAAGTGTTGCTCAGGATTTTGAAGGAAAATGGGAAGGCAACTGTGGGAAAGGATACTAGACTGTCCAAATGCATGATAATTTCTCCACAAAGTCCTAGATAAATCTTGTCACAGAACACAATGACCCTCAAATTTCAGACATGGTTCCTCTTCTTCCCGTTTTCTGTTTATTACACTCACGTGGCTGCACAGTGAGAATCAGCACAATGTGCTGTCTGCTAGTGGTTCTGAAACACCCAACTCCCCACATAAACTGTAAGTCCCTAATCTAGTTGTCTAGGACAATATTCTACTCTTTGGTTAATGGAAAAGAGCCCAAATTTTTCTCATTGCAGCATTTCACTTTTAAGCAGCTAAGGGCCAGGAAACTTAATCTAATTATAAAATTAGCCCTGTTCAATTTCAGAGATTGCTTTCCTGCTTAAACTACTTTAATGATTCAATGACCTCTGTTGGGTGTATCTCTAAATTGCTAATCTAGTAACCTCAAAAAAAAAAAAAAAAAAATCCCAAACAAGAAAAGAAAAGCCAAAATACACACCCAAACAAAAACAAACAAACAAACAAAACAACACACACACACAAATCACCCGCTTGTTCTTTCAATATTCCAGTTTTGCTCCATGGGCTAAGAAGGAACTGGAGACCCAGGTCTGTTCCCATCATTACCTTCTTCTAACTGTCAGTGGCCCACACCAGAAGTACCTGTCCCTGTCTGCACAGAAGAGGGATCACAATTTTCACTGGACTTCAGATGGGAATAAGCAAGTGAAAATTTTGTTAAACACTCTTATTTCTCTTGTGTTTATATAAGACTTAGGGATAATTAGCTGCAAAGTTGTTACATGTGTATAAAATATATCCTACAATGACTTGATTTTGACTTTCAAAACCTTTTTTTTAAAAAAACAAAAATAAAACCAAAACATTCTTAGGACTTTATAACAAGACAATGACTGCATAGATGGTTCATTTATAAGAGTTAAGAAACATGTAGCAAATCGTGTTTCCTTCAGCAACTAAAGTAAAACTTGCTGCTTGCACGTTTGTTTTACCACTAACTCTGAATTTTGAAGGCTTCATACTTTTCTGAACTTAAATACAATGGCTATTAATCAACATCCCCTTTGCCAGAAGACCAATATTTCCTGTTTGTCAGTCAGTTAGCTCTGTTCTTCTCTAGAAATGAAAACAATGCTATGCTTTAGTTTTCAAAATACCACAGTACTGTAATTAAGATGTACAATTAAGAATTATTTGTTGATATATAACCCTGAGATGTGTTAAAGTAAAATAGTTTTGGAAAATTAATATATTTTAAATATCAGATACACTTTGTGAATTCTATGCAAGCCAAAATTTGCTAACAGTTATTATGTGTGGTCAATAATCCAACTCTTCAAACAACCAGTATTACATTACTGTATTTCAGGATAAACTGTTGGCGTCTCTTAATGGTACATTTTTACTGATTACATACTTCTATCTTATCAATTAAGAACTTTGGCATTCACTCCATTGAGACTGACTTTCCCTAAATTTACCAAAAATATGGGCTACCTGGTTGCTGTAAAACCTGTAGCTATACAACTGCCTTTATATATTCATCATTTTAGCATCAATTTGAATTTATTATCCACTTTTGTGCACTATGCAATAATTATATTTTCACTTTATTCTATTCAGTATATTCACCTTATTACAGGTTCCAATATTTCACTTTCTTTTCTTCATATATCTAACTGGAAAAAACACTGTTTTATTCTTTGCCTAAAGTGGTTTCACAGAAATGCCTCAAATTGACTGCTATAATTCCTTCAATACCTCTAGGTAATGTGTGACAGAGTGTTCCTACTAACCCACTTCAAGGATCACTGCAAATTGTAGAATCATAGAATAGTTTGGGTTGGAAGGAACTTTCAAAGCTCATCTGGGCCAACCCCCCTGCAATGAGCAGGGACATCTTCAACTAGATCAGGTTGCTCAGAGACCCGTCCAGCCTGGCCTGGAATGTCTCCAGGGATGGGGCATCTACCACCTCTGTGGGCAACCTGGGCCAGTGTTTTACCACCCTCATTGTAAAAAATGTCTTCATGGTGTGTAGTCTGACTCTCCCCTCTTTTAGTTTAAAACCGTAACAGGCCCTGCTAAAGAGTCTGTCCCCATCTTTCTTATAAACCCCTTTTAAGTACTGAAAGGCTGCAATAAGGTCTCCCTGGACCCTTGTCTTCTCCAGGCTGAACAACCCTGACTCTCTCAGCCCATCCTCACAGCAGAGCTGTTCCAGCCCTCTGATCATTTTTGTGGCCTTCTCTGGCCCTCTCCAACAGGTCCATGTCTTTCCTGTACTGAGGGCTCTAGAGCTGGACACAGGACTCCAGGTGGGGTCTCACCAGAGCAGAGTAGAGGGGCAGAATCATCTCCCTCAACCTGCTGGCCCTTCTCTTTTTGATGCAGCCCAAGATTGGCCTTCCGGGCTGCAAGTGCACATTGCCAGCTCATGTCCAATTTTTCATCCATCAGTACCCCAAGTCCTTCTCCAAAGGGCTGCTCTCAATCCCTTAATTCCCCAGCCTGTATTGATACAGGGGGTTGCTCTGGGCCAAGTGCAGGACCTTCCACTTGGCCTTGTTGAACTTCAAGAGGTTCACATGGGTGGAGGGTAAAGTAGTAGTTCCAGAAGAATGATTTGTTTGGCCTATGCTGAGTTTATTTTGGTTTTTCTTTACTTCCCACCAAACTTCAAAAGAAGAAGAAAAGCCATCATCTCCTTGGAACTAACCCTGTGCATAGAATTCTATCACATAACAAAAAATATTACAGAGTGATTCTTATTGATGATATTGTTTCACAATATGCATTCAACTGTTAGTAAAAAAGATTATTTTCTGGGTTTTTTTTCAATATCAGGCAACATGATTTCAGTTACACATTAGACTAAGTATGCTCAATATGGCCTTTGTTACCCTTAGTAGATGAGGATCAAGATAGGGAGCACTTATAAAAAAATGGACATGCATGAGCCCTGATGGGATGCACCCATGAGTGCTAAGTGAGCTGGTTGATGTCATTGCAAAGCCACTCTCAATTGTCTTTGACAGGTCATGGAAACTGGGAGATGTTCCTTGAATACAAGAAGAGAGCAAATGTCACTTATATCTTTAATAAGGGCAAAGGAAGTGGTCAGTCAGCCTCAACATGGTCCCTGGGAAGAGTACTGCCAGCGTGTTGAGGGAGGTGATCCTTGCTCTCTGCTCAGCCTTCGTGAGGTCACATCTAGAATATTGTGTCCAGTTCTGGGCTCCTCATTACAACATATGGACTCACTGGAGTGAGTCTAGTGAAAGGCTATGAAGATGGTTAAGGGACTGGATCATCTTTCATGATGAAAGGCTGAGAGAGCTGGGTCCATTCAGCCTGGAGAAGAAAGGGTTCAGAGGGGATCTAATCAAAATGTCCAAATGTCTCAGGGAAGGGTGCGAAGAAGACAGAGACAGGCTCTTTTCAGTAGTCCCAGTGCTCATGGGCTCAAACTGAAACACAGGAGGTGCCATCTGAACACCAGGAAACACTCTTTTACTGTGAGAGAGACCAAGCACTGGTGCTATATTTTGTCACTGTATTTTCCAATATGAGTGCTTTGTAATTTGAGAGTAAATATATATTTACAAAACATCTTTTCAATAGAGAACACTTTTCTTGTGTTTATTCACAGTAATGAAGTACTGGTGAAGACTGCTCAGAAGAGTGCACTGAGTCATATACCTCACCCACTTAAGAATGTGTAGAAAAGCTTATGGAACATTTCCTAAAAATGGTGCCAGCACGATCAGTTTCCCAGAACAATTTTTCAGTTCTTCTAGGAATGCTAAAATACTGCTGCAAATTGCATTTTATTCAATGCATAATGGCAGTTTTAAGAAATATACTATTTTTTCCAGATTACTTTTAATATAATAATATTTAAAGAAAAAACAGGTCTCTACTGATGTTCCGAAAGCTGACCTATTGAAGAAAGTATCAGCAGTGGCTCACATTGTTATCTGTTGTGCAGTTTATTAACTGTAAGACAAGAATAAGTTAACCGTATTTCTGTTGCCACAGTAATATGAATTAATAAGGTGTTGAATGTATTGTGGAAGTGAATAAAATGCACTGTGGCCTCAATCCAACTTGATACAAAATAAATAATCACAGCACAATTTTAAATATGACACCATGATTGTTGCAGTACAGTTACCTCTGGACTTGCTGCTGATATTCTCTTCTCATTGTGTGCTAATTACCTAGAATTACACATCTACATATGTACATGTTTGAACTTGCACACTACATCCGTGCACAAAGACACGTATATATAAATAAAATCAAATGGTATAGACTGAAGTAACTAAAAGAATTGGCAGTATGAAAAGGCAACTTAAAACAGTTTTTTTAAACATATTAAGAATATTTTGGAAGCAGAACTGGTAAAATGGCATTAATGCAAATAGGAGAGTATAATGTGCTAGTAGATGCACAGTGAACAGAGTTAAAAACCAGAAGAATTTGGCAAATCATCTAGTATCCCAGATTCCTAAATGAGTCAGTTATTTCCGTTATAATCTGCTTAATTGTCTTTTTATTTTCACTTTTACTGAGATGTCTATGCAATATAAATAGCCACTTTTTTAAACCAATGTACCTGCTTCATGATACAACAATGATACAACAATTCTTCAGCAGTATTAACCTAATTATTAATCTATCCATAATAGCTTGTGGTCAGTTCCAAACACTGTTATTAATGTTCATCTCTTGCATTAGCTTCAGTTTTTCACTAGTGATGTTTGTAGCCACAAAAGAAGTAAATACATAGGCCAGTACAGGATTTACATTTACGGTGGGTTGCATTTTACTTGATGAAAAGAAATTGACGTATAGCGTATATTTTTCACAAATACAGAAGTACATTGCTTTCACTTTTTATGGTTCACTTTTTAAAAGAACAAAAAATAAAATTTGAATTACTTTTGTATAAAATCTTCATATAAAATTGCAATATCTTGGATCATGATTTGCATTCAAAGAGGAGTTTGCAGGGACTCCTGCAAGGAAAGTCACACTCAGACACCAACATGAAACTGACATGTCTGTCTTCCCCTAATCTCTGTTCCTTTACTGAAAGACTGCTATACCCTTTCACTCACTTCAGAATACATTTATTAGAGAGACCTAAGCCTGTATTTCCAAATTAAGTCAAATCAGCTGTATTTGTTTATTTGTACATAGTAATTCAATCTGTATTATTAGTATTAGAATATATATTTTATTTAGCTGTTGCCTTACTCTCCCACTTCTATTGAAGTGATGTAAAAATCACGTTTGACAACCATGGGACCTGGCATATCAATAAAATTCGTTTCCTTCAGAAATAGGAACTATTGGTTATTATACTTAATAGATAATCATTACAACTAAGATATCATTTCTGTAATCTTCAACTCTAAAAACAGTCCCACTAACTTTAATCAAATATAGAACAAATACAGAACAAATGCATATTTCAGTTTCTAGGAATATACTGATTATTCATCCATATGCAATGAAAAGTTTACAAAAACGTATTTGTTTTAAGAGTGATAAGGAGTTATGTTTTGATGGTTCTATGCAACATTTATCTGATATGATCATACTTAACCTTCCCAACTGAATAACTAAAAATTTGCCAGCATTAGTTAGTAAAGCCACAACAACAATAATACATTAGTCTACATAAAGAACAGTTATTCTCTAAACACCAGTATGAACTAAATCTGACTTGCAGAAATGTCAGCAAGATGACCACTTTACACTCTAGTGAAAAATAGCTGTTCAGCTGGGAATGAGTGGTATACTAACCAGTACTCACTCCTTGCCTAAACGCTGTGACTTTTTCATCAACCTATGAGAAGTTGTGAACTTCAGTGAAGAAGGGTCACACGTGTGTTAAGTATACATTACTTTACCTTCACATATAAAACTAATTAAAAAATGATTTTGAGCAGACTATGGAAGACCATCGCTTTTTATCTCCCTAGACTGAGACCTACTTTAACAGGATGTCTTGCCTATGGACTATGTGGAATTGACCAAAAATCTTCCATCTCAAATCCTGTGTAACTGAACAATCTGACTGACAGCCTGTCCCCAGGCAGACACCTCTGCTGTACCCTAAGTAACTCTCCCATGATGCCCTTTGAAAAGAAACCCAGGGATGTGAATGAGAAAAGAGCCACTCCAGTAACCTGTCCAGTCTGGGGAGTCCAAAGTTCATGGAGTTCATGGAGCAGATACCATCCTCACGGTGTCAACACAGGCAATGAGACAAAATTCTCACAACTCATGTTGACAACCAAATGGAAAAAATGGAGAATATATTCACAAAAACAGTCACCATCTTGCCCCAGAAACATCACAATGTGGTTAGACCTAAAATGAAACCCTAAGAATGCAGTTATGTATCTCTGTGCCAAAGTACATGCTTTCAGTAGGCCATCTTAGCTCAGATATGGTGTTTTGGGAAAACTAGAGACTTGAGTTGGCTGGTGTTAACTAATATTATTTTTTATATATTTATTTCATTTTTATCAAATAGTATGGCTTCCAGTAACATTTAGCTCAAGATTACTTCTAAACCATTTGCTTTCTTCAAAAATAGAAGTCCAACATATAAGCAAATAAGCTGACAGAAGATGTACAGTTTTCAACCAGCTGAGAATCTGGCCCAGAAAGCGTGTCCAAAACCAAAAGTGCATCTTCTGGTGCACCAGTTTCCATAGCTATCCATAACATTTTATTTTCTAAACTATGTCATTATACACGTGCACAGATGTGCACACACAAACAACTGTGTTGATCAATTTCTGATGCAATATCACGTGCCTTTCCTTTTGGTTCAAAGCACTAGTAGACACTGTTGATTCTGAGATATGTATTTTCAGGAAGCATATTGGAATAACTTGAAGAACATTTCTTCTGTTCCACCAATAAAGGAAAAGATTCAAGACACATCTGTAATGCTGTGTTTCTGAACAAGGTGTGCTTGTTCTACCAAGGATATGCCAATAATTCAAGGTAATCAACAGGGTACATTACAGAGGAAACTCTGAACCAACAAGCTGTACAAACAAAACAGTAATCAAAAGATTTAATGCATTTCTGATGTACGTTTAAGGCATTGACACTGGGCCACAGATGTACATGTGTTGTGTTTTATCTTGTTGAGATATGGCCTGTGAGAACCTATTATAGCACATCATCACCCACAACTGGGTCCAGCAAAGGAAAAATTCCATCACACATTACTCCTGCAGATATATTAGAGAAACAAATTGTACTTGGAATTGAAAAGTCACAGGCTTATTCTGTCTTAATAAATTCCTGCCAAAAGGCTAAGTGTAAAACTAGAAATACTTCCAAATGTTGTTACTGTATTATCATCTTTGACATCTCAAGGGCTGCTCAGGGGATCATCTAGATATCATTTCAGAGTTCTCACAATAAATCTGGTTTTTTTAACTTGTGCTTGGCTTTATGTAGCCATTTTGAGTTTGCTGTACTTGAAATTTAACACCCCCTTTACCAAAAGGCAAAGGCTGTTTTATAACCAGAGCTCTGACACTTTTGATAATCTGATGATACTATACACTTTTCAAAATCATAGATAGACCTTCAAATGTTACTTTACTTTTCTGAAGACATAGTCTGGAATCCTGTGGTGCATTTGAAGAATCTTTAATCTGATTCTGTGCCTGCGCTGCCATCTTTATATTCTAGATTATGCATTATATTTTGATCATTTTTTATTCTATTACCAATATTTGCAAACACTATTGAGTGTTTTCTTTCACACACGCCTTGAAACTCTACCATATCTTATTGTATATAGTAATATTGTAAAGTTCTTGACTACATGTATTATTTCTATTATCTTCTTTTATGGTTTTAATTCTCTACCTCTCTTAATAAATACATGAGGATTTTATAATATACTGGTATGAGGATGACAACATGTTACATAAAATGCTCTAGGAAAAAGTACTTTTTGGGAGTTATTCCAAGAGAAGTAGTCTTTCATGTCAACCAGCAGACCCGTTTTGTCCCATTTCATTTCTGTTTCAACTAAACAAAGAAAACAAGCTGAAAAATGCAGATGGTGCACCTACACCATTGGTTTAATTACTCAGTTTCACTCTAAGCTCCTACTTCTTTGATGAGCCACACCTCAGGACTGAGAGATATTTCTTGGGATGGAATGACGAGGTCCTTACCTGGGCAGACTCCAGGCCTGGCTCAAAACTTAAGTAGGAAGGTACAGGGGCGAGGTACATGGCTCCATTGCCCACCCCAGTCTGCCAACACCTTACAGTGAAAAACACATTCATCTCACCCTCCTCTGGACATTATGCATACCCTCCTCAGCATCATCCTATTAAAGCAGAAATATGGAGTGATAGAAAGGAACCCTGTAACTATCTTTGTTCCAATATGAATTTCTATTAATTCTAAATGAAACTTAAGCTAGTTTTTAAAATGTCTCACCAAGAAAAAGACACTCTAGACCAAGAAGAACCAGCCTGAACAAGTGTTTCTAGCTATACCAGTTGCTCGGCACAGGGTGACATAATGAGTAGACTGGAACATAATCCCTACACTTGTCTAGAGGAAACAATCAGGACATTTCATGGTGAGGGTTATGAACAGTACAACTTGAACTAAAAATTTGAAAAATGGCTTACAGTAAGGTGGGAGCTGCTATGATCATGTAGCAAAACAGGCACATGCTGCAAGTGTCGTGTGTGTCCTACAGGTATAGGTGCAAAACTCTATGAAACAGGTAGCAAACAAGAGATCACTGAGAAATATGCAATGCAGAGCAGTCAAAACACTGCTAGAGGAGCTGGCCATGAGCAGCATGGATGTTACCCACCCTCACTCAATGTACCAGAGAAATGCAATGACTCTCTGAAACAAATAACAAAGGTGATAAGTGGGTAGCCAAACAGCAGAAGCAACCCCTCAACAGCCTATGCTAAATCTGACAAGGATCATGAAGCAAAAGCTACAGCTGGTGATCTTACATGGTTATAAATTAAATAAATGTGAATTTACTTTAATATCAGAGTTTGTAAACTGTACATGTTCAGCCACTCCTACTGCATGGGAAGCAACCTATAGCAGGGGAAAGGGACAGTGAGCTAAAGATGTCAACTCCTTTCTTTGTTTCAGCAAGAAAATAGTCAACTTCTTCAATCAGAGCCTTCCATCTCCCTGGATGACATCTAGGAAGCAGTATTGAGAACAGCATTGGGTATCTATAGAGATAAATAGGTACATGAGTACTTTCAAAGACATAGGCCTTGATGTCTCCAGTGTGTAACAACAAGCAAAGGCATTGCAGATCAGGTCAGTGTCATACTTAGTCACATATCCCACAAGTCACCAGTATGGCATGATATAACAGAAGGTGAACTGATCTAGTATGAAAAAAGCACTAATTAAATTTAATATTTAAATATAAAACAAGACATGTTATATCCTTTGTAAGTAAAGTTTTCCCTAATGAAACATAGCTATGTACTGTATCTATGAATGTGCTTACTTTTTTATGTTTAATATTTCTTCATCAAATAATTCTGTGTTCTCTATGGGATCTTCTAGTAATTAACCATTCATTATGTAAAAAAAAAAAAAATGTTGCTTTTTGGTCCAAGAAGCACTTTCATGTTGTTCTTATATTAGGAAAAAGGGTAAATAGCAATGGTCACCCTGCTTTTTCTCAGTCATGTTTTGGATTTACGCAGTGTCATTCCCTCAAAACAATGCTACATGACATAACTATTTCATCAGTCACTCACCTTCATCCTTTTCCATGTCCTCATGTGTTCTTTTGGAGGTGAGAAATTAGTATTCTACTGTGAGCACTCTGGGGAAGCAGGATGCCTTATCCCAGTATCTTGCTTAGTTAAGAGGTGTCTTTCCTCCTTTTTCGTAATTGCTGTTTTTTCAACAGTTAAAGTCAATATAGCTACTGCTGAGCTTTATATGAATTCACAGATACTGTTTCAAGAAAGCTTCAAACCTCCCCCAGTATATGTGCTTAAGGTGTCAGTATGTAGTGATCAAAAAATTTCTGTCTTTGTTTCAGTGCTTTGTAAAATCAGAACAGCAGATTGCTGTTGACTGTGTATAGGCTCCTCCATACAACTCTTTTACATCAGCAATCAACAGGTAGGCTTAGTCAACCACAGATCTTGAAATAATCAACTAGCAACTTGTCATTTCAGCTGTGATGAAAGTCAACAACCGTGGTGTGGAGATATAAAGCACACTGCAAAGAGTGATGTTCTAGTTTTTCTGGCATCTCAATGAGACAATGAAGACAACTGGGTTTCACAGTTGTGCATCAGTGCCTCGTAGTTTAAAACTCGTTAATGTTACCAGACTTTGGTAAATGAATGAACAGAAAATTGATCATTAAATGGTGTGATAAAAAGTATGAACAAGACATCCAGATACTGGGAGCTTTCTACATACTGAATGTAGCAGCCTTATAAGCAACAAGCTTACAGTGTACACCTGCAGACCCCACTAAATTGTTTAGATTGCACACTTTACTGTAGGTCAAGGCTGTTAATCACTAGAACGCCTCAGGGCAGCCACATACAGCCTTATTTATGAGCAAATCAAGAAACTGAAATACTGAACCGTGCCTGATTAGCTGCACTAATATGCTACTTGTGGCTAATTTCTGAGCTGCTTAATTCGCAGGTGTTTGCCCCAGCCAATAAATCATGCTTTCTACCTCCTCTTTGCACTCATGGACCTGCTATGCATATGTGGAGCCTGTTTAAGTGACAAGCAGGAAATAATTGATGGTGCATTAAATCACTCCAGTGTTCAGTGAACTGGCTCCCCTTTGAAACAAGCCTTGCTACATTCCCACTCCCAGGCTCATTTCAGATGTTATTGTAACCCAAGTCTTCTGCGCCACTGCTTGCAACCTTTCAAAGGTACAATGTGTACATTTCCTCATTTTTATTTGTTTTACTTGTAGAGCACACTATTTGCATAAGACACTGCTATTAAATTTTCCACAACAACTCGTCACCAATACAATGAAGCAGAACATAATTCTACTGACGGAGAAGTTGGAAGGGAATGTACCAGGAGTCCCAGCAGCTCCAGCCCTGTAATTTCCCCTTAAATATTCTTAAACTAAGCAGAGGTTCTCAGTCATGTTTTGTACCAATCATCACCAGTTTGCTTGCTCTGATATTTTCCTTTAGGCGAGAGAAGGGGATCTGAAAGTTGAACTGACGGAAACAATCTAAGTCCTATCTCACTCTAAGTCAAAACCAGACAGATTCATGTTCTTTCCTGTATCTTGACACAAAACCACAGAGAAGCTGCACAATTTCCAAGCATTAACTGAAAATGCTGTCTAGATATACTGGGAGGCCTGAAACTAGGGGAGGGCAATGTTTTTTCATGTGTCTTTTGATTCATCCCGTATTAATATGTGGTTACTTAAAGTAATTTTTATTTTGGGGGAATCTCTATCTTCAGCTTGCATTGTAGCTGAGATGATAGTTCCTCAGGGAATTCTGGATGTCACATAAATCTTTCTTCTTCTACTTTTTTCTACTTTAAGGAGTCTATTACCATTGTCCATTATAAAATTTCTTTGCCATTATTCTGGGGTCTAAGTAAAATATCTCAAGGTATAGTATTTCAGTAAATAAATAAAGATTCTAATTTTGGAAGATTTTTAATGGCCACTTAACCTTTATGCTGAGACCAGATAGAAACTGAAACTGATGGGTAGTGAGGTCATCTGCTTATTAGTGTATCACACAAAAAGCTTATTGGTGTCCTGAGAACCACAATATTGCCAACAGTTTTGTGGTGATAGCTAAAAGTGGGGATTTCTGGAGATATGATTTCTGGGGGTACTTAAAAGTGATTATATTAACTTAGCCTAGTGCTACATTGTTTGAGGTACATTTACCTGAGACTTTTTCTCATGCTGCAGCTAAGACCAGCAGAAATAATTCAGCTCTCCAAAAACAAGGTAGCTAGCTAAAATTAAACTAAAATGAACACCAAAAAGAATAAAATGTCTACAAATGATACAAAAACTTCTTAAAGATAATGTATTAGATATTAAAAAAAACAGTGAGTCACCCCCAGTGTCAATATATACTTCTCATGTGTTCCATAGGAAATCATATGGTCAAATAGAAAAGGTAAAGTAGGCAATAGCAAATCTGAAAAAAAAAAAAATGAAGTCACATCCAACTGAAGATGTTTTTAAAAAGAACAAATTGAGACAAATTACATACAAAATCACAATAAGGCACATAAAAAGTGTTTGGGGAATAACTTTCTAAAAGCATAAAAATAAGAAAATTAAAAGTAATAACAAAACAAGGAACTGTTGTTGGGGTTTCTATTTTGTTTTTCAAGCTTGATGTGTAATCTATGAACTGAGCAGGAGGTCAACATTTATAAAGAGAACTCCTGTAGTAGCCACCAGCCACATCAAATTATCATAGAACATCTATCTGACCCCATGCAAAGAAACATAAATTTTAGTATAAGGGTATGACATTTTCCCACTATTTGTTATCTGAATATTTTGCTTTGGTTTTGATGCCTACTTTGCTAAGATGACTACTAGAGAAAAATATAATGCATGCATATCAATTATATCATTTCAATATAACAGACTACAATGTTTTGACTCAAGAGAGTGTTTTTCTCTAAAATGGCTCTTCTTGGAAGTGAATGTTTTAGGTCACGGGTTTTTTAGTTAAAACAGAATTGTCATTTGCTTTCTGCATTACATAAATATTTCACAAACTTCATATTAAATATTTTGTCTTTTCTCAACAATTAGAAAATAGTTATTCAAACTGATTATTTAATCAATACCAGATTTTTGTGAAAAAAAAAAAAAAAGAACATTTTCTATGGCATGTTCAGGAGATATTTAAGGTAAACAGCACTGTTCAATTGAATTACATTATTTGAATAAGAGAGTGCAATAAATTTAAGCTCAATAATAGGTTACACATAAATAATTACATGACTGAAGTGGAGAAGTGACAAGTGAACAAATTTGTACAGATCTTCAGGTACTCGTTTATAACCTATTGGAGGAGTTTGAAGGAATACATTACTTTTTATTCAGGTGATGTTCATGGGAAAACTCCATCTGAATTCAGTGGGGACAGGGGAAAATATACACTAACACATTTTTATTATTTCTATTCTGACTTGATATTTTGAAGATCTTATGATAATGAAATAATTTTGAATATCCTAGGACAATAAAATAATCTCATAGAATCACAGAATCCTAGAGCGGTTTGAATTGGAAAGGTCCTTGAAGATCATCTAGTTCCAACCTGCCTGCCATGGGCAGGGATAGCTTCCACTAGACCAGGTTGCTCAAAGTCCCGTCCAACCTGGCCTGGAACACTTCCAGGGATGGGGCAACCACAACATCTCTGGGCAACCTGTTCCAGGGCCTCACCACCCTCATAGTGAAGAATTTCTTTCTGATATCTAATCAAAATCTACTCTCTTTCAGTTTAAAGCCATTAGCCCTTGTCCTATCACTACATACTCTTGTAAAAAGTCCCTCTCCAGCTTTCTTGTAGGCCCTCTTTGGGTACTGGAAGTCTGCTATGGTCTCCCCGGAGTCTCCTCCTCTCCAGACTGAACAACCCCAACTCCCTCAGCCTGTCTTCACAGCAGAGGTGCTCCAGCTCTGATCATCTCCATGGTCCTCCTCTGGACTCACTCCAACAAGTCCATGTCCTTCTTATACTGGGGGCCCCAGAGCTAAACACAGTGCTAATTTCAGTTATGGTCGTTCAAATTTTTCTTTACTTTCCCCACTCATCCTGTTTAAAAACATAGATATGCTTCACTTATGTTAACTTCATACTTAAAAAACACACAGCAAACTCTGATTCAAGGATCATCACTGGGGATTTTCAGACCAATTTTTCACACCTCTGTGATAGTCTGGAAATCTAGTCTGAAGTTTATGTTCTTTCAGAAAAAGTGTCATAAAATAAAACGAAATGTACTTTGAAATTTCTTTAGACTGCCTTGATTTTTATGTTTGTTTTCTTTTTAAGAACACATTTTTCCTAATTTAAACTTTAGCAACTGCAATAAAGAAATCCCTCTTAACTTTCAGGAGCTGCAAAACACTCGCAGACTGTTACAGAAAATCTTAAAAGTATAACCTGAAACTACAGCAAGCTCCTGTTTTATGCAGTCAAGCTCTTATTTTTTGCAGTCTTGAGGAGGTTTATTAAAAGGTAACGTTGGCTTGTGATCACTGTTGGGGTGTACACTAACAGCATTCTGAAAGAACTCTCTGAAGTTTCTCTAGTTTTCCCAAATTGATGTGTTAAGAAGGGAATTAAGGTTGTTTGCATTACTTAATTGTTCCTTTTCATATTCATGATGCTCTGAGTGAAACTACATGTCGTTTTCATACTTCGTCTCTGATATTGATAATAACTTGGATTATACTATTGAGATGTATGCTAGAAAAGACAAAAAAATATATTTGCAGTTTAACCCCATGTTAACAAAGATTCTCCTTATTATTGAATTTGGGTTTTGTTTGCTTTATTGGCCTTGAATTATTTTCCCAGTTGAAAATCGACTCTGTATTTCATCACAATCTGGATCAACACCAAAGGAATAATGTATGATGATTCAAAAGAGGAAAAATAAAATGTACAATGCAACTTAGTAACACTATGTAATTGTCATATTGCTGAAATATAAGCATTGGAGATGGATATGGGAATGTCAAGAAGTATGGTTTCTGTATTTAAGAATTAAAGGTGTGCCAGCCTTTACTGTCTGTCGCATCCACCACACTGTCAGAATACACTTTCAGGAGGAAGCAATGAAAGTTTATATTACAAAGGTCACTCAGAGAAGAAGAATGTCACAAAGTTAAGTACATCCAGGGAGGATCAGATAATAGGGAATATCTTTTTCAAAGGTAAAATGATAGATTGCAAGAATGGTAAAATAGAGCACATGGCAGATAGAAAGGGAAATCAAGACAAGGAAAAAAAAAATAGAAGGGTAATATGATATAAGTGAAGCTGTAGAAATCATAAAAGAAATGCCTGGAAACAAGAGTGAAACTTATTGAATAAAATAAAATTTATTCAGAGCATTCAGATGGCAAGATTCAGAAAAATAACCAGCAGAGTGGCATCTTAGCTGATTGTAAGATGCTTGACGAATACGTTTTAAAAAATTGTCATATGTTTTCATATAACATCATATGAATAATTTAACAGCAATGCCAAGATTTATGAAAAGAGTATTATCAGTGAAACGTTAATGCTTGAGACAAGAAATTGTGAGGGTTTAGGGTGACTGTACAGTTCTAATTTATAAAAATTTATAGCATTTAACATGGACTCATAAAGACGGGACAAGATCTTCCTGGATTTCTACAATATTAACAGAGATAAAAGCCTGATGATATTTGAGAATTCTATGCTAGTTATCATTTTATACAATCTTTGGCAAACAGAATATGCATAATACTGTCAAATCAGTATTTATACAGAATAGCAAGTTTAATTATTTTTCATTGAACATTTTACTTCCTTTGATAAACTCATCATGAAGTGATCCTTTGTAATGAACAGGAAATTTTATGATGTCATTAAAATGTTACAGACACGATCATTATGTAATGTTAGTCATTTTGCCCTTGTAAAATCTATAAGGAAGAGCACATGCAAGCAGATTTTTTTGCTTGCATGCCTCGTCACAACGTGAGACAGACACAGTATTTATTTTTTCTCTGGACAACCTCTGTTGCACCTCAACAAAGAAACCCACCTGTATTTACCATTTTGGGTCTCCTGCGAGACATAAAAAAAATGACAAACAAGCACAAAGCTCTGAGGATTCCGTTGCTTTACCTGTGTTGCCCTCACCTGCAGGATTACAACAGCTCCTTGCAGTAATAGAAAACTGTTGGGGAAATCTCCTGAGAGGACACAAGTGTGTGAGGCACAAAAGTAAGGACAAATTATTAATAAAAATCCCTATTTCCTCTTCCTCTATTGGTGAGCTAAAGAAATAACTCAAATTCATTTTCAAACTACATGACACATTGTGCTTCACAGAGAGACTTAGAAGGCACATTTCCTTCCCTACACATCATATGATGTATTACCCACAATCCTTTCCAAATCTTCCAGTACTTAATTTCAGTTAAATGCTACAACATCTTTTATGTTGGCTTATAGTCAGTTCTTTGCTGTAAAAAGCACATACCTGATGAACATGGCCCTCTCTCAGAAGATATTCTAATCAATAAATTTATGTCAGCAACATAATACTCACATACACACTGAAACTGGTTATAAAGTCTGGCCATGGTCTAAACCATGGGATACCTCCAGTTACAGAAACACAAGCCTTGTACCAACCAAAAAAATACATCTTGCTGTGGACATATTGACTCCCAAATATTTGAAGATACTGGGGTCAACCTATTGCCCCGTAGAACTATAACAACTAACAAAAAACAACTGAGAACAGGCTTCTCTGTTAGACCTCTCTTGATGTCAGATTGACAGGAGAGCAAGAAAAAGTGCAAAGGGAAAAACCATCTATGAATTTATGACATGGCCTCCAGGAATGTTCAGCTAGAAGAACCGCATATTTAAATTATGTTACTTCTAGAATGGAACCCACACTATGCTGTGCACTCTGAAAAACAACTGTGTAGCAGCAAGGATTGGACATGAGTTGGACTTTAATAGAAAATTTCATTAAGGTCTGTCAGCTCTGAACAGGGTGAAATCTCAGGCTGTTAATCTTGCTTGTCCACCTAAGATTTTTTTATGGATTGAGTTTTACCTGAAGATATGTTTTAAGCAGGCTCAGTTGTCCAAGAAGAGGTTGGTTTTAATGCAGAAGTTTTTACTTCTGCAATATATTTTTGTAAAGCATTTTTAAAGAATGTTTTGCATATGCATGCAGACTATTACACAGATACACTATTACCATAAAACAAAACAAACAGATCCTTACTTATTTTAGTCTCTGCAGTGAGGAACATTGGAACATTCCTGCTTTTATGCTTTTCAGATTGCTGTACATCAGGCATGACTACCAATAACAGTTGTAGCTAATTTTCCATGTTAATGGAAAGAAAGAGACATTGTGGCTGATTTTTGAAAACTAACTTGTATTTTCAAACTTCAAACAGTTGGGAACTCTTCATCAAAAAATAGATATTTTTTTTCTTTTATTTAGACTTACATAATGCAGTGCAGTGGCCTGTGATATTAAAGGTGGACTTAGGCTGATAGTTTCTTTACATTCCTATGGTTTCTTTTCACTACTGTGGCATAAAAGGTCTTACAAAAACCACAATTAGGCCACAGGGCTTTTTTCTTCTCTATGAGTAGTTCTCTGATTTCCAACAATCATGATTTATTGTGATGAAAAAATCTGCTGATTTGTGAGCCATCAATTTACTTGGTCATCTGTTCCTACATGAGTCATATAAAATAGGAAAGGTGGAATCTACATGATCATCTCATCCTACCACTTCTCCAGGACCACCACTACTTTCATCATTCATGACAGACACTTGTTCCAACTCTTTTTGGAAACTCCTTTGATGGTGATCCCACAACCTCCTTTGCAGAACCACGAACTTGTTCCTTTAAGAGAAAGTTCTTTTCTTTGGTTTGTTTTAATGCAGAACACGTCTTTTGCTGAAAAGGATACAAGTTTATTCCCATCATATGACAAACTACAGCTATGTCTCTCTCTAAGCTAAATAATCCCATTTCAATCAACCTTTTATCATAGGTCACATTTTCTACATTTCTGATCTTTCTCATTTCTCTACTAATTTGATCTTCCTCTTTCTAAAAGCATGGTATGAACAAACTGAACATGGTGCATCTTCTGGGGCCATTCTGACACTGAACAGGGCAGAAGCATTAAGTCACATGTTTTTCAGGGTATGTTCTTGACAGCCCAAGGTGGTGATTGTCTTTTTGTAACAACGCTGGCATTGTTGACTCAGGCTAGGGTCCGTTACAACCCCACAGAGCCTTTTCTTCAGTTCACCTGTCTAGTCAGCTTGTATTTGTTCTTGCAACTATTTATTCTTATCTAAGCACAGTGCTCTGCTGATTCAGTATCTTTATCTATTCAGTTTGTCAGGAACATTTCTTTTTATTCTAATCATGTTCACCAATGCGCTTCAGCCCATCTCCAGATTTCTTACACATCCTCTCAAGTCGTTTGCCCAATTCTCTAGTGACAAACTTAAGCCAGGACAGATCTCTGTCAAGTCTTGTTCACTGCAGTCTTCCATTTGAGAATATATTACTAATAGCTATAAACTGGGTGTGGTTGGCCATCAGTGTCTGTGCTAGTAACAATTTAACCTAAACTGCATTTGCCAAGTTTTCTTATAAGAACACAGTGAAAAATATCTTACCAATATACACATGCTGTCAATTTCTTCTTTCACCTATCATGCAATTGTTTTATTATGATTTACCCCTCACAATTCCCGGTTGGGCATTTATTTCTTTCTGTTATCACTCAAGGGTTTGCAAACTTTCAGTATTAGGAGCATTTTTTTTCAAGGAATGGAAGTTTCTGTAACTACCTTATATTTCTTATTTCTTCTTCCTTTTCTTGTTTATATCTAAAGACCTGTTTTGCCATTTTCTCAGGTCTCAGAGAGAATGGCTTCTGATCTACAACTGCTTCAGCCAGATCTCTGAGCGTCACACGGTGAATTTCACCTGGTTCACATGATTTACTGCACCTACAGAACAGCTCTCTCAATTGTTCTCTCCCCACTGTAGACTTTTTTCTTTTCACCCTGACACTCGTCGATGTTAACTGTGTGACCATGGTCAATCCTTTTAGCAAAGGTTGTGGCGTACTACCTTGTGGTATGCTGCCATGCTTTCCAGTAGACTTTGTGTTACAGCACATCCATAAGTAGAGAGAACAAGGAAGAAGAGTGGCAGAGTGAGCTGTTAACAAATTTGTAGAATATGTTCATCATTTCTAACTGACAAACATATTGTTTTACAATATTTTTTTCCAAGCTTTGGCCTGATATGTTTCTTACAGACTGACCTGGTTTTGGCTGGGATAGAGCTTAATTTTCTTTTTTGTAACTGTGTTTTGGATTTAGTGTGAGAAGGATGCTGATAATATACAGATGTTTTGGTTATTGCTGGGCAGTCAAGGACTTTTTTCAGTTTTCCGTGCTCTACCGGGTGCACAACAAACTGGGAGGGAACAAAGCCAGATGACCCAAGCTGGCCAAAAGGGTGTTCCTGACCATATGATGTCATTCTCAGTATATAAACTGGAGTTGGCTGAGGGGCAAATACCAGTGCTCAAGAATGAATAGGTTATTGGCGCCACAAGTGGTGAGAAATTGCATTGTGCATAATTTCTTTTGTATACTCTATTAATGTCTACATTTATTTATTTATTTATTCATCTTCCTTTGCTGTCCCATTAAACTTCTCTTATCTCAACCCGTGAGGTGTTTTTTTTTCCCCTATCTGCTTCTCTCCCACATCTCACTTGGAGGATTAGTGAGCAAGCAGCTACATGGTCCTAGTTGCCATCTGGGTTTAAAGCATGACACAAATAAAGGAAAGCTCTCTCCTTCTCTATTGCTTTCCATATGTCTGCCTACTTCCTTTACTTCTTGTTCTCTGTGTGTTATTGCAAGTTGCAGATCTTGCATGATCTAATGAGATGAATATTATAAAGTGAGAATAGGAAGCTCAATGCTTTCACTGAACTCTACCCTGGTCTAAGGGGTTTATTTGCAGCTGAAAGTCCTGATAGTCTAGAAATAAATGCCTCATAAAGAATTACTTAATTTAGTTAATAATGTTTGAATCAAGTCATTCTTCATTTTCCATAAAACTAGAATAGGCTAGAAGTAATTCAATTATTTTTTACAAGTACTAATGAATAAAGAAAATGTGTAATTTCCAATAAATTACATAGTTCCTTGTGGTGTGAAAAATTGTGCACTCAAAACGAGTAAAAAATGTGTCACTTTTATTTTCATAGTGTGTCCTTTAGAAGAGATATTAAAGCCGTGTTTACTTTATCCCATGGTACTCTATAGAAAACTGTAGATTAATTTTCCCTCAGAGAAGCCATATAGTATTTCAACCCTGGAAGAAAAAAAAATGCCTTAGAGAGAATCATTCAGGTACCTTGTATAAATTCTTCAGTAATAAGAAATAGGTATTTATGCATTTCACACATACCCTATATCTGTTGAGGAAACATATTCTTGCCCTGTTAGAGGAAAAAATTAGGCTTTTTCTCTGCCTGAGTTTTTTTGCCTCTCTTTTAATTAAAATGTAAACTTAGGCATAATCCTGCCTTCTTAAACAGCGGTTTTTTTTGTTCTAAAGCATGTGGCTAGACTTTTTTCTCTGAGCAATGGGTAGGACAGGAAATTCATTAATGGAAAACAAGGGATGAAATACTCCTTATGCCATGCACTTCCTTTCCCTCCTGTTATACTTCCAAAGCTCAAGAAAATATCTGTGTGTTCATGGAAATGGCAAAGGAATTTATTTCATATTTTCAAATATAAAGAGAGGCAACTTAGAAGAATATGGTATTTATAAAAATGTACTTACAGCAACCTGGTATCCCTCTTGGCATACCTGTGTGCAAGCACTGTCTATGAGTAATGCATCCACTGATTGTGCTGGGGCACTGGAGGAGAAGGGGAAAATACAGATTCACATATCTCAGTAACCATAAATGAAGTAAATCCACTTTAGCTTTTCTGTGACCTCCAGGAAGCAGAGCATGAACTGCTTTGATTTATCACAAAATTGGAGCTTGCATCTAGAAATGTAAGTGTGAGATCATTTACTTCAAAGCTGTAGTCATCACCATAATCTTTAAGGAGCCAGATCCTGAGGCAAATTGCTGATGTGCTGATGTGTTAAGGCCTAGAAAGCAAGTCAGACTTCGAGGATACTTTACAAATATGGCAATATTGACAAGCTGTAAATTGGTTTCTTTGTGCATGCTGCCTAGCCAAATAACATTTAAGGAAAGCGTGGTAATAGCATAAGTCACCAAATATATTTCACCAGGCCTCTGTGCAGATGTAACTCTTCAGAATAAAATAAACCAGCTATGCTAGTTTTGAAGACAAGGTACTCTCATTTAGTTGTGAAATAAACCACCACCTGGCACAATATAATCTCCTCCTCTGTGGTAGGCTTTGTCTGCAACACATGAAACCAGTACCTTCACAGATGGCACTGGCCAGAGCAGGAGCAGGATGGACATGAATTTAGTGAAGAAACATACTGTCTACTAAGACACTCCAGGTAAATCAGTGCCATGCATTCAGATATGCACAGAGGAACAAGGACTCGCGAGGCCTCCAAGCCCTATATGTTTCTGGGTCATGAAAGTGAACACAATCTTTGCCAGACTTTCTTTAGATGTGATGTCCCTTTGGTCAGAGCATTTGCACTTTTGTAGACAGAAGTTAGAGAGTGACCTTTGTTTCAGCTCTGCCGACCCATAACCCACCACCTTTTTCCAAGTATGCCTCACTACTGCATTCTGTTCTTTACAGCAAAATTACCCAAATAGAGAACTATTAGTAAAACATTGAACAAATGATGAGTGTCGACTTCCTACAATAGCTCTCTAGCATCATCCTTTCACTGATCCAAAGACCAACAAACACAAAGCACACAGTGAACCAGCACTTACAAAGGAAGTAGGATAACGAAAAAAAAAAAAATTTAAAAGAAAAAAAAAAAAGTTTATGTTATTTTTTCCCAGTAAGCTGATTCAGAACAGAATCTTCAAAACTAAACACATGATCAGGTTGAGCAATTATTTAATAAGACTCCATATAATAAGTGTTTCTTATTGCTAAAACTGCCTGGAGAACTTTATCTTCTGTAATATGCTAATGACACATGCTGATTTCCAAAACAGTGTAGCAGTGTAGGCTAACTACTGGCAGATATAAAAATATTTACATAGATGAACAAAATTATGTGTGGTAATACACTTTCGAATTTATCTTACAAATGTCATTTCCTGACATGAAGCCATGATAAATGTTTTCTAGCTAGCGCTAATTAATTAGGACCCTAAAAAGCTATAACAATTACCATCAACATATATGAAAGCATTTTAGGAATATATTCCTGAATTTTTCAGTCAATGTAGACATGTGATAATTTTGCTATTCATACTCCTTCTGAGATTTTTTTCCACAGCACATACTATACCTTGAGTGAACTAAGACTTTTTTTTTCTTCTTAAAAACATCAGTGCTTTCCAAGTTTCCAGCACATATTTTCTTTTTAATTTATTTTCCTATGAGGAGAGAAAAAGAGCTTCACAGCCATTTTAAATTTATTTTTGCAAAAATGTACAGCAAAGTAAATCAAAATTGAACCACCTCACTCCCCAAAATTAAGAGTGGCTTATGTATCCTGTGTATATGGCAAAATTTTATAACAAATACTTAAAAAGGAACTCACAAATTCCAGAAACTGAACAAGAATGAATCTAAATCAACCAATAAGAAATGGTGAGGACCATGATGCACTCAGTCCTGGACAGAAGGCAGATAAGCCCTGAGTACCCAACACAAGGATCCCAGCAATTCTCTTCTGCCAAGACAGCTCTCTGGCCCCAGGCCACAAAGTCATACACCCTCTTGTGTTCACTTTCTCTGAACCCAAAGATTAATGACTGCTCTGTTGCCCAGCTTCAACAAGAAAACAGAGAATCAGTACTTTTCAGCCAGCATTATGAAGCCTGTTGGTTATGCTGCATCTCTAATGTGACATGAAAGCTGTGAGCTTGAAACCATTCAGGCCGAACTGTTTTTTGGTGCAGCTCAGACACTTTTTGTTAAAGCTCAATTAAGACAATTAAAACGGCCCAAGTCAATGTACAAGAAACTCAGGGGGACTTAAATAAAAATGCTGAAATCTATTCCTAAAAGATGTTATTTAATTTCTAAGTGTTGTAGTGTTAAGTAATCTGTTTGTTTGTTTGTTTTCCTAATAACTGTATCCATCCAAATCATCCACTTCCCATTGTCAATAGGTGTTCCATAAATGTTATTTTCTCAGTTCATCACAGCATGTTCACAGAGCTTATTATTTTTAGTATATTATTATTTTTGTTGACTTAATATAAATGCTACTTACATGTTTATAACTAAGTTTTGTGCAGATACAAATCTTGGTAGGAGAAAGCATGGCCAATATCAATGGACACACTTTAAACATTAGTATGACTTCTTAAAACACAGTTAAGCTTAACCTTAAGCTTATGAAATCTGACAGGTCTGAATTGAGAAATGGAGCAAAATTTCTTTTAGAATATGGACCAAAATTTCTTTTTGAATATAAAAAGCTTTTCTTGTGGAAATTAGCTTTTTATTCCTGAATTATTTCTTTTTAACTTGGCATTTTTTTAATGTGAAGGTTTTTTTAAAAAGTGATGTTGTTTTGATTTGGTTAACTTTTCTTATTATGGAATTGAAATATTTTGCAAATATTCCAATTTAAAAACCATAATTAATAGTACCAGAAAAAAGGACCTTTCAATTTCATAATTTCAACACACTTCTTTCATCAAAAGTAGCTTTGGCTACTCTACTTGGGAACATAGGTTGGGGATATTTTGTCCAGTGCAGCGGTGCCATACTTTTTCAGAATGCTAAGAAGACAAGTATTATGTAAAAGGTTAGAAAACTATGATGTTTGATTAGAAACTAAATCAGGACTCCAGACTGTAGGTGTTCTGTATGGAAAAGGCATGAGGAAGCAGTTCTCATCTTGAAAACGTTGGTCTAGAATCCACCCTTCTTCTGTCTGCATGGGCTCTGAGCACTTCTGAATATGAGAAAGTTACATTTGTGTCCTGTGTACCACTCAGAGCCATTAGCTGCACAACAGTGGGAAAATGAAGTCTCCTAAAGCTTCACGTGAACCTAGAGGGGCAGCTCAGTTGCACTGCTCAGTTCTAACCTCTGCCTATTTGGTGATGCAGATTGTCTGGTGATGGTGATCGAGGGGTGCTGCCAGCACTTTGAGGGAGGTGATCCTTCTGGGGAAGCCACATCTGGATGGTATGTCCAAGTCCGTCTCCAGTACAAGAGAGGTGAAGCTACTGGACAGAGTCCAGCAACAGAAAGTGAAGATGATGGGAGGACAACAGACTGCTCAGCCTGGAGAAGAGAAAGCTCAGAGAGGATCTCATGAATGAAGGAAGGGTGCAAAGAAGAGGAATCCAGTGGTGCTCAGTGACAGGACCAGAGGCCATGGGTACAAACTGAAACACAGGAGGTTCTGCTTGAGGATGACCGAGCACTGGCACAGGTTTTCCAAAGAGGTTACAGAGTCTCTATCCTTGTATTCAAAATGTGTCTGGACACCGGTCTGGAGTGCCCTACTTGAGCTGAGGGGTTAAACCGGATGACTTCCAGAGATCACATCCAACCTCAACTATTCTGTGATTCGGTGAAATATGTCCCAAGTCAGAAGTATGGAATGAATGAAAGCCAGACATTGTATGCATATCTCCCAGACTCACCCAGGAGACCATCAGACTACATATAAATACGGCAGGTAGAGGCAGCATGTTGCTGGTTGCCCCTCCCCTGAAGACTTTTCCTCACAAGGTTATGTGCTCACTCAGTGTTCCACAGAGTTCATATTTTTTGTGTCAATAATAAAAGGACTGTGCTCTCTGAAGGTTTCCCTCCATTTCAAAAGGATGTTCCTACTGAGTTCTCCATTTCATGAATGTCTCCCATGAATAATTTCTCTTCCTTAAGTCAGCATTCCCCTGAAGGCTGATTCATAGTGAGACAGTCTTCCTCAAGTTATGCTCTTCAATGATTGAGGTCCCATGTTTATGGAAAGAAAAAAATCTTTTGAGAGTCTCAGGACATTGATATCTTGCATCTCAGCAAATTGCCATAGGGTAGAGCATTCTGGTGTTATCTATTAATACCAGAAGGTGCAGTCTTATAGATTTTTTATGTTGAGATGCAAAACAGTGGCACCTGGTGACTCCTGCTCCTTGAAGAGAAAGAGTATTTTTGTATTGAGTCTGTTCCATTCCTGTATTCATCAAGTTACTTTGCTGAGCGAGAACAGATCAGTTAATTTTTTGGCCCAGCTTCCTGCATAGCCATATTAATTGGAATTTTCCATGAAGGATTTATAGGGCACAGTTAAAATGAAATATACTTGCTAACACCTTTGCAGAGCTTATATTAGAAAATAGATGAGGACTAACTGGGTTTCCTTTAGAAAACAAATGTACATGTATACGTTGCAAACCAGATACCATACATTGTTCAGAGTATAAATTAGATGCAGGCAAAAAAATAAGGAGAGAAGAAGATCAAGAACTTAAATCTGAAAAGCTTTCACTTGTCTTTTCCAGAAAAATAATAATGCAAAATATTATTTTACTTGTTTTTTTCCCCCACAAACCAGCTACCTCTCAGCCACCGGGTGGTAAAGTTTCACTCTAAATAAAGCATTAATGGTATGAAAAAACAGCTGCAGAAAAACAAATGACAGTCAGTTCTGACTGTCAATCTACACATTTAATGAGAAACTCTGCTCAATTTAATGAATCCTGGTGCTTCAGTCTACCATCACTTTAAGTAGAACCTGCATACACAACTATGTAGTGTCAATTTGGGGCATACATAATGGCAGTACAATACACCTCTGAAGGAAGAACTTCATTTTCTGAACTATTAACCATATAAGAAATTGTTACTAATTTACTGTGAGAAATGTGTGTGAAAATGCACATGCACATGATTGGTATGGTGAGACAGCTTGAAAATGTTTAATCAAGGCTGAATAATTCTGTGTCTACAGTAGCAGTTAGATTAAAAACAATCAAAAGAAAAACAAAATACTACTATCACTTCACCAACGTGTCAGGGGTGAAAGTCTAATTGGTTTGTAGTTGAAGGTAAACTAACTCCACTGTGAACTAACTAATTCAAATTTGTAGGTGAGATGCATTATCTTGGGCTTGACCTTTGATTCTCGACTCTGATAAAAACTGCAAAGATGTACCCTTCTTCAGAAGGCATATTTCATACATGGGAAAAAATAAAAAAAGGCAAGCCAGGTGGCAGATTACAATGCCTGGGTCAGGACCATTCCTTCATGCATTCATTCATTCATTGTAAGTATACAGATATAATTCTGCACCAAGTTACTGATTTTAACAACAGTACTTGAATGCTGGTTCTGAAAATCAAACTCATGCCCATAACGGACAGCCATGAACAAGCCCAAACCTCTTCTCTTCCACCCCACGCTCCTCACATAAACCCATCCTCTCACAGCTATAATGGACTGTAGCCCAGTTCCTCTCTGCATGAGGCTGAGAACCAGCGCATGTAAATACAAGCTGAAGAATTTAGGTTGTGTCACGTAGCAAAAACAATGAATGGAACAAATGAGTCGAGCAGCACAGAAAGCTGGAAATCTCTAATTACCAGACCCAGTCACAGTCAAACATTGAAGGAGGGGCGGACTATTCGCGTCTAGTGTCACTCAACCAGGGTGACAATAAATTTATGAAAGGTCAAAGAACTTTCCATATGTAACACTTTGCAGAGGGAAGGATGCGGGGCTGTCACCCGGCCAGGGCTGCCAGGCCTGGGGCGATGCTGCCACCTGCCGATGTCTCACCCTCCTCTGAGATTCATTTCCAGGCTGTGCTCTGCTTTTCCAGCCTCACTGTTTCTGCAGATAACTTATTAATAACACTGTTTTTGTTCTCATCACCCGACAGAATTTGCATTTACTCATTGAGGTGGTAACATTTACTGAGAAATTTCTCAGACCTACTTGGGTCATTTGGGTATTGGTTTTTTTTAGGTTTTTTGTTTGTTTTTTTTCTCTGCCAAGAACCCTCTGTCCTGCATGTAACAGCATTATCCCTTAAAGAAAAGGCAAAGATAATATTAGACAGCTACTACTTGACTTTGTTAAATATAGATGTCTTTTCTAAACAGAGCTTTTACTCCTAGCATTTGTAGGGCTGTGGACTACAGTACACTCCTTGTCAACATACCCCTTATTGCTTAGTTATCAGACTGTTGAAAATGGTTTTCTTATGAAAAATTCCTCTCCCATAAATATACAAAAACTTCCACATTAAGCTGTCCTAATGAATCCCCCTGTAATAGCAATAAGTCTTACTTATAAAATTTACACAAATACATGTGTATAAATACACAAAAATATGCACATAAATATACGCACAGAGCAAAATAGGATTAATGAAAGTTTTTTTTAAAAAAAGATAAATATAACCTAACCATATTCAAGAAATATTCTGTCTGTGAATTCTTCCCACTACTTTCTTTGGACAATTTGTCTACCTCAAGCTAAAAAGTGGGGAAAAAAAACATTGCAACAGCATTCTCAATACAGGCTGTAGATTGCTCTGTATGTTTGTATATCAGGTAGGACTCAAGCATCAAGCAGAGAAGAGCTGAATTAAGGGATGAGCTGCCTTGGCAACTATTCCTGCTGCCCAGCTATACAGCAGTGCAAAAAGTATCCTGACATCTGCTACAGCACCATCCACCTCTGAGATCTATTCAACAGCTGTGCCTGGACAGTGAGAGGGGCTGCAACGGCCACTCAATCAAGAAGCATCAGCAGTATGCCACAAGGACAGTCCTCAATGGCACAGATGCAGGAGGACACTTCCTAGTGTCTCTCCAGGGCTTTTGGGGTGGCCTCCTGACCAGTCTGCGCCCTGCCAAGCTCCCCTTTCCCAGGGGAGCAGGGGATTCTGCAATGTCTTGCTCGTGCCATTTCTGTGCTTGCACAGTGATGGTGTGTGGGTTCATTCACATCACCTGAGGGCCTCTTTGTGAAGAAGGATCTGATGCAAAGAATTGTTTGTGTAGGGTAATCTGCAGTTGAACTCTCAAAATTAACTCACCAGCCAAGTGTAGCCCACGTGTGTTACTCTTCTCCAACACACACACATACAGACACATATACACAATTTCAAGTAGCCATTGAAAAACGTCATAACGTGTTTTGGAAGGACCACATTAACCCTTCTCCCTCAAAATCTTGATTATGTGTAATTGTTTGTTCAAGACTACTTAGGACAATGGCATCCCAAGTTTTCATTTATCTCTGTTCTCTGCACTTTCCTGCAAGTATATCTGAATTTTCTTGTTCATATGCTACACATACAACCATCACATTTTCTTGTGCTGTCATTACAACTGGGCCAGCACTAAGACATGGCATACTTTGAACTTTCAGCAAATGCAGGTGCCAACCTGCATGACCAAGCCAGGAAGCAAAGGTTCCTTTTAGTTGCGTAAATGCTTGCATCGACCTATGGTGACAACCTAATAGGCAGATCCTAGAGGAAGCATGTGGTAGTGGCAACAGTACCTGTCCTCAGAGTAAACCTACCAGCTCTCCCACGCAGTCAGCCCAGCACAGCTGTAATTCTTGTTTATTTATGCCTCATTAAGGACTCTGTACCTGAATTTTAATCATGAGAAAGTTGTGTCCAACACAGAGCAAGAAACAGAGAGACGGTGCCCTTGGAGGACCTCTTGTAGCAATTATTTGGCCTAAATCCCTAAATTTCTTACGTTTTGTTTAATCATTATAAGACAGATAGACTAAGGGTAACAATTCCAGCAAAGGACAAGCCCTGATGATTAGCTAAGGTAACTAAGGCTGTGCATTTAAAAAAACCTCACACATTTGCATAATGATGTGGCTGTTTAAAAATTACATAACAGTACAATTAAAATGCCAGAGAATGGCACAGTTCAGTTGTTGCTTAGGTTAGCTGATGGGATCCTGAATCTCTCTGCCAGCTGCTTTCTTCTCTGAACTGCTTGCCCACTTGAAATGTAAAGACACGTTTTTCCAAACTCCAGTGGCTCTCACAGTTTTCACTTGCATATAAAGTTTCTGGTGCACTGTGCACTGCCTTCTCAGAGAAACATTTCATACCTATAGCATATTTTAGCATCTTAAGAGTCACTGTCAAAAGAACACCAGCATTTAAAGGTTACGCTTATCTGCTGTTACAAAGTTATGGACTGTATATTGTTTACATATCACACAGAATCACAGAATATGTTAGGGATTGGAATATATATGTTAATAATAAATGTATGTATAGAGCAGTGTTCTTTTTCTAAAAAAAAAAAAAAAATACCAATACTTTCAACTCCCTGCTAAACTTCCAGTATATAAACTTCAAGTATATCCTAATAGTTTAGTTGAACTATTGGCCTGGCTGGTAAAAAACATGTTACCACTAATGTAGATTTCTGCACTTCAGCTGAATTTATCTGATTTAAAATCTGCATTTAAATACCTTTCAACTTTGACTTCCACAAGTGTTGAAGTGTTCATATTTTTTCTTGCTGCAAAAATTCTTTCTTGTCAAATGTTGTAATCGAGCCACTAACAGCTGGCAAGAATTCTATCTGCTTTGGCAATCCTGATACCAAGTGGAAAGACACAACTTCCCTTGCCTCTGATTTTCAAGATTACAAAGGAATCGGAGCAGAAATCCAGATCTGAATATTTCCTTCTTCAGATAAGACTGATCCATGAGATCACGTCTCAGTTCAAATTTTGTGTCTGGGCCTCATCCAAGTTAAGACATGATGTGGTGAGGTGAGGAACATGACAGGTAATTGAAGGCTATTCTATAATGCATTGTAATGGCATTTCCCATTTCCAAAACTGAAAATATAAGAATGAAACTTGCAATTCTTAACTTTAAATGACTGCAAGGCATTTATTTTTGATCAGTGATATTTGCTAGGAAATAGATTAAAAATTAGAGGAAAGTCAAACGTAATCTGCTGTCTGTCCTTCAGAGAATTTAAGATACTAACCACTGAGAAGCCTGCACCCCTTCGAACACTAGGCTGTCTGTTAAAAGTTGAGTAAGACCAATGACAAATGGTAATGAACAATAATCTTTCAAGAAATTGCCAACCAGTGGAATTCCTTTACAAAAACATAAACTTTCTTTCTAAATAAAAAACTGTTTTCTGAATGAAAAGCACTTCATTTCATCTGAATTTCATTTTACCAAAAAGACCTTTGCTACCACAAATTCTGAGCTGCTGCCAGTGTTATTGTTATGTGAAAGTCCTCACTTAGTATTGAAACTCATGTTTTTTCTAAAGAAGTTGCAAACTGAAGCAGAAACATCCTTTTACTTTGCCTACCAAACAAATGCAACTTCTATGATTGCAACAAATATCTTACAATGAGCACATGATAAATTGTCTCTAGGGGGATTTTCTTCACACTAAAAAGATGAAGTTTTCCTATGCCAAAAATGCATTAGTCTTTTAAGGAAGCAAATGAATTTAAAAATAAAATAAACAAGCAAAACCCAACTAAACACACATATTTTATATTTATGGACCATTTAGGAAAGGAAAATTCTTCCTCAGCAATAAGAAAACAAATTAAAATTTCAAAAGCAACCCCTTAAAACAAAACAAAACAAACAAAAACAAACAAACAAATAAAACCAGTATGTGTTTACTGACATGCCTTTAGCTTATTACTGGGGTTACAGTTAAGTAGACATTTCACAACAAATACATGGCTGCAGGTACAGGGAAACAGAACAAAAAGTGTTTGCAATTTTTAAAATGCTGGAAAATAGAGATATTTTATTTTATATACGTGTTGTTTATGTTATATATGTTATATTATCACTGTAATGTCACTTTTACATAATAGTTTATGAGAACAGGCTGTTATTCAGCAAGCTGTGAGCAGGTTGGTGTATTTCTTTTGCAATGTCAGTACAACTTTTTCCTGAAGAAATGTACTCTGGTATATCCGTCAGGAGCAGATGAGAACTTTGGAATCAGGCACAGTGCTCTTAAGAAATAAAGTTGTCGTGACTTATTTCTGCAGCCTGTGAGAGACGTATCTTTACCCATGGGTAACATCTACTAGTACCTTCATGGCACACATTTGTCAGCTCTTTCAGGTTTCTAATTGCTCAGTTACTGCATTAGATACAGAATGAGGAAGACCAGGTCAACTTTTTTCACATGTGAGCCTTTCATAGTACATTTTATATTTGCTTGGGCTGAAAGCCAAGAGAGTGGTCTCTCTTTCTTAAAAACAAATCAGAATTCCTTTAATTTTGTCCCAAACATTAATACTTAAGGCTGAAAGCCAAAGTAGCAGGACAGTTACAGGTAACAGGTAGAATAGCATTGTGCCAGAGCTCTAATGAGGATAAATACAATGAGGAAACTATTTCATTTTCTGGAAATTATTCTTAGATGCCAGGAATGTAGAATGAACAAGATACAGTCCTCTAATACACACACATACTATGCATACAACAAAAGGTTTGTATATGCAAGAATAGATTTGCATACACATTTATCACTCAATAAGAGGAAATATTTTATGAAGGGTGTTTGAATGCTATTTATTCAAACTGAACTATAGAATTCCTGTTGAGTAGACAAATTGGAGATATATCTATTAAAGAAAAAAAAAAGTTAAGTCAGTTGAAAGTGCAGTACTTAATTCTTCAAATATAAGATAGTACCTTATGGGTAATGTACATACTGAAATGTGTTTAATATATGCAGTATTGGAAGCAAGATACAAGTAAGTCAAGAAACTGGATTAATTACATTGTTTTGCAGGAACCAAATAAGGGGAGAATCGGCTATGATCAAAAATGTTCTTGTTCTGCAAAGCACACCATGATTCTATGCAGTGTTTTTCAATACTGTGTAATGGAATGGAATGGAATGTTATGTAGCAATACAGATCTTGCCTCTGCTTGAGGTATTGTAAATCACTATTGATTTTAGTGGAGGCAGGATCAGGTTCTTAGAAATGATAACAAGCCAATGCTGAATTCTCTTATACTTACCAAAGATAGTCGTCATCTTTGACAGAGATGCAGAAATGGCAAGAAAATCTATTCATGTGCTTTAGACACTGGCTTTTAGCAGCAGAAAAAAAGATATCAAAGAGCACAGCTTTACAAGCATGTGCAAGAATGGCATTATAGATGCCTTTCCTGAACAAAGGCTTGCATAATCAGGCCAAATTGCTTGTGAGGCTTTCACCAGGCTTTCAAATTTTATGGAAATATGGGGGGGAAATGGTGTTAAAATAGTATTTTTAAACCTGTTGCAATATACTGGCTGGGTTGGAATTAAATTGCAGATGCTTAATGTCCCTGAATTAGTACTTTTCATTAACGGACACAGAGCATTTCATTAAACTTCTGTTTTGAATCACACTACATGTCGTTAAACAATCAGAGCATGTTTTCTCTTTATTTTGACCTTGACAATTAACATATAAACTTTCAAAGCACTGCACTCAGACCTCTGAAAAGAAATATTATATAGAACACAATTAGTGACATAAAGATGGAGACAAATGGTATCTAAATATAAAGAAATTTCCTAAAAACTCTTCCTGAAAATGAGACAGTTATTAGAGATTAGACAGTTTAAAGTGAAAAGACATCTGACATTTGCATTGATGCTGCAGTAGTATAGCTCTGACTTACAGTAGGTGTAATTAGAGCACTCAGTCTACGGAGGAAGAAAGACCTGTCACTCTGTAGCAAAGCCCCAAGCAAAGCAGGATAGCTAACAATGTCTTATCCTTAAATTACGCTTCTGATTTGAAAAAATATTTTTTAAAAACAAGGTTTGAGGTGGATTGTGTAGTGTTAGTAACTGAACCTTTCCCTGCTTCTCTGTTAATATTATTACAGCAAGTTATTACATATTTTTTGAAGCCCAGAGGACAGCTCAAGATTCATCTGTTTGAGTAAAAGCACTGATAGGATTATTTTGAAAAAGCATGATGTAAGCAGGCTCTTTGTAGTAGAATGAATCCCCTCAAGATACTAATAATTACATTGATTAATTTGGCTTGTGAAGATGCACTGTGTCATCTGATTTTAGAGGTAGACAAATATCAGTGTCTTCTTGTCCCTTCTTTGTTTGGGGTTGGCATACTTCCAGCTAACATGGGAAATACCTCAGACAAAAGCTCCTTTTCAGCTGAGCTGATTGAACAGAGTTGGAAATTTCATCTTTTTCTAGTCCTGGACAAGAAAGAATTTCCATGCATTGGAAATAGCTTTGAATGTTTTGCAGGATGTGAAATGCAAACAGTTTGATCCCTGTTAGACACTGAAGATACTGTTCTTCAAAAAATCCCCTCTTCTACCAACAGGAGTTTAGACAAAACAGATGAAGTTCTCACTCCTACATGACGAAGGATAGAGAGGATGATACCTGCAATGACACCTTCTTCTTTTCTTGCAATACTATTGATCTTTTTGTCACCTGCCCCCAGAGATGCACTGGCACTATTTTGTCATTACAGTGCTTGCCGTGGGAAACAGAAGGGATAACTTAATGCTGCTTTCTGAAACAGCAATCATTTTACAAACTCCAAATTGGAGACTGAGACTGAATGCCAGAGAGTTTTGTGAAAAGCAGCTGACTTCCAAGTAATGGTCTCACACCTGGTCCTAAAGAAGCCAGGAAGATTTTGTCTTATAGGGATCCCTAAATCTCCTCTATTTAGAAGGAACAATAGCTTTCTGGGGAAGTGGAGAACACCACTAAAAATTATTGACAGTTTCAATTTTTGAAGATCCCCTTGGCTACAGTCACAGTAGAAGAGAATTATTTCTGCTTCCCGTGCCAAATTCATGAAAATCTATAACTGAAATCTTTGCCAGCAAATGAAATATAAGGTACATAAGCAAAAGCAATGAAATATAATAGAAAATCAGAGTAATTTGGCCAGTAGTCAATTTAAGATTACCATGAAACAAGACAAAATGGCTCTTCAAAGAAGACTTTCTCAGTAGGTCTCCTACTTCTGTTGAGTAGGCATTACATTAAACTTGATCATCATTTTAACTACTTATGAATAATTGATTTAGGAATAATTTCACTGACAAAAATCTCCAAGTTCAATATACTACGGTTTGTGGAACATATTTATATCCATTTATAACAATGCTAATCGACAGCAATCCAGGCTTTGGAACTCTTAAAAAAATTAATTGAACATCATAAACTCAAATACTGTCGATCAACATAATTTAATAGACTGTCTTCCATAGATTACCTAGCAAAGATCAATCATAATCATGGGACCCTCAACCATTTCCATTCTCCTGTGGTTATTAAAATAGATGGGATTTTCCAGTATGTCTGGAAGATTAATGAATCAGATTTCTGGTAGATCAGACTGGGTTACTAAATTAAGAACAAGTAGTTCTCCAGAAGAACCCCCTCCAGTAGCCTGTCCCCACGTGCAGTTTTTGCCAGTGGGATTCTATTTGGAATATGTTTATTGATCACAGTAACAGAAGCATGTCCCCAGGGTGCAGAATATTGAGCACTTCCTAAATTCTTTAAGGAGAACTGGGCCTATAGTTGCACTGTAAGACAAAAAAAAAGTAGCCAACGTCAATCCTGAAATGTTATATGTTGTCTTCATTAAATGCATTTTCTATTATTACTCATTTTGTTGTTAGAATTGATGACTGAATGTAACATTGGTAGACTTTTAATGTGGTATCTATTACAGACAAGCAGACAGCTAAACAGAAAATGCACTCGTCCTGTAGTCTTAGACAAAGTGTCTGATTAGGTACACTAGGTAACTTACATTTAGCTCACTGCAATAGCAAGAGAACAATGAGCTATTATGATATCTCTGGGCTTCATGCATCTCTACATGAAAGCACACTAAAAGCAGGATATCTTTCCAGTTAATACTGTTTAACTTTTTGTTGGCTTGATGTGTGTCTGTGTGTCCCAAAGGAAATTACATTGCTTTCATAATAAATATGTTTTTTATGTAAGAGTGCATGTGCCTTGTTCTTTTGCACAGTAGCACATTGAAGAGAACAGCTCACATGCAAATCCAGAATGAAAAGACAAGTAGGAGAAGGATCATCAATACAAAAGCTGGTAAAAGCATAGTATGCTCCGCACAATCAAGAGATGTAGCCTAGGGTACCTGAAGTGACTCGATGTAGGGCACTGAATCTTCTTTCACCTCCTGGGTACAAGAGGTGGAATGTTCAGTGATAGCAATACACTTCCTCCTCATAGACCCTTTCACAGGATGATGAAAGCAGCAGCTGGTATAGAGGAACTCAGGCACTGAGCATAAATTTTGCCTACAAAAGTATGACTATTCACAAAATTTATTTTCAATCAAAGAAGTAAATCCCAGAAGGGACCTTAATAGAAAAATCTACTTTGTTTCCATTTCTCAATTTCTATCCGGTTTGCCTTCCTAGCCAATTTTCCAGGTTTACTACATGACTTTTTCACAAAATCTGCAGTTACAAACCATCAGAGAAACTAAGCACAAAATAGTTATATTTATTACAGGTTTATTCAGAAGTAGGCCTGACACAGCAGTATTGCCAAACATTTGGAAAATGCTCCAAAAGCCCTTTGGCCCTTGTAGGACAAGGAAAATTAAATCCCTCCTGGAATGGTCCAAAGAGTCTAAAGGAACCAACACCAGAACATTACTCTTGCCTTTCCACCTCCTGCTTTCATTAAAGAGGACTGTGGAGCATGAGGAAACTGCTGCAATGAGTATACCGTTTTGTACATGTTTTGCTTTCCAGACTAGTGTGGTAATCATGTGGGTAACCCTTTCCCTGACAGGGAGAGGGGAATGCCTTCATGTTTCAGGAGAGGGGTTCAGCAGCTAGTGAGAGAGATCCTGATGGGCCAGCTTTACCAAAGTCTCACTGTCACAGTTTCAGAGTACCAAGGACAGGTGGAGGGTAAGGAGGAAACTTCTGCACTGAGTGTGACTGCATCTGATGGCTCTTCTAGAAGCAGGTTTTCCTATTTGATAAATGGTTTCCAGAAAAGAAGCAAATCCCAAGTTATATAATGAGAATGTCACCAGGATTCCTGTCTTCACTATCTCTTAAAATGACCTGAAGACAGGTGTCCTGTAATCTAAGAAAATTAAAGCAAGTATTTGGAGATTATGCAGAAGACATAATCTCCAGAAGACTGGACCAGCATATTGTAAACCACCTGAATGAAGGTGCATGACTCTGTGCCACCAATGTATAGAGAGGACCACATCACCACAGAATTGTAGTGGGCACAGTGAGTTGTCCACTCTGCACCTGACTGGTGAAGGAAGTTAAGTTCTGGTGCAGTAGCAGCTGCTGCCCTGTGATGCCAAGTGCAGCAGAGAAATGTTCTGCTCCCTGCTTCCTTGTGTGAGCATGCAGCAGTTGCCATCAGCTCGCAGAAGACAAGTAACCGGTCACACACTCCAACTGGCATAAAACTGTGTAATAATTTACAAAATATTTTTGTCACATTTTCTACATACACAAAGAATGCTCCCACATATTCCCTTTCCTACTGCATCCTGTCTCCATTGTCTGGCACAAGGGTCCAACGTAGTTGCACACTGAGGGATGTTGTCCCAGGAGACCTCTGAACTGTGCATAGGTGGTTATAGGGACAGGGCAGCATTGGGGTTCCCCCTTCCTGAGACTCTCCAGAGAAGAATCCTGTTGCGAGAATGAAAACCACAGCAGCTATTCGAATGTGGTCCAAGCCAAGGGGAGGACAAGCTCAGTGGAGGGCAACTGTCTCCTCCTCAAGCTACCCTGCAGATTCCATGCAGGGGAGCCAAGCTGGTATTTAGCAGTCCCTATCAAGAGGCACATTCTTTACATATGAGACTGAAGAAGCAAAACAGAGTTTATTATCCATGCTATATATGATAAGGAAATACATTTTCTTCATCCATTTGTGGCTCTTCTTTAAAATACATGGAAGTATACGTTGCTTCATGGTCACTCAGAATTTTAATATCATGACATGATATGCAGACTGGTAGGAGTTCCATATTCTCTTTTAAGAAAGTGAGAAAGTAGAAGTGAACAATTCAAAAAGTTACAAGACTTTTATTCAGCAAGTAATATGCGCTAGCTTGGAGCACCAGGAGAAGACTTGGATTATAGGTTTATCTGTCCCTTTTTATGAGTGACCTTGAAAATGCTTAGAGAAATCTAGAGAGGAAAGCAATTATATTTTTGAAATTACACACCACTGTTCTCATTCATCTTGATAAGCACTTTTAAGGAATCCAAAAAGGCTAGAATATTGCTTTTATAGGAGTTATAGAGACCTTGGTTCTGCAGAGTCAGTTTTAAAATAAATTTAGATGTCCAAAGATGATTTTTTATTTCCTTTGTGTTGCTAAATTAGCCCCTTTAAAAAAAAAAAAAAAAAAAAAAATAGCATGCAGGATTTTTTTTCCTTGTCCTGAAAGGATATACAACAGTTGAGCTTATGTTGTGCATTCATCCCTACTGTGTCACAAGCATCTGCACACATCCTTTTCTGTGCATTTATGAGTGTGACTGAAGTGTTGATAGGAAGCTGCATTTATAAAAACAGGGTGTTATGCAAACAATGGGCACAAGATCTTAGTTATTCTTATTCCTGCTGGTTAAGCTCCCCTGTGTTCATTTAGGCATGATATGTCTCCGTGTCTCTTTTACTCTCATTATTATCTTGCCTTATCAATTAGGTAAGGCACTGAACGGCCTGTTATTTCAGCTTGGGAGGGCTGAGGGTCAGAAGGAGTCATGCTTAATGTTAAGTAGCTGTGAAACGTTAAAGCCTGTAAATTCATCAGGACAGTTGGCCTAGCCAACTGCAGGGCAAGGGGTGTAAGTACTTTTCTGCTTGAATTACACATGGAGCAGCACTGGCTTTGAAATGCCAGGATCCACGCTGAGCCCCACTAACACTCCCCAAGCGCATAGCTCCAGTCTCAGCTCTAATCGCAGGAGCAATAGGGGTTATATTTGGAAGCTCTTGGCAGTCAGATAGAAAAGGAAACTTCAAAACTCATTCTGCCTCTCTACTGAGGACCCCCTTAGGAGTACTACTGGGAAGAAGTCTGTCGACCTGCCACAGCTAATAGTCACTCAGCAGCCCAGCGTAACCACCACTCCAGAATCAATGCGCTGCAGCTATTCAGAAATACCACATCCGATGCTTAAAAGGATGGAAAACACGATATGTGACAGCTGCTTATGAGTGATAGTGATAGTGAACAAAAAGCCTAATGGGTACTGGAGTCTTCCCACCCTGTGTACAGAAAAGACAAGGAGGGGAATGATGACTTTTCCTAGCACGGCTGCACTCTTCAGCAGGCACCGTTCTGTGTGCCAGATTGGCATCTCCAACAGCTCAACAGCAATTATTCACATGCCGCCTCTGAAACTGGGGTTTGTTGCTCACATGATCTCTCCTATATCACATACCAGACTGCTGACTGCACATCAAGTGTTTTTTCCCTTGTTGGGCAGTAGAATAAGTGACTCACAGACAGAAAAAAAGAAAAGGGACAAATCTGTTCATCTGGAGTTTGCACACAGAAAGGGAGAGACTTTGTAACCAACATGCACAAGGTTAAAAATTAAGCAAAGCTAGTACAGCTTTGGAAAGAAAGGTTTTCTGACACATAAAAAAAAAGTTACCAGGCTTTATGGCATGTTTTTACCACTAGCTTTGTTGAGAACTCAGTTGTATATTCCCTTGACCCATTTGAAACATGGCACCTAGCAATATCTAAATGATTCCTGGAATCATGGATTATTTCATGAAATCCCATAGTCTCCCATTTTGATGCACAGCGATACATTTTCTATGGCAACTTCACTTCTGTTTAGTATATAGCTTAGTATCTCGAATGTTTGACTCTATGACTGAATAAATATTTATAGTTATACGTTACCTTCATGAACTTTGGTCTTCACTGTATGAGTAAAACTTTGGTATTTAAGAGAAAAAAAAAATCACTTGTTCCAAGAGGGAAGCACATGAGTTAACATGACTGAAACTTTTTGAAATGTGCTTTAAAACAAATGTAAAAATCTATTCATTGAGGCAAGCTCCTATAGAAAAAGTCTTCAGTATAAAACTATAACATGTTTCTAACATGCAGAATGCCAGAACACCTGCTCAGAAGGAAAAAGAAGAAGAAAATGATAAATTTAATCTGGAGGAAATGTAATTACTAAATATGTAAAAGCAGTGGTGACCTTGAATTTGGGGTGAAAAGTTTGATCAAAGGGCTAATTTGATCATTTGTCTATACAAGAAAGTGGTACCCTGAGCTGTCAGTAGCTCCTCTCAACCTATTAAAAGTCCTAAGTGAGTCCTATTTTGTAGATCACAGTGGAAAGACCCCATTAATATTCACATGTATGAGAATAATTAATTAAGTTATATTCTGACCTGTTGTTTTTCACTCAAACACAAGTTTTCTGTCATTATGTTCAATCTTTTATACTGCAAGACCTTTTCTTTATCTTAGTTTGAGATACAGAAACATCTTTTCACAGGTTTATATATCACCACAAAATATTTTCAAGGCTACCTTTGTTTGTGATTTTATCTTCATGCTAAGGGACTCAAAAGGTTAAGATTTTAATCCACTGCAAGGGATTTGCTGAATAAATGTCTTGTTTGTAAGAGCTGGATTAAGACAACACACTAAACCCACTCCACTTCCTACAACACAGTGAATCCTGTCAAGAAAATAAACTCTTCTGTTTATCCTTACTTATGCACAGATCTATGAATAACTCTTATAACCAGCTAGTGATCCTGCCTACATTATCTTGTCTGTAAACATGCCCTGCATGCTGAAACAGCTGAAAGGAATATACAGGATTAGGAAAAATCACAGAAGCTGAAAACATGTTTTAACTCAACTATGGGAGAAAAAAAATCCTCTGCTTCAGGTGAAAAGCTTTATAGTCTCTCTCATCTCACATTATCCTCTCACATTGCCCAGAATTGCCCTACTTTGTCAGAGAGAAGCTATGATGAAAAGATCTGTAGAATGACCCAGCCTGAAGGAATGCCTTTCACTTTAACTTCCCTAAGAACGGATAAAACAGTATATAGGCAGCTACTTTTAAATTATTGTTTCTCAAAATGTATACTATCTCTGGTTAGGAAAAAATGTCATATCTGAGCAAATAAAACACAGACCTCAAATGGTCTATGAATTTGTAAATCACTGCTTAAACATTGAGTTTCAACATCTACTTTTTTAGTCCAGGAGGTCCTAAGCACGTCACAAACTTTATCAGCTATCCTGTTCCTATTAATGCTACTAGGATTTTGGTTGGCAACATCAGTTGGAGAAGTAGTGAGCTGCTTAAAGACAGCATCTAGCATTAGCCTTCAGAGGAACAGCTGTTTAACAATATAAAGAAATGATGCACAGTGATTTAGGACAGCAAATACATGGCCCTATTATTCTGCCTTCCTGACATGTCCTCCCAATGACCCCAAATGGACTTAAGCCAGCATATTACATTATTGAAATCTTCAACACCTCAAGACTGCAGTCAGCCAGCAGTTCTCTTCAAAATGATTCTGTACCAGGATTTAGAGAGACCACTTCAATCCAATTTCTCAGGCCCTATAGGCCTCTCTGTTTAGCAGGTGCAAAGACCATAAAGCCCTTGATATTAATCAGGATAGGATTTACCCTCTCTCATATTATGGACATTATCAACACCTTTAGCTTTTAATTGAGCTAAAAGACTGTAGCGATGGCACAAAAGAATTCCTAATACCATTATTTTAAAACTTAGGTTTGTTACTGAACCTCTCTGATAAAAGAGGGTAAATGCACTTTACTGAATACCCAGGGCAGTATGCAGCATCTCAGTCTTACCTGATGGGTGAGAGACAGGTTTTGGCATAGTCCTGTATCCCCACCTCAGTGACATGTTCTGCTGATATGATGTATTGAAAGGCTGTGGGACCATGAAAAAATCTCACAAGAAAAGTGAATAATTGAATAAAGGCTAATTTGTTCTGCTTTGTGAATGAGTACATCACAAACATTTATTGAAGACCTTTAACTTTCTGCAGACTAGCTGGCACCCCAAAGTCCAAACTAACTGGGGAAGCGACAGAAAGGAGAAGCTGACCTTCCTTCAGAGCTCTATCAGGGTGAAAGTAGCCAGCAAATTGCATTCCTGGCTGTTGCTGCCTTCCCTCTTCAAGCAGAGGAGCCTAATAACCTGTGCTGATGTTATATACATATATATATATATATGTATATATATACATATAGGCTCCAGGGAAGCCTGTCCCTCCACACTGGAAGCAACCATGGCCTGCAACCCTACATTTTGTACAAGAGCCTACTGCTGCACACAAAGTAAGAGGTGCATCATCTTAGGCTCAGACTCTGCAAAACCTTCTCATCAAAGCTGGAGTGATCCTGTACTTTCCTGTCTTGAGACTGTACTTCCGTTCCACCCAATGTCTCCTGACAGGAGGGATTGTAAGATGATGCCTTGCCTCCTCAAGGGTGACAAGAACTTGCAAGCAAGAGGAAAAATGCTTATTTGCAGCTCACTCAAAATTGTAATTTGATGGGGGAAGGATATAGTGCCAGAAAATAAAAAATTGCTCAATAGCAGAATGTTCAGGAGACATATGTCAGTTTCAATAAACCTGATGATCCCTATGAGAAGGTTTCTGATTTTCTGCCTGCTGGTTTCCAGGCTTCAAGCTTTTAGACCCCAGGTTTTGAACTTTTCTAGGAAAAACAGCACCTACTGTTGATTAGTTGTTTCCCCAACTATGATACTACATGACATTACCCTGGAAATGAATCATTAAATCCCAACCCACCATCCAGGAAAAAGAAAATGAGGTGTTCCCTTCACAGAAACAGGCCTCAACTACAGTTCATAGGTGAGAGTGTCTGTTTCCTTAGGTACATTTACACAAAGACTTTGGTTCTGGAGAACTCTGCATGTAAAGTCTCAGAAAAGCAGATGCATCTGGTTTTTGAGTCTGATGTGGTCACACACAGTTAGGTTGTAGAAGATCATATATTCAAGCTTGATTCATATTTTGAATGCTGCTACTGGAATTTTTGCTGAAATCAGTCAGCTCTACACCAAGGCCATATCACAGGGAAGAAAGTCTGGGATACTCTACCCTTAAAATCCAATGGTACTCTTTCCACTTTATGATGCAATGCATTTAACTTAGCATGGCATGTACCACAGATCAGATTCCTGTGCATATTTCTTTTTCTTCCTTTGGCAATAGATAAAGAATTGATGTTGTTGCACCATTATGTCTTCCAAATTACTATTTTTAGCAGAAAGTAGTACAGTGATTAAAATTTAAAGTGACACAGATTAAAATCACTCTTAGAAACAGTGCCGTAAGGCACTTTATGATACCAAATAAGTTTTTATAATGTTACTCTTGTATTATACAGTTGTATGTATACAGGTTTGTCTAGTAACCAAGTATATTTTATTACTTGCACTTTATTTCTATTATACTATGAAAAAGAAAGTGTGACCAGGACAATAAAATGATCATTTGGTGTACAAATTGGGACATTCCAGTCAGTTAATTTGCTTTTCTACAGGAAGCGTGGCTATTTGAATTCCCGTAATGTAAAACCATTTACTCTTCCACTGAGTAGGAATTTCTGAACAAAATATCCCTGTGGCATTGTTTAAGGGCAATTACCACATTAAAACATTCATTTTCATAATATATATGAAAAAAACATATAAAAACACCACCATTTCTCTCATCAACAGTAGTAAAAGGAGGAAAAAATGAGTTCAGCAAGTGGACCTCAAGGAAGTTTTTACAATTCTTTGTCAAGGATTTTTATTATCTGGTCAGAAACATCAGCCACCTCTCTAACAACTTATGAGTAAAGATATAAAGAAGTGAACACTGTTTAATATTCACTGATGCTTCTATAAGGAAAATTGTAGTACTAATTTATTAATAAAATAAATAACATATTCACTCACGTGTCCATTTTATTCCCTCAAATAGTTTCAAAGGATCAAGAGTCTCTTCTCATATAAAACCTTCCACTCAATAAGATGAGGAAAAAATGATACTGTTGATGAAATAAACACAGACTTCATAAAGATGAATGACTATGAATCACAGAATCATAGAACAGTTTGGGTTGGAAGGGACCTTCAAAGGTCACCTAGTCCAATCCCCTGCAATGAGCAGGGACATCTGCAATCAGATCAGGTTGCTCAGAGACCCGTCCAGCCTGGCCTTGAATGTTTCCAGAGATGGGGCATCTACCACCTCTCCAGGCAACTCGATCCATTCTCATTTTAAAAAATTTCTCATGCTAAACAGAATACAATAATGCATCGAAGACCTTGTAAATGAAAATATTGGAGACTCTGAGAACTGTAGAAGTGGGATTCATTCACTTGGACTATGAATTTGGGAGTAGGCATGTTCTGGTCTTTCATATCTGCATATACATATGTGTGTGTGTGTTATTCTGTGGTATTCAGTACGTCTGCATTGGCAAGTAATCCACCTGGCATTGACAAAAGAGCTATGGAGAAGTCTTTTATAGTCATATCCTGCACCCTCTGGTTTCAGAAGAAATAGTCTTTTCCCTCATCTTTCCCATCTGTTATGAAATTTACATGTTTCCATGGACAGAGATGCTGCAAATACAACTTAATCCATTTCACATGTTAATATCTGTCTACATATACCCATATCTTAAATTTAGAGATTTTTTTCCTTAAATGTTTAACACTTTCCTCCTTCTCAAAATTCTAGTGCTGTTGTCTGTGTGAATGGACCCAAGAAATACACTGTAGCTAAATGAGGAAGACCACTTTTAACCTAAATGTTGGAGGAACAGGAATAGGGGGGAAAAAAAAAAAAAAAAAGTTAAATGCATTATAGAAGTAACACTTGCTGCCTAAAGATTTCTTGAATGGACTGCTGAATGATTTATGCCCTTCTATAGGTACATATATATGCTTTACATAGTATACAAAATTACTATATTACTATATTCAGTTATAAAATGTCCATTATGTCAATATTTCTAATTCCCTGAAAAATAAACCTTTTACCCTTGGAACGTTTTTTTCTGATGTTATTGTTAAAAATATTGCACAAATAATATGTGGTATTGTTCTAAGGTAGGCCACAGTAAAAATTATCATGCAGTAAAAATGGGTAAGAAACTTAGAGCAACATCTGGATGCCCAGCATAATTATTTTGGACCCCTTCACCTTATCTGTGTTTGATGTCCCCCAAGAGATGAAACTAATGTATCTGAACAGGCTCATGATTCTTGCACCAGTCAGAGAAGTCACACTGTGCCCTTATTTCCCTCTTCTAGTTCTCCCGACACTTGTTTCTAGCCCAGGGTTTCTAAAAAAGGCATTCTTCCATAAAGCCTGAAGATGCTCCAGAGAAGCTTGAATACCTTCCCTTGAAAATCATTCTTATCATGAGGAATGAGAGCTTTTCCTGAAAAGAAATCTGTGGGTTGGGAAAAGAAGTCATGTATAAGTTCTTGAAAAAAATCAGTTTTGTGAAGAACTCTGTTATCTGAACTGACTGCATTTTACCTATGTCCTTCACTCAGAACATCTCCATAGTGTACTTTCCACCCGTGGCAGAGCTTCAGCTGACTTCCATGTTGTCTTGACCCAGCAGCCTGCACATTCCCAAGCCAGCAGTGGTGAATGGAGTCTCAGATCTGTGTTTCATTTGTGTGCAAATACTTCAAAGACACAAAAAATTCCACTGCTTATTTATGAAACACTTCAGAGCCATGGCAATGGACGGGTATTTATATACAACCAGGGACTTATTAGCTTGAACTGAAGATCCAGTGCTAACTGTAAGCCAGTAGCAAAACTGAGATTCTCACTGAAAACAGTGACTTGAGAGAGGGTATCTCACTCTGAACTTTAAAATACACTTCAATGCAACTGTTTATGGCAATCCAAAATGTGTCTCTTATGGTCATTTTCTTAGGCTCACCATCTACTCTCCTCTGTTGGAAAGTTTGGAAGGGGTGGAGGGGCAAGAAACCAAAACCAGGCAAGGGGACTTTTCTCAAAAGATAGCTCACCAACCTGTTCCTGTGCTTCCATTTCAGATTTTGAAGATTTAACTAGCTCCAATAACCTGGAACAATTGCCTGTCTCAGGCCAAAGTAGTTCTTTCAAAATGTGAAAAACATTTCTGAACTTTCCCACAAATCTCACCCTTGCCTAAAACCATTCTTTAACCCTCAATAACCTTCTGCTTTCTTTGTCAAGGCGGTTGCTCCTGAAAGACAACCTGAGCCACCTTATTCCAGAGGATGGAGTTATATTAGTACTTCCAGTCCAAGTCAGTCAACTAACTGGTAATAACTCTTAGAATTAATCATCCTTGCTTATCTGGCTTCACTACTCAGGAACAAAGCACCAACATCTCTTTCCTGCTGTCACTTTTGTTCATTTTTCCTATATATTTTGCTTAATCTTAGATGCCATTGCATCTGAATTCATTTAAAAGTCAGGTCTCATGTTACTTTTCAGTATCTGTTCTTTGCCCTGTACCAGCACAGCATAAGGAAACAAGGTGCTTTGCTGCTGGGCTGCATTTTCATGAGTAGAAACAGATAGTGTGTTAAACTGGGTAGATCCAATGAAGCTATGGCTTCTACCTTTGCATCTGCCAGTACACTGAAAATGTGACCATAGCCTCCAACAGGTATTTGAAGTAGGATTAAAATAAGATGGCAAAATTCATTGTTCCTTGCCAGCAATGTAATTTTCACTAGCCCCAAAGCAAGGACGTTTTTGCATAGCGCATGAGCAGCTACAGTCATAGGCTTGGTAATATTAACGTAAATGTGAGTTGAAAACTCTACTTCTAGAAGACAGCTGGTGAAGATACTGGGCCTGTACAGCTTCAGCTTTGCTGTTGTTATCTGATGTTGTTTATCTAGTTTGTGCGCTACAAGTTCTATTGCAGAATGGAAATGCAAGTACACTGTAAGTACAAAAAAATACCTAGTTGGTGCTATTTCATGAATATTCCCATCTGAAAGGGTTACTGACCTCTTACATGAGTAAACCCTAGGCATCTATGTTGAACATTAACCTAGTATGACCAAACTCGGCCATCCAGTCCTGACCTTCTCCTGCATGAGTTTTGATTATTTTTCTAGATACTCCTGTTCAAAGCCATTCCATAATTTATAGCACATTACTCCACACTTTCTTTAGTTTCCAAAACCAGGTCCTAAATAAAGACCAAAAAAACACTTCAAACAACTTAATCTTTTCCTCGAAAGGGCTGTTAGCATTCAAAGATGACATTACATCAAAAGCAAAGGTTAAACTCCAGAATGCACTCTTTGAATGAAGTAACAAAAGCTCTATTATATCCTTTGATCATTTGAGCTCACCTGTAGGAAATGTTACACCTTTTTATTAAACTGTTGAATTGTCTTTGCTGTACAAGCTGAAGACATTCTTGACAGGCTTAAAGTCATTAACACCTGCTCAGCAGAGCCTATTAATACTCTCTCATGTCTATGCATGTTAGCATAGCAACTCTATAGTTTCCTAGCACGGCAGGCACTCTTTCCTCTTGATATTTTTGTAACAAATTTATTGAAATGAGTGAAATAATAGCATATTGGCAAAATTCTTCATGACACAGATATGCACAGTAAAATATTTGAGGGTTATAAATGAAAACTCATTGCACTAAATTAGGAAATTTATTGAATTACCATGACACATTTGTAAAATAAATCAACAGTTAAATACTGTAAAAAAAACCAACTGAAACTTTGGGTTTTTTATTCGTCTCTGATCAGCACCTTTACCACTGCCTATTACCAGTTACTATATACACAGTCAATCCATCTTCCGTTCACATAAGATATATTAACATTCTCACACAAATAGACACAAGCACACCCCCCCATGCATTTTCTCTCTCTCCAGAGATATCTACATGTATATAAATGTATATGCATGCAAGTATGGATTATTAAAATAAGATTAAAGATCAACACTCTGCTTTGTCTTCTTTCAAAGATTTTGTTATACATTTGTTTTCTTTTAGAAGCACACACAACTATAAACATGCTGTCTTTAATAAATAAATAAATAAATAAATAAGTTTATAAGGATTTTCTGGTAATCCAAACCGCTGTTTAGTTCTAACATCTTCAGCAATAAGCAGTGGAAAGCTATTTCCCCCAGCCTCTTTGGATCCTTAGTTTTCTTTTATTCCTTCAGTTTGCTTGCAAAACTCATCTCTTCATGTTTAAACATTATTTTTATAAAAGACTATCATTACTAAATGGGCATGCTCTCTCAGATGTATAGAGAACTGGGAGTTGATTTTCCTTTTCCTCTCAAGTTGTGCTCTATATACATTATTTCTTACACATCACAAGCTTTTAAATATTTCTAATACACTTCACACTTCAGGTTCTGAATCATCTTCTGCTGAACAAGCATTCATATACATGAAAGCTACTGCCAGACCATCACTAAATACACATACAAAAAGAATTCTTACATTGCAAGGAGACAGCTAAGAAACATAGTGCAAACAACTACCAAATGTAAACAGTGGTAGATTTTTAAAAGAACATGTATCATTTAGAAAAAGACAGCTAATGTAATTACCAAAAACTACATTTACATCCTTCTTGTGATTTTCTTAGAGAACTTTTGACTTACTCATGCTTCTATCTCTGGCCTATTCAGAGATAACTATCCAGTGGAGGCTTACAGTGAGCTTCTGGATCTTAATCCTGTTGTCTTGATTAGTCTCTCTAATGATTACAGAGTGTGATTGCCTCAGTGGGAGGTGGAGAAGAATGGGGTAGAGGAAAGGGAACAGTTTGTATAGTTCCCATTAGCTTCTCATTACAGAAAAAACAAGATAGTGTCATGTTGGCTGAGTTCAGTGGGGAGGAAGACAACGTGCCTTGGAATAATTCTGTGCAATCAAGAGATTAGAAGGATTAAATGTAACCAAACCTTTCCTAAAACAGGAAAATGAGCAATATGTTTTTAAATGGTAAACACTGGTTAATTTGTTGACTCATTTGTGAGATAGTCTACCAAGACAATGAGAACATTAGTAAGAATAAAGCAGCGGCTTATACCTGTTTCCCTGCTGAATCACGTGGAATGGATTTAAGATTGCTGTGTTTATCTGACTTTGTTCACTGAAGATTTCTCTGTCTCTCCCACTGCTGACTCAATTGGGTAATAAAAAGTAAATATTTTCTAAAACTATGGATGTTTTTGTACCTGCGGGTAACCAGAATGAATGAGTAAAAGATACCTCACTTGGAAGAATTTTTCATTGACAGTTTCTTCTTAGATTTTCAATAATTTAGAATTTATATTTTTCATAAAATTTGAAAATGGCTTTCATAATAATTCAGCCAGAAAAAATAATTGCTAATTTCATTTGAAAAATTATACAATACAAAAATTAGCCTAATAGACTTTTCTATTTTTAATCACTTTTTAAGGTAACAAATGATGTTTTACTTATGTAATTTTATTAAAATAGCTCATTATTTTCTGTGTCATATAGAAATTCTTCTATTTCAAATGTCTTCAGTTTCTGGAGAATAATTTCATCTTTTTCACAATCACGCTGCTGTCTGATGCAGAAAGCAAGTTTCACCCTGCCCAGAGAAACCCTTTTCAGTCCCCACAAGAACTCTACTACTGGAAATAATATTCACACCAATTAAAAAAAAAAACAGAAACATATGCAGTACTGTCCACTCCTAAAAGCTCATAGAAGGTGGTGGCTTTCACTAAGAACAGCAGCCCCTCTGACTGGAAAAAGCTTATCAAGCACTTTAGTCTGTGCTGCCAACTTACTTTTAAAAGTCCTTTATTCTCACTAATGTCAGTCTGCTTTTCTCTTCCAGTCACAGCATTCAGAAGAGAGGGCTAACTGCAGTGAAACAAGGAAGCTACATGATCAGGAATCAGTAAGGCAATAACTGTCAGGAGAGAGAATATCTTCTATGAAGATGGCCAGCATAGCTAGAAAACATGAACAAATTTCTGAAATCCTTCATTAGATGAAATACAGGAGCTTTTTGCTTCCAAACATGCATTCGTCCATATAACTCCATTTCCAACCAGTTCAAGGATCTAAAAATGCAGGTAACAGCATACACAAACTGAAAGTTTACAGTTCATGTAGACACATGGGCTGAAGCTTGCAACAAACTCAGACACAGCCTGGGAGAAATTGCTCTAACACCTCTCTGGGCAACCTGTTCCAGTGTTTCACCACCTTCATTGTAAAAATGTATTTCTTATATCTAGTCTAAACCTACCTTCTTTCAGTTTAAAATCATTACCCCTTGTCCTATCACAACAGGCCCTACTAAAAAGTCTGTCCCCATCTCCTTTCAAGAATTGGAAGATCACAATAAGGTCTCCCCAGAGACTTCTCTTCTCCAGGCTGAACAGCTTCAACACTCTCAGCCTTTCCTTACTAAGTAAGCACAGCTCTTTACATGGACTTTCCACCAGTGCCTCAACTAGAGAGCAGTCAGGGTAAATGTATATTCAGCAGTTGAATTAAGGATCTGAAAGATCCTTAGCAAAAAGAAAATGTTGCTTTCCAAATCAACCCCAAACTTGAATGTTTTTTCCAGATCATTGGTTCAGCAACCTTAGTAATCAGTAAAGGAATTTAGGGATTCTTTTGAAGCATTATTCATCCAAGCAGAAACTAGAAAGTCAAAACACTAAAAAAAATAAATAAAAAATTAAAAAATTGCTGCCCTAGGCATGTTTTAACTTACTATTAGCTCAATCTGTTCTAGTGTTTCACTCGTAATGGCTCCCTTGCTGTACTCATGACTAACAACAATAAAATATTAACAAAGTAGTTGGTGACAACTTTAGAGATGATAGGAATGAAACGGTGTTCTTCTTTTTGCTTGAAGTCTGACAGCTAACTTTGCTCCCATTACCACTGTATCATTTCAGTGCCAAAAGCATCAGTGACAGCAGCAGCACCATATTGCTCACTGGTGTAAGAATAAACAAATCAGTAAGCTCTCCTCACCTTAGAGGGAATTTGTTTTCCTGTAGTTTCTCATCCTCCTCAACCTGAACTCCTCAACACCCTCCAGCTTCCTCCAGCTTCTTCCCTGAAGTTTCTAGAAGACACAGTGATACTTTGCCTCCTTGAGCTACCTTGTTGCCCAAGTTGAGCCTGGATTAATTTCTTCCAGCTGCTTCTGCACACATTCTTCCTCCAGCCACAGCCCTTATAGCTGCTATGATTCACAGATCGTCCACAAGTCCACTCTCTCCCTCTCAGTAGTGCAGTGATAGATAGGAAAAGTCTTCCAGTTCTCAGAAAGCACTCCCATAAAATCAACACAAAGCATCTGACAGAGTATATCTGAAATTTTTAAAAATATGTTTTTATTTGCTTGCAATTACTGCTTGCTTATAATCATGCCTACAGGTCCCCAGTGAAATTGGGCACCATCTCTACCTGTACTAATAAACAGCCCTCAATGCAGAGTTTACAGTATAAGCTTAATCAGACCAAAGGTAAGGGAAGAAAATACTATAATTCTTGTTCTCTCATTTCACACCAAGGTACAGCTGAATTTGTTCAAAATCTTTGGCAACTGCAGCAAAAGCATTCAAGTAGTAATATGAGCTTGATGTTGAGTGTATAGTGAAATGAGTAATCTGTTTCAGCACTAGTGCCTTATGAACTAAGGGATCTGTTAAGAGGTTCTTGAACATTTCATTCAAACTTAATTTTGTGGTAAAGTTAGGTTTAATTTCACTAAATAAACTAAGGTCTGTGTTTTTAATCCCTTGGGTGATGTCAAATGAATGTAGAACTTTATGGGCAAGCTAGGATAGATTCTTAAAATGACAACAAAGAAAATTAAAAAGAGGAAAAAAAAAACCAAAAAACTTCAAGAAGTAAGGCACTAATCACTGGCTAATATTGAGGTTCACTTTTACATTTTCTGTGTAATTTGTAGCCTGTCATTCAAACTGAATGATGCCTTTAAAATCTGTTTTGCAAACAATGTGACAAGATTAGGCAAGATTTGTTAATCATGCATAGATGCCTACTTGTCCTAATTCTGTGGTCTTCTCCTCTTCAAGGTCTTCCAATTTCCATACTTTGTCCCCTCAGATTTTCGTATTCTGGTGCTTTTTTAATGATAACACCAGTCAACTCCAGATTGCAGTATCCCTTGGCATTATACTGCTGATATGATTCACATTACCACTGGCAGGTTATCTATCTCCTGATAATTGTATAATTAACTTACTGTGTAATTATCATTGTTTCAAGCAACCTGCTATATGATTTACACCTTGTTACCACAAAGTAGCACGTGTTGGTTTTGACATGGTGGAACCATGTGGTGTTTGAAGACTTGTGAATTTTATGATGTCTGGAGGGCTTGCAAGTTAGTTTGTTGTGGCTGGGAGACTGAAGCGGGAGCTGAGTCAACTTGCAGAGAACCACCCTACTTAAGTGAATAGTGGCAGTCTCTCTAACCTCCAAACCAGAATATTTTTGTGAATATATTATACATTCTCACATATAAACAAACTAACAGGAAAATTTTGACACATCAAGAGAGGATAAGCACTACATGTGTCATAGTATGCTGATTTTTAAATTTTTCTAGGTGTCTCTTTTTTATTCACTATAGTCTCCATACTTTCTCACACTGTCAATTCTTTGCTTGTGTTTTCAAACCACTTCTTTTTTTCTGAAGTTTTCTGCTCCATTTCTCTAGTCATTTTGTTTCATTCACTCATTGAGAGAATTTTCAAACACGGGATGTTCAAGCCAACTCAAGATGAGGCAAACCTGATCTTCTCATCCTACACTTTTCTACAGAAATCTGGAAAGGGAAAAAAAAATAAAAGTGTCCCCAAAGCTTCACTACAAATACAGCACCTTTTAAACCTCAATTGTTAGAAGTGAGATCAGTGTTTTCTTCATTTTTCTTACGCATGGATCCATTGACCAATTTTGTTCCAGCTCTGTTCGCTTTTACTAAATACTGAAAGAAAATAGAAACTCCACTCAATTCAAACTGACAAATTTTCCAAACATGACTGGATTATACAAGTATTTAATTGCCTATAACCAGACCAAACATTGACAGAATTGGGGATTATGTCTGAAGAGCAGTAGCAGAAGCAGAGGTAGGACAGGTCTACTGGGCTATCTGGGAATTAATCAACTTTGGATTTTATGCCAACATGTGAAATACTCTTTGCTTCAATTCATTGGGCTGAAGAATGGGGATATCGTTCTAAATCAGCCTTTTGAATTTCCCTGAGAATGCTGAATAAATTACGCTAGATATGACCACATTATTGTTATATATAAATAGTTTGAATTGAGTCTGGATTCAGATGAAACCAAAACCACTTTTTCTATTGAAGACTTCTCCAGCAAGACAGGCCAGAAGGGTGATGTTCGCTATTGTTTAAATATCTACCAAACTGTAGCTTTAATATTACTGGCTTATCCAGGTCATGCCATTTCTTAACTTCTTTTTGGTATTATCCTCTATGATATTTATGCTAATTGCCAAATGCTTTCAGTGAACCTAATTTCCAGCTTCAGTGAAATAACTTCTACACATCTAATTTGAAAAGTGGAACACTTAATTTAAACAGAATATACATAAAGGCTTTTTTTTTTTTAATCTTTTTCCTTATACTGCTATTGTTAAGCCTGAATCAGATATGAAATCTAAGCTTGTTACTGGAAAAAAATACATTCACATTCAAAGTTTAATGTTACTCAGCTTTTCATACAATCACTGCAATAACACTTTATCTGCCTATTATAAATGTCCTTGACAGAATGTTTGTAAAGCTAATCATTTCCAGAAAAAAAAAATAGAAATGAGAGCGATAGGATGTATATATTTTATATGTATTTATCTCAGTGTATATATTTATACACGTGTGTGTGTGTACATACAAACATAGATACACTTGGAGCTGACTTTTTTTTTCTGCTCTGGACATGTGCAACTTTCCACTGAAGCTATAAGAAGTTACTATAATCTAAGCAGGAAAATAAGGGCTTCTGGAGTCAGTTATGTTTTTAAGTTCTTACATTACATAATTGTTTTGAAATTCTTAAGATAACAGCCATTATTACATACTGATCAACAACCTGTATTAAAGAAAATATTGCTGTCAAATATAATCCTACTCAGTGTTTATGGTGAAAACATATACCCAAGCAACAAAAAATTTCAGAAAGTTATGACTCTGTTCAACTATTTACAGCTGCTAGCCTGATACACATTCTGGTACAACTTCTTTTTTAACCTCTTAATGAAACCTAATACTACAGATCAGAGTCTAGCTCCTTAAAACTGCAGCTTACAAGATACCTTCACAGTGCATTAATCTTTTAACCCCTTGAGGCATACTGAACATCAATTACACAGTGCTGTTGCCCAGAGGTGAGATATGTGAGCTGGAGCTGAAGACAGGATACAGCGGCGGCATCTCACACACAGATCGTGAACAATCCATCTTCTTCAGGGCGTGGGGGCAGAACAACTTCGGAAAGCCATCAGTGCATAATATGGTATTTGAGTGCGTTTGCGGCTAAAACTAACTTGTCGCACAAGGAAGAGCTTGCAAATCATCCTGACCTTCCTGACCCCATGCAATCTGCTGCTGAGGAGCATGGGCTATTAAAGTGCCTTGCAAGGTCCACACTAAAGGAGCAAAAAGGAACTCTTATAACTGATGGGGATTTATCAGAGCACCCGTTTAGCAGGAGGATGGAATGTAAATAATGCCACCAAAATTGTTATCATTGGTATTGCTTAAAGGCAAGACAGGTCAGCTCTCAGAAACTCCCTGCTATTGAGATTTTCCCAGCAGTTGCAAGTATTAAAAAGTGAGATTTTCTTAGCTCTGTGAAAGCTTCTGTGAAAACTGTAATAACCGTATGCCTCCTCTATATATTCTGTCAGATGATAAGTTTGCTCTTAAGGTGTTTATAGCCTAAGATAGTAAGAGTCTTATTGGTTTAGAAAGCAGAAATCTAAAACATAGAGTGGTTCTTATGAACTTCAGCTTGCTTAAGGATAGATGGATGGATGGATGGATAGATAGATAGATAGATCAATTGATCTGGTACCATCACCTTTAAGGTCATCCAGTATATTCTGCTGTAAGACTAACTGCTTATGCCATGAATATATGCATACATTTCATGAGTAACTACCTGCAATTTCATCAAAGTTTGCGCTGATTCTATGATGTACTATGTCTTCAAAGACTCACCAAAGCAGCCAGTTCAAGAAACCTCAAAATACTGAGTAAAGGATGTATTGACTGAATACAACAATACACTGAATCAGGGATATGTTACTGTATGATAGATTCACTTCCCAAAGATTTTCATTGAGGCATCCCGGAGCTGAAGAAAGGGAGTGAGTAGCTGTGAACCAACGCTGTGTGTCAGGCTCCAGAACTAAGAGTTTATTATCTGTTTCCTGTTGCTTCTCTATTTCTATTAGACAGAATAACATGGAAGTAAAGGAAGTGTGCACCCCTCTGTGTTCAATATTGTACATATCTTGATATCTGCTGCACAACTAATCACAGAGTCACAGAATCACAGAATGTTAGGGATTGGAAGGGATGGACTAGATGATCTTTCGAGGTCCCTTCCAACTATCAAAATCAGTGCACATTACTGGATGATTTATTTATTCAGAAAATAATGGGTACACCGTTTCTTGTTGCGATTTTTTGTTGGTGTTGGTATTTACTACTTGCTCAATTCTTTCTGCGAAGAGAGAATAATTCTTCTTAGCAATTCTTGTTTCACCTGATGTTGCTATCTTCTGTGCTTCAATAACCCCTCCCATTTTAGAGATACCCTTTTATATAACTAATGCAATGCTAGCTGAATGTATAAAAGCATATTTTTTTCTCTACTAATCAGATAGAAAAGCCACTTCTGTAAAAGTCCATTATCTCCTCTGGTTACTACAAGTCTGACTATTGTCTATGACGGCCTAAGTCAGACAAGGTGTCTGCTCCTGCTCACATTCATCAACACCCTTTACAGGTGACAGAAGTTCTTAGAAACCAAAACAGGGTGCATTGGATTGTTGGCCTGCCCAAAGTTTCTCAGTATCTAAAATTGAATTTGTTGTTTTAAAGATAAGGAAAAAGTCACTTGCTTTTCTTGTGTGGGATGATAAAACCTGTTTTTTATTGCAGCAAAGCAAGTGCCATCTATAGGTGGCTCAAGTTATCTGTTTGCGTAGTGCTTCTACTTTTGTCTTCATTTGCAGACTATCAGTATTTTAAGTACCTGAAGAAAGGCATGAAATATTCAGGCATTTACTTGAACTGTATAACCAAATAATTACATGCAGTAAATAAACACACATTTTGGTAAAGAACAAACATTGCATAAACTATAGCTCTACCTAGATTCAGTTATGTTTTCATCATGTTGTGACTGCAGAAGCATGACGTGCTTGTAAAATAACTTTACCCAATCACAACTTTTACTCAAGGAGGTGACTAGATGATCTTTTGAGGTCCCTTCCAATCCCAAACATACTGTGATACTGTGAAATTGGATATTCTGCACACATGTAAACAGACTTGAACCTGGAAGCAGCAGTGGCAGCCTTGCTAAAGTTTGTGAAGTCATTGATTTTGTTAGAGCTGAGGTCTCATTCCCTTTCTTTCAGAAAATAATTGGAGGGGTTGGCAGCATCTTTCAGTAATGGAGCAGTAAGGGAGAGCCTTGGTTCTGTTAGATCTTTAACCTCTAGACAGATAAAGCTAATCTAAAGTAGGATCCCTCTGTAGTTATTGGATGCAGATAGACATCTCCAGAGGGTGTTTCATCCCACCTAGTTTTGATGTATACCAAGCAAGAACTGCCCTGAGGAGATGCATGCTTTTTGGTGCTGATTATAGAGAGAAAACAAATTACTAGTGCATTTAGATGTCTAGCTTTCAGATGATAGCTAACTTTACATTAAACAAATACCACTCTGAATAGATATTTGGAGGTAGATATTTTATAAAGTTTTGTGATCTCACTTCCAAATTGAAAATAAAAATGTAAAATAAACATGTATTAAAACTGATGTACAGATGCATGCAAAGAAGGTAATGGGTCTCTCCCAATACAATTAACTTTTCCTTAACATGTTAGAGAAGCCTTATTTCTTTGGTCAGTCTCAATAAAACATTTCTCTGTTGTATTATCTATAAGGCCACACAGCTAGAGCAACATTCACAGCCTTCATACACAGGCACTTATGTAATACCTTCCGTGTCTGGCTCTCAGACTGTTACTGTTTTCTGGAGGAAAAGGTTCTTGGCAGCCGTGCTAAAATTACAACCATGTCAGTTTTGTGCAACTTGTGATTGGCTATTATCATATAACAGAAGATTAAAATCAGACACACTGAAATATTTTAAAATCTTGTCAAATTAAGAAATAAATTTCTAATGCAGTTTGAAGGAAAGTTTGCAACTTAATACGAGACATTAATTTTTCCATCATAATATACTATGCACAGTTAGGTGGCATCACCATTATTTTAAAACATTTATTTTTCGAACACAGTGTTTGTTCTGAATTAGAATAAAAATCAAAATTATTGTAGAATTTTTTTTATATATTTTACCTGTACTTGTGAAAAGATGGCCTTTAATTTCAAGTGTCAAAAAAGCTCTTACAGTTGTATACTATTAGGTAAGCATGTATTTTATACATTATACAATGTGCACATCTACAAATATATATATATATAGATATGTTTATATCCAGAGAGATTCAGAGGGAAGAGCCAGCAACATTAGAGACTGTGTTAAAATTTTCAAGCAGTTGTGGTTTATTATGTTGATCATTAAGAAATGTTTCTAGTAACTTTCTACATACATATAATTCACTGGGAGAAAAACATTTCAAAAACTATTTCATAATGTGCTTTGAACTATCATAAGTGCTTTGTACTTTAAAAAATAAATTTATTCACAATGATATTGACTAGTCTGGAATGCTTTATTTATTGAAGGGAAATATCAGCTCATTCAGCCACTTAGTTGTTCAAACTAACTTGATTATTAAAAGGATCATTCCCTAATTAATAAACATAGCTAACTGGACTTTTTAATGTGTATTCTTTATATATATATATACACACATATCTATAAGTACATAAACAACAGCACAGAAATTACAACATCTCTGTACTATCTTTCATTCTTTAAATCACAGGTAAAGACTAGACAATGAATATCTCCATCATTATCTACTTCAACCGTCACAACATTCCCATCATTACAAACACATTAACTGTCTTCTCTCCATAGGAAAACATTACAGAATTTGCTTCTAAAGGGCCCTTGTGATCCAGACAGAAAGCCAGGAGCCTCCAGAGATCACTGTCAACTCTTTGGAGCCATCCATCTCAGTAGTACACTCCCTGATAGACCAGCTTCTCTCAAAATAATATAGTTGAGTCTGTAACATGGTATACGCAGTCCCCATTTCCAAGAAGAAATGTGAACAAGAACTTATTTCTGGATAATGTTGCTCAGTGTGTCTGCTCCCTCACCTTACTCTACCCAGAACACCTCTCTCAGATTCTCCAAGGTGGGGTTCTCTCCTGCAATAAGCAGGTAGTTCACAGGAGGCTGCTGCTTCTTTGAAAGTGATATTTCTTGCCTACCAGCTAATGAGAGGAGAACAGCTAACACTGGCTGAAGACTCAAGACAAGAAATGCTGAATGTGTGAAGCAGGCAAGGAGTTACAATACAAGGCATTTCTCTTCTCAAGTTTGAAGTCTGTTGCAGCCACAGGGCTTTTCTCATCAGATGAGCTTACCTGCCTTAACATTGCTTTTGGATCCCAGTGCCAGAAATACCTAAAAAACTATCTACTAATTATCTGATAAATGTGTTTGTTCATGTCTGAAGTGCAGCTTATCTAATTGCCAGTGCCCTTCCTATTTTCCTCTAAGGGGTAGGTTTAGTTGAGAGTTCTCCCAAAGAGCTTGCTTTTCATGTAAGTAATTATGTGCTTTGCTTTCTTCGAAGGGATATTAGATTGTTTGCTAATGGCAGCAAACCAAAAAAAATATTCTCCAGGCGATTCAGATCTAAAATAAAACAGAAGTAAAGAATTTTGTATTTGTAGCCTTTGACTTAATTAAAATTAACATAAAGCTAACAATGAGGCTTGCTAAAAGTATTAGCACATCTGTGTAACTGCAAGTGTTGTCTTAAGGGCATAAACTTGTAAGGCCAAGTCACTAACCAGCATTGTACTTGGGAGCCAGGACATTGAAAAGTTAATAAAAACAAACAAACAAACATGAACAAAAATAGATATTATTAAGAGGATACTGTCTTGCAAACCTTGCAAATCCTTCATCAGCCACTTCTGTGTCTAATATTTCCGTGACTTACTAGGTCCAGCTTCCAGGCCCAGATGCCCCTTTCTTTATGCTTTGTAAATCTTCAGGAGCTACTACAAACCTGCAGGAAGCAGAATATGGTTCAGCTTCTTCCTAGGTCTACTGGACTCGGAACAAGAGGAGAAGGACTCAGTCCTTTTCATAGAATATAAGTACTAACTTAGGTAGAATATGGTTCAACTTTAGTCAATATAGTAGAAAACATTAGTCTTGATAATACTGAAATATGTGAGATAAATTATAACAGATTTGCATTGCATACAAGATGAAATAATGTTTACATTTATCAGTAGAACAAATGTGGATGGAGGAAGATATTAATACAGTTAGACATTTATATAGGTTCATTTGATGATGTCTTTCATTAAAGGCTTTTAAAGAATCTAAAATTCAGTGGTACAATATGAATCTGCACACAGCATCAAGGAGCCATTTAAAAAAGCAGGAAACAATGAGCAGTTTTGACTGTGTCAAGTAGCTGTAACAGAAGCATGACAAAGAGCTATGCTGTGGGTGGTGTTATGCAATGTAAACATTCTTGAAAGGGGATGAGGTGATAAAATTTATTGTTGCTCATGAGGGCTGACTGCTAAGAACTACAGACTAACCCCATTATACGTAGTGATAGAATGACAGATGAACTTGATGACCATAATAAAAAGAAAGGGGAAAGAACTTTCCTCATACACAAACTTGGGGATAGTGTCTTGATACTGTGACCACAAGATAAAAAATATTGAGGATATATTGAGAACTTTATGAAAATGTTAACTCAGTGTTAAAAAACAGATTGTGAAGAAAAACAAATACACAAACTATGACTCTAGCTTGAAAAAGCATATAACAGAGCTCTATAAAATCAAAATGGGCAGAAGACAATGAGCTGAGAACAGTTGTTCACTATTTCACATCAATACAGGAGCTAGGGGCTAAGATTAGTAGATTGCATATTCAATACAGCAACTACAACAACAAAAGAGATTGCTTCATACAACTCATGTTGTGTGCCATAAGAAATTGTGGCTGATAAAATTCACATGAATGCAAGAAATGACCATATCAATGACTGATGTAATTAGGAAGACTCTGTGTCATAGTTTGTTGGATTGTCGAATAATATCTGTTGGGTATGCTCAAGCAGAAGAGGAGAGTTTGCAGGTCATGGAAGCAGGGGCTAGCCACTCGGGAAGAATATAAGGCTGCTGTTAGAGGATGTAGGAAGGCAGCTAGGATAGCCAAGGCCTCCTTAGAATTACAGCTGGCGAGAGGGGTCAAGGACAGCAAAAAGAACTTTTTCAAATATATAGCAGATAAAACTAATACCAGAGGCAATGTAGGCCCACTGAGGAATGAGGTGGGTGCCCTGGTGGCAGAAGATACAGAGAAGGCAGAATTACTGAATGCCTTCCTTGTCTCTGTCTACTCTGCCAGAGGGTGTCCTGGGGAGCCCTGTACCCCTGAGACTCCAGATGAAGCCAGGTCAATGGAGGAGTTCGCTTTAGTCAATGAGGACTGGGTTAGGGAGCAATTAAGTAGTCTGGACATCCATAAATCCATGGGTCCAGATGGGATGCATCCCCCGGTGCTGAGGGAGCTGGCTGAAGTCGTTGCTGGACCGCTCTCCATCATCTTTGCCAAGTCTTGGGAAACGGGAGAGGTGCCCGAGGATTGGAGGAAAGCAAATGTCACTCCAGTCTTCAAAAAGGGTAAGAAGGAGGACCCGGGTAATTATAGACCAGTCAGCCTCACCTCTGTCCCTGGGAAAGTAATGGAACAGCTTATCCTTGGTGCCATCTCAAGGCATATCAAGGATGAGAGGGTTATTAGGGGCAGTCAGTATGGCTTTACCAAGGGTAAGTGACCAACCTCATAGCCTTTTATGAGAATGTAACAAGGTGGATGGATGATGGCAGAGCGGTGGATGTGGTCTACCTTGACTTCAGTAAAGCCTTTGACACAGTCTCCCACAGCATCCTCACAGCTAAGTTGAGGAGGTGTGGTCTAGACAATACAGTAGTGAGGTGGGTTCCAAACTGGCTTAAGGAGAGAAGCCAGAGAGTGGTAGTCAATGGTGTGGAGTCTAGTTGGAGGCCAGTATCTAGTGGAGTGCCTCAGGGGTCTGTACTGGGGCCAGTATTATTCAATATATTCATTAACGATTTAGACAAGGGAATAGAGTGTACTATCAGCAAGTTTGCTGATGACACTAAGCTGGGAGGAGTGGCTGACACGCCAGAAGGCTGTGCTGCCATCCAGAGAGACCTGGACAAACTGGAGAGTTGGGCAGGGAATAACCTAATGAAATTTAACAAGGGAAAGTGTAGAGTCCTGCATCTGGGCAGGAACAACCCCAGGTTCCAGTATAGGTTGGGAAATTACGTATTAGAGAGCAGTGTAGGGGAAAGGGACCTGGGGGTCCTGGTGGACAACAGGATGACCATGAGCCAGCAATGTGCCCTTGTGGCCAGGAAGGCCAATGGCATCCTGGGGTGTATTAGAAGGAGGGTGGTTACTAGATCGAGAGAGGTCCTCCTTCCCCTGTACTCTGCCCTGGTGAGACCACATCTGGAATATTGTGTCCAGCTCTGGGCCCCTCAGTTCAAGAAGGACAGGGAACTGCTGGAGAGGGTCCAGCGCAGGGCAACAAGGATGATTAAGGGAGTGGAGCACCTCCCTTATGAGGAAAGGCTGAGGCAGCTGGGTCTCTTTAGTTTGGAGAAGAGGAGACTGAGGGGTCACCTTATTAATGTTTATAAATATATAAAGGGTGAGTGCCATGAGGGTTGAGCCAGGCTCTTCTCGGTGGCAAACAATGATAGGACAAGGGGCAAAGAGATCAAGCTGGAACACAAGAGGTTCCACTTAAATTTGAGAAAAAACTTCTTCTCAGTAAGGGTGCCAGAGCACTGGAACAGGCTGCCCAGGGAGGTTGTGGAGTCTCCTTCTCTGGAGACATTCAAAACCCGCCTGGACATGTTCCTGTGCAACCTCACCTAGATGTTCCTGCTCCAGCAGGGGGATTGGACTAGATAATCTTTTGAGGTCCCTTCCAATCCCAAACATACTGTGATATGCCTAATAAATAACTTCATGTGCTGTTCTTATGCTATTCCTTATGCTCCATCTGTTGTGAATTTACATTATCAGGTTAGAACAAAATGAGTAAAGCCACAGAGCCAAAGCAACATACGGGACTTGAAGGAAAGAAGTTTAGTTATCAAAGCTTATCAAATCTACTTAAATGACTTAAAATTTCTTGCAAAAGATGAACAAGTTCTACTTTGAACCTTTCTGATGGCTGGCCTCCACTGCCCTTACCGAATCTTATTCGCCAAAAGATTAGAAATCTCATTTTCAATATTATGCTGTTCCAAGTAAATTTATACGCACTGGGTTTTTTTAGCTGCCACTGTAATCTAAAAGCTTTGCCCCCTCAGTGTTGACTATTGCTCCTTTGCCTTCCCTTCATCCCTAATGAGCTACAGAGGCAGATCAACTATAACTCCTTCCAGACTTTGTTTTGCTAATTTAAAAAAATTGAGCTGTTTATGAAATTAAACTTTTGACTTGCTGAAATCATAGTTATTTTATACACTTTTTTTAAAGCAAGAAAAATTACAATTTGATGACAGTACCTTTTCTAACAATGAGGTGCTTCAGCCCTTAATGAACTGTGCAGAATGCAAGTATGCAGTCTGGCTGAACTAACACTGCTTGGGAACCACCCACATAAAAATATCAGTAGAGATAATTTCATCAGGGAAAAACAGGAGATCATATTTGGTTGATTTTGTTGTGGTGTTTTTTTCATTTGTCTTTGGAGTTAATTTCTGGCACCTTAAATGGAAAAAAAGAAAAAAAAAAAGCAAATATGACTGTAAGAGAAACAAAATAATAAAAATAACATCACAAATAAAAATAGCATCACAAAAACATTCCCTGAAGTAAAAATGGATTAGTAGCTAGTTAGATAGCATGGTGATGAAAAGCAGTTTTAAAGATCTGCATGAAATTGAATGTATACATAGTGTGAGAGGGGTTGCTGAAGACTAACATGTTCCTGGAGCCTATAGATCATAGTGGCAGGGCAGATTGCATAATACAATAGATATAAAATATATTTCTGCATGCAATACTGGAGATAACTTAGCTTTTCTTCTTTTTTTTTTTTTTTTTGCATGTCTTTATGTCCTATTCTGCATGTATGCGATGACTTTCTAATGCATGCAAAAATATTTGGGTATTAGTAAGTACTAGAGGTAGGTTCATTATTTTGCATGTATGCTTAGGGTTTAATGTTATTTAGCAATTTTAGTTGTTCATCTTGAATATCCTTCTGATCGAGCTAGATATTACCCCTTCTGTCAGTACATATGATACAGCCTCATCTCAGTAAAACACATTATAATTCAGTACCATATCACTGAAGAAAAATTTGCAAGATTGGTAAAATTCACAGAACACAAGCAATGATAGGAGATCAATGCCTTATTTTGTTATCATCTCACCATAAGTATCTTCACACATCCAGAAAGAAAAATGGATGAAATAGAAGTGAAAGAAAAGTGTGGCAGTGTCCAACACTTCTTAATAACAAAGTAGTAAATCTGTTTTTCTCAGTGTACTAAATTCATGCCAACTCTCAAATACCCTAATCTGACTATAAATTTACCCTTCCTATACCTCCTTATCACCCATTATATTATTTTTTTCTCTGTATAGACTGTTAATAACATTGTTGGCTGCAAACCCAGCCAAAGTATGAAATTCAATTAAGTAAGTGTCTGTTGCTAAGAGTATTGCAAAGAGCTGCTATTCCTATAGGAATATATTTTCAGCAAGATGGTGCATTTCGATGTGGCTGTCTTATTTAGATGTGCAATTTAACGATGGAAGTAAAGTCTTCCTGGTTGATTGGAATATCTAGATCTATGTTATTTTGATACGTTATCTGTATCACAGCAGATGTCTTGCAGCAGCTTACCGTGCAACTGCTGTCTTGTGAGAGGGGAGGCCAATACTAAAACACAAGGAGGTGCCAGCTCACAGGGGTACAGACCTTCAGTGATAGATCTGTGTACTGTAGGAGTACAATCATTGCAGTAATTTAGCAGGGTCTTTAAGCTTTCATAAATAAAAATTTAAAAAAGGCAGGGGTTAGGAACGACAAAAGATACACTAAGTAAAATAGAGCACTGCACTGTTACTACTACTAGCCTTCATCCCAGTCACACACTCCTTTCCAAAAGGAGGTCTGGAGAAAGCCAGATAACTTCTCTCTGATATACTATGAAGGAAAGAGTAAGCAAAACTACAACCGCTTGTTTGATGCTCAGGCAAAAAACTACAGGCAAGTACGAGGAGCCAATGGAAGCTGAGGGAGACAGATGTTCAAAGTTCCCTGATACTGTTATGAAACAAGTACACTCCTGCAAAGTGTTTTTTCCTTCAGTGTCAAATCAGAAAAAAAAAAAAAGGCTGCCAAGTAGCCTGAAGGGAATTATGATGAAATGTCCCTTCCCTCATCTGCCCTCCCTGCCTCCCTTCTCACGTTCCTGATTTCCTTTCAGCTAATCATCCCTCAAAATAAAAGAAGGCCTGTTCTTATTGTGGAGCTGGAATGATCCTCAAATACTACCACCAAGTGGGTTCCCTATCCTTCTTGCCATTGTTGGTCTTATCTTCTGTACTAAGATCATGCCTTCTTGAGGAAGGGAATGGTATTCATTCCATGGTGTCTAGAACAACCTGAGGTTTGGCTGGCTACTTGGCTGCGCTTACCATCTCAGACAACAAACTAACAACTAGAAATGACACCTAACTGCATGCTAAACAAAATTGTGAAGGATCACAGCCTCTTTCAGCTGAAAGGCTTGTCCTCATCTGATACAGTCTGGGATGAAAAATGAAGAGGAGATGAAATATCTGACGACATTTCCTCCTCACTCCTATGTTATTTACTGTGCACTTAGACTATCTAAGTGAAAGCAAGACTTGTAGCACCTAGTCAAGAACTTTTACCTGCTACCCAGAAGATAATCTTAAAATGAAAGTTTTTTATTAAGAAAATAATGAGATTCAAGACATTAATAAATGCCCAAATTAATCTTATGCTAAATCTGGTAATAAATGAATATCATAACATCCTGCTTTGGTGTCAAAATTTCAACAATTTAAGAAAGTGAATGAATTATGCAAAAGGTCAGCTTTCATATACATATAAAGTACCTCTAGATTATTTTTGAACTAATTTTGTGAAATTCTGTACTGAAGCAGTACAAATTGAGTCAGAGGTACCTGACCCGTGGTTCAACAGAGGTGATACATTTGACCTGTGTACCAAGACCTGTTTTTCTTTACATTAGATGTTTTTCAGTGTATGCAGTAAATATGTCACTTGCTTTGTAAGACAGCGACTTTGTTCATCTGTCGCAGACATTCATAAACCACTTAACAGCTAGCATAAACAGTAATCGCCATGACATTTTGGATGAGATTAATTTGCTGGTTAATTTAGGAGTCTACAAGTGAGATGGGCATCTAAGTTTCTGTCCTCAGTCTACCCTTGGTGGTGGAGAACCTACAAAATTAGAGGGAATTTATGGAATGTTTACATCACTGTTCCAGTACAAATTAATTAAATGTGTGACAAACACAGACCTAGTGAGTGCAAAATATAAGATGTCAGTAGGGAATGTTCAGAACAATTATCTCACTTTCATATACACTGTGCAGGCAGATAAGAGAAGCTGGAACATAAAGCTCCTGATGTTCTGGTTGATTCTTGTCATTCAGATGTTCAAGCCAACACAACCAGCCGTCACGGTGGAAAAGACACTGATACTTTGGCTGACCAACAATGGCAACCTAAGGTGCAATTAGATGCCCTAGTTACAGGTATTTAAAAAGTAATAATTTTAAAAGTCTTGTGCAGATAAGCACAAAAATCCATGTATAAGAGCATATCCCCCCTGCAGTTGCACTGCCTACAGAAGAGACATGTACATAAATGTTGCACTAGCTAATCTCAACACCAAAGTCAGTCTAGACACAGCATCTTGAAGTTGTTTGCAATTGGTTTCCTGAGTTTCTCAGGTTTTGAGCCTGCAGTGTGCAAGGCAACTGCATTCATGTTACCTAAATTAATTTACTGAGTTGGTGTCACAGTTATTTTAACTTACGTATAATACGCAGTTAAATTTCAGTAAAAATTTTCAACTCATAAACCTTAACATATTTAGCCTAAAGAGTTCACTGATTTACCATACAGTTAGACTTAATAACATCTAGCACACTTTATATGTATCCTCAAAAATGTGAGTTATTATTTCTATTCTGATTTTAAACAGTTCAATTTCTGAGAGTTATAAACTTCTTTGGACATGAAAAGTACACAAGTTTCTTGTAACTGAATTCACAAAAAACCTTGTTATTGATATGAAGAAAATCAGATTCAGGTTCTCAGTGAATATTTAACAGATAATATGTTTGGCTGTGAACAAATACTACTTGGAAAAACAGTTTTCAACTAAATTAAATTTGTTTCTGTTAAATGGACATTCAGCTTAATGACAGCTTCAAACTTCTGAATTACATTCATCACTTTCATTCAGCCAGTAGCAGATACAGAGTTTCCATTAGACTGTCCAGTTTGACTGCCAAACTAATAAAGAGTTAAATAAAGCAGCTATGGTTCATTTTGATATGGGATTTGAATATGTTTGCCTTTTAAAAATAATTTTGACTCTTACTTTGATGTGTTATTTCTTGTTACATCCTGTCTTGAAATCATTCATTTAGCCATTGTAAACATGAGCATAAACCACTTCAGCATAAAACATGCTAAAGGACAAGCAGTCCTTAACTGCATTTGTTTTACTAGCACACATCATAACTACATTGTTGTTTCAAGGCAAAATTAGGTTGCCACTTCACAATTATATTCTCTATTTTCGGGGTCGAATTTGGAGTCTGATCCCAATCTACTGTACTATACATAGACTGATTTTCAAGCAATTTGGTAAACTTACCAAATATACACATGTGCTTAAATAAAAGTTCAGCTCCTTTGAAATGTTTGACATACAGACTTGATCCTGTACAATGCTAGACTATGTGTACAATATTTCCATGATCATTTTATTTTCTGCTGCCTTCAGAGTAAATCTTCCCTGCCACTGCAAAATACTCTTCTATATCCACACACACAGACAAACACACATACACACACACACACACAGTTACCCCTTCTCTTTTTTCTGTGCTTTCTCTTTCCTTGAACCCCTCTATGTACATCCCTCCCCATCCCTTTAACTTTCTTGTGGTGCTCCCTTCTGAGAAAAAGTTCAAAGACTGAGAGGTTTAGCACTATTTGGATAAGCATGAAATTCTAGTTGCTTATCCCAATTATACAAAATCTCTAAGTCTTTTGAACTTTCCTTTAGAAGGGAGCATGCAAAATTCTATGCTTATCCAGGACACCTGGATTTTCAAACCTGAGTTGGAATTTTATGATGACAGGCTCTCTCTCATGGGCTAGTACATACACTAGAATGGAAAAACATTGATTTATAATCCTGGAATTACTACTGTTTTTTCAAAAGTTTTCTGACTATCCTCCTGTCTCATTTTTTTTCCTTTCTGTAAGACAAAACAAATAAGAGAGCTCCTGGGATGTTGAATTCATAACCCATTGCATGTGCTTAACTGTACAGAACAGACATGATAATGCTGTTGCCTCTTAATGCATTTCAGCACAAGAAGATCCAGATTGGCCAGAGTAGAAAAAAGAAAAACAGTATGAGGAGTCAAATGAACTTTTTTGCTTCTGATAACACTGTATTTGAGTTTGTCAATATCTAGGCTTGCATATATTTCATATATTCTGTTTGGCTCATCATTCAAGTTCTGGCATCATAAAATTACATTCAAATTTCCTTTTACGACTTTGCAGCTTGAACAAATTTTTGAGACTATGATTATGTCTTTTAGTCTGAAGCTGTCTTCCTATTCCTCAGCAATAGCATCAATGAACTGTCTGAGCACTTCAGTCTAAGTTTTCTATAGTTATCACTGTTGGCAAAAGTATGATTTTGAGAATGGCATTAGAGTATTATTTCAAAGCAAGAAACAATGATCTGAATGTTGTCCCACAAAAATGGAGTGACAGAGATAGCAAGGCATCTGCCTTTCTGCCTTTCTTGTGCTACTCGTAACATGCGTCTGAGCTGAGTTCCTTTCGGTGTCCCTGGTTATGACAGTACCATGAGAAACATTTATGTTTCATACCACTGGTTCTTATAAGTGTTCAGCAGACACACAGTAAAATAATGAAAGTAGCATTATTAACATAAAATGTCATAACACTTGACAGGTCCATGTAAATGAAGACCTTACTAAAAAGAAAAAAAAAAAAGAAAAAGTAGCTTTTTCTTTAAAGGGAATTCAGGTCTAAAATCTCTAAAATCACGACTGATCCAGCCTGGAAATCAGGAACACAGTGCCTGTGACACGCACAAGCACAAAGCAGCTTCTCTTACACTCCTTGTTTTTTGTTTTTGTTTTTTCCGTCAGGAAAGAGTAATTTGCTTATTTTGATGTGAGTTGCAGAGTTCCCAGCAAAGCCTTTTGCCATTTTACTCTTTCTTCAGCTGTTAGGAAGGGAGGGGGAAGAGAGAGAGAGGAAGAAGAGGAGGGAGGGAGGGAGGGAAAGAGGAAGAGAAAGAGGGAGGAAAAGAGGGAGGGAAAAAGGGAGGGAGGGAAGGAGAGGGATGCAGGCTGGACTGAGTGGCAGCAGAGAACAGGGCCAGCAGTTCAGGTCTCCACCCTCACCCTCTCTCTGTCAAAAACACATCACAGGTGCCTTCAGACCTAAATGGAGCAAGTCAGAGCATTCCTCCCTTGTTGTCACAACAGACTTAGCAGATCCTCCTGATGTGGCTTCCAGCTTTCTCATCTTCTTGCCTTGTCAGAAGGTTGCCATCATTTAGAAAGGTACATAGTATTTTGAAAGGATTAGGGGATAAAACACAACTCAATCCTTTACAAAAGACAGACAGACAAGGGGAAGGGGAAAAGCAAAGTGTCAGGTGCTACAGAGCGACTGGAAGAGAACAGCATGCACAAATAAAAATAGCGAACTGATTGGACTCCTGTTCCTGTGAAGCAGGGGCAGAAAGAGATGATACGTGACAAATACTTATTGCCACAGCAAAGCAAGAGCCGCAAAATGTAGATTACGACAATGTATGAAGGCAAAGGATTAGATGACACCAGCAAGGAACATGTCACCCCCCAAATAAGTACTGGTTCTACAATTATTTAATAGTGACACAAGAAACTTCTTCTTTACTATTAACTGTATATAAACTACAGAAATGTACCGCAATGGCAAAAAAAGTACTGCAAAGCCTGACTATTTTGTCTTCGCCTTTCTTGGGCTTGCACCTTAAATTGCGTGTCAGGAAATCCCCTTAAATTTTGAGGTTATCCACACCTCTTCTCTCCACAAAAAATGTCATCATACGGGCGTTTTGTAGATTTTCTTCTATTTTATTTCACAAATTGTTAGCCTACTCATGAACTTTATACATTCGAAATACTTATGCTAAGGAATAAATGAATATTCACTCCTTTATTAACAGGAACCATTATTATGTAAAACATCTGTTATTTCATTGGGCATTTTGAATATACTAACAGCATATTGTATGATACATAGTGTCTCATGGAAGTCAGAAGTCGATTATGATTTAATACTAATCATTTCTAACATTAAACACTGAAACACACCATTCATTTAGAGAAAGTGAGATTAAAAATCACATTTTTTTCTTCACTTTAGTGTATTTTAATGATTTTTCTCTCAAATTCTGCAGCAAATAAAAAATGAGAAACATGGGTTTGTAATATTCTTTTTGCCAAGGCATTTTACTCATTTTGCCTTCAATGAATATAAGAACTGTTTATGGCAATGATTACAGTGATGAAAAAACATGATTAATGACAGCTAATCAATTCACAAGAGCATTCATTTGCAAGAAGTTGATACAAAACAGATTTCATTAGTATCTCCTGTTAAGATGTAACTAATTTATTTGTAATTTATGTTTTCTCCATTTCTTTCTTTTCTCTCTGTGTTATGATAATTTTGTTTAGAAGGCGATGGTTACTTATGTAAGCCAGTATGCCAGTAATTACTTGTATACATAGATACTGGAGTATGACACACAACAAAACCTTTGCTACTGGAATACTGCCCAACAGCCTTTGCTAAAGCTTGAATACTGACCAGACAGCCCATCAACTGACTGTTCAAGGCAATGTGAGACCTCCCCAAGTGTGGGCTCCTTGTGGCACAGGAAGATGTCCAAGTCATTCGAATTGCCTAGGTCACCTGAAGCACTTCAGAGACCTGAGGAGCCTCCTCTATCACTTTAGCTCTGTTAAGAAAAACAAAAACAGTAAAGTAGAAAACTAATTCCCATGAACTAAGTGAATTTATAATAAAAAAACAAACAAACAAACAAAAAAAACCCTGAAAGCAAAGAAGCATCTTTGCTGTCATTTGTCCTGAATGTTTAGTACATCTGTAAAGGGCCTACTGTCCTTCAGCTCTTAAAAAAATTCTAAATTTTAAAACTTTTTAATGTACTTATTACAGTAAATATTATTTGAATACTTATTTTAAAATACATCATAACTATTTTAGAAGGCATATTAATTGTTTTTTACTAGAATGTTGCATGTTGCAGGAGATTCTGTACTCTCAAATTTTTCCTCTAGTTCTTAAAATGTTTGACAATGTCACTTATGTGACACCTCTCTAGATTATCTTTCAACTTTATTGCTGATCTGGACAAGGAGCAAACACAAGTAAGTAAGCTAGCTAATCACTAAGCAAATGCCTCTGTTCATTCCCTGCCACTACCAGCTTTCTCCTATCCACTTGGGGAAAGGACAAAACAGACACACACTGACCCTGTAAATTAAATTCTTCCAGAAAGAGAAGCAGCAACTATGCAGAACAAACCTGTAAAGAAAAAAGAAGGCAATGTAGACCTGAGTCTTGTTGACAGAAAGCTTTCTCACATTCACAGAAATTTGAAACTTGCAGAAAAAATGGCATATATGTAAAATGGAAGTATAGTTCTTGTCCATTAGGATGTGCAATAAGAGATTAATTATATATTTCCCTTTACCTTGGTTTACTTTTTATGTTTGTGGGGTTTTCATCATTAAAACTTTTGATTTTTCTAATTCACAAAACAAAGAAAAAGCAATTTTTCTTAATACTGTCTAATTTTTGCTCCTCTACCCATAGTTCACAAATCCTGGCTGACAGCAAACACAATTATAATTCCCAAAAACAGGACTGTAAAGCCAGGGATGAGCTCTACCGAAACCAGTCAATTTGTTAATTGCAGAGAGGAACTTGACTTAATGTGGCAATAACTGCCCTCAATCAAGAGTTTCAAAGGACTTTGTGTTCCTAAATGGCTGTTTGGAAAAGGATATTACCTGACTCACAAATTACAGTGGGATATTGGCAAGCTGTAAATTCTCTGGGCAGCACCTCAGCAGTCCAGTTAGAGCCTTTTCTACTTGGCCACAACACAATCCCATTTATCCTGGAACACTGGAACCAGCCTAAGCCAGAACTAACTACCCTAAGTCCATGTAGCTCTTTAAATTGCTGTAGGCTATCCTGAACAGGCTACTTGAAGCATGTGGACAGTACTTGAAGGATGTGGACAGAAAGTTCGCAGTAATCTGAAACTGTACGATACACCGCAGATCTGAGGATTAAAGGGAAAGTCCCAGTATATGGATCCAAAATATATTTATGGCTATTTAACTGTATTATTCTATTTTCAGTCTACTTAAAGCTGTTCTGAAATAGCTAGCACACTTTAAAAAGCCTATCAGATCACTGTATTAATTAAGAAAAATACAGTAGATATCATATAAATGGTTTAAAATGAAAAATATGTGATATTATGACAAAAAAGCTAGTGGCAGAACATGAATGCAACCCAGTGTACATGGATATCAAAGCTTGAAAGAAATATTTGTAATATTCATAGGAAAGTTACAGGTATTATACCACTCTTACTTATTTTGCATAATTCATGAGAATACAAAGAGAAAACTACCACTTATTACAAGGGAAATATAGAATCTTAATCCATATAATCAAATTTAATGAAAGACTGGGCAGTAATGCACACAAACAAATCTGAAAATTTGACCTTCCCTGATCTTTAAGCTTGTCATTACATGTCTTCAGAATGTTTATTTTTCCCCTGATATTAATAAGGCTGGCTAACTTTCAAATGAGAAGTTTTAGTAACCAAAATTATTGAAATAATAACAATTGCACATAATCTGTATCAATAATTTTGTTTTCAGGGTTAAGTATGCCCCACACTTGGTTTTTGGCAGTTTTGGAAGAAAACATTTGCACATGAGCTGAGTTTGGGGGGATTGGTTGCTCTTACTTTCTTACAGCTTTTGATTCTTATCCTTTATTGAAAGGTCAATGGTACACAAACAGGAACTACAGCAATGGGCCATTCTCTGTTTAGTAGTTGCAAAAATTTTTAGAAATAATTTTTTGTCATAAGCCCATAGTAGCTCTGAGCTGTTAGAGAAATTAACCCTTACACTTTGGATCATTTTATATCACATTTTTCATCATTACTATGTGCCATCTATTACCACTCCCTACCAAAACCATTACAATGTGCTTTAAACAAACTCAGCTCCTGCAAGCTGAGAATGACAGCCAGTCAGCACATAGCATAATATCATGATAACACAAGAAAACTTGGTCAAAGACACCCAGATTCTTCTTTTTACAAAACGAGGTTTATAATGAGGTTGTAATCTCCAAGCAGAGCTGTGCAGCATCCCACTCTATGAAGTTTTATCCTAAAACTCATACTGAGAGTTTCAAAACTGATTTGAAAAGTCTGCAGAATTAAGGGTCTATAAGCTGACATGCAATGGATCGTGCTTAGCATACATCAAATGTATGTCAGCAATAAGGACTGCCACTCAAGAAAGAAATTTTGCTGGACGTTGCAGGTTGTCATCTTTAAGGCTGCAGTTCTGATGCAGACGGTTCATCTATTATGCTTCCCAAGTCCTCAGTTTGGGGATATCTTAGTACAGAACTATCCAATTAATTGCTTAAAGCTGTAGTAATGTTATGTATGACAAGCAGGAAAATTGCTCTGATTAGGCAAAAGTGCAGAGTCAGACCTCAGAACAATGCAGTTGTATTTCCTTGTGAATATACAGGATAGAAAAACTAAGACAGCTCTTCTCTTTGAGTGGTTGTGAAATATGTACTCAATGCTTTCATTAAAAATCAAGTAAATGGCATTTTTATATCGTCACTGTCACAGGGGGCTACCAGAATCTTTTTACTGAAAGGATTTTATCTGTCTTTGAACAGCATGCTTAGAACAACATCTCTTCCTCTTTCCTTTGGAATATAAACAAAAATCCTCTCTTCCAGAAATACAAGAATAGAAGCAAGCATGTTTCAGCCAGGATCATTGCAAATACATGGCTATTTCTTTCTCTCCTACCACTGCTTTCACTTTTCTCAGGAATCTCTCTGGATATGTTTGTCTTGGAGACATAGCACAGTGCACTCTGACCACTTCGGGAGAGCCCAAATTCCAGTCCAGCTGCAAAAAGGGCATTAAAACTGAAACAAGTGAATAAATGAACATGATAATGTAGGACACCTTGCTAATTTAATTTCTTTTTTTTCCCCTCAGACTAAGACAAAAACTCAGAGGAAGATCAGGCATTCCATAAACCAAAAGCAAGACACAAATAAAATGACTCATGCTCTAGTTTCACCAGTGACAGGTATATATTCCAGCAGAAAGATAGAAATCAACCTGGAACTCAAAGAAAATTTAAAAGAATTTAAAATAAGAAATTAATAACAGAAGAGAAATAAAATTAATAACTGATAAACTTGGGAAATCATTGGGAAAAAATAACATGCAAGTAATGAAACATAGCTCCCTGCATCTTGGAAATCCTTTTAGGTGAAGGCCATTGATCTCAGCCATTAAGGCCATGAAATCAGAAAATAAATTACCTAAATAAGCTGAAAAATCTTAGTTAAAGGAGTAACATCCAGGATTATTGTAATCACTTTTCACAGTCCTAGTAAACCAATCATGTTTTTGTATTATATTTAATATTTTTATAGGGATACACCACAATTTGAAAGGTGTGTCAGCATATGCATGTACACTAAAAATGCACAGTGACATTCATGCATTTTTCTGGACCTTTGTATTAAGCATTATATACAAAAAATTATGCACACAAATACTGTATAAACAATAAATATGAAAAACAAGAGATAAGTGACATGATCTAACCGTAAATTTAGATCTGCTCTGAATAGGAGGTTACACCAGACAATTTCCAAAGTTTCCTTCCAACCTCAGCTGTTCTCTGATTCTACTGTGGGTTTTTTTCCTACAAACCTCACCTCGTGTAGCTCCTTGTGGCTCACAACTGGAGAGTAGCTTTGGGGATGAGCAACAGAGGGGAGTTGGTGTAACAGGATCACACATGATCTTACACTTGTTCTTAGATATTGTTAACCCTTTCAATTACTAAAGAACCAATAGAGTCAAAAAGGATTAAAAAAAAAAGGACTGGAACTATAAATTGAAGACATGAGAAATATAATATAAATGGGACAGATAAATAAAAGCTTGTGTGCACAGTATTGACACTACAAGACAATTTTCATACACTCTGAAGCAGGTCTTTCTGAAGAAAGGTTTTTTGGCAAGTGTTGAAAAAAGCAGGAGAAATCACAGTACAGATAGAAATGATAATGGCCACCGCGCTTGTATGGAGTTACAAAAATCAAGGATGATAAACAGAAAGAACTGAAACCGTCTCAAAAAAATGGCCCTCAGTGTATTTATGTTTGGGTTTCAAATCATGTTTGTTCAGTTACTGGTTTCTTATGGAGATAAAGTGCCTCAAGTTAGGGAGACTGTACTCCAGGGTTTTCAAAGAACTGGTAAAGAAAGCTAAATAGTGTGCTCATTCTCATCTGTGCCATGAACGTAGCAACATAACTGTTCATCCTAAGAGAAATTCCTAGTGAAGTGATAGGTTTACTTTATATATTTGGCCCACAACTGTGTCTGAACCCTGTATTGATCACTTTCCTCTGTCCCTATGCTAAGCAACCATTCACACCCCAGATGGACACAGGAGAGCTGTCAGAAATGGCATGAAGATATTAGCAGAAATAAGGCATGTCTCTTGCTGGAGCCCTGTGTTAGGACCAAATGCAGCTCAAAAAACCCAAAGACAGTCACCAGAAGACCCAGAATAATCCTGATCCTCTGCTGAAGACACATTAACTACGTTTTGGTTTGCAAGACAGAGGATGAGATAGCACCAAGACAGCTAGCCTGGGGACAGGCTTCAGGTTATTAAGAGAGCTACGGGGGTAGCCAGGAGGGATACAAACTTCGGTGAATTTTCCTGAGGGGAAGGGCAAAAAATTAGACTTAAGACCAACCAAGTAGCCTGCCTGGTAGCAACAGTGATACGATGGCAGCCTTCAGCTAGCCAGAGGCGTCCATGAAAACTGCAGAGAATCTGTTCTAAAATCCAACTGTAATGTCCATTTGTTGTAGAAATTAATTCCCCAAAGAAGAGAGCAAAGGGAAAAAAAATCAAACATAGCAAATTTTTCTGACACTACAAAATGAAGTGCTAGTCCATACCCTTCTCAGTGTACTAACTCTGTTAAAATAAGTACTTCCTTAGCAGTTCATTTCTGATGACAGCCAAATCCTCAAATATTAGTGCCATGAAGCGCTGTTAAACATTGAACCACTGAAGAAATACAGTAGCAGAATAAATAGCAATGATGTTCTATTTCTTTGAACTAGATTTCTGAAACAAAATGTGAGTCTTTCCACTAGCTACACAGGTGTGACAGAGAAGAAATATGACTGAAAAATGAAATAAAATGTTTCTCTATTAAATACATTAAACCACTTAATGTAGATGAATAGGTACTATTCACTTGCTTTCCAGCAGCATTGGCTTGCAAATTATTTCCAAGAGGATGCTAAATTCTCTCTTTGGTATGGATCCAGCAAAACTGCTGCCAGATCACACCTCCTGGGAGATGTGGGACTTGGCATGGGATTTGGCACAAGACTTTACTAATGTCAGCTTTCCTGTAAAAACCTCAGGTCTGTTGTCATGAAAACAACCTTTATGAGTAATTTCTTTTCTTAATATTACTAGCCAATATAAATAGAGAGAGGATGAGATGTCAGTCATGTACAGCTCTGCACTCAGGACTGGATTTTTGTAACACAGTTGCCCAGAATAGAAATATGAACTTCGGATTTTGAAATGAATGCCCACCTTTTGGACCAGTATATGTTGTATTTAAAAGTATATCTGCCCTGTACTTCAGAATATCTGTTATGAAATAATTGACCATCACGGGGCAAACAGCAAAGAGTATGAGCTGGGTACTCATGTGCAATCCAGAGTTGCTGGGGTATCACCCTATTTCATTCTCTTAACAGATATTTGTTTCTGAAGAGTATGGATATATTTATACATATATAAATTAATATTCCCTAAGACTGTAAAGCACTAGAGAAAAGTTAGGAGTTAAACAAGATAGTCATGGCAACAAATCTAACAGTCTGTGATATTATTTTTACCAGTCTGGTAAAAAATTAATTGTATGAATGCTTTACTGAATCAGTACACATCAACTAAGCTCCTGGCAAGTTTGAGACTTTAAATTGTTAATTAGTACCTCATTTCTAATATAGTGCCTAATCTGTGGGAAAGCAAACAATGCCCATTCCAAGCAAATGCAAGTCAAGTCATCTTTTGGAAGATGGCTGTTAAGCTTGAGAAGCCAGAAAAAAACTTTTTGTCTGAATGGACATCTTACTCCGTGAAGCCATTCAACAGATCTTAGTCACTGTATGTGTCGACCTGCCAACTCATAAACATTTGGCCCTCTCAGTCACACATTATATTTGCACTGGGATTTTCTCAGAAATCTCATATCGAGAGTAACAACAGTTCCCTCTGAATCTTAAGAAAAAGTACCGCTGAAGACCCCAAAATTAAACTTTGCCCATGACACCCCTTTTAATACAAAACTAACTTGAATGTGTATTTATATGTCTAGCCCTTGTGTAGAACAGTTATCCAAGAAGATGCAAACAGAACAAATCTCAGAAGTAAAAGCTTCAGTACGGGACCAGTGTCAAAGTAGGTCAATTTTTAGGACTAACAGCCTTGACAGTGTCCCTTTAATATGTTGATCTGTTTCTGTAAAGCACATTAAGAAAAGTTTAGCGTGAAAGAGGATACAAATGTGTTTGATATGATATGGCAATAAGTGTACATTTTGAGCATACTAAAGCTGCCAAAGTACATTTTAAACTGCTTTTCTTTACTAGCTAAGGGCCCTGTTCAATGAAAAAAAAATCCAGACTTCTGTACACTAGAAGCTGCAGAAAATCTGGTTTTCTGTGACATCTGTAACCCACTGTATATATTTTCAAGGTGGAATCTACATCTTTCTTTGAGAGATAATGAAGAGGTTTTTTTCTGTTTGGACTCCTGAGAAACCTTAAGTTGAGATCAGGCCTGGATGTTGTCCATATAGAGTTAGGCAAAATCACTTCCCTTGAGGATTTAAAAGTCTTGAGTACTTTGTTTTCAGGAATACTGCTGAATCACCTCACCTGCTACTTTATTTGACTACTAATTTGCTTCTGATGCCCATTATACACACCTAAATCTATTAAAATCTGTTTGATGAGAATTCGATGGTTCAAGAGATATACCATCTGCCTCATATTTACAAGTATTGCTCAGGAAATTTCACTTGCCAAAGCTTTTTTTCAGTGAGATCTTATATCCAAATAGGTCTTACTAGTTCTTTTTTGATTTCTGCTTTAGTTAGAGCAGATGTTAATTCAATGGTCAATGCATACAGAAAGTGTCTAAATAGTATAGATAGTTCAGCATGTGGTTGTGTGTAGAAAGGGTAAAGTTTAAAAGTCAGTCATATTTTATAAAGAACCTTTCCTGAAGACATTTCTACAAGGAAATTTCAAGCTGTCTTTATTTTCGTAATGTCTTGCACAATCTCTTTCTAAAGTACTGTTTATTATCAATTACTACTCATATGAGGCACTTTCTGATACTTTATGACTGCATCATACTGGCCTCTTCATTGTTCCCACTCTTGCATACTGTTAAAATAATATGGAAGTACATTCAGTAGTTTTGTTTTATTGCTTTCCTTGTAAACAAATTATCCTGTAGTTCTCACCACTTCTGTATCATCTGCAGTAAAGGATATAGTAATCATAGACTCTATTTTATTCCCTTTTATTACACTAACTGATGCAATCAAAAAAGTAGACAGGTTTTCAAGCACACAAGCCCTTCTTCAGATCTGAAATTGAAACAGCCAGACTTTAAGGACAAGTTACACACACATACAAGCCTGTTAAGTGAACACAAATCTATTTGGATAGCACCGCATTCAAACCATTTCCTAGGAAAAAATTTGGAGCTACTTCTAAATTTTTTTAGAAGAGTAATCATTTAAGGAAAAGCATTTAAAAATATGGTAAAGTAATCTACTATTAGGAAGTGCTTTAAAAACTAAAATCCAATCACTAAGGCTTAATAAAATGAAAACTGACATTCTATAAAATATCAAAGAATGAAAGGACATAAAATATACATTAATACAAAAACACATTTTCACAGAATATATGCATAACTGTTAATGGCAAAAGAGGATCAAATAATTTTCTTGTGCAGAGCCACAAATAACAAAGTGTAAAACAAGACACACTGTGCACCACAAATATAAAAACAATCAGATCAACAATGGGTACTTCATATCTCTGAGGGAACAACTCCCAAGACCTCGTCTTTAACCAAAATATCCTTATACCAGTTTTGATTTACGGTAAAGTAGTGTTTCCTTTGAAATGGGGATGAGGGGAAGATGTTTCAAGTTTCATAGTTTTATAATAGAACTTCATCTTCTTGTTTTCACTCTCAGCACAACTTAAGAGAAAGCAGACAACAATATTTAGCTGTCAACATTTAGTGTTTAAGATATTTTTTTCCTCCTAAAATCATCATGATTAGAAATATATTCCTGCCCTGTTTCTTAATTATTCCCAGAAACATGACTCCTATATTTGACACAACTTTTACATTACTGCTGTGGTGGAATCTGAAAAAACAATTTTTTGCAAGAAAAGACTGAAAAAGGCTGATTCATATACTAGCTTCCAAATCTAACTACATGCTGAGCGGTCCAAACATTCCTTCTGAAATTCTTGTTATCTGCAGAAACAATGATGGCAGGATTCGTTGTCAGAAATTCTCATTTTACAATGCCTCTCTTCTCTTTAGGATTCCATTCTTCTGGAAAAGTAAGCATTAGGTAGCCTTTTTATCTTAATGTACTTTTCTAATTTTTTTCCACATTTATTTGTTTTAGCTGGCACTGCCTCTATTTCATTGCTCCTTTCTGCAAATACCACATATATAAAGACACTCTTGGTTTAGAATGATCAAATTAGGAACATAATTTATTAAAAAGAGTTATTTCTCTAGAATTTCTTCAGCAACATCTTAATTAGCAGCAAGGGCAAAGAACTGGTAAGGCAAGATTCATGTGCCGCAGGGCATCTCAAAACAGCTGCCCAATTGTGTGATGTTCCTTTCACATCAGACCCCAGTGCACAAAAAACATTATCAGAACAGAACCCTGCACTACTCTGATCTAATGCAGGGCAGCAGAAAAACAGATGCCTCATCTTTCCAACAAAAATTCTGCTGCACTGAACATCTTTGATAAAAAACATTCAGAAGCAACAAATCTTCAGATTTATTTTTTTTTTTTTAATGTCTTGCCTGTATGCCTCTTGTTGTCTTTTCTACAGAACAAAAACAAACAAAAATCCAAATTAAGAAATGTTGCTCTCAGTCACTTCTGGCAAGTAAGAGTCAATCCCGGGGCTGAGCATGTGGTGAAAGAAACTACAAGTCTACAGCAACAGCCTGCTGTGTACACCTCTTCCCCACAGCTTTCACAGAATCACAGAATGTTAGGGATTGCAAGGTACCTCACAAGATCATCTAGTGCAATCCCCCCGCTGCAGCAGGAACTCCTAGATGAGGTTACACAGGAATGTGTCCAGGTGAGTTTTGAATGTCCCCAGAGAAGGAGACTCCACAATCCCCCTGGGCAGCCTGTTCCAGTGCTCTGGCACCTTCACTGAGAAGAAGTTTCTTCTCAAATTTAACCTCTTGTGTTCCAGTTTGAATGCATTGCCCCTTGTCTTACTATTGGTTGCCACCAAGAAGAGCCTGGCTCCATTCTCATGACACTCACTCACCCTTTACATATTGATGAGGTCACCCCTCAGTCTCCTCCAAGCTCCAGATTCCCAGCTCCCTTGCCTTTCCTCACACAGGAGATGCTCCACTCCCTTGATCATCTTTGTCGCCCTGTGCTTGACTCTCTCCAGCAGTTCCCTGTCCTTCTGGAACTGAGGGCCCAGAACTGGACATAATAGTCCAGGTGTGGTCTCACCAGGGCAGAGTAGAGGGGAAGGAGAACCTCTCTCAAGGTTTCTGCCCTGCTGCCCCTTGGCTGCCCGTGTTAACCTTTGGCCATGAATCTGGTGGATTTCTGGGTGTTTGAAAACATCCTGGCAAGCCATGCTTAGCACAGAAGAGGAGGAGAGACATGCTAAGCCAGGGAAAAGCAGAGGCAGAGGTCTTCCCCAGGGCTACCCAGCTGGGGACCCCCATCCTAGCACTGATGGGTGCAGCATCGCTCTGCCCAAACTGGGTCCATGGGTGCTGCTCACCATGGTGGGAACCAGGGCACCCCAATCTCTTGGTTGTGGATAAACCCCCTTGAAGTGGTGGGATAAACTCCCCCAGAGAGTTTCAACACCTGCCTCAGCATCCATGGGTGACATTGCAATGGCTACCAACCCTCCCCCTGCCTGACCGACCGGGGGGCCACCAGGCCCCCCGGCCTTTCTCCCCCCCACTGTGGGTCGTGCCATGGGGAACTCACCAGTAGTGCTGGGACGAGGATCTGAGCATCCAACCACCCCTAGCACAGCCTGGCTAGGCACAGCTGGGGGCTGCTTCCCCCTCCCTGGGTGATAAAGGAGAGAGGGTGGGGAGGGGAAAGTGACAACACCTGGGGAGGGAGGGAGGGAGGAGGCTCCAACAGAGCCCAGATGCTTGGTGATTTGAGGGAAAAGTGGGGGAAAATCACAGAACATCAGGGATTGGAGGTGACCTCAAAAGCTCATCCAGTTCAATCCCCCTGCCGGAGCAGGAACACCCAGATGAGTTTACACAGGAAGGTGTCCAGGCGGGTTTGAATGTCTGCGGAGAAGGAGACTCCACGACCCCCCTGGGCAGCCTGGTCCAGGCTCTGGCACCCTCACCATGAAGAAGCTTCTTCTCAGATTTAAGTGGAATCTCCTGTGTTCCAGTTTGTACTCCTTGTCCTACCATTGGTTGTCACTGAGAAGAGCCTGGCTCCGTCCTCATGACACTCACCCTTTATATATTTGTAAACATTAATAAGGTCACTCCTCAGTTTCCTCTTCTCCAAGCTTTGTTGCCCTGTACTGGACTCTCTCCAGCAGTTCCTTGTCCTTCTTGAACTGAGGGGCCCAGAACAGGACACAATATTCCAGATGTGGTCTCACCAAGGCAGAGTAGAGGGGAAGGAGAACCTCTCTAGACCTACTAACCACTCCCCTTCTAATACAACCCAGGATGCCATTGGCCTTCTTGGCCACAAGGGCACAGTGCTGGCTCATGGTCATCCTGCTGTCCACCAGGATCCCCAGGTCCCTTTCCCCTACGCTGCTCTCTAATAGGTCATTCCCCAACTTATTCTGGAACCTGGGGTTGTGCAGCCAAGCTAAAAGCAGAAATCATCCCTACTTATCTGGAAAGCCCAGTTTTGCACAAGGCTGTGTCCACAGACCAGCAAGGTGCAGTCGCAACAGATTCAGAGGAGTGGGAGAAACAGCTTGAATGGGTGCAACATCCCAACAACACACCTGCCACAGCAGAAATAGCTGCTCTTCCTACAACACTGACAGGTAGATGTGGATGAGGCATGGAGGACTGAGCCACAGCCAAGTGTCGTTTCATTAGTAATGTCAATGAGATATCTGAAGAGTCACTACATTCCTTTTCATTGCTAGAAGTCACATACCAACAGAGCTAAAGTTTTGTGCAGATGTTAACAAATTACGTACTTAGAAGCCAAGTGCTGAGGAACCAGAGAGTCTTCCTGGTCTGGTACAAAGGTAGCCTTCCTCAAGGGACAATACACCCCTTCCTCTTACATGACAAATTTTGTGTTCACAGTTTGAAGAAAGGGATATTTAGCACAAGAACTGAATGTAACAGATCTTGTCAAATAAACCTTCTGGGCTGAAATCATGTGAATTGGTGTAAAAATAACTTTGTGCATTTGGCATCTAGGAACCACAGGTGAGAATCACTGATGTACCTTATCCAATATAGCAAATTAAGTGGCAATCACCAGAACTTTAGAAGAACTTTTTTTCTGTTTCTAGGAACCATCTCAAGTATTGTGTTAACTGCACCATTTATTTAGTACAAGGTTAACCCATGCACATAATTTACAGTAAACAGGAAATAAGCTTTTTACAAAGCAGATCAGAGAGACTACATGCACATCTGCTATCTACTACCTCAATCCCATACAAAATATGAGAAATAAACGTGTTTCTTATATAATATTTCACCTTTTCAGAAAAAAAGCATATCACTAGGCCTGGGCAGGCAAGAAAACAATCCCTTCTTCAGGGCACCTCATTGCAGTTTCAAGCACAGAAGAAACAGCATAATGTGAAAAGCAAGTTCCTGAGAGGTACCACTGTTACATAACCCAATAGTGAATATTTGTGGATGCAGAAGTACAAATAGGAAAAAAAAAAAGAAGAATAGGATGCTCATGAAATAACATTCAATGTAATTTATAAAAAATCACAGTGAATGACAGTGTCCGCAAAGCAGTGTGATATTCAAGACTAAGACACTGAAAGAAGTACTTCCCATTTCTGGCCAAATTTATATGAAGACAAAGTATTTAGGATTAGAGAAGATAAAAGATCAAAAGGCTGAAATTATGTTTGTTTAACTGGTTTTATGAAAGGGTATATTAAGACTGAGCTGCACAAACAAATTAAGTTTATGTAGTTTTGACATATCCAACAAAGGGTAATGAAAACCACAACTACCACTGGGAAACAACAGTGGATAATCAACTCCTGCAAGGGAGTGGTTCAGGAGATGAGAAAATGATAAAAATCATTTGATAAAAAGATATGGGGAAGAGCAAAGCCCTGATGTGTCTCATCTTCTGATACTTCAGATTTCAGCCTTGTCATGGTTTACTGTAATCAAAATACAGGTAACAACATGACACAGAAATGGAAAGCAAGCCTGAGGTTATTTTCACTTGAGACACAGGAGTTGCCACATAAATTGCTGAGAACTATTTGGCCTCCAGAACTTATCTGGCCCCTTTTCCCCCCAGGAGCTAACAAGACAAATATAATAACTCAAGCTCCCACCAGGTGTCTGGAACTACTTGCTGGAGTCAAGGCTGCAAATACTTGGTACTTTCTTGTTTTCACATCGCTATAACTACTTGAGCTCCTCTCCTGTGCCATCCTGCCATTTTCCCCTCACACACATTCTTCAGGTGATACTTCACTTGTCTGAAAAAAATTAAAATGTTTTCTAAAATAAAACCCTTTCAGCCCACCTTCCCAGTTACTGGTCAAGAGGACTGATGAAGAAACCCCAGTGTGTGCTAAATTCTACATTTAATCCCATCATTTTATACACGGGTTTAAGGATGCCAGTGGATTGCTCAGTATCAGTACAAAACATGCTTTATAAAAGCTCACAGGCATTTCCAGCTGGAGATCGATTCAGTTGTATTGGCAATTTGAAGCATTTTTAGTGATCTCAGACTAGATCAGTCTGCCTGTTATCTTTTTGCATGGCTTTACAGCAAACTCTTCCAATTTGTTGTTACACATGTATTTTAGGCACACGTATTTGCATGTTCATTCAGCTGCTCTGAGATCCAAAATGTTATTTTTTGGCTTCATTCTTTAGTTCTTTCATTTCTAAACTTATAACTGCTTAGCTTCCAGTCAAAATCTTATTCAAAATTAATTTTAGTGTGCATAATAATATCATTCAATTCAAATAATACAATCTCATTAACAGAAGGAGGACTGAATATATTGAAAACTATGTAATAAAAAATGCTGCCACTTAACCAACTGATTTGGTACAAAACAATTTAAAATCATTTCATAGTTTTTGCTGTTGTCTTCCATTTTTAATATTCTGTATCTAGAATCAATGTTTAACAAAATTAGCACAGAACAAAAAAATATGTATGTCCTTATAATGTTTTTGTAGACTGGCAGTAATTTAGAGACTTTTAATTAGTTAGGTTTATGGTCTTGCTTTGATTTTTGCTTTTTAATGTCATCAGTACAATCTCAGTCTGAGATGTAACTGCTAAACTAAGATTTTGGAAAAGCTGCAGATGGTAAATACAGAAAATAAAAGGATTAAACCAGAGATTTTCCTTATTCTTTTAACCAAAATCTAATTTTGGAAATTGTTTGGGATTCTATCTGGTCCACAGCCACTATCCAGCTGTGAATACCTCTATTTCAAAATACACTTTTTCAATTTGTGTTGTAACAAAACAAAAGCAGTTGAGTTTTGTGCTTTCTGGTGTTTTTGGCATTTTCACTTCAAGGAAATACTGCAGGTGGTTTCACCTGACACCTCTGCCTAAATCCACATTCTCCAACCCAGAAACCTCATATATTCTCAGTGTGAATTTTGCTAACAGAAGACACAAAAAGCCCAGCTTGGTATGATTAAAAATTAGAAGCACAAAGCACAAATAAAACTTAAAAAAAATATACCTACAAAGCTATCATATCATATCATATCATATCATATCATATCATATCATATGTATGAGGGATAGCACTTGTATCCTATGATATGTGATAGTGATATTTTGAGTAGTTTAACAGTGTACCATCTCTTGCTTTTTCTGCTGTTGAACACAATGACTATATATAAACAACAAGAATTATGACTGGGCCATGTTTATTCTGCCTTAAATTTTTCATTCATCTTTCTCTTTCTACATTTGCTATATAATAAAAAATTATACAATCATTGCAAGAGTTCAATATAACAATGTTTCACTATTGCTACAGGAAATGCTTTTATAAGCAGAGATCATGGAGATGTCTGCAACACTAAAGTCTGTGTTATCACACAGCCATTAATTATTAAAAATGCCCTGAATACTGTAGCTCTACTTAGAGCTTCTGGATATTTCATTAATATTTTCAGTGGAAATAAGAGCAATTATCTTTATTACTTTAATAACACCATTTGCAACAGACATTTTCCAATAGAAGATGCATCCTTTAGGTTTGGAGAAAAGAGGCTAGAGACAGTGTGGGAGTGGAAGTGAGATACAATGATATCTATTTACTGCATTCACTCCATAAGACAAGACCACAGATTTCTGATTGGAAAAGCAGCACTTGATGTGAAAATAAAAGAGAAACAAAAAAGTAAAACCTGGGATTCAGGAAAAGTGCTTCTTTCTGCTTCAAATCTGATACAGGAGTTAGCTGCCAGCACTATGAAATATCTTGGGGTTTAAGAACTCCGTTTCATATTTACATTGTACAGTATTACGAAATGTTAACTTTCCTGTTGGAAATTACTTACTCTTTCAAAAATGAAATACAACTAAAAATCATTTCACACCACCATAGATTCTGAAGGTTAAAATTAATTCTGGAATTGCAGTACAAGATGGAAACAGGCATGGAAAGCTATTAATTTTTGGTGATATAGTTTTACTGCTCAGGAAAACTGAAATAAATCACATTGGAAGTTCTAGAGGAGAGCTGCAGGATTTTTTTTCTGGGGACTTTTTGACTCTTAAAAAATTAGTCTGATTATATTTTCTTTATCAGATTTCCTATAATTAGATGCTATAGGAGAAAGATCATTAAATAGTAAATTATTTTTTCATCAGCCATATGGTCATCTCAGAGACTTAGGAATCTAGTTTAGGCCCCATCTGTGCCAGTAAGGGTTTATCGGCAATGTCAAGAAGTCCATGCTGTACACAAGTGGACATGTAGCAGAGGAAACCTAAATCTGAGGTGACACGGTGCCACAGACAGTTTGTGTATAGATCTGATCTCAAATGCTCAAATTCTGCCCTGAGTCATACACGTAAAGTCTGACATATTATGGAAAAAAAGGAAATTCATAACTTCGTTGGTGTAAGGTAAGGAAGGTACTTTTAATTAATATAAAAATTCACACCAATGTAAAATGGTCATCAGAAAAAAATGCCTTTTGGATAGCTATGGTTCCATGTCTTGGTATAAAGAAGTTAAATGTATGGTACTATTTGCTGAAAAGGAAAATTGAGTCTCTAACAGTCTTTGAGTTGGCAAAATTGAAACCAGAAACGTCTTGAAGCATCTTGCAATTCTAATCACAAAAACTCTTCTAAAATCAAGGCCCAGCTGTGACAAACTGTATAGCAGGTAAGTTTCTAAATGAAGGCAAAAGGGTGGATGATTACCTGAAATCACTAAACTAGGAATTAACTTTGAAAGGTTTGATTTTTATCTGAACCTGGCATTGAAGGAAGTGGTTAGGAATAATCATTGGAAATAAAGCTCATCAGCACCTTTTTTTCTACCCTATCTGGTTTGCAAATAAGGATACAGATTTTATATAAACCTGTTCCTTTTGGAAAATTCTCCACTTGTTCATGGTCTTGATTACCAAACTAGAAGAGAAACAGTTTTTATGCTGCTTATGGTTGCTCTCACTGATTCTAGACTGTGCTGCAAATGAGAAGTGAAATGCAATCAATCAGATTTTTCCCTATTGGGGTCAATAGGAAGAGAGGCTTTAGGTTCTCTAAAGTAGTTCATAAATAAATGTGCAAAAATATATCTCTCAGAAAAAATAAGGGCAATAAAGGGGATGAGGAAAAACTTGAAATATGTTCGTTTATCTTTCCCACCCACTCCCCCTTCCCAGTGAAACACCGGGAAATATGTCTTCTTTCCTTCTTTCTTTCTTTCTTTCTTTCTTTCTTTCTTTCTTTCTTTCTTTCTTTCTTTCTAAATTTTAGAAAATTGAGAAATAATTGATCAAATTACAGGAAAAGAATTTTGTTTAAAGATCAGCTTCTCTTTTCTAGATAGCATTCTAAAGTGTAAAGAAAAGACCTACTGCACTCATTTAGCAACATTCTGTAATGAAACATGCCAGGCAAGATACTAAGGGCAAGATGTTTTTTAAAAGCAACTGTAATTTCCAAGTGTACATTTGTACATTTTAGAACATTGAATTTGAGAAAGAGACCTTTTTAAATTATTTTTTTAAGAGAGCACAAGTTCCCAATTTCCATGTAAAGTTTTTCAAATGGAGGACCCAATCTGGGTGTACCGAGTCACTATATTCATCTCACTGTTACAGTCACTAGTAGTATAGCAATAGCAATAGCATAGTCACTACTAGAAGTACAGAGGCATTAATGTTCATGTACTAAAGAACAGACTTGAAAGTTTTCCACTTCCCTTACAAAAAGAAATTAAGGGGCAAAGGAAATAAAAGGAAGTGTCATTCTGCCTTTTCAGTCATAAAGGCTCAGTTACAACCTATGATCCTGACTGAAGCAAAGGGAGAAGTGCTCTAGGAGAAGCTGCCTTCTCTAATTCCCTGTTAAAACCTCATACAGCAATGAAGCACAACTAGAATCGTCACTGCCTCTAAAGCACAAAGGCTGTATGTGTCTTGCAAACAGCTTATGAGTAGATAGCTGCAGTGCATATGTTTATATACAACTTTTTTTTTCACTGTTCTATGACCATGTGCAAATGGAAAATATGCTGCAATGCTATACTCACAGGAGAGAACTCCGGAAAGTTCATACCATTGTCCTGGTGAATGGCTTTTACAGTTACATATTGTTAATTCAGTTAGCCAGACACTGTGTTTCAGTAGTAAGCAGTGATAAAGATACACCTCAGGTTGGGAAAAGCAACGTGCAAAACTTGCAACTTTTTCCATTCCTGAAAGAAGGAGCACACCCGAAGAGGGAGAAGTCCTTTGTCTACTTTGGGAATTACAATAAGGACATCATCAGACTTTCTGACATCATAACAACTCTAGAAGGTGTATTTTAACAGTGCAGCTTACAACACTTTGTTGCTTGCCCTTTCCCAAGCATTTTGTGATTGCATCTCCCATGCCTCTCGTGTAAGTTTAACCAAAACTTTAGGAGCCCAACAAACTACTGTGATTCCATGATGATGAAGTATCTTACACACTCTGTTCAGGGATTTCTTGTTACAGAGCAGTACCAACTGTTAATGGTGAAAATAAATGTGTGCAAGAGAACTTGTATGACCTGACACCCTTCTGAATGTTTTGCACCTAGTCTGAGACAGTGGTCTACACTTCCTTACTAGGCAATGGTGGATTTATCTCAGGTGTCTTTGACTCTTCCCTGAAACAAATCACACTCTAACTCCTCATTACAGGAGGAGCTTAATGAACTTTAATTTGACGCAAGACTTTAAAATGTATTAGAAAAGTCCCACTCATGAACAGTACAGTTTTCTTACTCAAATTCTGGATCTTGTTCCAAATTCAGTTTCCCAAAACTGTTACACAGTAGATTTGGTATCCTGAGCATGATGCTCCAGGGCTTCTATGTCAAACACTTTGAGAAGATAGAGGAACAGAAGAACTTCCCTCATTCACAACATACATGCAAATAAAGACAAGTAGAGATGATCTTATCATCTTAACAAGTGAAAACAGACCTCAACTATGTTAGAGCAACTAAAAAAAAAAATCTTTCCTTTTGATACAGAAATATGCTTTAGGCCAGTTTTTGAGGACAAGTTGAAACTTTTGAGACTGTTCTCACTGATGAAAATGTTTTCAAGATCTTTGGCTCCATTGGGCTAAGTGCTGTACAAACTCTGCCTACTCCAGATATCAGAGAAGGGAACACAGAGTCTAACCTGAAACGAGATGTAGTTGTGTTACAACTGTGTTTTGCCAGCTTTCACCAAACAAAATAAAAAACAAAAGGCTTTTCTTGTGTCCTTTTTGGATGCTATAGCTCTTATCTCTCTTGTTTTAGTCCTCTTTAATGTTGAAGAGTATGTGCACTGCATATTTGGCATGTAAGTACACTGTAAATTTACTGTTTACTAATAGAAAGGTTACACAAAGAAAAAAAAAAAGGAAACAGACCATATAATTTACCCACTTTTAATGAGCAGAAAAACTGCACAACGAAAAGCAATCACATACAAATATATCCAGGAGCAATGGAATTCTACTAAATGCTGTATTTCAGTGCACTAGGTAGGAACAAAAAGAGCATTGCAATAAGGGTGGGTTTTTAGTAAAAGGAAGATTACCAAGAACTTTTAAGCCTTTTAACCATAGTCCTGAGACCTGAGAAGCAAATAAACTAGATTAATCTTGATTCCTATTGCTTTAATGTATTGCTTTCTACTAATTGAATTAAAGATTGTAAGTTTACCTTCTCAGCTTTGTTTCTATTTAAAGTGATAGGACCTAAGTCTCCCATAGTTTTAATAAATTCATTACTTCAAAGTCTCAGACACCCAGAAAGTCTTACACAACTCATGAGACATCCAACTCTAAAAAGCTTTGAAAACCTGGGCCTTCATGAGTCAGATATTCCCAAGAAAGGCTGAGAAATTACAAACCTGGAAATTATATGTAAAGGCAGATCTTCAAGCAACGGTCACCCATTTAAGGACTGGAGAGCAGAGTGTTGGTGTTGCATCCTTTATTCACAAAAAATCAAGGAAGAAATACAATTTCATAAACAAAAAAGTTGGTCATCACACCACTTCGGAAGGATTTTATGGAAAGGCAATTCCTCTCTTCTTTGGGACTTCACTCAGGCTTTGATATTTCATTATTAATTCTTCCTGAATACATATGTGAATTTCTACTGGGAAAACAGGCTACCCATCTAAAGCACCTCAGGATGCAGACCAAAGCAATGCATAAAAAGACACAACCGATGGAGCACAGACTCTTTGCACTTCACTGTAGGTTTTATTTCTTCACTGTATGTTTTATTTCTTCACTGATGCTCCACCTAATTCCCCTTTGGATGGGTCACTATAAGGCAGGGGGAAACAGGGGAGAAAAGCAAACTATCTGTCGTGGTTACAGGTCTAGCTGCATCCCACTACCCTTCCTTGTTTCTCTGAATAAACCTTACCTTCTCCAAGGATATAATTCTCTCATCTATCCACTTTGGATGGACCACTGCACACCATGTGCTTGCCTCCCTCCTCTGCCTGTGGTCTGAGCTGGCTGGACACAAACAAGCCAGATTCAGAAGCTGGAGGGCCACTAGCAGAGCACTGAACCACCCTTGGTAAGCCCCACCGAAGACTAGCGGCTACTGGCTTATGTCCACAGAGACAGATACTTCAGTTCCACCTCCCTCTACAACATCCTGTGCATCAGCTGCCCTTGTACAGCCTGTTAAGCTGATATTGGCACCTATGAAATATCTATTCAGAAATCCGTGATCATACATCATACATCAGCAGTATGTACACCAGATAAACCACTTTATTATTTAACAATGCCATGACATATGAAGAATAAAATTAATATAAAAGATTTGAAAATGAGAGCTTACATTCAAGTCTATTTTAATTCAAGCATTTCTGTTCTTACAGTGATCAGCAGAGCAAGCTAGTCCATGTGCCTCGGACCTGATTCCTCCACAAACTTTCCCCATCATAAATTACTGCAGCCTCACTGGTCATCTGATCTCAAAGTCTAAGATCTACTCTCAGAAATAAGTCTCTGCTTAGGCTAGAGCGGAGCTAGCAGTTAGTCAGCTCTTCAGTGTTGATGAAGAGTAACCCAGCTTGAACAACTGTTTCCCTCAAAGCAAAACAGTTGTTCCCTCAGACAATGTCTTTGCTAATGCCAGTGGAGAGAGCCAATGTAAAGATTAAAATGCTTTCCTGAGCTATCAGCGGACAATATGACTGAGAGGAGATATGGTCACCCTACTTTCCCTTCCATTTTGCTTTTCCTGACAAACTTTCTCGTTGAAAGGAAACCAGCATTTGCACACACTGAATCACACAGAGCAGTTACTCTGCTACAGCTCTGTCCCAGCACCACTTGGAGCTAAAGATTAGGACTACCTCATTTCTCAGGAGCTGTTCCTTCCTTCCCCATCCCCTACACCACTAGCATTTAGGTGAGTCAATACCTAAAACATGCCTCTGAAAGTCTGCCTATCACTAATATGATTGAAACTAGCAATAGGAATTGATTGTGGTAAGAGGATTTTCCTGCTGTAGATTATAACTACCATCATATGTAAATTTTATTTATGAGTCTGAGCTCTTAACTGATCAACGATGTTCAAATATTTCAGTGCTCCTGAGGAGCCAGACCCAGTCAACTGGCTTCAGCCACTGTTCAAACTGACAGCAAGGTGTCATAGAACAACATGGGAGTCAGACAGAGCTCACCAAGGTAACGCTGTAAGAACTACAGCTAAACATTGAAGAGCCCATCTCATACTTTAAATTAACACTGAAGTTACATATCAGCCAAATTTTACCAGGTGCTGCTTCATGAAGGAGATTTCACTTTGTCGGGGAGGAAGGGAAAATGACTGCAACTTGCCAAGTCTTCTAATGGTCTAAAAAGCCTAAAGAAAAAGGTAAGATGTATTAAAAAACAGCATAAAAACTATGCTAGTACATTATCGCATATGATCAGCCCACTGTGCATTGCTGATCCAGCCCAATGCTTGTAGCCAACAGCACCGTGTTTTGCCCATTACTGAGGCCCTAGACAGGACGACTCGGTAGGAGTGGGGTTATCACGGAATAATCGCACCCTTGGGTATTGGGTACGCAACCACATCTCAAATCTTGTAACACCCCAGAGGTGTGATTATCTGCTGTCATGCTTTAATTCTTAATTAAAACAAGAGCTGCAGCTCAGATAAGATCTGTGAGAAGATTATGGTCATTCTTGGTTAGACAAGGGGGAACGTGTATCTTTGGAATTAAAATTCAGGTGCTTGAGTGAACTCTGCAATGCTGAGCCGTGCTTGAATCCAGCTCGTCTTAGTTTTCCCTTTGATATGATTTAACCAGGAGGCAGCACACACAAAAAGCCACAGTTCCTGGGAACCAAACACTGAACAACCCAGTAAACTGCACAGAGCTGTTTGAATGATTCAAACATTTTTGTGCTTTGGATCACTTCTCAGCGTTTTGACTTAAATAAAACTGCAAACTTTAAGTGTGCTTCTAATGATGCTAAAAGGCGGATTCTTGCTATTAAGCATTAGTTTAAGTCACAGCAGCCATACAAACGCTGGAGGAATGTCTTGATGAAATCTGTACTAAACTACTCAAATTGCAAATATAAAGATGGATATACGGCCTGAGGAAAAATGAACATAAAGCACTTGTGTGAGTATTTTTGAAACTTAATTTTATTTTTAACAAATATTAACCAAACTTAAGGTCTCTGTAAAGGTTACATTTGCATTTACAAAGAACTTTGAAGCAATTTAACTACAATGAATTTTAACAAGGCAGCTTCCTGTCCTCACTGCTTACCTATTTTTAAATTTTATGAGACTCTTCTGGCAGAGTTTTGGAGCCGTTAAGATGAAAGCCTGGATGCATGCATACTTTAAAAGTGGAGGAGGAGAAAAAAGAAGAAAAAGAAGAAAATAAGATAATCAATTTGGTATCAAATTTATTCCAAAGCCGAAAAGTGCATTTTTTTCTGATTGTGAAAGAAGACATGTGGAGAGGTCAAAGGTCAAGCAAAGAGGAGACAGTATTGTGTAGGAACTGTCACGCATCACCACCTATTTTGACATGCACAGGGCCGTTTGTTGTCTGTCGAACATGCAAATTAAGTGCCTGCTGTCACAGCTAGCCGATATCTGAAAGTGGAAAATGAGACCACCTGTAACCAGTGAATGGAGTGATGGACAAGCATTCAGAGCTCGTCATTTCCAACGCCATTCACACCACCTCCGAATTGCATATGACATGTAAAAATCTTTTCTTAATATTCACAACCGGGAAGTTTGGGGAATTATGGAGGCTTCAACTGCTGCATCTAATGGGTTCTCCAAGCAGACAGCTGTGACTGTGAGTTGGCTTGATAATTAGGTGTCCAGGAAGATTTTATGCTATGAATCAGTTAAAAGGGAGAAAAGAAAAAGAAAATAATGGCAAGCAAAACTCGCTGGAATGGAAATCATATTAACTCTTGCATGTCTGCCTCAGCATTTGGCTTTTACAATTCCTGTGAAGCAAGATTTGCAGAAATCAGACACATAATAATTTGTCTTCTGTCTCTGAGCAGCACTGTCTTCCCACTCAGAAAATTGCACTCCAACCCTGTTTGATGCTTTGTTTTCCTGAAGAGAATTTAGAAGCATTAAATCTAAATATGCCAATCCCTCTTCTATTTGAAAGCAAAGGCAAGGCTTTATTTGAATTTCTATTTAATATGGTGCATAGGATTTTAAGGTACAGATTCGTTGTATAAAGTCATGTCCTGTCATGTGCCTGTACATATGAAAATCAAATAGTTTAGTTAGCTCTTCTGTGATCCTTTGCATGTTATCCCTACTTTTGTATGCATATCTGTTTTTGTGCATGGGAGGCCATAAATACTGCATGCAGTATAATGCCAAGAAAAAATGTGATCTTCCTGATTTCCACTTCTGCTTGATAAATAAAGCTGCTCTGAAACACTTAAGGTAGGAGAGTTTTGATGTGTCCAGCTGCACAATAAACTCATAAAACCTGTTATTTTATTCAAGGCCTAACTAATTAATGCCAGTGTTCATTTCTAAACAAAAATTGAGCTCTTCAGTTTGCAGCTCCTATGCTGTGTTCTGAAAACCATTCTGGCTGGGCTTCCTTTCAAACACAAACAAGACATGCATATGCACAGCAGACAGTCAGCATTGAGGAAGGTTATTCATCTCACTGAGGATGAATCAGAATTCGGCTGGGCGATATCGTCCACCAGTACTTCCCAGCATAACTAGAGAGTTTGGGGGCCCGTCTGAAGTCCCACTACACAACAATTGCAGCCCTACTCCAGACTCCTGAGGACTGAAACCAGACTCTTGGAACCAGAAGCAGGCGAGTTACTAGTATGATAAACAAACTTCTCTGAGTCATGTAATAGAAAGCTTGTATTTAAAATTGGGTTTGGTTTTGTTGCTTTGGTTTGATATTTGTTTGTTTGGGTTTTGGTTTTTTTAAGAAAAAAAGCAAACCACTTTTTAGTTTACATTGTGCCAAACTCTAGATTGTGCTAGCTGTTCCACCACTGCCCACAACTTGCATTCACTGCTGCTGTGATTTAGATCTCCAGGGATTGTCTCTTCCCTCCTGAGGCAAGGGGAGTTTAGAGAAGCTGAAACAGGACTCACTCACCCTTCTGACTGGGGCAGGGATGGGAAATCAGAAAAGGAAGGAATGAAAAGAACTAGTGAATAGATACCCAAGGGAAAATTAGCAAAAGAGGCATTGGACAAAGAAAAATCCTACTTGCCAATGTTCAAAAGCCATCCTTATCCCATCTTCCTCTTTTGAATAACATGACTACTCTGTCTCTTCCTCTGTCTTCTTGTCCCACTTATTTTAGTCCTGTAAGTTTTCTTGGAAGCAACACTTCCTGTTAGTTTCCATATGCGCTAGAGAAGAAAAAAAAACACACACCACCAACAACAACAACAACAACAAAACAATCAAGGAGTCCCGTTTTCCAGTCACAAGCCAGCAAATCCCTTCTGATGGTTTACATCTCTAAGACTGTTGGGAAACAAAGGAGGAGAGCCTGACTCAGATACCTCTCAGCCAGTACTTCACTGCCAGGCACTGATGAGAAGTCTGCAAAGGCATACCTACGCACAACCCTGAAATACCATCACTCTGATCCCTTGTTTCTTCCAAACATGTTAGTTTGCTGCTGGGCAAACAGAAGTGGCAAAGGCAAAATAAAATAAAATAAAATAAAATATAAAATAAAATAAAATAAAATAAAATAAAATAAAATAAAAAGAAAGGAGAAATCAAAACAACAACAACAAAACCTGGCAAGCTTGTTTCTCTGTGCCTGAAATCAAGATCCACACAGGACTTGAAGACAAGGCAGCATGAGGGTGGTGTCTTACTAATAATATTCTGATCTACACACAATAGAACATCTGAAGCACTGACAGTTGAAACCATCCAGTGTGTGCATTTTCACAGAACAAAGCCTTTGGCAGGGAAGTCAGATTAAAGATTTCTTCTTCAAAACACCTTCCAGTTACTATCCATGTGCAACACCCTCACATGCCCCAGCAGTGCCTTTTGCAACTGCCAGACTGCCAGTGTGACCAGGGATGAAAATATCCCTCATCCTTGAGCATATTCCAGCCTTTTATCTTTTTTAGCTCCCCATAAAATGGGAGAAGAATAAGTGTAAGTCTAACTGACTGGCATCTGATATGTCCCTGAGCCAGCTCACTGTATGCAACATCTGTGTTGGCATGAGCAAGGCGGCAGCACACTGCCACACAATAATAAAACATGCATCTGCAAGTAGGACTTAAACTGGCATTGGTGCTGAAGGACAACTCAGCATGGTTCTACAACCAGGGCCACACTGTTCATGGCCCTATTAGGAAGCTGCATGGGAGTCCGAGAAGTTGGACTCCACTTCTCAGTGTGTCCTCAAGTGGTCAGTTCACCTCCAGCAGCATGGATACACCAAGGCCCTGATGTAAGGACTGCTCTTAAGGGATACCACAGGTAGTCATTAATAAAAATTATCTTTAGATGTGTTTTTCTTCATTGTTATTTTACAAATTAAAGCAAGCTTTGTTTTCTACATATGAACTATAAAAATGTGACCCTACAACCTTCAACATCTGGCAGTGTGCTTTTCAATGTGGCTTGCTCCAAGATTCAAATAAGTGCTAATAATTTTTAAACATCAAAAATAGGTCAGCAAGTATCATGAGGTTGTTATCTCCATTACACAAGAAGTCAGAGAGAGATCAAGGTCACGTGCCTTCAGGTCAAACTAAGGAGGGACTTGAACATCACAGTTGTGAGACATCACTGTGAGACTACCAAGTCTCATTAAGGCTGGACGTTTTGGCCAACCAACACATTTCCTAAATTCTAATTTCACTGGAAATGTTTCAAATAGGTCATAAGCTGGCACTACATGCTTTTTCAGAACAGGTCTGAGTAGCATGGATAGGGGGGAAGGTATTTTCAAAGAGAATTCTAAGTGTCTGCTAACACATTGCAATACCAGGAAAGCAAAACAATCGTATTTGAAATGTCTGCCTGCAGTACTTGAGGCCACATGTTGCCACTCTTTCCATGCCGCAAGTAATAACATGCCAAGCAGAACACCTGTTTTCCCCATCAACACAGGAAACAACGGCAGAGTATTTGTGGAAGAAAGATCTCATAAACACAATTATGTAATTCCTCCTACTCACTATGGTACATCACACTCCTTGGAGCAGATCCAGGAAAACAGTCCATGGGGTAAAGTGTTATATCAGCAGCCTTGTCTGACTTAGACATGCCTGGGTCAAATAAGCCACCAAATGTCCACCACTTCTGAAAATTCATCTACTACTCCTACTAACATTCCTTCAATAAGTATTTTGCCACCTAATCTGAGATTTATGTTTCTCCAGATAACTTCTCGTGGAGGTCTTATATGGTTTTCTTAATTTAGATCTTGTGCGTAATGTGAGCATTTATCCTGTCGGCAGAAACACAATCCAAGGACCCAGAAGTTCTCTTTATTTAGAGAGACTTACAATATAGGTAGGGTGGACAAATAAGGTCCTTTCCTTTGTATGGTGTTTTGTAGAAATTTGCTTATTCTGCCAAAAGAAGCTGTCACTGAGAAGCAGTGTGACTGAAAAAGACACAGTAGATGACAAACTGAATTTTATTTTCTTTTACCAATACACAACATCTGTTTACCATTTAAACACAAGTCCATTTAACCCTATCACTAAAAGCTAAGCATGACGTGGAAGTGGTGTAGACGCATTGAATTGTCCCTCTTTACAAGGCAAATTTTCATTCTGATTAAGTAAATAAAATAATACAAAATCTCTAGAGATTTCTAGTAAAATTTCCAGGTTACATTACCTATTTATTATATTATCATTAATTTATATTTAACAACCATCTGTATTATGAAAAATTAACTGTACAGAAAAAATACTTTGCTTGCTTTTGTATACACAATATTTAAAATATTCAGTTAGGCCTAATATTTAAAAGCAGCACTGGAAAATTTTATACCTGTATTAATATGCACATGGTACTTATTTTTCTGTTTATATTTTTCAGTTTCAAAGTTAATATACTGAAGCTTCCTATTGAAAGAATTTCCAACAACAGATCGTGCCAGTAAGAAGGAAAAAGAAATGTACAAACATGCTGGCCCACTCACTTTTTAGATAAGCTTAATTTCCCATTTCATTTTTTAGTTGATGATTTTATAAGTGTTTTTCCACGTGACTTTATCTAGCTATTTTAGAAATACTCTCTTACCACTCTCTACAGATTTCTGAAATATATACAAAAGCAAGTGAGAAGAAAACACAGCATGACTACAAAACGCGTAATCAGAAGAAGTAAACGGCAACAACAAGAAAAGCCAGCACCGTGCATTGTGATGAAGTCCTCAAACTGGAGTTTTATGATGGCAGCTTAAAGTTTCTTACATGCCCTTGTGTTGCAGCACTGAATGAGCCAGGGACAGCTGCACCAATTCTGCACAATTAGTCAAGGTCAGGCAGTGGAAAGGGAGGACACTCACTATTTGTCATCAGAACAATGGCAGGAGGATCAGCCTTTCTCCGCCAGGAATGACTGTTCGCTACACGCATTCAATCAGTGGCGAAATTATGCCTGGCCCTTTTTTTTTGTATAGTAGAGAAGAGAGGGGCAACCTTTCCAGACAATCGAAGTGTAAGAACTAACAAGGCAGAGCAACAGCACAAAAACAAGCTTGTTTTAACTACTGAAAGCATATGTTCTTGACACAAATTAATGTTTTGACACTTGTGGAGACGAAGGTAGTAATTTCTGCAAGCTTCGAGCGAAAACACTAAACCCACTTAAAACTTTTCCTTTATTACTGATTATTGAGGTTGCAGATTTAAAAAAAGAAAAAAATCCTGACAAGTTATTGTCAATTATTTTGCTTACTCTGAGGGGTTTTGGTGTTGGGGGGGGACTGTTTTGTTTTTGTTTGTTTTAACAGTTATTTTTTCAGAAACCTGGGAATATGTTCAGAAAGAAAGAAGTTAAATATTGGACAAAGGCACTCCTCTCAACATAGGTAGGCAATCTGAGATTAAAAACAAGACAAACAATCCAAAGCATCTGTCATTAGCAGGAGAGGGGGGCAGGAAATCTAAACAAAACATTTTTAACAATGAGATTTTATTTCGGTGTTTAAGTATGTGCACTTGGACCTGTATTTTGAGTTTCTTTATGACACAGCACAAATACAGAAAAGGTAAAAGAGTAGTCATAATTAAGGGATACGCAGTAGCAGTTTTGATATCGAACTCTCACAGTACTGCACTGGAATAAATGGATCTAATTGTGTGAATTCTGTCACTTGTATGAGCATGTGTGGGGATGCAGAACCTGCTTAAACTATTATGAGGAGGCTATACTGAGACCACCTTTTAAAAAGTGAAATATAAATTGTAGATATATTAAAAATGAATCATATCCACTGCAAACAGTATTTAAGCAAGTTTATAGCAGTTGTGAATGCTAACTGACTTTTCAGTATTTTATCATATTTGCGTTCATCAAAGGGAAACAATTTTTAGATACTTAAGGAGGGAATTTTACAATTAAGGAATTTGAAAGCATTACTCTAAGTACATGTAATTAAAAACATCAAAGGAGAAATATTCCTTTTTCTGGACACCACCTGAAAACTGGATCACATTAGCTTTAGAAGAAAGGAATTTCTCCTTCAGGTAGTTTTTGCAGCTACTAAGGTTGCACAAGCCACACCTGCAGTTGCACACTGCCATAAAAGAGGGAAGGATGGAAATCCATACCCACTGCACCAACTTCATCCTCCTTTAGCAAGAGGAGTAAATCCAGCCCAAACCATTACCTACCATTTTCTCTGTTGCTCTCCTGCAGACACACCAGAACGCTTAAAAACTTTTTTTTTTTTAATGCTCACCATCTGTTTGGTGGGATTTTTTTCCTCCAAATATCTTTCCCCCTGTGACCTGAAGCTGCATTAGCCCTGAAATTAAGGAGCCATCTGCCCCAGCAAAGAAACAGATTCTGGAAAGACTCAATAAGGGAAGGAAATAGGAGAGATTTTTCCTTGCTTTAACTTCACACTCAAAATATCCTGCCTTCATGATAAACCTCTACTGAACTATATCTGAAAAACAGGGGTTTATTATATTAACTTTGGAACACCCCTTTTCTCCTGGAGCAGTTTAGGGAAATCCTTTAAGCTAAAACAAATTTTTTTCTTCATATATCTAATGAAGACTGAAATTTCACTCTATGAACTGTGCCTGTTAATAGAGACAAGAAACTATTGCACTGCCTTCTAATTCTAAATCCATAAGAGTACTTTGCTATTCCATTGTTTACAAAGCAAGGCAACCTCAACTGGTTTCTTTATAATATTTCCAATGTCAACTGAATAAATTAGAACAGGAAAATATCAGAGTGCAATGTAGATTTTCAAGCCATTTGGCTTAATGAAGCAGGATAAACCCAGGCAAAATTACCTCTTTTCCAGTTTAGTGGCTTTGCAGGAAGTTAGCACCTTGTTCTTCTTATTTAGCAGTCCTTTCCCATGTGTTTTTCTGGTAAGAAGCCCTGTAAAGTAAATGAAATTTACAAATGGATATAACCACTGAGGTCACTTTCAAGCTACTTGCCATACACCTTCTATATTGATAGGTACAGTTACTGCTCCCTGTGACGAGAATTTAAACTTAAATTTTGTTCATTCTAATCTTCCTCTCTCCCAACCCAAAGCAGAATCTTTCCATCATTCTCCTCTCACTCGCTCTTATCTATTTGCTAGAAGGTGAAGTCAGGCCTCGTGTTTGAAAACTGTGCTGATCAACAGAAAAGAGTCAATCTCATCTAACACTGAACAAGGAAATTCATTATAAAAAGGAAGACAGAATTTTTTAAGCTATTCCACTCTTTTCACTAAATCTATCATAAATCAAACAGACCAAAAACCCCATTTGGGAATTACTGGATCTGAGAAAGAACTTATTCAAATGAATTCATCTAGCTAAAGGCAACTGTTATTTAACTGCATATTTTGAATTTTTCAGTATGAAAAACTAGATATTTCTATTCCATACTGACTTTTCACATATTTAGAAGGCTGAATTTTGAAACCTCAGTGCACATTAGGAAATATTATTTTGTGGCATTATTGAGAGGCTTTTCCCCCAAATGTGTCTATTGCCATATCTTGTATAAGTACCTGACTGGTTTGCAAATTTTTGCACATAGCCCAAAATGGAGGAGTATTGCTTGAAACTTCTATCAAATATAAACTATGCAAGTGATAGTATTTTACATAAAAGTTCTACCCACAGAGAATAACTGAACAATATATCCTATATTTGTGTTGAATCTCTAGTAACTTACAACATATTTTTAAAACATTCATTTAGAGTCATTATGTCACCTTTTCTCCAAAGGTCATTAAAATCTATCTAGAAATGTTTCAAATTGGGACAAGATCTTTTAATATTATTCTTCCTGAACATCATCGTCTGCAGAATGTTCTAAATATATTTATTCAAAAATACATGTTCCTGCAATGAGTAGATAATTTTTTGACATAGTTGTGAAACGTGTCGAAAATGCTTTCATTCACTAGTATAGTTTTATGATAGATACGTATTCTGCTTAAAAGTAGGTCTGATGGATGTACAGTTTACCCAGAGAGTAAATAAGAATATACAGCAGATTCAGGTAGTTTATAAAACAGAAGTCACTGATAGGGAATAAAATGCTATTAACAGCATTCAACATAGTATTCAAACTGTCATTTCGATAGTACATTTATGTATTTGACAGGGAGTGTATTCTCTTAGAGAGGTTAAAAGAATCACAATTTATGTATAACCAAAGTTGAACTGATCTACACAGGTTGCCAAGAGAAGGACAGATGGATAGGTAAATTAGAAAACACTAAAATAACTTTCTCACTGATATAGAAAGCAGGGAAAAGAGGAAGAAGTAGGACTCCGAGAATCATTAATTCCCTTCTGATATTGTCCACATTGTACTAACTTAGATCCCTATCAACCCTGAGAGCCTGAAACACAGGAAAGTCATCTATGAAGACGTGCATATAGAATAAATGACAAACGGGTGCACAATTATACTCCAAACACACTGTTAACTCTTAATGTACATTTCTATTAGTCATAAATAGAACTGATTGTTGAATTCACTCATTCTAAATGCCATGCTGTATGGAAAACCTCTGAAATGAAGTTTTTTGAAAGAGGGAAAATTGATCCAATACAAAGGCATTATGGACAAACCAAATAAACCACCTTCATTTAAACCTAATAAATCTATTTTTAGTTTAGCAATATTCATTACTAAGAGAAAGTATTTGTGCAGGCAATGTGCAGTTCACACAAAATTTACATCGTAAAACAAATCAACACTGGAAGAATTAGTGTTCTTTAAAGAGTAAACCCACAGTTGAACTACAATTGAAATGAAAGCCTTTTTCTGGCTTTATAAAATTAAAGAAATCACGATGACAAGTGTTTGCCTGTAGAATCCAGAAATTAAAATCTAAACATTCTCTGAAATTTTATATGAATCAAGATTAGAAATTCTACTGTGAACCATCCCAAATAAAGGTAGACAGAATTATACTGTAAAGCAGAAAATAAACTCTCACTTTCATAATACAATTCATAAACATGTGTTACTGGATGTTAGCTGGAATATCTGCTACTATAAATCCTATATTTTGCAGAAAAACAGTTTGAGTAATTTCACTCTTATCTGTTAGTTGCCTGGAATACTTGCTGGAGAAGAAGAACGTAAACGTGGAAGCACTCAGTAAAGCATCTAATTTAAAATTCAATAGTTAAAAAAAATAAATTTGAATCTACATTTACTGATATTACCTCCAACATCTGCTAAAACCGATGACTAAGGTAAAACCTCAAGTTCTGGATATTTGATAAAGGGCCTTGACTTTCAGAGGACAAGTGCTCACCACTTTCTGAATCATTAAGTAGAAAATTAAGGGCTGTGTTCCTCCATCCTGGCAGAAGCATTCCATATGATTTAGGTGATGAGTCACTGAGCTGGAATTTCGATGATCAAATATTCACAATGAGATCCTTGAGAATGAGCTACAGACCAAGACCAAGAATTATTCACTGAAGTTATCGGGTGAATAGTTTTGAATAATGAGCACATATGAGAGTCTTTGCTTATACATTCTCTGAAGGAACAAATGTCAACTGTGGAATAAATTATCAATTTCAAATTATGCATTTGGCTCCAAAACATATTTACTACATAATAGTGAACTGTAAGCCTGACTGTAAACTGACTGCCCTTTGTATTTTCTAGGTGTAAAGTTTTCACAATCACCATGAACTGCAAGAGTAATGTCTGAACTGAAGTGACGGTGTGAGTTTGTTGGGGAACACAAAATATATTGCTTCTTTGATCAAAGGTCAAACCTAGAATAGAAATGTAAATACACACTGGCTGGGCATAGGTGAGAAGTCTTTCATAAATCCAGCAGAAGTGAAAGGTGTCACCAGTTTCTTTTATGAGCTTGTTTGATGACAGTGGCCTGAGGTACTAATTAAAGGGAGTTACTTTATGACATTATTAGTGCAAAGTGTGTTCAGAGGTGAGCCTATTTGTCATGCCTGATTAGCACCAAGTATGGGAAAAAATTTAAATGGTAACAAACCTGGTAAAATCTGTTTTTAAAAATATCCAGTAAAATTGATTTGACTTTCACTTCCTCAGCCACAAATTCTAGTTTGTTCCAGCTTTGTTTAGTTTTGTTTTGATTTTTTAATTAATGATTCAGAATAGAATTTCTTATTAACACACTGGTATCATGACAGCTATTAATAGTATAATGCTGATTATTTTCCTGAGGATTTGGGTGGGAGGTTTTGATTTACTGGACTCTCTAATCACGCTGTTATTCTGCCCTTTGCTTTTCTCATTCTAAGCCACTTGACTGAATCCCCCATCAGATCTTGACTGAAAAAAATAAAAAAGAGCATTTAAACTAAAATCTTCAACCATTATACTGGGAGACAACTAGGCTTCCTAAGCATATTTTCAACAAAGTCTCAAAATTCCCTAGAAAAACTCCAAGACTCTTGCAAATTCTTCTAGAGAGAAGGTCTAGAACAATGTTTTTTATTCCAAAGTCAGGAAACTAGATGAAACTTTGACAATGGCTGTCCTGTAAGGGTAACCTTTTCCTAGAATGTAACAGTCAGTGAAGCTTTCACATTTTCCCACCTTCTTAACTAAAGAAAAGATGTTCTGTTGGCAGCTCCCCAGAAGTCCTGATTTCAATATCTAGATTGACTCAAAGTCAGTGATTTCAATAGTCTTCCATTTTATTAACAATCCATAAAGGTTTCCTCTTTCTTAGTGTGGAATCGAAGCAAAAAGTTACAACAAAATTCAATATTTCAGAAAGCTCCAGGGGGTGGGATGGATCTGTTGATTTAAATACTAACCCTCAAATTATTTTTGTTAAGCACAAGGTAAGAAAAGTTTTGTTGAAACATCACCATTTACCTAAAGATCTCTTACAATGATATCTAGAATGTAAACTATGAAACTAACCCTTCTCACTCTCTGTCCTAAGCAGGTCTCAACAGAAGCCAAAAAAACCAGCATCAAACCTGCGTATCTACCTTCCTCCCTCCACAATATTAAAATCCAACTTCTTATTTCATTACGAATCCTAAATACGAGCCTACATCACAGAATTCTGTAAGGTGAATGGCATTTCTTAGACAATAACATTTAACCTGAAAAAATGTATTTGAACCTTGTCCAACGTTAAAATAGTGGTTGCATCTAATTAATTTTAAGTAATCAGAAGAATGTAGATACAGTATATGTATATTATGTGCCAAGAATCTAGTCTCAATGGGTATGCAATGGATAGTCTCCCAGAGACGCGCAGATGAAGTATGCAGTGCATGTACTGGGCCTTCAGCCTGCTGGTTGAGACCCCTGTTATAGAGGAAACTCAACACACTGAGATATGATCAACAACATTATGTAACTGCCCCTTGCATAGCATCACAAAGTTTGTTCACCATTTTCAAACCCTTCTAAAAATGCAAGAGTTGTTACCACTTTCATTAAAGCTACTGTAAAAACAGAGTTCTACCACTTAACTGCATATGCAGCTCTTGACTTTTCACAGATTCTGTGGGAAAAAATTATGACGTGATCCAAATCAGATTCTCAGCCTACTTTTGTTTTGTTTTGTTTTCCATAAAACATTATGGAAGTTAAATGTACCTATAAATATGTATTTAGTTTGTCTGCCCAGAACTTGATGTGTTTTAATAAGTTGGGATTCCAGTGTAAGACAAAACAATTTCTTTCAAATCCACTATAAAAAAAATAAAAAATTAGAAGGTAAATAAACAAAAACCCAGTCATCAAAAAGAAATGTTTCTTATTTGACAGAAAATAAATAAGCAATGGGTTTTTTAGATTTAACAAGTCTAATGACATTTCTTAACTGTATACCTATACATCTTCATGAGAAGTTTTCCCAGGTTTCTAATGGTCATTAGATGAGTAAACCTGCAACAATATTTTACTCTCTTTTCTTACCTTCTTCTTGTCATGAACAAGCCGATCATGTCCTTCAAACAGTAGCCTCACCCTCGATCCCTCATTTCTGAGCTTTGTCCCTTGTTTATATCTCCTCTTTATACTATTTATCATTTGTTCAGTACTATCCATGTGTCTTTCAGATTTCCAACATAGAAGTTAACAACAACCTCCTTTAATATTAAAAACATGAAAGTCAAAAGAAGTGCTGAGAAAAAATAGTTTTCAGCTTCACCACATTAATTACAAATGACTTTTGGCTCCAATGTGGGTATGAGTCTTGTACCACTTATTAGAATGGGAAAATAAGATACTGAGAACATCTTAGGGGCCAAGTAAAGACAACATATAGACAAGAAAAGATTAGTGAGGAATGGTGGGAAGCCTATGGAATACCAAGCAACTGTTGTGGAACTTCACCACTTAATTAGATCAGGGCATGAATGAAAGATTATGAAAAAGAGGTAATTTAAGCATCTTGTACAAAGCTTTCCCTTCTAATACAAAAGCCAACCAAAAAGGCAATAAAGTAGCAGGTGGGAATCACACCTAAGCACTCTTATTATGAATTAACACCAATGGTAAAAATTTCATTATTCCCTAAAAAGATTGGGTGAAGTTGAGTCACAACAGCCAAAAGGTTTACAGACCCAGAGCAGAAGAGGTGACAGCAACAGCAAATTAATTTCTCACTTTCCCTCAAAAGGAAAGTATATTTCTCCTCCTTCATTGTCTGTGTTGAGATCAGGACAGGTTAGAAGCATTGAAGACCATCTACTGACCAAGGCAGGGTATTGAGTAGAGAGAAATTCACTGCAGTGAATGCTGAGCATCATTCCCCAGATCACTGTGATATTTCTTGATTAAACAGCATGCATAAAGGTGTGCTGAGGAGGAATCATCACCATTACAGAGTAATACTGGGATTATTTGGAGGCATCTTTGGAAATACCACTTCCCTAATATCACTGAGACATTTGGAACTGCTGATGTCCAATCACTCTTTTTAGTTGCTCAACACGTGCAAGCAGACACCAGAGAAACCAATACTACAGTGATGTTCCCACTGTGTTGTGGACTGGATATCCAGAGAAGATGATTTCAGAATACTGAGTGCATCACTTTCACATTTTCCAGCACACAAAGAAACTTGATTTCAAGGTCAATAATATTTTCTCTGTCTCAAGACCTACGCACATTGCACTCACATGCAAACACAGAACAAGGACTAGCACAGGCTGCATACTTTAAGAAAAAAAAGTTCTGCTGAAACGTTATGTAGAAGACATACTGAAGCAGTAGGAATTATTATTCCCCTCCTTACACACTCTGTTTAAACACATCAAGGGATAATCAAATATACCAACGTTATTTGACTATATAACATTTCACTGCCCTAGGAAGTCCATCTACTCAGAAGTAATTCCCAGACAGCTAACTCTCCATCCATGATCCTTTCATTTGTACTTCAGCATTTCAAAGAGCCAAAACTGCTCTGATGATTTATCTTAACATGCTAAATTCAGGCAACTGGGAAACAGCCTAAGATAAAAGTCCATGCTCCTATCTTCAAATTTTTAAAAAGTTACCACCCAAAACTTACCCCAGAAATGCCTGCTGGCATTACAACACAGAAAAGAACACAGTTAATTCTGGGCTTTCTGCTGTTACATTCATCTTTTCAGGTGTTTTCAGTTCTACAAGACCTACCTCTATCTTACCACTTGCAAAAATATCCCAAAATTCTGTTAATTAATGCCTGTTAATATCCCCTGTGAAATCTTCTAGCACTTTTTTGTTATTGTGTTGTGTTTTTTTTTTCACTAGACATCCTGTTTACCAAGCTTACATTTACCAGTCTCAAAGACTGAGAGTGTAACATCATGGAGAAATCCAGAAGTATAAAACATAAAGGAAATATAAAATATTTTGTTGTACTTTCACTAGTTTTTGTTGGTTTATTGTTGTTGTTGTCATTTGTTGGTTGCTTTTTTAATCTAATAGGAAGGCTTCTGAATCTATTCTGATCTTACAGAGTTTTCCAATACATATCAGCTTGAATAGGAAGCCCTTAACATCCTTTCTGCAATGGTAATAGTCAAGGTGAAAGAAGTCTTGTTTACTTTCTTGTGCAGCAGTTGACACTAGTCAATCTATTTATAATTTCTCTTGAACTGTAATTCAAATTTAATTGCTCCCATTGTATTGCAAATTCTGTTTGGTATACTAAATAGTACGGGACTATAACTTTCAGATAAAGTGATGTATTTAGGAAAAGTATCCTTATTGCTAAGAGCATGTTATATGGTCTTAAACCTGGTTAAATAAGTTAAAAGTCATTTTCAGATCTTGAAAAATATAATTGGCAATCTTATGTCACATAGTATGGTGAAAGCCCAGAATCATTAGGAGAAACAAAGAATTATCTTACAATAAAACATTATAGTGCTTTCTGTCCTTTACAACATAGGTTTCTAGAGGAAAACACAGAAATACTCCATTACTGCATATACCACTGTGCTGTTTAAAATCTGGAATATTGAATAATGTTTTAACAAACAAAATACTTAAGTATTTTCAGATATATTCAGAAAATAACTGATTGTTTGATCAAAAACATTTTTTACACTGCCACAAAATGGAAGTTATCTGTATGTATGTAAATAAAAAGAGTAGTGAATGCAGCACAATGGAAGAGCCATTTAACCTGTGAATTGCAAGGTTATTTTTGTAGCTGTGTCCTGTCTAACCAGTGCAGTAAATGATTTATGGTCTCCAGCAGAGCTTCATCATCATTGTTCTCACCTTTATTTCCATCATAGCTAATTAAATGGAAGGTCATTGTCACCTTATGTTTTAAACCTTCTTAACATAATATATCACCCTTGGTATGCTTTCATAAGAGGACTTGTGTAGGAATGCTATTATAGGAAAAAAAACTTTACAGCATAATCCATCCTGTTAACAATTACACCTTAGATTTACACATAATGAAAGTTAATAAGCAGACAGAATGAAGGCTACATCTTGATACCCATTCAAATCTTGATTAATTGGCTGTGTGATCTAATGGAATAAACAGGATTATGCTTTTCTTGACTTCAGGCACATACATGAAGAGTGAGTTTCTAAAGGGAAGATCTTCCATTGAAATAATTTTAGCATACAAAATACTGTGCCAATGGGAAAGAAAGAAAAAATAAAAGCAGAGTACATATTTTAAATATTACCAAAGAAACCCCTTTTGATGTTAGATGTACAAAATAAACCACCTTTAAGTTGAAGATTGCCTCAGACAGATTACAAAATATTCAGACAATGAAGACAATGGTTCTTAATGGAGATTCCGTAGGTGTTAGCATTTTTAAACCCCCTGAGGGAAAAATTCTAACTGACTTATAATTATCTACTAAAGAGAACCAACTCTAAAACACACACAGATCTAGGAGAAAAATAATTTAAATGTATATTTAAATATTTACTCCAGAAGATCTCCAACAATCTTCTATACTTAATCTATATTAAACATTTTTAATCTATTATGTTGTTTATAAAATCAGCCAAAACATGGGCTAAACATACATGAAAAATGGAATTCCACAGCACTACTACACTAATTAGCCACAGACAGTTGTAGAAAACCTGAGTGTTCAGCACTTTATGGCTTCCCAAGCTTACATCCATGCTAGAAGACAAAGCGGATTTTTGATTATAGTATTAGTAGACTGTAGTATAAGCCTTAGAAGAGACAATGTACAAAGGTATGGTCTTTGTCATTTGCACGTATAGTGCCACTTGTCCTCTTGTTGTAAGTACAGCAGCCTTCAACTTGCCTTAATGGATACAACTTGCCAAGCTGGAAGAAAGTTTATACCTCACCCAACTGGTCTGTTCAGGTAAATTATGGACCACAGGACCAAATTGTCTACTGATAGCTAAAAAATAGGATCCAGGGATGAAAGTCCTGTCCAGCAGCTCAGCTAAAATCACTGTTTTTCTCTTCCTTGCTATACACATCAAAACTTCTTGATCAGTGGAGAAAACAATTCATCTATATGGGACCAAAAATATTCACGACCTCCTCTTCCTGGTTGCAGTGCTTCCAGTGCTGCTTCCAGTTACAGAGTATGAATCTCTGACATGTTAGTACTGTTTTAGATGATAGCTCTAAGATTGGTCTTGTGCCTCAATGGTCTGAGAAGTCAGGAAGCAATTTCATAGTTGCCCTGAAAGATAAATTTTTATCAAACCATACAAATGACTTAGCTGGAGACATCAGGAAAAGAATGACTAAAGAACTGCCACTTGGACAACTTGTTCTTGACACCAGCAACACTTTTGAAAGTATACTTGTCAAGAACACAGAAATATCACATTAATAGTCTGTGAAGTACATTATCTCCTTATTTGCCTTGACTTGTCTTCTTGCAGTATTAGTGAAAGCCCTAGAGGCCTGAGATCCAGACCCATGAGAACTTCCATAGAAAAGTCACAGATCAGGTAATGACAGCGCGAAAAAAGGTTGCCATACACTCAGCACCATGCTGAAAAAATGTGGTATCTCAAGACAAACATATAAGCGTACTCATGCAACAACAAAACTCATTCATGCACATGCACTATGTTGCTATGTAATTTTGTGGAATGGTAGATTAAGTAACTCTGAAGACTGTGTTCATTCACCATGGAAGTAGCCTTCATTCTTTAGGCACTGATCTAAAATGTTTCTAAAACACCAACCATTAGTTTTGACTAATAGCATAAATATTATACTGCAACAGTGTTGATCTTTTCAACACATCTGTGCTTATACGTAGCCAGCAATTCGGGAACTCCAGACTCAGTATTCTGCTACAGAGCTGCCAAAAAGCAAAGCAGGGAAGTGGGCAAGAATGAATCTGGGTCTTATGCTTCCTAATAATCTAGCTGTTTGGCTTATTCTGCTGTGAAGTTCTTGATCGTATTCATTAGAGCAGTTCATTTTGCTTCAGGACAAAATTAATTCACAGAGCAAAGCCTAAAACTAATGTCATTACTCTAAACATACAACTGGAGAGATGTAGCAAAGGAGACATCTCTTCATGTACATTCATAAAAGGAAGAACCACAGCCACAAAGTGTAATCTACACCAATTTGAGCAGTTGGAAACCTAAAAGAACCACCAGAAGTTTTAGTTCATGTTGCAGACCTCCCAATTTTGTTCAGTTCTCCTATGTTATTGTAAAAAATGAGATGCTTCGCTAAAGAATGTCTTTTGCATAATTGGTATATTGCTTTAGCTCCTCCTGAGATGTGGGGATCTCTCACCTGATAATGCTACTACCAGTCTCAAACACCCATATATCACAAGTCAAACAAAAGAAAAAATCATGACCTCGATGTAAAAATCCCATTGAAAAAATATTGTCTTTCTATTACACATCTAGCAAGTCTTCTGACCTCCCATTAGGGAAGGTGTGTGCAAGCTACTGTCAGCTCTGCCTGACATACAAACATAAACCTGGCCCTGTTTTAGAAACTCCTGCTGATTAACAGGTAGTGTAGAACTTACAGCTTCTTATTAAATCTCAACTACTAATCAACTAATTATTATCTGCATGAAGCATCTCTGCTCTTCACACACCCATCAAAGATCCATAATTAATACAACCTTCACAGTTCCTACATGGCTTCCACACCTGCCTGAGAGAAACATACTCACTCCTACTGCACTTTCAGGGGTTCTCCATTATCTTCTTCTCCTCCTCAGGCTTGGAATGGCATTAATGGGAATAAGAGAGAGGATGACCTATACCTGTTTAGCACAATGACTTTCACTACCTGTCCCTTCCAGGAAAACTGGAGAGCTAGAGGTGTCAGGCAATCAGATGAATAGTCCTTATGGGCATGGAGGCTGACACTTCTCTGATGGTGCCTGCAGCAGAGGCCAAAATCAAAGTTATGCCACATGTCAACTGTGACAGACTTCCTGCGAGGCAAGAGAGATGTTATGTTAGCAAACACAGAGAGCCTTCCTCAGAAGAATGGGCAGTTCCACACAGCCACGTAAATAATTTTCTTCAGCTCATTTGAACTTCACAGAGGAGGATTTGTTCTGATGTGGCACCTGATGTGTGTCTCTACAAGCAGCTTTGAACAAGTTCACAAGGTTCACTGTCTACATACTTGACAAAATTCTAGCACCTCCACTAATCTGCAGTAACCGATCGACCCTGACACTGATTATCCAGTAACAGCTCCAGCCTATCTTCATGATGACTTTTGTGTGGTTTATCAACACGAGATTAAGAAAACGAAAGAGATGTCTAAAAAGAGAGACCTCGGGATCTTCGTCATAAAGCAAGTGTACTCTACTCAGCTTAGCATCACCTTAGTAGCATCACATTAGCATCACCTCTGTCTTGGCACGTGACAATAAGCTTGTCTGTATTTGGAGGCTCTCCTTGGAAAGGAGCGAGCAATTCAGGGTGTAGCAATGCAGTGGCCTGAGCCTTCAGAGGCAGCTGTGGTACAGACAACAGGAGGTTTTCTTTGGCCATTTTCCAAATATCAGGGTATCATCCAAGCCTCCTTTTTCTCCTCCACAAATTAGACAAGGACTAAATGTTAGGTACCTCAAGGTAGAACTTCTGTTCGGGTGGTCATCATCAGCAAAAACAGGATTAAAAAAAAAAAAAAAAAGCCTGTAAAAGAAGGTAGGTCCTAATGTGCCTTAATTTATAGTGGAGGAAAGCTTGAGCTTTTTGGCCTGAGGGACTTGGAGTCTTTACTTGACACTGGTATTTAAAGTGACAGATGATTACCCAGAGATGGAAATAATATGACATTAAAATATTTCCCAAGACATACAATATTTGATACCCTAGCTCAAGAAACCTAATCCAAAATAATAATAATGATAATAAAATAATAATAATAGTAGTTCAGACTGGCTTGGGAAGCCAAATAAGCAGACTGGTTAAAGAGCACTTATAAAAAAAAAAAAAAACCACAAAAAAAGGTAGTGAAATGACTCTACATCTAAGGCCAAGACCTTGTCTTAATGCCTAACAAAATCATATAAAGGTTGGGTAGAAATCAGTAATGGGATTCACATGGGAACCACCGTGAATGGACTTTACTTACTGACATGCCTTCCTAGCCCTAATATGAAAGATCTCATGATCAATATCATATCAGTAGCTGTATATCAGTCTACAGAGACACAATGTAGTATTATATATACCAATACGTTCTCAATTAATATCCAAAATAGCACACTCAAACTCACTGATGACATTCATAGGTTGTAAACAAAGTTTTGCACCGCTAAAAATTATGTTGGTTTCCTTCTCCTAACTCACCCCATCCAAACCACACCTTTTTCTACTTCATCTCCAGGCTTAGGAAATTCACACTGTTCGAAAGTACAGCCAGAGTTCTTCAACATAGACAAAATATTACCTGTCAAAAAGCCCCTACAATTTCTAAACTTTTATGGTTTGAAATATGTCAACAATGCCACCTACTAACATTTTGAGGCTGTATTTACATGACTCTTTAAATTCCCCTGATTGTTAGGTTTCAGAAATGTAGCTGGTCTCACAGTTGCCTGCCAGTTCAGCATGCCCTCCCCAATGTGAATGATTTGCTGAAGACGAAAAGTTAAAAATTGTGAAACAAGTTCAATTTTCAGTATTAGACAGTGGAGTTAGAAAATAGCTAGCAAGAAAAATATATATATATTTCAAGCACTGTTTACTATTTATATCTTTATAAATCATGTATAACATTCTGCTGTATTCATATTTTTACAGCATAAATTACGTAGGTGACAAGTTGTGACAGTCACACAAAATCTGATTTTATGACATTTTTCCACTTGCTGCCTTTGGTATTATAAAAATCATGTTAACGTCATTCTGCTTCATATTTATAGTTCCTATAGAATGACATGGAGAAATTTCAGAGTATGTTAGTCACATTGATATGCATTTGTTTTCCTACATAAGTAAGGCTGCTTATACATAAAATCAGTAAATTTACTGTAATCCACACCTCAACAAGCCAGCACTGTTTATACTAATTCATATAAAAATCATATACACTAAGAAATGGCTATAAATATTCTCTTTGGGATTTCTGAATTCACCTGCCTCTTTCAAAACTATTCCCGTTTCTCTAGTGACACTGAGGAGAAAACACACTGAAAATATAATGGACTATTTCTCCTCCCCTCAAAGCAATCAGCATTGCAACTTACTTTACTGAGAGTAGGACTGGCAAAACCTTTCTAAATGAATATAATTTACAAATCAAGACTAATCAGTTAACACACAACTCCAAGTGCAAGTCAGATTTTCTTTTTTCTTTTTTTTCATCAGGGAAACACCATTATTTGCCTCACATAGTAGAAAACATACAATATTGCTAATGCTGCCAACACCAACATGTAATAGCAAATACAGACACACAGTAAAGAAACCACTGGGTTTTATTACTTATTATACATTATGGCATGCAACACACCCTGTAGACTACTTCAAAATACGGCAGGAAGTTATAGAGAAAGTGATGATGTAGTTGTCTGGCAAACCTGAACAGCTTTCTTGTTCTCAGCACAGAACTGGAAATTAAACTATTTGAGGGCCTATCAGAGTTAGCAAAATAAGACAGAATTAAAAAAAAAAAAACCAAAAAAAACCAAACAAACCACATTAGATTTGTTTTTCACACTACAGTTGTTTAGCACAGATGGTGATTGACTTTTTCAGTTATGACACAACTGCCCTGGACATTCTAAAAAGGAAACATACCAAGCATGGAAACATATCAAGCACTTTTCTTGTAATTTGTCTTTCTTTTTTTTTTTTTTTTTTTTTAATTATTATTTTTTATTTGACTGATTTGAGGCTTGTTTTGTTCCAGTTAAGTTTTAGGTAGATTTATGAATATTAGGTGATTTTGTATGCTTGCTTTTCCAGTTTTTAATATTACCTTTCCATAATGAATATTACCCTACACAATGCATGATATTCCTTGTCTGGAATGCAATTCCTCTTCCTTTTGCTTTGTGAGAAGAAATAAGGGTTCAAGACTCTGTGCTAGCAGAGTTTTAGGACTAATTATCTAAAACAGGGTAGAACAGAAGACCTCAGGACATAGACCTGCAAAAGATCTATGGCATGAGGAAAAAAAGAAACAAAAATCTCCCCTCTCACTAGCAGGAGTTTGTACATCACTTAAACTCATTTACCTATGTCTTTTCCACTTCTATTTTGTCATGAAGCCATCAGGATGTTTTACAGGACAATGAAATATTTCTTAAATGATTGCACAAAGAATAAGGTTTGAAAATGAAGCAAAGCTATACTAACCCTTGCTGATATTCAGATCACAAGTAACCTGTCTTGTGCAAGTTCAATTAATTGGCAAATGTTGTTCTGGACTCCAGAAGGCAAAACTCATTGCTTAACAAACATTACCAAACTTTTACCAAACAAAACATGTATTTTGTTGTAAAATTTGTGATGTGCTTTTTGCATCTCTCATTTTTTCTATCAAAGATCACTCTAACAGTGTGCTCTAAGGGCACAGGCAAATGTAAAATCTGCTCCAATGATGGGTTAGAAATCCCACTATTCCACTTCACTGTAGGTTTTTCAATATAGCTTTACAAAGAACTCTACAGACTTTTTAACCTTTCGATGGGTTATTTCTACAGTTTCATAATAGGCAATGGTACTTTAGCCCTTCCTGCACATATTTCAGAGAATATGCTGGAACATATCATACATCACACATTATTTGGTCACAGTGTTTATTAGAAGACAAACCCTATTGAGAAAGTAAGTACCTTGGAAGAAATGCATTAAGTAAATGCAAGCGAAACTAGTAATGACTATGCAACATGTTAATCTGAAAGAACTATTATCAATGTCTCATGTTAATTCTGTCTCAAAGGAGCACCTTCTTGTATGACTACCATATGCTTTTATCCTTTAAAGATGTCAACCCTCTCTAGTGCCTAGTAGAAGATTTTCTCCCAGCCATTGTGATCATGTTTCAAACCACTTATACTCTTGGACAGCCAAGGGACTGCATTTGCTCTATCAAAAACCTAATGCTGAATACTCAATACTTCAATGTGTCAAATTCATGTACTAGCATGAATTAAAAAGCACCAGGCAGTGAACTAGCAAAACTTCAAGGAAAATGCACAGTACTATTCTGATCTGTCATGTGTATCTCTGTCAAGCTGCCATCATTCATTGGTCTCATGGAACATTATGTCACAAAATTCAAAACATACTACATTGACTCTATAAATATTTTTAACTTCATGATGTTTAAATAAGACTTAGGTGAAACTTAGAAATTAATATGTCAATTACGTTGGTTTAGAAAACATAATTTTAATTTTTTTTTTCAACTTGAAATTTGTTAGGAATTTATTTTCTAATTCTGGAAGGAAGATAAGGCAAAACAAAACAATAAAACATCCACAATTCTAACTGTCATAGATACTCTGAGACACAAAACCTATCCTAAGTAGTAGGTAAGTATGTGGATACCAGTTACGCCCTCCAAATTCTTGTTGGCTTAGACATATATCTCATGACTACAAGTTACAGTTTTCATACAGAGTGTTTCCTATAGTTTTTCTTCCTCTTTCATTGAGTACGTCATAGTTGCTCAGCCCAGCCTCGGTCCAAGAACAAAAGGGAAAACTCCTACAAAGTTTTCTTCTCCTCTTTACTGCCCAACTGCTTAACTCATGTCCCTGTTCATCTTGGTCAGAGACTCCAATCTTTAAGGCCTGGGCTTTGACTCCAGAAACAGTCTCCCCCCAACTTCACACAGAGGGCATGAAACCCAGGCACTCAGCAAGAGTTTTGTTTGCAAGGCCAGGATTTCACACAGCATGTCCATAGTTGGATGACAGACACAAAAGGACTTGAAAAGTGCTGTGCTCTTAAGATAGATGTCACGGCTGACAGTTATGGTATGGAGCTGTCAACTGGGAGCAACAATACATTCGCTCCTAAATATTCTTCTCTCTCTCTCTCTCCACCCTAGGGCTGGTACCGCCCAACTTTTGAATAACTGCAGGCCAAGATTTGGCACTTAAGGAACAGTTCACGAAAACCCATATCTTGAGATAATTCATTCCTTTCCATAGATCATCTCTTCAAGTTTTGTGAGCTCTAGGCTAAAATTTCAAGTTTGGAGCATGCTTTGTCAAGCTCATGCTGATCAAGGGAGCTGACAACATAATTGCTTTATCAAGATGAGTATCTATTTGATGTTCTTTTAAGATTCTGCCCAGCTGGACTGCTAAGCAGAAATTTATGAGATTTTAGAACAGATGTAACCAGGTTTAGAGCTATGGGGATCCTTTTCTTCTTCCAGATGTACGTGCACTCATGTACAAGGGTTTCTTATTAAGTTTCAGCTCTCTCCTTCTTTTGCTTCCCCCACCACTGTCCCTCTCTCACACCCACAAACATACAAGTTTCTTGAGCTGATAATGGACATTTTAATTAATGCACAAAATGCCTAAAATAATACATTATTTTTGCAGCATCAAGGGAATTAAAAAATGAATAGCACTTTAAAATACTCTCAGCCCTACTATGTATTGTTTCAGACCACAGTTATCCCATAAAGCTGCCAGCAAGTTGCCTAAACTTTATATCTGCCAGTATGCAGAATGCATGGAAGGAAAGCAGAAATATATGTTCCTGAGACTAAATATAGACTACTTAAACAGGTATTAGGTAACCTATTGATTTGAAGAGTAAAGTATATTCCACTGTATGGCAATATAATGAAGTATAGAAGAGCAATTTCTTTAGCAAAAATACTGTGCATCCCAATACTATACTTTTAATAAAGATATCTAAACATTTTTTTCTATGTGATGATTGCAGTCAGCCCAGATTCAGAGCAAGTTAAGTTCACATTGCTATTAATTTTTTATATATGAATTTAAAATACTTTACCAAGAGAATCCCTAGGAGGAACATTTAAAATAATTGCATGCTTACATTAGTTAGTAGCAATTCAGAATGATTGTTCTCTAGCACAAGCTCTGAAAGAACTTTTATGAAGTTAGGATGAAAGCTTAAAACCCATCACATGCACAACATTCAATGAAGTTTAATGCGATTAAAAGAAATTATTTAAAATTATATAAATAATCCACTATAATATATACATGTATCTTCTGTAAGATTCTCTTGTGGAGAAACAGAAGAAAGATGATCATGGCTGGAAGATCTCATGGAGGATAAGTTTGATGATTGAGCTTTGGTTACATCTTATGTTTGAGATATAAAAGATTAGTCCTTTACTAACTAGTTTACCATCCAGCAATCAAGGGATGATAACTACATAAAGAATTCGCTCAATGCACAGTTCAGAGAGATTCTATACAAAACTCCAGCTTATCAAGGTAGATTTCCAGTTAACTAAATACAAATGCATTCTGTGGTAACATTAAATACTAATCATACTGATAATACTAAATACCAAAGAAAAAAACCCACAAAATTTCTTCATTTAAAATTATTTACTTAAAGTATTTTCACTCAAATATTGACACTTGAATTCTTACTTATAGTCCTTTCACATGTTTTTTTCTGAAATAAGAGGTAGCTGAGTCTGGACACTGAAGGGTATTGATTGAAGTATTTTATATATGGTGGGCTAAATTTTAGGCTACTTAGGTGTAGAGTTCTTTCTAAAGCTTTTAGCAGTAGAAATATGTCAGTGAGTTCAAATGTTACTCAGTTTTGAGCAGCTACAAGCTAAGGAAGAGTCATTTGGAAGAAAAGCAGGATTATTGTAGGGCTGTGGTCAAATCCTGTCTAGAGTTTTAATTCAAGTTTAATATTACTCTGCATCTTGAAAGATATTCTCAAGAGATTTTGGCGGCATCCGAAGTGAAACCAGGAAAGGAGTTTTTTCCAATTTAGCAGGTCGTGGTAGGCAAAGAAGTTGGCTAGATTCAGATGAAGCAATTCAAAACAAAAAGTAATCACCAAGCTCTGTCTCCACACAATTTAAAGGAGACTTGTTCACTTTGTTTTATTTCATTTTTGTTGTCAGGTGTTTGGGTTTGGTTTTTGTTTGTTTTCTTTTTTAAGAGCAACAACATCTAATCTACCTTGTTATCTTTTTCTCTTTTCTGCTGTAGTTTTTCCTTACCTCAAATAAACTCCCCCTTCCTTTCTGTCTTACACTTTTCTCATCCAAGATTTTGCCACTGCAGGTGCCTCAGTCTTCCAGACATGCCTCAGTCTTCCACTACTGGCAAATCTTTTTCTGTGACAAAAGATTATTTTACACACAATAAAGCCACATAGGAGAGCCAGAATCCTATATTCCCTGAACTCCCATGAAAAAAAGGAGTAGATTTTCATCCATGTCCTGAAGGTCAAAGACAACTCTCATGCAAAAATTTACAATGTGAATAATTAATATCTTACCAACAAAAGATTTTGCTCTGATTTTGAACAGAAGGTAAATAGAAAGTAAATGAGTAAAAATTTAATAAAAGCCTGGACTTGTATGTGGAAGATTCCCATTCAAACTTCTTTCTTTTTTTAATACTCTATTAAATAAATTGTCAAATCATTATATTAACGGAAATAAAAAAAAAAAACACTAGCTCAAATCTGCCTAATTTTCAAACATGCTATTGCAGTGAATTAAGTACAAATACATGATCTTTTTGCCTGGGCAGGATATGCTCTATTATAAATGCCTCCTGTTCTATCATGGTAGTTTAATTCCAATAAAACACAGAACTGTTGTATGCATCTATATTCAAACACAAGATAAAATGCATATTTGGATATTCAGCTTTGTTCTTTCACTGCTGTGCCAAGCTCTTATTTAATTTTGGTGTTTAAACCTTTATACATGTAAGGAAAATGTTGATTAATTTGCCTGAGAGTTTAACTCTGATTCCAGAATTAGCCTGAATCAAACGTTCTCATTTGACATATCATTTAAATTTCCATCAATATACATTTTAGAAGAAAGGCTAAGTATAAAGATCTTACTCACACATTGTTTTCTCTCCTGCACCAGTATAAATCAAAACAAAAAAGATTATATGGCAATACAAAGAAGGTAGGATTTCTATAAGACCTCATCTTACAGTTATAAATGGAAAAACATATGAACGTGGTCAATGGAGCTGAAGTTTAATATTACTATCCAAATTCCATTTTATCCCACTGTCACCGCCACCAAAGGAGGGGTTTTATGTTGGAGATAATATGATACCGCAGTATAAGCCCTCCTCAGATTTCAAACAGGTCAACTTGTCAAAGCTTTTTAAGGGAGCCAATTACATTAATTTTCCACAGCAGAGAAATACATATTTCATTTCCATCTCCCACTAGAGATGGGGCCCAGGGATTCTGTTTCGAAAGGCTCTTATCACTAAGTAACATTCGTACCCCCAAAGGAACCTTTGGCAGTCACTGGTCCATTGATATAATTGAGCAAGGTATGAGCTGTCTGACACTGCCATGGCATTGCTCAATCGCGCTGTGCACTAAGCACTCGGAACAATGAAGCTTCAGCAGACGGCCGCATTGTCAATAAATTTCAATTACACTAATTGCCAAGAGTTCAATGAGTGCACTTTCAAAGGGGAGGGGGAAGGACGGATGGAAGATTAAAAAAAAACCTGTGCCTACTAGGGCTGAAGAATAGGATGCAATAAACAAACTGCAGCTTCTAATGGGGGCATTAATGTATTTTTTTAACATGGCTTAACAAGATTTTACAAGCTGTACCAGTTTCAGGGATCCTGTTTTACATTTCTTTGTTACTGTCTCCAAACAGCCTACACAGAGACTCAATTATATGGCATTATCTTTCAGGGAAGAATCATTTTCTTAGGTTTTTATGTTGTTCGTGTTCTGTTCAGGATGGATAATGCATTTGAAAGGAGAATGCTGTAAAGTCAATTCCATGAGCAAAAGAGGCTGCTCACTGAACAGGCATATAGTGACTAAATGCATCACCTTATTGGAGTGACACAGTCACATACTCCAAATTAATTAGAGCCATGCAGGAAATTTACATATGCACATGTGTGTTCACTCCAGTCACTCTTAATATCAGGCACACAGCAATGTGCACAGCACAGATATAAGTAGTTGATATACTTACCTCTTACTTACAGATTATTTACTGCAATCTCTGAACTCGCATAAAAACATCGGTGACCATTCTGAGGTAAATCTGGGAAAATTGTTTGTCTTATATGGGCCAAGACCCCAAACAAAGTATTTCCTGTTACTTTTAGTTCTGGTTTAGTTTTTAATTTACTATAAATGAAAGTATGGCAACATCAAGCAAAGGATTTGAAAGTGGGCCTCCCCCAGTGCAGTCTACCAGCTCTACTGCTATTAAAAATAATCTCAGCTTTAGAAAGCCATACATAAAACTTTGGAAGGTTTACTGTAGCCCAAAATAGAAATCTCAAAGAACTCTGCAGAACAGAATGACAGCTTCAAAATCAGTCCAGGAAACAAAACACACTTTTAGTTTAATACTTTTCAAGATTTGTTTTTTTAATAGGAATCTAGAGAGCATAATAAAGTCACTTTGATTTGATAAATTAGGTCATCAGCGCAGCACTGAGAGTGGTGACAATAATGAGCAAAGCTGTAAAGGTCTCCACAAGACACCAGAAGAACTTACAGTACACTAGCTCAAGGCACAAAAGCTAGAAACAGTCACTTATTTACACAGGAGATTTTTAACAGTTTATTTGAGAAACATGAGCAGATGACCTCAGCTTTCTGGGTAAAAAGAACAAATACTTTCTAGCAAAAGAGAGGAGGAAATGGTGGAACAAGTGAAAGACTCAATTTCCTGCTCTGCTTGATTATGAGATGATGGACATCTGAAGATTAACCGCTTTCTTACACCTCAGAGACACCAGATCAAGATTTGCCTCTGGTCATATAGGAAAACTAAGGCAGGGCTGAGAGCAGGACTTAAACCTCCCGGAAGCAATATTACCTAACCACAGCATGTACAGATTTCTGCAGCTGGCATACCACATGGCATGAAACACCACAGCATCACAGCACAGGAAGGAGGCTCATCAGTCATCACAGTCAATAATACTATGTGTGCAGAGTAGAGGTGAATGAGGGATGGCTAAGGAAGAAGACCATAGGTGATGAATTTCTCCAAGAGCATGAGGTTGTGGAGAATCTCCTGGACAACTCTGGAATGGAAGAAATAATCAGTATTTCCACCTTGAAAGGCAAAGCAAGCCTTACACAGCACAAGTATAAATGACATTTAAGAGTTATTTCGAGCAATTCTGTTGAATTTAAGAGCTATTTCCAGATTCTGAAACACCCAAAGAATAACCCCAAATAACACAGTATGTCTAATAAAAAGCTTTGCTGGTTTTTGGTATTGTATTTGTTTTGGTTTGGGTTTTTTTTTAAAAAAAAAAAAAATACTGCAAAAAATAAAAGCCCATGTTGATGCGTCACACTTTTCCCTAACACAAACCAAATTTATGAGTAGTCACTATCAGATTCCTCTTTGCCGTCCATCTTCCCCCGTCAAATTTCCAACAGCCAATTTGGAAGTGAATTCAATGTGAAAAATGGGAAAATTCTAAGGAGCCTCCTGAAAAATCAGTGCTTGTAAAAAGGAATAAGGACCAGGTGCTTTTCTACCCAAAAAAGGTACGAAGTACTGTGTGCTAACCAACCTGCACACCTGTGGATCAGCCTTGTCGCAATTTGCTTTGCTACCTATTTAGGGCAGAGTACTGCGGCCAAAGGATGAAGTTTGTTTCTCAGATAGCTCACAAAACAGCTTGTTTAGAGTAAGAATTCTCTGTCAGGCATTCTTGTTAACTCCATGATTTCCTTAGCAATTTCAAAATTCTAAACCAAAGTAACACTTTTGACAGTTTTGAAGTGAAACATACCTGATTGTTCAGTTTCGGCTACATTAGATGTTATAGTCACAGATTATTTGTATTTACTGATGACAAAATATTACTTTTAACAAAACAAAAAAACACATTTAAGCTTTAACAAAAAATTACTGACAGGTGATAAAAAGGTTTTCCAATTTGTGGGTTTTTTTTTTTTCACAAAAATTTTAGAAGGCAAAATTAACAAATCAGTCCATGTATGTCATGATTTACCATGCAGCTGTCCCAAAAAACACCACAAAATCTATTCATCCATCTGTGCATTTATATTCTACTAATCAAAGCAAAGGCATTATCCAGCTATTTAAGATCAGGGGTAATCATGATCCTGTATTTCAACTTCCTGCATAAGTCAGGCTGTACAATGTCATAGAATAATTTCTGCATCAACTTTAGTAACTTGTGGTTGAACGAAAGTAGTTTTTAATAAGATATCTGATGTGAATTTAAAAACATAGTTACAAAAATTCCACCACATTTATTGATATTTGCTAATGTTTCATTTTTTTCTTAAAACTATATACTTGGTTTCTATTGTTGCCTCTACCCATATACATAGGACATCCTACCTTTTGGAATTTGTTAAGATTGTGTCTACTATACGTACATACATATATATATATAAATATATATATACCTACTAGGACAGTACATATATACTTATGTAAATCAAAACAAGAGAGCATCAGAGGTGCTCCGTTGTACATGAAAATCAACCCTGAAAAAAAATATCAACATTAACATGAAGCTAATTTTAATATAAAGTTGCATAAGCATTTCCTGTTTTCCATAGAATGTTTGTTTATGCATTACAGGAACCTAATGAAACATTCCATAAGAAATGGCTAAATCATACATGAATTGACACACATGTAACACAATTAATTTTGTAATTATTAATTTTGGAAGCCATCCATCCACTGGAAATTGTTTTTCTAAGATCAAATTTTGTGTGCATTCTGAGGTACTCCACTGGTAAAAAAAAATCTCTATTCAATAACAGATTTATGAATGAGACCTGTGAGACATAACTCAGGAAAAATTACTCCATTTCACTTCAGAAATGAAGATATTCCCTAGTGTAAAAGAAGAAAAAAAAAATATTGCCTTGTGAAGTGTAACGAATATCATTGATTTCATTTTTGTTATTTTGGAATGTGCTTTCTTATGTGTCAGAAAACAAGTAATGGTTAATGGTATTTGACTATCAATCAAAGTATTTATTCAAGAAAAACAAAAGTATTCTCTTTTGTAGGAAGGCATGCTTAATGTTATTTCATCATAACAGCATAAAACAGCATGGTTTATGTCAGAAAATTGTGGTTATGTGATTTCTCAGTTCATGGGGTAATCAAGTAAACTCATGGAAACAAAATAACTTTAAGTTTAGACCATGATAACTTTGGAATACTAAATTTTCAGCTTGAATTTGTTTACTGATATCAGCTTTAATATCAGGTTTTGGATCTGCTGTGCTGTATTCTTCAAATTACAAAAAATGAAGAACGCATTGTCCTGGTTCAATCCTGGTTTTGTAAGAGAGACCCATGAGACTTAATGAGATTGTCAAATGATTCCTGGTGTGTGAGAGTAATTTTTTTGCTTCCTTCCACTTACACAATAGAGTTCTACTTTCAGGCCAACAGGACACACCTCTATGAAACTTTCTGCATGTTCCTGCAGCAATTTAAGAGGTTTTTATTTTCCACAGACATAAATTAATTTTATAGTATTTACTGTGTATCCAGATTGGAACGAAAGCTCACTCTCTTCTAAACTCCTCAATATTTAGTTCCTCTTAGAACTCATGTCTTTTAAAAAATCTCATAAGTGTTGTTGAAAACTCTGGGAATCTATGAGAATAGTATCCCATCCAAGTGTACTAGAGAAGTGTGATATATTAAATCTGACAGGATGATGTTCATTAATCTTTGAAATGTAGTTGGGACACTGGTAATTCCAAGAGGCATTACATTAAAATGAAAAGCCCCCTTATGGCAAATGAAGGTGGTTTTTTGTTTCCTGTCATCATCCATTTGTAACTGCCAATAGCCGCTAGTTAAATCAATGCACCTGATAAATATTGCTTGACTGAGGAAACCTAGAGAATCATCATTTCTTAGCACTGGATATTTATCTTGTTTTCTTATTGCATTTATTTTTCAGCTATACAGTATTCTGAAAACCTGCTCGTACCATTTGGCTTTTCAGCAATTAACATTGGCCTAAGGGTAAATTGAGAGAGATGGTTTCAGACCAAAGTGTACACTACGGCTGTTACTTTATGACTCTTCCCTGCAGAGGAAGAGGATTGTGGACAGAATTCCATGATTCCTGATGTTTTTATTCAATGCCTACCTCTCTCAGCTGTATTGTAACATTTAGAAGACTTCAGAACAGAAAACCCCTATTTCCTATTCAATTCAGGAAAAACAAAATGAAATAATGTACCTACGACACAACCCTAGAAATAGACCTATGTGCTGGAAGCAGGTGAAGACTGGATATAGTCAATGTTATATTACAATTCTACCATTAGAAAATGCAAGAGAATAAGAGGAAATATTTCCGTCTATGGTTTAACCTTTTAGCAATAAATCATGCTGTTATGGTTTGTAAAGGAAATGCAGAAAAGTGAGTGGGGACAAAAGATGTGTATACTTGATAGAGTCTTTAAAAATCTCATTTGTTGTTTTTGCCTACAGCATACAAATTCTGATGTACAAATTTAAGGCTTACCCCTATTTCTTTTCACTAAATATTTCTCTACTTTGCTTATCAGAAGGCAGTATTTTTCAGAAGTGCCTGTTTACTTTGATTGTTCCATTATTTTATATATCTAGCCTGTGATCCATACATTTGGGCAATCCAAGATTAGTGATAACTAGATTTTAAAAGTACTAACATGTATTTGTGTATTTTTCTTTAGTGGTAAGATTTCCAAACTCTTAAAATTTTCCTTCAGTGACATGCAAAAACTCTTAAGAGATGCTAACTTTTCATTAGGCTCAGTGATAAGCTATTTAGTTTAACAACAGAAAGAAACTCTTTCTAGTGATTTATTGATGACATTTATTCACCAGATAGGCAAAGAAGTACAGAAAGCAGTAATTTGGATGTCATTCTGAAGCATCGAGTCAGTGCCCTCCTCTGCTAGAAATTTCCTAGTTTAGCTTCAGGAGGCTGAACACTGGTTCTCCATCTTTAAAACTGGCCAGCAGTTCCACCCTACAACGCAGTAGTAGTGTGTATATATAGACATTCTAGAACACGATGCACACAGCTAACAACTTTGAGATTTGTGAGGACACCAACAATCTAACACCTAAGACAGATAATATCTCGAAGGAAAGTTATTTCACAAGTATGGTATTTGGCAAATGAACAAGTGAAACAGACTTGACAAATTTGGTCTATAGTTGGTTATATCCAATGCCAAATCACTCTTCTCTCCCAAGGCAGAAAATTCATTAAAATTAATTTTGCCTCATTATCCTGAGTAGGTTTCGGTCCATGACATCCACATCAACTTAGCTGGACATGCTTTCATTTTGAGCTATACTTTTACCTGAATTTTTATGGGCAGATTTCATTCAGAATTTGTACACACACCCATAATAAAGTCTTGATCCAGAAAAACAATTCATGCATAACTTGAAGCATGGAAATAATTTCACTGAACTCAGTCCAGCTGGCTATGTATTTAAGGTAACACCTATGTATATGCCCCTTGAGCAAAGTCACAAGTTGGCAATGTTGCCCCGTGTTTTAATCCAGTTACACCACACCACAAAGAAGGCTACTATTTTGATTGAAGAACCAAGAATAAACCTTCCAGTGCACAAAGTATGGCTTTCCTGAAGAAAAGTGCCAGGAAAAAGGATGGCACAGAGACTATACTGCTGCCTGGCACCACACAAGTATGGAGAGAAAAGCTGCCAGAGGACTGCTCATGCTCTGTGTCCTACCCTGTGTGTCACAAACGTAATAATAAAGCAGACATCATGCACAGTAGCCCCAAAAAGAGCTATTGAAAAAAATCCTCCAGCACTTAGAAAGAAGAGAAAGAAAGCACTGATGTATTTTGTCAGAAATAACCAGGATCAGTAGCACATATGCATATAAATACTCCCATTCCTTTTTTGCATCATCTTTTAATATCATTTGGTGAAGTCTTATATTTTTGTCATCACTACCATTCAGTGGGCTTTATCATAACAATGGTCATCATCAGGAATACTATTGTTATCTCTGCCACAAATATAAATCTATCATATCTGCAGTAAGCTTTAAGATAGGGCTTCCATACAAACAATACAAGCTTACTCCATTCCACTGACTCGCCTCTACCTGCGAGAACTGAAGGTCAGTTCAGCACCTCAACAGCTAGTTTTTGTGGGGATGCTTTTAGAAACCAAGCCCTGGCTGACTGGAGCTCACCATCTTTCTCACACTCTCATTTTCAGTAAGGAATAGCTTGCTCCTATGTTTGACACCATATATTTCACATTTGGTAATTATTCTTCATCACATTATCATAATGCACCTTGTCCTAAGGGCAACAGCCCTTTGAGATTCAGTTCTCTTGGCCTCTCCCATTAATACAGCCCTACCGGCTATTTTACATGATTGAGGTTTGACTCACAGAAATACAAATAACATAAATTTAGGCCACTGGCTTTTTAATGTCCCCTTGGCTCCCCAGCAAGGCAAATGACAATATTCTAATCTGTTTTCCATTATAATTAAGGCTCTCGTTTAGTTTATAGGTCTATAATTGGAGCACCACACCTCAAGAAAAATCACAGGTCCTCTCTACTTCACAGCCAATTCTGCACATAACAGAAAAGGCCATAGGCAGTAACAGAAAAGATATTTATACAGAAAGAGAAGAGATGTGGTTCAGAAAGGTCCACATTTCCAAGGTGATGAAAAGCAGGTCCACACAGCACAATTGGGCACATGTTAAAGGGTACTGAGCCAGCTTCATGTTTGATTGTATTTGGTGCAATAAAAGTGAGCACTGCCCCATAAGCACAGCAGAAAAATTAGCATGCCTCACTGTGCAAGCTTTTTAGTTCTACTGACAGGGTTTGGTCTGCAGCCAACTCATTTGATACCAGCAATGAGTGACCCTATAGCATGATTTAAATGCACACATCACATTAAAAATAGTTCAGCATTCACAACAGAGCTTCCCTTAGACTGGATCCTTCCAAGAAGGTTAAGTCTTCACCTTGAATTTGGAGAGCTGTTTAAATTAGTTGCCTTTCACTGGTGGGATGAAGTCAGGTGAAAAGATGGTTCTCCTTGCAGCAAGGAATTATAAACAAGGGCTCTGAGCTGAGAAAGATGAGAAGCAGAGATAGGTCAAAGGCTGGACTGCAAATCCCATACAGGACAACCTTGGTTTTCTTCTGAATGAAGTATTTTAGTTGTTAACAACCCCGGAAGAATGAAGGGTTTGTGTGTCTGTTGTTTCAACTGTGAGTCATTAAGGCGGTTCCAAAACAGGAAAATTTCAGTTAGACTATTAGCAACCTACACATGGAGTGTTGATTATTAATAAAAAGAGTACACATAGAAAACATTTTACTTTTAAATTAGTCACAGACAGGACAACATAGGATCCTAAGGAAGAAGAACGTGATAATACAGGACTTTTTTTTTTCGCCCAAAGTCCAGAAGAATCAGGGGAGAGAAATAGCAGAAAGGGCAAAGTGACACACAGATAATCTGACACTTACTTCAAGAGCAATGAGGACAGGACTGAACTGTACAACAGTAGTTAGGATTACCGTATGTGCCAAAAATCATCACCCATCAGCATGACAAAACCAGCCATGATAAGAGCAGTGTACACAATGAAGTTAAAGGACTTTCCGTTCTTTCAGGATGCCCAGAGCTACTGGATTACACAAGGGCCAGGATCGTAGAGCTGCTGAAAGGTTATATTCAAAACAAGTGTCTGCCAAGAAAAGTACTGCTGTACCGGCATCTCTGGGGGCATTTCTGACCTGCATTTTCTCAAGTAGCCATGCTTTCTCCAAGCTGCTGGTGTGTGCTCAAAGCTGGTGCTTAGTGAAGCAGATGCTATTGCAACCGACAGGTGAGCCGGCCTCTCTGAGAGAACATGCAGACACACATCTTTATTAAAATAAGCCAGGCCCTGGCATCACAAGATTACCCCACGAGTTAGAACACGATCTCAGCAAGGACAATGATGACAAGGTTTATCCTGTAGTTCTCTTCAAACACTACCATTATGAACTGGAGTATGCACTGCACTAAATAGTAGCTAATTACTGTTTACTGTCAGACTCACATTTTAATATCTAACATCTACACACCAAATGTCACCTTCTACATCCCTGCCCTCCAACATGTTTTAAGCTTAAAAGAGCTGTTATTTCTTAGCTAACCTTTGGTTTTGGAGAAGTGGTTCTCTGTTTTTTTCCCTTTGGTTCTCAGCGATATCAGTTTAGGTATTACTTACATGATCTGTAAAAAGAACTAAAAAAAAGATGTTTCAATAATGTAATTTCAATTTTCTTCCAGAGAAGGGGTTAAAATCAACTTCACTTCAACTACAATACTGTTGACTATTAGTTAAAGAACTACACGGCAAGATGACTATAACTTCGCTACCAGGGCAGCATATTTTTACAAGGATGATATGGGAAATATAATATCTTCCCTACAGATAATACGAGAGAGACTGCACGTAGCATTGAGAGTGTTCAAGGGGGATATGGGATAACTGTACCTCCTGCAGAACACCTGTCCTCCAAAGCAGCCCATTTTTGAGATGGCTTTAACACCTCTCCACAGAAAGTCTTTAATTTTTTGTTCTTTTATTGCTGGAGCAATAAATACTTCAGCTTTTGAAATGGTGAATTAAAGTAGCTACCAAAGGTTCAAACGGAAATTATGTCACAGACAGGACTAAAAAAAAAGGGGGGGCATTATTCTACCTCTTCTTTTTTCCCTATTCAAACTAAAATTTAAAAATGAGAATTAGGTATATTTTGAACTCTCTTTTTTTAATAGTTATTATACAACTTCCTAAAACTGCAAAAGGCTGTGAAGAAGAAATAGAAGAGTGAGAAAATAATGTTAGGCCTGCATAATTTTGCTATTGCCTTTTCATCAGTCTACAGTGTTTTCCACAAATGAAAAAAAATAAAAAATCAGAAGTTTCTCCATTTTATATCATGTTAAAGGTAAAAATTTTGAAGTTGCTTCTATTTCAGTAAAATTTTTCTGCCATTTTTCAACACAATCTACTGACTTGTTATCTGGCTTCATCAAACACATAAAGGACTTAGGAAGAGAAGCAAGGTCTGAACAGGTTTTCTCAAAAGCAGTCAGGTATTTCCAAAGACTATTTGTATCAATAATATAAGTAATACTTACTGTTCAAGGCATAGCACAAGTGGGTGCAAATCAGTCTGTGTAACCCTAAAATCTTACCACCAGTTAGGTCACATATTCCAGTGAAACAGTTGACAGACTGCAATTTCTGCCAGACAGACTACAGTACCTGAATTTGACATTGAGGCAAAATAGATTTACAAGTGAAACAAATTCCAGTTTTACTAACTTTGCCACCCTAAGACACTTTAATAGAAGCTGAACTTCCTTCACTCTTTGTAGAAGTTTTACAAAATTATTTGCCAGACTTCACTACTGCTTCCCAGACAAGGCAGTTAAATGTACAAATTAATTCACAACAAGAATCTGCAAATGTGCTTACACAAATTGATAAAGATGTGCACAACAATCTGATTTACATGAAAATAATGTAGCATGTTTATGTTTAAACTAAAAACCATCGTGGCTTTGAGAAAAAGAAAATTAAAAGATTACTAAGTCTACAATGGTTAATAATGAATATCTGAGCCATGAAAACTTAAAGGAGATAGGACGAAAAAGTCCACTGACACCTGGAAAGTTTAGATGTGAACACATTCACAGAATGCTACAGCATCTGTAGATCTTATGTCATAGGAATGAGATGTTATCTGTCATTCATTAAAAGTCTAATTAGTGCAATTATCTTGTTCATTAAGTGTGATACCTTTAGAATTAATTCACATCACACACCGTATGTAAACACGCCAGAGCCTCATGAAATTTAGGAAATAGAAAACTTGTTTGACAAATACTAACTTATTTTGCTATACATTCGTATAAAAATGTGATGTAACAAATGGTCGCACAATTGTTTAGCTTTTACACGGAATTTCAAAAATTTCCTACTATTCTGCAGTCAAACTCATGCTCTGGTTTTACTGACTCATGGCCCAAAAAAACCACTTGAAATAGATGACTCCTAACATTTAAGTAAAAGTCATTAAACTTGAAGGTGAATAAAAAAACCCACAGTAATTACAGCAAAATGCTCCTAAAAGAAGGAAGATAAAAAAAAGAAAAGCATAATTGGCAAAAGAAGTAGCAATAAAAATTAAATTTATGTTAGAAATACTAGTATAGCCACAGAATTCTGACAAATACATTTTGTAGTCAGAAAATATTCATTAAATCAAATAGAAAGATGGATTTTCTATGAGTAAATGTTTAGAACATTCTTTTGATACTGAGTTTTGAAGTTATACTTGTCTTCCCTTAAGACACAGAGAAGAAATTGCAAAACTGGAAGATAACAAAAGCTAAACTGTGCTGAAGTGCCTGGGCTGGACAAAACTGTCACATGTATAACTGGAAATATTCACCCCTACAATTTGTATTTCTAAATTGAAAGAAGCAGCACAGGAAACAGGAAAGGTGCCTGAGGACTGGAGGAAAGCAAATGTCACTCCAGTCTTCAAAAACGGCAAGAAGGACAACCTAGGTAACTATAGACTGGTCAGCCCCACCTCCATCCCTGGAAAGGTGATGGAACAACTTATCCTTGGTGCAATCTCAAGGCATATCGAGGATAAGAGGGTCATTAGGAGTAGTCAACACGGCTTCGCCAAGGGGAAGTCATGCTTAACCAACCTCATAGCCTTTTATGAGGACATAACGAGATGGATGGATGATGGCAGAGCGGTGGATGTGGTCTACCTTGACTTCAGTAAAGTATTTGATACAGTCTCCCACAGCACTCTTACAGCTAAACTGAGGGAGTGCAGTCTGGACAATCGAGTAGTATGTACCTAGTGCAGTCCCTCAAGGGTTGGTACCAGGACCAGTATTATTCAATATATTCATCAACAACTTGGATGAGGGAATAGAGTGCATTGTCAGTAAGTTTGTTGATGACACCAAGCTAGGAGGAGTGGCTGGCACGCCAGAAGGCTGTGCTGCCATCCAGCGAGACCTGAACAGGCTGGAGAGTTGGGTGGGGAATAACCTGATGAAATTTAACAAGGGAAAGTGTAGAGTCTTGCATCTGGGTAGGAATAACCCCAGGTTCCAGTAAAGTTGGGGAACAACCTGTTAGAGAGCAGCGTAGAGGAAAGGGACCTGGGGGTCCTGATGGACAGCAGGATGACCATGAGTCAGCACTGTGCCCTTGTGGCCAGGAAGGCCAATGGCATCCTGGGGTGTATTAGACGGGGGGTGGTTAGTAGATCGAGAGAGGTTCTCCTTCCCCTCTACTCTGCCCTGGTGAGACCCCACCCGGAATACTATGTCCAGTTCTGGGCCCCTCAGTTCAATAAGGACAAAGAACTGCTGGAGAGAGTCCAGTGCAGAGACACAAAGGTGATTAAGGGAGTGGAGCATCTCCCTTATGAGGAAAGACTGAGGGAGCTGCGTCTTTTTAGCTTGGAGGAGACTGAGGGGTGACCTCATTCATGTTTATAAATATGTAAAGGGTGAGTGTCACAAGGATGGAGCCAGGCTCTTCTCAGTTACAACCAATGGTAGGACAAGGGGTAACGGGTTCAAACTGGAACACAAGAGGTTCCACTTAAATAGGAGAAGAAACTTCTCCTCAGTGAGGGTGACAGAGCACTGGAACAGGCTGCCCAGGGAGGTTGTGGAGTCTCCTTCTCTCCTTCTCTGGAGACATTGAAAACCCGCCTGGACACCTTCCTGTGTAACCTCATCTAGGTTGTTCCTGCTCTGGCAGGGGGATTGGAGTGGATGATCTTTCAAGGTCCCTTCCAGTCCCCAAAGTCCCTAACATTCTGTGATTCTGTGTGATTATTTTTTTTTTTTCTTTCTTTTAAGTGTTTTGCTGAGTAAATAATAATTTAAAAAAAAAAAAAAAAAAAAAAAGAAGAAGAAGACAATTAAAATATCGTCCTGGGTAAGAAATCAGGACATAACAGTCAGGACATAATGGTACTGACTATATTACCTCACTATTCCTTCAAAGTATAACTGATAATTAATTCCCCTTGATAAGTCCCTCGGGAAGTAAATATTACAGTTTTCCATTTGACAGCTGCAGAAACAGAGAAAAAGACTGGCTGCATATCCTGGTAATGATTTCTCAGAAGCTGTGTTATTCTCACTAGCTCACACAACTGCCTCATTGCAACAGTTTCAAACATATGTTTTACCATCAGAAATATAAGCCTGACCTAGTACAAAATCATGATGCAGATAAACAGAAAACAAAGTCCACTGTAGTGGAAATAAAACACGAACACAGACGATGCACACTAAGTGCATTTCAGATATGAACACAGGACTTGCTGTTTCAGCTCAGACTTGTCACCCACAAGGGCTAATACACCGTCCCCAGCAGTAGCCAGCACTGGATGCCTTGGCAAAAGATACAAGAAACCCCACAGATGTGGGATAATCTGTCTCCCTTGAAGGTCTCATCCTAATCCCTTTAGTTATAGATTCCCTTAAATCCTGATGCATGAGGGTTTTTATCCCTTCAAATACTCTTTTTTAGAATTACTATCATAACTCTGGATATTCTTGTTATCCATATAAATGCCCCTTCCCTCTTTGAAGCTTGCGAAATTTCTTATGTCATCTTCATCCAGAGCCCATGAGTTCCAGAGTCTATATAGGCACCTTTTGGTAAGTGTTCCTTTATTCATCTTAAGAGATGGGGAAAACCGTAGTCTTCTGATCTTTGCTCTCTGATGCATTATTTTTTAATTTATTTTTTTAAACCACATACACTATTACTCCTGCTCTCATCTGACTCCTCAGGTAAGCAATCACTTCAGATACTTTTATGTCACTAACCTTTCTCTCTACTTTAATATGGGTCCGTCCATTTCTGCAATATTCTTTTCCCATATGGATTTTCTATTAATGCCAAATAAATTTTATATAAAACCACAGTGCTGGCTGATACAATGACTGTGTATGGATTTACTTAAATTTTTTCTGTATTTCTTCAAAAAGAATGTACTTCACAGTTACCTAGTCTGCCTGAGTCCATGTGAAATTCCTTAAGGCTTCTCTGGACTTGATTAACAAGGAACCTACCAAGAGGTTACCTACCATTAACGTGGTGTTGTTGCCTCATTTCTCCTTCCTCTTTCCAGATAACTAATGAATACATTACATATCAACAGACCTGGTACAGAAACTTATGGCTATTAACCTTTTGCCATGATGGAAATGGACCATTTGTTCCTGCTTTTTGTCCTTCCTCTCAGCTATTTTTGATCCATGATACTACATTGACTCATGGCTACTTGGTTTCTTTTAGGAGAGATATTATCAATCCACAACCTTCAAAAATCCATGCATGACTAGCCACAGAATCACGCAATAGCTTACAAATCATGACATATTAAGACATAATAACAATTCTGTTTCTACTGGTGTCCAGTTTCTGAGCTAAACTGTTTCACAATCATGAGTTTTAATTCCTGGATTTCTAGGTTTGTGGTGTTTTGGTTTCTCTTTTTACAGAAACTTCTCATTCTATTGCTTGACTTCCATAACGAAGAAATTAAAAGAAACAAAATCAAGTAATATTTGCCTTAAGAGAAAGCCCAAAGAGCTAGCAATGCTGAGGAGTCTTTCACCTATGCTGGTGTCAGAAGCCTTTTGAAAGATATACTTAACAACCCTGCTATTCACTTGCTGACACAATTAAATAATGTTATGACATTAGCTGGCCAAAGTTTGTTCTGTAGAGCTATATGATTAGCTATAGATTATTATCTTTGAACTCCTTTTTCTATTTCAGTGTCACTCTAGCTAAGTACCCAGTAAGATTTATCAGTAAGTAGTCCCACAGAGCTCCTCTAGAACCTTTTAAAGATATGAACAGCATTTCTGCCCTCTTATCATATGGGCAGTTAGCCCATTTTTAAGCAAATGGTTCATTTTGTTAGAAATTCAGATGAATCATACTTAAAACTTCTTCAAAACTCTTGGGTATATACTATTTGGGCATGGTGACTTACTTCTTTTCACTGGTTTACTACACCTTTCAAAAATATAGGTTGAAAAACCAGCCTGCACTTCTATAGATCAGTGAACCACTGAGAGAAAATAAGTGTGAATAATCAAATATTCTATGTGAAAGGATATATGAATTGTATAGAAAACTTTTTTTGGAATTAGTTTAAAGGCAAACTTAAAGCACAAAGAGAAAAAAAAAATAGACAGAATAGAAGTAGAGAAAAAAGACAAGATATTCAGGGCAAATATCATACCAAGGATTACCTTAGTAACTGCAGAAGCCATACTTATTGCTATTCTTTTTTATCAAGTGGGTCACGCATTTCATTTCTTGTAGCTATTAAAGCTAACCTGTTGGGGAAAAAGAAAGTTTTCATACTGGGCTAATATCTTGCTATGAGACATAGGTGAAACAGGTAGCTTTATAACACAGCTTACAAAAAGTATGCACTCTTTGAAAGTCCCAAATGCATTTACATTTTCAGATGGAAACTGTGACGGCTTCGCGTCTGCTTGATTCCCATTGTCCTATTCCTTTGAGTCCTGTGCAGCTGTGGACCTAAGAGAACCTTGGACAACATGCAGATCCCTCTAAGAAATTGCCCTGTGAGGATCTGAAAAATCTTACAGGATCAGAGCCTAGACAGGACATAACTTGAGATGGTCTGCATCATTCTGCTACCTGCAGCACCTAAAAGCAGACCAGTAAAAAAGTTCTGCACAGACCATTGCTAGTTGCTAGCAGCCAGGAAGAGAATCAAATGAAGAAAGTAGGCCAGGATTTGAAGAAGGAAAAAATAAAATCAAGATAAATAAATCCTCTCAGAAAGAGTATATGATGTAGGGAAGTAAACACAGTTCCTTTCCGAAATCACTAACACAAATACTGGAAAGAAGTTGGGAAACATATTATATCTTGCTGTTTCACTTGATAGATAAAGACCTTTTGTGTGACTAAGTACAAAGCTGAAGGTTTATCTTGTGTTGCTGTACTTGTTCTACCATATATCTGACACGTGGATTCCAGAAAGTCAAAGTTTAGGCTCACAGTATTTGAAAGAGGGATTTTAAAAACAAGAAAAGCAATTCTATTCTCTTGTGAACTTTGACATGACAGGCTGCTTAAGTTGTACTCACAAATCAAAAGGAATTTCCGCCACTTCTGACTTCCACGCTGATCGAGAACTGTCCCAGAACTAGTAATTCCAAATGCAAAAACTGTAAAGCAGAAGAGAGGACACAGACTGAGTCCAGCCATCTTTCTGAATCTCCTGAATATGTACTGTATGTTTTTATACTGTTATTATGGTCTGACAAGGTCACTGTGCAATGCCATACCTGATGCTGCTGCACCATTTGGGGAATGAATCGCTCAGTTTTCCTGCATCTGGAAAGCACACCACATGGGAAATATTGGTTTACATATAATTTTAAAGCAAAAGCTGATTTCCAATAAAGCCTGTAATTGCAAGAAGATATGAATTTACTCACAAATACCAGCCAGCATTTACAATTTTCCGAGATATTTTTTGGCACAATAGTTATATTACAGTGCCATCCACTGACTCTCTTCTGCAAGTACGTGCACTGACACACACAGCTGCTGGTTTACATTGGCTTGGCTTAATTCCCACTGAAGGGCCAACCATCCCCAGACAGATATATTCCCAATTCATTTCCTCCTGCAATGATAACTGTGAAATTTACCCAGCTCACAAAGGAAGAGAAATAATTTCTCTAATAGCCTTAATGGGTTTTTAGAGACCTTGGCTAACAGCCAAGAGAGACTTACACATGGCTTTGCAGGCAGCATGAATACAGAGCTTACTTTCATATGTGTGTGTGTGTGTGCCTGTGCATTCTGTGCATGGTTTTATTGTGAGATACGTTTCAGGAAAAAATGTATTAATTGAACCTCATCAGCACTGATGCGCCCACCAATAGTTTTCCCTCACTGACATCAAGGGATATGAATGAAAACTAATTGTGCTTCAAAGAAAAGGCAAATCACAAGTCTGTTGTAGGATTAATTTTTTCTTTAATTAAGATTGTTGAAATAAACAGCAAGAGAGCTGTTATGGACTTTTTCATGTATACTTTAGTTCCAGTTTCTCTATTGAAATGTGAGACTATCATGTTATTACAAAAGAAGATCAAAGAAAAGAATACACTAGAAAAGCCTGAAAAGCTTTCAGGAAAAAAAAAAAAAAAAAAAAAAAAAGGGCCAAAACATTAAGCTTTGCTTAAGTAAAATTCCCTAAAATCATCCACCAAATAAATGTTTTTAATATTTCAGTTACAACAAGTTCAATAATAAACTCTTAGAATTAGAATTTCATAGTATGTGCTTTACTCATACCCTCCTTCAAATAGAAGTGGAACACATAAAGACAGATTTTAGAAGAAATAACTTTGACAATTCAGGGGCTGCTTTAATTACCACAATAAAATACACGTGCTCACTTTTTGTTGTAATACATGCTAACTGAGCGGCACATTACATGCCAGCCCAGGAGGATGTGTCTGTACACCAGCATAACCACACTGCAGACAATCTGCAGCACTTTAGAAACCTTATAGAGGAGGATCCATTTTTGTGACAACTCCCACACTTCAAAAAGGGTGACCGAGCCATGAAGAGCTTCAAATTAAGAGTAGGTTTAGGGAGAAAGGAGCCTGAGGGTCATGCAGCTGGTTAGACTACTTAGTGGCAGTTCTGCCCCACACACACATACATGTCCTTATGGAGAGAAAGGGGGACACAAAGCACTCTTATGTATTCCACCATGCCTGTAACGTGTATGGTGTAGACAGAGCTTTAAAAATCCTCCTCTGTGGCAGACTATTACTGCCTAGAGATGACTTTAAAACATGTTCAGCTGCAATGGATTTTTTAGAAGTTGATGCACCCACAGCTGGCAGAAGAAACTAACCAAACTTAGTGCATCTCCTCAAATTATCTGTCATAAATACCCACCCTGGCCATATGGAAGGTGAGGAAGGAAACTGTGATTTGGAGCACTTCAGCAAGTACATGTCTTGCGTGACTTGTGAGTTTCTCATCCCTCTCCATCTCCTCATCTTCAGCCCCTATCACGTTCTGCTGGTAACAATCACCCAGTTCATACACTGTCATGTTTCCTGCTCCTACCTGCACTGCAACAGAGCAGCAGTTGTGTGGCCTCCCTGACGAGAGCTGGCTGCCTTCCCACACGTGAACTTTCAGCAGGCAGGTAGACTGAGCCAGGAGCCATCAATCAAACACAAGCTGCAGAGCTTCACCAGCACCAGCCACTATAGTGCAGCTATTGCTCAGTAACTGCCAATTGTTTTGCTATATGGCAATATCTGCTATTGCTTCTCACTGTTAGCAATTAAAGAACATACCCAGGTAGCTCGTCAGCCACAAAGTACTACAGATCTGTGGTCTTTGGGTACAGTTGTGGAAATCTGCATACCATTATATCAAAGGGTTTTAACACACTGATGCTGATGCACATATGTTTCCATAGCGCTTACATGGAGGAGTTTTAATAAAGGCTATACTCTGCTGCTTTATGAAAGCTGGAAAAAATTACTTGGGGGGGAAAAAAAACATTGCAACTGGGAGTTCTCCCCAGGAAGCTGGGTTCTGGTTAACAAAACAGTAAAAACCCACCTCCTTGGATTTCAGGTGAGTTCAATGATACCTGACTGCGGGGTTCAACTATTCTGAAAGTCACCCACTTAAAAAACAAGGGAGTGGTAAGACACAAAGCTATAATACTTGGAGGAAGGGAAAAGAAATTTTTTTTTCTTAGCAAAGACAAGGGTCATGAAGACTACATTTGTGTCTCTGAATTCTGAGACTGCCTTTTAAACTGTCCCTTTTAATGTTACTAGAATAGATTTGTTTTATTTAAACTAAACTTTGTATTTGCAACCATCTTGACTTTTTTGGTCTCAAAATACGTAAGTAATTTTTCACAATGGCACTGGAAACATGGACTAATTTTGTCCTCACAGCAAAAGAACAAATTCACCAATTTTGCTTTAAACAAAAATTCTTTCTCAGACCTCTAGTCTCAGCATAACAGAGATTAAATGATGGCTTAAGCATGACTCTCTTGAGAGAGGTACTTAAAGGTGTTTGAACATTTCTGCTTTATCTCTTTTCTTAGAGCTACAGTGCTAAAAGGAATTCTCTTCCTCAAAGACCACTGAGGTCTGACAGAGATAATAATATCAAAAATTTACTGGATTTTAGCATTCATGAATGTTGGAGACTGAGCGTATGCCCTAGTATCATGCCATATATATACATCTCCAGAGGTAAAATTGCCATGTGTCTACAGTAATATATTTTTGTGTGTGTAATATCTGGAATCCCATCTTCCATTTTCCTTGCTTTTTCCAATATCTGTTAATGTCTTTTGCTACAACTTCTGCAGTACCTGTGTATCAACTGGCCAACATATTACTGTCATCTTTTAGGAGCCAGAAAACTCAAAATAACTTTAAGATAGCCTCTGAGTGCAGTAGACATCTTACAGTGCCTAACCTGACAAAACTGTAAAATAGATGGCTGTGACCGGAACATAATATGCTTCATTATAGGTCCATAACCTTTAATATGCAAAACTGCTCATTGTTCAGAACTGCTCCAGAGTTTCCCAGTCCAGTCCTGCCAGACAAAAATCTGGTATCCACAAGTATAATACATCCAGACTGTCATTTGAAAAGAGCTTTCCATTCAATTCCAGATTCACCATCTATCTGGGTAGCAACCCCAGACATGAAGCCCTAGGCAAAGCAGAAGGCCATCCTCTAAAACACGTAGGAATCTATTTCCCTAAGGTCCCCAGAAAGCTTTGTACAGTTAATACGCTGCCAGGCATACCCAGGCAAGGTTTTCCTCAGCTGCTTGCAATGCCCAGGAGGTGGACAGAGTGCAGAACACATCATGTCGCAAACACTTTTGTGGCCACTTATCAGAAAAAACGTATAGATTTAAGCAACAAAACTTAACCTTAACTTTAACCAAGGAAAATCACATTCAAACTTCTCTTGAATCTTTATTTTCTTTTTTTCTACCAGTTTTCTTTTTTCTCTCCCAATTAGGCTATGGTCTGGTTAGGGTTTTCCTGTTCAAGTTCTCCACATTGCATTACTGTTTGGTTCTACCTGGGTAAAACACAATAGCAAAGTGGAATAATTTCTCTTTCAAAGAGACAGTGGAGAGACCAAAACCACACGTAATTATGGGTTCAAATTTATGTGGCTGTCTCTACATCATACAGGCAGGACAATTTCTCATTTGTCATTTCATTTTCTCAATTAAATTCAGCCATCTTGTTTACAGACTGTACTTGTTCCATCTACATGGAAACAGACACATGCAGACCTGCAATATCATGTTCTCTAGCCGCTCTTATTACAGTCACAGCAATTATTTTTCTGCCATCATCTTACAGGAAAACTTTAGACCCTCCCTATTTTAGGCCAGTTTCAAAATTACCCAAGTCCTCTGTTAGGATCCCTACCCACTTTACTTCTCCTCGAACATAAAATTTCAACATCCTTATTTACCCTGTTTAATTCAGTAGGTGATACATAAGCATTCCAAATTTAGAGGAAATCTCACCAGACTTAACATTCTGTGCACATTGTTTTTGCAGCAAATCCCTTAAAAGATTATGGTTTAGATGCATACCTTAGACTCATGTCACATACTCAGAACTTCACTACTCTGTGTCAACGTGTGGGTCAGCAGTGACTAACAGCCACATACCCAGATTCTCACCCACACCCCCTCCTCAGTGGGGCAGGGGGAGAAAATATGATGAGAAATTTCCCTGTCAGGATAAAGACAGGGAGATTGCTCACCAGTTAGCGAGCAGGCAAAACAGACTTGACTTGGGGAAATTTCAATTACTTTATGGCCTCTTAAAACAGATTCAGGTAGTGAGAAACAAAGACAAACATTAACACAACACCTTTCCTCCACACTTTCCCATGCCCAGCATGAAGTACTTCCCTTCGGGGGATGGTTAGTAGATCGAGAGAGGTTCTCCTTCCCCTCTGCTCTGCCCTGGTGAGACCGCATCTGGAGTATTGTGTCCAGTTCTGGGCCCCTCAGTTCAAGAAGGACAGGGAACTGCTGGAGAGAGTCCAGCGCAGAGCCATGAAGATGATGAAGGGAGTGGAGCATCTCCCTCATGAGGAAAGGCTGAGGGAGCTGGGGCTTTTTAGCTTGGAGAAGAGGAGACTGAGAGGTGGCCTTATTAATGTTTATAGATATCTAAAGGGTGAGTGTCACAAGGATGGAGCCAAGCTCTCCTTGGTGACAACCAATGTAAGACAAGGGGTAATGGGCGCAAACTGGAACACAAGAGGTTCCACTTAAATTTGAGAAGAAACTTCTCCTCAGTGAGGGTAACAGAGCTCTGGAACAGGCTGTGGAGTCTCCTTCTCTGGAGACATTCAAAACCCACCTGGACACATTCCTGTGTAACCTCATCTAGTTACTCCTGCTCCAGCAGGGGGATTGGACAAGATGATATTTTGAGGTCTCTTCCAATCTCTAACATTCTGTGATTCTGTGATTCCAGGCTCCTCTACCTGCCACTCCACAGTGGCACAGGACATGATGGTGGAAGAGTGTGGACACTACATAGCAGATAGTCTCTGACACTCTTCCCCTCATGCTTTTCCACTGCTCCACCATGGGCTCTCCCCATGGGCTGCAGTCCTTCAGGGACCTGCCGGTATGGTGTTTTTCAACCCTTTCTTACACAGGCTTTCCACAAGGTGCCACCATCTTGGCTGTGGTGGCTCAGTTGTGCCCTGTGGTGGGTCAGCTGGAACTGGCTGTGTCCTGCATGGGGAAGCCCCTACTCCTCCTCACAGAGGCTCCTGCAGCTCCCCCCACTGTCAGTGCCTGGACACCTGCACTCTATGCAGTCAAAAAAGGTGAGAATTTATACACATTAAGACCAGAAGGAACTAGACCAATCTAACACAAAGTATTACATTTTACTCAGATATGGCCTGCTCTGCTCGTACATTCATCTACAAGACGTCTTGCAGAGTCATAACATCATTTTAGTAGGAAAAGACCTTGAAGATCGTCAGGTCCAACCATTAACATAACACTGTCAAGTTCACCACAAAACCATGTCCTTAAGTGACACATTTATGCATCTTTTAAATGCCTCCAGGGATGGTGACTCCACCACTGCCCTAAGCAGCCTGTTCCAATGCCTGATACCCCTTTCCATTAAGAAGTTTTTCCTAATATCCAATCTGAACCTGGTGCAACTGGAAGCCATTTCCTCTCATCCTATCACTTGTTATTTGAGAGAAGAGACCAACCCCCTCCATGCTACAACCTCCTTTCAGGTAGTTGCAGACAGCAATCAGGTCTCCCCTCAGCCTCCTTTTCTCCAGGCTAAACAGCCCCAGTTCCCTCAGCTGCTCCTCATCAGACTTGTGCTCCAGACCCCTCACCAGCTTTGTTGCCCTCCTCTGCACTCTCTCCAGCACCTCAATGTCTTTCTTGTAGTGAGTGGCCCAAAACTGAACACAGGATTTCAGGTGGGGCCTCACCAGTGCCGAGTACAGAAGGATGATCATTTCTGTAGTCCTGCTGGCCACAAAATTTTTAATACAAGCCAGGATGGTGTTGGCCTTTTTGGCCACCTGGCCAGACTGCTGGGTCATATTCATCTTCCTCAAAAAGGCAGTCAGTCTTAATTTGAAGACTGAGACCGCATTGCTCATCAGCTTAGTCCATTTCAGCATTTAAGATGTGTGCCTTATTTTTCAGCTGAACTTGCCTGGTTTCAGTCAAGTTACTTGTTCTCATTAGCAAGAGAACAGTCTGTAGCACTCCTAGCACCTCAGTCTTGCCAGCACTACAAACACACAGCTTTGGGTGTCCTGAAGTTCTTATAACATTCAGTTCCCAATTTCTCAGTATTACTTATTGCTTATACTTTACTCAGTCTCTGACAGCGTGACATTGGTCACTGTTTTCTCAGCTGTCACCAATTTTATTGTTTTTTCACTGGATTTGAACAGCTGAAATAAAGCCTTCTAGGTGAAGGGCTGTCACCTATGTGTTTCTAATTTCTCGTGTTCCAGGCAGCATTTGACTCAGTTCAGCAGCCATCTCATGTTGGGCTTTCAACTGCAGGAGCACTTTCTTTTTACTCCCACAGAGATTATAGGCCCATGCATTGTAAGAAGTATCATTTTCTGTATGCTTATTTATTTAGTTTTTAATTACTTACTAATGACTTCTCTGGTGGACACTCAGAATTTGAAAATCAAAAGAAACAGCAAAATCCCTTTTTATAATATTGGCGCCTATGGAGCTGGGGAGAAAAAAAAAAAAAACATGAAAGTGTTTAAACAATAATGTCTACTCGATATTTTGATTCTTTCAGCAAATATAAAAGAAACAGAAATAGGTATGGTAAAAGAATCAATAACATCTTTATTTCAGTGAACACCCTAAAACTTAACCAGCCTTAAAATAAGCAAGTTGTCCCCTACTAAACAAAGTCCCACAACATCATGCAATCTGGCCCCAAAGCTCCACAAGAACTGCAATGCAGAATTAGACCAGCCTGAAACAGAACCCCATCGAGCACTCAGAATAGAAACCTCCTCCCCACAGCAAGGTTGCTGGGAATCTCCCACACACTAAAGGTGGGCTTAGTACAAGCTCTAAGGTAACATCTCAGGACTTCCGAATAAAGCAGAGGTTTTAAAACTGTACTTACTTTTCCTTGCAGGGATGCCCTTCCCTTTAGCCCTGACAAACTCCTAACATGCACAAATCTCACAGTACCCTCTGGAGCTCTACAGCAGCCTCTTTCATCCCCATCACCTCAAGGCTTGGTTGCATGTCTATCCTTCTTTCATGCAAAGCCCACATTACTAAAATCCACCCCACCTCCAGCCACCCCAACCTGCACAACCTTACACCCTCAGCTGCGCAACAATATTATTCTCAAGCAAAGGTACAATCTTTGCTACATCTCTAGAGCTTTCCTGGCCCTGAACACAGTGTGCTGCCCAGTCACAGGCTAGTTAACAAAACAGAGCGTATTCAGTAAGCAAAATAATAATTCAACTATTCATTGCACTGTTCATCACGGAATTTTAAAATAATAATAGGAAACAAGTGTGATGCCAGACTGCGGTATAATACATGTACAAATGGACAAGCTATATGGGCTGAACATCAAGAAATTGTAGGTTATACTTAAAAGAGCATTAATTCACCACAGCAGGCAAGGTAGGCAGCACCTAATATAAAGTGCACTTGAAAAAACTTTACATGGAGCTTTGGAAGTATCGGCTGCTGCAATAGCACCAGTCCAATGTTCAGTGCTTTAGAAATAGCACTGTGCATTTTCTATTTGTGCGTCATCACATTTGGTTTTCTGTCTCTCTTCTTTTAAATGTGATTGCCCTTGTTCATTCCTTAATTTGTTGGTGGGTTTTGTGGTTTCTTTTGTTCTGTTTTGTTTTTTACTTTCCCTGAAGTATTATTTTTCTGGTTCTCATATCCTACATGCTCGAGCATAGAAGTGGTGTCACCCATTCCTGGTGAGCAGTACTGTGTATGTCCTCTTGAACCCACTGCACAGATAGAGGAAAGGAAACAGCTTCATAGAATTAGTTCTAATTATTATTATTTTATAATAGAGGGAAATAACTCAGATGATTTACTAGCAAGCGTTAGTTCCTGTACATTGGTAGTCCACAGTGGTAGGTCAAAACATTATAAAATCAGAACCGAATGTTGCCACCAGGACACAGAGGCACAGAAGACTTAAATTACTCGCTCCAACTTACACAGCTGAATAATCATAGAAACAGTTAAATAATGGTTTTCTAGAGCATTTAGATCAGGCTGAGTCCTGGTTAGCATGTTCACACGTTGCAGTATAGCCATTGTGTTACATAGGACAGAGCCAAAATGGAGAAAAGTAGATTTGAAGATGCTTGGCTTTTAGTGTTCCTTACCCGAAATTCTGTCTAAAATGTTAGGCATAGAGCTGTATGTTTCTGGTGTGGTTCACACAGTAGTTAGCTGTGATGCTGAGCTCTTTATTATATTACTAAATCACAATATCTCAGTTATGTTGTGTTGTTATACTGAAATATTATAGTATTTTCAAATCCCAAGAGACTACAAGAGACACAAAAATATGCTTCATTGTACATAGCATGAAAATTAATTGGCCTCCAGATATAGAACTGTATCTGGAGAGAAGTGGAAATGTACTGTAGATAATTAGGTCAGACTTAAGGGCCTCCTAAGCCTGCTTTTGACCCATAATATTTTTAACTCATGGATGCAGTTACAGTAAAACTGTTATACTCCAGAGGGAGTGCAGATTTAAAGGTCTTTGCTCATCATACCATTTGGGATTTTCTCACAGACAGCAAAAAACAGAAAACCAAACTTGTAGGAATGAGGATTTAAATTATATATTTATCTTGGCATTGTAACTGAGTCTAATAACATTGCTTTGCAGATCAGAAGGGATGCTAATATTAATACATTTTAATGGTTAACATAATATTCAGTGCTGTGGGACTTTCACAAACACTAACATATTTGTAATTCCAAATTCAATTACTTTGTGAAATAAATATATTTCTCAAATCCTAAACACCTCACTTCACCCACTCTGCACAGTGCACTCACCAGTGCATGCTCATTCAAAGAAACCTGAAAGGTAGAACTCGGCAAGCTGCAGCTGCTTTTCTCTCTTCTATTTTTTTAATGAGAAAGTATAATAAAACTCTAATTTGGTTCCATTATTATCTAAAATCTAACACACAGCAAGCCTACTTCCATGATCAATAAGAGGAGTGTCTATCTTGGTGTTTTGTTCAACTGAGGAATGCAGTTTTGAAGCAGATCTCTCAATCCACCCAAGCTACCGTGTTTTCATTCGTATTGTGCAGCAGTCTCAGAGAGCCTATTTGGATGAAGTTAAACTGTTGGATGCTCACTCCCCTGCAGCACACCTAATGCACATCACATGAAATGGGGCATTCAGGCTGTGGGATCAGACCAGAACTAGCCAAAAGTAAAACCCATAGAAATGTGTATAGTAAGGATGATGGATCCTTTAACATCAGAAGGCTGTTCCCCTTACGCTAGACTAATTTAGTGGTTAATATTGACATAGCCTGTGAAGCTGTGTCTATAGGCCCATCTTCTGAGCACAGTTCATCTTGACATGCTTAAACTTTAGCTATCTAGATTTGTAAGGCTACAGCAGTGGAGTGTTGCATATAAAAACAGGACAGCCTGGGCAGCTGGAGCCCAGTAAGGCATAAATACCCTGCTTCCCAGGTGGGTTTTAATATATTTATTTTATATTCTATTTTACATCCAGCTTCTGCAGCTATGTCCATGAGCTCTGCCTGTAGTTCAAACAGACTGTGCAGTATCACGTGAACATAGCAAGTACAATCAGTCCATCTCTAAAGACTGTGGGCAGGACAAACCTTCTGCACAGAATAGGAAGTGGAATATGAGGAGTCCTGGTCTTCTAAATTAAATGAAAGTATGGCAATAGTTAAGCAATCACAGTCTGAACTGTCTTCGATTAATTAACCCTGCTGCTGCTGTGAATGCAGCAGTTTACCTATTGTCCATAAGGATTGCAGTGAATGAAGCTCCAGGGCTAACTCACGTAAACCCTAAACCTGCTCGTTCACACAGCTTCGATTCCTCTAAATTTCATGGTCAGTGGACTGGACGGATTGTGTCTCTCTTTGATGCCTACGTTTGACTGAATTTAGCAGGCCAGTACTGCACGTGCTAGCGATTCCACATCTGTAACATCTATAAGAGCCTGAAGCCAGACCTATGATTCAGTTTGGATCTAAACAACCAGAAATGCCCTTGTTTTGCAAAAGTCATTAAGAATTCCATGGCTTCCACTGTCTTCTTGAAGCTGCTGGATAGATAGAAGAAGTCCTGAATCTCCTGGAGGATGCAGCCAAGTTACCATAAAAGAGAGAAGAGAACAGAAGTCTACTAAGCATTACACTGAATAGCCAAAACCATCAGATGGTTTATATGTGCAGTCAGCAGTCCTGTAAACTTAATTTTCAGGATATATTAATGGCATGCAAAATCCTGCAAAATATTCACCATTCCGTAGTTCACTGTATTAGCAAACTACTCAAATAATCTTGTGTACCTAGACTTTCAGCTGCTCAGTTGTAATACTTCAAAATCTCTAACCTGATAAAAATAGAACTGGTCAGGCAGACTTTGTCAAATATATTATTCAAAGAGTACTGCTGTTATTCATCAAAACCATTCTTCAGCAAATAGCTTCTAGCAGCTTTTGACCAATTCTGTAGCTGGCTGAATATTATTCACTGAATAAATTAATCTGTGTATAATGGTAATATTTCTTGAATAATTTATCTGATGAATATTTTTTTCAACTATTTGACAAGCTCCATTAAATTCCAATAAAATCTAAGACATCACATAATTAAAAATAATTAAAAGTCTGTTTACAAAAATTGGCCTTATTCTTTGGTAAGTTGTACATGCTTTATGGCATTGACTAACTCTCCAGCTCTCAGATAAAGTTCGGGTATCCCAGACAGAAAAGAGACTCAGATAGCTCAGATCTTTGAACTCGTATTTTCACTTCTATTTACACACGTTGAGATACATAAAATACATGCAGAAAGGGGCTGTGTACATATCTATACCTGTGTATCTTTCAGACCAGAGATAATATTTCTATCCATCTGTGCTATTTACATTTCAGACCATTAATATAATACATAAATTATTAGGAAAATTAATTTTAATGATTTATCAACAGTAATCACATTTAGATGTAACACCTAAGTTGTTGGGCTTTTTTTTTACTGTGACAATCTTTGTGATTTTTTTTCTTATAGAAAGCTTTTTAACATTGGAGCAAATGTTATGATCTAAATGTTCTTCGTGCAGTATGTACACACACAGATGCAGGTATAAATCAATACTCTTGTACACATCCATTGAAAGATAATCTTTAGATTTACTTGTAGTTAAATTCCAGTGAAATTATTATAAGAGTTGCCATCTTCATATTCCACACCTAGTAGACAGGTATTAATAACCTGAGTAATAATATTTTTCAGAAGCCTGTGCCTCCTTTCATAATCAGTCTTTGAGTAAGAATTTAGTTTTCCATCTTGTAGTTCTTTTATATATGTCAGTGGTGACCAAAACATCATCCTGGTTCTCCATCACCTAATAAAGAAATTAGACTGGATGCAAAGCATGAGGCTGGTTCTTCCATGCCAGCCGAGTAGTCTTAAAGGAAAACTATGTATGTAGAAGTGAGATCCATTTATTTAACAGATCAAAATGATTTACCCCTGAAAGAACAGTGTAAAGGCAGCAGAGGGAAGCTGTTCACAAGATTATCCTGTTGGAAGGATTTTCAGTACATGGGATTATCTTTAACGAGATCAACCACTGGGAGATCAAGTTCTGAATGGATGCTTCAGGGAGACAAAATACCCACTAAAACAAAAGAGAAGGGGGAGGTAAAAGCTAAAGGATTTAAGATAAGGTCTGGGCCTGAAAGTCTTGTTGTTCAGGCAGCAATAATAGGAAGAAGACTGGTTTGCAAACATTCAGGAAACACGTCAAGTTCACATCAGTAAAGGTCTAAGGACAATTTTAGGAAAAGGGTTTCTAAGGAGTGGATCAATGGGGAAATGTGATAAAAGGTGGCCACTGAGTCTTCTGCATTAATGGGTGGCTGAGAATCCATATGTGAGCAGCAAGATGATGCTGCAAGCAACCATGATGTGTGTTATATTTCATGCACAGTTACAAAGATCAGCTTAGACAGGATTTTAAATAAGAGCTTAGAATGGTGGACAAAGCTACAAGATGTACAAAGAATGGGTAACAATTTTTGTTAAAACCACCCAGGAAATTTCAGATAGACTCATTTGGCAAACTGTTAGTTCTTCTAGTAATTTCTGAGTTTCTTTTTACTGGTGTAATGTTTAGACAAAACAGAAGGTAGTTTTGAGGAAGGAAGTATCAGTGTATCATAAAAACATATGGAAATGAAATGTCAGTAAATTTAAACTTAGGTCAAAACCAAGATCCAAATTTTCCAGAAATTTCAGTCCAACTCAGTATTTTGGAACTTCTAATTAACAGAAGATACCACTAGTAAGTAAAATTATATTTTTGAGGCATAGCCCAAGGCAGAGGTAGAGATTGTACATCCATCCAGAAATGCAACTGTAGCTTTGTCTCTCAAAATTTAGGCATTATGCATATATTTTCCCACTCTTGTGGCAGAAACTCACGTGGGGTATAGTGACTTGGGCATATCTATTTGAGACATCTGAAAGTTTTAAAAAAGCCAGGGCAGACATTACTCAGAAAAAGTACTCTGCCTATACAAGAAGAATCTTCTGCTCACAGATTTATTCACAGTTCCACAAGCTGTAAGGCGTGGGACTTCTGTTTTAGGAAGAAACAGTTATTGGGATTAATCAGATAGGAAGCCAGTTCTGGCCTGGAGCCCTGCCCCATCTCCATTTTCCCTCTCTCACCCTAGTAAGATATGTCAACACACAGCTGTCATTTGTGGTGCCTTGGCTATTCTATACGATGCTACTTGTGAGAGGAGATGGGACACCACCAGCTACCTGAGGAAGCTGCAGATGTGCAGGGAGCCATGAAGAAGTAGAACTTCCTTGTGGGACCGTATTTCAGAAGAACAGAGAAATGAGCACACAGCAAGCGTGGGGTTGTGCTGAGTGGGACGCCAGACCTGGGAAAACAAGAGTTGTGTGTTGAACTGTAAGTCCCCAAGGGTGTCAGAAAGGCTTCCTCAGGTCTTGCAGAAGTCAACTGGTCAATTGCAGCGCACACCCAAGAAGCAGTAGAATGGACTCTGAGACCTCTGCAACTTAAAGAGATTAAAACACCTACTTCCCATGCCCCCCAAAAGTGTCTGATCAAGAGACTTCAAAGAGGAAAACAACTACTTTTCCTTGAAAAGCTTGTTTCAAGAAATGATTTAGGGAACACCATCTAGTTTAATGTGTTTTTCATATGGATATATATGTATGCCTCTGAGCACATGTTCATTCTTTTACTTCAGACATACAATTCAGTATTGTAGGTTTAAATTTTAAATTATACCTGCTTAATACAGTTCCATGCAAATAGGCACTGTAAATCAATTCGTAAAACTTTTGTCATGTATAAGTGAAATAAAATTTAAATTTAAACAGTCTCTACAGAATCCATGTTTATCAGATTTCTGTATTCTTAGCAAGCCTGTTTACTCAAGAAAATATTATTCTTACTGTTGTATTAGAGTGAACATAAATTCCACAGGTGTTAAGTAATTAAGATACTCAGGATTTGAAGATGGAAATGTTGTTCCCTAACACAACACTTCTGAAGCTGTATGCATGCTCTACTGAGCAGCTCACAACAATATTCCTGACAAACACTCTATACTCCATCTTCTTCATTACTGAGCCTTCAAGAATACTTGACATTTTTTTCAGAAGGTGACTGGATCAGTTAAGGGTTGCTTTGTTTGCCAAATCAAAAAGTGAAGTCAGATGTTTGAGAGTAATTGTATATCATTAAATGGAGACATTTTACATTTTTCCTGACTTATCTTTTAACATACTCTGAAAAATAAATGACTAGTATTCAGGTACCATATGTGAATCCATCATTCCCATTCCTTCATCGTCAGAGAAGTGAAAAATCTCAATCTCCTCTGGCATTTGATATCTAACTTTTAATAGCTGGGAAATAATCAAGGATCTTTCAACCTCATAAAGATAATCTTAGGGTGATATAGCTCAACACTTCCATACATTAAAAGTTAGGGAAATTAAATATTCCCAGCAACTAGAAAACTCCTTGCTATACACTGTAATTGAAAACCTATGTTCTGTTTTGTACATGATGAAATTATGACTAATCTATCATATACATTGTTGCATTATGCAGTATATGAGCTAAGTAATTAGCTAGAAGGAAATATTTTTCATTATTTATCATGAACTGTTTTCCTCCCCAAATTAACAGTAGCATGGTAGGCACTAAATAATGAAAAACTGCCAAAAAAACCTCTAGTTAACTTAGACTTATTACATTATGAAATATGGATGGGTGGATTATTCTTATGTATTGTTGGAAACATTACTTAATTCAATTGTTTTGAAGTATTTGTAACAATAGAGAAATGTTCACATTTCAGCCAAGTTAATAATTGTTTCCTCATCTGAAAGAAGAACAGGCATTTTATTGACAATGCACAGATTTCTCTCCTTTTTAAACACAGCTTTGTAACACTCACTAAACTGTACTTAGACATAGATCCTCCGCAGGCGTGATTGGCAGCATATGTCTTATGATTTTCTTAGAAGCAACATTGTTTCAATCATTGTGTTCTTAGCTAAATTAAAATTACTTTTATGATTTATGTTTGTAATTTTTTGCATCTGACAGTCTTTTATGAAGAAATAAGCAACTATTTCTCCACCATTGTAAACTTTGTCACAGTTATTACTATGGAAAATACTTTGTTGGTCTTTCTGGAAAATGTAAGATTCATTTCTCCTCAAAAATAATCAAGTGAAATATAGGTACTTTCTCACCATCTCATACAGAAGAATTAGCAGAAACATTTGGTGTTTCTATATTTTAAAGTATCTGTAGCCTTCAAGTTTTCTTTGCTCAAAAAAATCTCCTTTTGTTGATACAATGTTACTTTTACATTTACTGTCAAAGATATGATCCACTCACATTTACCAAATCAAAACAACTAAGTAATACTTAGGCTCAGCTTCATATCATTATCACACAGTGCATGGTGTACCAGGCTAATTATTCCAAGTTTTGTGCCCAAAAAACAATATGAAAAATATAAATAAGATGGCTCAAGAGAAATAAATATAACATAATCACCTTTTGATACTCAGCACATTGAATATGCAACAACTTATCTACAAATACATTTCAAATGTTTCTTTGTTAATTTCAATGGTAGTAGTATTCATAGTTTCACATTATTTCTTATGATCCTTTTTTAAAAATGTAAAGTATGTTAAGCCTATGAGTGTAAAGTATTCATGTTTGGAAAGCCTTGATCTTAGGCCAGGTGGGCTGAGAATACAAAGCAGCCTTCAGAGCAGCAGCTCAGTTCTCAGTTGTAGTCATCCTGATATCCCCCTGATGGAGTGAATACTAATAACACTTCTCCCTGTTTGTTGTGCAGAGATTTTTTTTTTCTCACTCAGACAAGTGAAGGGAAAGCTTTATGCTTCTCTCCTCATATTGCCTCAATAAATGGGTCTATATCCAGCTTAAAGGAACTTTTCCACCACAGTTCTCTGATAACTTCAGCTGGGCCTTACTGCAAGCTCAGAGAAAGACAATTTCTTTTCCAAGTTCCACAGCAAAGCTCAAAAACTCCTCTCTACAACACCCTTAGCAGCAGCACCATAGAGTGAGGCTCCACAAAGGCTGGAGATTTCCTTCAGTTTACAGGCTGGCAAAGTCAAATGAGAATTCAGAAAAGCCTAGTAAGGCCCTTGATCCTTAAAGGTACGATCAGAAGAACCAGCTTTCTCCTACTCATAGTGCTTATTCATCTTTGTAATAAAACACAGAGGGCACACAGACAGTAAACAATTGCATTTCACATGGCCATTAGTCACAAAAGCATCTTCCTTGCATAGCTCTACACAGCTGTGAAGCAAGAGATGGGAAAAAACATTTATTGTAACAACTACATTCTCATGAATCAGCTCCATGATTCATATTTCAGGTAGTTCAGTGTGCTGTTAGATCACTACAAAGAAGCTTTTATTTTTCTGGGTTTTGGTTTTTTTTAATTTTTGTAGTTAGCATAACTTAAGGTTTTTTTACACTTGGAGTTGAAAACACCTTTAATCAGCTCCTGCATTGTTCTGCAAAGGTTTGATTGATCTTTTCAGCCTTCCTCTTATTCACATAACAGACAAAATAAAAGCCTTAAAAATAAGGCATTGCTTGTTTGACACAAACGAGAAATTAAAAGAATAGGGGGCAGAAAGTAACTGCATACAATTTCTGTTCTTTTTACAGAAGCTGTGCATTGTGTAGATAGGAACAAGTGATTCATATCCAACCCTGTGAGTGTGTATAGGTGAGTTTATAGCATGCTTACTGGTAAAGATCAAACAGGGGATTTAAGCACTGCTCATAGAGTTACTGTTTCCTGTGCCATCAGAGGAAGGTCTCTGTCTGTGCGGGTGAGAGCAAGTACCAAAGCACAAGGGCAAAAGAAGAGCAGAATATGAGGAACTTCCAGGTCAAACTGGAAAGCAACTGCAGTATGTGTATCCAAGCTGCTTTTTTTTTTTTGCCTTTGATTTGGTTTGGTTTGGTTTGGTTTTTTGGTTTTGGTTTTTTGTTGGTTCCCCCCCCCCCCCCCCCTCATATTTGCCTCAGTACAGGAATTTTTTGCTACTTCAATGCAGGTGCTTTGCAGAAATAGTCCTAGATTCTGCAGCCCTGCTACTACACTTTAACAGATGAGAACTGCACCTTTTTGGTCAATGGATCAGTGACTGAATAAATAGCTACTAACAATGGCTTATTTTACCACTAACTTATATCAGTAATTCTCTCTCATTTCTGAAAGGCAATATTTGCCTACTGCCACCCCTCTCTGGGAAGTCATTCATGGTTAAACTCCTGGTGGTTCTGTGTGTCATGTCAGCTCTTCAAAACAGTGTAGGGAAAATCAGTTGAATAACTGAAAGGCTACCTGGCTCTAACATTTCATAGCATTGTTCACTAACTTAGTACTAATACACATATGCGATCTACTCCATTTCCATTCAAAAGGACAGGTGACTAGAATCTTTCTCATGCAAACTGAATATAACATTGCTTTCAGCAACAAGATGCTAGGCTGTTTTAATTTTGTATGATTCCTGCTCAAGAAAATATGCACTACCACAGAATTTGCCAAAAAGTAATGGGTATATCTACAGGGATATATAACTATTTTAATAACTAATAGCCACCACAAAGAATCACATTACCACTTTACACTACCTATTAGCTCATAAAGAATAGTTTTGATGAACAGAGAGTGAATTACAATGAAAGGTTAAGCAGAAGTAAAAGTAACTATACATCTTCTATTATTTATGCTTCTTTTTAAATATCTATTTTTCATTTTGGAGTTTCTCATTCCCTCAGGTACAGCATGAACTTAAAAGCAACCTAGATTCTTCACAGGATTTTTAGAGTATATGATGGATCAATAATTTGTTGGTTTGTTTATGAAATATGCCAACTTACTGGGACAGAGTCATTTTTAAGAGGAAGGAAAGATCAATATATATGTGCATAGATTTATGGGTGTTTTTGTTACAATCAAAATAAGTCTTTCTGTTTAAAAACTCTAAAAGGCAAGCTTGGCTTTTATTTTTCACTGATGCACTGGCTTGAGCAGGCCACTTAAATTGTACATGATAAGAAATACTACTTGTGAAACTTTCATTCTGTTAAAATCTGTTTGGAGTTTAAGTAAACTAAGTTCTAAAAACATAAACAACAAGCTACTAAGACTTTTAAAACATTTAGATGACCACAGTTTGTTCACTTCTTTAAATATGTGAAATGTTTGCCTAGAACTATGAATCTTACCCACTGTCACACTTTTTCTTCATCAGGTCATATGGCTAGAAGTTTCTCAGGAGAAAAAAACAAAACAAAATAAACATTAGAAGGGAGAAACAGAGGGCTTAAACCCTCCAGTTACCAGCTGCATCCTCCAGACAGGGCCACAGCTTTTCCTGGCCCTGACAGCAGCAACGCAAGTGTGACAGGGAGAAAGACTGAGCTAGCTCAGTGAAGAGCCTGAAGTCTCTCACCCCATTGCTGCAAGACACGGTACCTGCAGTACTGTCCGTATGGGAGGAGGGAACTTCCTCATCCACATCAGCTTTGTGTTAGCTTTCAATACTCTCTGCACCATCATGCACTTTAAAATTTGGATATTAAATTTACCTGTCCCCTCCCCTTTTCATTGCCAAATCTGAAGATTTGGCAAAATCTGAGAAGTCCCTCAGGATTTCAGTAATGTTGATGCTGTTCTGTAATTTTTTGCTATCAGCCATGTACATCGCTACCCATCTCCTTCACATATCAGCCAGAATTTCAAACTCAGTGCCTCTCTGCCTATCTTACACCTAGGGTTCACTTTGATTGTTTTTACATTCTCGGACTCCACACGAACCATAATAGTTAGACAGTGATGGTGATAGTGCTGTATATGCAACATCTAACTTTTCTAGCGGTGTTTTCCTGTCATAGAGGTAAGAACAGTCAGTCTTTCCTCTTTCTGGGTGGGCCAGGTGTTTGACTCCACCTCTCACAAGACAATTCTGTAAAACAATACTAGGAAGAGGTATAGAATCTCCTTCTTGGAAATGCTGAGCAAACCTTTTATATACACAGCCTAAGGACTAACACAATGTATCTCCTAGGTAGTCTACTCTAAGGTGATCCTATAAGTAATACAAGTTTTGACATCTGTCTGCCATGAAGATATCCAGAATCCTTCAAACCCAGACTGGTCACTTAGCAGCTGTTATTTCACATTCACCAATAGGCGTGATGCATGCCTAGACTGTGTGAGGCATAATTAACCTTCCTCTACATTCCTTTTAGAGTGCAATGGATTTGAAATATAAAAATACAGCACCTGATGCAAATCTCACTGTAGTCGTTTACTGAATCCTAGTCACTGGAGAGTCTTTCATGGAACACAACACATTTGAGATTCAGACTTTTCATGTGACCATGCATTCTCTTTTGCCACTGTTGGTATGAATGCATAGTCAAGTTACTGAAAAAAAAATCAGAATGAACTAGCCTTTGCCCCCTTTAGTGTATCTATTCCATTCATGACAGGAAAGGTCTGTCTTTCTTTGGTGGACTTGGCATTGTTGCTTTTATGGTTGGCCTCGAGGATCTTGAAGGTCTCTTCCAACCCAAATGATTCTATCATCTCAAATCAGAATAAATACTGAAATCAAAAACACAACTTTTTTTCCCTTTTTACACACAAAGGATGAAGATTAATACGTATTATTACATACGCACTATATAATAATAGAAATAAAATATATATTGGAAGAAAATTACTTCATTTACTGGATAGGTAACTGTACTAAGTGATAACCTTTTTTGTTCATGTGAAAATGTCATTTAAGAATGGAATTTTATACTGAATGTTAAAGAAAAAATAAACAATTGTATATTTTCATTCCTCCAGGGAGGTTAATTTTTTGCATACTTTGTCCATAATTAGGGTGTAATTCCACAAACTTTGCTTAGAAAACAAGACACCACAAAATCAATTTTTACTGCTTGAGCAACTAAGCTAGTTTATTGATCTTTCAATTCTTTGTGCAATTTCAGATATCTTCCTTAAAATACACTAGAGCAGTCCAGGGTTGTGTGTGGGAAGAGGATAACATGATGCAAGCCACCTACTAGACACAGTTAATTCAACTGTATGCTAAATTCTATTTTCTTCCTCACTGCATACATTCACTTCCACATTTTCTCTCTTTCTCACTTTCTCTCTCCCTGCTATAGCATCCAAAGATATCAAAGGCATCATTAAAGAAACAAAAAATGAAATTGATAAAAAAAAAAAAGTAAGATCACTAAGTTAAACAAATTCAAATGAGCTACTAAAACAAGAAGAAATAACAAATAAAAAAAAAAAAACCAAAATAATTTCTTAAAGTTTCTACTATTAATATTTTGATTGTGATTTATCTCAGAGTTGGAGTTGAGAAGCAGAACCGCCCCACCTCTTCAGTAATATACAAAAGGTTTCCAAACTTAGCAATTTAAACAAGGCATTAAAAGAAGGTATTTAAGCAAGTAGCTTCAATATCGCATCATTCTCAGAATTAAAAGACATGCAAGTTACCTAGGAAATTTATTTTTCATAGTTCTAATCTACAATTTTCTTGCATCATCAACAAAACTGTTGTAAAATCATAAAATAAATAAAGGTTTCAAGTATTTGAAGACTTGTCTGTAACTTTATAAAAGTATCCAGAGGAAATTTACCTTTCTTGTCTTGTTCTGACTCTTTGGCTGTCATGGGTGAAATTCTTAGTTGCTGTCCTCTGATTAAAAATAAAAATAAAAAAAAACAAAAGGCATCAAACCACAACATTCACTTCTGTCAGGGCTGTCAAAAAGGTGGAGGAAATTACCCAAGAGTTCTGGCTGTTCTTTGAATAAAATGAAGAAAAAAAGAACATGTTTATTTCCTTCATTTATATTTTTATTTCCTTCAATGTACTTGTCCAAATCCAAGCATAATTCCTCCTTGGGCTTTTTCTACCACTGTTGATTTTATTGCCCAATTAATTTTTAAATGAATTCAGTGCAACTTAAGGAGATTAAATGTCACAGATAAGCATCCTGAATGCGAGTAACTACAAATTGGTGGCCAGGTTCAATGGATAATTTATATATATTTATTTGCTCAAAACCACATCACACTAAGTGTTAAATATTACTAATTACTATTTCTATTATGAATTAGATCTCTGTTAACTGTAATAACTACAGTGAGCTAAGCTAGCTATGAAACTGTGTAACAGACTTTTTATAAGGGACCTGAAATAATTCTATTGATAAATAATAATTCATATTCCTCCCTTTTTTCCTTTGCAATTTAATTCACAAGTTCACTCAGAGGTAATAAAAATGTCTGTATCACCCCAGAAATTACATATCCAAGAGGCTGTGCTAAATTTTATATTTATTTATCCCATAAGTCTTTAGATTTTTTGTTGAATTTGATCTTATTAAGAAGATATGCAGAGTCAAAGATAAATATGTTAGACCTCAACCATGTCCAACTAATTTATGAGTCTACTTAAAATTACTAAACTGTTTACATCAGCCTGTATTAGAGATATTATTTTCACATTTATTTTATGCGTGACTGTCCAATAATCAAATACATCTATTTCCTGTTATTTATAGACAAAAACACTTATTTCAATAAACTCATATGTTCTCTAGTAGAGCAATGCTTTGTTTTCCCAGGTTTCTAGGACATGAACAAATAATTCCTAGCAATAATAACATGAATGATCTAATCTAATATAAAGTCATAATGCAGGTACTGTTTTAGGAATTTTACTAGGATATAAAATTCCTAAAGTAACTATGAGGTGTTAACTGTGCTTGAACTTTTAATATGAAAACTAGAAACTACTTTTTGAAGATGTTCATTTACAGAGTTCATTAGGTTTTGTTGAACTGAATAGGAAACTCTTGCTTTTGTTACTATTCAGTTTACTGGAAAAGATGGTCAATGAGTGAGTAGTTGTTGACTGCGGCCAATGTAAGAATTCCTGAAACAATGATTAGTTTATTTTAAACACTTGGAGATCAGATTAGACCTCACCTTCAAAATCCCAAAGGACTGAAATTCATTACAACTGTGATCCCATTCTTTGTGCATGTTGACAATGTCTTGAGAAAACAAAAAAAAAAAAAAAGGAAAAAAACCCACAGTGATTGAAAAGACCACACAAAACAATTTCAAAATGCTTTAGGCACAAACTATGTGAGCGACAACTACAAATTTAAGTGCTGTAATTCTTTGATTAATATAAATAAAGTGATTTAGATTATTTTGATAACAGCCTTTAGGGAAAAAATGACACTTAAAGGAATATAAAAATGTGAGGTTCAATTTAGTCACCTAAGGTGTGTTTTTATAAATAACCTGTCACCTGTATTTTGGAAGGAGAAGAAAAAAGCTGAGTTATTGGCTTTTTACAAAGTAAACTACCTACTGTATACTCCAAAAGTGACACTTATATTTTTTCTTACCTTATCCAAAACCTCAAGATCTTGAAACATACAATAATCTATTAAAGATTGGACACGATAAGAAAGCAAATTCACAATTTACTTCTAATTTACTAAAAAGAGCAAAGGCACTATCTCTTCAAATATTGCATCTCTTTATTAATAGCAGTTTTGAAGACTGGCTGCACAGATCAGTAATGTATAATTATTTAGTGCCTAGTACACTAACATGAAATAAAATTAGCTGTTTTAAGAAGCGTACTTGAAGCCAAATTCTGCTCAAATATTCTACTTGTTTGACATAAATAAAGCTAATTTCACTCACTTGAGTGGTCAAATATAAAATTAGACACCTAACTTTGAAACTTCCTGTCTTACCATGATTAATTTTTCATAAAGAAAAATCTGGTACTTGTCAGTGCTTTTAAACAACACCTTTTGCATGACGCAGTGTCTCCTCAAGAAGGAGAAGCCCAGGAAGCTTGTAGCTCTGCAAAGAAATCCAACATGGCATTCCCCTCTCTTCATAAACCTCTCTAGCAAATTTGAATCACACGTGCTGCCCTTCTTCATTGAGGTTTGGCCTCTAGAATTATTCCACCACTCACTCTGCTATATTTACAGCTTGATTTTGCATCAAAAGCTAAAAGGGAAAGATCCCAGAAAAAAAAATACATTCCTGTAATGGAGACCTTAACAGGAAGTAATGGACAGCACTTGCTGAAGTTGCAATTCTCTCATTTTTGTCACATATGTTTTATCCTTCAGTTCATTCAAGAAAATAATTTGATCTTACCCACACGAGATATATACTTTAGTGCATGTTCAGAAAATTGTTTCCTGAGAAATGTGGAATACATCATACTTGTATATTACATGATTTTTAAAGAAACAAAAAATTTTCATTACTTTTTTTCAGCTTTCAGGTGCCAATAAGTACCAATAAATTAGGGAATTCATAGATGAGCCTAACAAAGAGTTCAGCCAAAACTGGTATCTACTTTGTACCTCACAATTATTTTGCTTATAGAAACTCATATTTCATACAGCTCTATCTAGGAGTGGCCACTCAATAAAAGAAACACTTATGTTGCACCTATTTTATAAAAAATATTATCACTGAATAGGAAACAGGCATTTAAGTTATTGTCAACACATCAGCAAAACCTAGAATGAAAGACCACTGAAGCTGGCCAGACTGTTTCATTGACTTCAGTGGAATTTGCATCTATTGCACAGCTTAAGTATTACATATTCAGGGACAAAACCAAGCACTCTTGAGGAAATTACTCTTTCAAGAAGACTGAACATGGAACACAAAAAAGATTGGATGCACATGGGCATGCATATGTCATCTGTATTATATGCTTCCATATATATATATCTCATTGTATTTACCCGATCAGCGGTTCATAGGTCTTGTTCCCTTCTGCTTGAATAAGGATACAAAAATTGTAATGCTGTGTCCAGTCTACATTTCCTGAAAAAAACAGCTAACCACTTGCATGCATAAAATATATTCTCAAGTACTTTATAGTTACACTAGAAAGTCAGGTTTGAAAGGCACAAACAGGCTAATATTGAGAAGAGTTTTGATTAACTGATCAAATTCTGCTGCACTGTGGATGAAACTGAAGCTATTTGCATTAAAAACACAAAAGTTCTTTGAGTTATGTCAGGAGAAGAAAGAATTAAGACAGGTTTTTTTGCAAATATATATACATTGCCGGATGATCTGTCAGCTTTGTGCCAAAATACTACTTGTTGGTAGCTAGAAGTTTAGAATTCTAAATATTGAAAACTATTTTCCTGAAACTCTGAATGAAGCATATAGAAGCAGTTAGTAAAAGTCCTGTGAAATAGATCATATAAACTTAAGGTGTGTAGAGAACTACTTTAATCCACCAAAGTCCTTAAATAAAATGTCACCTATAATGAAGAATTGTGCATCAGCTGTTTTAAATTCCATGGGCAAGAAAAGGTAAACCCATGAAAGAAAATTAAATAAAAAAGCCTCTGACATTAGTGACAAGCTTTTTGGAGCAGTCACAATTGCTTCAAATGCAGCTTTGGAAGACCTATGCTATCACTTGGAGGCAGCTCAGGCCTCATTTTTCCATCCCTCCTTAAATACTTAAAAGATGAACAAAGTAAAATTTTTGCCCAGAGACTTCACTGGCCTACAGACAGAGTAATTTGGGTTGTCACGGAGTAATTTAGGTATGAAGGGGCCAGGGGAGGCCATCCAGTCAAACATATGGCTCAAGGCATGCTTAACATCAAAGCTAGACTAGATTGCCCAAGGCCTTGTCCGATCACATTTTGCAGCTCTCTGAGGATGGGTATCTCACAGCCTGTCGAGGCAAACTGCTCCAGTGCATTAACACAGGAATGGTACTGGAAAAACAGTGCAAGCAATGGGACATGTCTGAAAGCCCCTGGGATGTTAAGGATTTCTTTTTCTTCCAGCAGTAAGTGATGTGGGGCTCTACGTCACGCAGGACTGCTTGGGCAGAGCGTTCCCAAGAAAGTGGCTACAAACAGGAGTAGTGACACTTCCACAAAGACTGAAGAGTACATGGCACTGCAACCACATGCAATTCCTGGCCACACCAGGACCTAAGAAGACTTTGTAGAGGTGGTCTAGTGTGCCCTAGTCTGAAGGGGAAGAATAGGGTTAGCAATGCAAAAGAACTGAACCAGAAAATTATAAATTGGCTTGTGTTGATACAGGAAACATGAATAGGGTGGAGAGGAGCTGAAAAGCTGTGCTCAGCCTCGAGTTCCCTTCTACTGCTCTGGATGTTACCACATCATGTTGTAAAAAAGAGTAAAATCAAGTTGCTTGCTCACTGGCAACACAAAAAATATGTTGCTCTCAGTAAAAGTATGTTTGAATGAGGTTCTGAACAAAGATGTAACATTAATCATGAGACCACAATTTTCTGTTCTGGAGGACAGAGGTGACTTCACAGTAGCTGATCGTCTCTTAATAATAATGCAGTTATTTCTTTGTAAGCAGCTCTATGACTGACACATGCTTAGCTTTTTCCTCATTTTTCATTTTACTGCCCTTCTGTTACTCCCTAACCAACTTCCTTTTGCTTTTCTTTTTGAATGATTCATCTCCTACTAAAATTAATTGTGGGACTAGACAACATATGGTGGGCTATGACGAGTATACTCCAGTTATGCTCTATATTCTTTGCAACTTGTCTATTTAGACTGTCAATTCTGTGTTTGTACGTGACTTAGTAAAATAATAATAAATAATAAATATGATTAATAACAATGTCAGAATTTTTTTTTAGTCCAAGAACACTAACAGAAACAAATTAATTGAGGAAAGATGAAAACCACACTGGTTCCCACTGCACCATTCTCACCATTCCACTTGCTGTTTAAATCCAGATTTAGAAAGCCAAATAAACAGTCATCATGCCTCAAACTTTGCCCACTTTTATCACCATATGAAAGATAAGCCACTGCTACTATACAGAGAGCAATAGTTCATTCAGCCTCCAATATCTGATATCCTTTACTTCCCAAAGTTACCTTTAGATCATTAAAGAATTTTATCAGCTAGACCTTTTGCACTCTGATATCCATCAAGAAAAGAAGGGAGCCACCAGTGTCTGCATGCTGATAAGAAAGTCCTGCTCAGAAAAAAATAAATTACCGTCTTCTGTCTTATTTAACACTCTTTATTCATTTTTTTGAACTATAGTCTGTCTCAGAGTGTGATCAACTAAGATTATTGCTTTTCATGCAAAACAAGATCATTATGCTGTCATTATACCTTCCCATCCTGTATTTAGCTGGTTATAATTTATTGTGCTTGTCATAAAATTACCTTATAAGCATTTGCAGGCAAGACTATTTGTATTACACTATACAGAACCTAGCACTTCTTAATCAGAGCACTTTTATAATAAGTATTAGCAATAATTTAAAAGTGGGGAAAGTTAATTCATATTTTTTATATTTAAGTAGTTGTAATTTTTCTATTTGAAAAAGTGCAGAGTGTTCAGGGACTGATAAAGGTTCCTTTGAGGCAAAAAGGAGTCAAAATCTGATTATCCCCTCCACTCCTGTGAGCAGAGGAGACCCAAATGAGCAGCTTTTGACTGAGGATGGTCCTATGGATATCTCCTGTCTGCAATTAGTCACAATCACTGACATAGCAGGCAGTCACCATCGACAGACAGAATTTCTTGTGCAAACGTTCATATTAAAATCAGAACTGTAAGCAATAGCCACTATATACCAGATTGAATATATATGGTAAAAGCTGCTACTTAAGAATGACTGTGTTAGCTCCTTATAATAATTTTGTGAGAAATGTTTTTGCACAGGGAAGGGAAAATTGTATCATTGACACCTACTTTTTGCCCTCCATAGCTAAATGCATTTTCACCTCTCTTCTCTATACCCTGATATGCTTATGATGTATTCCTAAAAATCCAACAGCTCACAAATTGATGGATAGCAATTTTTCCCATGAAAATTACTGTGACAGAGGAGTGATGCTGGCAGCAACTTAAGAAATATATACAGTTTAAATACATAGGAAGAGTGTACATGGAGTGGGGGATGGAGAAGCAAGAAGTCAGATCATCCTTGTCATCAACTGGAGGAGATGTTGGATTTTTTAGTGGCTGGTTTTACAGTAGCTGAGATCTTTCAAAATCACTCTTCACCAATCCATTCATACTGAGGTCTGCTAACTTTGTCACTATCCTGTTTTTCTGTCCTCCTCTCTGGATGGCCTTGCTGACCTCTCATTCAGCAGGGGAAGATGGGTAATATTAATTTTAATTAATAGGGTAGTAGGGTAATATTTTCTATTTTTGATCAATATGTATCAAAAAGTAAAAAATTCTTTAAATACAGCAATCTTTCAGAACATCAACAAGAAACAAAAAGAAAAAATGAGTCAACATCTAACTGTTGTGTAAGACTACAGACAATCCAAACATATCACCTGTCTAGATTCAGATAGACAATTTAAAAACACGAACAAACAAAAAAACAAAAACCACAACTTCACTAATAAGGATTACTTAATCTAATGCTTCTGTGCAATATATTTCTTAATCTAATGCTTCTGGGCAACTTATTTCACTAAATTCTTAAAACATGAAGTAGGTAGGCCAGTTTAATTAGGTTTATTCACAGAATCAATATTGTCACACTAAATATTATTTTATGAAATGAACTGTACTTGAAAAGAGGTCCCACTATGCTATTGTGACCATGCGAAGCACCAAGGCCTCCCACTGGACTATCTGACCAGGACTGGTAGTATGCTTGTTGCAGGATCTCTTCTCACACAGCTTTGCACAGTTAATCATTTCTACTGGTTGCTGTAAAGGAAGCGATGCAGAATCCTCACCCTGCCTCCACATGATCACAGAATCATAGAATGTCCTGAGTTGGAAGGGACCCACAAGGATCATGGAGTCCAACTCCTGTCCCTGCATGTGACAACCCCACAGTTCACACCATGTGTCTGAGGGTGTTGTCCAGTCTCTTCTTGAACACTGTCAGGCTTGGGGCCGTGACACCTCCCTGGGGAGCCTGTCCCAGTGCTCCACCACCCTCTGGGGGAAGAACCTTTTCCTAATGTCCAACCTAATCCTCCCCTGGAACATCTTCCTGACATTCCCTCGGGTTCTGTCACTGGTCACCAGAGAGAAGATAATTTTCTCTGCTTTACTGGAAAACTGACTAATAAGTGGATAGAGAGAGGAAGAAAGACATATTGTCACTCAATGCAAGGCCTGTTATTCTACTTTGCCTTCAAAGTTGTGGCCTGGTGTCAGATACTTGACTTAGCCTCCAGCTCTGCCTTTCTTAAAGTTATAGGAATACTCTGGTCTCCAGAAAGCTTGTGGGCTCAAAAGCAGGGCCCAAGTCCAGTGCATGCAGCAATCAATGACTCACGCTGTCGATATTCTTTTTTTACATGTAAGGCAGAAGATTTCTGACAACATAGTTCCAGTAGAGTCAGTCAGTCCAGAGATGGTACAATATGACTGTATCCCTAACGTGAGTTCCTCAGGTCTCCATAGGACTGCGAGTCAAACTGTGCTGCACTTTGGTAAGGGCCAACTCTGGCCAGCTCTGCCAAGCAGAAAAGGCTAAGTGTAAAATGACATTGGCTAGGCAGAGCAGGTGTCATTGCCTGGGAGGGCTTCCCTTTCTCATGTTGTCAACATAAGCTCTAAATTCAGTGATAACTAAAGTGTGAAGGAGAGAGTGGGATATCAAGCCTGAGGAAAGGCAAGTTATAATGATTCCATATTAGCTGTTAAAAAAAACTTATTCAAAACACAAGATCCAGGATTTTGCAGCAGCACAGAGTGTTTCAGACTTCATAAAGACACATATTCAAGGTTTTAATTAGCACTGTGACAGTTTCGAAACTGCTGTCAATCAATCGTTAGGAAGAAAAAAAACCACACTTGTCAAGTTTGCATGCCCAGGGAGAGTTAAATTGAAATTAAAGTGAATTTTAAAAGATGGGAAATAATTAGGGCGCCAGGAAAAAGAATCCAGAGGAAAAGAAAGCTGTGAGAGGAAAGTATGTTACTAATTATGCTTTTTACTTTTTCTAATTAATCCTCATTCCAGTCCCAGCCCACCTTTAATAAAATTAATGAATGATTATACAGGGAACATTATACTGTTCAATATTTGGTTATGCAGATTTTCCACACCATGTGCACACAAGAAAGCATGCCCAAATGGCTAAGTATGTGCCCATCGGAAATGCAGCAGAACGGTCTACATGATAGGAATGAGATTCCCAAACTCATATGTACAGTTTATTAGCATATTCACACAGCCCAGTTTCAAGTACAAAAGCAAAGCTGTGTATTCCCTAAAGCCTGCTCAAGTAGATTACAGAGGATGTTCACATAGAACAAAAGGGTATCAGCATCAAACACTTCCATTCTCCAGTCGGTGCAGCTCCCATGCAGAAGCTGAAATCTGGGAGGACTACAAACATGAGCTTGTGAAAGAGAACTGTGGGAAAGACATGAAACTACTGTGAGACAGACATCCTAAGCAGTAAGCTAACAGAGACTGCACAAAGCAAAAGCAACAAGGAAGTGAAACATGGAGGAAAACCTGACATTGTGGTCTGAACACACAGCTGGGTGAAGGGAATACACCAGAAACCCTCACTGGAGGAGATAAGCAAGACTTTGTTTTGCTAAAGGAGAAATTATAATCATTGTCATAGCTCCTGAAGATACTACAGTCATTTAAACACATACATGGGAGTGAGGGGATGCACACGTGTGGTTAGTAGAGAGAAACACACACAAAACATACAAAACATCCTACATGAGTATATACAATAACCTCTTTATCTACAAGGTCAGTAAAGGAATGCAATGTCATTTATAATTTTTCAAGCAACCTGCTGTTCATGGTGCATACCTAAAATGTCTGTATTGCTTTAAGGCAAAGATCCTGGTGCTATTGTCCTTGCAGACAGATCTAACAAAAATAAAGTAATCACATATCAAATGCATAGGAATGATATCTGTAACTGCTAGGGCAGTTGTGAAACATGGTTAATACCTTGTCTCTGATTCCCTGAGCAAAAGTGCCACCCTTCTGCAATGTTTCGTGAACCTCAAAATTAAGTGGCAAAGCAGGAGAAGGAAAACTCAACCCTTAGCTAGCAAAGAACTGATAAGGACAAGCTTTAGCTTATGAGATTTTATACTGTAGACTAGGAGGACTTGCTCTTGTGTATATGCTCCATGCATCCATGGGATTCTACTCCTGGGGAAAAAAATAAAACAACTTATGTGCAGTGTTCTGAAGAGTCTTTGTCCATTCTCTTCTCTCATGGCCAAGCCCTCCACTGGGAAGGTAATATCCTTCCCAGCTCTTTCCTTCTCTTCGCTGAAAAAACAACCAGAGTTCAGACTTGCTTGAATGTGAACCTAAATGCTAAATGATGTTGATATAAATAAGTCAGAGACACAGTCTCTTTCATTCCCTTCATATTTAAAATCTTACTGAGTACGTAAAAGTAAATCCAGCACCTCTCCATAGCTCTCTAATGCCTCTTAGTAATTCTGCAGCTCACCCATAAGATGAACAGGCAAGCTGAATTGGCTCCTGCATATTCACTCTAAGCCAATTTTCTTTTCCTTACGTTCTCTTTCATTTCTCAAGGTAGAGGTGTGAGACCTTGAAACAAGAGATATAACTGAACAGTTTCCTGCAGTGCTTCCACTGAAACTGTAACTGTATTTTATCCCACCTTTTAAACAATAAGAGTATCATTGCTTTCAACAGATATCTGATAGCCAACATTTGCATTCTTTCTTCTTGAGGACCACATTGAAACAAGATAACTGCACTAAAATTTTATTGTACAAAAAAAGCTGCTTTATTTTCAAAAAAGGCAAATGTTATTGGAACATTTCTCAGCAAAGACTACTGTTAAATGTGTCTGCAAGAATATGGCTAGATGCATCAAAACACCTACGTTCAGTTTCACAAGCTGCTAATACTTCAAACTGCCAACATAAACAGTTTTTCATGAGTTCTACTTACCTTTATGCACGTACAGTTCTTCTGCTGGCAAATATATATTATGGCATCTGAAAATGTATTTCAAACTGTAATTATATCAACTGCTAAACTTAGCCCTGTGCGTTAAGGCTATATTTGCTGCTACTTCTAATACATGCCCTGTGAGAAGTATGTTTTTAGAATCTATCCTTTAGTATCTACACTTTTAACAGACATGTCCCTGCAAACAAGTACAGACAAATATTGTGACACTTGAGTTCTTCATTAGAACAAATACTGATCTGTAGAGTTTTTCTTCTGTGTATAGAGAGTATAGCACCAGATATCTTCAGAAAGTCAATTAAAAAGAGAGACAGGGCATCTTAATCACAGGGCTTTGCCTATCTATTTTTTCCAGTAGTTACTTAAAACCACTAACTTGAAATCAGTCACACTCCGTCTTCAGAAGTTCACTCAATCAAAGGGCCAAGCTCTGAGCAATCAAAGATCTTAAATCACTGGAGCTCCCAACATCAGCCACAAGAGGATTAAAAATCCAGTAGCCAGAACTCAATTCTTCGATCTAGCAAGCACCAGAGCATTATGAGAAGTCCCTAAAGCCCTAGATCACAGCCCAGCCTTTGCCTACTGTGGAGCTAAGTGGAAACTGTCTTTAATTCCTTAGGAGATCCTATCTTGCCAGATGAAAATAGATATTGGCCTCTGTGTGTAGGATGATTAGAAGAATGGAAGAGGATTAAACAAGATGCAAGGGGAAAGGCTCAGAGTGGCTCATTTACATGGGATTACTGCTGACAGATAGGTGTTAACAGAACAGAGCAACCTGAAGGCAAAACTGTATCTGAATTAAAGCTGTATTTATTTACTCAAGTTATAAAGGGATTAAGCCCTGTTTATTTTACCACATCCAGCACTGTTTTATCTTCTAAGCACTTTGATGCTTACTCAATTGTTCTGTGTCATGCATTGCACAGCTGTTTGGGGATGTGTTTATCTTCATTTAAAACAGAAGCTTTTAAATGTTTCAGACATAAAATATAGATGCTAATGGCAAGTTAAACATTCACAGTGGTCGTCGTGTTTCCCAGAATGAGGACACTTTTTAAAAGACAATGGGAAATGTAAAAAACACATTCATCAGTATTTTGTAGATTGCTGACAGGAAGAACCAAGTACAGGAGAGTATGTGTCACACACACATGTGAACACAAAGGCAGGGTCACTGACACAAAATCCTTGTGTTTCTATTAATTTCTAATTATTCAAAAAGCTTTAATTAGGCAGGAAAATGATTTAGCAAGAATTCCTTCCAGCTCAAACCACTGGGAATCAGTGAGTTTTCTCAGAAGTCAGTTTAATATCTCATAAAGTAGCTACCTTCTTACTCTGAGTGGAGCCCTGTAACAGCTGCTCCCAGGTGACATAGTTCTCAGGAAAATACAGAAACTCTTCCCGCTCTGCCAGCAACACCAGAAAATTAGTTCTTTGTAAGACCCAATCTCAGTACTGCTTGACTGCTCTTATACCCTTAGCTGCTTCGTTTACCATCCCAAGTTTGCACATGATCCTTACTGTCTTCTGGGAACTGAAAAGCTAACTGTAGCACTTAGCTCACCCTTCCCTGCTTGTATTCCAGCAGACCTACTCCTCTCCTCTCCTCTCCTCTCCTCTCCTCTCCTCTCCTCTCCTCTCCTCTCCTCTCCTCTCCTCTCCTCTCCTCTCCTCTCCTCTCCTCTCCTCTCCTCTTCCTTCTCTTCTCTTTTCTTCCTACTCATTGCAATAATACCACTTTGCAAATATTTGTGTCACAGCTCAGACTTAGTCAACCCATTTTATATGAAGTGCAGTAAGAGTGGTGAGAACAGAGGGTGAAGAAAGAGGCACAAAGAATCTGTCAAAGTTTTATTTTTCAGTCCCATGCAGAACTACTACTGCTTAGTGCTTTTAGGGGTTTGCCTATGATGTTCATGCTCTCCACAAGGAACTAGTTACAAAGCCATGAGGACTCACTCCAGTGTAATCACACTCTCATTAATCCTGTCAATAACAAGAGTTTTGTCTTCTGATGCTACATTTTCTGGTTCCAGTTGGGACAGATCGGAAGTGCCTAAGAGGCTGTGGGAATAGGCTTCTGCATGTTGGTTTTTTTTTCAACAGAGAAAAGAAAGAGCAAGTAAAAGACAATGGAAAATAACTTCTGTCCCACCTTGTACAAGAAATAGTAATGTTTCTACAATCTGAACACTCAGCTCCCTGCAAAACCACAGCTAATAAGACTTGCTGTTGTACTCTAGACCCATTATAAGAGGCACATTCCAGCACTTAGCAAGGCTAAGTACTTGGTAGGAAACACTTCCATGTATTGCTGGGAAAGGCTGTGCTGCTTCTGTTATTAAGGCATCTCAGTTTTCTTTGTGGAAGGCTTATTATTCATAGGAAGCTACCTTGGACAGCAATATCTGTGCAAACTTCTATGAAGCCAAGCCCTACATCCCAGAAATGTTATCCTCAAATGAACAAGAAAAACAACCAAGAAAGCAAACAAACAATTCCCTCTCAAAAAGAAACAACAACAACAAACAAAAAAACCCAGAAAAATAGATTTTAGACATAGGTAAGATTCAGTTCTGCCTTGAGAAAACACCTGGGAACCATGTCAGGTAGAGCAAGTAACCGTGTAGGTATAAGGGTCCAGCAGCATGTCTGCAGTTGGATTCATATCTCCATGTTTGTCAGGATTTGCTCCTCCTTCCAGTCACCTGGGCTTTCCCTGGCTTTTTCAACATGTTCCTCAACCACCACAAGCACTTTTTGCAGTAATATTCTCAACCCTGCCAGCAGTTGAAGCATGACCTACTTACACTTGATTTTGAAAGAAAGTGTGACCCTGACATTGTCGAAGATTTTTTTTTTCTTGGTAGTGCAGTTCCTTGTATTCTGCTACAAGATCAGACTCTGCCATTAATACTTTAGATGTGAATACTGGCCTTGTTACATCAGGTACACTATTGTGCACAAAGGAAACAAGATTGAAGTAAACAAGATTTCCAGGCATTAAATAATAATAAAAGAACCCAGAGACTTTAACTAGCCTTTTCATAGAGTTTCAATGCCTCTTAAAATAAATAGGTCAGTGTTGATAAGAAAGACTGGGCTCTGATTTTGTCTTTTTGTATTTTCAGAATGCTTTCCAGCATCCAAGCACAATATGAAGAAAACCCACAAGCCTATCTGCTCACGCTTCTCTAGCTTTAGTATTGATATTAATGCCAACAAAATTAGTAATTTGACAATTAGTTTTCCACTTACCTGAAAAGACATGAAAGGCAGAAAGAAAGTAGTTTAACTAGATTATAATGTGGCTGTGACAAGTCAGGTTCCTGTCATGTTATAGCCTTCCAACTTTAACATTTTCATGTCTGCTTGGCAGGTTATTAAAATAAATGAGGGTGTGTTGGACTGCTGTTGCACTTTTCTCTAATGGGAGTTCAGGAATTTGCAAGCCGCTACTGTAAATTGACCGATCATGAAGTCTGAAAGAAGTTGGCTAAAGTGGACAATTAGGAGCATTTCTCCACAGCTGAGTGAAATATTCCTTGTTATTTTAATAATTCAGGCACAGGCTAATTTTCGGAGGCTGAGTTTGTCAAGATAATGTGCCTTGTGCTTGTCTGCTTGTCATTTTTAACTCAATCCCACATGTTACAGGTGCAGTCTAGCTTACAAAACAGGCAAATCACTCACAGTGGAATTTGCATATGGAATATAGATATATTGTACTAAGGAAAAACAGTCCAAGAAGTCAACAGATAGCTGTGATAGGAATGCACATGATGGTAAAAACTTTTGATGTATGATAGCTGTTGTATCCCTCTTTATGTGGATATAATTAAAGGTCTTATTTGGCAGTATGCATGCACAAATATGTATAATGTAAAGCATCATGTAGATTTCTTCGTAAAGAGAGGTGGTAAGGCCACAGGAATCCCATGTGGCATGCAGACATTCTGGGTAGACTCAGTTACTTTTTTTCAACTAAAAACATCTCAATGTCAAAAAATATGGAACATGCAGGGAATAGTCATATCCTTCAACTGAGAGGGCAAAATCTCCTTTATAAAAGATGAAGCAGCTTCTCTAGACATGATATTATACTCAGCTTCTGAAGGAAAAAGCTACACTACTGAGCCAGAATTTTCAAACCTCCAATTCTCTTACCAGTTGCTTCTTCTCTGAGAGGCATTGTGAATGGCATTCATAGCATGCATTTTTCTCTCATTTTCTCAGGCTGGATTTCTGACTTAATCTGAAGACATAGAGAAACATGTGTTAGGTCCAAACTGGTTGAGAAATTCAACTTGCTACAAGCTTCCTCTGCAGACTTAAGGCTTTGCAATGAGCCAGGAAAATTCATTCCAAGATAAAACAATTTCAAATTTGCAGTGGAAGCAGTATTTCCAGGACAGTTTCTTGAAGGTCGTCTCAGACCTCTAAAATACCAGCCTATAACAAAGACACCAGGAACTATGTCATCCTAAGGAACACCTTCACACTCAGTAACCTTGGGGAAGGCCCTGCATACCTTCCCTTACAGGCCTTGCAGCTTCACGACCTCAGAAGCCCATTATGATGAGCATCAGGTAAGGACACCCAGGGAAAAAATACTGTACTCGTGAGAGTGCAGTTAGATATTTACACAGAGCATAAAGAATTCCAAATTACTTGTGAAGGGTACACAATAGCTGCTTCTTAGTCTTCTCCGCCATGAGATAAACACACACGTGCAAATATATGTATGTGTCTGTGTGTCTGTTTGCGTATGTATATATATGAATACATTCATTACTGCCATTTTACCAAACAGATTTCTCCCTTGAGGTCAGGCAAAAGAGCTCTTTGCTAGAAAACAACACAAATAACCACTCTGAGCTCACCAATCAAAAAGATCATGTTGCCACCTGATCACTGGTGTTGCCATCACCCTGATGTATTCAAGGAGCAATACTACCATCTTCTACTATGAAACAAAACTAAAGAAAATTTTATTAACTGGGTTGACAGATGGAGAATATGGATCTCCATTCAAACTTGCAAGACCATGAAAGATCTGGTGGAAAGAGAGCACACTTACACTTAACAGTGATGTGGTACGAATGCTTAAAATAATGCACCATGAGAGTTCCCGTTCTCTGGCCATTCCTAGAGATTTTCTAAAACAGCAAGAACAATCTGAATTCCAACATCTGCATGCAAATCAGGCTATCCATATGTGAACATGAGCATTTTTCATATATTATTCATTTCTGATTGCATTTTGAAATTTTCAGTCATTCAGTCAGGGAGTAAACTCAGTCCTAGGCAGCTGAGGTGGCCGCTCACTATGCATGAGGAATGAACAGCACAGAGTGAAGAGCTGAAGCAAACAGTTCAACAATTCAGTCTCAAAGATTATTATAAAATTGTCCATGTAACAAATCATATCTACAATCAAGGAACTTGTTATCAGCAATTTGTAAAAAGAATTGGTGGAATGAATTAAATGTTAGAAATTAGTCTGAATAGCTCTGATCTTCACAAGTGAAGAGCAAAAGTCTTTATATCAGACCTAAGACATTGCTAAATAATGAAGCAGTGAAGACAATAATTTGAAGTCTATGCACACTTCCACTTTCCAATAATGTAACTTCAGAAGTTTCAGGAAGGTGACTGTGGCTGCTGCATCTGGACTTAAGGGAGGAAAAGTTCAACATATGAGCCTAAGACCATTCTCAAGGAACTTGCTATCTCTGTGAGGAAATAATGAGCAGTAATGGTAGCCAACAAAACTCATCTCTGGTCAAGTAGAGCACAAAGCTCCAAAAGATAACACTGGATCAGAATCAACACAAATGTCAGACCTCCAGCTCCAGAGGTGCCTTCAATAGGGAATAAATCAAAGCTAACAAATCACCATATTACTAAGATGGCAAAAGAAATTACAACAGTCTTATCCACACAACTATCATCCTACAGTACCTGAAGTTAAGAACTTAAAATCTTTCTCTGGAAAGGCAATAAAATTAGCAGAAGAAGAATGTAAGCTGGTGACTTCACTTTTCCTGCAAAGGAACAATATCTTAACTAGTCACTGATGGCTATTTATTCACTTATTTCCCCTTCTCTCCAGCATATTTCAGCAGAAAGCTTCTCTTCAAGAAAGCTTGTGTTCCCCAGCTCCCTGATCATGTCCGATGAGAAAGAGGAAGAAGGGGACTCTGTTCCTGTTTATGTGTCAAGCTTATACCAATGTAAACATGATAGAGTTGTGTTGCTTTATATTAGGTTGCAGGATCAAGAGGCATGACATCACTTCTGGTAGTATAGATTACATGTCTTTTTGGGACCAGATAACATACAGTCAATTACCTCTGAAACAGATTGTAGGATCTTGTCTACTTGTGGTTCAAAAACCACAGAAAATCTCTTTTTTAAAAAAAAAAACCAAACCTGTCATTTTTGTTAAAGACGGGCACTTGAAGCCCATGTGTGTCACCAGTATGAATTAAGTAGACTGAATATGGAACTTAAATTGTCAGTAGCATTACATCTGACATTTTAAAGTTTTAACAACAGAAAACATGCTGTATGTTTGGTCCTCAAAATACATTTTAGCAGCCAAGGGGAAGGAGGGCATTGCCATTATCAGCAACAAATTGAGACCGAAAACTATCATAACTATCATAAACAATTTCACAATATTTAGAGGTTACGGCATATATTTACAAATACTAGTGTTTGCCTAATTGTTTTTGTGTCTACCATGGAGCAAATCTGAGCTCACACACACTTTGTTTCTTTAACACTAGAGGGAATATCTTAACACTTAGAGATTTTTCAGCCGTTACTTTACAGAATGAGAGCACACTTGTGTATGAATGCAGATCTTCCCCAGATGTACATGCAGATGTAATATATTAATGCAGATACAATGAAGGCTCTTTTATAATCTTAATCTTAAAATTAACTTAAAATAAGCTTTGAAATAATTACATTGAAATATTTGCATGTAGAACTGATTTTGAAACAGTCTGTGTAAATTATTATGTGCTGTACTCTCAGTCTGGTTAATATCTGCAGTTGTCTTTTACAAAAGAATACAATAATTAATGCCTGCATTTTATTACAAAGTCATAGATTCAGAATCGTGAAGTTTCTGGTAGAACAGCAGAGCAAGTACAGTTCTATGATCTTGTTTTATTATTTTTTTGTTCAGCATAATTATTAAACAATATTATTATCCAAATCATTTTTGCAGCTTCACCTGATATTTCATAAACAGAGACTGAAACTGGTTGAAACTCTCTCATAAACAAAAGAAGGTCTGACACCTCTTTCTACCAGGAAAACTGTAGTTCCTTTAAGGATTAATTTATGAGTATGCATAGAGACATACATGAGTTCAAGACCATTTAATTCTGCATTGTTACACATAATGAAGCCTGAAATATTTCAGAGAGAATAAGCATTCGACATTTATAGATAAATTTTAATATAAACTACATAGTATGTTCAATATAAACCACACTATTTGTAACTGAAATGTTAAGGATAATTATCAGAAAGGTTAAAGGAGCCATGATATTTCTAAATCTCCTACAGAAGTCCAACCTGCCAAGATAAAAATGTGGACAAAAAGCTTAATGACTTCTGTAAGTCATTATTTATTCCCAAAAATATGAATCCCTGACAATACCAGTGTATGTTCATCAAATATATACGGCACGTGAAACAACTTTGTGATAAAAATATTACATTCCACAATGTTTGAGATTCTGTCTGCCTCAGTCCATTGTAAAACTGCTTGTCTAGCACATAAGTGAGCCAGTGGAAAATATAGAAATATGCTGAAATATGTTTTCATATATTTCCTCCAAAACATCAAGGTGACTGCAACTTGGTTTCAAATTGTCAATTCACTGTTTGAATATAGCAAATAAGACTGGTTATGACATGGTATATTATACCATGATATATGTGGATGGTACCATGTAATCATATTATTACACAATTATACAACTATACAAAATATACATAATATTGCATATTAACATTAAAAAGAAACCTCTTCTGTTACTCTTTTCCCCTTCAGAAAGCTCTTATAGAGAAATCTGTCCTTTACAGAAAAATTACAGTGATTAGTTCCAATAACTTGGACAGCTAAATAAATATTTACAGTATCAGAACATACAGTAAAAACTCATTTGCATGGACCTAGGTGACCTCATATGGATTATCAATTTTTGCAATTAGTGTGTAAAAAAACAAACAGGATTAAAAAAGTCAAGGATACTGCATCACAGAGTGTACTTTGTTTATTTATTTTGACAAGCACAGTTTGGGTTTAATTGTGAATAATAATGTTAGCAATCATTTTAGAGTTAAAGTATTATGGGATGTTTGATAAAAAGGCTTACTTTGAAGCTATATCTGCAAGGATATGACAGGGAGACAACTTGAAAAGCAAATGTGGTCTGACAATATCTGTCTTTTCAAGGAACTTTTAACTTTTTTCCTTTAATTTCATCATAAAATTTCATTGTATGTTTTAGTTTCAATAAACCACAAAATGTTTTTTCAGTTATCAGTTGCTAAAGTGTTGGGTTTTTTTTTTCAATTTCATGCTTCCACATGTTTTTTTCCTTACTTTACTCTTTTTCCAGTATTTTCAAGGGTATCAACTTAGTTGTGTAATCTCGGGCAAATCAGATCCTCCATGCTTTGGCTTACCCACCTACAAAAACTGTGCAGCTTGCTGATGATTGTGTAGAATTAGTATGATGTTTAATCAATGTTCATAGCAGCACTCAGCTTCAGAATCCTAGTAGCACATACATAGGAAGTACCAACACATTTGATTTCCTATGCTTGCAGCATCGACAGAGTGGTAAAAAGGGAGTGTAGTTCCACTTTTTAAATATTAAAATTATTAATGAGTCATGCTTTTCACATTTTAGAGACAGAACATTTCTCCAAGTATTTCTCCAAGTCAGAAGCTACCATTTTGCTAATGCAGCACTGAATATACTGGAAGTGTATTAAGGTATAAATGCAGCTCTAAAGTAGTGCTCTTGAGACAGAAAGACTGTCAGAGGTTTTTTTCAGTATGTTTCATTTTATTTTTCTCCAGTGTGCAAAAATGTTAATGCTCAAGAACAGGACTTGCTATATGTCATCAAACTGTCTTTTTAATGTCTCCCTGCTCTGAGCTATGTTCCCTATGACCAATTTTGTTATCAGATTGCTAACACAGCAGCTGCTTAAATAACTGTTAAAGATTAATTATTACCATTATTTCACAGGAGTTCCCAAAACACATCAAATGCTAGATAAACTTTATAGCAAGCTTGAGGCTGTTGCCACCTTCAGCTTCCCTTCCCCCACATCCCTGTGATGGGAAAAATTGTTCAGAAATGTTCCTAGTTCACCGCCTGTGAAAGTCAATGGGCAATCGACCAGGCGACACTCTTGCAATGACAGCTCACGATTAGAAAGTCTGTGGCACTGCACTGCTTCATAGATATGACAGCAATTGTAGTGCAGATGCTTAGTAAGTGAAAGTAGCATGTTTTTCTCACCATTAATGTTGTTTCTACCTGCTAAAATGTATCTCTTTAAATAGATTTGTTGGTTAATAAGATTTTAAATTGATGTCTTGTGTTGACCATTAAAGAACAGATTGGAAACTGAAGTAGCGGTTCTTAATTGAGTAACTATTACTACCCCGGTAATGGGACATGTGAAGCATTTTATCTGCTTTCTTTGCAGATTGTTAATTTAAATGGATGGCATAGCGATAAACCAGATAGAGTTAATCAGCTGAACTAAACTGTAGAAAGACAATGTAAGGATCATTTTAATGCTAACTCGGAAAACTACAACTGTTGTAATATGTAACAATAATTAATAAAGTTGATGAGAAACCAATTTCTGAAAAACTGGCCGTCATTCTAAAGCTACTCATGAGTAGAAGTCTCTGAACTTCCACAGCCTGAAAAGGTCTCGTATTCTAATGAGAAAGACTGAATTGTTGCAAAGGAAGGTACCTGCACTGAAAGCAACTGCATGGGCCACATACAAAGCAGCAGTCTTGAAGGGCTATACTTTGAACTGTAAAAGCACAGAAATGTGCTTTAGGTGCTTTCAAAATTAATTAAAAATCTCACTATCACCTACCTAAGGTTCCAGTTGCCCATGGACCCTTAACAACAAATTGTGCTTTCAAATTAACCGTGCTAAATGGCAATTTTTTGTACGTGCTTTCTCAAACATTTGCACCCATCACAAACTATAACTCCTAAGACCCCATAGCTATTAGAGATGTCTTCAAAACAGCACTTCTACATCAGAATGTATGGGAAACAAATGTAAAAATAATCTATTTTTAACAGACCACCTCTTTAGGCTGCACGATTCTTCTTCAGGCCTATTCACCTTGTGACCACCGTAGCAATGTCATGTCAGAACAACTGTCCAACAAGTCAATCGAAAAATTATTAACAAGAAATTCGGTCCAGAGTTCTTACCTCAAACTTGTTCGGTTTTAAACAGCAAGTCTCTTTAAAGTTGGTGTATTGTAATCTGATTACTCAGGCCTGTAGCGTACAAAGGATTACAATCTGTAAACATGGTTTCTAGGTTAACATATGGGGATCTCAAAGGCTACAAATCATTACACAAATATACCGAAATTAGTAGGACTGAACATCACTAGTGGTCTGCTGAATCTTAATCAAGTTTAATAATGGTCTGGATTTTAGGCTAAATAAAATCACTATGTCTAAACAGCTTTTACCCCGAACTCCATGGGCTTGTGCTGGAGTTCCTGTGCAGAGCCACCCACTTCAAATCATGAACAAACCTGGGACTGATAGTTAACACTGCCACAGAATGAAATTTGTAATACCAGGGATAATTTACACAAAACAGACCATGACTCATGTATTAGCAGTTTGGATGTTCCATAGATCTATACTAAAAGATGGAAATACCTTGAATGAAATTATAAACATAACAAATACTGCATCTCTTCAGAATCTATAGGAACCAACTTAATAGTAGGAGTTTTACAACTGTGTGTTTTACAAAACTATTCTGCTTACAGGAAAAGAGAAAGGAAGAAAGCTGGCTTAAGCTTTACATGAATCTGCAAAGTGGAAGAAGCAGCACCTATGTTAAAGTACAGACATGAAAGATATTTATGTAAAGGATTTTAAAGGAAGACATATCAAAGACATTTGCAGGAATATGCACTGGGTCACTCAACCTGATAGAATCAGGACTACAACATTTAAAATCCCTTCTCTCAAGTCTTCTCAAGGTCAGAGAAATGTTTAAAATAAACTACAAGGTGGGGAAAAATAGAAGAGCAGGTAAGTCAAATGCTGTACTTATCTGCCTTGTCAGCCTCATTTGAACTAGCAGCAGAACCAGCTGTGAACCAGCACAACCTCAGAATGCCATGAAGATGCAGATGTTTTTGAAGTGCCACTTTCTTAAACATCTGTCTAGGTAAACACGTGAGTGTTTCTCATCTCACCAGCCCTTTGCCATTCTGACACTGAGGTAAAAATTGCCATTTCCACGAAAATGCTGACCCTTATTCAGAAACGTATCCAAAGTCCCTGTGACCACAGAAAGCTCCATGTTTATCATATGCATATTGTCTGTATTATGGAACTGGATTACTTTTTGTTTCTAAGTTGATATGTTTCTTTACTGATGTACTGTAAGCATTCAAATGCATTATTCCTCTTTCCCAGCTGGAAACTGCTTTTTATTGGGAGTATTTTTAATTATTATCAGCAAGAAAGGCAAATAAAAAATAAAATAAAATAAAATAAAATAAAATAAAATAAAATAAAATAAAATAAAATAAAATCCCCACACTTTTCCATTTATTTTTCTAGTCTTCATCATTTCACAGCAACATTGATCCATAAAACTCCTTCCTTACCAGGGGACTAGAATCTGCTAAGACCATCTGAGAAGTTACAAAGAAATGGTGGGTTTACTCCCATTCCAGAGAAAGAGGGAAAAGAGCTTACCGTCACTTCCATCTGTGGTAAAGAGAACTTAAGGAAACTTGGCTCTTCCAACTGTAACAGCACTCTAAGATAACATATCTTTTCATTTAAAATGTTGACATTCTAGTAAAAAATTTCATAACTGCATCAAAAATAATCTTGTCTTCAGACATGAAATAAAAATTTTTTTATTTCCCTGCTTACCTTGTGGCATGTGATCAGTCTAGCTACTTGCATTTGTAAGTGTATAGACACCTTAGCAATAAACAAAGTCTGTGGAGCAAAAGCTCATTTTCTTTAAGAACTGATAATAACCAACAGCTGAATAGCCAAAGAAGATTCATAATTAATCATGCCTAACACTACATGGTACAGGCTACTCCAAATAAAAGGAAAGTTTAATTTATAAATTTAAAACTCTTCTGTTCCTGTGTTGTTGTCCCTTTTCCACTGTTCCACAAGTTACCAAGTGAAAACAAGAATCTGATGTTTTGACACCTTGGGTCCTATTCAAGCCTGTACAGAAATGTTGCTATACTTGATGCTGAAATATTTTCTGGCCTCAGTGGCTTTTTGCAGCTAAGCACCAAATGTTGCCCAAATACCTCCATCTCTCCTCCATGCAGCATTTGACAACACAAAATGCTGCTCATCCAGACATGAAAACCATATATGGATGCAGCCTTCAAATGAGTGCTGAGCACTCCAAATCTTCTTTCAGATCCAGCTGCTACACACATCTGTTTGTAAGTACCAAGGTAAACCTTACTTATGCTTTGTCAGCAAGCAGACTTTCTGTTCCAGTCTTCCTCAATACCCAGATTTATAGTCCACTGAATGCTGAATTATCAGAGGATAAGCAGGAAGTAAAGCTGCTCTGGTTGCTTACTGCAGGGCAGAGGTGAAGAAATAGCAGGAAATCATAACATTAAACAACTGCACATGTAGGTGGCTTCTCCTCTGAAAAATATCAAAACAAAAGGAGGGAGGAAAGTTTGATTCCCTCTCCAGGAATCTTCTCTTCAGTTCCCATGAAAGCACAATCAACATCTTCATTGTAATACCAGTCATTTCCAAAACTTAAATACAATTAATTCTCATCAAAGACAAAATACCAGATACATTACACACACACACACACACAAAATTGGATGTATTCAAATCTACAGAGCCTGGCGGAAATCATTTGAGAAGAGATTGCCAATCTTTCTGTAATCAAGCCATATTTGAGAAACTTAGCACCATTTCAGACTTCTGCAGTGAGAGCTTCTGGCCTGTTCTTCCTTGCTATCTGTCACAGCATGGCTGCTGTGCTTCCTCTACCACAAGAATATGTCTGGCAATGATTTCTTAGCTTCGAATCAGTACCTTAACCCTGCTGCCTCAGAATATCCCTGCCACCTTATCTCTTACCGCCTGGTGAGAAACCAGCTTTCCTGGTGAGGAATCCATGCCCTACAGCATTTAGGAGTCAGCGTGATCTCTAAAGCCTTATTTTTGAGAACTTGAAGACACTGGTAGAGTAACAGAAGTGAAAAAGAGTATCTAAAAGGATGGAAAATGAAGATGGAGGGAGCTACAAAACAGCCTGATTTCAAGACCCTTGAACTGCATATTAAGCAATCAGTGTTAAAGCACACAGAAGACAAAGAATTTGGCAACACATCAAGAACCTGTAGCATCAGCTCAAGCTACTCACATAATCACAGATTCACAGAATGTTAGGGATTGGAAGGGACCTTGAAAGATCATCTAGTCCAATCCCCCTGCTGGAGCAGGAACACTTAGATGAGGTTACACAGGAAGGTGTCCAGGTGGGTTTTGAATGTCTCCAGAGAAGGAGACTCCACAACCTCACTGGGCAGCCTGTTCCAGTGTTCTGTCACCCTCACTGTGAAAAAGTTTCTTCTCAAATTTAAATGGAGCCTCCTGTGTTTCAGTTTATACCCATTGTCCCTTGTCCTATCATTGGTTGCCAAGAAGAGCCTGGCTCCATCTTCATGACACTCACCCTTTATATATTTATAAACATTAATGTGGTCACCCCTCAGTCTCCTCTTCTCCAGACTAAAGAGACACAGCTCCCTCAGCCTTTCCTCATAAGGGAGATGCTCCATTCCCTTCACCATCTTCATGGCTCTGCGCTGGACTCTCTCCAGCAGCTCCCTGTCCTTCTTGAACTGAGGGGCCCAGAACTGGACATAATATTCCAGATGGGGTCTCACCAGGGCAGAGTAGAGGGGAAGGAGAACCTCTCTCGATCTACTAACCACCCCTCTTCTAATACACCCCAGGATGCCATTGGCCTTCCTGGCCACAAGGGCACAGTGCTGGCTCATGGTCATCCTGCTGTCCACCAGGACCCCCAGGTCCCTTTCCCCTGTGCTGCTCTCTAACAGGTCATTCCCCAACTTACACTGCAACCTGGGGTTGTTCCTGCTCAGATGCAAGACTCTACACTTTCCCTTGGTGAAGCCATGTTGACTGCCCGTAATGACCCTCTTATCCTTGACATGGCTTGAGATGGCACCAAGGATAAGTTCCATCACCTTTCCAGGGATGGAGGTGAGGCTGACCAGTCTATAGTTACCCAGGTCCTCCTTCTTGCCCTTTTTGAAGACTGGAGTGACATTTGCTTTCCTCCAGTCCTCAAGCACCTCTCCTGTTTCCCAGGACTTAGCAAAGATGATGGAGAGTGGCTTAGTAATGACTTCAGACAGCTCCCTCAGCATCCAACGATGCATCCCATCTGGACCCATGGATTTATGGATGTCCACATTGCTTAACTGGTCCCTCATCTTCCTTGGTACCATAACTGGCATAATGGAAAGACAGATGCAGCAGTTGTGATATACTCATTTTTCTAAAACTTCGTATTTTCTCTCATGATAAGCTTGTCAGTGAACCAGGAAAGGCAGTGGAGATTAAGTTACAATAGGGTGACCACTTGATAGAAAACATTCACATTAAGAATATCAGTGTCAGACTGGGAATACATTTTACTTGGAGTAACACATAAATTTGTCTTTGGCCAAACTCTATTCAACACATTAATTTAAAACTCAAATGGCCAAGAAAAAAAAAACTACCAGTTTGCAGATGTCAGTGATCTGGAAGGACTCACACCAGAGACAAAATTGGTATTAAAAATAATCTAATAAGTCAGGAAGACATCAATAGGCAAATGCAAAGAACTGCAGTCTGAAGAAGTGTTTAATATGATATAAACAATAACTGCACAGCTAGAGCTGTGAGGAGTTATTATGGTCCATAAATTGACAGACTCAACATGGTCATGTTGCTGCTGTGAAAGCAAAATCAGTTTCAGCATATAATGGTAGGACTGTCATATACATGATCGAAGTGATAAAGATTGTTCTACTCGGTGTTCAGTCAGCCTTGGCTGAAGCACAGCAGACAGTTCCCAGTACCTTACTTCAAAAAAGCAGAGGAATGAGAGAAGCGCTCAGGAGAAGAATGGTGGAAGGTTTAGGCAGCACAGCCTGTGAAGACAGGTCAAAGGAATTCTGTTTGCCCAGTCTTGGAAAGAAGTACTGAGGATAATCTCTTAAAATATTGTAAGATTAGTAGTGAAACATAAGATGATTGATACTCTTTCTTATTCAGCGAGAGGGACATAAAAAGCAAACAGATTCAATGGTAGCAGAAGACACTCAGGTTAACTCTCAGGTGAAATTTTAAGAACTGTTTCACTCTGGACAAAGTCACCTAGGAAGCTGCAGAATTAAAACTTTCGAAGAAAATGTTACATGTAAGAGATGGGTTAGGTATGTGTGTCTCTGAATGGAAAGGCACCAGCTGGCCTTCTTGAAGTTGTTCCCAAACTTACATTGCTATGAAAGTTATTATCTGTTTTGTAAAGGACTTAGGGAATGCTGTCAGGACCCTGAAGATAGATTGCGAGTTCAGGGAAATGTTTTGCACAGCCCAAAGGCCAGGCTCCACGGTGCTTGGCTCAGGGCTCGGGAAGGTCCAAGGTAACCAACAGGGAGCAGCAAGGACTGTCTGCTCCATAGGGGAAGAACAAGCAGGAGATGAGAGTGACAGCAAGGCAGGCAGAGGCTTCATCGGCCAGGGCACAGACCCACAGGACCTGAACAAGAAGAGCAAAGTAGATCTGGTGGCAGCAGTCAGGTTAAGCAAGAGTCCAGACTACAGGACAAGTCTGTAACACCAAGGCAGATCCACAGCCAAACCAGCTTGTGTCTGGCTCAGTGGGGCATGTGGTCAAGCACAGGCATAGCTCCAACAAAGTACCGGGAACAGCAATGAGCAAGGGTCTGAGATTAAACACAGCACTTGAGCAAAATGGGAGCAAACCCCAACAAGACTTCTCATAGCTCTTTCTCACACAACTTATTTCACAGCAGCTGGATCCAGGCCACACAGCTGTACCATATAGGCACTGACCTCAAGCTCAGGCTGCCAAAGCCACAGAGGAGAGGGAGTGGGCTCAGAGACCAACAAGTAGTTAGGAAGGGACTTGGAAACTAATGCTGTATTCATTTACCTTTCTTCAACAGGTATCTCCTAATATTTTTGTGGCTTTTATAAATATTATCTGCAAACTCTTACTCTGGCATAAATTAACACAACTGCCTCTTCTAGGGTGCTAGTACAGTTCCAAGGTGAAAAAACATAACCAGCATAATGATATAAAATCTTGGCACATGCATGGATAATACAAATATACTAAAAAAAATGCCTTATTGGAATGAATGCACATACGAACAGGTAAAAAAATGGTAGGAAATCAATAAAAATGTTCAGATTGCTGATAGTAATTACAATGTTTTTAAATGTTAATATTGTTTTTAGTAAGCTACATTTTGTTAAATAGGTCAATTGCAAATACATTCTCTAATTGCAGTATCATTATAAAAATTAAGAGAGATGAGGTCTGCAGGTACTTTTACTGATAGAATAAATGGAAGTACTTGAGAGTATGCCATCTGTTGAGTAAAAGCCATAATGTAAATGTGATTAAAATTGTATCACTGATTTGTAGCAATGGACCAATATCTCCTTTTCAAAAAGTTTCATATATTTCAAAGCTACACCATTACAGGAGTGGCATACCTGGATTCCATCTGGGAATCAGCTACATCCCTTTATAGTAGATATTTCACCTGACCTTCTAATCTAAGCTTGTTCTTGCAATTTTACAGTCAGCTTTTCTTCAAGCCAACTTGTCAAACACGTGGGTCACATTTTCCAAATGCTAGTGATAATCTGAAGTACGATCACCCAGAATGCCTTATCTTTGGGAAAGCAAGAGGTGGGGTCATTCAATTCTATTAAGAAAACAGAAATAAGTGTTCAACATGACAAGTCTCAGATCTCTGAGATTCAGCTAGTCATGAAAAGCTTCTCTTATCAGAACCCACAATTCACCATCAGCTTGGATTCCTCTCTCCTTTTGAAGACAAAAGCTACCTGTCATCTTGAACTGCCACGCAGGGCCTGGGATTCCCCACAAACCTCCTCTAGAAAAAGGATCTTGTCCCAAGACCTGCCACGTTCCTGCAGCGAAGTACTTGCTTAAGTCTCAACAAAAGGGTCAGTAGTCGCCTGATGACAGACTGGTGAGTAAAACAAGTAGCAACTGCAGTACCAGTTCTTATTTTAACTGTAAGGAAGGTCCAACGCCACTGAAATCAAAGTCAAGATCCAGAACAGTAACTTAGTTTTAAGATGGCCTACTCCTTTCATCTTCAAAACAAACATAAGAAATGTTTATTTCACTTTGTTCAAGTATTGGAAGTGTAATGTGTTATCTGTTAGAAAATAACTTGATTTTCAGAGCTAATCTAGGCAGGTGATGGACACATGTTGCTTCTGCATTTACACTCTGTCCGTTCAACATTAGTCTCTACCTAAACTGACACACACCTAAGGAGTTGTGCCACCTGTGGCAACTGCTATCAAATCATTCAAGGAACACAATATACACAACTAAATAATTAAATCAGGTTAGTTGATAGTTAAAATGATGCAACTTGCCAAATTACACCGATGTGGGATGTTATAAGAGTAAATCAAAAGTTAAACCTAGATTTTGGTGATAAATCAGACAGATTATGAGATGTTGTGTTAATGCATCACTTTAAGATTCTTCTGCCTCCTTGTTTGCCACACCCAGAATAGTTTTGGATACCATGGCATTTTTCTATAAAAAGGTCTTTACATTATTAATGACATCCCAAGAGCAATGAGTGACCGAAAAAAAGGCTCAGAGTTGTGAGATCAGAGGTTTGTGGGACAACAATATCTGGAAACAAAACAGTGAATTGACCCAATGTACTGAGGAAAAACAGGACAAATGGGGACCTTTCTCTTTGGGTATAAAATATGGTAGCATTTTTTATCATACATTAAATAACTCTCGTTCTTTTTTCAACCTTTCCTACGGAAAAAAAAAGGAGTGTCATAGTTTTCCATGTTGAAGTCAGTCCTTCTAGATCCAGTTCTTCCCTTCTTCTTCACTAGCGACCTTTATTTTCTTAATAACTTACTGAAATATTTCTTCTGGTTCTTTTTATTTAAAAAGACATGAAAAATACTTTTGTTTCATGAAAGTTACAAGCAGGTAAGAGTTTTATTAATATTAACAATTAATAGTATGGGTTTCATACTAGTAGTGCCAATTATATGCTGTTTAAGCTTATTATCTAATTGCATGCTGGTGCTGGCTTCAGAAATGGCATGACATTAAGTCAGACTTGTGCTGCATTCCCTAGCAGTGGAATATTCAATTATTTGTTCTGACTCATGTAATTCCCTGTATTCCAAGCTTGTTAATGTCATTACAGGGCTGAAATAAAGTGATTACTCTAAATGAGTATTTATCCGATAGGCAATGCAATTCCTGCCCCCTCCAGCTGACAACAGATGATTGCAAGCGTTCTTCCTTACTCCCTCCCCTCCACCTCCCCCTCCTTCCCCTGTCAAGAAGGAAACCATAGCATTGTGGTGCTCTGTGAAATACTGTCAGATGGCGTAAAATATATATAATAAAATAAAAAGATGTGCAACCTTCCCCGGCAGAGTTAAAGCTAATGACCACTGCTTCCACTCCCAGTCAGTGATGACAGGTTGAACTAACTGATAATGGCATGCCTGCTGTTGAGCTGGCCACTTATGTTATTTCTCTTGACATGGTTCTGGGGAAGGCCTAATTTTTTTGACATTTGACCATGCAAATTTGAGTCCTGATACATTATTCTGCATTTACATCCTCCCAGTGTTGCTGTTTAAAATGTGCTACAAGCTCCTTGAGCTCAGCTAATAAAGGCCACAGAATGAAAGAAAGTTAAATATGAATGTAAGAGGAGACCTAAATGAAGGGCTAGCTTGTACATCTCAGAGATGACCTTCTGGAAATGAGCAAGTGGAAAATCCTTTTTAAAGCAAATGGTAAGAAGTGTAACATTGATTTTTTTTTTCTTCAAAAAATTTTTTAAATATTCTAAAATATTCACAAAAAGGAAAACATTAAGTTTTACACAGCCATTTCTTCAGTCAGCAATTCAGCTGAGTGTATTTTAAGCCTAGGTTCCATTAATGACTCTTAGTAATACACCTTTGCCAAAGAGCCAGAGATTCACAGTGCTTCATTAAATATAAGGAAAAAATAGGGCTTGCTCACTCTCTTTCTTTTTACTTGCTCTTAAATTTTTCACATTGTTGAAGTCCAAATGTATTACCTGTGAGCAAAGTCTTTTCCATCTCTTAAAATTAATTTGTCTAAATTTTCTGCTTATGAATGGCAATAGCTTGACAGCTCTCAGAAAAACACATCTCTTTTTAGCTACAGAGTGAGTGCAAGGTGGACCTGTGGCTCCTCAGCTAAGGCTTTTACATCAGACCTGAATGGGTCATATACAGGGAGAGGTCACCATTTCGCTGGCCTTTTGTACATCTAGAGTCATGGAAGTTGTGGTAAATCTTTCATTCCCAGGTTTTTCTCTGTTCTCTTCTCCCTTATTGACTCTTTATTACACCAAACCTCTCGGTGCATAAGCCATTATCCACTGAAGTCAATAGAAATTTTTTCTTGCTTACATGCTCCGCTTCACTCTCACATAAAAACTCCAATAATGAGATGGCTGCAAGAGGATTACACTGCATGCAGCCTCCAGCGACTGGCATGTGGTTAGCACCCAGAATGTATAAGACTTTCCCCAGTTAATCACCCTGGAAAATAATGCACCTTATAAAGACCATAAATCAGCACATCTAAGCACAAATAAAACAGCAATTTACCATGAACAAGAAAACTTTGATCACTGTGCAATCTGGGCCTCCAAATAAGCCACCCACTCTAAAGATACTATAGGTTGTTCTTTAACAATACTCATTTATATTCTCCTTACTTTCCTTGCAAGTTCCTCTGATTTCACCTGTGTTTGCCAACAACTAAAAACTCTGTAGCACAAAATGAAACACATAGTCTGTGTGATATTGGTATGTTTTAGTTAGAAACCCTGAAGAAGATATTATTGCACTGTATCTTGTTGCAATGACATTATACTATGTCATATTGTTACAAGGATAGGATATTACATTATGAACAAAGAGAAGTAACACCAAATGACTGATTCCATTTTCTTTTTAATTCTAATACCTGCTGGTATCGAGACCCAGTTTTCAAACTCCTTTTTTGATGTAAATGTTAAATATATATCTTAAATGTAGCTGAGAATGACCAACACTGGGGAAAAAAAAAATCAATGATCTTATCATTGCTCACTAGCCATGGAAATATGAAGATGCCCCCTCTGGTTTTCATATAAGTGTTTCTTTTGCAAGACCAACACTGAGGACAAAGAACATGAATGATTTCCTTACTCTAAACGGGTGGTCCCTTCAGAAGACTCAGTCAATTTGCACACTGATTGTTAATCCTTAGTATCTCTCCTCTCCTTCTCATCTGGTCAACAAGGAATAACTCCATCAGAAGGAAGCCAAAGACTAAGGCAGAATCAGTCACCACCCTCTTCTCCTGTCTCTGTGGCTTACACAGGCAATAGGGAAATGTCCTCCCTTGCCTTGTGAAGAAGCAAGTGAGAATCAGGCAAGTACCCAAACCCACATCAAAAGAGGAACGCAGCGGTCCAAACAACTATCTGCATATTCTCGTTTTTAACAGAAAATTCCTAGTTCTCTTGTGATGCCCACTGTTCTCTAAATGTTTCTTCAAGCTACCTGGAATAACCCAATTTCTCACTTCCTTCATTTTTTAAAGAAACCTAATTAAAAATAACACAGTAGATCCATAGTGCTGTACTGGCCAGAACTTGCATATCATTTAACAGAAACAAGCCAAAACTGAAACAAACTTGAGTATGCATTCACTGTGCTAGATAGTGTTGTGAGTGAAAATCAAAGGAGGATGGAGACTATAGTAGTTTTTCTTCTAGTGAAATAAATGTTAACGACATTTAAGCAGCCAATAAATTAATCAATTACGTTACTACCAGAAAGCCTCCACTTGAGCAAATATCAACATCTCTAGTTCATCAGAATGTGGCAGTAAAAGCAACACCACCTTAAAAAATCCTGCAGATTTTTCTTTTTGTACAGCTGTCTAAAACATGTTCTCATACTGAAGTATGAATCATCTTGAAAATCCCCCCACCTCAAGTGCTATTTCATTCTGCAGCAGCTGAGGCTGTAGGGGAGGCCATGTGAAACAGCTGGTTATCCAATATCCTCCCACCAATCACCTCACTTAAACTATACAGAATACAATCTAAGGCAGACGCTCCAAACCAAATAGCATTTTCCTCTGTAGTACTTGAATTCCATGAGGTATGATACCTGAGATGCAATTAGAACATCTATGTTGGATACCCATGCTACATTTTTAAAAATTACAGTGTAGGCATGAAATGTCACAAATTTGCTTTGTAGTTTTGCTTTGCAAACTCAATTGACACCTCCAACATTTGCTTCACTAAAAGGAAATCACATTTTGGCACTGTATTTCCCTTGGAGGGGGAAAGTCACGAACATCCCAGTATTCATCACCAGTCTGTTTTTGTAATCCAGTAACACAATAACCATGAATCCAGTAATACAGAAAATGAAAGATCTGAGGCAAACAGTCACCAGTTTTTCAAAGAACAGTGGTGTAGATGGTTTTTTAACACTGCAGAGTGTGTTTGTCTGGAGGGGTGAAAGATCCAAAGGCACAGTGGCATGAGTGAAAACTGGAAAAGGGAAAAAGAACACTGGCCAAAGCTATAAATACCTTGAAGATCGTGATTCCTCCCATTTTACTAATGGAAAAAATTCCACTGAGTGCAAATGCTGCTCAGTAGTTAGTTAGTTAGAAAGGTTGATCTCCAGCAATGTAAGCTCAAGGGTTTCTAGATCTATCCAAGGTGTCTCTATTTCTCTACCAACATTTCTCACCTAAGCACTTCCCAGGGTAATGAAGAACTAAAGTAAATGCTAAGAGATGACAGTAGAATGGGATCTTTTTAACCACTTAGTAAAAAGCAAAAATATGAGAGTTGCTGTTCTGGTTCAAATATATAAGGCCCCTTCTCAAGGTCAATTTATTACACTTCTCCTATATCGACAAAAGTTTGAACTTGCAAATATCTTAGAGCTCAAATCTATTTTTTATAACATATAACAGCACTGCATAAATTGCAAAGGCTGACTGTTCTCTCACAGATTCAATTTAGCCTATTTCTACAGCAAATTACTTCAAATATTAGCATTTTCTGTTTATTTCTTAGCAAAAACAATTTTTGTAGCCATATTGAGTAACAGCTACTTACTACATGATTTGTCACCTTTTTCAAGTGAAAGTGACTTAATAATGAGTAGTAGTAGTATTGTTCGTATTTATGCATTAGATACATGCATATAAACTACTGCCCTCTGCAGAACAGAATTATGCCACCAGCAATGTTTGCTCTCAAGGCAGGGTATATTTTTAAAATATATACAACAGATTTAGAAGCATTCAAAATTTCAACCTTTCCTGAGTTAAGACCATGTTTTATGAAAGCACATTATGTCCATTCAGATTTTCACATAGCAATTGAAAAGTATTTCGCCAGCAGCTGCACCTTTAACAACACATGTGAATTACTGACCAGTTATTAAAACATCAGTAAAACTCCCAAACTGAGACCTCTAATAATCAGTGGAATTTAAGGGCTATTACAAGGATTTCACATAAACTCATAAAACTCACAGATAAGTGAGCAGGAAAGCTTAGCTCTGTACTTAGCTGGGTTATCAACAACAAAATCAGAATAACAAGTTCAGTTAATGCCTAAAAAGAGAAAACTGCTCTATGCAGAGGAAGCAGGTAGGTCCCTTGCAAAGACCTCTATTTCTCAAAATCCCATCTCTTTACAAGATTAATACAGGATTAATATCAGTGCGGCTGCATTTTTGTCACTTTAGCTAACCACAAATATTCTGCTTCTACATGACATTACCTTAATGCTGGCTAAGTATAACTTGCCACGCTCTGGGGTTATTTGCTCTTGCAATTTTAGCTTGCGTTCATACTTTGTCCCAAGCAATAAATTCAAAAAACCCTGCCTGACTAAAATAACTTTTGCCAGAGCCATTTTGATCTTGTCTGTCCCTACTTGCAATTTCTAGTGCCTTTGCAGTTTCTGTTATTAATATATATAACCTCGATTAAGCAATCCAGTTAGGCCATAGGCTTTCTGCTCTAGTAGGCCTCGCACTCTGTTATACTACAGTCTTTATGCTCAGGTTACAGAAGTGACCTGGATTTTCCATTTTCTTCAGAGAATCTATAAAGTGGCAGTTATATAATTTGGAGAGAAGAAGAAGCAGCAACATACAATGCCAAACTTCTAACTAGGAGGCATAAAAAAATACTTAGAGACCAGCCTGAACCAAGAGAGAGCAGAGTAACTGCTGGGTGGCAAAGACCAGACAAATGACTAGAAAGAGTGCATTCCCTGCAGGGAGGTGACGGTGGCACAAGCTGGAAAGGATGTGGCAACACGGAAAAATTAATAAACTCTCAGAGACTCCTGTTCCAAATACACTCACTGGCTGTTGCTTCTAAAAAGAAAAATCTACATCAAAAGTAAGAGAAAGACCACAGGCTGTGAGAGCCCCAAAACACAGCTCAGCACTCCATCCAAAATTCTGCCCAGTTCTCCCTGCCCTTGTCCTGGGAAACCGGGGGAGGGCGGTCCTGGCAGGTCCCTCACTGCTGGCTACTTGAGCATTTCCTCTTCTACTGCTGTTCATTTACTCTCACTACCAGCAATAAATACAAACAGAAAGCACTATATCTCAAAAGTAACATGAAAGGAGGAGGTGAGGCAGACATGAGCAGTAATTAGGAAGGAAGAGAAGGTTAAACAGTGAAGCATGTGCTCCAGATAACTTCAGGAAACTCAACAGTAGCTGCAGTACAGCGTTACCAGCACTTCAGTTAATCCTGAAATAGCCCTGCTGTAAAACAACATCCTGATACAGAAGACATAGCTAATTCTTAGCAAACCTAAAAAGTTACGGACACCATTTCTCTGTAGCACTTGAACTATTGGACCCCCTAGGAGATGAAGCATGGGAGCTGGAAAGGTAATGCAAAAAGTTCCGCACCCAGAGAATACTTCACAGTGTTGTCAAGAATAAACTGGGTCAAACCCAATCTGATCTCAGTACAACGGGTTATCAACAGCTGTGTCTGTCTTTCTTGAAGAGTGGCTCTCAGTCACTCTTCTTGGTTGGTGATCTATTTACCTCCAGTATACGTGCCATGTGCCTGCTCTTCCCCAGATATGACATCTTGTTCTCCTTGGAGCAGTTTCCACTGTTCCCACAGGAAAATGGGAATTCGGACATTTGTACAAGACTACAGGTCAGAGCAGAGGTGGTAGCATGAATTACTTGCCTGGTGCCTCAAACTCAATCACAAATGACTACTGCATTAATGCATGGTACTCTGGATTTACTACCCAGGTGCAGAGGAGTGAATCTGGGCACACAGCACAAGCTCAGTGAATCCACAATGTGTCAGATTGGTGGCACACACAGAGCTTGCATGTCTGGTGAACGTGGCATGACTGGTTGTCACAGTTTGACCCAAGCTAGCAATTCAAAACCACAATAGTTGCTTGCTCACTCCCCATTCCCACCCTCAAATAGGAGACAGAATAGAAAGGGAAGGTAGAAACTCTTGGATTGGGATAAACACAGTTTATTTAAATAACAAAATTATACTAATATACCACTACTACTAATATATATATATATATATATAAAGGAAAATGAATAGACTAGATTAGACTAGACTAGAAAAATGCAATTCCTCACGAACTCTGTCCACACTGAGCAGCCAGTCTTGGGATGAGAGAGAGCATCCTGGTCCCAGTCAGTCAGTCCCAGGGGAAGAGGGAAAAAAGGCAGAAAGTCCCAGTGGCTAACTGCAAAACAGCAGGATGAGAAAAAGCTGAACTAAAAGAACTCCTGAATGGAACTCCACTGAAACAGAGCAGAACCGGAATGGGTCTCTGTCTCCCTAGATGGAAAATATGAGTCTCCTTAAATATGAACCATGACTTTAATGGCATGGAATATTCTTATTGACCAGTCTGGGTGTCAGTCAAGCTCTGCCCCATCTATGCCCGCCTTTCTAGATGCCACACACCTGCGGGCAGAGAGCTGAGAAAAGTCCTTGGCTCCCAGACAACAACTAAGATAACAGCAAACTCTTACATTCTCTTTGTTCCAAGCCAAAGACACTAGCAAGTTACTTGGGAAAAAAAGAAAAAAAAAAAAAAAAAAGTCAGTCCTGGGGTGTTATCTTCTTGTTCTCAAACTAAATCCAAACAATGACTGTGCTAGTACACCAGTATGTTAGCATCATTGCACGCGCACAACACTGTGTGTGCACAGACACGTAGCTGGGTCCTAAGCTGCTGGGCAACTGGAGTCCCACCTGCACTGCAGCCAGGCTGTGGGAGCCATTTGCAGACTGTCTGGACATACAACTGACTTGAGGGTAGCAGCATAGGTATGCAGATAGCGCATACCTACTTTTAAATCGCATCACATTTGTGATGTGGTCAAAATGGTCATGGAGATGCAGACAGTAGCAGCTGCCATTGCAGGAAACAAACCAAAACAACTTCCCTATAAAGAAAAATAAGAATGGAGTATCTGTGAAAGGAAATATCAAATTGCTATCCTATTTCCCTCTGTTTCATAAAACTGCATGAATGCATGGTGAGTAAATCTCAGTTTTGCCAAGAATATCAAATCTACAGAAATTTTATGTCACTCTTGATCTTGCAATTGGAAATTGCAAAGCAGCAAGCACAACAGAGCATAGTTTAGTCATAAATAAACTAGCACAAATGAGTTGGTCTATCTATACAAATCAGTGCTATGCAGAGAGAGTGCCCTGAAAAAAAAAAAAGTGTGTTTTCATTACTCTGGCATAGCCCTCTGCCTAGGCCAATTGCCTCTTTACAGAGCTAATTAGAGCAGAGCACATTAATCCAGACACTCTGCTTATCTTGCCAGCTGCTCCACTGAGATGTAGAACACAGTTCTGTCCTCTCAGCCAGCCACAAGACAAACGTGTGAATGTCTGCTGTGGAAAATTCATTTTTAATACCAATTCCATAGCTGACAAGCTCTCATTTGTTGCCAGTCTCATGGAGCGACTTCAAAAGATGATGAAAAGGTCCTTCCAAAACTAAGAATATGGCTGCACATTTAAATATGAGAAACACAAAGGTGGATGTTTTAACAAGACCTTTTCATGGAGACAAAAGCAGAATGAGCATCAGGGAAATTAAGCTGGCATCCAGTCTACCCAGCTGACAGCAGCGATGCCAGGTGAGCGAGTTCAGATATTTTACTAGGGCATTCACGTGAACCAGGGAAACAAATGTTAGTGAACACAAAGTTCTCACGAGTTGCAGCCTCTCCACTAGTGCTTCTGGAGTGTGAAAGTGCACTGTCCTGCTTGGGGCAAAAATTTGTGAGCTCCTGTTTCATAAAATAGCTGATAGAATTTGCTCAGAACTGACCTTTGTATGTGGTTACCCTTTTCGAAAATTATTACATCTTTATATAGTAAAAGAGGTATAACTCACTTTGTTTTCCATTTAACTCTCAACTCCATTTGAAAGTTTTTCTTCTATTAACATCAGTATTGCTTAGTATTGTTTCCGAAATCAGACTTTGACCATTTCATGACATTGCTATAGTGGTCATATTGTAAAACACTTCAGAAGTGGGGAAAATTGGTTATTGTAGGTAATAAAACATAAAGCACAGCAGCATTTTCAGATATTGAATCCTACACTGAGATTTTGGGGTTGTACCTTTAAAAATCTTTGGATGGCATATAAAATTTGAAAGCATCTATTTACTATTTCTAGTTCTTTCCTTGCAATGCTAGTTTTCTGGTTGTTTTGTGAGGACAAGGATGAATCACAAGTAAGGCTTTTTTTTTCTTCTTCTTTTTTTTTTTTCCCAAAAAGAGCTGGAATCTGGTCTGTAGCCTCATTTTCAGTAATTTGGAGTTGCTATCAGGCCTTTGATCACTCCAAGCCTTACAGACAGAGAAGTTCTACTTTAGAATTACCTACATGTATGGGGGTGACAATAAAGTTCTTTTAAAGTATCAGAAGTGGAAGTGATTGCTCTGTTTGCCAATACCAATTAAAGTGGTATTGTCTCCAGTCAGAAGAGAGTGTAAAGAAACAAAATGCATCATTTTTATTTGCCTACCCACTCCAGACAGTAAACTACACACAAATACCTAGGCACATAAACAGATGCACACATGCACATGCATGTCACCCTGCTTCATAAAGTCTTAGAATAATTGAATGGTTTGGGTTGGAAAGGACCTTAAAGATCATCTAGTTACAACCCCCTTGCCTTGGGCAGGGATACCTTCCACCAGACCAGGTTGCTCAAAGCCCCATTGAACCTGACCTTGAACACTTCCAGGAATGAGGCACCCACAGCTTCTCTGGACAACCTACTCCAGTGTCTCACCACCCTCTTGGTGAAGAATTTCTTCCTTATGTATAATCTAAATCTACCTTCTTTCAGTTTAAAGCCATTACCCCTCATCCTATCGCTACTTGCCCTTGTAAAAGGTCCCTCTCCAGCTTTCTTGTAAGCCCTCTTTAAGTACTGGAAGTCTGCTACAAGGTCCCTCCAGAGTCTTTTCTTCTCCAGGCTCAACAACCCCAGCTCTCTCAGCCTGTCTTCACAGCAGAGATGCTCCAGCCCTCTGATCATCTTCGTGGCCTTCCTCTGGACTCAGTCCAACAGGCCCATATCCTTCTTATGTTGAGGGCCCCAGAGCAGGACACAGTACTCCAGGTGGAGTCTCAGAAGAGCAGAGTAGATCTCGACCTTCTTTTGATGCAGCCCAGGATACAGTTGGTTTTCTGGGCTGCAAACGCACATTGCTGAGCTTCTCATCAACCAACACTCCAAGTCTTTCTCCAGTCTTTCTATCCCAGATAACCAAGTCTCCCATTTTCTTCTGGAGAGGACCCATGTTTTCCCTAGTCTTCTTTTTATCATTGACATACCTATAGAAGCTTTTCTTGTTGCCCTTGACATCCCTGGCCAGATTTAATTCTATCAGGGCTTTAGCTTTTCTAACCTGTTCCCTTCCTACTCAGACAATTTTTCTGTGTTCCTCCAAGGCTACCTGTTTGTCCAGGATATCCTTTTTCATCCATGCAGGCCTCCTGGTGGTTTTGCCTGACTTCTTCTTTGTTGGGATGCATCGCTCCTGAGCTTGGAGGAGGTGATGCTTGTTTCTTTGAAAGGAATACATTAAAGTATTTGCACTTTTGGGTAATGAAGGAAACATGTAAATATAGCACTCTATTCTTTCAAGAAAAGCTTTCAAAATGCACATAGTCCACTCCCCTTAAATTATGATAGAAGATGGGTTATAATAGCTGATTTAATAGGCAAGAAGGGAGAATGGAGCACAATTCCCTAAACTCGATAAAATAAGCAATTACTCTTGTTATCTGAATGGCTCTGTCAGTGGAGAAGTTGTCTGTGTCATAACAGAATCTAACAAAGCCTGTTGCCTTTAAGCATCAAAGGCTTTGGCCTTATTATCTTTTTACGATGTGCATGTATAATAAGTTTTCCCAACAAATGGCAAGGAAGTGTCTCTGGCAAAATATAAAGTGGTGATAAACTATGTCCAAATGATTAATTCACAGAAATTCTCCATCACACTGCAGCTACATGTGCCCGTCTCTTCTGTTATGCCCTTGGAGATTTTCATACTAAACATATGTGCATATTTTTCATGGCCACTGATATTTGAATTGCAGCCTGCTCCCATGCAGAACATAAAACACTTCAAACTGCATAATGCTGACTAAATTATAAGTTCTCCAGTGGCCCGAGGTAGCAAGGGCCATAATAATGAGTGTGCTTAAGTGGTTTGTGTAGATTTTTTTCCCCTTTAATTTTAATGCCCTGACTTGCTGCTGCCTTTTCTAAAGCTAGGGATTGTCTCATACAATCATAACAACAGGGAAATAGAAGCTGCATTATGCTTTGAAAAAATGTAGGATGCAAAGCAGAAGTTTCAGTCATCAAGCACAGTGATAGGCAATTCAGCCCTGTTGGTCACATGGAATAGGAAATGCTTTGGTGACTTTGTTCATATTTGTGATCATATTTGAGCTGTTTAGTATATAACGACAATTCCAAACATGTTTCCTGGATACACCAAAAAGCTGCAATCCTTTCAATCACATTCATATTGGACACATAAAAGAAACCAAACCAAACCAAACCAAACAAACAAAAAAACCCACAGCTGAAATCTCATTTGATTAAAATGATAATGAAACCAGGTACACGGAGCCTGCCAAAATACTGAGAACTTTACTCATAGCATTACAAGAGGTCAAAGTGGACATCTGCATGAGCTGTAATGAACACTTCCTGATATTGCAATGTTTTCAGTGTTCTGTTATTGGTTATTTTTCTTGGTTTTACTCAAAAGACAAATGGATGAAAATGCTTACCCTGCAGAAATACTCACTTCCATGGTAATTGGAAAAATATACACAAATTGTGTTAACTTCCACGGATGTTTATAGTCAGGCAGATAAAAAAGGCCTGGGCACATGTTAACTGTTTCCAGCAACTTCCCCCACCTCTGAATAGACAACATTTTTGGCCAGCACATTGAGGAGCAAAGAGCTATTGGCTTCACAAATCAGTGCAGAGGAAGACTGACTCCTTGCAAAATCCTTCTCATGTGCCACTTTTGTCCCACAATGTTTGAGGGAGCTCATTTCTATATTCTCTGCTCTACAGCATTGTGGCAGATGTTTAAACTCAGTTCTCACTGAATTAAGACCGACACCCACCTGCACCTCCACTCAATAGTCTGAGGCCCTCTTTGTAGAGGACTGCAAACACATGTAGCTCAAGTGTTCCTATATCAATATGGCTATACAAATCTTCCTTTGGCACCAGCTTTTAGACCTCTTCTTCATTGCGAAAATACAGACTAAAATTCTTTTGTAAGAAGTATCAAGACTTAAATGAGAGGAGTGAACACATGGACTTCTGCTACATCTCCAGGTTGCTCCAGAATCTTGGTGTGGATCTTCTTGGGTCAGTGAGCAGCAAGGACAGCTCTGCTGGCAGAGCAGGAAAAGATCTGCAGTGGTTTTACCGCCTGCCTACAGTAGGTAAGAACTCCTGATGCAACAGCAAGACCTCCCTGGAGGTCTCTTCCGTCTGACCCCTCTTATACATCTTGCTTTTTCTCTTTGCATAACTGACAGTAATGAATATGTATCTTATTTGGGTGTTTGGGATACTGTTTAGCCATTTTACTTACTCAAAGCAATTCCAAAGTGAGGCAATAAAACTACTGGTTAGTGTTTAGAGAGCACAAACCTACTTGTTGCAGTGTCTTGACTTTCTGCAGCTCTTTTCTCACTTTCATTTTACACTTTGTGATTCAGATATTGGGTTGTCAATACAGATTAGAATTATTTATTTAATTTGATTTCACACATGAAAAAAGAGCCTGGCATAATTCACAGAGTCACAGCATGGCTGAGTTTGAAAGAGACCTCTGGAGGCCACCTTGTCCAACTCCCCTGCTCAAGCAGGGGCACCTAAAGCTGGCTGCCCATAATCATGTTAAGATGACTTGAATATTGACAGGGACGGAGACTCCACAGCCACCTGGGTCCATCTTCTTTGCATCCTCCCTTCAGATATTTGTACACACTCATGAGATCCCCTTAGTTGTCTTTCACTGTACTCTCTCCAGTTTTCAGTCCATCTCACTTGCTGCTTAGCCAACTCACACTTCATCAGCTTTTCTACAAGAATCTTACCAGATACAGTGTCAAAGCCTTACGCAAGTCCAGATAGACAATATCCACTGCTCTTCCCTCATCTACAAGCTAGTCATTTAATTGTAAAATGTTATCATGGTGGTCAAGCATGACTTCCCTTGGGTGAATTCATGCTGGTGACTTTCTTGTCCTTTGTATGCCTGAGAATTGTTTCCAGGATTAGCTGCTCCATCACCTTCAAAGGGCTTGAGCTCAGTCTGGCTGCCCTGTAGTTCCCAGGGTCCTCCTTCTTGCCCTTCCTGGAGATAGGAGTGACATTTGCTTTCCTCCAGTCCTTAGACACTTCTCCTAGTCACTGTGATCATTAAAAAATTATCAAGAGTGGCCTCACAATGACATAAGGCAGCTCCTTCTGCACTCATGAATGCATCCCACCATGGCCCATGGACTTATGTTCAGTTTGATTAACTATTTTCTAACCTGATCCTCTTCCAGCAAGGATAAGCCTTCCTTGCTCAAGACTTTTCCATTGGTCTCTGGGCCCTCAGATTTCTGAAGGCGAGTCTTACTAGTGAAGACTGAGGTGAAGATGGCTTTCAGTACCTCAGTCTCTTTCATGTCACATGTCACCAGGTCCCTTGCCCCTTCAGCAGGGGGCACACATTTTCCCATCTTCCTTTTTCTGTTTATGTACTTTGAGAAGCTTTTCTTATTACCTTTAACATCCCTCACTAGATTCAGTTACAGATGGGTGTTTGCTTTGCTAACAGCATTTCTTCATGCACAGACAGTCTCTCTCTTTTTTATGTTTTGAGTTTTGCCAAGACCTCCTTGTTAATTAATTCAACCCTCCTGACATATTCACCTGACTTCCTACTTATTGCAATGGACTATTCTTGAGCTTGGAGGAGATGATCCTTAAATATCAACCAGCTTCCTTGGGTCACTCTTCCATCCAGGGTCTTATCCCATAGGACTTTACCAACAGATCCTTGAAGTGGCCAAAGTCTGCTTTCCTGAAGTTCAGGGCTGTGATCTTGCATTTTGCCCCGATTCTTCTTCTCAGGATTCCAAACTCTACTATCTCACGGTCACCGCAGCCAAGGCTGCCTTTGACCTTCACACCCCCAACCAACCCTTCCTCGTTTGTAATTATGAGGTGCAGCAGAGCACCCATCATCTTTGACTCCTGTATCATTTGGGTCAGGAAGTTGTCCACAATGTTCTCCAGGAACATCCAGAATTGCATATACCCATCTGTGTTGTTCCTTCAGCAGATATAAAGGTGGTTGAAATTCCTCACAAGGACCACAGCATGTGGACATGAATCTGCTTCTGTCTTCAGAAGGCCTCATCCATTTGTTCTTCCTGCTTAGGCCACCTATAGCAGAAACCCCCTACAATGCCATCCATTGGTCTGCTTAGTAATTGATATTTATAAGCTCTCAGCTGGTTCATCATCCATCCTTAGGCAGAGCTCTATGTACTCCAGCTGTTCTCTCTCACAAAGAGGAACTCCACCACCTTGTCTTCCCGTCCTGTATCCTTCCATTGCAGCACTGCAGTCCTATGAGCAACCCTACCTCATCTCTGTGATCCCAACGTCATGGACTTTCAACTGCACAAAGATTTCTGCTTCCTCACATTTTTTCCCCATGCTGCACGAATTAGTGTACGCGTACTTCAGAAAGGGACCCCAGGATGCTGATTTCCTAGTAAAGGTCTGTTTGTTTGTTTGATTGTTTGTTTTCATAATGGTGCCTCGTAAGCATTTCCCTTGCTTACATGCAAATGCTTGAAGTGATCCTGCAGAAGCCCTGTTTTGTTGACTCTATTTACTATCATTCTTATCACTGTTAATATCAACAAGCTCCTGAAAGCCCAGTAAACAGGAAGGTGTTTGGTCTGTGATGGCCATGACTATACATGGCTACGTGTAAGTAATGACATCTATATTTATTCATGACTGTTGTACAGAGTGTATCACCAAAACCAGGCAAGACTGACCCAGCATACCTGATTTGATTTCAAGGGACATCAGGCATATTTTGTAATCTCCTGAAACATCTATTTGCGTAATTTTGTACCTTAAACTGTCTGAATTACTGAATTTCCAGTCTTTGCAGGCATACCTAGATCTTCTATATGGTTTGGACACCTTTTTCAGTATATAATCTGTTCAATACATTGCCTTTAGTGGCAAAATTAAATTGGGCATGTATTTAAACACACAAGTCGTCAAACAAGTGTGTTGGTTCATCAGTCTCAACTCATGTGGCAGAGATTCTTAAAATCCAAAAACCTAATAAAAAAAAACCAAAACTTATTCTTGAAGTGTGAAGACCTTTGCTTGCCAATAAAAGAAAACAAAAAAGAAATGAGGTGTTCATCCAGCTTCAGTCTGCTCCCTTCTCTCTTTCTCTAACATAACTTGTCCCATCTTTTAAAGAACTGAAACAGCTACTGTGAGGTACAGTGGAAGTGTCTTGCTCTGAAGTGCTTGAGGACACTCCGGGCCTGCAAGCACCTGCAGCAGAGCAGTCTTCCTGAAGTCAAAGGTTCTTCACTCAGCCCAAGTGGACAGCTAACCTTCAAAGGGGCTTTCTGAGGAAAGTGCCAGTTTTGATTTGTATCCTCATTCAGAGAGCAGTGAGCTGAGAACTCATCTGTGGCTTCAGGCAGATTTTAATTTAAAACTAAAAATACTACTGCTACCAAAAGAGAATAGTCAGCTCCACTGATGGTGTGGCATGTAGCCATCTGACACAGCACTCTTCTGAAGCAGGCATTCCAGCTCCTAAAGCTGAATAAAATGTTTTCTTTATCATACTGAACTATGCTTATCCCCAGAGGTTTTTCAAAGAAGGTTTGAAAATAAAGGTGCTTTTTAGGAAATCTAATTTGGAAAACAGTGTGTAAAATAGTTAGGTTTCATTACGTTTTAATGAGCAGGTACCTTTGTTTAGACCTAGCTTCAGACGTGAAATATTTATACCACCTTCCACAGTAAAACAATGCATCACTTATCTTCTGGGCATTCACGTGTGAATCTCGTCAAGATCTATTACAGAGTTTTCAAGTGTCATTTTTAGGATGAAAGATTCTTAGAGAAGTATCTCACAAACAAACTTTCAAGAGTTGATTGATGTTTGAGGCATCTTGTTGCGAGTAAGATACTGTCGTTTGTTCAAATTAGTTTACAAGATTTCTCATTCCAGCTCATTAAAAGCACAAATGCTGGATGCTAACGACTTAGGGAAGTAAGGTGATTTTTATGTATCCCCTTGGAACACACCTCATGTTCCCTAGCCCTCTTAGGCTTTAATATGTAATGAAAGGTTCGATTTAGAAAAGAGAAGGCTAAATTAACAATAAAAAAGGCTTCCAGTCATTACTTCAAAAGGACATTTATGACACGCCTCTGTAGTTCTACCTTCACTTTATGTTTTAATTAATTTCTGATTGAAATGCGTGCACGTTTTTCAGTCCCACTGAAGTACACAAGTTTTGAGCACCTACCTCCACCAGGCCCTCTGTTAAACTAGATCTATCAATTTCTAAATCCAAACCCAGTGATCACAACTATCCTTCTAAACAGTCATAAACCCCAGAAACATATTTTTCAAGCAAAACGCTGCACAAAATGGTGACTCAAATGGAAAAGTTTATCTAACAAGGCCCTGTTTGTGTGGCTGAGCCTCCTTGTGAAAGGATTTCCTTTCTTTAGAAGAAAAAAATATCAGCCTTTCTACCAAAACCAGCCCTAATGAAACACTTACCAAGAGCAGCAAACGAGCTGATAAAGTGGTAATGCGGCCACCTGTCATTTAGGCACTGGTCCAATGTTACTGATTGACTTCACAGAGGTGGCAGAAGAAGCATTAGCTTGTAGTAACTTTCAGGCGTAACTGCCATGGGATGAGTAGATCTGATGTCCCAGAGGCAGAAGGTCGCTTATGCCACAGAACTGTAGCCTCCCTGCCTTGGAGCATCATCTCTTTGAAAGCTGAAATAAACTGTGGTCACATGTCCCCTTTTCTTAAATTACTCCTGCTTTGATGTCATCCATGGCATGGTTTTATAACTGCATAAATAAAATACATGCCTGCTTGTTAAACAAACACTGGGCAGAAATATGAGTGTAAACTGGTTCCACTCGTGGCTCCAAGTAAATGTGAGTATTATAAAGCTTACTTTCTAGCTTCTGTGTACCACCCAGTAAAACCCTTGGCCTGGGTCTGTGAGGAATTATCCACCACCAAAAGGAAGCCACAAAAGCCAGGTACTTAAATTAACCCTTTGCACATGCCTGAGTAGTTAGATACCTCATTCTGCTTGGATTTACAGTAATGCCTCCCATACGTTACCGTTCCTAATAGCCCTCCAATTTTTATCTAAAAGCCAGCCAGATCACTTCTCTATCCCACATCTTGCCACCAGCTGAACAAATGTACGAGCTACAGTTGTTGTCGTTCAAGAGATACCACCGTCACGATCAAATTTTCCTATTAGCATATTTGAACAGTTTCCAGAGCAGTTTGGCCCACCCTAAGAAGACATTGCTGAAAGACACAAAAAGGAATAATCACTGATTACACAAATATTCTAGAGTCAGAATTATATAAAGTGTTTTCTCTTTATGTTGTTTAATTTAGTTTGGAGACTGTATCCTTCTGATGATGAAGACAGGTCATAGAGCTTTAATGATGAAAATGAGCACCTTCAATCCCCTTAATTTATAAAGTATTTAAATCTTTGTACTTCTGCAAGGGCTGTCACTTGCGTTATTTGTCCTTCTCTTTTTAATGGATAGTTGTAGTTCCCCTATGTTGATCTGAAATCTGACACATTCTTTTCTAATTAAGGACATCTAATGGGAAAGTTACACTTTCCCATGATGCCTGCTACAATAAATCCTTCTAATTATTAATGTATCCAGGCAAGTGACATCTCATTATTTTGGGTGACTTCACAAAACCATTTGACAGGAAATAATGATAACTCAACCCAGAACCTAAATTTGGAAGAATTTAAGCAGATCAGAGATGTTTCACTACCACACAAAAGAATTTATTCATATGGCTTAAACTAACAGATACTCAATCTAGAGGTTCAGATGAGTTAAAATTGTTCCTACTGCAACGGGGATGCTGCCTGCAATGGAGAACAACACTGGTGTGTTTTGAGGCCTACATGGGAACATGCTGTTCCCATCACATTTCCCTTCCTTGAGCTTTACATACTCTTATTTCTACAGTAAATATATATAGAATCATTTTATTTGTAGGAGAACTTTAAGATCATCAAGTCCAACCATAACCTAAATCTGGCACTAAACTGTGTCCCTAAGAGCCTCAACTATACATCTTTTAAACACCTCCAGGGATGGTGACTCAACTACTTCCCTGAGCAGCCTGTTCCAGTGCCTCACAACCCTTTCCATGAAGAAATGTTTCCTAATGTCCAATCTGAACCTTCCCTGGCACAATTTGAGGCCATTTCCTCTCATCCTACCACTTGGTAGTTGTGAGTAGAAACCCCCTCCATGCTACAAACTCCTTTCAGGTAGCTGTAGACAATTATAAGGTCTCCCATTAGCCTCCTTTTCTCCAGGCTAAACAGCCCCAGCAATGGTAACAACTGGAGATGACAATGCACAAAGACAATGTGAGACAGTACTTAAAATTTGGTTTGCCTCTCACTGACCAATATTATTTTGTGGGTTCTCCTTTTCTCCTTTCCTGTATGGGGGGAAGCTTAGATCCCCACATCTGTTTCAGAGAGCATCTGGTGAGTTCACCCAGCTTCCCGGGGAGCCGTCAGCCCATCAGGTCACCTGCCGCAATTGGGTTAAAAGGGAGAGCAACTGCCAGGAACGCGCTGACAGCGGCATGAAGCAGTTATGTCAGTGCAGGTCGGCTCCTCAGCTGCCCTCTCTCAGTAAACTTGGGGACTCTGTCCAACAAAATAAAACGTTGCAAATGCTTTATGGGACTCTCTCACCACCCAAAGTCACTTCTGTCCCTACCGGGGCAGACGACGCCAGAGTGCACGGCATCCTCCCTGCTGTGGGACCCGCATGCCTTGACCTCAGTGACACTCCCCTGGCCTCTTGCCTGGTCCTCGGGGCACAGCCCAGGGCTGAGTGTCGCGCCAGCCCCCCCACTATATTTCGGAGATCCAGAGTGTTTAAACTGACCATCGGGCTGGAAGGGAGGGCTCCGTCCCTCGGGGGACACGGCACAGCGGCTAGCCCAGGCAAGGAGCGGTCGCGGAGCCCGTTAGCGCTTCTCCGCGGCAGTTCGCTGAGGAAGAGGCCATGCCGGTGCCCGCTGTCCCCGACCCGGTACCCGCTGTCCCCCACCCCCTACCAGCCCTTCCTCATCTCGGTTGGTTTCTCCTGGTGACCCCAACGCCGAGTCGGCAGCGCCCCCTGCTGGGCAGTCGGCGTTATGGCGCTCCTCCCGGCCCGGCCGGGGCCGGGGGCCGCGGGGTGTCCCCGTCGGTGAGGGGTAATCTCTCCTAATCTTTAATCATTATTATCACGGTGCTGCAGGGAGCTTTCTTGGAGATTTTTGCCGAGGGAACGTTAATTTCTCTGATTGTCAATAGCCATGAATAATTCAAGGCGTTGTCGCGGAGGCTGAGGTGCCCGTGATAAGCGTAATCGAGAGATCAGAGGAGGCTCGAACTTTTCGAAAGTAAAAGGGAAACTGTTAAACTAGATCTCAGACGCATAGCCTGCCTGTACCAGCTGCCTCTCGCATAGCAGTTTTCAACCAGAAACGTCCTAAAATGCTTAACACACCCTCTCCTTTCCCGATATGCAGCTGGAGGATACCAGGACCTAGTAATGTTTGGGTTTTGTTTTTTTTCCTCCACAAAACATCAACCCTTCCTTTCGTGGATCTGACACAAGGCAGGAGGGAGCAGATGGCTTGTCCTTTGGTGGAAGCCATTCATCACAGATCCATGGTATGAAGGGATTTTGGGAGGTCTAGTGCCCTAATCTGGCCTCCTGCTCAAGGCAGGGTCAGCTCAAAGGTACAAGCCTCCCGTTCAGGGTTTCACCCACTCAAGTCTTAAAGTCCTGCAAGACTGGAGGCTGCACAGCCCCATGGGCAACCTGCTGCACTGCTTGGCTGCCTTTGTGGGTTTTGTTTCGACTCATAAAAATGTCATTTTCAAATGAAATGTAGAGCTTTCATTCACATTTTAAGACTTCTATGCAATTTTTAATTTGAAAATGCAAAAAGCACTGGAGACTGCCTTTCTCCTTTTTTTTTCCCTTCCTGAATCATCCTTGCCCCACCTAAGGAATTGCAGGTATGTCTTTGCCAGAAGTTTTCTTAAAGGCATGAAACAGAGAATCTAGTGGGTTTTTATCTGTGTGGAAGTACACTAGAAGGAATCCACCATAACACGGGGAAACACACTCAGAAGGTGAAAAAGGCATAACGTGGATTTCCATCCCATCATCAGCTCTGGCTTCTTCATTTGTTTTTTCTTTGGCTTTTCCTGCCTGTGATGAAAAAGCAAGTTGCAGCAGAAAGACAAGAATCCTTTCGTGAAATGGCTGTGCAACACTTCCTATATTGCATGTTGTCTCCAGGAGAGAAAGTAGGTGGCATTCATATTGTGCACATGCACAGTTCACCCGAATTAATTTGAAATATGCACATGTGCATAGTGGTTAACATATGACAAGGCTATTGCTCATTTCCACATAATAAACAGTCTAAACAAGAGACTTAGTTTTGTTACCATATCCAACCAAGTCAGGGATTTCTAGTGGGGTTGTTTTTAGTTTTCTTTTGTCCTCTCTGTCCCCTCATCTCTACTTATGAATTGCTCTTTATGTTGCTTTGATTCACCAGAAAAGAAAGGCAACATAAAGCTAGTCAGTTTTCAGCATTTGTAATACTTGTTTTATCAAATTACAGCTTAGTACATGAGAGTGTGGCTCAGCCTTCTGAGGCATTAGACAAAGGCACAGTGAGTGCCAACAGGGAGGTGAGCTCCAACAAATTGAAGTGATACCTAAAGGAACATGACGGGCACGTTCTTCAGCTACTGGCCCAAGAACACGTCTATAGCCTCTTTGTGTACACATCACGCTGGCACAGGAATGGTGCAATCCAACATGGTGCGTGGGATGCTCCATTCCTAAATCATCTCAGCACAGATTCTGTCACAGCTCACTGGACTTAAACCAAAGTCCTTTGGATTTAGTGGAGTTACACCAGTACAAATCAGGCCAGTATTTAGCTCTATAGTTCATTACTTATTTCCTGGAAGGTACAAAGGGACATTTCTTATTTTGTTAGAACTTCTCAGCAAGCGTATTTGCCAAAAGTAGAAAACTGTTAGTATGTTTATGCAGTGCCATCACAAAACCCAGCACTTTGCTGGCTGCTCTCTGTCCAAAGTGATTCTGTTCCGCAGCTCATCAAAATGGCAATCTCTGCTCCAGCTAATTGCACGCCACCGATTCTGTGGTGTTACAGGTCACTTAGACCTACTAAAAACAAGAACTCACAGCCACATATGAAGTATACGCATGAACACAGAATATTTTTAGACCATTTAGAAGAAGGCGCCTTGAATGGGCCCATTTTTCTACATTCACATTTAGCCGTTTATCACCCTCAAGAACCCTGCTCCAATCCTGCAGTAACCACTCTGCTAACAACCCTGACTTGGCACTTTCAAAACCAGACAGGCCTATTTTGAGTGTTGTACAGACCTACTGATGAGAACTGAGAGGAATAAGAAGCCAATTAAAATGCAATAGATGCAAAGTTGGGAATATGGGCAATCATACTTCAAAAATCTGACTGCTTTTGTTTTTATGACTGCTTGTTAACTCTGTTAAGTTTTAATGCACACAGGAATGCTGTGAATGACAAGTGGCAAAAATTGCTTTGAAACAATTCTTTGCTGTGACACTGTAAGGAGGACATTGCATTAACAGTTTATTTCAATAATACAAACTTCCGAGAGACTGGAAATTAAATATTCCAAATGAACTTTAAATACAGCATAAGAAGTTTCAGGTTTAATGGACAAAGCCTGTTCCCACTAAATGTACCCTTGTACTGCCAAGAGGGCTTTGAAATAAAATAAAACCTGGAAGTGGCAAGGTTGAGGCTATTAGTGTCAGAGTCAGATCAGCCAAGCAATTCTAAACTATGGTGATCTTGGTATTAAATAAATCTGTTTGCACGAACTTTTATGTTCCACTTCACTCTGGAAACCAAAGTTGTTCCCTTGAGAAGCTACCAGGCTTCTGAAGCATTTGCTGAAGCATATACTACAGATGACGGCTTGAATCATCTCCAGATAACAAAGAATCTGTATTTAAAATCTGATCTTGATTAATGCTCAAAGTGCAGAAAAAATTAGTAATAAGAAGAACCTTATAAAAGGTTCTTGTAAAATAACAGTACTCCTCAGCAAAATACATCTTATGGTTAACAGCTATAGATGAGTCAAGTCCATAGTTCTAGACTGAATCAGAACGGTTTTTTGTATTGTTTACTTCTTTGGCAAAATCCAGAAGGTATCTCTTTTTTATTATGAGGTAAGCCATTTTGCTAACAAATATTTTCATTTAAACTAAAAAGGAAGACACAGACAATGAACAGCAAATGAGAAAGAGCTTTCTGCATTTGAATGTCTGTGACACATCAGGACAGGCCAATGAAATGATTGTTCTCATCTCTGAATGGTCTCTCTTTCCAAGTGACTGTTCGCAACAAACAAACTGATCATAACCTGCACTGATTGTCATGTCTGGCACCCTATGTGGGTACTTTGGGTGCCTCAGGGCATGCAGGTGCCAGGGCGCATCTGGACAACTGAATCAAGCTGCTGGTCTAGGCTAGTCAGACCCTGGCTCTTGAGGCCTCAGGGACTGTGCTGACCAGGCCTCCACTGCCTGCAGGGGAGCTTATACAGCCCCTGCATGTAGACGTGTAGATGTAGGCGTCAGTCGCAAACTTATCTTCTCTCAGAGCCATGAAGAGCAGCCATGGTCAGCAAACTGCTTTGTAACTCCACTTCCGACGGCAGCTACATCAGGCAGAAGGAACAGACCACCTCTAAGAAATAACTGCAAAAGGTACAAAAGGTTCCCAAACTCAAAAACTGTGTTTTTGTTTCTGTATTAATAAAGCTTAACTCCTTAGATAGTGGGACTTGTTGATGGTACAGTCTGAGGAACCCTTTCTACCTGTTGTGTAAACACAAAGAACCTATATTTGTGCATCAGTCGGTCTCCTTTGACAGTGTTTTGTTCCATTTAAATCTCTCTGCTGCCTGTTCTTTGATGCACTTTTGCTAACATTTCCAGATTTATTGCACTGTTTATACTCACGTTTAGGAATAACAGCTTAGGAATCGGTAAATAAATAAATATAACTAGAGGAACTAAAGCCTAACTCTTCCCCACCCTAGTCCAGTGTCTTATGGGGCCACACACCATTAACCTTGCATTATTTTCTACACAGTGAGACAGATTCAGCCAGAGGAACGAAGCATGACCCTAACTTGCCTTATAGCCTTGAAGTTCCTAGAGTCTCCTGGGAAGTGATACACACAAATTTAAACCCTCTTAGATTATAGAAACAATGCATCTCTCAACCTTGCAAAGCGTTTTTCACACTGAACTATTATTCAATGTCCCAGTGAAAAGAATCTAAAAAAAAAAATACAACCACCCCCTCAATTTATTGCACAGAAGTATAAGGCCCACGACCTCCTCATAGCAATAGCTGAAGTCTTCTCACCTTGAGGTTTTGGGTTTTGCTATTAGCAGGTTTGAGGTAACTCTGCAGAGCATGTTGGATGTTTGGATTGTCACTCGCTGCATTAAACTGTACAGGGAAATTGTGCTGCCACAGGGCCCATGGGCACTAGGTAGCAGAGAAGATGGTTCGGCTCATTACAGATCCCTTATTCACAGTTACACTTGAGAGGGGCTCCAAGGTGCCACTGCATATTTTTGGCTCAGAAGTAACAACTTTTTCCTACTCTTCCTAAGACTGCTGCATTTTGAAGTATTTTAACAGAAACTGTCTGCATGTTTCTTCAGGGAAGGGCAGGGTTATTAGTTTAATACAATATAGTCTGCACCCAGCATTTCTGTAGGTCTGTCCTACTATACCATCTTTAGTAGTCGCTCTTGAAAACTGCAAAAGTACAAAGGACATATTTTTATGTAATGCTGAAATTAATCCTGAAGCACAATTCTGCATAGAGAGTGATTTTTTTGGGCATAAGACATCAGAAACATAAAATACAATGCTAAAAGTCCATAGCATTTTAAATTTGTTGACATAGGTACACTGAAAAAGAAAAATTGAATAAAAATTATTTTGCACATGGCTATACTATTAACACCTGAAATATTCATAGCATGACCACCAAGGAACCTCAGGGTACTAACAGGCTCTGATTGACCTAATCAGTTCATAATCATCTTTTTTCTGCAATACCTACCTGTAACATCCTCTTCTCCTCAGGATGTAGCGACCCATGTTCAAGTCCAGTTCCGATACAGCACAGCTGCTTAACACGGTGTTAGCTGTCAGTGACCTTGAGCGGTACCTCAGGTGGCCAAACCAATGAAGCCACCACAGAACCAGCCGACACACCCAGAGGTACCTGAAGGACCGCAGTGGCATCATCACCTTCACTGGTACCATCATCTCTATCACCACACCCACTTCTATCCCTGTTTTTGCTAAGCTCCATGAAAACCACTACAGTGAGGAGGACGGAGAAAAGTAAAACCTTTAGCTCTGTACACAAGTAATTACTTGAGATCACCCCTCTGCACTGGAGCTCCACGGTCATCTTGACTTTACCTGCATCAGTACTCCCGGGCTCATGCTGAATTCAGCCTGTGGTGAAGTTGTGAGTCTTCAGAAACACAAAATATAGCATCAGAGGCTTCTGATGACTTGTATTTTAACTGCTCAACAAAAAACTGTATTTACTAAATAGAAAACTATCTCCATTCATAATTAACTAGTCCTTTCAAAATTATTTAAAAAGTCAAATTATAAAAATGTATTTGAAGGCTCTGCTAGTGTTACTGTTCAAAAAAACCCAGCCAATGTCAGTTAAATGGTTTTATTGTCAAAACAACCGATCAGCAATATAAAATATTTTAAAACTATTCCTGTTTAAATACTGGTGACAGACTACGCATTTCCTTAAATAAAGTGCTATTTGTACAAATAGGTATTTCATATTTACTTTTAGTGCTGTTCTAACCTCTTAATATTGAATAGATAAAGTGTATTTTGGTTAATGAAGAACGCAGCATTACTTTTCCTTTATATTCCTTCTCATGAAACCATTACATTTTCAATTTGGACTCCTTTATGTATATCCAGTCAATAGAGGCATTTTCAAGTTTATATATTTATCCATGTAGAAGCTCTTATCATTCGTAGTAGTTGTCATGCCTTCTTCCATGCTTTTGTTGTTCTTGACCATGCCCATGCAGGCCTCCTATGGGGTCTTCATATATGGGCAAGAGTAGAATGAAAACAGGAATCTTCTTACATGGTTGTTCATTCTTCCTGCTCTTCTGACTTTGTTCTTCTCAAATTCAGACCACTGATGCCTTGACCAATTCAACACTTAGGCTGAACTATGAAAGCAATCTCCTTCTTATTTTTCGACTGTTTCCGGGATTTGAATTTTAGGCACATTACTGCAGAAAGTCCTGTACAGATATAGTTAGGACTAACTGTTCAAATTTTCATTTGTACACTTGGATCTACTCAGCCAGGTGCCAAACTTCACCATAAGAAATAAAAACTTTTTTCCCAGTAGCTACCTTTTAGGAGGAACAGCTTCTTGTGGTTTGACAGAGCAGCCAGGTGCTGTAAGACAGACAAACAAACAAACAAACAAACCTGAAAAACCACAATCAGCAAGACTCACTTAAAGAAGACAGAGTAATTCCACAACTACCAGAAATAGGCCCACATTTCCCAATATCATTGTTATATCAGACTCCAACAATCTGACTCTCTAATTCATTTTACTCATCTTAAGCCCTCTCCTGTGTGGAGAAGGTACAAAAAAATCAAAATCACATGGGAAAAGGCTACCTACTGCCACAAACCTTTCCAGAATCAATCTTTTCTCCATGTGCATGTCTCCAGCAAGTGGCTACCTGAATCCTGTATGCTTTTTATTTGCAAGTCTATATTGGTTTTGCTCCTAATTTTACTTCTCACTCTACAATCTATGTAACTCCCTCCTCTGGATAATTTCCACTTGATATTTTTGACTCTGAATCCAAAAGCAGAAAGTAGAGATACAAACGACTCCCCACTCTCTTCCACTTTATTCTGTCACATCTTTTGAAAAACCTATATGTGTATCTGCAGATACATATGTGTAAGTATGTATCAATATGCAATATACGATCATATGTAAAAAAGAAACTGGAGGACCAGAATTTCCACAAAGAATTATAGACTGAATGGCATCATATTGGTTTTTTCATCATAGGCACAGTTACTCTTCATTTAATCTGTATCTGGAGAATAATCAGTTTATTCTTTCGATACCTATATCCTCTCTCTGTTCAGTGTCCCTGTTATATGTTGGGGTGTTCTCTTTTCCTCCCACTTGTTACAAGAGAAGTGTTATGGTTAGGTGGGGGAAAGCAGCTAGATGACTATACCAAGTGACAAGGTTCATCTTTTTCTTTCAAGCATTGCAATAAACTTGATATTAAAAGGTAAACTAAGCCAACTGTCAGTTAGCTTTATCTCCAACAAATCTTCGTTGTTTTGTTTTGTTTTTTTTCATAATGAGGTTAAGAAATGCCCTAGGAGAAAATGAAATGCCCAGTTTTGCCCAACTCAGTGGTAGGACTACAGTCAGCAGCTGCTTTCACGTATCTCGTGATATTCAGCTGACTGAGATATGAACAACTGGGACTTGCTCATTATTAAGGCTTCCTAAAGCATACAATACCTGAAATATTATTTAACACAACCACTAAACAAATGAAACTATTTTGTGACTGGATGCAAGCAGCAAAATAAGCAACTGAAGAATAACAGGCACTTTAACATGGTGAATTTCTCAAGGCCATTCAATGGCTTTCATGTTCCTCCTAAAACACAGATGCAGAAATACACATATGTGTAGGTTTTGCCCCATTCCTTAACCTTGAGTAACAGACACATATCTACCTGCCTTTGGCTCAGGTGATTGGCAGGACTGAGATTTGCAACTTTTCTATCTAGAGGCGACTATAGTAAATGTATCCCTTTGTTACAGGTCAACAACACTTTTATGTACATTTTGATTATAGATAGCATATTTTAAAGGGCAGTTTCTTCATCAATGGCTATCAGCTAACACTGGTGGTTGGAATAGATGTAATCCAAAGAAACTGACTATAGACAAACAAATAAAAATACTGCCTATGCAAAATAACTAAATGCATACATACATAAATACATAATTAATATATCTAAGCCAGTATACTAAATTGTAAACCTTGAATGTATTTTATCTACTTGATCATACTGAATAAAATGGTCTCCTTTAAAGAGTATGCAAAACAAAGTTATGTATCATACAGAAATATACCTCCCATTGATGCTACATATATATATATGTACACACTATATACAGTATAATGGCTATTATAGTTTACTATACTTACATCCATTTTCTGTGTTTAGTAATGCATAACAAAAATCTTCTGTTTATTTCAGACAGTAACTGAAGTGTGTATAAAAATCTTACAGATATCTCTGCCTCTTTACCTTGAAATCTTCTCTATAGTCTCAGCAAAAGACACAGACATGCATCAGTCATTAACCCAGAATGCCATTAACAGGCTTGCGTGCCACATTCCGTCTTCCAGTCAATATTAATTAAAAGTATCCATAAATTTTTCAATTAATCTCAGGTGCTACTTACACTGGGAATGACCCGGATGTCGTGTGTTACTAACACTGCTCTCAAAGGAAGAGTGGAAGTTGTGTATCGTTTCCTGTAAAATCTGTCTCTCTCGTCCCTGTAAAAACACAACAAATTACAATGAGGTATTCTTAAATTTGTTTAAAAAATGAATTTATTAAGAGTTCATATAAAAACATGTAAATATGCCCAGATAGTTGCAGTACGCTATTAGGAATAGTAACAAATCTTTACCTTCCAGATAGGCAGAAAACCTTGTAGCAATCTTTTCCTGAAACTATCAGACAACAATGGAAATATTTCCCTCATTTTCTTCATAGCTTTACAGGATGGAACATCATCCACCTACCTCCCCTAATTTTTAGTCTCATCACGTGCTGCTCACCTCTTGATCTTAACTTAGGGTAACTGTGTTTTGTTTATCCAAGCTTCCAGTGTCAGACAATGGACCACAAAACTGAAAAAGCAGCTGAGAAGTGTCAGCATGCCTAATTAAAGAGATGCCCCAGTTCACAATACCTCTGACAAGAGCACTGCTTACTGTATGCCATTCTTAGAAAATCTGTTTACGTCAATATAAAATTAAAAGGCAATAAAAGTGTAAGGAATGGCAGAAGTGCTATTTACCTTTTCACAAAGAAATCAAAAAATGTTAGGCAAAACAAAGGAGACTTTTCCTTTTACATTATATTCTCTGGATAGACTACAGTGGCCAGAGATTCTTTTCAGCATGACTGAAATCAGTATTCCGTAACAGAAATATTGCCAATGTTTACATTACCAGTAGCTTCTGATATAATTTCCAATATTCTGTAAAAGAACTGTACAGTCACTGAACTAGGAAAGAGTTAATGAAAGAGAACAGAAAGAACCACTAAGGAACATATTTTTCACTAATCAAATATATTAAATATTTTGTCTGGAAAACATTTGTTTGGCTTTTCTAACTAACATCTGCAACTGAATTTTGAAATGTATGTTGAATTAACAACATAAGCAAATCCTGAATTAAGTTACTGAGTACTTCCAAATGTACCTTTCCTGCATTCAGTTCAGAAATAGCTGCCAAAATTTGCTGTCTTGATCCATCAGTTTTAATACCCAGCTCTTTCAGATCACCATCAGTAAGTGTAAGGAAGGCTTCCATATCCACCTGCAAATGAAAAAAGACAAGACAAATTTACCTAGGCAAAGATTCACTATTACAGGTTAACGGTGGTTTTTTTTTTAATTGTACAGACTTACTGTAAATACAGTGCACACAAAAATTTTTCATGAATGACCAGCACCAAATGGTACCCATTTTACCACTCTATCGTCAGGTTTTAAATCTGCTGTTAGTAACTCAATTAATTACGATAGTATATTTAAAATATTATCAGATTTTGATTTTTTTTTCACACAAGCTCTATCAATACAAAATACATACTTGCCATAAAAATTCCTCTATTTATGGTAGCAGCTAGTTGAATAAGTTTAAGATTTCTCTCTCTTTCTTCCGCCTTCCCACCCTCAAGTATTTTTGGAATTTCAGAATACAGTGTGTACTTTTCCAGTGTCTCCTGAGGAGAACCTATTTTTTTTTTTCACGTATGAGTTTTTATTATATCAACACATCCATAAGGCTATGATAAGAACAAACGTCTGAAACTTTTCATATTGATATAACCTTCACACACGGTGCATATTTATTTCTACAAAATACTGTCCTCCCTTTTAGGTAGGGGGAACAACCACAAGCCCAGTGTATTGTGATACAGATAAATAATCTGTGTTTCTGGTGCTGAATCCTGAACTCTGCAGCAATGTCTATTTATTGTATGTCCATTTACTACCTTCTGCCTTTGGCCAAACAAAGACACAATTACCGCTCCCATATGACACTCTCTTAAGTATTGTAATGAATTAATTTTACTTATTTTCAGCAATGTTTCCTTTCATTGCATCCTTCTGGTAAGTCGCTGTCACAAGCCTCATCTACAATGATGCTGAGGGCCCCCAATTTAATTCTCCTGTTGCTTACTCATAGCAGATAAAGAAGATAAAGCAGCCATCTCAGTAACTCACACCCTGCTGTTCTCCATCTGCAAATAAGGTTCCAGCTGTGATTCCAGGGATGATACAGTATGTCCTATAAACTGTTTAGCCACACTGGATATAGACATATATAGAAAAAGTAGTGTGTAAAAAGAGAGAGAAAAAAAATATCTGAATCACCTATTATATAAAAATTCTAGGTTCGGTGTAAAAGGCAGTAACCTGGAGAATGCCACAAATACTTGGTCCATGTTTAAAGGTCCTCTCTGCAACCAGAAATGGTTGCAGAATTTTAAATTTGAGGTTCTGCATCACAATTCTGATACAAGGTGTTTAGCACTCTACTTCTTCTAAAACAGTATAAAAGAAATCTTGTAAAAGAGATGTACCTCTTGTTCCTCAAAAATAGGCTGATATTTCTCAAGTGACAATTTTTTAAGGATGCCAGTCAGCTCATCTGTAATAATAGAAAAGAAAAAGAAAGCACAAAAAACCTCATGGATCAGGAAAGATTTTAGTGATCACATTGTTAACTGCTGAAAACACATATTAAAACATATATTCCATATAGTGCTATATGACAAAAACCAAATCACCCAATTACTCTGCATCAGAAATCAAAATACTGGATAATTGTGTTCTTACCTACATCGATACACTGTAATTCCATCTAGTCTTACCTTCCTAGGATAAAATCTTTGTTGTGTTCTTTCTTCCTCATTAAAAGGATCTTAAAAAACCAAACCACTACCAACACTCCTATTTAGCACCTCTTTTGTACTGCTCTGTCATAGTAGAGTAAAATTACCTTTCTCCAAGTTTTCAGAGTCTCCTTTTACTCTCACATGGTTTCGTCTTTCATGATTCTCTACATCACTGGTTCTCAGAATAGGGACAAGCTGCTGATGGTCCACCAAGTGGTTGCCTAAAAAGAAACCATGCACACCTCTGAATCCTGCTGCCTGCTGTTCCTTCGCACTAATACTCAATGCAAATCAATTTTCTAATTCATTTAAGTTTACATGAGAGAAAAAGTCAACACTGTGGGCCTTCTGTACTTATTCTTCTGATTTCTGCTGGGCATATGAGCATTTGTACTGTTGCTGCTGAATCAAACCACAATAAGAGAAGCCCTTCAATTAAAGGACCGCTGAACTGCAAATCTTACAAGCAAAACAAACCCGGAACTATTTAGGTTTCTGACAAACTATCCCTCTGCTACAGAGGAAACTCACTGTCTCATGGCACCAGTGGTGCAGTCACAAAGTCCAGCTTCAGCAGGTGAGACTAGAACAGCTGACAGCTTGGGGAATTCCCCTTGTTATCTGACAGTGAGTTCACTCCCTTTTATATATTTCTAAACCAACAACTCTTACACTATCAAGCCATCACTATAAAATGGTGCTAACTAAAATGTGAAAGGATTTCCTTCAGCAGTCAGTACAAAATGTTACAGCTAAGCCATGATGAGAGGACAGAAAGCGGTTCAAATATCTCCTCTTTTTGGTGTCAAGTGTCAAATGACAAGGCTAGTATAAATGAAAACAAAACAAAATCAATACGGACACTTTCAAAAAACCCCAAAATAGTACACAATGCCTTGTGGAGAAAACAGATAAAAGGTACTTCTATCTCTTATTTAAAAGATTCTGAGTCAGGTTTTTTTTTTTTCACTTTTATTTTTGAGATGTTTACAGAAGAGAACAAAGTAATCACTGTCCTGTTTCCAAATGCAGTAACATGATTTTTTAAAATAAAGTGTTGTAATTTAGACCTAAAAGTTCAACTTAAAAGGCAGCAATCTTTTTGGAGAAGTAATGACATTATTACCCTTTCTTATAACTTAAAGTTAAAAAATAAGGTCAAAATAAGGCTCCTTTGCAATTTAAAAGAATAAATGCAATATAGCTCTTAAAAATAAACTGCATGTAGGTATGACTTGCTATGAATCAAAATTCTGTGTCTGTAGTAATGTGCTTCACTGCATTTATTAAAAAAATCATTTTTAGTGGGGAGAAAGTGCATTTTCTACTCTTAGTGAATGGTGAAAAACAGAATTTAAGTGAGAAAGGGGAAGAAAGGAGGCCATGTAAGGGTGGCCTACCTACATGCTCTATGCTAGCTTGGAGATGGTGCCAATGTCCCTCCAAAGGGAAGGGAACACAGCTTTTGGGAGAGAAATAGCCAGTTACTGCAGGAATGCCAGTCTTTCTAGAAAGAAAAAAGTCCTCACTATCATGCAGATACACAGTAATCAAGTAGAGTTACAGCTTTAAACACTTTGTGCTCTTCATGAATGAATCTCCCATTATTACAGGGACCTACTCACCATCTTCTGTAATAGTTCCACTGCTGGAACCGTTGCTCTTGGCCTGTCTGTGGGAAGAGAGGGAGGACTCCGTGTTGTGAACCTTAGGAGACGGGGAGGGCGAAGGGGAAGGTGTGAGAGTTGGTGATGTGCTTTTAGACGTAGATGAAGTCCCAGACAGAGGTCTCTTGTTCGTCTCCAGTTTTTGCTGTAGTGATACAACCATTTCAGTTAAAAAAGTGTTTACCTATACATGATGCTTCAATAGCACTTAAGTTGCATATTATTTCTGCAGAGCCATTATTTCTGGTCAGAACCAGAAGCTTCTGCTTGATTCATACTGAAACAACTGGAGCAATACCAATTCATTCCAGGTGAGAGTCTGTTCCCTCAAATTCACAAAGAAAAATATATTTATTAAGGCTGTAATTCTGGAATAAGAAAATGATTTCTTATAAATGCTGAAATTACTTTGGCTCTGAAAACAGGTCTTTTTCATTCAGATATTTAAATAAATAAAGCCTCAACTAAAGCTTCTCAAAGCATACCAGATGCTAATTTAAAGTAGCACTTCATGCTGGATTAATCAGAAACATGCAGCAAGCATAAACTAAGTTTCAGGTACATTTAAACCCCTTGCTGCACTGTAATGAAAGTTTCCAGTCAACCCTTAAACTTGTTATTACTTAACATGAGTCAAACGCTTCAAATTTACTAAATATTTCGGAAATATTTAATACATTTGGAGGTATGGAAAACAGGAAAATAGATGAATTAAAATAAGGAATAAGAATATATATGTAGGTGATTTTCTCCTGCATTCCTGAATTCAGAGTTTAATTTAAAGTATCTTTTGTCAGCCAGGCTGCTACAAAAAAACGCAAGAAAAAAGCTGAGCTGGGTAACAAGGCAAAGAGGGAGAACTACAGTGGTTCCTGTCTCTCTGCAATTTGGCTTCTGTGCTATGGCATAAATAGGACTTTCCTAGTTAATGAAAGATGCAAATTAAAAAGATAAAACTGATGTGAGTGGCAACATTCTTCCATTGCTCTATCCTATGCCAGAACGTACTACCGTCCTTAGCCCTGCACTGAATTGTATAGAAGTAATGTAGCATCACATAAATGTGAGAGGTCTCTGAAGAGCATCGTGAACTCATTTCAATTTTTTTGTCCAAATCTCCCTGCACTCTGTTATTGGCCATTTGTGTTTCAGAACAGTCTTCCCTCTCTAGCACATTGTCTGCATTTTTTTAAATTACATCACCCCATAAATTGTTATTCAGTTTTTCTTCTCCTTTCTTTAAGGCTTGTACAATCCCACCCCTCACGGACAACTTCTGCAAAACCGATCAGAGGAACACAGCTCCACTTTTGGATCAGCTGTTTCCAAGTTTAGACAGCATGATGCTAATGGGAGAGCACGAGCATTTCCAACAATGGATATAAATGTTAAATTTTCAGCATTTATGCTGTTGATTAGAACAAGAAAGTAGGTGGTTTAAGCTTTTGCAGCCAGTGTGGATCCGTATGTGATTGTGCACTCCCAGACAGTGATGTCCCAAAAATCACCTGACATGTGATACATCAACATCTATGGTGAGATTCACACTGATTAGATGTTTTGTTATTGGTGGATAGACTGAAATTCATCTAGAAATCTAAGCAAAGAGCACTGAAAGAGCTGTTGCCTTTCCAACACACTGGCATGATTTTTATTTAAAAATCTTTTCAAAAGTATGATGAACTGCCCTCCTCGAAGAGGATCTGCTTGCACCCTCACTACTTCTTTATCCCCTAAAGTCTCCACTGTGACTGGGAATAGCAGTTACATTTCTCAGTGGCAGAATTGTTGTAACAATAGGCCCAAAAGTTCACAGGTACAGGTATTATCTCTCAATAGGCTAATACAACTGAAAAAAATAAGACTTTTGGGGGGACACAACCAGCTGTTCTGAAATTATTTAAAAGATAGAAACAAGCTGAGAGGAACTGCTGAGACTTTAATTAGAAATATATTGGTCAGACCACCTCTGAAAGAAGCAGTGTTGTTCAGCAGAGGAGACTTTAATAAGGGAAAAGGATAATAGAAGTGTCTCTGTCTGCAGGAAAGAAAGTGACAGATCATTTACAACCCAGGGAGCAGTTACGTGGGATAGAAAGGGAGGAAAGATTATCACGTGCCAAAGAATCAGTGTGAGTCCATAGCTTTTGGGGGTCCAGCAGAGTCAGAAACTTTAGCTCGCAATCTCATCTTTGAAAAGCAACCAGCAGTCCCTTTAGAATCAGGACTGATGGATCAAAGTTACTGTTTATGGAAACTGTTTTTGCCCTGGTAGTTCCACACCTTTCTTTCTCTGATTTTTGCTCTAATTAATTTTCAATTAAATCAATGAACAACTGTGTGACTTCATTTATCATTGATATTTACTGTTTAAACATATATACTGCTTACTGTTGCCATCTAAGACAACACAGACAGTAAATGTAGTAATTTTATACTCTGACCATTTTTGGTTTTTTGGGCAAAACTTCAAGAAGAAACTCATGAAAAGGTGCAAAGAAAGAAAAAAAAAAAAGGGCAAAATGAGCTGTTTGGAGATCACACAAGCAAAAAGTTGAGAAATTCTAACATTTTCAGAATCCCAGACATCAGAACTAAAATCTCAAATTAAATGCTTTATTTCTCTTGCTCTCTGCAATGTAATGTTTCCCTGTGTGAATAAACCCATACATTTCACAGTCGTGCATCACATTGTCTGTTACAATGCTGCTTTCTAAATTGTATCTCTACAGATTTTGAAGATTTAAAATCCTAATCCTTAAAAATGTTGTACAAAGCAGCTGTTGACTTCAAAGTATATGCACAAAAATGGGCAGGTCATGAAGGTAAAGCTATTCCAGCAAACTGACAGGTAAGTCAGTGCAGATCACACCTCCTGCACTCAGGAGCAAAACCTGACTTTAGTGATTACAACTTAATGTTCATACTGTTTAGAAGTAACAGCTTGTGGAGTAGATTGGATACATGTATATTGTGCTCAGCAGACCCTGGTACAAATGAATTCATGTTCTGCACCCAGGTTGTGCTTCTGGAGGGAAACTAGCTATAACACTTCAGAGGAAAGCCCAGGAATAACTAACATAGAACACTGAACTAAATCAGGGTCATAAAAGGAAATAAGGAGAAAGCAAAGTAACAGTGCAGATGTACCCTAAGATCAATTATTACACTTACTGTTTTTAAGATAGAGTGAAATGAGTAATAAAGCAAAATAAAGTTATTAAGTCTGATCTTTTGTAGACTTGTAATCAAAAGAAAGGTTTGTGGAGCTGAAGCATTTCCACTACTGTAACAGGTGTCCATTAATTTCAGTCTCTGCAATGTCATGCAGTTATATTTATCAACCAGCCATGACTGAGACATGACCCGCTAAAATTAGTCAATTTGCAAGTACAAAAATTTACATTTCTCCGTACCTTTACAACATGTCCGTTGCCAACGATTTGTGCACATTGCAAATCAGACAGAGTGGATGAAGGAGTTGACTGGACTGGACTGTGCTGTTGGCTGTGTTTCAGTTCAGGTAAGCCTGCTGCTTTTCTTCTTTGGGCTGCAATCTGAGATAAAACATTATCTGCACTGCCACCTAAGGAAAAAAAATAAAGACACAGTCAAGGAAACCATAATTTAAAAATATTTTCTAATCCTCAATTCACCTCTCTCCACCACTCACATTCTTTTAAAAACTGACTGGATTAAGCAAGAGAGAGAATTGTAAAGTTCAGGCCTGTTCAGCAGCTTTCAGGAAAAGGAACAAAAATCAGCTGCAGGAGAAGAGAGAATCCAGTCTTGACTATACATACACAGAGCTGAATTTCATACTCTTGGATTTAGGGTTCATGAGCTGCTTCACCATATTTACAGCTGCCAGATACAACAGTTGCAGCTTTGTTCTTAATTTAAAACTGATTTTTATTTTAAACAAAAATCAAGCAACATGAGTAAGAGACAGCTTTATGAAATGTATATTGCAATGAACAAGCAGCCACCTGATTTATGTGCTTGGCTTCGATAAAATCAACATGTTTTTTCTGAAAGAGGGGATAACCTATGAGACTTCTGTAACAGATGTGAGGCTTTTGTTCCCTTAATGTAGGTGTCTAAAGTCCAATCCTGCTCCAACAAAATTTATGTAAGTTTTTCTTATACAGCAGTAGGACCCCTCAGAAAATGTTTAATATTTTTTGCTATCATTCAAACTAATTTTTTAGCTGAACCAGATAGGACTGACTTTCTTATTAAAAATTGCCCTGGTTTTGTTAAAAACAAGACCAGTTCTCTTTTAGTGATTTTTCTTTCAGCTAAGTTCTTCTAGACGGCTTTACTTTTCTGCGTTTTAAGCCTGCATATTTTTCCTCGGATGCTGTACTTGGTGCTGATAAGAAGACCAATGGAATGCTGAAGAAGCTCATGTTTAGATTTATTGCTATGGTAGCCAAGAAAGACTGATAAGTTTTCCCATGTTCCGTTGTGAGAGGGGCATGTTTGAGGAGGGGTGGATGGAACAGGTGACTAAAACTGACCAACTGAAGTATTCCATCCCATAATCGTCATGCCCCCTATATAAGAGGGTGATGAGGGGGTCACTCTCTCTTCGACCATGGCCGGCATCTAGAGAGGACCTTGTCTGTCTGCCTGTGACCTACAGGCCTCAGGCCCTGCATCCCTGCAACCAGGTTCCAGTTTGCTGTCAAGTCCCACCCATGAGTTCTGGGGTCCTGAGCTGCACCTGCTGGAGCTGCCAGCTCCGCACACCCAGCTCTGCTGCTGGAGTGACGCCAGCTCCGCATCGAGCACTTGAGATTGGTTTTGTATATTTTGTATATATTCTCTATTTATTAGTAGCATTAGTAAAGCCCTTTAAAACCTTCCAACTTGAAGTCTAAGTTTCTCTTCCTTTCCCCTTATCTTTCCTATCATCTTTCCGATCTAAAGGAAAAGGGGTGGCAGGAAGTGAGGGGGTAACAGGGAGTGTCTACCACGGTTTATTGTCTCCTTGCCTTAAACCTTGACAAAAATAAAGCAGCATGGTACCTGATCTGTTATGCAGTTCTCCTCCATGTCTGTTAATTCCCGCAATGTTATTGGATCCACCAGAAGAATGAGGAGAATGGTTGAAGTTGTTAGAATTCGAAGGAGATGCAGGTCTTCTTGCAAATGTTGGTAATTTGACTGGTCTAGTACCTTTGCTAACAGATGTCTGGAAAACAAAAAGAAAAATAATGTTCATATTTCTTGTTTGAGCAAAACAAAGCCAGAGCTTCAACTGCTATTTTATTTATCATAAGTTCTGAAATTTTCACTGAAGAACAAAAGGGATATCAGAAATAATCTTATTTTACATATACAAATATATTGAATATATATTTTTATAAATACACTTAATATATATATATTCAAAAAAATAAATGACACCATAATCAAGGTGTTAATTCTCCTTAACATTTGACCAACACAAAACGAGGATACACAGTGCACCAGAGATATAATACACACAATATTATGAGCAGTTGGAGGGGGGAAAAAAAAAAAGAAGACAAAAAAACCCAAACTTGTCACATGTGAAACTTCTTTCCTGCAGAATCCTGGTTTTGTCTCTCCCACATAAAATAGGTACCACCTACTTCTCATCCATCCTATCCCTGTTTCTTACTAAGCTGCAATAAGTGACATCAACTTTCCTTCAGTTGCATTTTCATATCCTCTTCAATCTAAACATCTACCTGCACCATTCTATTGACTATTAACTGAGGCACTAATGGCCTAGCTATACGCTAGCCAAATCCTTAGCTACACCCACATCCTCCTTCAATTATTTTGCTTTTACACCACTGGCCACTGCCAACCATCTGACATACAACTCTTGCAGCTCAGCTTTTCCATGTTTCTTATCTTGTTGCTCAAATCACTTCTTTCAACTCTGACTTACTAGATTACTTTCTTTCTCCCCATTCCCTTAGCAAAACCCTTCTTTCCCCACAGAAGGATTGATAGCTAGTCCTCCCCTACTTCCTCTGTCCCTCACTTCACACATGGGTGTCAATTATCCATCTACATCATTAGAAACACCTTTTTTTAGGATGATGAACATCTGCCTTCCCATGATCTATTACTTCCCTTTTAATACTCCACCTTATTCCACCTAAATCACTTCTACCATTATTTAGCTAACTTTCACTTCAAAAAGGAAGCCAAAAAAATTCCTCCTAATTGTCATAATTGTTCCATTTCTAGAACTGACCAAAAGTACAGTTCTGGACTAGTGAAATAAACTCTTCTCTATACGTGGTGACTGCAGCCTGAAGTCAAGGGAGTAAGCACTTCTTTCTCTTTCTTCTCCTACTGACTAGGGAAGCAATGGTTATCATGCTTCTTCTGATTCCTGTCTCAATACAAATAAGCTACTTTCCTTTTGTTTTTGCTTTTTCACTAAAAACACTGTAGAATCAGGTGAACTCGTTCTATTAAAAAAAAATATAACTTATTCAGACTTTTTCTTGCACCTTAAGTCTGTACGCCTTCAAGCTCACCTGATTACTAATTGCTACAATTTTACCTATAACTAATATTCCAGAATGTTATGCCTGTATATTTATGTCTCACTGATATTTCTTCCCTCCCCACTCAGTCCTAAAAACTGAGAAACTTTGGTTCTTTTCTTCTGCCCCTAGTCTTCTTCCAAATTAGAGCAGTGTCTGCCACACTTCAATGATGGTACCCACTTTAGCAACTAAAATATGTAGGTGGAACCAGCAGCCACTTAACCAGTTTGCAGCAGATTTGTTAGGGCTTGACTTTATTCTGGTTAACAGTGAACAAGTGATTTCATTTAATACAAAAGTTTTGTTCCATTTATGTTCCTTCAATAGAGATGTGTATCGTTCTTAAACAGCAGAGCTTAAAATTACAAGACATTACCGAAACAGTGTGTTTAAAGCCATTTCTAATCAGAAACACAGTGTGGCTCACCAGTCAGCATGGCCTGCACATAACACTATTTTCGCACAAATTTTGTTTGCTTACTACATCAGAGTTTCCACTGCTGTTAAAATCGTGCTTGATCGCTCTCTGTGGCCAGGCTGTTCTCATCTGTTCGGCTTTTCCATCTTTGTTGAGTCGCGTTCGGTCAGAATTCCAGAGCTCGAAACTTGAGGGTGGTAAGAAAGGGGGTATCACCGCTTTCAGTTTATCACTGGGCAGCCTGGTGAATGGAGCACTGCTTCTCAACTGAGAGAGGGAAACAAAGAAAGGGAAAAAGAGAAGAGCCTTTTTTTAAGAAAGATTACTGGGAGCTGATGATACAGTTTCAAAATTGTAAGTCAAATAAAAAGATGGGATTGAGACAGAAAACTGGTATTTGTGAGGATGTACGACACTTAATAACAGAGAGAATCTCATGGACATTCTGGCATCCGTCTGTACACTCATTCATTTAATACAACGAGTATAGTTCATTAAGTAGCAGAAACTATTCCTTAATTGGGCTGAATCTTACTTCAAATTGGTTTTAACACAACTGCTAACAATTAATTTTCAAAGAAATGACAAGGTTATCTTCTCCGTACTCCCAGACAGGACACCTGGAAACAGTGAACAACTGCCTGTTCCTGCTGCATGTGTTCTCCAGAAAGAGAAAAAAAATCAACATAACTGATTTGGCTCCCTGGAGTTCTGTCACTCAGTCCAATTAAAAGTTACTCTATCTTCTTAAAAAAGAACATAAAGGATAACCAGCCAAATTTAATGATGTCTCCAGGGTGTAAGCTGTAGGGAATTTAAAGCTACAACATAACAAAAGAAATAAAATAATACAAATAAACATCCCAAACTAAATATTTAATGGTTGCTGTTTGCTTCTACTAGCAAATGCTCCAGCCATGTCTTCCCCACAGCATACAGCTTGTCAGCCACTAATCAACTGTTCCATCTATTTTACTAATCCATTGCTCACCATCCAAAGGTACAGATAACTCTTGAAAATAGTTAGTATTTGTGAACAGCTTCCATACCATAGTACTTGCAATACTTCCTAGTATAAAAACTATTGATGTATCACAGCCTGTCTGTTCCTGTCTAGTGACTATCAAGAAATTATAGGTCTCTTTCTAATGGTGACTTAGATAGAAGGTAAAAAAACAAAATTATGGGAGCTGCATGACTTTCTGAATTGTGCTGAACACATCAAAAACACTGACATACCATAGTTGTCAATAATTCATCATCCTTTCCTCCTTTTGCAGTGTTTACACCTGAAAAATACATAAATTACGTTTTTTTGTTTACACTCTCCTACTGTTGTTCTCAAGTATAGCTTATTGTTTTCAAATATTCAACATCAGGAAGCATACAGAACCAAGATTTCCAGTAACACTGTCATGTACCTAAATTATAGTTAAGCCAATAGTCCTATCACATCACAAACTGCAGGGGCTTTGCATGGAGAGCTGTACAATTTCAGCAGATGTGCTTTATGATTTGGGCTTTTCCAATGGAGCACTTAGAAACACTCATAATTATTTATTTAAGCAAATCTGTTTTCATTATATAAATGAGTTTATCACAGATACTAACAACTTTTGAGTGGCTCCTCTCTACTGTCCAATGTAATAGTGCTTGCTACAGAACAATAAGATTGTTATATTAGTATTTTTTTGCTTAAACGATGCTGCGCTCACCATTCAGCATGATCAAGTCAGAAGTACAAACATGTCTCTTGCTACATACTACAAAGTATGTAGATGAAATAAATTACGCATCTTTTCAGTTACGTTAAGCTAAATAAAAACTAAATCAACAAATTAGGAATAGTATTATCTTGACTATCCCACGAGAAGTCACTTCCCATACGACATTTCTGGCTTTACCACTAGCTTTGCTATTTGTGATCCGAGCTGTAGCAGCATCGAGGTTTCCAGAGGTGTCCATATCACTCTGTGAAACTGCTTTTATGGTGGAACTTAAGGATGGCTCAGGCTCATCAGGAAAAGGCACGAACTGATTGGGAGGAAATCCATGGCGCAATGTCTGAGTCAGCTTCAACTTGCGGAATCGATTGGACATCCTGCTCCACCAGGACTAGATTGATAAGAAGACATAACAATTTAGTTCCAACTAAAAGAAAAAAAGAGGGAAAGAAATGTACAATTAAGTAAACCTTATAGCGGTGATAAATCTGTCAAGTAGTTTTTGAGATAAACTATAAAAAACAATAAAGTGGTTTGCAATTATCAATAGAATGCTTCATCGTACTTTGCACGCATATGATTAATCTCTTTCCTTATTTTTCATCTGGCAAATGCCTTACGGTATTTTTCCACACTACCTGGAAAGACCAGGTAGATAAAAGTATTTGGGCAATTTGAAAAGTAAATTTTTACAGCTATATGGAAAATATATAATCTTCCCGTTAACTTCTGATTTCACAGTCCATTCTGACACTCTCTGGCATCAATAAACCAGCATGTGTTTTCTGCTTTTAAGAGGTGTGCATAGATGTTTAACTGATCTGCATGACAGCCTCTCCTTAAGATTTTCAAAATCAGTTTCAAACTAGAAGAGTTTTGATAATATTCTTGTCAAACTAAAGATCCACAATCAACATAGTGCTGCTATATAGATAACTTAAACCCTGCTAGACTGGAAAGACTAGAAACTGAAAAAGAGCAAAGCAAAAAAAAAAATCAGTTGTGAAAACAACACAAACCATAGCACTTCTACTCCACCTATGACTTTCATCCATACAGGTGACACATTTGTGGAGACTGTTATACAAGAGGACCACCTTTGCTCAAAATAAAATGTACCCAAGTATTTACAGACTCATGCATTTTTACAGGCAGACAGTGCAAGATGCTTCTAGTATTTAGCAGGCTACTGCTCTAGACTATAAAAGACCTATAGGCTACATTGAGAAGACCTATACAATCTGTATTAATGATTATGTGGCTTGTAGGTAAGTGAGTCAGATTATAAATATCTTCTGATTATTTCTTAGTAAAGCTTCTTCTTCCTTTCTGGAACACTCTAAAAAAATAATAAAGTAATGTAAAAGTGATGATACTTCACGACAGCAGCTTTATGTGATAACCAATTCAGATAACACACTTTCCTAGTCTAATTTTTATTCTTAGCCATTCCTCCTCACCATACATAATCCTCCCTTCTTTTCATCTAACATTTTTCAACTGCTTACTGATATATGTCGACTCAACTGTCATACAGTAGGACTAAGTAATATAAACTGTAAACTTATTCCCTGTAAATCAATCCTTCTAACAGATGATCACTAATGAGATTTTAAATCTGCACAAAGCATTAGTAATGGATAGAGTTCTCAGACCTTTGTATCTCTTTGGAGTCATAACTAATAAAGATTTACATTACTATCAGCAACAAAGACCTGACAGAAAAAGGCAAGAGAGACTAATAGTTCTGAGAAAGCAATGAAAACCACACAGTTCAGTATTTATCCACCTTCCAAAACAAACTGAAAGGGCAAAAAAATCCATCTAGCTTTAATACAGAGCACAATGAGTACACAAAAGAGACTGCTTGAACAATGTGGTTGGTTTATTTCAAGAGTAAGATACATTCAGCGAACAAAAGGATAACTTCTAAGTACCTGTCATTTCTGCTACCCTTCTTTATGGCGCTTCTGCTTCCTTAACATACGCCCGCGCCACAAACTAAGCCAACATGGAGTAAGTACAGCCACTCTGCTACCATATAAAAACTACTGCTCTTGGACAAGAATGGCGTGATAGTGCAGAGGTTCATCTTGACCTCTGGTATTCAAAGTGATGGTGGTCTGAGCTCTGGAGTTTCCAATCTGCTGCTGCTGCAGGGTTGTGGCCTCTCCATATACCTTACCACATCACACATGTATGGAAGCTGGAATAAAAGGCTTTAAGCCGCACTGAAGCAGCCAAGGAACAAAAACGCATTTGTGGTTAAAAATAGTGCCTGTCAAAAGGCTGAAACCTAGTGAGGGGAGAAAACAATAGTATCAAAGACCAGAAAAATGGTGTTGCCACTTGAGAAATACTTTAGACAGAAGTAACAATGTTAGGAACGAAAGAGTAAGGGGAAGAACTGGAAATCTCTGCCCTCAAACAACTTTAATCTAAAAAAGAAACTGAATGTGATATTTCACACTGCTCCAATACTGACCTTGAGAGAATAACTTGCTGAAGAAGCACAGGAAGGAAGGAGAGGAAATAGAATTTTTGTATATAGAAGAAGCAGAACTTTGTTTTCAAGTCATGCTTATCCACTACATAATCTGTAGGTAAAGGAACAAGGGCCTGTATTATGCATAAATTACAAATAAAAGAAACACACAACAAAAGAAAAGGTCTACCAGTTAATAACAAAAGTGATAAAACAGGAGACAGAAAAGGGTTTGAGTTTTTTTGAACTTCAAAAGCCATCTACTTGTGATCAGATATTTTAGTGTGGATACCATTAACAGGAGGAAGGTAGAAATACGTGTGCATTTGCTTAACAGACTAAAAATATTCAAATAAGCTAACACAAATTAAAACCAGACAAGGCTGATTAAAATTACCCTAGAGTCATCATAGACAACACGACCTCTGAACAAATACTAATTATCTTCAAGATAAGTTAAGAGGATGGAAGAAGTTAAAGAAATGAGGCAAAAGGCAAATATGTAATCGCCCTTGCCTTAAAGATGAAAATCTGAAAATTTACTGCCCAAAAAGCTTAACTTGAAAGGACATAATTGAAAAAACAAATCCCCATAACACATCCACTTTGATTTCAAAGAACAAAAAAAATATTAGCTGTGGGTACGAGAAGTCTACTAAAACTGGAGTACATTTTAAAGGCAGATTTAAAATTAAGATCATCATAACAGAAATCCAGTTCCAAACTTACGAACGTTGTATCTTCCACTACTTAGCTATGAGATCTACCTCTAGCCACTGAAATGATTTGATAAGAACTCTTCCTTTAAAAGTCCTCCCTTTGCTTTGCCATCTGACAAAAAGAAAGCTGAACCTATGCTTCATTTCATAAAACCAGGCAGTATTGTCAACAAGGAATTCAGAACCACTTCCCCTGGTCAGTCTCACCCCCGAAAAAAAAATTACATGTTAGATCCAAAGTACTTCTTAGCAATTACTTTCTCTGCATCATACACTATAGGAAACAACACACTGGTTATTATTTAGAGGAAATATATTTACCTTTAGACCTCCTTTGTCATCTGGCAACACTGGGACATTTAAGGATTGCCTACTTCTGGAACAAGGCAAAGACGATCTGTTGTTCAGTTTATTCTTGTCTTTGCCTACTTGCATACATGCTGATGCCAGTAATCGTACAAGCTCTGTGTCTAAAAGAAAACAAATTAAGACACCATTTAATTTGTTTTGCTTTCCGAAATTATGACTCATACACTGACACTTGCCCTATATACTCCATATAAATAGTAGTTGATCTACCTCTCAAACATAAAGCAGACGAACCCCTAAAACCTTATTTCTCGGCCTATGTTTCCCATACCTTCTCCCCACAGAGTGGGCTTCAGTCTTACCATCACTCTAAAGGTATTTATCAATATACATAAGCATGATATTCAGTCAGAATCAGTCATGTGTGACCAAGTGAACTGTCTCCTCACGCACTTTGTAGAAGTTAAGAAAGATATTGTGATGCTCCCTTTTCTCACCTGACACAGAAGAGAGTAGAGAAAAATGAATATTCTTTCTTCAAGCGTAGTTTGCAGAAAAGAAGCTTGAAATTAAATCCCAAAGAGAAAGGAGATGGTCAGCCTGGACAACGAAGGGACTGAAAAGAAATGGTAAGAAAAAAGTCGACAAAAAAAGGTAAGAAAAAAAGAAAGGACGAGGAAGAAAAAAAGAAGGAGCATGAGGTGAGGACAGGGAAGCAAAAAATATTCTGTAAGTCTGTATTTTATACAGAAGTCAGGAAAGGCTTTCAGAAGGGCAGACAGAACTAACCTATATATACATACATATATATATATATATAGACAGGTAACAAGACAAACTACTCTATCGTATAAGTTAGTTGTAAGATAAAATAATTCACTGTATTTATATTCTAAAATTTCATACTATTGGTGATCTACTTTTGACAAAGAAAAGGTATCCACCAGTGAACAAAAGCACCATAGGAGTAAATACAGAGAAAACAAACATTAATTCCATCAGCAGTAGTGTTTCTTGCCTTCAGATAAAACCAGTCAGGTACCAGGCAAGGTTAAAAATAACAAATTACGTAAGTTAAACAAGCTACAACAAAAACTAAATTTGTTTCATTGAAGTCTCCCCAAAACATGCTGTATTTTTCTAATGCACTCCCATAAAAACAACCTGAACCCTGAAGTGTGATTTATTTTCAGCCTTCACAGACCTAGTGAGAAGTTCAGCCAGGACTTCACTAGTTTTGTTCTGACTGCAGTCTCTTTGTCCTGTCCCTTTACTGCTTGCTGTTTACTGAGTGGAAATTTCTAGCTCCAGTCGATAGCTCTGTGCTAATGACACACAGAATACCTGGGCCACCACAGTCAACAAATGCCACTGAACTGGCTCTGGTAACACAAACAACACATTTAGGAGCATTTTTAAAAATAAAAGTAAGAGGAATGCACAAAATCTATTATCCCATAAAAAAACTATTAAGCAAGTAACTCAAATCTCACCATTCTCAGACAGTGTCCTTTCTTGGTCCAGTCCAGCCTGGACCTGAGAGGATACTTTCTTGCAATTTTAATGCATTTTTTAGAATGGAAGGAATGTTTATGTTCTACATTTTCTCAGTGCTCTTTGAAATAACATACCTGGATCATTGAGCAGCATTATCAAGTCAAAAGCTGTGTATCCATTTTTTGCACGAAGATTGACATCAGCTTCTTGATTTAACAAATACTTCACAACATCTTTGTTTCTTTAAGGGAAGAAAAAAAGGCATCACTCATGTCAAAAAGCAAAACATCAAACAAGAAAGAAAACCCTAATAATCCATTTTCATCCTTTTATACCATTGCTCCTCAACTAGAGATCAGAATTTTACCTTTTCTATAGCTAACCATGTCTAAAAGTTATTGACAAGCTATTCAGAAGCTCCCATGATTCCATTGTCAGTCACTGTTTACTTACTATGAATTACACTAATCAACACGCAGAGAGTCAGCCTAAAAAAACTGATTTGAACAGTCAGTTTCTTTAAGCTGACCCTTTGGAATGGATTCTGGAATTTGTTGCCAAACACCTTCCCAATGAAAGGCTATTCATGCCTAGGGCAAAAAAGCAGATGGAAACACAAAGGTCAGTCCAGTAGTCATCATACACCATCACTAATATTTCAACTCAACTTCATATTCAGAACAGGTAAGAAACTGCTCATAGAAAAGCCAAATTGGCTGAAGATAATTTATAAACATCAAACAGTACTTCACTTCATTAGAAACATAAATTACATAATTGAGAAAGCACATTATCCGTTCCTTGAAGTGTTTAAAATGCAAAAACAATCAGCATTAAATAATAACCAACACAAACATCTTCCAACAAAAGCTCATAAAAGCTAGTTGCATAAAAGGAACTCACCATCCCATTCCCATTAGTCCCTCTCCCCTCTCACACACCTGAATAAATAAGCAGGACTGGCCCCAGGAGTTAAAAACAAGGCTGTAATTCAGCTTATGAAATAAATGAATGGACAACAAAGCTAGGGAAAATATGTTTAATACAGAACTCCTCTTGAGCAGAGACTGACCTTGCATAAAAACAAACTCTGACATCCATGAGCAACATGAGCAAAAATGTTAAGTAGCAACAGGTGACTGCAAACTCTAATAACAAGGCTGACAAACAGATCTCAACCTCTCCATTTCAGAGCATTACTGCTTATCATACAGATGAAGCTTTCACTTCTGAACTCACTCCAGATAAAGTCAACCTAAAATGGAGGAGGAATGTTTCTTTCTTCAAATAAAAATTCTGCTTATTGCCACCACAGCTCCTCTGCATACTTCCCGTTACTATTCTTCTCTTCCTTAAAACTGCGTCATCCCCCCATCATGCTTGCCAGGTCCTGCACCTTCAGGGCACAGGGAGACAACAATTCTTTAGTGCCCCTGGCTCACATAGACCTTGCCTGCTTCCTCCTTCAAATCAGAGACCCTCCATATCACTGTTGCTCCTGAGAAAGGGTAAGTTGAGGCTCTGCAGAGGCTAGATTTCCAGTTGTTATGAAAACTCACAATTGGCTTGTTGCAACCAAGGAGAAAAGATAGCATGCAAAGTAGAAAACTGGAGCATCTCAAATGTGGTTTTACACAGGGTTCTTGTACCCTTCAAGCATTTAGGTACAACACAATTTGACTTATCACTAACAGCCACACTACCAATGATGAATCATAATAAAACTTTTTTGCAAAACAACTCTATTTCTGCGAGATTCTTGCTGCTTGTTGATTGATCCAGATGTCCCAGGAGTTAGTCCTGCTACCACTATTTATCTATGATGCCAGACAATACTGGGAGGATTTCAAAGACATGTTAGAGGGCCTATGACACTGGCATTATCTTGGCTGTCCAGAGGTATCTTTATCCTTCATGGACAGGTTTAAGCTTCTAAGAAGACAAGTCTTTTTTTTCAGGACTGGGATGTCCCTTCTGGTCTTTCCACTGAGCTAGTGTCCTTTAGTTTGTTTTACTTAAGCATGAACAATACCAAAGGCCCCAGTAAAACTCTTCTACCTCGAACCTTAAGTGTCCTAATAAATGTATTCCAATTGCTATTACAGAGAAAACTATTAACAAAGTTAATATGCTTTCATACTATAAAGACTGATTGATATAATAGGGAAAGGAATTTTTTTAACATAGTCCTCCAGGAAACTGAAAGTGCTGTATCTGAACAGAGCACGCAGTTACACTCTGTACTTCCACATCCAAGCGCCTGAGTATTAGCAAGGGGATGTGCCAGCAACCCTGCACACCACCTTCTGCTACTGCTTCTACTCCAGCTGTGCACTGGGGTAGCTGCTGAAGGAAAACACCTTCAGGTACTTCTGTGAAATGCCAATTACGACTAGCAGTACTGCATTAGTGAGGAAGCAGAGTATCTCATCTTATGTAGGTCCCAGGAACTACTTTAGAAAATTTTCAGACAAGCGATGACAATTTGATCCCCGCTTTCTTTCACTTTCATAGCCCAATGAGATTGGTTGAGTAAAAATAAAAGCTGGAGCAGAATATCTGGATTTGTACAAATAATGTGAGCATTACCAGGCAGTGAAGTGAATCTTCACCTTCCTGAGGGCCTCACCTACAACAATGGAGAAAAGTTCACCTTCCTAAACTAAATATCATGTATTCAGACAATGCCACGTATATGGCAGAGATCACATATGAAGTACCAGGCCAATTTCTAGGGTCTGACAAGATTTTATGTTCCTATCTGCATTTATAAAATAGGTTCAGAGAAAATGACAAGCAGTTCTCTAGTGAGCACCTTTCAGAAAACTCTATGAAAACTAAAGGCCGAATAGGGGAACATAAGAATGGTTTTAAGACTGGAAAATATGGCACATTAAAGGGTGATTGCCTCAAAGTTTAACAAAATGATGTAGGGCTACAATCCTGGCAGGAGGTGATATTATCATACAAATCACTAAAACCATCAAAGGATGGAAGCTGAAATCTGCACCAAAGGAACTAGTGCCTGCCTGGAGCACTATGTTCCCAGCATTTGCTGCGCAAGATTCAAGTTCCCAAATGTGTCACTCATTCTGAAATCCAAACGGCACTCAGGTCTGCTCTGAAAAGCCGAGGGCAGTGCAAGTCATGGAAAACTGAGGTCACAAGTCTCTCAATTTCTTGTAAGACTCTTCTGCTTCCAGAATCAGTAACAAAAATATTTTTTTCTGTTGGAATGTAAGAAGAATGAAACTTCTCTACTGCTAGACCCAAAGCAAGCATGTATCTTACCCATGGTATGTGGCCTGCATGAGTGCTGTCCAGCCATGAACGTTATCCTGTTTGTCAATATCAGCATTTTTCTCAACAAGGAGCTGAACAAGGGGCAGTTGTCCAGTCACAGCTGCAATCATTAATGGAGACGCACCATCAACATTGGTAATATTGACCTGACTTGGGTCTTCATCAACAATCTCTTTAACCAGCTGAAAGTTTCCTGTAAAACAGTGATAAAACATAATCTACATGAGCAACAGAGAACTTCTTAGCCACTGAATTAATATGTATTTTGATTTGCTGACATTGGTATACATTTGGTGGAATTCAAACAAACAAAAAACTAATATACTAGAGCAATAGCAACAGTAAAGCTAAATATCTGTGCTGAGTTTTGGTCTTTTAGTTGATTAGTACATCTTCCCAGGCTACATAGAATTGTAGTATAAGCAGGAAGCACTGTTTTCCCTCATTTTCCCTATCTGTACACTTACAGTGCAATCCCATAACAAGAATCATTTTCTGAAATGAACAACTACGCTATAAAGTCTGTAAAAACTGCAGTGCATCCCACATGTGAAGATACGAGTGGGGAATATTTATATTAAATTATCATAAGATCATGTCACACAAGGAAAACTGATGATGCTGAAACAACATGATTTGTTCTTCAGCAGGACGAAGATCCCTGTTTCATTTCCATAGGCTGATATCACAGAAAGCAACAATTTTAGAACCAAAGAGAGTGGATACAAAGGCACTCTGAGAGGTGGTGGAGGCCATTCCTTGCCTTAGGCAGATAAATGCCCTATGTCACACTGACCCGTAAGTTCCTCTTACAAAGATGGTTCACTGATTCTAAAAACATCTACTGTTACAATTCCACAACCTCCCAAGGTTAATTAATCTATTCCGGTGATGAACTTTCTTATATTCAGAAAGGTTGTTTTTTACTTTTTCAATCTGTCTCCAATATTCAAACTAAATCTTCAATGCAAAACTTCCCCATTCTTTACTCAAAAGTCATGCATTATTCCTGTCATCTTCATAGTTCTCTAAAAGTGAACCTAAAATTCAAATTCCCACATAAAGAGGCTGGTAGTCACTGAGTTCTTGTCAAAGTTACAAAAAAAAAAATACAAAAATGTATTTTAACTAGGCTGTGGTTTGTTTTCTAAATCTTAATAAAGGTAGGAACAAGCACTTTTTAAAAATGTATTACATAATCAGGGTCATCGTAAGCAGAAAGTTCACCCAACTCTCTTACTTTTTTCATGACATATGGTAGGCAAAAGCAGGGAAGAAACTAAGAGGAAAAAACACCTGTGTGACTGAATATGTACGACCATCAAAACAAAGGCAAGAAGAAGCAAATCATCAACTGCCATGCAAATTGAAAAGAATCTCATCTTTAAAAAAAACTTCAGATGTTAAACTGCTTCATGACAGGAGCTGCCTTCCACTCAATCACAAGCATGAACATTTTCCTTGGAAAGCCAGCCAGAATCCCAGACAATCCCTGCAGGCACTTGAACACACTCACTGAAACTACCACCCACCCGCGGCACTCAGCTAACTTCTTGGAACGGGAAAGACATAAAAGCATGGAACTACTTTTTTTAAGTCCCAATTTAGTAAAAGATAGCAGGTGGTTTTTTAAACACAGACCCGCATCACAGAGTTTGTTAAACTGAAACCCTGGAACCTATGGAGACTCCAGAATTGACTTTGGCCTGGACACCTCTTAACCTAGTGATTTGGGTTTTTTAGCAGTGCTGCCATCCATAGCCAAAAATCAGTATGTTCACCAGCATTCATCTGGCTTCCCCCCAAGACTCCTTCTGACCCAGAACTAACATTTATAAATTTCAAACTAAAAGTCGCAGGGATATAAGAAGAGCAGCTGAACTCTCTAAAATCTAACAGATTCAAAGCCTTCCTAGGAAGAGGTTTTGGTAGCTTGTATGTGAAGAGCTGACATTTAAGAGAGAGCTCCCCGTATTGCTACCTATCACCTCTTTCTCCTCCTCTACTATGTCTGCCCATTTCCAGCTCTGGCAGCCTGAAAAACCATAAAGTTCCTGAGATGGTGACTTATGATGGTTAATTAAAAAACAACTGTTAAACTGCTGCACCAAAACCAGGATGGGATCTGAAGACTAAGGCCAGGCTTGATCATTTAAAACACACCTCTAACTTTTCAATAGGAATGGTGTAACAGTAAAACTTGGAAGACAATTGTTGATTTTAAGAAAATCCATCAGAAACTGTGAAAGTTGCTAACTTGGAGCTCTCTGCAGGTTGCAGCGCCCTGTTGAAAGAAAGAAGGTGAACCACACCAAAGGCTTTATGTTACAGTCAGGAGTGGGCACCTGGACATAAAAGCTGAAATGAGAGGTAGCTGTGCTCAATCCTAAAGTTTACGTATTCTCTACGCATATATCACAGTTGGGGTGGGGGGGGTTAAAGGCAGCTTTCAGTGCATTATGACCAGATTTTCTATGCCACAGAAGGCACAGCCCCAGTAACGATTATTAGGTCCAACACATGCACAAGGCTGTATTACCAATGTTTCCTCATTGTCTGGGGCATCTTAGTCCCAACTAATGGCAGGCTGACTAGAGAAGAAACAAACCTCTTAAGTCTCACGGAATACCTCTCACAACTTCACTGGATGGAATATTTAACTCACATGAGAATGACAGATTCCAATATTTGAAAAAAAAATTAAATAGATCCATCAGGAACTTTACTACTTAGTGACTATTTTTTTCTGACTGTCTATATAGCTAGGACTGCTGGCAATAGGCTAAATGTGCTAGCATATAGCTGAAAATATATAGAAATGGTAAACCACCAATTTTAAGAGCAGTAATCAGATAAGGTTCAAGTACTGAATCTCTCCAACCTGTCAAAGAAATTGCAAACAGCGCAGAGTTTTCTGACCTGTGACATTACCAGAGGCCTCAGCAAAAAGTGAATAGTCCTGTTTCCCATGACAAAGCCATCAGTGAGCCTGAAGCCTGATCCATCATTTCAGCACTTTTTCCTGTGCTGGAAGACACAGGAAAACTGGTAACCAAAAAGCAGCTTGCCATCTGCCCCGGCTGCAACTCATCAGAGCCTGGACCAAATTTAAATCAACAGGATGGTACTGGCTCTTTCATGTTTGCCATGGAACAGTTTTACTAGTTGTGTGCTCATGAAAGAACAGGCAAGATCTGGGACACTTATTATTTTCTTGAAGCAACTGTAAAACGCAATTACAATGTTCATATGGGGCAGAGGCCAGTATATACTCTGCACCAATTAGCACTTTTGTTGTCATAACTTCAAGTTTTTCAGGAAGGAAAAAAAAAAATCATATTAAAGGTAGCATAGTCATGGAATAACTGGAACTACTAAATCACACCATTTTGGCATGAAAGGCACAACAAGTTACAAGAACCAGACATGGTAGAAGAGTCTTGGCAGTACTCACCCAATTTCAAAGCATGAAACACATCAGGTTGCCTTTTTTCTGTATCTGGAAGAAATACAGATATTACTATTAGCAATCTTCTAAAAAGTAAGACTTTCTAGTAACATTTTTATAGCAAAAACTATTAAAAATTTACATAAAGGTACTATAAAACACATGTTTGGACATACCTTTATTAAGAACACAGAAAGCACTGATTACGTTTGTATTCCCTTTGGGAAGAATGACATACCTGTACAGTTAGTTGCCTATGCAGAGTTAAAGCTACAAACTGTAACACAGCATCGGTACAGGCTTTTGCCTTTCAGCTTCCATTCTCTATCAAGAAATTCTATCTGGAAACTTACATGTTTCCTGCCTGGAAGACTAAAAGATCAATCAAAGAATCACAGTATGGTTCTGTGGTCTCATGTAATCCTCTGTGTAACAGCAAACACTCACAGAGAACTGGATCATTTTGAAAGGCGACTCAAAAGGAGTTTTACAAGATGTCCCATTTTTATTTCCTCTTCAGTATTGCCAGCTTAATTTCTGAAGGTCACAAAAATAATAGTGATGATTTAACTACACAGCTTGCTATTAATAAATATCCTTCAGCTCCCAGATCATCATCCTTATAATAAGAACTGTAATTATTACAAATTCTAGCATTTTTGGTGAAGGATCTTTCCTTTGACATGCCTTCAAAGTGCTTTGAAACTGCTGACACTATGTAAGATGAGGAAAAAATAGTGACATATCTTGCACCTGCCACTCACACTGGAAAACCTCCCCATCATCCAAAGCATTACCGACACTACAGAACCAATGGGCTAAAAAAGATTTTAAGGAAAAAAATGAGATGGTGAGAGATTTCCTGAGCCCAATTCTGTCGTTTTCATGATAATACAGAAAATATTAATGTTCATAGCTTGACTGCAAAGGAAGTAATTTGAAAATGCTAAACAAAAACTATTGCTGGAAACCCCTCCCAAACCATGAGAAACTATTATTTCAAGACTGGCAAATAGAGCTGTGGGTCCTACATTTTCTCCTGGTTCAGCCACTGATATTATAGAAGTAACTGAGCTCACAATGCGAAAACAGATTTCAAAAGGCTAGTTTAAGAAAGGACCAGATTCCGTACTTGGGGTGTGAAAGGCCTAGAAGAGACGCAGCTTCAGGGAGCAGAGCACAAGGAAATTCCAGAAGGAAGGACTGTCATCTGAGTGAGCTGAAGCAAGGACAGGGACAGAACACAGGCAATACCCAGGCCACTTCAGGTAGTTTTGCATTTGTTACTGAAAATAGCCCTAGGAAGGGCTGGATGGGTGGTAGCATCTGGAAAAGATTGGTTCTAGAGCTAGTCACATCCTTAGATTTCTTAGCAAACACTCCAAAGCTGAAAAATCCAGGTTCGGCTCTTCCAAACCTTCCTGTTAAGCACCTCCCAACACTGGTTTGAATCATAAAGCACAAACACCTTGAAAAGTGTCCCCAAACAGCCATATACAGAATGAAGTCTCAACCTCTGAAATGACTTATTTGCACTCAAATATCCAACACAATGCGCCAACTAAACTGTCTGATTTCAGGAACAGATTTAATGCATTTCTGTTAGCATAAACAATCTTCTGGAGAAGTAAAGGGAAGAAAATCCACAATATTTTTAACAAACCTAACATAAGACATTAATAACATTATTTTATAGAACCAGCTAGAAAGAAAACCTAATTTGGAAAGATATCTTGGAGAGACATCTGCAATAAGTAAAAAATTTTAGACCTAAATTCATTAACATTTCAAACTAACAGGTGATAGCAAGTAGGTTTAACCTTTATCTTCAATAAAGACAAAAATCTTGGGAAATTACACACAAAATACCGTCAACAGAATGTGAGTTTGTTTAGTAATTAAAAAAATTGGAAACTTACTGGTAAAGACACACAATATATACTATTCTGTACTTTTGGTTGAGTGGATGGTATTGGATATACTGGTTAAAACTGAAGGGAAAATGTTGCAGTCTAAGTTTGCTCACACCTTCCTAAGCCTTCAGATGCCCTAATACAAGATACAACCTACAAAATCCTGGATTTCTTGTGTCCTTCTACGCTCATGGCTACAGCTACATGACCACCACACATTCTTTAATTACATGGTCACAAAAAGTTTCTTTACCCGTTCTCCTGTCTCAGTGTACATAATCATATGTTACAGAGCAAAATTAAAAAAACATAAAACCAGCATTTCTTAACTTCATTTTAACTGAGATTTGCATTGAAATAATGTTATTTTAATCTAGTTTTGTATATACACAAGCATGGCGTGTGTCCCTTTTGGTGTGTACACACACAAACAGGCATATTCACATTTCAAGGAAAGAAGGAGGTTGCCTGTAAATTTTATGATGTCCTGAAGTTAATTAAATATTCCCCTCTCCTGAAAGGAACAAAAGTAAGGGACATGCCCACTTACTATTCATCCACATTAATACTTGGTTTTCTTAGAAAACACAGTCCACTACCAAAGGACTTTAAAGACGTTTAATATATTCAGAGAGTGCTACAAGAAACCTTTAGCTTAACATCATTTGGCCTTCTGCATGTCACAGGCCTTGTATGTGATGCCCAGCACCATTGCACACCTCTACTAAGTCACTCCAGGTCAAAGCTTCACCACAAACCAGTGTCTTATTTCCCATTCAAGTTCTTCTAACCTTATACTCACCGTTGTGGGTTTTTTTGTCCTTTGGCTGCCATATAAAAAGGACCTCCAGTATTTGATTTCCTGTCCTTAACGTGGATGCTTTATTAGTCACCCCTCTTACCCACTTCCCCATGGAACTAGACAGATTGAACTTCTTCAGTCCCTCCTTACAAGGCCTAGATTTGACACCTATTAGGTTTTGAGTCTGCAATACCCTTTCTTTGATATCCTAATTCTGTTTTTTCTGTCCATTCTTTAGAGCTGTTTTAAGTAAGCCTTTGTAATTTTCTTCCTAAATGAGCATCTGGATCACGTGTTTGAAATGCAGATAACATTTAAAACATTAAAACATTCTAAAATGTTTCACAAGAGTTTTATTGCAGGACAGGAATCTCGTCATGCTAACATGGAGGAAATGTGCTGAAGCTGGGCATTCCTGCCTCACCCAAGGTAGGTGTACCCACTCTAAACATTTACAAGGGAGGCTAGTTACAAATTATAAAGAACGTGATGTACACACAAAATATCCCTTCAATTTCCAAACATGCAATCAAAACTTCAAGACGGAGAAACAAACAACTAACACTCCATACCTGCGTGGGGTCTGATCGTTGTGAGAGATTCCAGGTAGTCCTTCATGTCTTTGTGTTTGAAGCCAACAGAGATTTCAAAAGGTGTTTTATGTAGTACATTCAAGTGATCAGGATTGGCACCCTTCTCCATGAGCTGCTGTGCCAAGCTCACCTTCCCACTAACAGCTGCCAGCATTAAAGGGCTCCAGCCCATAGTCTTCACAGTGTAATTACAATCAGCTCCCCAGTCTAATAACAGATGTACCACTGCCTCATGTCCATGCTGAGCGGCTGCCATTAGTGGAGTGATATCGGGAAGGTCATCTCTGCTGCTGTTAAGTACGCTCGTGCTAAAATGGTCATAATTGTCTACAAAAGCTCCAGATTCCAGCAACAATTTCACCATGCTGACATGGCCGCCTCTGGAGGCCATTGTGAGGACACTGGCTCCTAACTTATTCTGTGCATTGAGATCAGCGCCGTTCTCCAGCAAGATGTGAGCCACGCTTAGATGTCCAAACCTTAAGAGAAAGAGATAACGAGGAGAATTAACACCCTGGATGGCAGAGACTTTTCAACAAAAAACAGCATACTCTGAACATAGAAAACTGCTACCAAATTTGCCTACTGACTAATACACTATGTAGCATCATGCACACACCGCTGAATGTGACGTTGGTTACCTTACTGGAGGGGAGCAATCAACAGCTAAGGACTGTAAATTAAACCGTTCCATTTGTACCAGTGATTCTGCTCATAAACCAGGAACCAATTTAAGAGAACGTTCTGGCCACAGCAGCAACATGCTACCCTCATTTTCAACTGTGTGACATCAATACGTAACTTCCACCAACCACAAAGTCACTTTCATCTTTATATTTCCAGGCCCGTATCACATTGACGAATCAAAGCCAGTTTGTTGGCAGAGATCTTAATTAAGTACCCTTGTTACTACTGAATGAGTACAAATTACGGAGTCAAGGCTAAAGGAAAAAAAAAAAAACTGTTTTATGAACTACATAGCAAATCCTTTGTCTTTGCACCATCCCTTGCTTTCCAGTTATGAACCATTAACAAAGCCCCACAACGGAAGAAGGTTCAAAGATGTGCCCATCAAGCTCAGGGAAGAATGTAGCAAGTGGCCGCAGCTGTTGTAAAGAAAGCTGAACTTCTCTCAGCACAAAGAAGACCAGAGGGTGGCCTCTTTTTCTTTCAAGAGCTCTCTCAGCAGAGTGGGACAACTGGCTGCGTGAACAGCCTTCCCTAAAACAATCAAGAGAAAGTATTATCTTCCCGAGTCAGTTAGACCAGCACAGCCCAACAGAGAGCACCAAAACTGAGCAACCAACAGAAATAATTCGGAAGAGAGGAAGGGGCCACATACTCCTTCCTGGCAACTGGGGACATCCAGTATTGTGATGGTGAGCATCCAGAGACTGGTAACTGGCACACTGTTTGTCTTGTGGTTCAACTCTGTGTTACCATTCCTATGATAGCCTTGTGTTGTGATTTCAGTAGATTGCTGTCTCACTAGGCTCAATCAAAATCCTGTGTAACATCAAATATCTTCCAATAAGGACACTTGCTATTAAAGCATTAAACCCTTCTTGTGTGGAATATCTAAAAGAACTTGGACAGAGTACTGAACTCTTAACACTAGTTTCACCAGTAACACAGTTTTGATATCACTTGACTACCAGAGGCTCTGGTAGTTTGTCAGTATGCAAAAGACAACCATGCAAGCCACGCACCCAACCAACTACCTAACCATAAGAAAATGGAAACCCATTATTGTTCCTCAGGAGAGGAATCCCACATTTTAATAAACATAATGCATTGAGGAGTACTTTGTGCTGTTGTGGATATCATGCATTACTTCATGCTTGTGCAGTGTTTAACACAAACTTTGATCCTGAAGGCAGCCTTTGTACACTGCAGCAAAGCAAATGCTTGTTGAGGATATCCTGAAGAATGCTGGTAATCACTAACAGCAGACATGAGACCAAAACTCCCTAGTTTCCTTTCAAAAAGAACATAGTCACAGAAGAACGACTCCGGAACCTGTCTAATCCCTAGGTCTATCCTGGTAGTCTTCACTGCATCACCTCAGTGAAGCCTGCAAGCACTGTACACATGAGTACTTTTATGTATATATATTATCTCCTGTCCAATGTCAACAGGGCTAACCACAGCTAGAAAACTAAACATGTACATAGTTTGGAACTTGCATTTGTACAAACACTAGGTTTCCTTTTTGGTTATCCATTAAAAAGAAAAAAGAAACACACTCTTCCACTTCAAGATTTCTCCACAGGTTTCAGTGGTATCTGCAGTACTTTCCAAATGGCAGCAAGTAATTTCTCTGAAACAGTAACAGGGTTGTAGTGATATGAGTTTACTGTTTTTGGAGAGTAAACGTATGGTTTCCATTAAGGAGAAAAAAAAATAAAATCTAAGAATGTTTCTGCAACTTTTTTCCTTTTTTTTTTTTAACCTTTATAAAATAACAATTTTTTTCAACCTTGTCTCCTTGCTCTTACTGGGAAACCAGCTGTGTGACTCATTCTTTGGGAATTTTCTATGGGCTTTAATTGAAAAGAGAAATGTTGACTTTGAAACAGACTCTTTTCCTGCTAGTATTTTAATCTGTTATGAGGCAAGAAAAAAACAATCGCAAAAAAAAAATTATCTTCTCAATTAAACATTCAATTATTACAGGAAAACACTGCCCTCCAACCTTGCAAAACACGTCTGTAAAGCCATAAGGTATCTGTATACATAAAGATAAGCGCAAACATGAGCATCAGGAACGCAGGAACCTCCCACAATGCAGCAGCGAGTTACACGAAGCACAGCGTCGTTGATGCAGAAAACAATCCGGTTTCGTCATTAAAAACCTCGGCAATGATTTCCCATGTCCTTCACCAAGCCATTCAGGAAAATATGGAAAAAGCCAAGTAAAAGGAATTATTTCTGTTTACTTCTGTGTGTTTTGCATCAGCGGTGAGTTTTCAACAGGTGGTCAACGCATACCAGAAAAACACAACAACAAAATCCCCCACAGAAATTAAGTAAGGGTGTGCATGTATCTTATTTCCACACAGCGAAAGAGGAAAACAGTGGTTTTGTGCTCAGGTTACTTCTGACTGGGATTCTGCACTGGCTTTACCAAAGAAACAGCATGCACAGCTTCAACCACCACACCCTTAATACAGAGAGATAAAACCTAACGCCCGGGGGTAACACTTGAACACATAAACTCGACAACCCCTCCCCACCCATGCCCCAGAGAAGAGGCGATCACTCGGCTCACCCCGCGGGCCTACAACATGGCGCCTCTCGCCCTCACCCACGCTGACCCGCCTGGAGCCACCCCCGGCGCTCCGGGGCGCCCTCCCCCGGCTTGGGGAGCAGCGTTCCGAGGGCGAAGGGCCCAAGCGCCAGCCCCGGGGCGGGGAAGGGAGGAATGCTGAACCTGTGCCCTTCCCCGCCCCGGGGCTGCCACCGCCGCGGCAGCCGCCCCGCCGCTGACTAGGCCGGTGCTTCGCGGTGGGGCGGGACGGCGGCCGGAGACACCCCGTACCTGGCCGCCTGCATGAGGGGGCTCCATCCGTAATGGTTCCTGCTCTGTACCGAGGCCCCCTTCCGCAGCAGGAACCGCACCAGCTGCTCGTGGCCTCCCGCCGCGGCGAACTGCAGCCCCGTGTTGCCGGCCTCGTCCGTGCAGTCCACGGGGACGCTGGGGGTCGGCGGGGCGGTCGCTTCCCCGCGGGGCTCCGCTGCGGCCGCCGCCTCCTCGGTACCGCAGGAGGAGGCGGCCGCCGGGTCGGTGGTAGCGGCGCCGGGCAGGCCTAAGAGGCGCCGGGCGGTCTCGCAGTCGCCCTGCTCGCAGGCGCGGAGGAAGAGCTGGACTTGGGGGGGAACCCCGCACTCCCCCATGGGCAGCGCCGGCAAGCCCGAGCCGCTCGGCAGCCCACCACCGCCCCCGCCGGCGGCGGGGAGGAGGGGACTCCGCCGGCGGGAGGAGGGCGGCCGCAGCGCCCCGGCCGCTCTCGGAAGGCGGGGGCCTGGACCGCACGCCGCCCTCAGAGCCGGCAGGGAGCCTTCGCCGCTTCTATCGTCCGGCCACCCCCCGGTGGCAGTCCCGACGGTGTCACCGTGCACCATGCCCCTTCCCTAGGTGTCGTCCCCTCGCATCTGGGCTGTAGCCGTTTTCCACACGTTCCCACTGCCATTACTGATGCAGAACAACATCGAAGCTGGTGAGGGGTCTGGAGCACAAGTCTGATGAGGAGCGGCTAAGGGAACTGGGGCTGTTTAGCCTGGAGAAAAGGAGGCTGTGGGGAGACCTGATCACTGTCTACAACTACCTGAAAGGAGGTTGTAGCATGGAGGGGGTTGGTCTCTTCTCCCAAGTAGCAAGTGATAGGATGAGAGGAAATGGCTTCAAGTTGTTCCACGGGAGGTTCAGATTGGGTATTAGGAAAAAATTGTTCATGCAATGGGTTGTCAGGTATTGGAATGAGCTGCCCAGGGAAGTGGTGGAGTCACCATCCCTGGAGGTGTTTAAAAGATTTATAGATTAAGTTCTTAGGGACAATAGTTTAGTGCCAGATTTAGGTTATGCCGGAACTCAATGATCCTGAGGGTCCCTTCCAACCGAAATGATTCTATGATTCTGTTCTATGACTCCCATACTATGAAGTGTCTCCACATTACATGTTTTTGTGGCCCCAGCCATTGCAGCAAGGCTTCACTGTGGGGTTTATTTAGTCTCACTCGACATGACAGTCCCTTTTTCCTGCAATGTGACCTCTACAGCCTGGCATGGTCCCTCTCTGCTTGCATGGTATTTCAGCCCTTAGTCGCACCTTCCTACTTGGTTTTCCCTTCAGCGCAAAACCAGTCTCTCCCTTCACTGAGATACAAGATTCACAGTTGAGTCATTCCCTAAAATTCGTGAATTTCCTGCTCCCTGAGAGCACAAATCTATTATGCTTTTTTTGTTTAAAGAGTTTGAGCATAAAATTGTGATTTCTTGTGGCATTTCTAAGTATCTTTCCTTAGCTTGAGCCTGACTTCAAATCTTTTCCAGGTTATATTGATTTATAAAGTGAGGGGGAAAAAAAACATAAAGCACTGATGAAATAATTCTTGAACTGCAGTTGACCAGTCACTTAAGCATATTGTATTGTGGCCCTATAAGTTCAGGCAGGTCATTACCTATTAAATTGGCTTACTTTGATGGCAGATCATGGCACTTAATACACTAGTGCAGGGTCTGGGGACAACAGGACTAGGAGAGATTATGGGGAATGTAATGAAACCACCAAACGCCACTAAAATGAAGCCTTTCTTCCTCTGATCCACTTGCAAACCCAGCTTGCAACACCATCATGGCAAAGGACCAAACAAGTTACACTTGGAGGAAGACTCCAGCAAACAAGAACTGTGTTTATGGCCACTTAAGTCAGTCGTCTGGGGAAAAACTGTTCACAGCAAAGAAAAAAAAAATTACTTACACCTTTGCAAATTTACCATTACAGAAAGGACAGGACAAACTCCTAGGCAGGGTAAATATTCAGTGATGCATCCTCCAGTATAGATACCATGTGTTAACTCATGTAAAACATGTAAATATGTAACATATGAATTTATGTTAAATAATTTCCTTAGATTTTTTATGGTGGTCATCATCAGAGGAAAGACACATGGCTAAGCAGACTTTTGGTCTAGCCAGTACAACCATTTTTACATTATGATTATATGAATAGCTTGCCATTACCAATAAAGCTGGACGGTGCAATTCACTGTGTAAGAGTTCAGAGCCTGGAAGAAGGGAATGGCAAGAGTGACTAATGCAATAAATTATTCATTATTCAAGAAAACTAGGTCATTCTTAACATATCAAAGTGCAAGCTCGGATATAGTCAAATTAGTGACATGATCACTCCGGTTTATTTTAGAGATAAGCTACTGAACATGTTGATTGTACAAATTTATGTTATGTAGCTGATGATTATGCTATCAAACTCTGCTAATGGTTTGGAACTCCAACAAAGATATCATGAATGTAATTATGAACTTAACAGCAAGATGCAACTCTTATTTAAAGAAACTCATAAGTAAACAATATGAAATATTTGTTAGGGTTTAAAAAATGAGAAAGAAAATTATTTGTGCTAAATGCTGCTGTCACATGATGGCCATTGCTAACTTCAGTCAGCATCCTAGGCATTTATACAGATATTTCTTTATACAATGATTTCTTCACCAATGAAAGAGCAACCTAAGCCTTTCAAACTGTTCATTAGGGTAAGACAATGGAGAAAGCTTAGCTTGGAAAATATTAATAATATAGGAGAAAACAAACCCAAGATTCTCAAGTGCAGATTGTGCATTACTGATTTGGGAGGTTTGTCCAAACTGCATCTGGTTTGTCCAATCTGCTTTAGACAATAAATGCCTTCACGTCGCCAATGTGTTAATTTTTATAGGTCAGTGTTGGATTGCTCTGAGGCTAAAATAATTTAAAATTACAGAGAAAAAACATTGAATGAAAAAAATTACTTTAGACTAAAGGAGATGAGAAAAGTGCAAGGAACAGAACAGCACACCAAAAAAGGCAGATAAGGCAAAAGCAAACATGCGAAGGCAACATTTGTGAAACTTTTCTAACAGAAGTCTCCACTGTAAATGATATCAAAACACCAGCAGGGATATAAATGGGCCAATGTAAGCTTTACTGAAGCTACTCACAAGGTGACATAAAGGAGATAAACTTAGAGCCATCATTCTGCAAGAGGCAGAGCTCATCATTTGCAAAACAAAGCCTAGGGAACCATTAGGGCATGTAATGTACCTGTAGAGCTAGTAAAGTATAATACGGCAAATGTGCAGTGATGTAGAACTGCAAATTGGCCAGGTAACGTGACAAAAAATTCTGTTGCTTTTACAGTAGTAATAGGATGTAATATATGTGGACATATTCTCATACCATGATATAGAAGCTAATTTCTACCTCATATATAATTCAAGATCACATAATATGGAAGACTATAAAATGACCATCATAATCAAAAGCATATCAGAAATGGGAAAATGCAGGTACTCAATCAATCTGTTCCAAAGAAACGCAGAAAACTAGAGACAGCTGACTCAGTCTTAACCTTCATTATGAAAGTCTGGGAATTATGGCATCTCACATCCACAAATACGATGGCATTATTTTCATGGCAATTCAAGGACTAAAAGGCTTATTTTCTACTGTAAAACCTTGCTGATGTGAATCACAAGGAAGCCATACTGCTGAGAAAAAAAGAAAATTGAAAGTTTTAGCATGTGTTTTGTGTGAAGACTCTTATCTCCGTCTTAAAGTAAAACATAGACATGTATATTAGACATACCATTAGAAAAGCAGATGTTTCTCCAGTATCATTAGACTCATATGTTAACTTCAGTCCTTTCAGGCATAGAAAAAGAAATAACCTTGAAAAAAGACCAAAAAAGTGGTGATAAGTGCCTACAGTATAGGATGACTAAGATTAATTCCACTACGTAATATCCCCTTAAGGTCTTGGTTCGGAATTTTAATGATGACGTTTATGGCAGGTCTCCACTTTGTCTACTATAGCCAACTGCTATGACTTTGTAATGAAATTACTTCATTTATATGTTTCTGAATATGCCATAATTTTGATCAAACTTCCAAAAATTATTTGCAGCTCAGTAGTTAAATTCACTGTGTCTGCACAACAACGTATGGAAAATCAGTCAGGTTTCCAGTGTAGCAGAGCTTGAACAGTCCTTACAGTAACACGTCACGTTATACCACATTCCATGCACAGAACTGCAGTTTTGTTCCAATAGTTTTTGACAGCCAAGCCTTCTAGCCATGGCTTCCTTTGTGTATGATATTTCTTCTACTGCCTGCAGTTCATGCTTGCTATTTAGCTAAGGAGAACATTCATGTATCAACAATATATACCTATAGCAAGCAAATATACTGATCGATGCCTTTAGCATGCACATCTTTACTACCTTTAAGATATCATGGCCTGCATATGACTTTTTGAAAAATGTATTTTTTGTGTGTATGTGTATATAAATGTAGACATAGGCACATATGTGTACAATGGTACAGGTTAGGTCTTGCATCCACTGAAGGCAGTCTGGTTTTATTGGCGTGTCAGTATGAGAATTACACAGCATTCATCAGTCTGACAGAAGATCCCTGAAAGAGCTGACAGTTTCTATCTCACTCATCAAGTCTGTGTTTTTAATCTGCTTTATTTTTAGGTCTTTGTACCCACTGTTCTTCCTCTCATCGAGATTCCTGATAGGCTCTGCTTCTGCACTAGGCACCCAGCTTCACCCTTGATCCAAAGCCTGCCCTGTAATACAGGGTCCCCGCTGAAGCACTGGAACCCCAACATCCACCCTCCGGCACAGCCACCTCATGTTTTGCTTGTGCTATGCAGCTGTCTCAAAAAATGACACTTTCAACACAAACACATTATTATTAAAAAAATCCTTGGCACTGGTAGGACAGTGGGCTGAGTATGAATATTTTAAAAATACAGGTACACTTGTACTGACAAAGGAGAGAAAGAGCAGCCAAGGTGGGAGTTGGGGGGGAGGTGTTTCTTTGCAGAGCAATACTATTTTATGCCCAGTTAATGCAATGGTGAACAACCCACAGCTCCAGTAAGTATGTTTTATAACTTGGCAACTTGGCTGAATCTTCTTCTCCTTGAGCAAATTTCTATCTATCAGCAATATATTTGTACATCATGTTCCTCTGATTTTTTTTCTTTTTTTTTTAGAATACATAGTAACTTACTAAAATTAGAAACATTATTCTGGAACATATTATTGAGTACATTCTTTTTCCCCTGAAAGTATGAATTTAGGAAGGTATTTGAACCTGTGGTTTATTAAAAATGCAGTCTCTATCAGCTGATAGTTCTCCACACCCCATTTCCATTTTAGCATTTTGCATCATTTTGACTGAAAGTACAGATCTAAAAAAAAACCAAACCCACAACAAGAAACACCAAAAAATACCCAAAACATTGGATTAGGTAAATTTTAAAGCTTTGCAAAATTTAATACCTCTATTTTTTTCTGTAATGTATATGTCATCACTACAAAGTATGAATAACTTTTAGCAATAATGGATGTGTAAAACAGTTAACTTATGCTTAAGTTTTCCTTGTCTGTAGACCAATTCCTTCAATAAGCTCATGTATTTTACATAAACATATATTTTGGCTCCTCATGATTAACATGTCTTATTACTCCATTGTAAGTAATTTGCAACCTTACACAATGGGAAAAAAACCCAGAATATTTGTTCGAGACAACCAGATCTAAATCAGCAACATGTTCCAGAAATGTTGGCCATATCTTAAGAGTTTACTCCTCCACCAGCTGGAAACTAAGGAACCAATACCAATGACACCAGTTGGGCTTCCTTTTTTTTCCAGAAGGATTGCGAGCAACGAGACAATGCAATGGCCTGGCCTCCAATTACTTTTGCCACCTAACTCTTCAGATCCCAAGCTTGCTAGACACAGCTTCATTTGTACACAGTCTGTATTCTTCTGTCCAGCAGATTGGTATTTAATAGTTGTCTACAAAACATATTTACACACACATACTTAAGCACTATTATGGTTGTTATTCTGGCTTGTAGGTGTGCTTTGAAACTAGATTTTATGCATATGTAATTATCTGTGATAGATAACGGTATAGCTGAATAAGAAATAATGAAATTGTATCTATACACACAAACACATGCAGTCATATGCAAATCCACCTCCATGACTTGATTTATGCTAGTTTGCCAGCATCAGGATGACTCATTATTATTCATCATCCTTCTGTCCAGAGCAAGGTCTCCACAGTAGCTGACTGCCTCTGTGTCTGTTGTCAAATAACACTGTTTACTGGCATCTAAAATCAGAAACAGCTCATAGCTGTATGCTGTGACCCGGCCTCGTAGTGACAAGGTTTTTCCCTTTCTTTAGCATCAGCGGTGTTTTCATCCACTCCTCAGCAATGCTGGCGAGCACCACCCAATACCACTTACCAGGCTGAAGTCGCTCTCTGGGTATGACCAGAATCCTTTGCAGGTTGATCTTGACAGGCTGATCTCCAACAGCAGATGATAGCGCAGCAAACACTCTTTGTCAAAGGCACAGAGCAAATGGCACCTCAGAACTGGACTTTCAGCTCCCTGCTGATCTTGAGAGATAAACTGTATCAGTTATGTTACACTCATGTTTTTGCAGACTCAAACCCACAAATTCTCATGTAGCCTCATGGCCTTAGGATCTTAAGTTTAGGCCAGGGGTGTCAAACTCATTTTCACAAGGGGCCACATCAGCCACAGTGTAGGGGTGAAGTGAAAAAGTAGCACAAATGTGATGCTGACTACAAAAAAAATTAGAAAGCTTTGACTAAATACCACTGTTGCCTTCCCCCCCCACCTCCCCCCAATTCATAAAGTGGACTGCCCATTATCTGGATAATAAATTTGGAATTTTCACCTGTCTTCTGGATTTCTTTCTGTGAGGCCACATCAGATGACTTTTTTTTTTTTTTTCCAGCCAAAGAGGAGTTTGTCATTAACCCCATATCTTCTTGGCCCATGTTCTGTTTACTTCTAAAGCACATGCTGTTCTAGAGGCAGCAGACTGGAAGAAGCCTGCTTTCCTACTGACTTCTTTCTTCAGCCCCAAAGTTCTTCCTAGTCCCTTGGAGGCAAATAATCTCCCTTGCTGTCTTTCTGCTAATGTTCCTGAGAAGAGAGCAAACCTTGAAGCCATCCCTGTGACCTTCAATGGCCATCACAGCTTGCTGTGGCCATGCCAACCCCGTGCCAGCCATACTTTCTCTTGCTGTCAGTACTCCTGTGTGTCAGCCACACAGCTACCAGTGTTTATGAAAGTCCCTCAAGCTTCAGGATGTCCAGATCACTTCTTCCTTGAAGGGTGACAGCAAATGTGCGAAGGGAACATGCCTTCCTCCTTCCTCCCCACATCCCAGCAGCACAAGACCCAGCAGCACCAGGCTGGCCCTGTTCTGCTCCCCCTGTGCCCCGGGAGCTCCAGGACAAGCGCCCGGGGCTGGGTCAGGACCATACCTGGCTCCACCCCCAGTGAGAGCCCGGAGCAAGCCGGAGGTGTGCGCCTGTCCTGGGCTGCTGGGGCCCACGGCAGCGAGCAGCCTGCCGACCACCAGGAAACCCAGGAGCATTGCTCCCGGGGAGCAGGCTGGGGAGCGGGAGGGTTGCATCCCCCCTCTCTAACACACGGAGAGGTTTCACGGTCCGGGGGCTCCGGCGGCAGCCGCTCCCCGTCCCGCGGTAGCGCCCGTCCACGACTCTTCCGCGCCGCGCCCCTCCGGGCTGGCCCGCGGCGGGGCGGGGAGGAGGGAGGAGCCGCCGGCGGAGGAACCGGGCGGGTTTCCTGGCAGGGGCAGCGCTGGCGGGCGGCGCGGCGTGGGCAGGTTCGTGAGAACTTCGCCGAGTCCGCCCGGGGCGGAGGCGCGCCCGTGTCCGCGTCCGTGTCCGGGAGAGGCCGCCCGCGGTCCCGCCGCCTGCTGGGCATGGCCGGCCGCTTCGGCCGCGGGATGTGCTGGGGCAAGCGGGGCCGGGGCTGTCGGGGCGGGGGCGCGCTGGTGGCCCTGGGGCTGCTGGCTGCTGTCGGCTTCCTCGCCTGGCGACACGGCCCGCCGCCCCGCCACGCCGCCCGCCGCGCCCCCCCGCCGCCCGTCGACGCCGAGCTGCTGCGGAAGCCGGTGTACGCGAAACCAGCCCTGGACCCGGGGGCGCTGGGCGAGCTGGGCCGGGCGGTGCGGCTGGAGCTGAGCCCGGCGGAGAAGCAGCTCCAGGAGGAGAGCATCCGCCGGCACCAGATCAACATCTACCTGAGCGACCGCATCTCGCTGCACCGCCGCCTACCCGAGCGCTGGCACCCGCTGTGAGTACCCGCCGCTCCGCCTGCCGCTGCCGGGTGACCCCGGGGGCAGGTGGGGACCGGGCAGAGCTGCCGTGCCTGCTCCCGGCGCGGCTCGCTAGAACGGCTCTTCCCAGCAGAGGAGCGTTTAGTGGCAGCGGACAGCGCGGGATAATCGTGCTGCAGCTCACCCAGAAGCGTGGAAGCTTTTAAAACTTTGTTTCACCCCCGCCCCCCTCCCAAGCGCTTTCAGATCACAGCGTTTGCTCAACGCAGTTAAAACCGTCCATGATTTTTGCCTGGCTCCCGCTCCTCCACAAGGCAGAAAAAGTAGCACGTTGGCGGTGCATATCCGACTCGGGAGAGGTCGCTTTCCTCTGGTAGCCCTGTAGTGTGGTTTCAGCCCTTCAGCAATGGCAAGCTGAAGTGTTTCTCCTGCTGCTGACCTCTGGATAGGTCACCATAGGCAGCATCGTGCTTTCCAGTCACTCCCAGCTTTATGAATGTTACGCTTCCCAGATTTCAGCTTCGCATTGTATTGAAATGTCTTATACCACACAGTGTAAAGCACGCTGTTTTATCATCAGACTTAACAGAAGCGTGTTGCTGTTTCACGATATAGAAACGCTCACAGAGATGCACAGTATTCTTTTAAACTGGGACATTACTTGTTCCAGGATGCTTAGTTGCTGGGACAGTTTGCCAGATGATGGCATAAGCAATTCTGAATTAAGGATTAGACACTGATTAGATGTTTCTAGTTTGCTGGTAGCAATTCAGTGCAGTTGTGAAGTCAGTGCTGCGCAGCAGGTCCAACTGTAAGATCAGTTCTGGCCAGATGCACGTAAGCAGTGTTGCTGAGTGGTTCACCTCGCTGCGGGCTGCCCTGTGAGAAAAGCAGCCAGCTGGTGAGAGGAATGTGTTGAGTAGTTACAGGTACATGCCTTTAGCTAAAGGGGTAGCAAAGAGCTGTAGAAAAAGCAGGGCTCTGTCTCTACCATGCGTTTGCTTCCTGTCAGTGTGTTCTGTCTGGTAGTTCACACAACTGTACTTGTAAGTGCTGAATCTAAAACGTGCATTCTATGATAGCTCCTAAAAAATTGCAGTGCAAGTGGAAGGCCTTTTTATCGTAAATTTAAGTGTAACGGTAGGCTTGTTTTTCGTAGGCTTAGAAGGACCATTTTAGTTGCGTTTCTACAGAAACAATTTAAATAGTTTCAATTAATTATTTTGGACTCCTGCCATTTCTCTCAGGATGTTGGAGGAAATGGAAGATCACAGTTGTTGAGCAGGGGACATTACAGATGAGGGTGGGGAGATTATTGAAATTAAAATAACGGGGAGATGGATTTTTCTCCAGTAACACATCCTTTTTGATTTGGATATTGAAATGACAAAATGTATCCAAATCAGAAGGATCGCAAAGTGTCAGTGACATAATCTCAGAAATAATTGCCTTGTGATACTGGGACTGTATTGTACTGTTGTAGTATCTGCTAGCAGGTGTTTCATGCCTTTTCACACAGTTAAATCTAAATTATGGCAGAAACATCACAAACCTCTATCTAACTCACATAGCAAATATATTTAAAAAAATCCCCAGGGACAATTTTGCAATGAAGTTGTTAACTACCTCTCTTAAGAAGGAAGACTATGTGAGAGAAGAAAGTAAAAACAAAAGCAGCATTGAAAAACATATCACCAAGCCTGTGGTGATAGAAAATTCGTTGCTGTTCAGTGTAAGATTAGAGGTTTTACACGTCAAAATGTCAATTTAGTTTATTTATTTTAAGGTTTGTAATGCGTGACCATTCAGGATCTTTAATGAACATTTGAGTGGTGGGTGAGGCTATGATGGTAAGATATAAGTAGTAATGGTAGACAAAAATGATGCGAAGGCTAAATTTGTAGATGTGATCAATGAAATAATTTTGGTACTTGAAGACCAGAAGGTGACAAGTACACTTTTTTTTGTTGTTGTTGTTAGCGGACTCCCAGAGGAGAACCAGCAAACTGTATGCTGGGAAGCCTTGGATCTCTTCCAGGCATATTATTTACAAACTGTGGTAAGGAAAATAATTAGTAGCGAGTAGGCAGGTGTGATCTACTAAGAGCGAGCTTGGCTTTTGTCAAGGATGACGTGTCTCACAAACCTAGTAGAGTTCTTTGGAGGTTGTAATTATATGGATAAGGAAGTGTGGTGTTATTTTCAAAGGCTTTTGATGAGTTCCTTAAACAGCTGTGAAACAAGGTTGAGATTCCTTACATTTAGAAATAAGTAGATAAAAGCTAGGAAGCACTTGTTTTATTTTCTTCTTTTTTTTAATAGTGGAGGGTCACTGGTAAAGTCCTTCACAAATCTGTGTGGGACCCAGTGCTGTTCAACTTGTGGCATGGCCTCCATAAAGAAGTGGCTAATTTACAGCTCTTCAGACTGAAAGACAGACAGGTTACTGGGACGGTCCCTCTTGCCGAGCTGCTGCAATACTAGGTTGATGCATGAAGAGGATAACACAAATTGCTCCACTTCCTTGTTCCAAAAATTCATTTTCTGTAAAGCAGATTCAAAACAAGTATTAATGAGATATTAACAGACACTATGCTTGGAAACTTTATTCTGGTCTATGGGATTTTGGTCTGTTTCAGAATATTCTTATATGTGTGGAGGTAAGTATAGAAATTTTAGATCCCAGGAAAATGGGGGGATGAAAGAAAGGGAAATAAAGATAGGTGACATCCCCACCACCTGGGTGCCCTACTGCTCCTTTTAATGTTAATGCCCTCCCACACTCATCTGTGAACCTATTCTCTGGATGTGAATTTATGAAAATGACAAACGTGAATCTAGTGAAAACGAGGATTTTGCTAATAAGGTTGAGAATATCTGAATCAGTAAGCCTTTAAACCTGGTCTGCAAAATTATGGATACAAGGTGTTGCTTTATTAGAAACTGATGGCAAAAGCTTTACCCATTGCTACATGTCGTATGTCCTGGAGCTGCTATCAGACCAGAAATGTAGCAGTAATTATTGGCTAATGCCTATGCCTGGTAATTCTGTGCAGGAAGAGAAGAAGAATAGTTTTACTGAGATTACTCCCCCAAATAATATTTTGTTTGATGTCATTTGACTGTGAATCCTATAGAGTTGTTATTTACTTAATTATAAAGTTTCTTCAGCTTCAGGTGTTTCTCCTACTAATATATTCCTGCCAATGTAAATATTGAGAAGACCTTTATTCCTTCTTGTTCTCACAGACCACTGTAACATGTTTGTTTGGTTTTTTTTTTCTGAGAGCTTATCCTGTTGCTATTGAAACATAGACCTGGAGAACTTGACAACTATCGTTTCCTTTAGACAGTTCCTGCTTCCTTTAACTGTCTGCGCTTGAGGTCAGCAACTGATAATACTGTGTTTCATCACACAGAAAGTCTTTAGTCTTGTTGATGGCTGGAGCTGGGTGTGTGGATATATGTACCTATATGTATATACATATGTTTACATTAAAATATGTATATTTAAACATACACATAAACAAATTAAATAAGCATATATATATATATATAAACAAACTATAATAATGTTCTTTTGGTAAAATCTTATGCATAAGAATGTACAGAAATTACTAAATAGTGATACAGTTCGTACAGGACTAGAAGTGAAATGTGCCATAGGGTCAGAATGACGGAGATTGGAAGGAACCTCTGGAGTGGGACTGGAGTCCAACCTCCTGCTTGAAGCACGGCAACTTCAATGTTAGACCTTGTTGCTAAAGGCCGTCCTTGTCCTGTTAAATTTTGAAAGTCTCCAAGGATGGAGTTTTAACAGCCTCCCTGGAAACCTCTTTCAAGGCTACATCACAGCCACAGTCAGTTTCCCCTGCCCCCGAATCATGATGTTGTCTAGATGGCCCAGATTGTCTTCCCAATGTCTATCCTTCATTTCTTGAATTTATACACATATGAGAAGCAGCAATTATATTAACAGCGGGTTTAAAACAAGCAAGCATCCTCCGTCAGACATGGACTTACTGAGGGCTGTGTTGGGGCTGATGCCCTGTAGGTGCAGCAGATGAGCTCTGGGATGTGCATTTTGGGGGCCACTGCTGTGCTGTCCCCCCACGCAACAGTGCGGCCGCATCCCATCCTGCTGGGCTTCTCATCCTGTGCTCATTTTACAGGACTGCAGGATTAGGCAGACAACTGATAGGGTCTCTTAGACAGCCTTTTATAGCTTATTACAGTGTGTAGGATATAAATTTCCAGTTTTTCTGCTTGGGTTCTTTTAGATTAAGGAATGTTCCCAAGCATTGTTCTTGACTTTAGACATTCTACCTCCCTTTTTTTTTTTCCCTTTCTGTTTTTCTCCCAGTAGGGGCACATTACATGTTTATTTCAGGGATGGTTTCTGTAAAATCTCCCCAGCCTTCTTTTGGCTGACTCATGTTACAAAAGGAACAAGGCAGGGATAGGCACTTTTGTTCTGACTCAGTATTTTATGTTGTCTCTTTCATGACAGAAGCCCGAATCAGTCCTTGGGCCTCATTTCACTTGTACTTACAAGCAAATGGATCTGTAAGTCTTCTTTCCTTACCTGGCAAATGATTTTAAGTAGCCAGAAGAGCCCCCAAAATATTGAATGTGGTTGGCATAATAATTAGCAGCTATAAAAAAAGTTTTAGAGGTTTCTTCTTTAATTCTAGAGAGTTTTCTGTGTTTTGGAAATAGAGTTCATTTATATATATATATAAAATCATACATATATAAACTATATATATGTAAGTATCTGTGTATATGTATTTAAGTATTTGTATATAGATAGATCTACACAAATACTTAAATTCCTCGGTCACCATCATCTACGCCTGTAACATTATTTATTTTTTTGGGATATTGTCTTTGAGTTTAGCATAACAACGCTGTGATAAGATTTTTCTGACTTTTAAAACTGCTTTTCCTATCTGTTCTCAGATTTGAATGCGATTCTCTTACAATCTCACTTGCTACCGTGGTTTGCTTAGCCGATAGTATCTCGCTAGCAAATTCCCAGCATAATCCTCAAGATTAGCTCTTGGTCCCCCTTCTGCTCCAAAAATCACAGGATCTGATTTTGATGGGCGCGCTGCTTCTGACAGGAGTTTTAACCTGACCCTGTTGCAGGAAATGCTGCGGCCGCCGGCTGTTTCCTCCCTGCACACCACAGCCGCCTGCCCTTGACCTGGAGCTTCGCTTTTGGCTCTTTTCTATAGGTGAAATAATGCTGGTGACTACTTTTTTGCAGTTCATGTAGAAAAAGTGAACTCTTTGGAGTGCTTCTTTGAGGAAGCTTGACCAGACTGGCGCATCCCTCTTCTCTTGTAGGTGTATTTGCTTTAGTGGTTTTGTAACACTATAGCCATTGTTTTGGGGTTGTGTGGTTTTTGTTTTGCCTTATTAATTTTTCTTGTGAGCATCTCTGGAATGGGTAATTGGTTACTGGTAACTACATTCATAGTAATAGTAATACCTTTTAGTCATTACTTTATTGTTAGTTGGCAGGATTCCTCACGTATAAACCAACTGTAGGCCTGCAGAGCAGTGTATTTCTGGGACATTTCATTCCTCCCTCATACAGTTAAGTGGGGAGTAATAAATCTGTTTGTTTGTTTTTATAAGCAAGCTTCCACAAATGCTTTGATATTTCGAATATTTTAGTATCTTTGTTTCCTGTCTTGTGTAAAAATATGTCGTTTTTCTTTGTTGTTATTCTTTTGTTTAATCATAACCTGCAAACATTTTCCAGAAGAGCTCAAGTGATTATTTTTTTATCATTTTTCTTTACAGCTTCTGGTAGAGATCTTCAACTTCCTCTGATGTCTAGATGAGTGCTTAGTTTTGGTTGATTTCATTTTTAACCTGTCAAAGTTCCCAATCAGTGATAGTAACCACAAATTATCATTATTACTTTTTTCTTTATTCAAACAGTGCTTTTACTGTATACGATTGTTTGTAAGGACCAGGTGCACCCACACCCTGCTATTAGTGATGGTTACAATAACGTCTTTCAGTTATTGTATTACTTAGCAAAATGTTTTTCTTGTCCTGAATCAAATTACTTGCACCAAAGTAAGTTTCTGAATGCAGGTGCAGGAAATCATATGGCTCTGTGCAAATGTTAAGTGTGTCTTGCTATCTTGGAAGAACATTGCAAACATGGGTAACCAATTGAGCAAAATGAAACCAGTGTTTCAATGAAATAAAACAAATTTTGTTTTTTCCCCATGGACACATGCAGAAATGGCTTCTTATCTGCGCATCCAAAACCTGGGCTATGTAGGAACTTCTATTGCCTTTTTTTAACAATTTGGAATTAGGATAATCTATGGATTTCTTAAAGTCATGGACTTTAGGATATAGATTTAGTCCACTCGCATAGGTGGGCTCTCTAGACAATTTTTTATTAATGTCTTTTTAATCTCTCTTAAACAGATTTGCCTTTTTTTTTTTTCCAAACTTCTTTCCAAATATTCTCTTCTATTTCAGACTTCTGAGCTTTCTTCCTTGCTTCTTACAATGTTGGGGTTTTTTTCTAGCCAGTGCAGCCCTTTATTATCTGAAATCTTAAAGCAGTATTTGGCAGTCTGTATTATCAAGACCTTATTGTCACTGGGAGAATTGTTCTTTAAAACATTAAATAATCTGGAAAACCATTTTACAATCCAGCTAGCCTCTGTTTTCAAATGCTTGATCATATCACAGTGTCATAGACTGAACTATATCCTGGGGGGCTCTTTCCTAAAGAGGTTTTTTAGAACAGACACAATTTAGGGGGGGTTACTTGGGCTGCTGGGCTGGGAGCGGCTGGCGGGAAAGCGTGGGCCAGCATCACTTTAACTCATGCTGCTTACGTGTTCCAGCATTGCCTTGAATAATTCGGCCATTCTGGTGGTTATCAGCACCTTACTGATATCTGCTTTGCTAATCGGACCAGGGCACACCTTCCGTAAACGTCAGCACCTTTTCTACAAGATCCGAATGCATATTGGGTATGTAGGTGTGCAAAATCAGGTGCAGCCTTTCCACGCTCAGATTAAGACTTTTTCTTTCTATTTTTTTTTTTTTTTTTAAAAAAGGACAGTTGATTCAAGGTAGTTTTCTGGGAGAAAATATTATAAATTAGTATGAAAAATTGGGTAGTGTTTAGAAGATATAAGAATAATCTGATTTATCATATCTTTTAATTCCGCCAGAGATACTTACGTATCCCATGTTTTGATGCAATAGAACTGCCTTGCTTTTGGCTCACACAGTGGATTTTATCTGTTGGTTGCTCTCTGCCACAGAAGGGTGATGAGCAACTGTTCAAACTGGGGTTCAGCCTGGTATAGGTAACACGGCCTCAGTAACTCTGCAGGGTGGCTCAGAAACCAGGGCTGTGACCTGTGTGGTGCTGCTGAGCTTGAGATGCTTGTGGATAGACCTGCTGAACCCTAAGCTGCTGTTGGGAGCAGAAGGGAAGGGAGAAGTAGGGAAGGGGGGACAAGAGGACCCCAGCACAGCTGTGTCCTCTGCTGTGGCTTTGGGAGGAGGAACATGTTTTCTCTCAGGTGAAGATGCCTGGCAGACCCCCCAAGTTCACATTGCTGCCTCTGTAGTTTATGGGGTGGTGAGTGGAGAAGGTTAAACTGGATGGAGATGCCCATGGCTGCTGCCATTCCTCCAGATCAGCCATATTTAATTTCAGCCTTCAAAACGCCATGTTTGAGCACAACTCTTACTAAAAGATTATCTGCAGTTTAATTCATTGTCCCAACTCTGTTCAAATTAGGAAGAGAAAAGGAGGTTGTGTTGTGTTGGTGGGTCTGTGACCCACCATAACAAACCCAGCAAGCCCACTGTGTGCAACCCTGAATTAGGATTCTGACAGTGTTTGCTGGGTGATGCTGTGGTACTGCGTATATGGCAATGTCACATACCGTAGTCACGTAAATCATGTTAAATCAGATATAGCAGTGACACATGCTGTTTTGAACCTCTTGAGAGAAGCTATGCAATCTTGAACTTGCCTATATTCTCGGGCATTCACATTGAAACTTCAAAAGCAAAACTTTCGTAGTATATAAGGTATATATTATATACCTTTAGAAAGTATTAAATAATTTATTAACAAATAATTTCTCAGCAAATCTTTGAAAACTCACAGAACATTTCATGTCTTTTTCTTAAAATATGAGTAACTGTTCATATTGAACATCAAATTTGGAGATAAAAAATGTATTTTCCCTTGCTGTATCACTGTTGTGGTTGTGGTGAAACACTTACATAAAACTATGTCAGCAACCATTCCTAATTAACTGGTGGCAGCATGCCCGGTATACACACATTCATGCTCTCTCTTTCTGTGTATAGATACACATCTCTAAGAGAAACAGTTCCTTACAATGAAATAAATTGAGTGATTACATTAATTGACACAAATGTTCTCCAAAATAGCCCATTTAATTTTGTTTAGACATTTCCTGACTGATGTCTCCTTAGGTTCTAATAAATAACCTATTGTAAAACTTGCTAACAGAAAATTTTGTAGTGCAGTAGATTCCAAGGTTGAAATATTAAACTTGTCAGCCGTATAGTCTCAGGCTGTGACTTGCGAATGCAGTATGAAAACGTAAAACCAAGAACCCATAGGAATGTGGATTTATGATTATACACTTTTACATGCCGTGCCTCAGTGTGCATTTTGTAGAGTAGAGGCTGTAGTGAAAGATGTAGGAAAGATGGTACATAGTGAACGTGGTTTTAAGTTTGTGTTTGGGTACGTACCAGCATTATTCTCTCTTCTTGCCTAGAAATTTAGATTAATGGATGAATACAATTAGAATTTCAAAATAGAGATGTTTAGGTTAGCATAAATGGATGAAGAAAAGCTTTATCTTTTGGCATTTGTTACTTTATACCTGTCTTTTAAGCCACAGTGATGAAGCGGGGAGGATTCCTGGAACATCCACCCAGTGTGGCAGAGGGTGCCTGTGGGGAGCAGAGGATGATACTGGAGCAGGTGGCAACTGGAGCAGGGCAGTGTCCCAGCCCCACTCCCCAGGAGGTGGTGGGGCCAGTCCTGGACACGTTTTCTCTGGGTGCAACTCCCCTGTGGACAAGAACTCTACCTGTGCATTTTTTAATGAGACTGCAGAGAACAGGAGCCATCAGAGGGCAGAGGCTGAGCAGGTGTCACTCCTTTGCATTGTGTTATTGTTGTTATCCATTATATATTAGTGTATTTCAGTTAAATCCAAGTCGTATTTAAAACTCTATGCCTTTCTTTGCTGAGTCTGAAAAAGCTGCTCACATGTGCTGGCAATAGGTTTTTCTGCAGTGACTGATCCTAGTATCTGATAACTTTTTCCAAAATCAGCTTGACCAGAGATATGTGTACTTTCCTAAAGAAAATTAACCCATTCAACATGCACACATTTCTAACTTAGGTTTGGTTTTTCAATATATATAATTATTACCCATGTAAATAGTTAAGTTCCTGTGGTCTAATAAGATAATGAGAGTAGTGAAAGACTTCAAATGACAATGCTTCTACATTTGTTGTTTGTGCTTGGAAATGTCATGTTTACAGGCAACTCATTTCCTCATGTCTGTTACATTTTTTACAAACCATTTGGTAGTTATAACTAGGTTCAAGGGCGTGTATCAGTCAGCCAGCAGTCAGGACTATAAGTCCTGTTGTTTAACTTCAGCTGTAGAAAAGTTAAGCATCTGCTCTATAGGTAAACCTCTATAGACAAGGGGGAGGTGGGGGCTCACAAAGGTCTGTTTGTCTGCACTAGATAAATGGAGGGTGAGGTGAATCGCCTTCTGGATCTGTCTTTATGGACATGCAAGGTCCAGATAATTAGCTCAAAGATAGCACTTAGCTTTTAGATTTCTAATGTGACATGCAATTAATCCTGTCTTAACGTGATCCTCTATATTGGGAAGGACAGTGTTATGCATTTGAGGGTGCTCTGAAGAGTGCCTTAGTCAGAAACTGAAAGCAGCTTGCAGTATAGAGAGTATAAATACACATTCCCAGTATCCACAAAAACATATTCTGGGACTACTGTCACCCGTTTATATCTTCCCTGTCATTTTAATGGCATATTCTAACAGATACACACTTGTTTTTCTTTCTGAATAACCCAAAGTAGGAGTGAAATGATTCACTTGGAACGTAGGAGCTTGGATACTTGGCTAACACACAGAGAGTAAAAAATACATCCTGAAGTTTGCAAAGGTGAATACAAAAGGCGCATTGCTAAAGTGATTCTGCGGTAAATAGAAGTTGGGAAATGGAAAAGCTGAGTTATGACCACTAGGCTTGAAGTCAGGTTTCATACTTGTAGTGGGTTTTTTGAAGCTTATGTATCTTGTGAAGTGGTAATGTTTAGTGTCCGTAATTGCTGCATAATTGTTATTCAACAACACTTTTAAGCATTTCCATTTCAGGGATTCATTTGTTTTTTCCAAGGTTTTCTTATACTATTATTGTTCCAGGGTTTAAATGCTTTGGGTTTCTAATCTCCCCAGTGGGTTGTTTTTTAAGATTTAGCAAAACTCATTGACATTTCTTTCAGTACAGAAAGATAAGGAGAAGTGTGTTTCGTTTAGCGACAATATTTGTGACTGCTAACAGTTGAGATCTTGTTCCAATCTAGTAACGAATGTATGTCTTGGTAGAAATTTCTGGGACAAAAATGCAAATCTGCATAGAAGTTGAGTAATTCCATCCCCCCCCCCCCCATTTTTTAAAAGTAAAAGTTTCAAAATTCCAGTTGGTCTATACGTGACGATTAGTTTTCCCCAAAACAATGTACTAAAAAGCTAAGCTTTCGGCTGTGCTCTGTGTATATCAGCGTGCAAGTTGTGATGGTTCCTTTCCTTGGTGAGGTGTCATCCCCATCCAGCTGGCCCGTTTTGGGGAAGCGGCCTGACAGGGGTCCAGGCCCCACTCAGGGCAGGGCAGGGCAGCCATGCAGGCCAGCAGCCCGCCCTGCTCTGCACTTGCCTGCTGCCTTCCACCAGGGAGCTAGTAAATAAAACGCCCTTTTCTTTTTTGGCCTCTTTCCTGACTTCAGAAACCTTAGAAACGTGTGCTGTGGTGCGTCCCGCAGGAGGGTGACCTTCTCCTGCAATGGGTGTGCTCAGGGAAGGAGGCAGCAATGCACAGTGAATCACAAGCAGGCTGGGGATTGCCTTGCTCTGTGCCAAGTTGATGTTTCCCGTCTCCAGAATGTAATTTTCAGGCAAATCCATTGAAGTCTTTAATCTATAATGAGGCTCATAAGCTTCTTTAGACCTTTTGAGTTTCCTTTTTTAAATAATGGAGTGCAACATTATTATTCTGTAAATCTTTCTGAGATATTTTCCAGAGAAAGCTTGCGTGAATATTTTCTATTTCTTTCTTTTTTTTTTTTTTTTCCTTCAGTTTTATGAAACAGGTAGGTAAATATCCCATTTTCATCAAGAACTTAACTGAAATTACTGGTACAAGTGGCTATGATATGTAAGAAGAATTTTACTGGCAGTACTTAGAATAAATGCTTTTCAATAGGCTAAAGTAAATAAGTATTTCAAAAATTAGATTCATACAGTAGGTTTTTCTGCCTAAATAAAAAAAAAAAAGGTAATTAAGTAACATGTCACTCCTTTTTCATGTGTTAATACATGAACATTTGGCAAAATCAATCACTTCTGTCACCAGCCAGTGGTGTGAGGCAGCTCTCTGTGAATGCCCCTGTTTGCCTCAGGACAAGTTACAGCCTGGAGGGATGAGCATTTTTGTATTTCACTGTAAAAGTGTGTGTGTATCTACCTGTTGATGTACATCTCTATGTGTGTGTGCACACATATGCATCTTATACACTGTGTGTCGTTGCATCTCATTCCCTTCATGTTTGAGAGGCACTCTTCTGTGTGCCTGCTCTCCCCAAGTATCATTTCTCCTCATTGCTTCCTCATTTTCAGGTATTTATTATAAAAGCACTTTACACACTTTTTTGTTACTCATAAGAATTTTTATTTTAAATTCAGATTCAGATTTTTTTTCTTTCTGTACCACAGATCTTAATAAATGTCGCCTAATCTTTAAAGAAACCTAGAAGTCATCTTTTTTTAATTGCTAACAGCAGCATTAATTGATCAGGAAATACATCCCAATGTGCCATTAGTAAGTGATTTTCTTCTAATGTCATTTTCTGCATGTTTTGAGGAATTTCAGTTCCCCTAAACTGATCTGAGGGATTTTGCTGTCACATTTTCTGTTGAGCAGTTCTAGTTTCCATCTTAAACTCCCGACAGCATAGGTTTTGGAGGACTCGCTGCTGCTGTGTTTTGCTGGAAGGGATGTCCTACCTGCTTTGGTGTCTATCATGACCTAGTAGCCTACAGAAGTTGAAAAATGTCCTTTCTTCCCATACAAGCCTTGGTGAAACCAGGCAGTAAGCTGGAGGTGTAAGAAAGTTCAAACATCTCTAAACTCTTACTGTTTTTGTTTGTTTTTAACAAAACTGCTCATAGACCATGCTCTAAGGAAAAGGGAGAAATGGTATAATAATAAATACTGTCATTTAAAAAAAAAAATATTTCAGACCAGGGGTATCTTTAATAATTTACACATTTGGCTCAGCTGGAAGTTTCTTGGCATCCTTATGTTCATTTAGAGAAGTTCATATATATATTTATAGGAGATCCATTCTGGAGCTTAATCCAAAAGTTTGCAAACTTTCTGGCTCTCCATGGAGCCAAAAACATGCATTTCTATGTCTGTCTGTGTTTTTTGCAGATTTCACTATTATATCTTGGCAGTTATGTGGTCTTCCCAAATTCTGTTTCAGTGTACACACATCTCATTTCTGTTGCTGGGGTTTTTTTGCTCTATATGTATTGCGGTTCCTTCACAGTTATATTTTTACTGTCTAGCACTTGTTTTGTCTTCCTAAGCACAAGTTGTCAGTAATATATGCTGCTGTTTCTACCACATTTAGGTTTTGTATTACTTTTCTTTCTTTCTGTAATCTGAGGCATGGTTTGGCAATTGCTTGTTCCTCTACTTTGGGTAATTTTGTGCAAACACAGCTACTGCACATACACCAGCCCAGGGTACCTCCTAGTATTTTTATTTATAGATATTTTTGGGGTTGCAGAATTTTAGTCATAATGCTGCTGTAAAAGTGGGACTTCTGGAAGGCTGGTTTCCTGGAAGTGTTTACATGACTTTTCCATGTACATACAGTTCCTTTAAAAACCTTTCTATGTTCTTGTTTACAGTTAGTAAGTACCATATGAACTCTTCATTTGAGAATACTACTCTGAAAAATTAACAAATGCTTTTGCACTTGTACTAAAAGTAATACTCTCCCTTACAGATGCAGAGAGAAGAAGTATGATTATTACAACCTGCCGAAAACCTCCGTTGTGATAGCGTTTTATAATGAGGCTTGGTCAACACTTCTGAGAACTGTTCACAGTGTTCTTGAGACATCTCCAGATATACTTCTGGAAGAAATTATCCTTGTAGATGATTACAGCGACAAAGGTAGGAGGAATAATTCTAAATAATGTTAATTGTTGGTGAGGTCTTCTGGCCAGCCAGTCACAGGAGGAAAAGATACACTGTTTGGGTAACATACCATAAAATTGTATGACAGTATCTAACTGGAAAATGGATTTCCTTGTAGCATGCCAGTGAAAATCTTGAGTTCTGGACTAAATTTAGTTTAGAATGAGGAGCCACATTTGCGGTGTTGTAACATGAGTGTTGGCATATATAGATAACTACAGTCTGGTTGGAGCATTTCAGGTTTCCTAATTTGAGCATATTTTGATTGCTCCAAGGTTTCCCTGGCATAAGGTATAGTAAGGAGCTACCTGGTTATCTGTTTGCATTTGAATTCTGAGACACAAAACAATGCTGGCATTTTCCACCACATGTAAATTGTGTTAAGAATAAAACTTTTCCATAAAAAAAGCATTATACAACATTTGAGACTCACATGACAATTTGGAAATGAATTATAGAGGAAAATACAAAGCATTCAGTTTCTCAAAAGTAACCATGATTTGTGTCCATCCAGTTTCTGTGCTTTTTCCTTGTCCTTTCCTAACATGGACAGTATAGCAGAATCAGAGTTCAAAATACTGGTAGCTTTAAGGCACCGCTATAAGTAATATGTTACTGAAAAAACAGCTTTCTGTAGCATGACGTAAACCGAACATTCCAGAACTATATTCTTCCTTTCTTTTGTTGTTTGTTACAGAACATTTAAAAGAGACTCTGGAAAATTATGTGGCTGGCTTACGCAAGGTGCGTCTTATCCGTGCAAATAAGCGAGAGGGGCTGGTTCGGGCCCGGCTGCTGGGGGCATCTGTAGCCAAAGGCGACATCCTGACGTTCCTGGACTGCCACTGTGAATGCCACGAGGGCTGGCTGGAGCCGCTGCTGGCAAGGTGAGGTTCTGCTCTGGGGTTGTTTTCTGTCCCGCTGCAGAAGAAAAGACGGTTTGGTGCACCTCAGTAGTGGAAAAATTACTCTTAGCAGACATTTACCAAAGGTTACTGCATTCTGGTCCCTGGGGCACTGCCAGTGTTTGTCTCCTGGCGGTGGGGCAGCAAATGGAAGTGTGGAAGATCAGGAGGTGGATTTTTGTTTTCTCCCAATGACCAGGCTGCTCTTTTTCTTCAGAAAAGGGAAAATTTTGTTTTCAGGAAGAGGAATCCTCCCCCAGCTTTGAAACTACCTTGGCAAAGGTGGCTGCTTCTGTCAGCCTGGGTGGTGGATGAGAAGAAGGTCTGGAAAGATGCATGCCCTGAGACATCCCTTGTTGCATGGGAATGTGCACATAAGCAGATTGGAATAGAAGTCAACAAACTCCATCTTCCTAGCCCTGAGTGAATCCATCTTTCCAAGCTGGTTCTGATGTAAAGCATCACAGGGTAGAACAGAGGGGAGTTAATGTTACTTCAACACTGACTTTTACTTGGATACCATCTGTCCTGGGACACTGTATTTTACAGCAATGTAGTTTTTCATCTATACTGTATATCTGTTGGACAGTTCAGAGAACTTCCATTGATTAAAACCGAACCAACCAACAAAGAAAAAAATCTGACAAAACCCCCTAAACCTCAGTATACTAACTCTCTATTACAACTCAGAATATTTATTATATTCTTGAAGCTTCACTCATGCATAGTCAGCAGCCATACATGCACTTTTCCTGCTGTCGGTTCTGCTGCTGATACATCTCACTGCAGCACCCTGCCTTCCCCCAATGCATGCAGGAGGCTGTATTGCTTTACTTGCTGACAGATTATGTCTTTAACCCCTTGGATGCCATTAGCAGATACTGATAGATACAGTACCTGAGTCAGACCTCCTAGATACTGTATATAGAAAACCACTGCCTTTAAAGCATAATTCTAAAAAAATCCTTTCCTCAAGAGCAGTGATTCGATTTGCATCCTGTAAAGATTTCTGCCAAGTACTGCAGACTTCAGAGGAGGATGAGACAAAACATCCTTATGCAAACTGGAGGGAGGCTTCCAAAAGCAGATGCTGTCTTGAGGCATGCAAATCTTCCTGATTCGTGGTGGAAATTGTGTTCTCAAACTTCCCATGTCCACTTGAAATTGTATCTGGATTTTTTTTCCCCTCAAAATTGTCATATTTAATTTGCTTCTAAATTTCACAATGAGTATATGCCAGGTAACTGTGGGTTAACTATGAACAGTATAGATAGTATAATGAAAGGAAAAGGCATAAAATCAAAGAATAGGCATGTTTTTTAACGACTGCCCTCTGAGGAAACGTATGTATCTGTGGAGATGGTTCTGTAATTTCTTCACTTCTTTAGCGAACCACTAGATGGCAATCTTGAGGAAGGATTTGAATAATTTTATGTGTAATAAATCACCTTCTGTAAAAAGTTAGTTCTGGCTGTGTCTTGGAATTTTTTCCCTTCTTGCTGCAGATGCAGATGTACATCTCTGAGGGGATGCTTGTGTGGCATATCTGACTCAAATGTATGGGAGCAATACATGAGTGTCAGCAATTTGCAATGCATAGTTGTATTTGTAAGCTGCCTATGCATTGTGCCATCTAGTTAATTTTTAACTTACAGAAAAGGTGATGGCTTTTCATTTACTTGATTCCTTTCATAACTGAAATCATATGCCAGCTACCTAATTTTTACTCCTTTTCCTTCACAGGAGAAACAAAGCATTTTTACATTTCATTGGGTTTTTTTTTCCTCTATGTACATATCGTTCTCATTGCTTTGTACATAAGTTTTATGCAAATCAAACAGGATATAGCAATATTTGTATAAGCCCTTTTGTGTGCTCTACCAAACAGGATTTAAATGAAAGATCATAAAGAAGAAAACAGCTGCGTCACATCTTCCCTCCAGCAACACGAGACCGTTTCATACTTAAGTCAGTCTTTCTCAACTCAGACAGTACTTCTGTGGAACTGTGGCTGTTCTCTGTTGCATTTAACCACCATGAGCTGCTCTGATTTCAGAGTCAAGAGTCCCTTGGACAGCCTGCAGGTTTTAAGTTTAATAATCCCATGAAGAACAAGCTCCCCTCAAGCGGCAGATATATCACATCTCTTCCTATTTTGGCGATATAATGCATTCAGTTTTCCTTCTCCTCTGGAATACGCAAATCAGAAGATGCAGGGCTAAAACAAATACCAGCATCTTAAATTCAAACAAATCACTTTGTTTCACTGAACTAATAGGAGATGTCTAAGACTAGTGTAGAGAAGATTACTAGAGGGTGATATAGGAAAAAGACCTTAGCCTGAGCTTGAGCTTGAGCTTGTGCTTGGAGTTGATCTCTCCTAGCACTGAGACAGGCTTTTCCAGAAGTTGAGGTAAAGGCAAAAGATCCCGTTGCTTTTTGTAAGGGCAAACGCTTTTGGAAAGGAATCTGGAAAACCCTGCATGGCATTAAGAAATGGGAGGAAGGGCTTTTATCTCCTTGCAGAAGTAGACTTGCAAGAAATGTTGCAGCTCTGATATATTCTTAGTATGATAAAGATCTTAAGTATCTTTAGATCAACCTTGCTGATAGGTATGTCATTCTGCAGTACTACATTTTTCCTCCTTTTAATCTCCTATGTTGCCAGGCTTTCTGGAGGCCTTCTTCATATGTGCTTCACTGTTGGAGATCTGATTCTCATGTTGCATGTTTTTTTGATGTTTAAGCTCATGGCTTCTTTTTGCATTACACTTGTAGTGCTCAGTATAACTTTGTTTGCAAGTGACCACAGTTGCAGTAACAACCATGACTTTAAGAGCCAAGAGGCTAGCTGATGTATTATTCATCTTTGCACAACTGTACCATCACACTGCTCTCTTCATATCTTAAATGCAGCTACCTTGACAAAACAAAATAGATGCTTTTGTTGAGAATGTGGTGCTGGCCATAGCAACCAAGCCAGATGCTGAATGCGTTATCTCAAGCCATCTGGCATACCTTGCTTCCACTGTCCAGTAAGATTGATGCTTGCTGAGGATGCATCAGGATGGACTCAGCTGTAGGCACCTGGCAAGCATCAATCTTCCAGTTTATTCTTGTAGCTATTATTTCCTTGTATTGCAGCATGAATTGAAAAATAGGAAAACTTCATATTTAGTATTTGTAAGCATTCTCTGCTCTTGACAGTTCTAGTTTTTAAGAGAAGCACAGGAGGTTCCATCTAAACATGAGGAGAAACTTGTTTACTTTGAGGGTGCCAGAGCACTGGAACAGGCTGCCCAGAGAGGCTGTGGAGTCTCCTTCTCTGGAGACATTCAAACCCGCCTGGACACATTCCTGTGTGATGTGATCTGCTCTGGTGAACCTGCTTTAGCAGATGGGTTGGACTAGATGATCTCCAGAGGTCCCTTCCAACCTCAACCATTCTGTGATTCTGTGAAGTATCTAACGGGATTCACCTTTTTCTTTTAAAAACATATTAGGATTGCGGAAGAAGAATCAGCTGTCGTGTGCCCTGTTATTGATGTTATTGACTGGAATACATTTGAGTACTTGGGAAATGCTGGTGAGCCACAGATCGGTGGGTTTGACTGGAGGCTGGTCTTCACTTGGCATAGTACACCTGAAAGAGAACAAAAACGGAGGAAGTCCAAGACTGATGTGATCAGGTTAGTTTTTATGCATCTTATGAAACTGTGAACATTACAAGTGGTTTTGATTTGACTTGGAAATGCTGGATGCTAAAAAATATTTGAGAAGCGAGCTTATTAGTAAAAGTTACATGTTTTGTTTAGTTCCATATGGAATCCTTATTGCAGGAGTCTATTGACTCCTGCAGGCAAACTCCCACAGACACTTTTCAGCACACAGAAAGGTTATAACCGATTAACTAATGCTGAAGCATGTCTTCTGTGCAAAGCAGAGATCCGCGTTGTAGAAAATGTATCATGGTCACTGATGAAAAAGGGAAAAAATCATCAACTATAGGAAGGCAAAAGTAGTTTTGAAGACTATGTGTGCTGTAACGATAGTGGTGGTTCCTTGTGCTGTTTTCAAAGATAAACCAGTTTGGCAGTTCTTTATGGGGATGAAATGATACAGCTCTGTCCACTGCAGTTTCTATTGAAGGGTTAACTCACAGGAGCGGATACAGATATCTTCCTTGTGGGTTTTAGTTTTGTTTTGTTTTCCGACAAGTTGCAGTCAGTCAGTGTTATTTGTCACTCTATGCTGTATTTTTAGGAGAGGTAAGGTATGAGTACAAACAGTGCATCTGGAAAATGGACACTGTCGACAAAATCTTTATAACTGAGGGCCTGCTGTGTTAACTGGGAAGCTGCTGTGTTTCACCAGTGTATTGTAAGAAACCAAGCAGCTGTTTGTCATTTTTAACATCATGGTTTTGTTAGTCCTTTCTTTTATTTATGATGTGATCTTACGGACTATAACAAATACAGAATGGTTAATTTTTCTCAGTCTTTTCTAGGTCACTTATCACTATAACGGTACCCAGTACTTCACAAATATAATGAACTCATCCTCAACCATCCTCAACAGAGAGAACATTTTTTTTTTTTTAATGGGAAAAGTGAGGTAGTAATTTAGTCCTTCTCAGCATATATTAGTCCACATCCTCCTTGAGAAAAGTTTCAAAGTACAGTGAATGTTTTTAAAGCCTTTAGTTTAAACACAATGCTTTTCTTCTCCATAATGAGAAGAGTTGTCTTTGGCATGCCAAGGGGAAAATGATGAGGGATAAAGCTTCACAGTAGCCTGAGGACTGTGGACTTGGCAAGTGTCTGGAGAAAGCAGCGCTGCTGAGAGTGGTGTCACCCACAGTTGTGCTTGGAAAGATGAGATTTGGAGTGAGACAGAAGAGCCTGACTGGTTATGGAGTTTGGGACTTTTTACTTCTGTCTTATCTCATTCCATTCTTTGAAACAATATATGACAGTGTGAAACGGTGTTCCTTCAAAAAGATGGCTGGTAAAATTCATTTTGACAGATTAAGAGTAATTGATCACTGTGCCAAGCATTTGTTAATATTTACCTCAACAGCAATTTAGTAAAATTCATAGTGTGTCAGCTGAACTTAGTTCCAACCAGCATTATATGCTTGGCACTTTAAAGAGGGTAATTTTCTAGGACTGTAAACAGGAACAGTACTGAACAAAACCAGGTTTATGTATATGTACATGTACTACCCTACTGAAAGTACATCCCTTGAGTGCACTGTAACTCTGGGCCTTGCAGTCTTCGATAAGGATCTGGTCTTGGCTCCTGATTTTTTTTTTTCCCCCAAACTTAATTAAAAAAAAAAAAAAAAAATGCAGTTAGGCAGATCTTAGAAATAAAAAATAATCTCTTTAGGGGCTATACTTACTTAATTCTGCTGAATTGGTGTCTGAGAGTTTTTCCACTGGCTATTAATAGGATCAGGAATGTTATTATTAATTACTAAAGCACAGATATTTGTATACTTATTACTTAAGTAAAATAGTGCACTCAGAATTTCAGAGCTGACTAGTGTAGTTCTGCCACAAAAAGCTTATGTTCTACGATGTGAACGTAACAGACTAGTCATTTCTTTTTGCTCATGAAGACACTATGATTGCAACAATTGTATTAACACAATGTTTATCTTCTCTGATTTTGTTGTGTCAAGGTCAACAAAACCAGGACACATTGTTATTTTTATTTTAATACATTCTGGAGCTTGTTTCAAATACAATTTTTTATCACAAAATTAAATTTAAATGGCTTGATGATAACTGATCAATGTCTGTTACTTTGCATGCAGAAAAAAATGAGAAAATGGAAAATTAAAATCTACTCTGTTTTTTGTTTTTTGTTTTTTGGTTTTTTTAAATTTATCCATTGCATTGGTTTGTTAATTTATATTTTTTTTCTTTTTATTTAGTTCAGAATTACTATTCTCTTTCATAGGTCTCCGACCATGGCAGGTGGATTGTTTTCTGTGAGCAAGAAGTATTTTGATTATCTTGGTTCATATGACACAGGAATGGAAGTCTGGGGGGGAGAAAACCTTGAATTCTCATTTAGGGTAAGTTGCTCAATTGAAAGGTTTTTTTCCTGAGAATAAAAACAAGGTTTTTATTTCTTTCTTCATGCCCTTCTACTTAGATAACTGTAGTGTAATCAAGTATTAAGAAGAGAATATTTTGGGAGATATTTATATGAGTCTCTTCCTTGTTCTCACACTGTTATAGCTCTATTTGCCTTCTGAATAGCCATTTTAAAACATTTTTTAAAAACATGTCTTTGTTTTGAATGCCAGTATAGAGTTGAAGTAGTGGTGTGATATTAGCAGATGAAGTTTACATTCTGTGGCTTGAAGGGGATTGTTGGAAAGAAACATTTTTAATTCTGTAATGTGACTTGGAGCTCTCACTGCAGTTGATGGGAGTGAGCAGGAGGCAGCTGGTGACACTTACCAGTGAGGTGGAATAAAGCAGCCCCTGCACTTCTTTAAGGCTTTATTCCATTTCACTTCAGGAAGAGTTTGTATAAAGGTTATAAAAGATGATGGAGAAAATATCCAGGAACTGTAGAGCTGTACCCCGCTGGAAGGCGGACCAGTGCTCAGGTGTGAGGCACATAGGTAGCTGGAATGAAAAGGATTTATGGCAGTGGGAGAGAGAGGAGGTATGAGACACTCCAGACTGATGAGCAAAACAGTTTTGTCCTCCTCAACTCTGTTGTTAACCTGTGATGCTGCTTGTTTCCACTGAGCACTGGCTGCCTATGGTTTGCCCCATATCACACACTTCGCTTGCTGGAGCAATGCAGGGTGGTATAAGAGGTGCACTGTGAGCTAAGGAGTTGAAACCTTAGTATCCTGGATTTCCTTTGCTTTTTCTGCTCATCATCACATCAGGTATGTTTTATGATCATATTGGCATTTTTATGTGTCACTGGATTGTGGGACAGGAGGGTTGCTGTTTGGTTGTTTGGGGGGCAGGGTAGCGGTTTGTGGGGGTTGGTTTGTTGGGTTTTTTTTTTTGGCGTGTGTGTGTTTTGGGGTTTTTTTTGTTGTTTTTTTTGGGGTTTTTTGGGTTTTTTTGGTTTTTTTTTCCCCCCAGGTGACAGCAGATTTCAGGTATACATAGTATTTTAATGTTACAAAACCACTTTATTGGGAAAGGAAGCATCAGCAGACTGTCTTACTTGATGTCTACCTGTTCACCAGAGAAGCCTGGAGTCTTCCTGGCTGCTGTTCCTGTCTCCTGTTGCCTGCAGTGTAGGAATCCTAGCAAAGAGGGTACAAAAATAAGGAAAGAAGAGGATTAGGGTGGATAATAAGCACAGACCTAGAGTTGACTTTTTTTACTCTGGAGGGGGATTTCTCAGCTGGAATTACTCTTTGACCTGAATTCATGATCACCTCCTTTCTCACACAGGAGAAAGTTTCCAGCATGTAAATCCAAATACACAGCCTACTTGTCTTGGTCAGCAGGCCTCTGCCTGAAGCTCAAAGCGGCTTGCCCACCTCTGTAGCTCTGTGAGCTTCTGAAGCAGGAATCTCCCAGCTGCCTCCTGTTCTGGTGTAGTCCACATTGATGTGTATGTTGCCGTTGGTCCCCTCTTTCCACTAGAAGGAATTTATTTTCTGTGGGATAATTATTCAAGGTCAGGAGTTATGAAATAGCTCTGGGTGAAATTATTTTTATGCCTTCTTTTTGAGTGGCTGTTCAGGGAGCCAGAGGTAGCAATAGATTGAGTTTGTACTTGCAGGCCCAAAGAAACAATCATGCTCATCATCAGTCACAACACAACGTAGGTTAAGCTGGAAAGCAGCCTGCTGACCATCCCCAGCTAACTCTGTCAAGGGAAAATTGTTTTTCTTGCTTGCCAAGGGACTGGAAGGGGTGATGACAATGAGGGAGTCATGCATTTTTGGGTACAGATGCTTGCTGACCTGGGGCTTGCTGGCTCTCTTACTTTCTCAGCTCTGATACTACTGTGGCAGACAAACAAGCAGAGACAGGAGACTCCGTTTAGCAGCAAACTACATCAGAGAGCATGACACTGTCTCCCACAAACGTAGCGTAACAGTGGCAAGCATGTTGGATGCACTACTGAGCAAGTCTGGCTCTTGCAGACACTTGTTTGTGTCTGCTAGTGCACATGCAACCAGACTGAACAGCCGTGAGGTGGTAAGGATGCTGCTTTTGAAAATAGTACTATATGCTTGGCCTCTTCACAGAAATTTGCACATCTTTCAAACCAGCAAGCTTGGAAACAACAGCCGCAGTTGACAGAACTGGATGTTATGGGATCTACTTCATGTTGTTTGAAATGTCTTCTGTGACCACAGCTGCCACAGATTTGGTAGCACCAAAGTAGTTGCCCCATCACCAGTCAGAGTTAGAGGTAGCACTGCCGCACATGGCAGGGATTTTGTTCTCTGAGATGGATTGTGGGAGCTTTCTATAGCTCCTTGTAGAAAGTCTCGAAGATGGCCCTCTTTGCATGCAGTTCTTGGCTTTCCATTCTTCATGCCTCGCTTTTGGTAGACCAAGGCTTGCAGACAGGAGAAGCCATACCCCTGCCCTGTATAACATGGAGTGCCCCTGCACTGGCTGCTGTTTTAGACCCAAATGATCATTGCTGGTGACCTCTACCAGGCTCTGGCAGCAAGTCTGATTTCTGACGTTGCTGGTTCCCCTCAACCAGGTGTTTGACCCCATGGGGTGCAGCAGCATGAACAAGCAGTGCCTTTCCTCCTTCAACATGGAGAAATGTGGTCTTCTTGTGGGCTGGAGGAAGAATCAGAGGCTACCTAGCAGGCAGGAGAAGCACAAAAGGAGCGGCAGCAGAGTCCTCGGAGCCAGTGTGCTGGGGGCTGTGCACAGACACGCTGCCGTGCATGTTGGAGGGGCTGAGCAGGGACATGGGTGCACCAGTCCAGGGGCTCAGGGTGCTCCGTCAGTGGCCACAAGCCCATGGTATGTCGTGCTCCAGGCTGAGAGCAGGCATGTGGTTTGTGGGGGCTAAAAGACGTGATTAAATGACGAAGCAGAGTGGGAGCTGTGGTCTGGGGCTCTGCATGCTGCAGGTGGGTGAAGAGGCTGTCTTCTGGGAGGCCAACGGTTTGGTAGGACAGGCTGTGCAATGGCCAGCGAGTGTGCCTGGGCATGTTAATTTTATTATTGCAGGTTGCCAGTAGGATGTAGGCATTTGGATCCAAATTGTGTACAACGTGCTTTCCTCTATTGATTTCAAGCCTCTGTACACGCGCTTCCTGTGGTGAGTGTTTTGGTGGAAGACAGCAGAGCACCGAAGAAGGTCAAGAGGGATAAATCAGTGTTAATTCTGTTGTCTCTGTGGCTTTTAGACCTGCCAGACCTGAAAATTAGAAGCACGGATACCGAAAAACTCTGTGAATTAATTCGCTGTTCTTCTCATCTCTGAAAACACCACCATCTCCTGATGGCATGAAAGGACTTGTCCTCAAGCCTTCTCTTTCTCATATTTCAATTATTCTAAGCTGGAGAAATTCTCTGTGGTTTTGAGAGGTGCAACAAGGACAAAGCTTCAGCTTAAAAGCATGATGACTAAGAGAGATGGAGGCTGCACGCTGAATGCAGGATCGAGTCAATGTGCCTTGATTTCGAATTGCTTAATGCTATTTGGCTGAATAACATTTCACTTCATGGGCATAATGGACATTGAAACTCCTCTTTCTGAGGGATGTGAAACATGCCCTTTTGTCTTCCCCCTCCTGTACGTGGAGCAAGGGGAACTGGTTGCATCTTTTTTCCCCCCTCTCTGCTCTTGGTCCTGCTAGTGGTACTGCAATGTAAGTTTGTTTCTGGGGACCACTGCTTGATACACCCGCAGTCTGCCCTTCAACCCACCATCACAGCATGAGGGAAAGCCACACGTGCAGAAAGGCAAAACTATTTACTTCTTTTGGAAATTTCATTGCCCGCATGCCTGGATGATGCTCCTCCAATTGCCTGGGGTCTTCTCTTTTCTGATATTTTGGTATTGTTTCTTTCTGCCTGGATCTGGAAATCTGTTTTGTGGTGGGAGCAGCCAGGATGGGTTCATGCAGGTGGGGAAGCCCCCCTGCCCACCCAGCTCCAGCAGATCCTACAGGAGCAGCAGACAGGGGGGCTCAGCTGCAAGCCAGCAAGCAAAATTGCAGCAGAGAGAGGGGCAGCAACAGTGTTTTCTGCAGTTTATCTTTACTCAGGAGGTAGCATCCATTTTTAAAATTATTATTATTTTATTATTATTATTTTAATGCTAGAATGGAGGTGGTAGAGCTTATAGAGCTTTTCTTATTTAGCATTTAATGAGCCAGCATTAGGTCAGTTGTCCAAAGACCAGAGCAGGGATGGGGATTCCAATGTGAGTTCTGTACTTCTACTGCAGCTTTTTGAAATGCCACTGTCTCTGAAAAGAATAGAAAAGAATTTGATAGCCTGCATGCATCAAGATGAAAGTGAAAGTAAAAATGAATGTCACCTTGTCTTCTTTTCTTGTTGAAGGAAAAAAAGTGTGCTTTTATAATGAGCTGCAAGTTAGCCAGTCCTAGTAAAGAAACGTATTTTCATGCACATGAGCATGCAAAAGATACATGAAATCTAATGTGTTTCTTTGTTAAAGGAAGTGTGACTAGTTTTACGGGATAACCTTCACTAGAGTCACTTATTTAGGACTTAGTGAACTTGGCTTTCTCTAGTGAATTCCTTGCTTTGTCTCTCTTCTCCTTGCTCTTTGCACCTTATTTTATGTAGAAGTCAAAATGTGTTTTCCATTAAAAAAATTAATAAACATTTTTATGAATTGTTTAGCTGAAATATACTTGTGTTTTAAATACGAAGACAAGAGAAGTTTTAAACTGTTTTAATAAAGGAAGCAGAATTTAATGACCATTGCTTAGCAACCTAGAGTTATTTTTTAGAGAAAATCAGAATTTTAATTATTGAAAAATCAGCTGTTATGGAATTCTCTTTTTGGCAGCAGTTTAACAGAGATAAAGTCAGTCTGTTTTAGTTCATTTAAATCAGACTTTACCCACGGAAGAGTGGAAGAACGTGCTTCCTCCTTAACTGTACATTTTTACTCTAGTAGTCTTTATGGTACATTCCTCATATCTTGTTTCAAAACAGACTCATCAAAGCAGTAATAATCAATTAAAAATGCTAATAGGGAATAAAATAAATATGGAAATTGTTGAAGTCTAATAAATTTAATGATACTTAACATTTGTTGACAAACAGGTCTTCCTTGATACATTTCAACTTTAAAAAAAGTAATCTTGTATGTAGAAATTAGAATGTAAGAAAGCTATTGTTTTGAAACAGATCTCAAAAAGGGAGATCTTAAAGTGAAAATAGCTGGTTTCATAGCAGCTTTCAAAATGGCAGTAGTATAGCTTACCTGTGAAGATATGCAAATTGTTTAAAGATCGGTATAGAATTCAGAATTCTAGATTTCTTGTATAATTCCTTTTATTATCTTTCTGTTCAAATTACAAAGATACTTCTCCAAACAGCAACAAAAAAGAGAGAAACCACTCATGAAAAGCAAGAAATTAAAATTTTAAATCCAGGAAGATTTTCCAGTGCTCCCTATATTTGGATAATGAATTACCTATACCTTTAAGGAGATCTTTTGTTATAAAAATAAACGTGTATTACAGTGCTTACAGTTTCCTTATTAAGCACAGTATGGTGCCATTTGTAAAGGTCTGCTGTCATTATCCCAAACAAAATCAACTGAGACAACATTCATTAGTTTCTAAATTAAGAAATTTGAGAGAAATCCTAAGTAACTAAAAATCAATCAAACAAAAAAACAAAAAACCCACCCCAAAACAAACCAGAAAACAAATGGAACCCCCCAAAAGAAACCAAAACAAAAGCCAACTACAACAGAAACCCAACAAACAAAAGAAAAAAACAAGCCCTAAAATAACCATTCTGAAGACAATGTCCATCTTGCGTATGCTGAAGGCTGCCATCTCTAGTGACTTTCTGGATCCCTGAAAGTCCCAGGAAGAGAGACAGAAAAAGTCCTGTCTGATCTGTTGTTATTAAGTACAGAAGTTTTATTTGCTGCCTCATAGGTTTCACTCCTGCTGTGTTCCTTTGAATAACGTGTAATTAAAAATGTATTTGTTATGCAAGAAGGTTGTCAGGGAGCAAACCTTTACCCCTTAAGCACATCTCGGCTAATTTCGCTTGTCCTCCGTGTGCGAAGGAAAGGTGAACTGTCACCTGTGCGCAGTTGAATACATGAGGGGAATCGGCTCACTGAAGTGCTAGTTCTCAAAAAGCTTCCACAAGAAGTCTATGCGAGCCATTGGTGATGACCTCAAGTCGGTTCAGGGCAGCAACATATCCTGCCTTTCCTCCCATATGACGATTTCAGAACCCTTGTTTCAGGTACCTGCCAGAAACAGGTTGTCTGCCACATTGCATAGTAATAATTGGAAAATACCTAGACATGCTGTCCATTCATTACATCAAACTTGAGGTCAGTGGCTGTATGGGTGAGCTGCCCAAAATCCACAATTTACAAAGGAGATGGGAATAATTACAAAAATTGGCAGAGTTCTGAGACCGGTGTCCCTGCTTAGTGGTCATGAATGGGCTTTATCCCCAGGGCCATGTATTTTCTGATTTGGAGAGCCAGAGGCATAAGGATGAGGGCAGAGTGAGTTCTGCCAATTCCACATTCACGTTCAAGTACTTTCCTTGGCAGCAAGTAGGAATGTTGGTTTAGATAGGAGAGATTTCTTTCACTAATCTTGGCTGGACCACCATGGATCAGTTGCAGAATTACTTTGCTTTTTCTTTTCATGTGTTAGGTCTTGGGTTCTTTTCCCAGCTTTCCAATGAAAAAGGTTAGTTACATTTCATGACCAGGCACCCATACTTCTCTTCTGAGATGGTGAATATGGAAATGGAAACACAAATTATCGTTCTCCAATAATATGATGAGTTTACATGTTTTGTCAAGTTAGCTGTCCTGCAGAATACAAGAGTAAGTTTCTGGTAAGGAATCAGTCATCAGTATCTTTGAGGAGGCTATTTGTATGGCTAATTTGGACTAGAAATAGACTCTTTTAAAAATGCCTGTATAACTGGAATAGTAGACCATTGTTAGACCTGCAGAAATATTGTGGACCATTTCTTCATAATGTCTTCAGAGAAAGTAAAGCTAAGAAAGGATCAATTGCATACCACATAAAATCTGAGATGAGGTTGTCTCCTTGTTACTCCCAGTAGTTTGCTCAGTGTTTGCAAGGATTCATTTAATCTCATCAAATGAAATACACACTTATTTTATGTGTTGCTTATAGTATGCTTTGATGCTCTTGAGAAGGTGTTATCATTGCAAAGACATATCATCACTTGTATCCGTCTGCTTGCAAAGATTCAAATTAATGATGCAAAATGTCTATTCTTTACTCAGATATGGCAGTGTGGAGGAAGTCTTGAGATCCACCCTTGCTCACATGTAGGTCACGTTTTCCCCAAACAAGCTCCATACTCACGGTCCAAAGCTTTGGCAAATAGTGTGCGTGCAGCTGAAGTGTGGATGGATGAATATAAAGAACTTTATTACCACCGAAACCCACATGCTCGCCTGGTGAGTTCAAGCCCATTGTTCTTAGAATTTCAATTGAATTTGTTTTCAATGAAATAACTATTAATTTAGCTGATATTTAACATGAAGTGCTTTTTATGTTTATTTCTTATTTCTTCTAAAACTTTTTCCCAAACATAGAATAAGTGTAAATCTACTTAATTTTTAATTTATTGAAAAAAATCTGAAATTCTGTAAGACTAGAGAAGGAGACCACGTTTGTGTCAATATTAAATGAATGAATTAATAAATGAAAGAATAAAGTTTAGCAAGGTGACCCAAGTAAGGAGGAGCTGTTTAGCCTAAAATGTGCATCTCCATGAAATAACTGATACAGGATTCTATCAATAAAGAATTGCAGAAGAGACACACAATTAGTGAAGTCTTAGTCAGCAAGGTTCAATGGACAGTAGATCTTTAAGTGAACAGCATGGTAATGTTTAGCAAAATTACCTCTCCTGTGATAGTTGCAAAACTTTGGACTAATGTAAGACAGAATGGATTTTTTTGTTTGATTTACTGCTGCATAATGCATGGTTTAATTTTTTTTTTAAAGTGCCAAAACAATATTGCAAAGATTAATTAAAATCAATCTTGGGAATTCAGATGAAAATGTTCCTAATAAAATGTCTGAAGTATCAGTTCTTGTTTGTTGTTTATTTATTTATTTATTTTGGTTTTGGTTGGTTTTTTTATTTGTTTGTGGGTTTTTGTTTGTTTTGTTGTTTTGTTTTTTTGTTTGTTGTTGTGTTGTTGTTTGGTTGGTTTTTGGTTTTGGGTTTTTTTTGAGGGGGGGTGAAGTTAATATATTTATTTCTCACGAGGAAGAAAATAAAACATCGTTTGCTTGCAAAATTTTTCAGAAGATAAATACTGTGAAAATTGAGTAGATCAGAATAGTAATGCAGCATGCAAATTCATATGTTGGATATATTTATCGTGAGGGGCTCGTAGGCTGGAAGACAATAACATGGAAATACCCTGACAGCATCTACAAATGACTTACATGAACCTCTGACGCAAAGCCCAACATTCAAGCTCAAAAGAAATCACTCTCTGTTCTTGCTTGTTTTTGGAGGTGCTTGATCTCCGCAGGCTCTGCTCTTGGCATGGAATGGAAAGACCTGTCCTGGGTGGGCTGCTGGGTACCCACCTCTGGCCATGCCAGACCAGAGCTTGAGGACCAAGTAGGGGCACAGGGAGCTCCCCACACGTTTGGGTGGCCTTACCCCAGTAGACATGCTGGTGGAAAAAATGCTCTTGAAGCCATTACACTTCTAAAAGATAAGCTGGAGGACACTGGGGAAGCTGAATTTGCTTAGCTTCCATCTCGTGTTCCTTTGGATTAAACTGGGTAATTAGATTATTATAGTCTACGCATTTGTAATAATTGTTTTACTTCAGCATCATAAAAGCCATTTAGGTTTTATTATTAGAGTCTGACTTTGAGAGAAGCAGGGGTTTTGTGTCTGAAGAAGGGAGATAGCAGGCAGATTCTGCTTGCCATAGGCAAAGAGAAAACACCAATAAGTACCACCAAGTTTTCTTGTAAAGTTCTGGGCAGCTGACATCTGCGATGACAAAACTTCAGCTTGAAGCGATATTTGTGTGTTAGTATCAGAAGTTTTGCATATTGGCTTATTGTAACACAGTGGATGTGAGCTGAGATACATGTGGGGTTTTTTTGCACGTATCGAAACTGCCGCCCATGCACTCCGGTTTCCCTAATGCTCTGTGTACCTCCTGTTGCAGCAGTTGAGTTCAGTCTCTTTTACTTCATCTAGCTCAAGCATTAAATTCCATAATGGAAACAGGATTGATGCTATGGCTGCAGAACTTGCTTCTGTAAAGTTTCTCTTCAAGATTAACATTCAGACCTCAGAGCTATTATGTCATGCTCTTTCTTTATTTAAGCAGGCATCTTCTGCCTCTATTTTACATCTGCTTCGTGTTTTCAGTCATATTTCCACAACTTTGAGAAATGCAAATATATTTGTGGTTTCACAAAGGAGTGTGGCAAGTGACCTGTAAAAATCTGAGGGCTGCAAACAGTAGCTCATGCCTGACTGTCTGAAGTCCCTAGTCAATATAAAGACAGATTTTTTGAAGACAGATGTGAAAAGATGTGAACTCTGCTCCGCTCTATAGACAGGGAAAAGTCTGCAATGAAAGCTTTTCTCTGGAGGTTTAAGATTTCATGCTCCCCACCCACCAAAACAATGAAGTTCAAAGGAAACATTAGCAGATTTTACAAATTCCATCAGTTAAGTTAAAACTGTCTGTACAGGTAATTTGCAAATGGATGGTGGGATAATTTAAAATTCTTGATTCATTCACTGCTTTTGAGACTTTCAATTATCCAGCTAAAGGAAGTTTTATTTTCCAATACGCCTTTGCCATTCCCAGCAGTCTGTATGCAAGGACTTCCTTACTTGCAGATTTGGAGAGCCAAACTGTCTTGTAGAATATTTTAAAGTTTTACATGCACTGCTCCAATTCTTTTTCTTCAACATTTAATGAATGTAAGGATAATGAAATAAAATCCAGCACCCAAACATGGGAATTTTTCCTGGCTAAAAGTCCTACTCATTGCTTCAGCATACAGTTCCTAATAATGTATACAGGTAATTTGAGAGCATCTGCTCCAGTTGGGGTTTTTGAAAGTTTTTTATTTTTTTTCTTTCAGGAACCATATGGAGATGTGACAGAAAGGAGACTCCTTCGAGAGAAGCTGAAATGTAAGGACTTCAAATGGTTCTTGGAGAACGTGTACCCAGAGCTTCATGTACCTGAGGACAGACCAGGCTTCTATGGAATGGTATGTAGCTGCTGAGAAAGGGCCTATTCACAGTTCTCTGAGCTCTCCTACTAACTCAGTATGAAGGTGTTTTTATGCTGAAAAGTGTTCGGGATTTTGATAGAATTCAGTTAGAATTGGTAGGCTTTAAAATGTGTTTTCTACCAGAATCTTTATTCTAGTGGATGCGGTTTATAAAGAATTCTGTAGAAGGGTAGGGACAGGTAATGTGGTCATGAATTTCACCTTCCACGCGAGGTCTTGGGACTGTTAAAGGCAGCAAAGGATGATGTTTTGATTTGTTAAAATGTTGCATAGCAAAAAAAGAGAGCACCAAAGTTTTCTGGGTTTTAGTAGACAACTTGAAAATAGAATGTGCTTTGGAACATGTGTTTGCACACCTTATCTAATGAAAACTATGATGCTCTGATGACAGGAAAAAGCTGGTGCTGTGTGCTTCCAGGTCATATAGGATTCAGCATGTCAAAAACGTGTTAATTTTTAATCTGGAGGTCACTTTAGACCAGCGCAGCTTCACAAGTGATTTTCATTGGTTCAATGTCAGAATCCTCTTCTCTTTTTTTTAAGAGTTGACAACTCTCTATGCTATTTGCAGCTTGCAAATAAATATAAACTATAGCTCCATGTTTGTCACATTACTTTAATCTCATTTGGAAGGGATGAAGGGAGAGATGATGCAGCAAATACCTTCTTCCTCTGAAAAATCAGCAGATATTTGCTGCATGTCTCATTAGGAAGACAAGGCTGCAACTTTCTGCCAGGCAAAGATGTATAAAATACCTTCTTGGTTTCCAGTGCCACAGTAACTTAGAAGTACTTTTGCTGGTAACTCAATGGCTCTGCAGATCTGGCTAAGTTGCGTTCCCACCATGCTGCATCACATCCAGCCCAGATCACAACAGTCTGACCTTGCTGCTGTCTGGGCTGGGAGAGGTTTGGATTGAATATTAGGAAAAACTTCTTCACAGGAAGGGTTGTCAAGTATTGGAACAGGCTGCCTAGGGAAGTGGTGGAGTCACCATCCCTGGAGGTGTTTAAATGACACATAGGTGAGGTTCTTAGGGACATGGTTTAGAGGTGGACTTGGCAGTGTTAGGTTAATGGTTGGACTCGATGATCTTAAAGATCTTTTCCATTAGATCTTTTCCATTGATTCAATTATTCAGTTACTCAGTCTCTGCTGGATCTCCTTTGATGCTGGGAAAAAAACTGATCACTGAGGGTGTACAAAACATGCAGGAACCAAGTCTCCTTTCAGTCTTCCCTAATGTGGGAATGCTGCGGTTTCCTCAGGGAAGCTGCATTTGCCCCGGGGATCTGCATTTCCTACAGGGAGCATATCAGTTGGCAGCAAAGCCCTTGGGAGAGCAGCCGCCCTCCTTCCTTTGCCTTGCAGCTTGCACTTGAGTTGGTACCTCTGGGTAATCGCTGGCATGAAAGGTAATAACCCACCATTATCCAGTACCTTAAATAGCCCATGGTACAGCACTGGTGTGTTTTCTGTTGTTTTGTGCTGGATCGCTGACTGACAAGATCAGGGACAGTTGAAGTAATAAGATGAGATTTACCTTCCAGGATCATTTCAGTAACCTTATCTTCCCCTGCACCTCCATCCTTCACCTCCAAAAGAAAGCCTAGACTGGTGGCAGGGATAGCACTTCAACTCCTTGGGGAGGGAAAGGAATTTCTGCAGTCTCTTTCACAATTTAACTGCACGTGTCATCCTCAAGAAAGGTGTTGACAATACCTAGAAATAATAATTCTTGTTCAGAGCTGCTTGAAGTATCTAGGGTGTAATTTAGGTGAGCTCTATATATCTCTCTAAAACAATTCTTAAATGCTGTCATTTAGTTGTGAGTATAATAAGAATACACCATTCTTTGGCAGGAAGAATTTAAAATGTGATTAAAGTACAGTTATACTCTAGGAAGTGACAGTGCAAAAATGACACCTACTGATTCAACTGATTTGTGGATATTAAATCCCATCTGCTAACTTCAGTGAATCACTGATCGTGTTCTTTACTCCTGTCTTAGCCATATAGTACTTTTCTTGTTCACAAAAATACTGTGTTTAAAAGTGTTGGCTTTGTTAACAGCTCAGTGTAGTGTGAGGTTATTTAATTGTTCAAAGGGATTGCAAAGAGATATGGGAATTTCTCCCTCCCTTGAAAATCTTTATACTGAAGTTAATAAATCTTTCTAACATAACCCATAGGTCAGCCATATGTTCTTGAAATAAATGCAAGAATTATTGGCCATGCACTAACAATTAGACATTTTGCTAAAACTTTTCTCCTGATACATAGATAAATTTTTCCCGTCTGTACTAAGCCTGGTTGTCTAAAAGTTTAGCTGCCTAAAACTTCATTTAAACCTACAGAATTTTCAATATTTTTGCCTGAGCTATGTTTGCATTCTTATAAACTGAGGCCTAGAAATGAGGGAAATAAGTTTCTTTAGTAGTAAAATTAGTACACTTTATACCAAAATCATATAGCATGAATAAATCTAGAATGCCACAATCCTAATTTCATTCAGTACTCTGAACAAAACTGTGCTTCGTGAAGGAATACTATCAATATTACGAGTGTTCTTGTTCATAATTTTTTTTTTTACTTTAGTCAGATTTTTCCATAAATATTCCAGTACAAGAACAGTGGAGTAGAGTTCAAGATGTAAAATTTCAAATGTTAAGGCTACAGAGGCCATTAAATATTTTCCAAAATTTAATCTCCTAAAGTGCCGTATGAGATAGCAACATTAACTAGAAAGATAACTGCATGGGCAACTTAAAACATAAATTGCTAGAACTTCAAGGGCTATCCCCTTTTTTGCAAAGCATCTTTGTAGGAGCACATCTTAAGTCTCTATTCACTATTTTAATGAAAGAGCAAATGGAAATTTGTAGAGATTAATCCGCCTTCCCATCTGAGCTCCCAGTATTGTTTTGTGCAGTGGTGTATTAAAGCAAGGTGAAATAGAAGCTCCTAGAGCTCTGAATGAGAGTGCATGCATTTCTTCTCAAGGCTTCTCAGCTGCCAGGGTAGGGGCATAGGCATGGTCTTATATCTATATATAGATGTAAGGAAGAAATTTTTTACAATGAGGGCGGTGAGGCACTGGAACAGGTTGTCCAGAGAAACTGTGGATGCTCCATCCCTGGAAGTGTTTGAGGTCAGGTTAGGTGGGGTTTTGAGGAACCAGATCTAATGGAAGGTGGACCTTGCCCATGGCAGGGGGATTGGACTAGGTGATCTTTAAAGGTACCTTCCAACCCAAACCACTCTGTGGCTGTATCATTCTATCTCCTTGCTTGGCTCAAGCAGCTGCCATTTTTAAGACATACAGTGCCCTGGGCACCTGTAGAAACAGTGTTTCTGATCCTTGGGCTCCATGTGACTTTGGAACTTTGTGTGGGACATGAACTCAACATTTCGGTGTGGGGTTGGGTTTTTTTTTTTGTTTGTTTGTTTTTGTTTGTTTGTTTTTTGGTTGTTTTTTTTTTGTTTGGTTTGGTTTTATTTGGTTTTGTTTCTTTGTGGTTTTTTCTTTGTTTGTTTGTTTTGTGGGAGTGAAGCTGGTAGGCATTCAGTGGGTTAACAATAATAAGATGTCAGTGTTTCTGGAAGGGTTGACAATCCCTTTTAGGTTCTTGAGTGGTACACTGATATCTGTCTTTTTTTGACATAGCATCTTTTTTGGCCATCCCTGAGTATGCACTTACCACTAAAATGTGTGCTGTACTTGTGCTTCAGCTGGTGTGAAGTCTTAGACCTGAAGCCAGGTCTGTGGTGTTGTCTACCTAGGTAGCCCAGACTAAAGTTTGCTTCCAAATCTTGGCTGCCCTGGGGAAGAATGGTGTGGACACCGTTAGGGAGGACTTGTGTGTTTAGTATTAGCACTGCTGCATTGTGTATTTGGGTGAAGAGAGGCGAACTGGGCAGTGCTGTGGTCTTGTCATGTTACCGATGTCCGTGGAAAAGCTCAGCTGCAAAGCAAGGGAGTATTCAGGGTTTTTCTCCCCTCTAAGGTGTGGTGAGTATATCTGGCATTCAGGGTCCATATCTGACAAAAAATTCATGGTCTGTCACTGAATTTGGCTTTGGACTTGGCATCCAGATTACTTTCAGAAGACAAAAAAATCAGGATTTTATCCAAGCTTTTTTTGTAAGTTTGATTGCTTGGCAGTGAGACCATATTGTATTCTGATACATAGAATCATAGAATGTTCTGAGTTGGAAGGGACCCTCAAGGATCATGAAGTCCAACTCCTGTCCCTGCATGTGACAACCCCACAGTTCACACCATGTGTCTGAGAATGTTGTCCAGTCTCTTCTTGAACACTGTCAGGCTTGGGGCCGTGACACCTCCCTGGGGAGCCTGTTCCAGTGCTCCACCACCCTCTGGGGGAAGAACCTTCTCCTAATGTCCAACCTAATCCTCCCCTGGCACATCTTCCTGACATTCCCTTGGGTTCTGTCGCTGGTCACCAGAGAGAAGAGCTCAGTGCCTGCCCCTCCTCCTCCCCTTGTGAGGAAGCTGTAGACGTGATGAGGTCTCCCCTCGGTCTCCTCTTTCCCAGGCTGAACAAACCAAGTGACTTTAGCCGCTCCTCATATGGCAACCTCTCCAAACCCTTCACCAGCTTTATAGGCCTCTTCTAGATGCTCTCCAGTAGCTTTATATCCCTTTTATCCTGTGGCACCAGAACTGCACCCAGTGCTCCAGGTGAGACCGTACCAGTGCAGAGCAGAGCGGGACAATGTCCTCCCTGGCCTGGCTGGCAGTGCTGCGCTTGATGCACCCCAGGACACTTGAGGGTTTTCTTTGTTCTTCTCAAACAGCTTCTAGCTGATTTTTTCTTCCAGCTGAACATGAAGCAGCTAAGCTGATAAATGTCTGTTGTGACACTCCAGCTGATGTCTCTTCTCACCACATATCCCTAAAGGCATCTGAGACTGACTGTATCAGCTGGGAGAACAAGAGCTTGAATTCTTCTATTGGCAACTTCCTTCCACATTTTCCCCCAAGACCATCTTGGCTTCAAGGAAATCCAAAATGCTTAGTCATAATTTTATTTTTAATTTAGACCAGATATAACCTTGAAAAAAAAATAGCAGGTTTGAGCCTTTAAACCTATGCAGAATTTTGCTGGAACATGAAAGAGACCATCTTGTAAATTATCTAAATAACAAATGATATATATGGACAGGCTTACAGAAGAAGAGATCTTAGCTATGTGGCTTAAGTTATGCAATAAAAAAGACTATTCCATGTCTAGTGTTAGAAGTTCTCAGAGGTATGAGGCTCCTCTAGGGTATACCTTTAGACTGCACTATAATACAATTGGTAGACCTGCCACTTGAGATTGAATTGATACCCAAGGTTATGGCTGACTAGACCTGGAGATCTGAAGCCCATCACAGGAAAACATGCACCATTCCATTGGCTGTACAGCCTTTGAAAGCTTGAGACAGACTTTTTTAAAGCTGGTGGGAGAAATTAAAGTGTTGTTAATCTCAAGTGAACACACTGTCAGTTTAGACATGTTCTTGTATGTTCTTCAGCCTCCCAGAGAGATGTGGACTCGCTGGGGTGAGCAAGTGAATTCCAACAGCAGTGTCTCATCATCGATTCCTTTGAAGGATCTTAGTCGTGAGTGGTGCATACCCATTTCACCACTCCATTTAAGTAGTTAACATAAATCTGAGGATATTCACATCCTTTTTTCCAAAAAGGCTGATACGAAAATGACCTGCACTCAGTAAAATCGTTCCCTGTGACTCCTCAGATTACCTTTGAGGTAAAAGCTTATGCCTGGTCAGTACCATGGAGCTGTTGGCTTGCTATAAATCCCCATCTTACTGTGTCCCACAGTATCATCTGCCCATACCACTACTGCATCAGCACCAATGCCACTGTGGCAGAATAAAGAGGATTCTGATCTGTTTTGTGGATGAAGAGAAAGGTTGGCTCTGCTCCACTGTCCGCATATATCAACTAATGTAATGAAGTTTTAATGTCAAAAATCTGTTGTTGATGCTTTGCTGAAAGTTATATGAAATGGATTTTATCTTAAAAACACCTCCAAAACTAAAAATTATTTACAGAATACCATCTGTATTGTGTTGTTGCATGCAAGTGTCCAGATGTTAGGAAACAACAGATTTAAATTTCTCCAAACAGTAAGGGATAAAGGCCTGAGGTGAATATTTCAGTAGTTGCTGTTTATTACATGTCCCAACCTCCAGAGTGGGAACTAAATGGCGTTGTAGAGTATACCTGCAACGTTTCAATAAGAGGCAAATGTTGTAGAAACATACAGCCAGTGATGCTGTATGGGCAGAACGTTTTAGAACTGAACTATGTGTTTCAATGGCAAAGTGATCAACATTTTTTCTTGCTTCTGTTTCTCTAATGCAGCATTCTGCAGAAGAATTCAGGTAAGTCATGGAAAAAAAATTGTTCTTATTGCATGACTTGTGTATGGTGGATATAGGAACAAAGATAGCTTCAGAAATGAATGAATGATTACTGTTTTGATAGAGCTCTTGTACATAAAAGGAACTTACACTGCATATTCTCATTTAACAAGAGAAAAATATTGCTTTCACAAATTCTCTTGTGCTTTTTTCTGCCTTGGAACAGATCATGGCTTTTGTTGTTGTTGTTTTTTCTTTTTTTATAAATGATGCTGCAATCAGATTTTCAAATCTGATTATTTTCAAATCTTTGTCATTTCAGATCAAGTCGTTTAACAGCTTAGTATGCACTTTTCCCAAAAATTAGGTCTTTAATATCTATTAGGCTTGCTGATGAAGTGTGGATATAAAAGAACATCTACTGAAGTCTGATAAAACAAAATTAAAAAAAAAAAAACAACAGGTTAAAGTATGGACCATGTATGTTTAGGAATATGCCTCCATGTATCACAAGCACTTATGAATGAAGGAGAAAAATGAGAGAACATATGTGGTAGCATCCCAGGAGTACGGGCTCAGTTTTAAACTATCTGAAATGAAGCTTAAGTTAGTAATCTTTTACACAACTCTTGGGTTTTTGCCTGTATTTAGGCATTGCGTAACACGTGTAGGAGAGTCACCGTAGGTCTAGTGGTGCACAGCATTTTAAAACAGGTTATTTAGATTTCCACAGCACAAAAGGGAGCATGTGCTGGAGCTGACAACAAAGAGCCCACGCTTGGAGCAGTGGAGAAGGCATTGGGTTGTTTGGAAGGGCACTTCAGCTGAGGGCTTTGTACCTTTATCTTCCCTTGGAGTCAGGAGACAGGCGAAGTCGTATGTTGCTAAACATACTAATGAGGGACCCTCTGATCCTGATGACAGCTGCTGACAACAACCGAAGCCAATTTATGTTTTTAGAGATACAATTACCATTCTTAAGTGGTTATGACTTTAGGTTGACATTTCTTGATATAGAATGTAAAAAATATGAGAAGTGTATTGTTTGGTTTATCTAGTTTCATGGCAGTGTTAAAAATAATCTGTAAAAGACACTTTCCTGTTTTTCTAAGAGTAATTCTTGCCTAGTGTTATGAAGGTAAACAAAATATCTTCTTTTGACAGCTCAGGGAGGGGTGCAGTGGTCTACTGTGTTCCCATCAAACCACACAAGGCTTTCTGTAGAAAGGGTGCCCAGAGGATTTCTTTTGCTTCTGGTGAACTTGGACACGAAAAACTAAGGATGAATTTTATCCGAGACCAAATTCAGATACTAGTTTATCCTGGACTGAAAAATTACACCAAATGCATAGTGGAAACATATTCAGAGAGGAATCAAGAGATAAAGCCTGTAAGGGTGAGGGCTTCAGTCCTACATTTATGCATTTGGCTCTGATAGGAAAGCCTCACAGCCCCAGCAGCCCTGCAAAGGGCCCCAAGCCATAGTGGCTCAGTGGTCCTCCCCAGCCCCCCAATGTATTGCTGTTGCCTTGGGCCAGCAGCCCAGCCAGGCAGAGCACTGAGAGCTTGGCTGCCTTTCAGCAGGAGCGGGCACAAATCAGTGGAAAGAAGAGTTTGGGTAGCAATAAAAGCAGAAGTTGTGAAAGCAAAATATACATAGAACAGAAGTATTTAATTTTCCAACTTGTGTGGCTTGCTCTGTGGTGGGTTTGGGTCCTACAGGGTTTGGTTTGTTTGTTTGGTTTTAGCCTTCTGCAATCCCTTCGTGTGCGTTCATTCTCCGTGCTAAGAACTGAGGATACGACTATCATGACTAGGGAAGAGCAGTGAAATTACACCTTGCTGAAGTAACTCTTCTGAGATTTACCCTGCTTATTCTTTGTGATATAATTACACTCAGTAACAGGGGCATTCAGCTTGAACCTATGTTTACAGAACCTGTTTTGCTTCATGTAATTTTAAATTTAGCTAAGTGGCTAATACTAGGAGTCAGTAATTGTTATTGGCATTAACTTATTTTCAGTTACTTTTGCCTCCTGCATACTTAAATGCAAACCCATGTTAATTAGCCTGATGTTTTTAAAAATCAGGTAACTTAATATTTTAAAATTTAATCTTAAAGTTATGTACCTATTGTGTCAGAGATCAGCAATATTAGTAAAGAATGTTTAAAATCACACCCAGTGTCTCTTTGGAGAGATATATCCTACCCATTTTCATGATTTCTGATCTTAAAGTCTGTCTGCTTGTTCAACCTCAAGAGGGTACTGGAGTCCTTTGGAGAACAAATCCTTCTAATGTCTCCCATTTGGCAAAATGAGAAAAGTATATAGTCTTATTTTCACAAGAAAATTGAACAAGGGAGAAAAAAAGAAGTTAAAGGCATGTCAGATTCTTTTGTTTTGCATGAATTGCTGGCTTTTTGAGTTTCAACACAACTTTTCATAGTTCCTACCTGCTTCATTTGCAAATACACTAGAGCATGGTGTCATTCCTCAGGGAAGCCATCATGTCTGACTGCTTCAATACCCAAAGTCAAGACGGATCCAGCAGTTTTATTTCACATTAGTCTGAGAGGGATGTTGCCATTTGATCCATTTGATCTATTCCAACTAGTTTGAACCAGCTCTGGGATATAAACCTCATAGCCCAGCAGGGTGGGTGTAAAGTGGCTACAGCATATTTCACTTGCTTCAGATTAACACTAAAATATTATTTTGTTTTGATTAGCTGAAGAATAGAGGACTGGCAAACTTCTGTTTTGATTATAACCCTCCAAGTGAACATCAAGTAACTGGACACAGGATCATACTGTACCCGTGTCATGGCATGGGACAAAATCAGGTAAGTTTCATGTTTTATTTTCATTTTCACTATGTCTGTAATGTAAAACGTATGGTAAAAAGTATTACAGTAGGACTTAAAGAATACATTGCTACAGTGAGGTGATCTTACATCTAACTGATTCTCACATTGGATGCTTTTAATTTTGATGGCTCTTGAGGTCAGGCATGGGGCAAAAGGTAAAAGCAAAAGAGAAGTATAATTCATAGGAGAATAGTTCTTACGAGATGACATTTTTGAAGTTATCTTTTGTTTAGCTAGCACTAAAAGACTTAACTGAATTTACTGCAAAGATATCAAATCACAGGATATTAATGCTCTTACGTCTGTGTTGATGGTGTGATATGTCCACGTTCCTGGATATCAGGCACCAGACCGAGCGCAGCAATGCTCTCAGAGCTGTGCAATCCATGCTCCCTCTGCTGGCATCCAGGCAGCCAGAGGAAGGAGAAACAGAGAAACTACCTGGCTGCAATATAAACGGATAAAAGAAAATATGAGATGACACAAGAGAATTGCAGAGCCTGAGGAAGAAAGGACAAACACAGGAAAGGGGTGAAACAATATTAGTGAAATGGGCACAAGGCATGAGAGCGCTGACAGAAGCCAGGGAAAGGCGAGCAAGGTGACGGAGGGCAGAAGTTGTTTGGAACAGAGGTAGGGCAACAGACAAGGAACAGGGCATGTGTGACAGAGGAAAGAGTAGTCACAGGCTACAGGGAGGGAGCATGAAACAAGCAGAATCACTGGAGACCTCTTTAGTGGCAGGGGGACTGAACGTGGGAGCTGAGATACCAGCTGGCAAGTGGGGCATAAGCAGAGGTGACAGGTAGTAGCTACAAGAGAAAAAGTGGGCAGCGGGAAGAACTGTGGGTATGGGAACAGGGGGATGCTAAAATAAGACATGATGTAGAAGCACAAGTGAGATGGGAAATGGAAGTCAGGATTGCTGAACTTGCACCTCCTTTTTCTGGCTCACAAATAGCTGCAAAACCTACCAGAGGGACACTTCTCTCCATTTCCTTCCCATCCCACTGCCCTTTTGACAGGCTTTCTTAAAAGATGACAGGCTTTTCCTGGTGATGTGAATTCCTTAGCTGAGTTAGCAGGTGACAGTGGCAGAACCCAAACCATCAAATCTCCCACATGTACATCCACCACTGTCAGCTGGTGGAACTGATGGTGACAACATTGGTCATCTTCTAGTTGTATCAACACTAAGGAGAGCAAGGTGCTTCAGCACAGCGTTTCACAGATGTTTCCTGACAACAGGCAGCCCTTAACTTCTGTTTTGTCCTTGGAACGGGAACCTGCCATCCTAATCTCAAGATCTTCTGCCTGCTCCCTTCCAGTCTGCTCTCATCACTCCACACATTACCCTATATACAGCTTTAGCAGCAAACCCTCATTACAAAGCTTCACTCCAATCCCCTGCCCTGCACCATGTGTCACAAACAGCTCCAGTTTCTCCACGCCATACTATTTAACACTTTCTTTTCCATGCTGGCTGGCTCCCAGTCTAACGCCCTTGCACTGCCTCTCCTCTTACTTATTCTTCCTGCCAGTTTACTTCTCACACTAGTCATGTTTTACTCCTTTTCACATACCTCTTTTCTTTCCTGGCTAGCTCACATTTTTAATCCTCTAGTCTTCTTATCCCTTCCTCCAGTTGCAGAGTTTGTTCCACCATTCATCACTTTCTTCCTCAAATAGTACTTACTGCTGCACATCTGCTGTCTTATGGTATAAGGAAATGAAGTTTATTCTCCTGAGTACAGCTCAGTAAAGTTATTCCAAAAGCGTCTTGATAGGATTTAACATTAATGAAGGTTAACTTGGTCAGCCATATGTGTCTTACACTCCAGTACACACATCCTCTGGCATGATATACTAGTGGCAGGTGGCTGTTTATGTAGGGGACAACTGCAAAAGCTCTTTTCACTGGAAGGCATTCTCCACTTAAAGTGACCTCTGAATATCTGTGTGCACTGTGCTGAGAGGAGAGAGCTCTCTGCTCTTGATTATTTATGAAGTCCAGCACCTGCTCCCATTTTGTGTGTCAGCAAGTAAAACCACGCTCAGAAAACCCTGGTAATTTGTTGCTATTTTTCCTTGAATCCATTGCCTAAGTGAGAGGATTCCCTTTAGTCCTTTTGCGTTGCTTTTGTGCAGGCAGTAAGAAAGCTAACTATGTGTTGGTTTAAAATTAATGTGTTCATCATAACAAGAAGGGTGTATATGATTGTGGTGATAGGAGTTGAGTGTATATGGAAGAGAGGCAGAAAATACACAAAACACTGGCTACCCAATGCTTGTACCTCGGGTTGCCGATGTTTTGTGGATGTGTCTGCCCTGGTAGACAAGAATGAAAGGCTTTGAAATTCAACACAAATAAAGCCCATTACCCTTCTTAGTATGGCTGGGAAGCAGCACGGAGCGCCCCGATGTGTGATGGCAGGAAGCTGACCTGGTGTGGCAAAAGGATGGGAAACGGTGGAGCAGCTGGCTTTGTCTGACAGTACTCTCCCCCAGTATTCCCATTTGTAGCTAATAGATTTGAGGCGAACACAGAGTGGCAAACAAAGAGTTTAACAAAGCCCTTGGGTTTTCTGCAAAAGGGGTATTAGACCTGTGCAAGCTTCTTGCTGCGTGCAGAAGAGCGCTAGTCAGGCAGGAAAGAGAGATGAGAGTCTTTTAGGGTCTAGAGAGGTAGCCAACATTTGCCTCCATCCCTGGTACCACAGAGCACTGATGCAGCTGTGGCATATCCTGTAGGTCAGCCAGAAGTGGTAGGAACTGGGTAAAAGGCCTCTTCAAGTTACTCAGTTGCACTTCAGGGAATCTACTTGTTCTGCGAAGGAAAGAAATGCAGTAAGGCTACTAGTTACTGGGCCACGGATCAGGCTGAAAATAGAATCACAGAATCATTTTGGTTGGAAGAGACCCTCAGGATCATCGAGTCCAACCGTAACCTAACTGTAGCACTAAACCATGTCCCTAAGAACTTTGTCTAAATGCCTTTTAAACACCTCCAGGGATGGTGACTCCACCACTTCCCTGGGCAGCCTGTTCCAATGCCTGACAACCCTTTCTGTGAAGATTTTTTTCCTAATATCCAATCTAAACCTCCCTTGGCACAACTTGAAGCCATTCCCCTTACGCTATCACTTGTTGCTTGGGAGAAGAGACCAACACCCTCCATGCTACAACCTCCCTTCAGGCAGTTGCAGACAGCGATCAGGTCTCCCCTCAGCCTCCTTTTCTCCAGGCTAAACAGCCCCAGTTCCCTCAGCCGCTCCTCATCAGACTTGTGCTCCAGACTCGTCACTAGCTTTGTCATCTTCCTCTGCACCCTCTCTAGTACCTCAATGTCCTTCTTATGATGAGGAGCCCAAAACTGAACACAGGATTCGAAGTGCAGCCTCAACAGCACCGAGTACAGTGGCACAATCACTTCTCTAGTCCCGCTGGCCACACTATTCCTGATACAAGCCAGGGTGCTGTTTGCCTTGTTGGCCACCTGGGCACACTGCTGGCTCATATTCAGCTGGCTGTCAATCAGCACCCCCAGATCCCTCTCTGCCAGGCAGCTTTCCAGCCACTCTTTCCCAAGCCCATAGCACTGCCTGGGGTTGTTGTGACCCAAGTGCAGGACCCAGCACTTGGCCTTGTTGAACCTCATACAATTGGCCTTAGCCCAATGATCCAGCTGGTCCAGATCCCTCTGTATGGCCTTCCTACCCCCCAGCAGATCAGCACTCCCACCCGACTTGGTGTTGTCTACAAACTTACTAAAGGTGCACTCAATCCTCTCATTCAGGTCATTGATAAAGAGATTAAACAGAACTGGCCCCAATACTGAGCCCTGGGGAACACCACGCATGACCAGCGGCCAACTGGATCTGGCTCCGTTCACCACAACTCTTTGGGCCTGGCCATCTAGGCAGTTTTTATCCATCAAAGAGTACACCCATCCACATCTACACATGAGGGAAAACCTCATGTGTAGAATCATAGAATAGTTTGGGCTGGAAGGAGCATTCAAAGGTCATCTAGTCCAAACCCCCTGCAATGAGCAGGGACATATAAATCAGTCTCTCCTCTGTCAGAGCCCTGACAGCACATTAACGAAATGCTGATTCTTGTTTTCTTGTTACTGGAATGAAATATTTTCTGTTGTAATGCTTACTTTCTGTCCACAGAACCCACTGGGCAAGGGAAGAGCACTAAAAAATGCTTGAAAAAGCCTGAAGCCTGAAGTATTTATTCCATTTAAGCAGTACAGGGTAAAGAACTGTGTGATGTTCATTGGGCAAGGAGGTAGCAGTAGTGCTTGGTTGCTAATACTATAAGCCAAATCCTTAATGTTATCCAGAAATTAACCATTTTACTTGCTCTTCTCCACGATTGATGCAAGTCCTTGAGAAGCCGTTCAGGAAAGATGTCAGTAGTAATGAGTGCTCTGACCTAGTAGCTGCTCCATCTACTCGATGCATCTGGTACAATCCGCAGCTCGCAGGCTTTCACTGATACTGAATACAAATTGCTAAAAAGAGTTATTATATCTTATAAACCCACTAATGAGCAAGGCTCTAAATGTGGCCTTGTAAAAGTGGCAGCTGTAAAAAGAGTGTCCATACAGACACAAATGAGGAGGAATGAAGCTTTTTCTTTATTCACAAGTCATAGGCTTAAAATAAGTGCCCTTCCAGCTCACTCTGGTGCCCAAAGTAGCAGGCTTTCCATGTGGCTATCAGATGCTGAACCTAGGAGATAAAGCATGGAGGGCAAGGAATAGCCCCTGCCTATTGGGGTAAAAAATAATAATAATTAAAAAACTTTTGGCCAGAAATATCACATTTGACTTTTGTTGACAATGAGACATTTCTGGCATAAAGCAGATATTGTAAAGGCAGTGCAGCCGACATCATAGAAACAGTTCCCAGCAATAGGTTTCAAAGGGAAATCAGAGTCTCCTGGGTGATATGTCAGCAGATAAACTTCAATCTTGAAGTTGCTTTCTCAAAACACTCACTTCCCTTTGCGGCTTACCACAAATGAATGACAATGAACACGTTAGTTCTGGAGGAGAGGCGGAGTCACTTGCATCTTTGCCCAAAGAAGAGCCATGGGGCACCACAAGCTGACACAAGTGGACAATGTTGATCTGTGTATGGCTGCAACAGCCACCTGGGCAGAAAATTTCCTGATTGTGATAAAAAAGAGGAGCAGAGGAGATGTCTTGGAACAACCACGATCAGCATAGTCTAGATCAGAGCTCTTACACCTAGAAATGGATGACTGCAGACTTTGTAATCACACAGTCCTGTTTACATTAAAACTCCATTTCCAATTTTTCTTTGAAGGTTAATTAGCCTTGGTGGTTGCTAAGGGTGGTTTTGTGGTAAGTTCAAGTATATGCAACATTTCTGAATTGATACAGCCCTCTTCACAAAGCCTTACAGTCTCTTTATTCAGAGGTTATACAAAACAAAGGAGTTTTCCTTCTCTCCCTCTTGCTTTTATTGCTTTCCACTAATGCACTGTGTTATTGACAGCAAGCGATTTTCTGATGTGTATAAAAACTCCTCTGCCCTACTGAGTATAATATAAATCAAATCTAAACACACATCCGTGCACTATAGTGATCTAAATTATTTACAAGCATGCTAAATACAAACAACTCTCAAACTCTGCCGCTCTTTAATGAAGTCCAAAATTTGGCAAGTGTCCATGATAAATATAAAAATTTTAAGGAAGTCCTCAGCATAGTTGCTACAAAAGGCAAGATGTTTTAGAGCATGTTCGGAACACTTCTGTAGTATGTTGTGCAATAAGCAAATTCAGTAAATTGTCTTTAATGAAGTTCTGTTCTCGTTTAAAAGCAGCTGCAGTTGATTTGCTCTGAAAAGTATCTTAAAGTGTTATAAAATAACATCATGCATCCTGAGTCCTTTTTAATTTGAAATGAACCTTGACCAAACTGCATTTGTACTATGCAGTGAGCAACTCATTAATTAAAAATAACACCGTTTTGTGACAACAGAATTAAGAAGGCGTAATGTCAGGCTATAAACTAGTTTCCATCCTATTTCTAAGGGTGATCTAGAATCTGAAAGGAGAGTATTACAGTCAAATTTTTTAAGTTCTTTAGTGTTGGAACGTCTGTTTTTCAGGGCATTTGTTCAGCCTTTCATACATTTTAAATGCTACCAGAGTAAAGCAGTGGTGTGATGAGATTGATTTTTCTGTAAAATAGTAAACAAACAGCAGCATTTAAGGCTCCCTGAATTTTTTTATCAGAATTTCTCTCCACAATACCAACTTTAATGTGTGAACTTAATTATAGTATCTTAGTATATCCACCTTATAAATACTTTCTTCTGTACATATTAAATGGCCATTGTCCTTTATTTCTTCTCTTGGGTTTGTAGTTTTTTGAGTACACATCTCATAATGAAATACGTTACAACACCCGGCAGCCAGAAGTCTGTGCAGCAGTCGATTCAGGGACTGAGTACTTGACAATGTACTTGTGTCAAGAAAATGTCCACAGTGTTCCTGAAAAACAGAAGTTTGTTTTCAGAGAGGTAAGTATGCCTGCTTGTTTTGGGGTTTGTTTATTTTTTTGGGGGGAGTTGGAAGAGAAGTGTTGTGTTTTGAGGGGAAGAGAGTGGGTGGGAGGAGAATTGGTGAGCTTTTAATTTTTATCTTACTGCCTACATATTGTGCAGGCCACATCATCAGCGTAGATCTCTGGGAGAAATACGGTCTCTTGGCTTTTAATATCTGAGCATAGAACCACAGGGTAGCAGCAGTGTGCAGTTGAAGAGCATGCCAGTCATAAAGAATAGGAAGATGAGAGGAAGGAAAAGCACCCTTCTTAATGTCAGAGGAGTAGGGAAGGTTTTCAGAGGTCTCTCTTTGCCCTGTCCACATCTATCACTTTCTGCGGGCTGCTCAGTTCTTTCTCACATCACATCCCTACTGTCTTCTCCTGAGAACTGAGGTGCCTCCATATCCCCCTTCCTCAGACAGTCTCATGGCTGGCCCACTTCTGTCCTCCTTTCATTGACTTCTCAGATTCCCTAGTATTCATACCACTGTATATCCCCAATACTTCACATACCACCATTCCTTTACACTCTCCCCTGCCTTTGAGCAGCTATTTCTGCTCTGCAGACCATCTCTTTTGACCCTCCTTGTGAGCATCAGAAGTGCTCCCTGAGCTTTTCTGCAATGTTATGTGCAGTTGTTGCATTTAATACACTATCAAAAAAGACCTTCTGCCATACTCCCACCGCTACACAGGACACATCTTACTGGTGGTGGGCACTCAGCAAATCCATACCTCTCTTCTTCAGCCTTAATGCCTGCTCCCAAAGGGGAGAAATACTGAGAAGTATGGAGTATATTTAATAAACATAGCATGTGATCTTAGAAAAACTTGTGTTTAGTAGTTCCTGGATGCCTGAGAGAAAATAAATTGAATGAAAAATGATGGCCTTGGTCAGGTTCTGGAGTGTTATTATTTGGCTAAGGGAAAAGGTCACATAATATATCAAAATGGTATATTTACATAATGTGTGTGCATAATACATCGAAACTCTACAGGCTCCCTGGTTAACAAATTTCATGCGTAGATACTACCACCAGTAACAGACAGCAGAGTAAATTCTAAAGAAAAATATGAAAACTGCTGTCTGTTGACTGAAGCTCACAGTGATATTACTGAGTAAACCAAAATATTTAAAAGGCTGATGTTATAAATGACATTTCATTTTTAATGCTGACTTTCAACAATATTTTTCAAGGTCATATGCATTAATCCCTAAGATGACATGTGTTTAATGAAGCTCGTTATTTCACTTCAGGAAATCATCAAGAAAACAGTTTTGCAATACAGCTGTTTCCACTGCATTCCTAACCATTAAATTTAAAAATAATTTGTAAAGTTTCAGATGCTAAATCCCCTTCCCTTGCCTTCCTTTGCCTTCCCTTGCCTTCCCTTGCCTTCCCTTGCCTTCCCTTGCCTTCCCTTGCCTTGCCTTGCCTTGCCTTGCCTTGCCTTGCCTTGCCTTGCCTTGCCTTGCCTTGCCTTTTCTATTTCTCCTGATCAGTTTGTGTCTGTGTGTGATTAAAAGTACTGGTGTGCTCCAATTACTCTTCTTCTGTTGCATTAAATCAAAATCACCAGTCCTCAACCTTTCAAGGCAAGTGATGGGTGAGGTGTCAGTACTACATTTCTCTTGCTTTACGTGGAGAAGTGTCAGTCACTGGAAAAGCTGTCCTCGTGCATGCAGCACAATCAGAGATTTGAGCAGCCTTCCCAGCAGCCTGGCAAGTGTTAAGTTGCTACGGTCACTGAGTCAAAAATGAGTGAGGCAGATATTGATTAGTCCACTCAAAAATGTGAATTATCATGATGGAAACAGGAAAGTCATTCAGCAGCTAAGTCTGTCAGCAGGCCTGTGAGCAAGCTCAGAAACAGAGTGCTGGCATCTTTCTTTCTTGGTTACGTGTGGGGATGTCACCTGGGCCAAAGAAAGGCTCTCGGAGCAGGCAGTTCTCCACAGCTGGCTACGCCGCGTTTTTGCAGCTCGCTCTCCTGGTTGACAGCACTCCTGGATCAGAGCAAGCAACGTGAACTGGAGACGAAATGTTCTTGGAGACTCCCATAATAGGAGGGCCTGAGGCCTCAAAATGTGTTCTTCAGGGAATCTGTCTGTGAAGGCCTGTCAGACCTTACACCTCAGAGGCAGCTGTGCTGCCCTCCAGCAAAGCAAGCTGGCTTCACACACATCTGCTGGCAAGGGGCATGCTTAGATATTTTTTCCTTTTCTGCTAAAAATGCACCCTGTGAAGAAAGAGGAAAATTTTTTTGCTGAAAATATATCTAACATCTACACTTAACTAGCAACATTTACATTTTACTTGCAAGATGTGCAATAAGTTGGTGAATTTCGGTAATGCCTGTGCTTGGCTTTAGTTTTCTCTGCCCCTGTTCTGATGCGGTAACAAAAGGCATTTGAAGTGAATGAAGTTATCACATCCTTTACAGCTTTAGATGTCACTCTAAAGCAATGTTAATGTAAATTTAAAAGCAGGGTCTTTTGATAAAGTTTCAGAGATCCTCAAGTTAGGCACTTTGGCTTCACTGCATGGCCCCATGAGAATGATATTTATTTGTAATGAATGTCTTCTGTTACTTTTGAAACACAGTGGTATGCCTGCAATTTTTAAGACCTGAAAAGCAAAAATTATTTCTGTCTTTTGTAGGATGGTACTTTGCTTCATGTACAAACCCAGAAGTGCGTACAAGCCGAGTCAAACGCTTATAATGGAAACCCAGCGCCATTATTACGACCATGTACCAACTCGGACTACCAAAAATGGTTCTTCAAAGAAAGAAGTTGATCAAGATGTCATCTAGGATATAGCTGAATATGAAAACAGTCTCCTTCTAGTCAGCAGTTAATCAGCCTTTTGAAAATCACCTAACTGGTATATTTTTGTATGGAAAGAACTGTAATTGGTTTACAAGCCTTGGATTTCATTTTCTGGAGTATTAAAAGGCATGAAGCATCGAGAGCTACATAAAGTGCTGCGGGTATATCATGCACAGAATCTGCTCCTCTTCTTTTCTCTTTATTTGGCAGCTACATAACTGCTGTGTCTTAGGTTCTTTTCACAAGTGACAATCTATTTTTTTAACCTACTGTGTGAAATTAAGGCAGTCAAAATAATTGCACTACTGTTATCTGCCAATAACTTAAAATGTTTATTTTTCTACTAAAACATTCTGCAGTTGGGCCTTTGAACAGGTAGTTGTTAATAATTCTTTTTGTCTTTTAAATACCAAGAAGGTGAACAAACGTAGGCCAGATTCTGCCCTAAGTGGCTACCATAGAACCCTCACTGAAGACAGTGTGGATTTGCACATGAAGGCAGAGTAGGTCTGCATGTTTTTGCACAAATAACAATCTAGATGCATACAGATTGCACATGCTTGACAATACTATACGTAAAATGCTGTGACAATTTTAAATGCTCATGGCACTTGACAGATTTCTAATCATGCTTAAGTCTGGTTTGGGAATAAATTGCGGATTTTCTCTTCTTTCTTAAAGAAATAAGGCAACAATATTTAAGGCGATGCTCTGGGAAAAGCTGTTTGGATTCACATGGATCTAGCTGTGCAGTTGTGTCACAGACTGCATGACTTTGACATTATGTTGATTTTCAGCATGCATCAAACCAGCAATAATTATTTTGACAATTTCAAAATTACAGTTAGAGAAAATGAATCTAAGAGATTATATCTTTAAATTGTAAATTTTTAATGGTTCGTATAAAAATGATTCTAGAAACAAAAATGGTTTTGCAACTAATTGACATGCAGCTGAAATCAATGTGAAAAGAATTGTCTTTCAGATATAACTTGCATTGTGTCTGGGAACTCCTCTTCTGATAAGTCGTTCATGTCAGCACATATAGTGCTATTGAAAACATGGGACTTAATCTGCAGCGGTACGAGATGTTTTCTGCTGTGGTGTGTGGGATCTGCCTTACCCAACCAGACAAATAGTGTGTATAGCAATGTATTTGGTCATTGACCATCACAATGTTGATTAAAAGGGTTTCAGCTCATAAGAAAAGTGGTTTTCTCTATCAACTGGAGGTGTGCTTATGTGTAGAAGCATGAAGATTTCGACCTTTTTCCCCTCAGAAATCTTGGCATCTGTTTTGATTAGTTTGGGATATATTCTGTTATTTGGCTTTGTTCATGTCTTCTATAAAAAATGTACATACAGCCTTGTCTTTGAATCCTCATAAGCTCATGCCATTTTGGCATACCTATTTATATGATTAGAGTGTGGAGGGAGGGGTTCTGCCTGTTGGAGATGCATATGTAGGTTCTTCCAAGGTATTTCTAAACCCATGTAGACAGATTGGTTTTGTGAGCACCTTTAAAGTTTTGTCTCTGTGGGCCGAACTGATGAAATTGATGTTAGAATTAATAAAATATTTTTTGTGACTCAGAAGAATGGGAACTGTCTTTACAACTTTTTTTCATATGGTCAGTGGTTTCCTTTTAATAATTTCCCTGTTCTCTTAGGCTCTGACCTCTGCAGCACTTAGGAGAAGACTAAGGAGAAGACTGCTTCATGTTATGGTCTATGAATTTCCCTTTCCTGAATTCATTAATGCTTCTCTTCACCTGCTAGCAGCAGTGGTGTGCATTTTCTGGACCCACAAATCAAAACTGGGTGGCTGCATAAGAGAACCGTGAGAGGTCCAGCAACACAGCTATTTTTTTCTGTTCATTTCTGCTATGCCTTCTTGACTGTTGATTGAATTACATTACTAAGTTAATGATAGCCCAGCTATTTTAACTGTAGACAAAACTCCCATTGATCTTCATGATCAATGAGGTTTTCTTAGTTTTGAGACTTAAAGACTTCATCACCAGGTAGTGGTATGAAAGTTAAACTTAGTAATTGGAAATTATTTTTCATACGTCTTCCCACTCTGCACTTGTTTAGAGAGAAGTATTGATGTTTTGGGCTTCTAGTTACATGCAGTTGAGCTGCAAACCTGCTAGCCTGGGTTGAATATTTGCTAGGCAAACACACTTATCAATGAGTTTAAAAGCAGACACTAAATGCACTAACGTCACTGGCTTGCTCTTCCTGTGTTAGCCTTTTAGTCCATCTACTTACCATTTTTCTCCTTGGAATGTCTGGCTTCAGGTTTGGAGGGTGAAGGACTCCATCAAGTGTCTAAGTCACAATGCTTGTCTTGAAACTTGCTTTTGTGGGAGGTCAGGGCTACCTGCTGTGAAATGGACTGGACTTCAGGCTTCTCCTCAGCAGAGAAAGGGCTGGATGCCTCACAGAAACAGAAAAACTGGAGGACTTCAGTCACAAACCTATACTTCATCTGGTTCTGGCCTCCTAGAGCTCTCTTTGAAAGAGAGAGAGGAACACTTTCCAGATGGTCCAAATCAATCCCCCCTTTCTTAGTATTCATCTTTCTTAGAGCTGCATTTTTTCCCCCTTTGCCACTAACCATGTGAAGCGTCCATAAAACTAAAATGTGCAACTCAAGCTTATTGATAACCTTAGATTAAAGTAATGGGAGACTGGCAGCACAAACTGGGAAATCTCGAGGGTCCTTCTTCCATTTTGTACCACCCCTGTGTTCAAAACAAGGACATTTTTAAAACATAGTGAGATCAACTGAACAAATTGTCCTAAGAAGGTGTAATCCCAGTGCACAATATGCTGTATAAAATTCTAGGATAGAGATGAAGAAATCTGTCCTCCAGATGTATGGAATTCCTTCCTCATTGCCCAGCTCTGAATACAACCCCTCCCATGTTTACTGCCCTTTTTTAAGCATTATATTGGATGAGCATGATTCTATGTTCTCCCAGGTCACTTTCCCTTGTGTGATGTCCCTAGGTATGGAGCATATTTGGCACAGTTGAGGCACAAAAGATTAAGCCAGAAGAAGTATTCCACAGAACTAAACTGTGCAATAATGTGTAAATACTGATTGAACTTGCTGATTTTTTGGAATTAAAAAAAAATTAAAATTAAATTATTTTTCAATGTTTATTTTTTTGCTTTATATTCCTTTATTTAAAAAAAAATGTAATGCTGATTGCAGTCTGGTGTCTAATTATAATTTCTTTGATCTCATCAGGTAACTTTTGCTGTTTTTTTTCTTTTATTCTTCTACCATTCTCCTTGTGTTTAAACATTGTGGATCTTTGACATGGGCTAGAACTTACTGGGTTTTCACTTCAACAGAAGGCAGTACATGAGCCTTTCTCTAAAACCTCTATATGTGCACTCTTGGCTGAATCATTATGGTGGAGCATTGTTAGATCTTGCACAAACACTTAGAGCAGCACTCATCACTATATATGCATCGGTCAACATGAACTGGAAGCAGCATTTCTTGTTAGCTCAGCTGAAACAAAGACTCAAAACTGTGTTCAATTTTAGTTATATTTATAGGAAGTTATAGGATTTACTGGAAGGTGAAATTCATGTTGGTTGGTAACACCAGGACTGATGGGATTGTGCCCCTATTCGCTATGTATGAAAACAGGGGCAGTGATACTGCTGGGTTGGTAAGTCAAAAACTGATGTTCTTTTAATTTCATTTGTCTCTCTTAAAGCCTTTAGACCGGGAGACTAATTTGAAATCGAGCTTTGTTCTGATAAGCTGACATAAAGATGTAGCAATCAAGATGTCAGGACTACAGGGTTAGGATCATGCAGTTGTGGAAATACTCACGCAGCTGTGGGGTTTTTTGGCAGTGTCTGAGTACGCTGTATAGGCTCGTAACAAAGACAACATTTTGACTGTCCTAGCAAGTTAGCTGAGGTAGGTAGGAAAGTCCTTGGGAGAGAGGGAAGAGAGCGATAGCAGAGCTCCCCCGGTTCTGTCAAGGTGCTAGCAGTTGGCTGCAAGAGCAATAGCTGTCTTTGAATTAAAGCACTGCAGTATTCTTCCACTTTCCATTTACAGAGGAAAACAATTATGTATGTTTATGCAGTACTAAAATTACTATGCCTAGCTCAACAGTTTTAATTTTTTTTTTTTCAATCCATTACTCACTGACATTTATATGAATAGAGAATGCCTATTTAGACTAGTCAACACTGACAGGAATGACGTGGCTGTAGATGACATACTTTTAGAGGCTTCCAGGTTTTCCAGAGGGGGTTGGAGACAAAAACAGAGCAGGACTTTCTCAGTGACTTCTCCAAACTCCAAAAACAAGAAGAAAGAAGATGGAAGATGAGGGAAGTGACTCATTGGCCTGTTAGGTAGTGTGACATTTCATGGAGCATCAGACCATCTCCCAGCAGGGGAGAGGACTTGCAGCAGATGCAATTCCTTGGTGGTAAGGGAAAAATCAGTTTTCTAGGTTTCTTGAACTTATCCGTGCTCTGAAGGTATTTAGCTTGCAGCTGAAGAAAAAGTAGTCAAGACAGTCATACCAGTACAGATACTTCGACTTCTAATTAATGAATTAGGTACTCTGTGATAATCAAATATAAAGAATATATAAAGAACAAAAAATGTTAACTGTGCATGCACTGTGAGAAGACTTAATAGTAACTGAGAGAAATTGGAAATGATCATTAGCAGGAAGATATTGGACATAACTGGTTTTACTGAAATATAAACAAGGGATTCACATAATTGAAATGCTGAAGTGACTGGGTAAAATGCTGGGAAGAAAGTGACATTTGATTTTTGAGCAAAGGGCTCTATTTACAATTCTCATGAACTGATATTTTAGCCAACAAGGAATAAACATGTACAGAGGGTGTCTGGTGTAGACCCTCAAATAAGAACTTAAAGCCTTTTTGCATGACGGATAAAGGCTGTGTGCTGCTTTAGAAGATTTAATCCCAGGAGATGCACTTCACTGATTTCATGGTAGCAAAACATACTGGGGATTTCTAAGGGAAAAAAAAAAAAAGTCAGCTGTGTCTGACACAATCTAATAAGCAGTTTGGTGCAATTCTCCATTAGGCCTCCTTTTTATTTAAAATAAGCTGCTACCTGGGCATCCGTTATGCATAAATAAAGGATAGTACCTATGAAAGAAGACATTTCTCAGTGCTGAGAATTGGAAAGAAGCAGGTTTTACAAAATACATGTATACATCTTGTTGAAAACTTATAAGCGTACAATATGAAAGTTTTGGATAGTATTGCAAATGGAATATTTGAAAGTTTCAGAAATATATTTCTTTGTTAAATCTAAATTTAGCTTCAGTGCATCTATTGGACTATTGTCTTTAATAACATGATTTTTTTGCATTATGTTCCCTGCGTTTTTGCAAAAGATACGGAAACTGTCTTTGTCATGCCTCACTGAGTATACAGGAAGGATTTCGAGAGGCTTACTTTGCCTAATCCTCATTGTTCAATATATGGCCTTATTTACTTCCCCATAGTAAATCCCTAGCCTGAAAAATAAAGGTTATTTTCCTAACCTTTTTTTTTAAAGGCGCTTGGATGTTAGTGTCTTAGTGCTTCCCAAATATTTATCATTCTGTCTTCACAGTATAAGCACAAAGGAAGAGCACTCCAGTCTTACTGACAGGGAATGCAGTGACAAAAAGATTGAGGTCCGAAGTACCACATTATTAAATACTCTAATTTGAAGTGTAGCTTTGCTTGGTTTAAATGATACCCAGCAATACTCCAGCCTTCTGCAGTTCAGGCACAGGAGATGGGATTCATGTGACCAAAGGTGGTCACCTTCACATCAGAAATGCTCAGATGGATGAACAGTCACCCCAGACTCACGTTACGGGCAGAACGATGCACAGAATGATGCATAGAAAGGATCTCCTGCCAAGCGCCCCCAAAATGAGGAAGGTATCATCAGAGATCACCTCTGAAAAGTCTGCCCTAGGTTTCTGGACAAATGGTGGTAAACCTTGTTTTCCTGGGCCTGATTTTGGAACTGTTTCTGTACTCCATGGTGTTAGCTCCATGGCATGGCACTGTCACGGTGTGTTTTCTTGAGCCAGCTCCCCTGCACCTGACTTTCTGGTGGGCGGTGTGGGCACCAGCAGCAGCTGGGCTCAGCCTCCCACGTGAGGACCAACCTCAAGTTTTATCCTGAGTGGAACTGTGCAATAATTCTTTCCAACCTGTGCTTGGAAAGAAGCAAGGAGGTGCATTTGATGCTTAAAATAACACAAGCATGTCTGCTGCTGCATTGGTAACACAGAAGGATATCGAGCAGTTGTTAGTAATATTCAAGGTATTAATCCTGTTGTACCACATAACTTGGACCCAAGCTTGCTTTCAGACTGAGTTCTTAAATGCTGGGAAATTGCTTAAAAAGTAAAAGAAAAAGTTGATGACATTCCAGAGACAGTGTGAGTGCGTGTGTTAATATCGTGCCAATATTGTAAAATAATCCAAGTGATCCAAGTAGTTGTAGTCCTGGTAGCCAAGCACTGGAGAATATCACAGAATGATACAGGATACAAACAGTGAAGAACGATTTTCGGTGAAACAGATTTTGACAAACTTGGTATCTGCTGCAGATCAGGTTGAGAATGGTGAAACATCATTTAGCATATGAAATTCTGATTAAAAATAACATTATACAAAATCAATATGGCACCTGTTCCTGTTGTCATCCTAGGAAGATCTCTTCTTGGCATAATGATAATCCGTTTTCTGGAGGAAAATAAGTTACTGGTTTGTGGATGACAAAGAAACTGCTGGACAGGTCATTTGTACAAATAAAGCACATGGTTGTATTTATCCTAATGGAAAGTCCGGTGCAGAGGAGCAAAGGAGGAGGTCATGCTTTTAGGCAGAACGGATCCAAAACACAGTGTAGAGGATTCCACAAAGAGGCAGCCCCACAGGGACAACAGACTGGCTGGTTTGCCTGTAGGGATTGACTCTCCTGACCTGCCCAGCCCTCGGAAGCAGCCGATGCTGAGGTTGCTGCTGGTGGCCCAGTGCTGACATTCACACATAAAGTGGAGGAAGGAGAGATGCCTTGGAAATGCCTCCAAGAATGATCCCTGAGGTGAAGGAAAGTCAGTCTAATTATTTATTAACAAGCAAAAGGTAGTGATTAATCTCAGTCCACGCACATGGGAGAAGATCGCTGACACTGTCTCCCCTTCAGGTAAGGAGGGTGTGATAAGAATAAGAGGTTGGAAGCTGGAAAAAAGACAAATTGATACTGAAGATGAGATACACCTCTTAGCAAACTTATCAATGATTGAAATGGTTAATCCAGAGATGTGGTGGACTCTTCATTACTGATGCTTTTAAGTCAACGCAGCTGGAAGTCATTCTGAGGGAAAGGCTGTAAAGCAGTGAGTGTTATTGAGGCCTTTTAGCCCAAGGTCAAGTCATGATCTTAGAATTTATTAACCTATGAAGATTCTTTGCAATTTATTGCACAGATGTCACTGCCACATATGTGATATAAATTAGATGTATTAGAATTATCTTCAAAGGTTTGCTGTGAGTGACTTCAGGAAAATTATGCAAATGTATAAAAAGTGAGGTGCCTAAGGCAGAGTTAAGCAAAGCTTTGCATTTTGCCAGTAATGCCGTCTGCGTGGGATCCACCTGCCATGAAATGTGTGGTGACCTGTGTCGCTTCCTGGGTCTCCTCGGTGGGCTGTGGGTCAGGGTCTTCGCAAGCCACAGTGGTGGGTGAGCAGCATGGATGTGTTCCCGGGGGTGGGGAGACACACTGGGAGCGGGGCAGAAAGCCTTGGACAAGAGGTGGGACGCGGGGGTAAGTAGCTGGGAGAACAGGCGTGAGAAGGGCTCATCCGCGCCGGGCTACTCGCAGCGTTGTGGCAGACCCTCCGGGGAACTCCAGCGTGCTGCTGCAGCTTTAGTGTTTCGCCGGGCTCCAGAAAAACGCCCCTTCTGCGGGGTAAAACAAACAAACAAACAAAGATTAAGAGTCGCGACTTGTGCTCTGCCGGAGCGCCCGGCTCCAGCGTCGCCGCAGAGTTGCCCGAGCCCGAGCTGTGCGTGTGCGGGGCTGGCGGAGCAGCCGCGCCGGGGTGGGAGCGTGTTCGCGAACCGCGTGTGCGCGGGGGCGAGCGGGCGGGCGCGCTGTGGCGGCGCGGGGCAGCGCGTGTGAGCGGGTCCGCGCGCGCGCGCGCTTTGCCGGGTCGCGCGTGGGGCGGCCGCGCCTCCGCGCGTGGGGAGAGCGCGGGCTCCGAGGCGTGCGGCACCTGCCGGTTGTGCGGGTGGGCAGCGGCGGGAACGCCCCCCCGCGGCCCCGCCGCCATCGGCGCTGGCATTGGGAGCTCCACCTGGAGAAGGTGCCCGACCCATGGGCGCTGAATGCTGATGCTGAGGGAAGCTCGGCCCGGCTCGGCCCCGCTGCCGCACACTTTGCTCTGCCCCCGGCCCCGGGCTGCCCATCCTGCTCGGCGGCTCTGCCCGACCCGAAGGACGGGCGCTAGGCGGCACCTCCCGCCCGCGGCGGGGGCTGCCCGGCCCGCGGGGCGCCTGCGACCGCTGTGCTGCCCCGGCTCCCGGGGAATGCGGCACTAGCACCCCCGCCTCGGCTCGGCACCGCTCCCCTCCTCCCCGGCTCTAGGGGGGGCTTTTTCCTCTTCGGCGTTTTCTGCCGGAGCATCCTTTTTATTTTTTTTCCTTTTCGAGGAGGAGGAGGGGGGAAGAGGGAGGTGTTCAATGAGCGCTGCTCGGGCCCCCCCTCCGCGCCTCAGAGGTGCTGTCCTTCCCTGAGCGGAGAGGGGGGAGAGCAGCCGGAGAAACAGAGGGAGGTCCCGCTCCCTTGCTCTGCCGCTGGGGAGCGAGGAGGAGGGTGGTGGGGAGTGTGTCTGTGTGTGCGTGGTGGTGGTGGGGTTTTATTTATTTATTTATTGTTCCTGGTGGTTGCAGCTGGCAGACCTGGGAAGGAGTAGGCGCCATTGCCAGAAGGATTATTGCCAGGGGAAGGGGAGAAGGCAGTGGAGACCCCGAGGCTCCCGAGGAAGCAGAGAGGCGGCTCTTTCCCTCCCGCCTTGGCTTCTGCCGCTGGGAGATGCGCCCGGACTGAGGGGCTCGGCTCCCTTCCGCCGCTCTGTCCGTCCCCCCCACCCTCAGTTCTCCTCCTCCCTCCTGTCCAGCAGCATGCATCCTTCTCCGCGGAGACCGGCCGCTGCCACCTCCAACCCTGCCATGCTACTGCTGCTCCTGTGCCTGGGCTGGGCGCCGCCGGGCTGGGGCTGGACGCGGGGCAGCTCCCGGGGGGCGGCCGGGCTGCCCCCCAACGCCACCACGCCGATCTCCATCATGGGCTTGATGCCGCTCAGCCAGTCCGAGGAGGACCAGAAGAGCAAGATCGGTCGGGGAGTGCTGCCCGCCGTGCAGCTGGCCATGGATCAGATCCGCAACGAGTCCCTGCTCAACCCCTATTTCCTGGACCTGCGGCTGTACGACACGGAGGTAGGGACCGCCGCGGGCCCCGCACCGCCGGGCGCAGGGGGAGGAGGCGCCGCCGCCCAGTCCCGGGGCACTGCGGGCGGCGGGGCGCAAGGGCAGCGCGGACGCCCGAGCCGGGGCTGTCGTTGCCGGCGGGGCCGTGCGCGGGCGCCTCCGAGCCCGCTCTGCCCGCCCGGCCCCGCAAGCCGCCGGTAGATGTGGAGGGACCGGCGGTGGAGGGAGAGGAAGTGGAGCTGGCGGGCCGTACTCTGCTCGCCCCGCATATCCGGAGCGGCTCCCCCAGCAGCCGGAGCTCGCCCCGCCGCTCGCCTCTCGAGCGCACCTGCCCGGCGCGGCAGGGGCCGCTTGCAGCGCGGGGGTGGGCGCGGGAGGGTGCCCGTGTGTGGGAGATGTCTGGTGGCGGCTGGGATGCGCTGCCCTTGGCACCCACGTACGCGGTTGCCTCTCGCTGGCGCTCCTTCGCCCAGCAAAGCTGCGACCACATCGCTCTCCCAGCCGCTGACCGTTCAGCAACAGATGCACGCCGGCCACTTTACTCCCCCTCCCCGCCGCCGGGCACACGCTGCTATCTCGATTTATGCTATGCAGCGCCGGGACGCGAAGGGCAGCGGCCGGAGCCGTAGCTTCAGGAGGACGTGGGGAGGCTCTGGCAGGATTTCGCCGGGTCTCCCTCTCCTCCGGCTGGGACGGCGGGGGCAGCTGGACTCCCGCCCGTGGGGTGCGCGGTGGGCCGCGGCGGGGCTCAGGCGAGATGCGCCGGGGCGCGGAGGTGCTCCTCGGAAAGAGTTAAATTTGCAGTCCCTCTCCCCGCGGAGCGCCCGGCAGCGCGGAGGGATGCTTGAGAGGTGCCCGGCACCGGAGCGCTGCTTGGGGCCGGCGGGCGGGCCGCCCTGGGAGAGGAGCCCTGCGCGGAGCTGCGCTGGGGAACATCTTCACTCGGTAGAGAGAGAAGCAGGGAGCGAGGCAAGGGCTTGGTTAAGTGGGTTCCCACCGCCAACCACTCACAACTGCATTTGGTTTTGGTCACAACTTCAATAAGCGGGTGTTTGCGGAGGGAACGTGCTGCTTCAACGTCGAGGTTTTCCTGAAGATGGCAGCCGTTTCTTGTATAATGCTGGTGTCGGGGGCTCATTTCCAAGACAACCCCCGGCAAAGCAAGCGACTACTGAAAATCTTCCTGGCTGTGATTTAAGGAAGCCCCTTTCCTCTCCCCTTCGTTTCTTGGGATCCGGGGGAGCCAGCTGACAGTAGCAGTGACAGGCTGTACTGCTGTGTGACAGTGTCTCTGTCCCCAAAATTATTGCAAAAGCCTCTCCTTCTAGCGTGGCTGTTTTTTATTGACATATTTGTCATAGTTTTTGTTTGTTTGTTTGGTTTGTTTTGTTTTGTTTTTTTTCTTTCAGATATCTCTTAGCAAAAATGCATGGAGGGCAATAGTGCTGAAGCGGTAATTTGGGAGAAAGCATGCTGCCATCGTGTTGCGTTTTGTGAACAAGAATGAGATATTCAAAGGGAATACAGGCGAGATCAGCCTAGAGTAGCTGTTCGTTTCCTTAAAAAAATGAATCTCAGGGAACTCTGCAATCATAATAAAAAGAATTGTGGGGGATTTTCTGAATGGCATTACCTGTTTCATAAAGTGAGGTGCTTGTTAGAAGAAAGTCGTAGTTCTCCTAATCCTGTTTTCATTACATTATTCTATTTAAATCTTCACCTTGGATGAAATTGTTACAAATATAACACATGCATAGGAAGTAGAGAAGCCCAGGCAAGATCTTCCTTCTTCATACAGTAACATCATAATCAATAAGGTGCTGCACTTCATTGCAGTCAATATATTTTGAAGTTCTACAGATTTGGGGTTCTGAACAAGGTAGTTAACATTAAAATATTCAGGAAAAAAATGCCCTATTTGTTCTGGACTGAGTATCAGTTTCTTAAAAATTACATTTTTACAGTTTTGTACTCTAGGGACGCAAAGAATCAGGGTCATGTTGCCTATTTGCTCTGTAGCTTTGAATGCTTTTAAGCAATTAATAAATGGATGCTTATAGAATGCTAAGTCAGATGAATGCATATATTTGAAGTACGGTTGGATCATTATTGCATGCTTAATAGTGACAAGTAAATAACATAGTGTTCATGAAGAGCACTAGACCGACTGCACCAAAATGGAATAGACTAATGGCTGGAATAGCTGTTAAATACATAATGGCAGTGCAAACTTTTTCACTCGCTTCAGACATTACCTTATTCCTTCAGTGCAGTTACCGTAAGCAGAAGGATAGCTCATCATGCCCACTTGGTCCTCAGCCTATTTTCCGAGGTTGCCAATAAACAGATATGCCTGAAGGGCCTGGATCTTTATCATTGCATAATCACAGACCAGGGATTCGTTCTTTCTCTCAGGGCTTTGCAGGTGGTGCTTGTGACATTGTTGGCTCTTGAAAAGAGACTGTGGAGCCTTGAACACATGGGATATTTTAATAGCTTGAAATAATTGTAGTATATTTATAATGCTTAGGAAATGTATGGCAGTGATTCAGAAACTCATATATTCTTCCTCACATCTTTCCAAAATCTCTCATTTTTGCAATCTGATGTTTGTATTGCAATTTTGTGTAATATTTTCTCTTTAAAAGGTCATGAAAGATAATAATGAAAACAAACATATTGGATTTTTTTTTTTATTATGCATTCAGGTAGTTTTCTGTGAGGATTGAACTGAATATTTTGTTTTGCTTGATATTTCAGATTTGTATTATGAAGCTTTATAGTGCCTTTTCTTTCTGATCAACCATCTGAAGAACTCCAGTGTGCTTTCTAAGTTAGACTGTTATTTGTCAGTGCTTGAACTCACTGGCCTTTGAGCACAGGAGAAGCAGTCCTAGTGTTTTTCAAAGCATTTAAACTGAATTAAGCACTTAAATACAATCCCTAGTCTATGTCTCAATCACCTGTGTGAATTACATCTTTGTAACAAAACATGACCACAGATCACGGCAAGTATATAAAAATGTAGAGGCTTCCGTCTTGTGTATTTTTGATGGTTAAATGTATTTGGAGTTCAGTCCTGATCCGGTTCGGTGAACTCTGTTTTGTGACCCCCTGGGCATGCCTTCATCTATTTGGATATTTCTGTGTAGGCTCAGTCAATAAAACAAAGCTCAGGTATAGGCATTTGCAGAACTCTGGTTCCCAATAGTGACTTTAATTTGTGCTGTTCGTTTCAATGAGAGCAGGAGCAAACTCTAGATGAGACTCTTAGGCAAAATTTCATAGTAACGTTATTTTAGAAACTAGAGAATTTATCAAGTGATTATCTGTAAAGAGCCTCATCCAAAACCCATTGAAATTAATGGCAGTAATTCACTGATTCCAATGGCCCTTGGACCAGCTCCTAGGAGTTAAGGGTGCTTGATAGTTTATGGCTTTGGATCAATAACAGTAATATAATATTTCTTCTTTTTCCCATCCCTGTGATTATAACTTTAGTTGGTCAAAAATGCAAAGCAATGTTTTGCGAAATAATGAAATAAGAAGCTCTAGATACACTAGATGTAGTTCACAACTTCATGGAAATCAGGAAAGATGATTTCTGCTTAAGCACTCTGACAGACATCTATTGGAGGGGAAAAAAAGGCAGAATAACCCTAAAATAAAGGAATTAAATGTTCTAGTACACAATAGTATCAGTTTCTACTGTATTTAATTTGCATGAGGCAAAAACTGACCATGCAGAATCTAAAGGAAGACGCATAGTGGAAGAAGACAAGGGCTTTAATGGAAGTTGGATATTTGCCTTTCTACATCTGGAAATCTTCCCTTGAAGATGGCATTTATTTTCTGATTTCTTTTATCTTTTATTTTTTCTTTTATATTTTCTGATTTGCAGTGCTGCAAGTGGTGCACAGAGAGGCTGATATTGTTTTGAATCTAAACATGTATAGTCAAGAAAACTGTGTAGGCAAGTTCTGTCACTTGTTTCTGAAGATCAAAATGAGTCTTGAAAAGCTGAAAAAAAACCTTCCAGAAGTGAGTGGGGTTTAGTATCACAAAGAGGGAAGACTATTCATACTATGGGGATGAGATTATTTCATTTTCTCTAACTACTACAAATAGTGTGTGATAATCCTGATATAATCTCATCTTTGTTTAATAATACACACTAATACTTTTAAATAGCAGGTTGGCATAGAAGGGTGAGCTCTGGAAAATGCACGTGTTCCATGAAATCTGAAGGAAAATGTGAACTTATTGATATTTAATACATATTTGCCCACTCCTGTAATTCAGTAAAAAGTGCCTTGTTTAGTTTATCTGACAGGAAGTTACAGTATAGGCATATTATAAATAGACCTTCCCTTTATTTTCTTCTTTTACTAAAAAAAGAAAAAAAAAATAAATCTGTATTTTCAGTGAAACCCTCCCCCTTCAAAGTTCAAGAAGGTTGTACAGGCCATGCACCAGTCTTGATCATTCCTACCAGCTATTCTAAGTTTAAAAAGACACTCATCCTCCAAATAAAGATGCCATTTCTGGGAAGTCCAGTCATTACTGTTGTTGACAAAGTTGACCCAAAGTTGACTCCTGCAAACTGAAGTAAGAGTCACATTTACTCTTACTAAGGATGTGGAATATATTCTGGAAACAGGAGAACAGGTTGGTGTCAGTGGTGCACAATAAGGTGTCTATCCAGGAGCAATGGAGCTCAGTGTTCAGTAGCACCTGGTGGTTGTCAGAGAGCGACAAAGAGCTACTGGTTGCCATCTGACAAACTCTGCCCTGACAGAAGTGAGCAAGCGCACCCCTCCAGAACAAAATCACACCATGTGTAGATTAGGCCTGTTGTCTTAGGAAGCGCAGATTCAAGTCACTCCAACAGCAGCTGGATTTGCATGGGGAAGTATGGTGCGTCAAAGCCAAGTCGGAACTCTGGGGGTGATCCCTGACACACTTGTGAATGCTCTGAGTCCTGAATTGTCTGGAGCCTTGCTTTGCTTTTTAAAGTGGTGCTCAAAATGGGAGAGATGTTGTCATGGTCATGTAAGAGTAGCAGTCTGCTGAATACATGGAAGATGTCAGGGTCTAAAAGAGGGCCCCATTTACAGCAGCCGTTTATTCTTGTATCATCTCGTGAGCTTGTGTCTGGCATATGTTGAAGTGGTTGGGTCATTTCTTACCTTTAAATATTACCAAGTACTTGTGCTGTCTGATAGGCAAAGAGTAGCATTAAAATGCAATACACTGCCTGTATGGATGACGTTCACTGTCTACTCTGTTTACTCTGCTGGCAATGTTCTGCTTGGAAGGGACATACTTCTTCAAATAGTCAGTGTGCCCTTTGACTTTTGCGTAATATGGTTCCATTTGTGCCATACCCTCCTTTTGCTCTAGAGTTTTGTAAACTTGGAGGGAATAATCCAAAAGTTAAGTGTTTATGTTAATTCTATGCTGGCTTCTCTGCTGATGCTAAGATGTGGGTGGGGAGAAGAGAGAAATCATGTGTTCACTGCACCCACTCCTCTGGGTGCAGATCCCAGACCTGCAGAATGTATATCCTCTATCTCTGCAAAGAGATTAAAGCCAATGTATCGCTTTCTGGCATGTGTCTTGCAATTTCCTGTATAACTTAGCCTATGCATACTGCAAAACACACTGTAGCAGAATCTTTTGATTCAAATGCCAAACACGCACCATCAGCAGGGAAAAGTTAATTTTTGAATAAGTCCAGGAAGTCCATTTGTAGAAAAGAGGGGGAAGGTTCTATCCTCTGATATGGTTATCAACCAGAGTGAATTACTCAAGTTTCTGGAAAAGATGGGGTGTAATATCCTGGTGGTAACTGTAAAGAAAATATTTGCGATAGGAAAAGGGAAAAGAAGGAGCCAGGAGTGATTTAATGACGAGACTCACACAACAAGTTGTCAGTGTAATATTTATATTGTTCTAATTACATACACTTAACTATTTGGGATGACAGCATAAATAGCATTGCATGTCAAGGCTACAAAACACTATCTCACAGTAATGATCCGAGCATGGTGGTGCATGCGTGTCTCAAGCTCTGTTGTTTGCTTTCAGTTTCATTGCTTTATGGACTTGTTAATGGCGGATGGTGAAATAACAATGCATTTGAGCAAAATGCAGAAGCTGGGAGCCAAACAACAGCTTTTTCATGAAACTCAAGTGGAGGTCCTTGCTGTTGCAGGGTAGAAGATATTTTTACTTAGGGAGAGATGAACCATTGCATGTGGAGATCTGGCTCAGGGAATCAAGTGGTGGAAGTTAACAGAGGAAAATCCTCCGTGATCCATTTTGGCTCAAATAGTTTTTGGAGCAGCTGGGGTGAGCAGAGAGGTACATTGAGGCCAGTCAGCACTTGTGTGACTCAGTTCTGTGGAGATGTGTGTTGATACGCAGCAGCTCCATATAGTCCAGAAGCTCTATTTCAGGCTGTGGGCTTCCAAGCTGAGAGGGTACAGTGCACATACATCACATTTCTTGGAATTTATTTTTGTACTAGGAATCCTGGAACTAAATCAGTGACAGACCTTGAAGCTTTCTGGAAGCCAGATGCACTGTTCTCTGATTTGTAGGTCTAGCAGAGCTAAAAGAGAGGTTTGCAGTACTTTCCTGGTCCACTGGCTCCAGCATTAATGGACCAGTAGCCTGACTCCTGAAGCAAACTGGTTCAGCCACAGCATCACTCTGACTTAAAGAAGGCAGTGTCCCTAAGAATAGCTGGAATATATTTTCAATCATGCTGTGTCTCCCTTTGCCATACCACTTACACTTGTGGGATGACAGTCTTCTTTCCTAGGCAAGGATTCCTCTGTTTGCAGAAGATTTTGCTGTGGGTAAGGTCTGCTGAATTTGAGGACTGCTTGATGCTACCTGCTAATTAGAGATGGGACATTCTGACTGACAAAACACTGTTTATTTTATTCTCTCTCTCTCTTTTTTTTTCCTTGTGATGTAATAACCATGTAACCTTATTGCCAAGTTGGTGATTGATGTCCAATTTCTATGCTGATAGCTTTTCATTATCATCGGCCTTTAGTTCTGACAATTTTACCTGTAGTATTTTCCACATAAGTATTCTCGAACATGAAAATGAAGGCTAACAAATTAAAGGCAAATACCCACCTTCACTCTGAAAATAATAGTAATAAAGAGCATAGAATATAAGGGCTAATTCAGCAGGGCTGTCCAAATTGTTACTGAGGCTTCTGAGAGATGAAGGCCCAGATAATGGACTAATTACTTTAAAGTGAACATCACAAGTTTGAGGGATAGGATTAGAAAACATAGGTCTCCTACTATGGCCATGATGCTTCTCTTAAATAATTAATGACTTTTAAGATCAGAGGACCATTAGGATTATCCAGCTCTTACAATATAGGCCATATATTTCACTTAGGGATTTCTGCCTGCCCCACTATGAACTAGAATATGTATTTTCAAAAGCCCTCCAATCTTGTCTTCAGGATACCCCCAAATCCTCCTTCCTGGAAAACTTTTCTCTCCAGTTTGCTTAAAATCCCTTTAAAAGTGCACTGCTATTTCCAGCTTAAACTCTGCTGACCCCGTAACCGCTGATGCTGTGAGTAGCAGCTCTCATCTCCTGCGTGTGCCACTGTCCCTGCGATGCCCTCCCGGCTGCAGAGCTGGGAAATCACCAGCAAGGTGGGCTGTGTGCGGTGACCAAGGCTTTCCAGCTTTTTATGGCTATCCAGCGGATCCAGCCTTATATGAAGGACTCTGATGGATCAGATCCTGCTGGAATCTGGTTTTCTTCCCTTCTAAAGATTGTCCCCGACCAGAAGTGAAAGCCTTGTTAGCTTGCTTCTTGGCAAGACGGGTCTGCCGGATTCGTGTGCTCCTTCACTGAGTAGCTGGTTTTGCAAAATATCTTTTGAATTCTTGGCTGAACCCCATGTTCTTCTCCACATTGCACCTTTTTTATAAGACCATTTTGCCGTAATCCCCATTAGAGGAGCTCGTCCGTCTGTCTGGTTAAGTTATTTCCAGAATCTCAGGTTTCTTGATTAAAGAAGCACTGCCTTATATCTTTAAAATAATATATTTGTTCAGTTGTTTGCATCTTTAAAGTCATTATGTATTTCAGTTTACCATTTGCCAATGGTAGCCCTCAGCTTCTGCTGCATCTTCACTGAACTACAGAATTATGTGAAGATTCATACACACAATAGGTGTCTAAGTAACCATTTTACATCCAAAATCTCCAGGGAGAAGTAGCAAGGAGTCCCTTTTGGGATGTTAATTAACTTCCTTTCCACTGTTTACTGCTCCTGCTTTCACAGGGAATTTGATGTTTTTTCTAGCAAAGAACACGTATCTTTACAATTTTTACTCTCTCTATATAAAGTCACAGTTTTTAAAAGATTAACAATTAGTGTGGTACAAAACTGAACACACAACATTTTTTCAAGCATTGTGATTATCAGATTCGTGTGTGTCTTAACAGCATCATATAGAGATATTTTAATGTACGCATGTAGTATAAAAATATTAAATTCTGCATTTCTGTGGGGCATTTTGTGTAGTTTTATAGTTCTATAAAAGCACCTTGGGTTTTGCTTTCCCCTCTCCCCTGTGAATTCAGAGAACCCTAAGTATTAATAATTTACAGGAGGTTGACCAAGATAGAGAGCCAACTTTCTCTTTTATTTCCCCTTCCACTTTCTTTCTTTCTAAAAATTAAAAGCAGTACCAAATTCCATGTTGTTGGTGAGAATCCAGCATAGAGGGATGTGCTAGTGGCAGGAAGATTTTGTGCAATGTAGTAAAAGAAATTCAATAGCAATAGCTACCACTATGTAGAGAAAGCTCCCCTCCACTCCTGATTTCTTGCTGTGAAGAATGCTAATGCTATCAGCTCCAGATAGCCTTTTATTTTTTTTTCCCCTAAAAAACAACAAAAAAAGAGTTTCAAGTTATGTCCCTGAACTGAAGATTTGCTTTCCAAAAGCACTGAGTGATTTGCATTTTCTGTCAACATCAGTGGGAATTGCTGAATGCTCAGCACTTTAGAAAGCCAGCCCACCTATGAAAATGCAACATGCTTCTATGAGGGGAGACCTAGAATTGCCACTTTTAATTAAGACCAAAGGCATTCATAGTTACTTGCTTTAAAGTTTTGAATTGCCTGGTGGAATAAAATGCAGATTTTGTTCAGCCTTTGGGATACAGATCCTTTCAGGATCAGTGCAGTATTATCAGAATTAAATAACTTTTAGAATAAGATTATTGCATCTCAAAAATCCTGTAGTTGAGAAATACGCAAGGTATGGGTATTTTTTAAAAAAACAGTCATTCAAAAAATAGTCATTTTTGTAATTAACACATATCTTGAAGTTGTATGTTTGACCTTGGCAAAAATAACAGCTTGTATGATGTAAACAAAAGGAGTGACACCGTGGGAGTACTATGTCCCTAGGGCCTTGTTACCCAGGGCAGGTCTACACAGCTGGCACAGTTATGTCACTGGTGGGTTCCAGGAGGTGTTATCTCAATGTCAGTAGAAGCCCTTGGTGCAGTTACAGCAGCAAACAGCTATTTTCAACTGATCCAATAAAGGTTATTTCATTTAAAGGGGATAGTTTACTGAAGGGTTGGAAGTGTGTTTTCCTTGACCAATGAGTTCAAAAGTTTGATATTATTAGAAATCATTTTTTCATCCATTACAGAGCAAGTTACAGATTAAGGTGCCTCTGGACATGACACTAGATAGACTGAGCTGCCTTTTATTTTTTTCTTCTTTTCCCCCTCCCCAGCTTTTTATGCATTCCCGTGGCTTTCTTCTGAATCTTTCACAGTTTGTCATCTTCATTCTCAAAGTGCTGCCACTACAATTTGATCTATTACTTCAGAAATAATCTCATTGATGCTGTATATACCAGTAATTTTATCTCTTTTCTTCAAGCCTTCTGTTCAGAATGGAGGAAATGAATTTGATCTTTGTGCTGCAGTGCTGGAGAGGAGGGAAAGGAAGTAGAAATGATATTTTCAGGCTACGTATCGGGAGTGAGGCACTAGGATTTGCAGAAAAAATAAGTTTTCATTTGCCTTTTTCAGATGAATCTCACCAGCTGCAAGCAAATACGGTCAGTCTTGGTAGGGCAGTCAGAAGTAGATAGCCTAGTCATTTGAGTAATGCCATGAGAGGTAAATAGTTTTAGCTGCACAGCTGGCTCCTTAAGTACTAGAGAGAGTTCAGAGAAAGGCAAACAAAGCTGGTGAGGGGTCTGGAGCACAAGTCTGATGAGGAGCAGCTGAGGGAACTGGGGCTGTTTAGCCTGAAGAAAAGGAGGCTGAGGGGAGACCTGATCACTGTCTGCAACTACCTGAAAGGAGCTTGTAGCATGGAGGGTGTTAATCTCTTCTCTCAAGTAGCAAGTGATAGGATGAGAGGAAATGGCCTCAAGTTGCACCAGGGGAGGTTTAGATTGGATATTAGGAAACATTTGTTTGTGGCAAGGATTGTCAGGCATTGGAACAAGCTGCTCAGGGAAGTGGTGGAGACACCATCCCTGGAGGTGTTTAGACGAGGTTCTTAGGGACATGGCTTAGTGCTAGCGCTAGGTTATGGTTGGACTCAATGATCCCAAGGGTCTCTTCCAGCTGAAATGATTCTAAGATTCTGTGATTCTATGCTAGAGTAGATAGTAGTGTCTCAATATTGAAGCTACTCTTGGCATAGGTAGAGGCTTGGTCTTGATGTAAGGACAGGAGTTGCCATCCTAAATAAATCATAATGGTTTCCAGTGCATAACCAAGGTTTCTTAGGATGTGTGAGTGCTCTGCACTCTAATTACACTGCACGATTAAGCAGCAAGAGCAGAGACACATGGGACAAGAAGGGTGAATGGTAACCTACTTTGAAAAAACCTAACATTTGAGGCTGGGATTAGAACATCCTATAAATGTTAATGGGTGTTACTCAAGGGGGAGGAGGTTTTGTGTGGGAGGCGTGAGGTGACATATAGCTTAAATATATAGCCAGCCTTTAACACAGTTAATACACTCCATAGTCAACCTTTTACATGAGCTAATAACTCTTAAAGTGATTTATGGTTCAGAAATACTGATCGGGGGATTGAGAACTCAATTGAAGATGCTATAAAGGCAGAGGATAATGTGGTAAGGAGGACAATACTGAAAAGATTACTCCTTTTGCCTTTAGATTGCATTTGCTATAGGTAATACATTTATGCCAGGCGTTCGGGTCTTTTTAAGTTCTCAGGGACTGTGCTCCCATGAGGGAGCACAATTTCCTCCTACAGTTTCCCTCTCTGAAAATTACTCAGTTTGCGCAGATCTCATGAAGGAGATGCCAACAGTGAGTCATCTGGTCACCAGCTCTGTCCTAAACTCTTGCAAAAGCTATACCGATTCTTATCATGCTAAAAACCAAACATCTACCTTTGGTAAAACTATAGTGAGGAAGGCAGGGTTTAATATGAAACGGCCTTGATTTTCTGACACTGAAATAAAATTTCAAAATTAGTACTATTTCAAATAATTGTGGAAATTCAGCTTCAAATTTGAAAAGTGCATGCAAGATGCAATGAACTGATTTAGCAGATTAGCATTTTACAGATGTTTTGTTAGAAAATTCTGAGGGTGCTAAGTAAATTCAGTTGAAAAAACCTCTGTCTTCGGATGTGTGGCAAGGGCATAACAGTGTGCTTTTGTAGGTATTAAGCCTCAAGAGATGATATTCTAAATCTGAAAATTATACCTTCATGATCAATCACATGCATGGCAAATATGGCTATTTTTTTAATCAAATTGAAAACAGATGGGCATGTTTTGACACAAGTATTACAGGATTAATTTGCAATAAAAATACTATATAAGAAACAATTGTCTATTTAGATAGCCAGATGTTTCTATCAGGAAGCAAATTTTAAGTAAGCAAGTAACATGAGGCTGCACTAGGACGAGATCTTGTTTGTTCCTTTGCCAGATGTGGGTTAAATGGAGCATTGCTGAGCAGATCCAAAAGTAGCACAAGGAGAAAAACCAGACTGGTCTGGTTGAAACCAGTCACATATCTACAGAATGAGGTGATGCTCCCTAACATGTATGTCCTTCTTTAAAATGTATGTCCTTCTTTAAAATGTATGTCCATCTATGTGGTGCTGAAAATTATTTCGTAACCTCTGGTATTGCATTGCTTTCTCATGAATTTGAAGCCATTGAGTGAGCAATGGGGGTTGAATGAGGTGTGGTGGCAGATTTGTTTTTTTGAACACAGATGAGGATACCGGATATTCAAATCACATTTTTTTGTTACCTAAATACAATTCAAAGATATGACTCATGGAACCTCATGTTCCCACTCGGTCAGTGAAAAGATTGAAGCATGGGATGAAGAGCAGTTCAGAGCATGATAGCTACTGAGATTTGGCAGCATGAATGCCTCCTGCTTTCCTCCCCTCCTCTCTCTTGGTGTAGTCAATGTTGAAATAATGCTGGTAAAGAAGGCTGGTCCAAGGACTCTTCACTAACAAAATCCTGGTTAAGCCTCTAATAAAGGTATTAAATGGGATTTAAGCAACGTCTTGGCCTATACTGGCCCTCTGCTCAGGGAAGAGTTTCATCCTGAATTTAAAAAGTGTTTAAAACATATATTTTCAATAATCACATTACGGAATCAGAAGACTAAGCAATGGAAAATACCTATTAAGTCATTATGTTAAATTGTTGCTATGCAGGACTGCACTACCAGGGTGTGCTTCCTACTTACTGTTGTGCCCAGCTATTGTGCTGAATTTCTCAGTCTAGGGAATTCCCATAATAAATTTTGACCTTCCTGCATTTGATGTGGGCAGAGCCTTCTACAAGAAGAAAAATAGTATCCCCTTCCCCATGCAGCCTCGCTGCTTTGTGACTATAGGCAATGGTGATGAAGAAAAGCAAGGGAAAAGCATCGGGTATTTCTATTTCACTTCGTGTTTGTGCTCAAGAATACATGGAGAGGAGTAATAATTGGTTGGGCTCTTTTCTTGCCCACCCAGTTGCACAAGTGAGTTGGTAGAAGAGTTGCCGTGGACAGTCAGTAATAAACTGAGTGCATCTCCTGCTTGGGGCTGTTCCCTGCCCCCAAGGCAGACATTTATTGCTTCTTTAATCAATATTATTTTGCTTTTTTAACTGTTACTTACCTGTTTACTTCCACGCCCTCACGCCATGCAATATATAAATTGTAGTTATAAATTAGAATGTTCATAATTAGACTTTATTTGGAGATTTTCTGGAGAAGCTTTTTAGTTGCACATCAGTTTCAAAATAATTTATTGACCTGGAACACTGTTTTGAAAATTAAAATGAAAAAAAAAAAACAACCAGCCTTTCTGCAGCAAGTCAATACTTTATTTTGAAATGTCAACTATTCACAAAACAAATTGCTAAGCTCTGAACATATAATTTCAAATTTGATTTATACCAAATCAAACTTCTGCCTATGAGCCCTTCCATGTGTTTTTCTTTCAGATTACTGAGTCACAAAAACCTTTGAGGTTTTGGGTTTCCATCCCAGCTTGGCACAGGGCATTTCTTTTGAAATCTTGAATTTCCACAGGATGGGAAAAAACAATTTGTTATTCAGCTGTATGTATAATGACACTGAGCTGAAAATCTGAGCTTTTTTCCTTCTTGGACAAACAAGCCTTTCCCAGGCCAGATGTTCTTTCCTTCCCTCTCCTTGGGTTTGGCTCTTGCATTTCCTCCCTTGCCTATGGCAGCATCCCAGTAGGTGTCGGGGGCTTTCTGTGCATGGGTGGGATGGGCAGAGCTGGCTGCTTGTGTGGAGGGAAGGGATCACCCAGGTGGCTGATTACAGGGGGTAGAGCAGCATTGCTGCTGTGAAGGAGGCAGGGAGGATGATGCTTGCCTGAGGGGTGAGCTAGGCTCTGAGTGTTGGGTAACAGAGATACAGGTTCTTCTTTGGAGTGGTGGTCCTGTATCTATTCCCTTCTCCCCCTGCTGAGCTTTGCTTATCCTGCAGCAAATAAGATTTTCTCCAGCATCAGTATTTTTCTCTGCATTTCTGCATGCACAGCATCCGTTCCGTTCGGTAGCCTGGCATATTACTTGGAAAGCTGCAAATAGTGTGATGAAATCACTTAGCTAGCTGCGACAATATGTGAAATGCCTGTCAAAAGCTGTGTGACTGTGGATGGGAGGAACAGGCCTGAACTCTGTGTATGCTCAAAACTCACATTGATTTTCAGGGAAGCATGGGGTTTCTGAGAAAAGCAGAATCAGGCAGAGGATATACAGCTTTTAGCTGCTGCACCTTTTGCACTAGAAGTATGTAAAATATTATCAATACTCAAGACTGAGTATTCTCTGTTTGGTCTGTGTGAAGCCAATTGAAAATGTGATATGTGAAAGATAAAACAAACTGAAGCAATCTTCAAGCACTTCGATCAGTCCCTAGAATACCCTTTTTTCAAAGGAATCATACTAGTTTGTTTATTGATTTGTCACCTATGGATGAATATTTCTGCTGCAGAAATGTTTTAAATTACACATGTTTAAAATTAGACTTGGCAGAGCAATTTGCCTAGAGATTATTCTTGTGAAGTATTGATTCACAGCACTGCTGTGAGCTGGATTACTGTCCAAATTGGAAAAGCCAGTCGTAGAGAGGTCTTTATCCTTTAATAACAATTAGCTTCTTTCTTAGAGGGACACAGCTGACTGAAGCAAAGGAAAGCTGCAAGATGTCGGGCAACCAGGGAATCTAAGGCCTCCTCTTCAGGGATGTGGGCTGCAGGGGAAGGGAAGGAAAAAAGAGAAAAGCACCAAGAAAGATGGTTTTCTGGAACTGGAAACTAGACACGCTGGTGCTGCTTGTGTTATTAATAATCAGGTGCTCTGAGGAACTGGATCGCACTCGCCTCTCTCTTCTCGGGCTTTCACCCACCAGCTGCCTGATTGATCAGCGAAACGTAACAGCAGACGTGTTGCCCGCTATCCATTTAGCCTTGAAACATCTACATAAACATTCATGGATGTTGAAGAACTATGAACTCCAGGTATCATTCCATGACACGCAGGTAAATGGACATAGATGTAGAGTTGTGTAATGTTCAAGTCTCCTCTGTGATCACCCTTTTGAAAACTTGCGACTGAATCCTTCCTCGCGAATTCCACTCTGCTGAAATACAGCACATGTGTCCATCTGGAAACATTGGGCTGTTAGGTGGATGCCTGTCTGTGATGGGGATATTGTGGTGCAGTTGTGCTCTGGTGGCTCTAGAAGCAGTTATAAAGAGTGGGTGAATTAGGAGGGATGGCAAACACCTGTGGCTCTTCAGGTGTTTCTGAGGCACCCAGAAAGTGTGCTCCAAATCAAGCGGCTTGTTGAGTTGCTCTGTTATTCTGCACTTTCTTCTGTGTCTCTGGTGACAGCTCTACAGATCGCTGCCTTCTATTTGTGCTTCTGTGTGAGCAGAAGAGAGGTCTGAGCTGTGCCATCGGGGCAGAGCATTTGCCTGTGCAAAGCCTTGCTTGCTGGTTTGGGGAAAAATTAAGGGCTGATACAAGAGCTGAGGGTATAAAGAGTATTGACATTACATCTGTCATAGTAATGCTTTAGAATTTGAGAGAAGCCGTGTTTTTTCCTTTTTCTTCTAGGACTGAGATATCTATCTTCTGTGCAGAAATTAAATCCAGACAGTTAATTTTTAAGGCCTGTCTTTTAGGCTGGCCAAAACAATTGTGACAAAATTAAGAGGAGAGACTTACGTAGCAGGGTGATCTGGGACTGTAAACCTGTTCTTAAGGAGCTTTTCACTGATTTGAACTTCTGTCTCTCGCACTGGATGCATGTTGTGGAGCAGGTGCCCTTAGATTCATACACGGTTACATGTGTATGTGCATACTGTTTCCATATACAGCAGTAAACTACTTAATACTTAGAAATTGCAAAATAGTGCATCTAAACACATTTGCGTATTTTTAAACATGGACTATACTGTTATGATTAAGTTATTAAAATTTGACATTATTACACAAATAACGGTTGCATTGCGTTATATAATGGGAAGAAGGTATTATATGTCTTCTTTTGAAGCTCTAGAAAATTATCCAAGGGAGAAATTCTAATGTAATTTTAATTGTGCGTTTGGTGCATAAGCAATTATGTGTAATTTTTGAAGTGCTTAACATACAACAAACATGATCCCATATGCTATAAAGTTACTTGAGGATAGCTTCCATGTTTAATGATGTAATACAAATATATCAACTGCATGTACGCATTAAGAAAACCTCTGTCTTGTAAATTACTTTTAATACAATTAACTGTTTTATTTATTTGTTTATAAGTACCTACTGGAAATGTAATTATAGATATGCAGTCCTGAAAAATGCATACTTGTTAATTTCTTATGTAGAAAGATGATGTGCAGTAACATTTCAACTTAAATAACTGCGAAGTGTAGATGTGAGTTTAAGTGGGCAGCAATTAAAACCTACTGGTATTTGCTCAGATTCAGTGCTTTTAATCGTGTTTCATTTGGGCTAGAGGGAGTGTAGGTGGATGTCTATTAGTTAATCATGTTTGCATAGATTCCCATTCTAGGAGCAACTCCAAACTATAATATTTTTCACCACATAAACGGTCAATAGATTTGAATTGCAGAACTTCAGCTCTGTTGCACTGACCTCAACAATTTGAATTCAAATATTTAAGTAATCTGTAATTATCTTTTTGAAACAAGCTTTGGAAAAAGACAAGTCATAATGGCTTTTAAAAGATTAACAAAATGTGGGGCATTAGAGTTCTGATTTTCCTTCCTGGTTCTGAGAGTAGAGCACACAGTCTCAGGGTTAACGTCCTGATTATAGACAAGCTACAGAGGTCTTTGGATTTAATAGTTTCTCAGGGACAGTATAGATGCAAGAGAGCTGATTCTGTTTGTTGATGTTGTGAGCCCAGATCTGCCGTATGTGACCTTATACAGCCTTTCAATTAACTTTTGCTTTAAGTAGGAAACACGAGTGCTTGGCTTTTTGATTGAAAGATCTTTCAGGAGTGGGACAGATAATTGACTTTATGGCACAGTTAATTAGGAAGAGAGAATAGTTACAACCAAAAATATTTGTGTGAAATAAGAAATGGAAAGAAATCATGTCATCTAATGTGTGATGTTGAACAGGGCTTGAACAGCATTGTGGCTTCATTCATGAGCACAGGGGAGCGGGGCTGCACTCTGTCCTGTGCCCCTGGGGTTTTGAATCCACATCCCCTGCCTCCCATGAGAGAGCACTGCTGCATGGTAGGGTTTTTTTGGGGAGGGTTCTCAGTCTTTTGCTTTGCTACTCTTTTATATCAACTAATTAAGCCGTCACTACTTCTGAATGCGAACGGTAACTATGAGGCAAAGGGAGCACTCTTGCAAGAGCTGAGTTCTTTTATTAAATGAAGCTGTTTCAGCAGGAGCCTTTGAGAAAACTTTCTTCAGCATAGTACTTTATAACCTGGTGGCTGTGGCACTGAGCTGAGCACTGCATGCTTTCTTTGACTGATTTCTTTCAGGTCTCCTGTGATTTAATATGTGTTTCCTAATTACCGTGTTGTCAATTCCTTGGAAGTGGGAATCCCTTGAACACTCATGATGTAGCACTTCCACATAAAAAAAAAAAAGCTGAAATATTCACTGAGAATGAAGAGCAAGTGAATTAAAATGATCTTCTAGTTTGGTAGATGACTGCTTATCCCTCAAATGGTACATCTATGTCTGAAATGTTTATTTATATATACCAGAAGGATGGGGTTAACAGAACTGTTATGTCCCTCTTTACCAGCCACCCCAAGCAGGGCCATCTTGGAGAGGGGTGTGCTGTGTTTCCCCTGTCTAACTGAAGAGAGGTTGAACTTGGGTTGTTTGCAAAGCCCTAATCCTTGAAGTGTTGGATGAAGGGTGCAGGAAAGCAGGCAGATTGCTTCTGCAGATTTGTGAATCCAACCATGGAACAGCTTTTTAATGCACAAGGGGAAATTATGCCCTTGAGACTTTTCCCCATGGGAGTGGGCAGCCAGGTATAATTGAGCTGTCTGGGTATCACTTCATTTCTGTCTTTCACCATATGGCTGACATCTGGAGGCTCTCCTTCTACACTGTCCTCAGGGTGACCAGGCTGGTGGATTCTTACAGGCTTAGGCAAATCTAAAAATAGTTTTACTGGTGGACAAAGATCAATATTGTGGTCCTTCAAAGTTATTCTTAGGTTCTTACCTAGTTTTCTGTGAGCTAGTAGCCAATACAAGGACTGTGAAGCCAGTGTTTCAATTAGTGATGACGATGTTAACAGGAAATGCTCACGTCGTGTAACTGGGACATAGCTTGAGCCTACAAATAGACTTAACTCTGCCTCTGGGATTTTCTGGGTAGTGCTGATTTGCACTCATGTTGCTTGTTGACACTCAGCTGAGTCTATCCTGATGTGTGTTGTCTCTGACAGGGACGATACAACATGTCCCAGTCTGACTTTAAGGCTGGTTGTCTTTTCTTTGGTAATAAACTGGTTCCTTTGTAATGGAATGACACAATAACATGATAGCTGTGTGTCAGCTTATATAAAGCATACCTTTATGTGCTTATTAAAAAAAGAGAAACAAACAGCAATGGAACAGCCACTGAAAGTGACATTGATAAGCAGATTATTTCTACAGTGAAAATTTCAAGGCATGCTCGTTTTCTTACCTAAATAAGAAAAAAAAATCTGCTTCAGGCTCAAGGTACAGTAAACTGAAGCGTTGTACTAAGTTTTTTGGATTGTACACGTACAGGAATTTCTGCTTAAAAGCAAGTAAAAAGATACACATTTTGCAATGGCATTCACGCAGCACTTCACTTATTAATTAGACTCTTATTTCATAAACAATAAAAAATAGCTATTGGTTTTCATGTGTGCAACTCACTGCCTATGATCTGTAGCTGCATCTGGTACATTCATGACTTCTGAGATGCTCTGTGAAACCACAGGCATAGGAAACAAAAGCATCATTCCATTCATGTTTGCTGAAGACTTGACATTTTGGAAACGTTTGTAAATCAGTGTCCTAGGAAGTTGTTAGCAGGCCATGTGCTTGGTAAGTCAGTTCTTGACATGTGACATTCATATAAGCAAGGTATAGTACTTTGCCTCTTAGGGAATGCAGTTTTTCAGTACAGTATCAGAGGCATGAAAATACTTGTCAAATGCTAATTTTAGCTTTCCTAAACTGCCATATCACTATCCCTATTATTAGAACTGTCTAACTGAAAACAAGAAGTGTTCCGTTATCTATATTTTTAACCCCACAAAAGTCTTAGTTATGATTCCTGGGCAAAGCTCTTTGTTTTCTAAACCATATATTTAAGAAGAATAATAAGTAGATGAGCCTGGCTAAATTGCCTATAAGCAGTTCTTGTGAACTGCTGTGAAAGGTATCCAGTTTCAGTTTTATTCTAGTGTTTCACGTTTCAGTGCAGCAGAGGTTCAGAAATGTACAAAATGTACACAACAGTTGCCTTATGTTAACACTTCCTAAATGTTATTTGATCTAATTCTCATATAGCAAAAATAAATGTAGTCTTTTGTACTCTTTGGCCCCAAAAGGACCTTATTTATTGATGTAATTGTATGTTTTTACTATATCTTCTTAGTGTCACTCTTCATTTATTTCAGGCCTTTGAAATTGCTCAGTATAACGCAATTTATGTATATGAGTGGTGTATATGCAGACATCTGCTGTGAGAAAAATGACTTGGGCTTGACATTTTTTGTTTTCCTGTTACTGCTTCTGAGCTGTAAGGAATTTGAGCAGAGGAATTGGTTGGTGGATCCAGTGAGGGCTGCCAGGCCAGGAGATGGGTTTGGCGCTGTGAAGCCAGGGGTGTATCCAGGCATGTCCAGGGCAGAAGGGCTCTGCTAGGCCTGGGCTTCATCTGGCCTGGTTTTGGAGGTCTGGTCTGGGGATATCTCCCTTCCAGTGGTGTGGTGGGGCTTGCTGTACCATCAAGGAATGGGCACTTCTATGTGGAAAAGATCATCTGACCCATTTGAGGTGGCTATTTTAAGAAAGAAAAAGAATTGTATCCTAGAGAAAGCTTGTTTCTCACTGTGAAGTATTAATATAAAGGGAGCCTCAGCTGGCTAGTGTAGCTGTTGATGTCTCCTGTGTTGAGATCTGTATTGCGTCAGCTAGAGACTACCCTAGATGTCTGTGGGACTTTTAATGTAAAAAGCCATAGTAACAGTGTGTTTCCATCACCTCTTGTTTTCAGTGGGATTTCAGCAAACAGTCCAGAGAACTTTCATGGAGAAATTAAATATTCGGGTTTTTCTGTTCCTAATAACATGAAAACCCCTTGCAGAATTCTTCACAGAATCACTTGCTCCTGTTCTGCATCTCCCTGCTCATGTCTCCTCATGGATGTTTTGCTTGTGTGAAATTCTACACAGATATATATTTTGTAATCTTTGTTGTAAAACTTTCATAAAATGCCCCTTTTCAGATTCTAAAAAAAAAAATAAAAATGGAGATCTGTCAGAATAAGCAGATTCATGAGAAATTAGTTCATTTAAGTACACTTTGTTTAGGGCAACTTCAGTGCAAGTTTTTATGCTCATGAGTTGTGTTTGAATGAATCCAAGTCTCTGGTGAATACTATTGCTCTTGGAGCAATTTACATGATTCTGATTTGTGACTTGTGCAGTCAGCCTCTAAAGAAATACTACCAGTGATGGCTTCATTCTGCCATTCTCAGACACATCTTGCAATTTTCTTTGCTTTCATTGTAAAGCAGTGATAAAACAATGCAGGCATGTGTTTTGCTTCTGAAGGCAAGTTCTGGATCATTTGCAGTTAGGCTAAAGTGTGGCAGCCTCACAAACTGCTCCGAGAATGGTGAACTGCTGGACAACTCATACAGTGTCAGGAGAAGTAAACCAGAGTTTCTTTCAAAGTAAGTAAGAGGTGGTCAGACCACTTGACCGATTTGAGTAGTTCCACTGAAAGATTAAACATTTTGGTTTTGCATCACAATTAAAGTTTATTCATTTTTTCGCATAGGCAATCTTTTAAAATAAAAATGCCTTGTGCTTTCAGGTACCTTCAGTCCATTTCAAATAGATACCAACTGATTCCGTACCATTAGAAGCATGTTCTTGTTTGACACAGAGATGCAGCAAATATTTCAAATGTACAGAAGGAATCTGAAACAAAGAAGGAACGAATCACTGTTCTCTGAGGCTGTTTATACCCAGTTCTTCTGGTTATTCTCCAAATCGTCTATGTCATCATAGTCAAAGTACTCAGTCCTGCTGTCCTTTTGCTCCATCTGTGTCTCTTATACTCATTTCCCACCCTAGGGGTCTTCTTGCTGGCAGTTAGCATGTGCATTATCTTGGATCACTTCATGAGTGCTCCAGAGCTCCTTTCTCCTGCCTGTGACTGCTGACTCTGAGCACCCTGTGATTTCTCATCTGCCCACAGTGAGCGGGAGAGGCAGGGATCCAACAGAGAGGAGTCATCAACAGGAGGCTGCTGAAATGTTGTGAAGAGGAAGGAGGCGTTTCACAGGATTTTAAAAAGAACAGGAAAAAAGTGTTGCCCCAATAGCTTATGAGCAATTTCCAAGCACTGGAATCCTTTAGGAGTGCATGGCTTGATACCATCTAAATCACAAGAAATTCAGAGACCCAAATGTTTGGTGAACAGAGTGTTGTGCTTGAAGAAGTAGGGTTTGAAGCTGTAGTGAGGGATGTTAGCTCCAGAGGTATTTAGCAACACAAAGAACAGATAAATGCATTCTTAATCACATTTTTATTTGGGATTCACTTCTTGTTGCTTAGGGGATCCAGTATTACTGCAGTACTTTACGGATGGTATTTCACAGATTGCAGGCTGGAATGGAAAATTTTCTGAAAATGATGTTAAATGCATTAAGGAAAATAATGAGATTTTTGTGATTTTTCTCAGTTTTGCAATTAACTGATGTCCAACTAAATATTTATTTCTTTTTATTATGAAGGCAGGAATGCTGAATTACATTCACAATTTTCTTTCAATTGTGTTCCAAGTCTGAACCAACACTAATAGGAATAAGAATTCCTCAATACATAACAGAACTCAAACACACATATGAAAGGTAGTTTTAATTGGTTTATAGTATTTATATGATACCTACTAAATTATTAAAACTTTATTGATACAAGCAATCACGTAGGTTCTTGTACTACAATGGGAAAAACACACTTGATTTTGTTCTCATTTATACAAAGGACTGTTTTACTTAATTCTGACAAGGTAAAGTTGCATTAGAAAGGTCTGATCTTTAGGCCTACATAGCCAGAAGTCAGAAGTACACACAACTAAGAATGAACTTCACTGTAAAGTTGTCTCCATAAAACTTGAAAACCAGTATTAATAAAGTAAGGCAACCCATGGAATGGGTAAAATATAAAAGTCAGAGGGTTGTTCATCTTAAGTTTGCTGTGCCAGTAGCTGCAGTCAAAAGCATACAGGTATACTTTTAAGCAAAGTGAGGTGCCAAGCCTTTATTTTTGGGACTAAGATCTAGTTATTAGGAGGTCATGTGGAGAACTTTCTATATGGGAAAACATGGGAGGAACTGGCAGGAATATCAGAAAGTATCTCCTTTGTAGCACAACCTACCTACAAAACAGCAGAGAAAACTGGATGACTGAAAAGCAAAAGAAAACATGTAGACCTTGCAATGGATACTTGAATGTAGATATTAGTATATCAATAATAGCTTGACTACAAGAACCTTGGCATTGGTGGGCATGGTGGGAGAAGTGTTAGTAGTCTGAGTGTGATGTGCTTATAACAAGAACTGCTAGTTCTTTGTTTCTGACTTTTGTTGTTACCGCTGTCTGTCCTAACTTGGTCAAAACCTACCAGCAGATTCATTTGCAAAATACGTAAATCTTGACTTCATTAGCTTGAACTTCCATGCACAACTTACTCTATCCATCAAGTGATTCCTATGTCAGGTTCACCAGTCTCCCTCAGAACTGTAATTTATCTTCCTGAATGATGTGCAATTTTTATTTAGAGCCTTCCAAGGGTGATGAATTTACTGCATCTTTTGCAAAGTTGTACCAATGGGCAACTTCACGTGTTATTTCTGGTTAAACTTTGCTGATTTCATACTTCAGTTGTAATATATAATGCCATATCTGTTAGATTTAATATCATACTGTCATCTCTCTGTAGCTGATTGTGGATCATGTTCATTTCAGCACTTTGTATCAGCCATAATAAACAGACAAAGTGCTTTAATTTTCTTGCTGCAAGGCAGAATTTCCAGGAGTTACATCATTCATTGAATGAGCTTTCTGGAGAGAGAGCAGAAGAATATCAACATTCTCCATTCCCCTACTTGACTCGTACTTCACCTCACGCTGCAGGAGCATGGTTCCCATAGCAATTGGCTCTGCTGTTCCTCCTGACATGCTGAGGCCTAAAGAACAAGAAGGATACAAATCTGATAGAGGAAAAGAGGCTTTTTTATTTTTAAACTGTCCATGAAGGTAAAAAGTGTCTCTAGAAACTTTGACATGTCCTTGAATTGTCAGTGCATAGAGAGTACTTACTCTTCCTTCTTGGAATAATGCTGAAATGCAGGCTGTCTTCATAAAGTATAGAGAATTCAAACTGTAATTGTTTCAGGCTGAATTTTCTTGATAGGCAGAACCACAGTATGAACTTTTCTGCATAAGAGAATTTTGAAACCCATCTTCCTGATGACAAAAACCCTCATTAGCATGAGAAACTGAGAATATTTGAAGATTTTACAGTGTTTCACATATCAGCGAAAGATTGTTAATTTTTATTTACAGAACTTTGAATATACAAATATGCAGTTCTCTCAGTAGAAATGACACAACAGACATATGCACTTTGACTTTAAGCTTACCTAAAAGGCCTGTATGTGGAAATGTGTGTACCTATGTTGTACTATAGGAGAAGGTGTGAGATTGTGGCTAATTCTGAGTACAAAATCCAAATGACTGTTTTCTTGCTTTGGGTTTCATCTGTCCTGTATGAGAGCTCTTATGCTTTATAGACATGTCTTTAAATCACTGGAAGTGAACTATTTTCAGTAAAATTATCTGATTTGAAATGATCGTATTTCTAAAGCTCCCATTACTTTTTAATTAAGCAACTACTTTCTAATGCACTTAACCTGTAGGACTTTATACCCTGATAATTATCAAGAATTCTTTCATTCTTAATTTTATCTGAGTATTGCTAGTTTAGCCTCATGAAGTTCCTAAATACTTTATCTCTTTTCTTAAGACCTGATCCATAACCAGGATCCATATGTAAAGGACAGGACCCCACAAAGCTCAATTGAACTAAGTGATGGTGTATATAAAGATTATGTCTGATTCATCACACCTGTTTTTAGATATGTGTGTCTGAGCTGGTCAGCCTTTATAGACAAGACATTTAGACGTCTGCTTTAGGATGAGATGAATCCTGTCCCAGAAGAGGCGGTTTCTTTCCAGTGTCTATAAAACTAACCCAAAATATTTAGCGTAACTGTCTTAAGTTTTGTCAAATGAATCACGCTATGTATCTGGTCATTTAGATAGGGATTTGTTGTTTGTACTGTTCAGATACATGAAGATCATTAGCTTTTAGATCAGCTGCTTTGCTAAGTTGTGCATTTAGAGTTTTCTTACTCTTTCCTATTAATGAGCTGATCTGTTAATCCAGGGAATTCCTTCAAGTCTGTGTGTACGGTAACGCAGTTCCTGGATGCCCCCTAGGTTTTTACACAGGAGACCATTCATTTAGTGTCTGAGAATTAAACCCACTAATAGTAATACATCTTTGCACCCAAGGGACTGCTACCTCCCGGCATCAGCCCGTGTTACCTAATGCGTGTTCTGTTTACCTCCACTATAGATTTCATGTTTGTCTAATTTTCTGCTTCCAGTGCTTCTGCTAGGACTGTGTTCAGATTTGTTTTTGTTGTTGAATATCTTCATTTTGCAGAATGCTCTGGCTAATTAATGATTTTACAGCTTCCAAAATTTAATCTCTTTTATTATTTTCTAAACATATTTCTAAACTAAGTTCCTTGCTATTATTTCCTTGTCTTCATTAGTATTCTCAGTAGCACCAAGTTTAATAGCATTAGCAAATTTCCAGCAAATTAACCAGTTGTTTATTCCTTCCATATAAAAATTAAAATGTTGAATGGGGCTGTTTCGACACTGATCCTTTGACAGTCTAATCATAATCGCCTTTCCCAAACTTAGCAATTTGTTGTTACCATCACTGTGGTATTTCGACCACAGTTCAGACCATCCTGTCACACACACGTAATCATATGTAATTAATTTGGTGAGATAATATAAAATGATATGCTAAGCTTCAGATATTCTGAGTGCAAGTTTAGTTTTCAATTAAAATTCCCACTTAGTGGGCAGATGCATCAGGAAAGCAAACACATTAAAACCAAAGTGAAATGGATAACAGATGAAATTAAAAATAGTGAATACAATATAAACAGATACTAGATAAATCAGAGATACGTCTATACATGAATTGTACTCTACTCCATCGTAAATATGAATACAAGAGTAACAGAATGGGTTCAGAGATGGGTGATGAGGCTGGTCAGAGGCTTGAGAATGCTCCAGTTGGAGGAGACACTTGCACAACTGGGATCTGATCGAATCCCCATGCTGCCTGATTTGAAAGAGGAGGCCAATCCCAAGTACCACATTCCAGGAGATTTACTCAACTGAGTTCCCCTGAAAAAAAACAAATGCCCACCAAACTTTCTTTTTATTTACCGTTTCATTTTACTTGGCTTAATTAAATATCCATTGGCCCAGGCATCACAAGTAGAACTCTGTGACTGTGTTTTCTGGCCTCAATGGAATATCCATGTAGATTGTTATCTTATTTGAGTGTTAGTTAGTCCATTTTTTGTATTGCCTAATGCATAATGCACAGGTGAGTCACACCCAGACAGTTCTGTCCTATACTAATTCCTCTAATTTGTTTGAACTGATATATAACATTGCTGGTTCCATTATTATTTCATGTTGCCCGAGATCATAACTGCCTTCTTTTGACTCAGGATTGCACAAACATGGCTTTTTTAGAGCATAAGGAGGTGTGGGAAAATTCTGGGTCCTCGAAATGAAGCTGCTGTCTCGGAGACTTTCCATAGCACACAGAAAAAAAACCCATAAAACAAAAACAAGTAGGAGAGCTCTGAAGTAAGTGCTGGCAGTGGTGGGGAAGGTGGTGTGATGAATGGTCAGGAAGCTGCTCTAATGCTTTCATTTAAAAATAGACTTAAAGTCTCTTGTGTGGTTACAGAGTAAAACTTGAAAAGGTAATAGGAAAGCATTCAGAAATCAAAAGGCAAATAAGCAATGAAAATTTATTATGATTAGGTTTGGTTTCATGATATCTTGGAGCCTGACTCATGACTTTTGAATGTCTGTAATGGGTGATGATAGAAAAAAAAGATGAAAGGGATTCATAATGTGTAGCAGCCAAGTAAGGAGCATAGTACGTCAGTTCTTTTGCTGTGAAACTTAAATTCCTACCTTTTTTTTCTGTGCAGAGTCGATGTCTTCTTTATATTGTTCCATTTGACTTTGAAGAAATGTACTTTGTTAACCACTTCAGAGTTATCTTAATGAATTTAGTTTAGCTATCTGAAACTTTATTTTGGGTTTCTTCTCTATAATGGTAAGAGATTGAGCATATATTTCTTAAGAGGCTTTTTAATTTACCTCTGGTAACAGTGTGCAATTTGTATAGGTCTGATTATGCTAAAGCAGAAATATGAGTTGAAATTAATTGTATAACAGATCAAGTAATTCATAAATAATGTAGTTGGTCAGATATGAGCCCTGAAAATTTATGGAAACAAAAATGTAGTGTAATAATATTTTATACTTAAACTTGCTATAGTGAACAGATTTTATCGGTCAGTAAAAATACAGAAACAGATCCTTAAATAGAAAAACAAAGTATAAATACTCTTTTTCAGGTCTAAAGCATGTTAGTTAGAACTTAGCCCTCTAACTAAATGTATTTCTCCTCAAGTCTGAGAAGACTGGGCAGTTAGAAGTGGTGTCCTTCAGACACTGACCAACACTGGAGCTGATTTTGTGTAAAGCCTATATTATTGACCTGGAGGATGGGATGGAGTGTGCCCTTATTAAGTTTGTTGATGACATCAGGTTGAAGGAGTGGCCGATGACTGGATGCGGGGCTTAATACAGGGGGAACTCAACAAGATTGGGTTGAAAGGACCCAGTCTGGGTCTCTTGGATATAAGACATTGATGTAATGGCGTGAGGCCAGCAGAAGGTTACCAAGATGGTTAGGTGCTTTGGAGCACATGATGTGCAAAATTTAGTTTTGAAATACTATATGTAAGTGAAGGCAAAACAGTTAGTATTTGATGAATCACTAGTATGAAGGCGAAGTGCAACTACCATATTGAGCTGTCATCTCTTCATCTTATGGGTGACTTAGGCCACTCATGTCTGTTGGAGGGACAACACAGAAGGGCACAAGCAGCTCAGGATTTTTCTTCCTGACAACATAAGTGCTCAAGGAGCTCATGAGCTGATGCAGTGTGGGATAGTGAAATGAACAGAGAGAAGATCTGAAAGCTGTCTGAACTGGCAGGCTCAAAGTGTAGTGATTAGTGGCACAAGTTCACTAGTGGTGTACCTCAGGAATCAATAATGAATCCAGTATTCCTTAAGCTCTTAATTAATGAACAGGATGATGTGGCAGACTGTACCCTCAGTGAGTTTGCAGGTGATACAAAACTGGGAGAAATGGCTGACATACCAGGTGGGTGTGCTAGAGGGATCTTAACAGGCTGGAGAAATGGGCCAACAGGAACCTTATGAAGTTCAGCAAAGGGCACTGCAAAGCCCAACCCCAGGGAGCAAGAACACCAGACACCAGTACATACTGGGGCTGACCAGCTGGAAAGCATCTTTCCAGAAAAGGCCTTAGGGGTCTTGGTGAACAGCAAGCTGACCATGAGCCAGCAATGCGCCCTTGCAGCAAAGAAGGCCAACAGCCCCCTGGGCTGGCTGCATTAGGAAGAGTGTTGCTAGCAAGTCAAGGGAGGTGATCGTTCTCATCTGCTCAGCACTGGTGAGGCCACATCTGGAGTGCCAGTTCTGGGTACCCCAGTACAACTAGAGCAAGTCCAGCCAAGGGCTACAAGGATGATGAGCATCTTTCATATGTGGAGAGCCTGAAAGAGTTGGGATTACATAGCCTGGAGAAGAGAAGGGTCAAGGGGAAAACTATTGATGTTCGTAAATATCTGATAGGAGGGTGTAAAGATGAAACAGCTAGACTACTCTCATTCTTGCTCATTGAGAAGAGGCAGTGGGTATAAATTGAAATACAGAAAATTCTATTTGAATATATATTTTTTTTGTTACTGTGAGAGTGGTTGAATGCTGGAACAGGCTCCTCAGAGGTGTTGTATAGTCTTCATCCTTGGACATACTCAAAACACAACTGGACACAGTCCTGGACAGCTTGATTTTTCTGACCCTGCTTGAGCAAGGAGGTTGGATTAGATGATTCCCATAGGACGCTTTCAACCTCATCCATTCTGTGGTTCTGTGATTGTCTAGCAAGATAAGCTAAGTTGAGCCTGAGTGGGAAGCACTGAAGGAATTTCAGGAATATCTGGGTAGCTGAAATATTGTCAGACTTATAATTTTCTGCTTTGTCCATGGTGTAAAACACTGTATAAGAACTAAGTATGAGTAGATTTACTCTTTAGTAGGAAACCTGTAAGATAATTGAAAGTGCTAAGGATTGAATATTTCACTTAACTATGCTGAAGTGTCAAAGTTATGCATGTTACTCCACTCCAGCTTAAAATTTGCAAAGTCTTAGTAATGTGAAATGGTAGAGCTTAAAAAAACCCAACACCTAAACAAATGGCAAGACAACAGAAAAAAGTGCATAGTGAAATGAATACAAAGAGGAACATTACATTCTTATAATCTGTATATAACTTGAATTCTGTACAATAGTAGAAATTAAAATGTATTGTTGTTAATCAGTTATGAGTAAAACCTGCATTTTGCCAACATTTATGCAAATCTGTATTTGCCATAACTATTTTGCAAAAGCACAGTGAAGTGAATGAGCGAATTGTTCACTGCTACTGTACCCTGTGTTGCAGTGGTCATCTGGCAGATAAACAAGTTGTCTTAATAACAGGCAGGTGAAAAGATGTCCCCAACAAGGCGAACAACTTGAGAAGAGTTCTGTGTTTCAGTATGCTGTTAATTCCTCAGCCTGGCAGAGAAGTAATTTTTTTGCAACTTTCACAGGTCACTGAACATTTTGACATAACTGGAATCAGTCAGCAGTTGGGTTCATCTATTAAACCTGACTCAAATGTCAATCTATATGTAAGATTAACAGTGGTAGAATCAGTTACTCATTATGAGGCTCCAAATGTTTTTTAGGGCGGAATTTTAAAGATACGTCAGAAAAAAACAAACCAAACCAAACCAAACCAAAACAAACTGTGGAAAAATCTTTATTATTTGAAAACAAGGTATTCTTTAGAAAGAAAAAAAAAGTAACTTTTCTGGTTATTGTGAAAGAGTATCCAGTCTAGAAGTCAGAGTTGTTTTAAATCTGAAAAAAATGGCATTTCAATATAAAGGGAGATCATTATTACATATTTATTCTTTCTGGCAGTAGTAGCAGTAGTAGGAGTAGGAGTAGTAGTAATAGCAGTAGTATATTCTCACACAACATGTAGTCCTGAGGAGAAGGAGCCATTAAATTCCCCATCATCCTGGACTGTCAGATGAGTACTGTTCAGTTTGCCTGTACAGGGGAGCCCCCAGTACTGGCACATGTTGGTTTGCAAGCAGTGGCTTGGGTAGATACTCTTGTGGGCTTCCTTAAAGTCCACAGAAGTTTGCAGAGTTAGTGCTTCGCATATGGCACTGGTGATGCCATCATCTGGTATAATCCGAGGTGGGATCTGACACTCTTCTTACGTGGGGTACTGTAGGATGAGAACTTAGCAATGGGTTTACACAAGTCTGGTAGGAGCCTGTATGGATGGACAGTGTGTGGAGAGTGAAATGGGTCTATCAATGAGAAGCAAAGCAAACATAAAATTGTGTGAAGGAAATTCTGCCAATGTGGCTAGAGCATGAAAACCTATAGATGTATCCTGTCTGGTTAATGCCTGGTCCAAACCAAAGAGCTTGTGGGACCTGCATCTGCTTCATTTTTATATTAAAGGTTTCATACATAACAGGTCTGATAGCAGACATTTAGTATCCTGTAGCTTCAAGTTGATTTTGTGGTAGGACTTCCATTGCTATTGAAATGAATTGAATAGTTTAGAGTAAGATATTTTAAATCTTTTTGAAAGTCAGAAGCAGATAAATGTGGGGCCATAACCTGCAAACATTTCTGCTGGAATCTAAAAATAAAAACATAAGATGTTCTTCCTGTGTGACACATGCACAGAAGTTCAGGACACAATCTGTAGATTTGTGTTGATTTTTTTTTCCTTGGTGTTTGCTTGAGGATGGGATTAAAATATAGTATGATCTTGATGAATTGGAGAAACATTCTGGAAAAAACAGGTACAATACAATACAGACATGTGCAGAGTTCCAGACTTATCAACAGGCAGAGTTGATAAATACTTTTCTTTGCTTGTCTTAGGTCTTCGATGCATGTGACTTAATTTGGCAGCTTTACTCAGTTTTAGATGAAGGGTTAAATACATCTTTGTTCATTATTGACAAGGGGACACCTATTTTATCAAAAAAGATGATTAGAGAGCGTTTAGGACTATCAATTCTTTCCACATGAATTGTCACATATTTACATTGGCTGTCATGTATCAGCTACCCGGAGTATCCCTACATCTTAACTGATATATATTTTTATTTTTTTATATAGTGTCAAGATCTCTTACCTTGAATGCATCAAAATTTTATAAGAAGTTGTCATCTGATAAGAACAAAGACCTATAAAAATATTCACTTAAATCTAAAGTATGCTTGACAAATGGTCATATGAAGGACCTAGTATTTTTTTTTCTTTGCTTATATCTTTTCTGACTCATTTCTTCTACTTTTTCTCAGTTCTTCAATATTGTACAGCTCATTCACTGAAGATCTGCATTTCTTCCTGTCTTACCGTGCATGAATTCACATATTAACATCTGGCAAATTCTGCCAGATGTCACTGAAATTGTTTCTTAGCTTCAGTGCTGGAGATATCATCTCAGCTTCACATACACAGGAGGTTTGTGATCGCTGTGATGTTCTGTCCTGCTGCTTCTATATTCTCCATGCACAGGGCGTTCTGTGGGGGAGCTGCCGAGGGAAGGGAAATGCCAGGGGTATAAATGTACTTGCTGCATCATACAGAACAAACAGCCCCACGTTCCCTTTCCTTGTTCATTTTGCAACAGGTAGGAAGATGATTAAAAACTATGGAACAGATCGTTCAACCTGTGGAACTTGAAAGTATTAAATATACTGGCTTTTTATTGTGTCAGGAGTAGCGAAACACGGAAAATTCTCAGATCAGTTCATTTCTAAATCATTAAAAAAGAATCCACAGTAGGGGGCTACACTCTTAAGTGTTTAGAGGGTGATCATCTTTTCTGCTCCTGCTTCTGTTCCTTTCACTTCTGACAACAACTCCCTGTGTTCTCACTCTGCTCATGACTTGACATCCTTACTTTTCACTGTTACGTGCTTAATGGTTCTGTCACCTGGTTCTCGCTTCCCTTCTCTACACCTTTCACACACACTGCCCTTGTAATTAGCCAAATAATTATCTGTAAGGTTTTATGTTCTGTGCATAAAAATAATATCAGAAAATTAGCTTGCTACTTCAACAGCCCTACTGCCCTGCAACAGCCTGCTGAATCAGTCATATGAAATATTACTGGAAACATTAATTGCTGAACTATTCCTAAATGAAATACAAATCTACAGACTTTATCTTCTCCTGACAACGGTAGTCTGAAATTAAACTTATGAGCATACTTTATTTTACTATAGTTTATTTTGTGTAAATGTCTTTCACACATAAATCACATCATAGTTCCTTCAGCAAGCCTCTCTGGGAGGCATAAACTAGATATTCCAAGGTAGAGTTGTAAATATTAGAAGATACAGTGTCACTGAAATTACAGTTGAAAGAAGACTGTTTTGCTGCAGTAGGGATCAGGTAGTGATCTCCTAGTTGAGGATATTCTGACAGTCCATTTTCATGCTTACCACTCAGGGATAGGGTTATTCAGATCCTTACAGTTAATCAGCTGATAGAAGTTACATGGAGAGGTAGCCTATTCCATGTGTAACCTCTTTGCTGCTGATAGAGGATCCAGAATTAACATTTGGCATAAAAATGCCAAAGGAAGTGGCTGATTTTTCAATCAAAGGACACAGATAATTTTTGGCAGCAGGAGGCTGATTCTGGATAATCATGTGTTAGATTTGTACCAGGGACCTAAAAATTACCAGTCAGCCAAATAAGCAAATAAATAAGTCACATGTTGTTATGAAATCATCTTCAGGCACTTGACTTAGTGAGGTGGAGAAAAAAAGAAGCAAATTCAATGTGAAAGGCTTACATGTGCCTTGGTGAAGAGAGCAAAATTGAGGAGTGTTTGTGTGTAATACCAACAGAAAGTAGAGTTAAAATACTGAATCATTCCTAGAACCTACCGCACACGTTACACAGCAGCAGTTCTGTGGGGATTCAAGCAAACAAAAGTGGCATCACTGCTTTTGTGGTAAGTTTTCTGTCCCACAGATTTTTCTCAAGAAATTGAAGAAGCATCGTTGTTTAGAAAGCTGTGTGATCTTTGACTGGCATAGTAATAAAACATGTGGTATAGCCTTTCTGCAGATCTGATAAGGAAAAAAAAGGAGAATGGATACTTTGATATATGCAGCATGGTGTCAGAAAAGACATAAAATATATACAACCTTAGACTTTGCAACCTCAATTTCAGTCTTCTTGGCAGATTTGGAAGGTAGACTATGTGTTCCCTGCTTATATTTTTTCAAGCTCCCTGATTTGTGTATATTTAATAGCACATTGCTGTCAGAAGGTTATCAAACCTAATGTTGTACTTATTATTTTTGTCTTGTCTTTGAAGTGATAAATTGAGGGTGGAGGAATGGGAAAGCAAATGAATTGGTCTTTCTGCAATATGAAAGTTCCCAACTACCTTTGAGGTGAAAACGTTCCCTTGCCAGTCAGAATCTGATCTCCACGGCTTATTGAGCATTTTAGATCCATCAAACAGTTCTTCTTTATTTATTGGGAAGGATGCTAAATATTTCTTATTTAAATCTGTACTCTAAAGCTATATGCTGATTCTGATATGCCTAGGTGTTGTCCATGCAATACCTTAGCACAAAGCAGACAACATAGCTTGTCAATCACACTGATATGCATGTTAATCACTACTTTCCTAGATTCCTTGTCATCCACAAGAAATGCCTTGATGGCATTGGGACCAGCGGCATCAACACCAGTACAACATCCACCTCAACACGCTGTCAAAAAATCCTTCTCATCTTCCTGCAGCTCTTGCTCCAAACACACCTTCCCCTTCCCCCCACACAACAAGATCCTGATGTGAGATCACAGGACAAGACCAGGCATCTGCGCATCAGGTCAAGAGGATAAGTAGGAGAGGCATCAGGTATGAACAATCCTCCGGCAATAAATCTCCCTTTTTATAACTGACAGTTTTATGTGCCACGGTCGTCATATATGGATTAGCTGCCATGACTGAAGTATCTGAACTGTGCCTGAGAGCTGGCCGGCTCCACCAGGAAAGCGACTCCAGGCTGCAGATCTTGCACTTCATGACTCCGAGCAGAGGCCAAATGCAGCAGTTGATGTGATGGTACAGAGGGGGTGCTCCTGTCCCACTGGCATGGAGATGAACGGAGACCATGTTGCTACCAGAGACCGATGTGTCACAGTGGGGCACAAGGCGCAGTTGCCTTCTGCTCTACCTCGCAATTGCTTTAAATGCCCTCGTAATCATCTGCTCAGCAGGACCCTTTCACTTCTGTTGACTACTACATTTCCTTGCCTCTTTCTTTCTCCAAAATAAGCCTGCAAGTCCATTTGTAGGCTGGTGAAAGATTGTCTTCTGGGAAAAAAAAAAGTCCAGGAGGTGTCACTTGAATGTTTTTCTTTATTTAATCAGATACAGTAATGCAACAGCATTAACTCAGTGAAGCATAATTTAATAATAACTTACATTCAGTAGTGGTTTTGATCCAGCTGTCTGAAAACACTTTAAAACATTAATACATTAAATTTAACACTGTCCCTCTTGTGAAGTAGGTAGGCATTACAGCCTTAATTTTACAGATGAGAAAACACAGGCACAAAGAATTTAAATGCTTTGCCCAAGGTCAAATGAGAGATTCCTGCTAAAACTAAGAAACTGGGAAGAAGGAGGAACAGGGTGCTTCTATTAGCACTGCAGCAATCTGTCCAGCTGCTAGCTTTTTATGGAACAAAACATGCGCATCACTGAAATCTACATACCTTAACAAATATATTTATATATGTTCATAGGTGTAACAAGACTGTTATAAATGACTTCATAATCAAAAACAAGCTTTTAAATTGAGACAGTGCATCAGAGTGAGTAGACCCAAGATGATATTTTGACCAGCAAGTTTGTTCTTTTTTTCAGTGTTATATCCTAATCATCTATAGCATTATTATCTTTTATTATTTCTTTCATACAACCGTTGTTTTTGAGAAAAAATGCACTAAGTAAATAAGTGTGTAACCCTTGCAGTGGCTGATGCGGGTTAATACGAGTCTGGACTGCTGCCTTTGGAGATGAACACAAACCCCGTTCTTGTGCATTCCTGCAGTGGTGTTAAAAGAAAAACACACCATAGGGAGGTACAAAGTTAAGACAAAAACTTGATTACAGAGGGCTGTCATGACTTAGGGGATTTGCCCTAAGAAAGAAGAAGGTCTGGAGTACTGTTAGAGGCTGCTTTGCAAGAACGGGGACCTCTGAGACATACCTGGGTAGATCTGGAAATGTTAGCCAGAATAGAGGATGTATAAATCAATTATTTCTTCTGAACTTTTCAATGTAAGTTTCTGCTTAAGCACGCCAGTCAAAGAAGAGCCATGCCAAGGGTCTTATGATTTGCAAGAGCCTGAAGAAGTGTTTCATTATGTTGTTTAGAAGTGGTGCTGATAGATCTGGAGATGTTATTCCTAGGTATCTGAAGAAGGCTGATAACAACATCAGAGGGTATGGGCTGAGAAGTGACCTGTCCAAGTAGCCAAGTCACAGTAGAGGCAGGTTGTCACACAGCAAGAAGGCAGAACATAGACCAAAAAAATGATGATGCCAGTCTCAGGATAGGAGGTAATAAATAATTCTTTGTTTCTCTGTTGCCTGTTTCTAATCTTACAGTATCCCTTAGCTCTGCCTCTTGCAGCTTGTTGAGATGTTCCCTTTCTGACTGTGGCCACTTGAGAAAGGTAAAGGAATGGGTTTCAGGCCACTTTAGTCCATAAGCAGAAGCTTTTTTATTCAGAAGAGTAGGTCAAATCTCCATGCAAAGCAGGTCTTAAATAAAGCTTTTTTAACAGTAATGAGAACTGAAATATAGATAGATAGATAGATAGATAGATAGATAGAAAAAAACTCCAGTATTTTAGGTTTGTGTTTGAGAAATTTATGGTAAAAAAATGGCTTATATATTCCATAGAGCTGAAGTCAGTTTTCAATGTCTTTAGTGCTATATTCTCTCTATTGCATAAGATAGAGTGTGTATGTGTAATCTAACTTCTGTTCTCCCTGGGGCCAAACAAGTGATGTTCTACTAAAGAGATTTTCTTTGTGGCTCTGCAAAATCACTTTGTTCTCTTCAGCTGTTCCATCTTGTTATATGGATGCATATATCCTAGAAGAACTTGCAAATTTCTTATTTTCCTCCCCTCCTCTTCCTGTAATCAGTTGTTGCCAGCCACTTCCATAAGCGCATATTGGCTTGCTGTCAATTTGCCCAGCTTAATCTATGTAAATACATATAAATGCTTTTATCTCTACTCTCTTTCCTTCCCACTTAATTTCTTCTGAGATTCTCTGCATTTACTCTGATTTGTGTTGCATGCAGCTCTGTTCCCAAGTTTGGAATAGATACATACACTTATCGTGTACATCTTTGCTGCTACCTGATGCCTGCAAATTCCACGTGTCTTTCAAGCAGTGCCTGTTGCATTTATTTGCCCCTGTAGAGAGGTTTTAGATCTTTTTAGGAATCATGAGCAAAACCTTTTGTCAAGTAGAAAAGTCCTGCTAGATGGATTTTTCCTTGTTCTCTGTGGAGAAAAGGACCAGAACGATGCAACATTCAAATAGAAAATATGGTCTGGCTGCAAATGTAGCAATCACTGTTCTTGCTTCCCAGCTGCAAGTAGCAAACTCCCAGCTCCTCAAACCCAAAGACAAAGGCTCTGTTTCTGTCCAGAAAAGTCCAAGCTGTGGGCTAGCAGAGGTGGGGAAGCTGGAGAAGAATGATGATCCCACTTTAGGGCCTAGGGCAAGTATTTAGATGTAATTTACTCTTCTTTTGTATATTTCTTCCTACATGTTCCCATTTCTTAGTCTGTGATATGATGCTCCACAAATGTCAGTTGCCCACAGGGCCTCCTTTCCTGAATCTTTGTTCCTTCTCAGTCCCAAATCACTGTCAGAACAGAAGAAATGGAGACCTTCCTTCTCTGTCCATGTAGCTAATGAATACTCTGTCCCATCCAGACCATATTCAAGGGGTTGCTTTGCGTTGCTGCTCCTGAACAGAACTTCGTGGTGCCTTGGACTTAAGGGAGCGTGTGACCTGGTGGTGTTATTGAGGAATGGACAGTGAGAAACACTGGTTAAAACACAGCAAAACGAAAACCTCCTGAAACCAGCAAGAAAGAAAGAAAGAAGTCATCTATGCCTTGCCTCTTGCCTCACTGAAAGAGGCAGCTGTTTGCTTCCTGCTGAAGGTTTATGTTTTATGTAGACTGGTGCGATTCATATGTTGCAGTAGTCGATGATGAAGGAACTGAAGTCCCAAGCCCAAGGTGTTTTTTTGTTTTGTTTTGGTTGGGTTTTTTTTGTTTTTGTTTGTTTGTTTTTGTTTTTTGTTGTTGTTTTTGTTTTTTTGTGTGTGTGTTTTTTGGTGTGAAACAGTAGATTATTTTTTATAATCTGATCTTCATAGATTTGCTTTGTCTGTATCAATTTTTATATACAGATCTACACAACAAAGGACACTTCTTCAGGGATGAACTTTACATCACTTTTAGAGTATTACATCTACAAAGAAATGGCTTTTATCATGGAAAGTGTTATGCAAATGAAAAATGCAGAGAGTTGCCAGATAGCTGTTTCAGAAGGTCCAATTGTTTGTTTGCCCATAAGACTAAAGTAATGGGCAGAAATTAGATACGGCAGCCAGAGATTTATGCAGAGGTGTTTGCTGTATTGCTCTCATGAACTTTTTTTTGTCATTTATAATGCACTTATTGGTGTACTGTCTTCTAACGAATATGTTGATATATCAGAGTATATAATAGTAGCATGGTATATAGTATATACTATATTGTAGTACTTATTATAAAATAAAAGAATAGTAATATAAAGTAATAGTGTCAGAGGTGGCTTTAGACCTTAAAGTGTCTTTAAGGAGCTGGTTTAGAGTGTTTTGCCTTTCTGAATGTATGTGTGAGCTAATACAGAAAGATAGCACAAAGGTGGTTATGATTCCATTTTTGATGAGAACTAGGTTTCCTTCTGTATGCCGCTGTAGTGCTGCAGTTAGAAGCGGGTATTCAAAACATTATAATTTTGAAGACAGATATCAGAGAGCCGAAATTGGAGTTTATTTACCACTTTTACTTTATTTACCAGTTCTTTTTTACTACTAGTTTCTCAGTCACTCGGGGATGAGGTGATAGAAGGAGAACAGGAAGGACATGGAAAATCACTTCATCACCAGAAAAGACGTATTGTCCCCACCAAAAACTCTGGAAAACAGAAGGCGAGTCTGTCAGTATCAGCACTGTCTGAAAGTGTATCATCATGCCCTCTTAAAGGTTAAAATCTTTCTGGGAACACTTAATGGTTACTCCTGCCCCAGGGGGCAGCAGAAGGGTTCTCCTTTGCCGTTTCCTTGCCCAGCTTCCTTCAGGTCCTTTTTGGAGAGTGAACCCAAGTCTTTTGGCAGCTCACTAAGCTGCTGGAGAAGCAATTGCATCAGCAGGTTGCAGTGCTGTGCTCTTGCACCAATTCATCTGCCAGCAACAAAAAACTTGTCCATTATCTTTCTATTTCAGGAATGTCCAGGATGACTTTTTTTGAGAATGCAGCTTTTGATTTTGACCCGAGAATATTTTCTGAGTAGTTCGCTGTGGTTTTAAAATGGAAGTGTTTTCAGTCAAGCTCTTTGCCAAAGGGAAATCTTTTCCCCAGTTGGTCTCTGCTGTTTTGGGAGCAATTTCGGTGCAAGCAAAGTGCACCGTGGGTAGGACTTTTCCTTTCCACAGAGTGCTGTTCAGTAGTTGTTTGCTGACTGCTGGCTGGATTGCAGAGATAGAAGTCCAGATGCACAGATGATGTGGATCTAGAGCTGGTTTTCAACATTTTTCTCATCCTGCTATCTCAGTTTAATGCAACCTTAATTTTAATGAATGGGTAAGAAAGACAAATTATTTTATAAAGTGGAAATTATAACGTAACTTAGATCAAAGGTTTTGGTAGAAGATCGAAGAGTGGTTTTGGCAGACAATGTAGCTTAATGAAGCCTCACAGGTTCATTGTGTCCTATGCCCTTTTCTTAAGGCACAAGTTATTTAGCAACTATAGCAAAACTTGTGCTGATTTTTTTTAATTGATCCATTAATAATAATTTCATTATATGTTACCAGATTCAGGTATAATTTTGTATTTGCACAGTCTGTTAAAGTCTGTGTGCCATTTTGCTTTCAAGATGAATGATTTGAAATACAAAATTTAGTGTGTTTGCTCAGGCAATAAGAAGTGCAAAATGCCATGTAATGTTTGACAATTAAGGGAATACTGTCACAAAATTAAACAGTAATCATTGCAAATGCAATAGGAAATGTGGTGATCCAAAACATTCTCCTCTTCTTGCTGAAAGGCTGATGATCCTGGATAGGAAGCCATGTAAAAAGAGCATTTGTATGAAGGAATTTGTTCCACATAACCGTATTTTACTTTTCCCTTGACAAGTTCTTTGAAGATGCCTATTTTAATGGCTGTTGAAAATCTATTGAAGATCTGGAAGATAATCAGCATTAACAAACTTGCCTCCTCTGTAGTTTTGTAGGATTGTCAAATACAATCTTAATTTGCCACAGGCATTGTATGTTTATTAAAAGTGGCATTTTCCCATTTTCCTCCAAGCAGATGGCTCATATGTGCAAAGAAAATGAAGTTAGAGAACTAAGACTGTATGTAATGCCTTAATGCTTCTCAGTTGCAATGTTTCTGAATTTTCTTAAAGTAAAGACCTGAAACAGATTCTCCAGTTGCTACCTGTGTGGCAAAAGTTTTTAATTAAAGCATTTACAACATGAATGGCCTGCATAATTCTTGCGTAGCCAGTTTTCAGAGCAAGTACTTCATCTGTGTGTATTTGTCTAGGTATATGCATATGCATGCTTACAAACTTCCCACATGCTTGACAGTACTTTTTTCCCCAAAAGCCTCATTTGCTAACCATAGAATGGGTTAAGTTTATGTTCTAGACTATTTCTATCTTTTATTATTAAGAACAGATGTAAGGTATATTAAGCTTGGTCATTTTATCCTGGACATTTGCTTTACAAATTTAATTTAATACAGATAGGCTTTTTTGGGCTACACTGTGTAAAGTCTTATGCATGCACAAGAGGAATTAGTGAGATTAATGTCTGTGAGCACTCTGCAGGGGATTCAACATACAGCAATAATTTTGGCCACAACGCCTTATGAAGTCAATGGTAGCAATAATTTTTAGCATAAATTTAAGCTAATGCATCATTCTGGGAAGCAAAACTTTTTGGACTTTTGACCTGGTAAGTATCGCCTGCAGATCATAAATATTTGGTTAACACTTCCTTCTGGAAAATCCGGTTATCTGCCTGGGAAGAGTTTGCCAAAAGTGCATATAGCCAGAGGAGCCTCTTACATGGATGGCTAAGTGTAAACAAGGGACTTCATACTAGCTTGTAAGTCATCCATCAGAGCTAAGAGGTTCAAATACAAGAACTTAATTTCTTTGCCTCTTTCCTAACTGATCTTGTGCTCTACACACATCAAGTGCGTGTGGCTAAGGAATAATAGGAGTATTGATAATTAGTTTTTTCCTTTGGATATCTTCAAGTGCATAACAGCAAAATTGATCAGAAACTTTAATTTATTGGTAAAACTGTGAGTAGTGCATAAGCTCTTTGCAGAATTGCGAACTCACTTTTTTGGTTTTCCTACATTCATTTGAAATGCTTTATTTGCTTCAAAAGGATTAATCTTAATAGCTTTAAAAATGAAAGCTTAAAACTAGCAGGAATTGTTGGCTTAGGACCTACAACAGGGAATTAGTGGCTTCCCACTCACCACTAATGAGTGGATTTTTTTTAAGCTCTGTTTATTTATGAGCACTGTTGAATACAAATTCTTTTTAAACAAGTTATTTTAGGGAACCTGCTCTGCTTGACTTTAAAAAATATTAAACAACCAAATTAACAAAATACCATTGGCCCAAATGGCAGAGTATCTTCATCTCACATTAAAAAAAAAACACAGCATGCTTAAAGAAGAAAACGTCTAGATTATTAGTAAGCGTAGATTTCCAAAATGTCACCTCCAAAAATGAATCTTTTCTTAGCATGAAGCACTTTTTGGGCAAACTAAGACACAAGTACATACTATCATGCACTGCCATTCTGTATTCAATATACTACAGAAAGATTCCAGAAAATTCATATTTAAGCTGGTCAGTAAAGTGATTTGCTGATATTGAAGACCACATGCCTTAAGAATATTAAGGGAAAAAATATGCATTTATTTGGGATAGCGTCAGTGTTCCTCTGTAAATGCTTCCTCTAATTCATTGGTGTTACTCCTTTTTCATGCTGGCAAAAAGAAGTTTGAACAGAATAAAAGCAGACTAATAGTGGGCTGAATCGGATCCTGTGTTTTAATATATGAGGACAGAAGTAAAGTTTTTTTTTTTTGTTTCTTGGCTTTGGGGCATTGACCAGTAGAACTATTACTCTAGGGTTGTCTTCCAGATCTCCTGTTTCGAATGCACAAATATAAGAGAAAACTATTTAGCCGCGCTTAAGAGTTTTCATTAATTCTTCCCCATCCTCAGGTTTTGTTTTAATTTTTTTTTTTGTCACTGTTGCAAAGTGCATTTCTCTTTTTCCTGTAATATATTCATCTTCTCGACTTGATGTTTTTTCCCTCATGTTTTGCTGCTTTTATATTTTCGATTATGATGTTATTTTCCACCATTTCTATTCCTGTGCTATGACACTGGCACATGCTGTTTCTAACATGCAGAGGGCTATGATGGCCGATTCTGGGTAGCTCTGGTGGAGATGGACAACGCAGGCCAAGGAAGACCCCAAACAGTGTGTGAGTCGCAGATAGACTCAGTTAAGCCGAACCCCAAGCAGCAGCCACTTTACTTGCCCCTTTGGTGCTTAAATAAAGGCTTGCTTGCATCTTCTTTCTTTACATACCTAACAATCCTGAGAACAAAATTGCTTTTCGCTGGGAAGCAGAACTGCTCTGCTCTGGCCATCTGCTGGTGCTTAGCAGGGGATCGATTCTGGCCCTGGAACACCAAAAAGGTCAACTAGTTTTGGTTGCTCAAATTACTCTATTGACCGGTTGACCTGTAATTGTCTTCCTCTGCTGTAACAAATTAAAACTCATTTACAGTGGGCAATGATTTGCTCCATTATCTGTAAGACAGAGGTGGGATAATTTACTGTATTCCTGTTCCGTACTACAATTGCCCATCAGATTAATTTAGGGAAAAAAAATTACACTGTGATAAAATGTAGCATTAAGTGGCTTGTACTCCATCTGCTGCATCATCCAAATGGATATATCATTTTGCATTTCTGAAGTGATGTATGCAATAAAAAAGTGTTCCCGTCGGTGTTTTTCCTACAATATATATACAGATGCACACACAGAAGAGCTGATTGTTGTTTGGCACTGGCAAAGTTGCGTCTTGGGGAGATAAGGCTCCAGATCATTACAGAAGAGAAACAGAACAATTACATATACAACATATTAGTTATGTATTATATATTTAATATATAAACAGTTTTTCAAAGTCTTAATTAGTGCACACTACCAGAAAGTGTTGAAAGGTGTTGCTGCCTGACAAGCAAGAAAATGTCAAACTTGTCATTGAAATCATTTAGGTTAAATTGCAATATTTGAAAAATGAATATATAGACATGTATGGAAAAGCAACCATTTGCATGCAATTGCAATCGTATATCTGCAAATGCAGCACTGATTTTTTCCCTTGTTTGTCGCTTGGCAGTTTCCAGATGAACTGCTACGCATCAGACTCCATCATTATATCTGGCAGCTGCAGTGCAACATGGTTTTAGAACTTTCTGTGATTTCAGCAGTGAAGCACAGCAAGCACTTTACTGGCCAAAAAAGAAAAAAAGCCCAAAACCTTGAATTGAGATATTTTCTGTATCCATGGTAATGATTCTCAGTAAGGCATGAAGCCTCCATTACATCGTCATTACTGACAGCTTGCAACAGTTCTGAGCCGCCGGATACACACAGGATCAGCTCCATCTCCTGGCCCCACTTTTTGCCCAGTTTTCTGGGCAAACCTGTGCTTTTCATAGAACAGGCAGCTCCCTGAACATTTCTTCTCTGAATTTCAAATACCATAGTGCTGCAAAGAAAAGAAAAATACAAAAGTTATAAAAAAGTTTCCATCAGGTGTTGATATGGTTTCCTTCAGACCCTTGAAATGGTGACCTTGCTGAATCTCCTAAGAAGAGCAGATTCTTTCCTTCTCCCCCTAAGATGAGTATTGTCAAGTGTATTATCAACCCTCCTTTAGATGTACTATTACATGAAAACCCCTGGGTATCCTGGATGCTCAATTAATTCATAGAAAGGCTAAGAGATCTGGAAAAGAAGCAGCAAGTTCAGGAGGAGTAAGGGAAATGATAGATACTAAGAAGAGAGGGTTCTGAGATATACTTTCTTCAACTTCTAGTACTGCTGGCATGAAGGTTTTTATTGTGTACTTATGATGTGTACCTTTGTTTCAGGGAGTAGCACAAGGGTAATATACATGAAAATGATGGACCTTTCCCTGCTTCTCCAGAGACAGTGCACATACTTTTTATTTTTTCAAGCCTTTTTTATCAATGGTGAATGTATACCATTTGGATTTATGCTAGTGTGTTGTTTTGTTGTTTTTTAAAAATATGAATAGCATGTAGATGGCAAAGCCACAATGCGACTGGAATATCATACGTGCCTCCCACACACACACCTTTAAAAAGAAGAATGAAAATTAAAGCAGCTCGGGGTAGAAAATACAAATGAGAACTGGCTTTAAGTGTCTGTGTAGACTCATTTACGTAAATCTCTGAATCAGTCTTCAGAGAAATTACTACCATTGAAAGCTATAAATATGTTTTAATTCTTTCTGAATGAGGATCAATGTGAGGAGGTGTACAACTCCAGTTCCAGTTCAGAACAATTTTGTTCCATTTTAATTTTAAACAGAGTTATTAATGTAGATTCCAAGTCAGGTTGGATGGGACTCTGATCTACCTGATCTAGTTGAAGATGTCCCTGCTCATTGCAGAGGGGTTGGACTAGATAGTCTTTAAAGGTCCCTTCCAACCCAAACCATTCTATGATTCCATGACAGTGCTCACTTTTCAAAGTACATCGTTAGGGCTGGTCAAAGGTGAGGTACATTTTTATTAGAGATGTAACTACCAGTCCAGGTCTACAGCACTTTTTATGGTTTTAAAAATTATTCTCTCTGGTTCCTTCCTACCTTGTGCCATTAGATGAAAATTTCAAACAAAAGCTGAACAGACTACTGTAAAACAGTTGAACTGGCAGTTATGAATGGAAAATACTAAAAAATCCTTAAAGCAGAAATACGTTAGGAGACATTTTCACCAGCTTTCTGAACATATTTGTAATATACGTAGGTATTTGCAAATAGGTGTTTGTAGCACACTTAACTGTAGGAATCTGTTTTAAATTATGATAGTATGAGCTCTGAAGAGTTATATGTATACTTCATGAGGACTGTAGACATGTTGGCTTGAAGGCACCTCTGAAGGTCATCTACTCTAACTTCCTGCTCCAAGCAGCACTTTTGCCCTCAGTACAGTAGGTCAGACATGATTAGCCAAACCTCAAAAGCCTCCAGGGTGGAGACTCCACGCCCTCGCCGGGCCACCAGCTGCTTTGATGAAAACGTTACTGCTGATGTCCAGTGAATCTCCCAGGCTGTGGTTTGTAGCTATTGCCTGCTGTTATGTCATAGAATCATAGAATAGTATGGGTTGGAAGAGACCTTCAAAGGTCATCTAGTCCAACCCCCTGCAATGAGCAGAGACATCTTCAACTAGATCAGGTTGCTCAGAGCCTCGTCCAGCCTGGCCTTGAGTGTTTCCAGGGATGGGGCATCTACCACCTCTCTGAGCAACCTGTACTAGTATTTTACATCTTCCATCTGCCAGGACTGGTGTCTTGGTAGCTCCTTCTCAAGTTGCCACTCAGCCTGCACTCCTGAAAGCTAGACAAGCCCAGCTCGCTCAACCCCTGCCTGCTGGGCTGTATGCTCTGGGCTGCTGACCATCCTGGTAACTGGACTTTTGCTGGAGACCCAAAGCTAGACAGAATATTCCAGATATAGTGCCAAGTAGAAGAGAATAATATCTTCCCTCTTATGGTCTAATTACATCTAATTACATTACAGGCTAATTGCGTCATGTCATAGTGTTTGAGAAATGTTTGAGAAATACAGTAAGGTAGTTTCTAAAATAATGCTGTTCTTACAAGTTCCACAAAAAATGGGGTATACTTTCAAGAAGTCGTGCCAGCATAAGGAGTACTACATAGATCTGAGAAATCAATGCATGAGTCTTCTTTACTGTAATCTTTAAAAAAGTCTTTAAGATGCAAGGCGTATTTTCCTCAAATAAGTTAAAGTTCGTACTTGATTAAGTTGCGGAAGGGAGGCAACAGGGAAGGTGATTGCGGGCTAGTTTCGTCTTTGCTTTTTGGCTGCAGGCTCACAAGACACGTATCTGCAACATACACCTCTTGCATGGCTGTTTGCAGGGAAGACAGCACAGGGGAGATCTGTGATCTCTCTGTGCATGCCAAATGCCTTCCATATTTTCCACAAGATATATTGCTTAGTGTCCACAAAGGTATTGAAGATGATATGAGGGATTTGCTTCACTGCTACTTTTGGCATCCATTTTTAGTTGTCTGATTTAATGGTGATATTATTTTTAAAATTGTATGTTTAAAGCAGAAGTGATTAGTTACTCAAAAAAGAGTGACTGCAGAACCCATCTTAATTCCATACAGTACACATCATATTTTTTAAGGATATTAAGAAAACAGTAGATGCATCCTAGCACAAGCTTTGTAAGTCACATGTAAGCTTCTATGTATACATTGTATTTGAGCAGAATATCAACTATAACAGCTTATAACCTCTTGACTCTCTTTGTAGTCCTTTGTCCAGTTTGACATTTACAACAGCTGTCATTTTAATAAAAAAATGGAAACATATTTTCAGTTTTGCTTTCTTTTTCTTTCAGTTCAACTTTAATGGATGTTGCCTTCCTTTGGAAAGGTATTTGTCATGAGCAACCAGATCAGACCTGGGGTTTAAATGAAATATGGCTTGGCAGAGAGACAGGGTCAGCTCTGTTTGTAATTACAAAACAGTTTAGGACTTGCTGTCCAAAATGCTTAATTTTTTTTTATGTTATGATAACAAGAAGGGTCCTGAAAAGAGTATTTTTTCATATGATGTAACTTTAGTAAGCAAAAAATGTTCCTATCTCAGAAATCTTGTTCTTTTGGTACAAGATGTATGATAACAGTGGCATGCAGCCAATGTGGTAGAAAAGTACAAGCAATTAGTGTAAGAAAAGAAGTTAAACAGATTGACAGGTGCATAAGGATTTATAAGTGTCCTATTAGGATAGATTTAAAGGAAGTATTTGAGAGAGTGTATTTTTGTGCATAGACATTTTTCTGTAACATAATGCGTGGAAGTATGAAGATTTTTGTAGGAAAGACAACAACTGGGCATAAAGAGCTGCTGTTGTTGACAGGAAGGAGACAAGTCTTGATACATTTACTACATAGTGAATCATTTGGGGAGTTATAAACTGTAACAGCACTAAAGGGGGAACCCCCCAGGCCCCTATTTTATACAGTGAATGAGGTAACGAGTGACAGTGAGAACAGGAGCTAACCATAATAAGGAAAAAATAACTAAATAAAAACGTTCTTGATGAGAGGAGGGTGGACGGAAAAATTATACTTTAGGCAGTTTTCCCTCTCTCTGGATTCAGAGCAGAATTTAAAAAATTCCATTTTTACAGGGAAAAACATCTCCCCCATACACATAGAAAACATAATTTTCTGCAAAGCAAAAATTTGATTTTTTTACATTACTGAAATTTTATTTATCTGACTATGTGACAGATTACTCCAGTCAATCTTACATCCTGCAAAACTTCATGTGACAGAAAATCTTACGTACAGAAAGAAGTAACTGATTAACCAAGTAGAATCAGGAGTTTGTTTAAGAAGAAGAGAGGACTGAGTTGAGAGTCTCATTGAGTAGAAGAATCTGTAGGGCGAGGAAAGACTAGAAAGATGAAGAGGTAAGAGTTGAAGAAGGAGAGAGGAAAGGACAAGTTAAGGTTGAATTTCTGGATCGGATGGATGAGGTGGGGGGATTGATAAAGAAAAAGAACTATCCCAGGTGTACTGACAGACTGAAAAATCAGTAGGTGAGAAGCGGATGGAATAAAACCTGACTGGGAGGCTGTGGGGAGGAGCAGAGACCAGAGCACCAGTGACAGAAATGACAGAAAAGAATTCCTAGAGAGAGAGAAGGCTGGGCAGTTTGCTGCAACTCAGAAAGTCACTGAGCTGGCCAAGAGCAGGCTGTGAAGCAAGGACCTGCCTACATTTGCTGTTGTGAGAACAAAATTGAAGGAGACCCAGAAGTTGTCTCTCGATGATTTCCAATGATTGAGGGCATCTGTATCAAGCTATTATTTCTTTCCAGACTGTAACTCTACAATCAATATGTTGTCTTAATACTTCCAGTGCTAGTTATGAAAAGAAAGTAATTTAAATATGTACTCAGAAAACTGTGTCTATCATCCCTTTCTCTGCTGTACATAATAACCCATTTTTTTAATAGATATAGATTCTACCTGGGCTGTAGCAGTCCCTGCAGCTTTTACACTAATCTTCCCCTTCTCCTGCTTCAAGAGACAGACAATGCAGCCCAGTTAAATGGATCTGAATACACCAGCCAAACAATTAACATGGAAAAATGTATCTTGAGATTCAAAGTACTAATGCTTCCAATGCAATAGCAACTACTGATACTTAAAAATGTTTTCTTTGTGTGTTTTTTTTGGTGGGTTATTTTCCTTTGTGTGTTTGGTTGGTGTTTTTTTCAAATATTGCTTTCTCAACTTTTTCTTTAATCTCCATTCAACAGAAAGCTACCTGTTTTATGACTTATTGTTTTCAGTGGCCACTAAAAGTGCCAATTTCTAACTCTAGCTGCTGGTGAAAACAAGTGACTGAAAAAAGAATGGCTGAAAACAGTCTTCAGATAATTTTTCCAGATTATATTTTCTTGGAAGAAACAAAATCTTCATGGGAAGCTGGAGATGGGAAGTTCTTTTGAAATAATGGTTGCAGTACCATCTTCCTAGCTCTTTTTGAGATAAAGCACAATACCAACGCTTCCTCCACCTCCTCAAATGTCCCAGTAGAGTTTGTGATGCTGCGAGTGAGGGTAACACGACTTTTCGATTTAAAAGGCTTCTCGTATTGTTTAGCAAAGACTCTCATTGCAGGGATGCACTTGCAGGCTCTATGTTAGCTAAGGAGCGCGTTTGCTTCATGCTCTGATGCACTGGTACTGCAAAGCCTGGTAAAACACATGAAGCCTTTTGCTCAGCTCTTCTGCCACCAGAAACTGGAGCACAAGAAGACTGACAGGACAGTGCACCCTGGGCCCCATCCCACCCTAAAATGACATGGGTTGGGTGGCAATGGATGCCTCTTACAAGACCATTTACTCTTCTTTCAGTGCTTCTTCACAGAAAAATATTTTAATACACACATTTGATCACCCTAACTTTGGTCATCTAAAATTTTTCTGTTAACAAAATTAAAAAGGCAAGGTAGGAAAGATTGTGCTGAAAAACTTTTAATTGCAGTCTAATAAGATTTCACTGATTTTTGGAACTGTTAGTATATTGTTGCTTGCCAGTTGGAAATGTACCAAAGCCAATCTCAAGCTCAGTTTTTCTTGCCATGTGTCCTGGCCACTGCCCAATAAAGGTTATTGGCCTGAGTGGTGGCCTGAGTGGGTTTTTAGGTTGCTCGGTTCTTATCAGACTTCTTTTTCCCCTCCAAGTCAAAGCAAGTGTTTACTTGTAAATGATTATCTTCTAGGATAATGTGATGCTTATCTTCTAGGAGTGCAAAACTCTGAGACACTGTTGTTTTCCTCCTCATTATTTCAGCATCTTTTTGAAAGTATATGAATATACGTATCATGCAAATTATGGTTTATAAATCAATAAATAATAGTATTTGCATTACTGCAGATGCAAATTTTGAGGTCAAGTTACAACCACTTAAAGTAATTTTATAAGCCTCTCTCTTTACCTTGACAAAAATAACTCATTTCTGGAAGTAATGACTGTCATGCAAGCCAGTCAACTGCTTTAGAGAACTTGTTTTTGCGTTGTGATGCTATTTGCTATACCCAGTGTGGCTAATCTGTGCAAATGCAACAGGAAAACAATTTGCTTGCTGGCAATCCCATTGTTCAGAAGGCCAGGCCAGCCCTTGGATGACATCTTTGTAACTCTGCTTGCACATTGTCTGGATTAAACAGTGATTCCCTTACTAGCAGAAGCAAACATAAAGGGTATGTTACATGGGAAGTGAATTCAACTCGCACGAGCTTCTTACTCCTTGGGGTGGAGCTGTAAAACAAAGAAGAAAAAGTAGTTGTACAAATAAAGATCTGGACATCAATTTCAGAGTTAAAGAATTAAAATCTGCCAGAACGTGTGGAGGGAGAAGAATGAGTGGGGTAATAACCTGATATCAGTACTAGAGGCATGTCCAGGCCTGTGACTTTAATAATGATGAATGTCTGCTATATATAGAAACAGTTATGACCTCATGCTGTAATGTAGGTTGTCCTTTAGAAAAAAACTGGATGCATTAGGCAAAGCTTGAAGTGATTCGCTTGAAAATATCACTAGGAGATCCGCCCTGCAGAAATATTACAACAGCAGTGTCTTTGGAAGAAGAAATCAAACCAAACTGATAGCCTGGGGGAAGCAGGAGCTTTAAAATAAGATCACAGAATCTTCAGATGGAATCAGCAGTGTAATAACTTTTACAGAAACACAGGTAAATTTGTAGCTACTAGCTCACTGATTTTTCACTTAATATTAAACTATTCTTAGCTGAAAATTGTTAAAAAGCTAGCAGTCACACAGACAACAGACAGCGTGTTAGATGCTTCCCTTTAGAAAACTTTAAAGCAACTGTTTACAAAAAAAACCCCAAAAACAACTATTATTTTTTTGACCTTCTGCATGCCTTTTGGCTGATATACCTAGCTTTGAAAGACATTTTGCATTTTTTCCTAGTGCCCAAGTGGTGCCAATGGCATCAGTTGTGTGAGGTCTCAGAGGGGTTAGATACAAAAACAGATGACACTGTAACATTTGGCTGAGGAAATTCTTGATTGTAACCTGATAGCACAATGAACAACGGAAGATGTCAAGTGTTATTACAGTTAATGGGCCTCAGTTCTCTTGTCACGAGCTTGAACATATCTAATCCTTTTTGCAGCACAGATTCCACCATGACAAGGCGGAAAAAATGGTCAGGACTGCCAAAAATCTGGGCTTTGGTGGGTTTTGTTTGTTTGTTTGCTTGTTTTTGTTTTGCCTTTTTCCCCCCTCCTCCAGATGAAGAGAGATGGGTAAGTGGGAGCATATCAGAATAACAAAGCCTGAAGAAAGAATTAGTAGACTAGAGAAAAACACCAGCAGAAGGCAAAGGCAGCCTTCCAGTACAGCTCATGTCACACCTTATATAAACTATCTTGTTTATAGCAAATGAAGTTTTGCAGCCAGCAGCAGCTGAAAATGTGATTGCAAGCATCAAGCCAGTGGTAGCAAATCAAATATTACTATGCAGAATCCTGGGACCTGCAACATTCTTGCTGACCAAGAATGCAACTGGCATCTATAAGCAGAGGTAAAATGTGAAGGGCACAAGAAGATGCACATGCAAGACTGGTTTCTAGCAACAAAGAACAAGTGACAGCTTCAAATGTGCAGGTGGCTGGTTCAGCAGCTACCCTGTAATATCGGTTGAGAAAAGGTGACCAAGGTAAGGCAATAAAATCATTCCAAACAACTTACCAACAGAGTTGCAGCCTGAGAACTATTTTAAAAAGTAACAAAATAAAATCCTATGAAGTGCTGAATAAAGCAAACGGTAAAGCTTTTATTTGTAATTGAAAAAAATTCATTGTATTCCAGTAAAAGCAATATGAGAAATAATAAATATGTCCTTTATGAAAGCAATGAATCTAAAGGACAGCAGTCTACTAGCATAAAATAATGCTTTTCATTAGGCTGAATATTTTATGCAACTGTTTATGGAATTGTGTATTATCTACCTACGAATAAAAAGAGAATTATTAAAGCGACTGGAAATAGAAGAGGCAAAGAGTACACAGCATCATCTAATTTTATAAGTTTCAAATAGATACTTGGACTGAAAAGTTTTCCTCTGAAAATTTTACTTTCAGCATGTTGCCGGAAATAAGCCAGATTTTACTACTGTAATTCCGATTTTACTACTGTAATTCCTTATTGCTTGTGGCCAGAGGCACTGGCCAGCACTTAATGACAGATACATGAGATTTATAGCCAAGGTATACATACAGTGAGTAGCAGGAAGGTTAAATATAATGGAAGTGCAAGTCATGTACCTCTACAACTACAATTATGAAGAAATAAACACTATACTGTTGTCCTTAGGGAGTGATTTGAATTATTCCTATGGCCTGGCTATGAGGATAGTTTTACTTCCTAGAAGACTTGAGCTGTGGCAAAGATGATACAAGAAAAATAAAGCATGTAAGTACCTTGAAGGCAATCATGAAATGGAGAACATCACCTGGAATAAAATCATGAGTGACTTGTAAAATGGTCTAAAAACCCCTACAGACTTTACATCCAACTAATATAACTTTCCCCCCCTCCTCCTTTTAAGGAGAGAATCAGTACGAGCTCCCTCAGTAAGCAGCTAACTGGAGAATGACTAACTTATTGCTTCTGTATCTTGAACACGAGTTTTTGTGGCTTTCAGATTCTTGAAGCTCATAGCTTTCAGGTGGCCTAAGTGCCATGTTTGCATTGAAGCAAACCCATGCACCTGCGAGCTGGCACAGATCCTACTGGGTGCAGTTGCTACCAGCCCTGTTGGCCACTTGCCTGCAGTGGCTATACAAGCTCCTGCTCTATGGCCCACCCAGTTCAGACCACTGAACTTTGGAGTGAAAAGGGACATTGTTCAGAGGCAGGAAACACAAATGACTTCCAAGAGCTTGAATTAGCTCTTTGCACCCTGTTTCCTCCTTGGAAAGATGGGCAGATAGCAAGTGATTCCTCCTCACACAAAATCAAAGTCTCTGCAATGCGGAGACCCAAGCAGCAGCAGAGCTGGCTGCTCCAGGTACTTCTGAACCACTCAGCCAGGGCTGCTTCAGAGGGAAGACATCTGTAGAGCTTTCCTACTTGTCAAGCTCAATATTAACCGAAATCAACCTGAGTTTGTAAATAGTTTACTATTTTCTTTAAAAATAAAATAACCCCTCCACAAAACAAACAGATATCTTGCGTAGCCTTAGTCACAGCTGTGAAGAAGCATTTCTGCTAATGCAGTGCCAGTCAAGGCAGAGAAACAGAGCTTTTCACAGGTGGCTCTCATTTTCTGGGTTGCTGACTTGAGACCTCAGTGTTTGATTTGCAGAAGCACTGAGTAGTTGCAGCTGCAGTTAATGGGCTTTGAACATGGAAGAGTACCACGAAACAAGTCTTCTGAAAAAGCAGTTTTCAGCACTTTCAGACTGAGCACCCAAAATTAGTAGTAAGTGCATAGTGGTTTGGTGTTGTGGTTTTTTTTTTTTTTAAACCTTTCTATCTGGGTCTTGTTTTAATGTTACAGAAGATATAATTTGTTCTTTCTGCAGGTATGTGGTGAAAATAAGTGTATTGACGTATATAAACCATGTAGATGTAAAAAGGAACTTGTAGAGGAAATTATGGGAAGATTTAGTTGCTTTCAATATGAACTCATGTTGAGCTCACAGAAAGAGAATTCAAGTAGACTGCAGTAGAGCTGTGTGTTGAATCAAGTAGGGCAGGACAAAGAGTAACTTCTATTTTTTTTCTTCCGTGTGTCTTTTTTGTAGAATTATGTGAGATGGTGTAAACGTGTACTGGAAACTCTAAGGACAGGTGTGGTCTCTCCATGTTGTGTAAATCATTTCGCTAGAATTGCTACTACCTTATGGTGATGTCAGTGAGAAGGGAAAGATCTTGAAGGAATGAACTTCATTCCAGTGCAAAGAGAGATCCTATACTGTCACAGACCATAATGTGGTTTATAAATCTACACAGGATATTATGACCAGTTAGATCTCATGCAAAGGACCTGCTGTATTGGTAGGGGAGTGTCACAGTCAAAGCCTTGGCTTCAGAATTTGCTGGTAGCTTATAAATAGCAGTACTGAAAGTGTATAAAACACAGCATAGGGTTTATCTCTAGCTTCTGTGGTTATTGATGCTTTTGATTTGTTATCAGGACAGTGTAGGTACAGAGGTGCATCAAAGAATCATTGATGTGGCAGTCTAATAAGGTCACCTCCTGTGATAGGAGAAGAAACCAACTGTGTGCCTGAACTGTGGTGTTTCTTTTATTTGTTAAAATGTTAGAGGGGAAAGAGTGACCTGGCAAAGGATAAGAAATCCTTAAAAATTTTGCACTTTCTTTCTTTTGCATAGTTGTAGCTGATTCTGATTACTATTCATGTATCTAATTGCAGCCAGCCTGTTTGTAATTATTTGTGCTTAGGATTTTATGACAGTTTTGCATTGCATTTAGTTTTAACGTTGGAAGGTGAATTTTGATGGATCTGTCTCATGCTGATTTAAGATTTCCCTTGGCTGTTGGAAATTGCCATCTTCATTATAGTCGGAAGAATGAGGCAACTATCTGTGGTTCAGCCTCCCCATTTATTAACCCATCTTAGACTTAAGTGCTGATGAGAGTGGGTTTCTGATAAGAAGCCAGACTGCAAACAGGAAGAGCCAAAGGACAAGCTCATGTGTTGCTCTCTCAGCTCTTTGCTGAGGCTCAGCTGGGTACTATGTTTGGTGCTCATACTAGAACCCAAGTGTCAGACTCCAGTGCTGACTTCTAAAGCTCTTGTCCACCCTTCCTACCCTGCTAAAGGTTTTATTATTGCTGTGCTATTAGATCGCAGATGGATTGCGGTGACTTTTTTATGTCCATACGTTATCAATGAAAAAGTCATTGTGGGTTTAGTGCTTTTGCTGAACTGAACATCAATACCTGATAAAATATGATGTCTAGAGAATGCTTTCTAAAGCTGAACTATTATTCATGCTACTGACTAAACAGTTGAAATATTGAACATCAGCAGGATTTGCAATCTGAGAAGTCAAACTCAATGTTATCTAGTTCACAACAGACGAAGAAAGTGTGAAAATATGCATAGTTACCTTTAAACCAGTGAAGAAAACTATTTCCTGCATTGGCAGTATGTCCCTGAAGAGATATTCAGCTTTTTTAATTGGCAGCAAACTGAGTATACTTAGCAGTTTTTTGCAGAGGCTGCTGTAAACCCTGGATAACCATTCTGCGTTCTCCCACAACACAGTATTTCAAAACTAGGATTTTGTTTCCCTGAATTTCAGCTTTGAAACGATTCCAAGCATCGCCCCATGCAGCAGGATGACAATACCTGAAAACTGGGACAGCACAGTCACAAGAAACATTTCATGCTTTCAGTAAAGTGCAAGTGAAGGAGACTTTCTAACTCCTAGTAATAATACTACCTCAGATGGGAGAATAAATTCTGCCAGCTTTTCTTATTATTTTGCTAAGCTATATTGTCTGAAATGAGTCACCATGAATTCATCTGGTTTGACCCAATTCAAATTAAAGTAGAGGCTCATCTGCTCTGATTTGATCAGAAGCTACGTGGCTCTCTGGTAGCTATAATGGTTGTGGAAAGGAAACTACACACAATGATTAACAAAAATACTGTATTACGCCTACTGCTTTGCTCAGAAATGTGTATAATGTTACGGCAGCATATAGCTTTTCTACGTGCTGGCTTTTTTTTTTTTTAATAGAAAGAGCCCTTGTTGCATCTCTTCCTGTAAAATTTCTTCAAATCCTGGCTGTTCTCATTCCTGTTGTTCCTGCTCTTTGTTGGTGTTTATTCCTGAGAGAGACTTTCATACTGGCCAAATCTGTCAAGATTTGAAGGTCAGTTGCTCGTAAACTCAGCCTCATGGTTCTCACTGGTTTCTAGTCCTGGCCTGCGCTCAAAGCACTTACTGGGATCCTGTAGTGTTGCATCTGTGTTTCTCTTCATCTGGCTGTGGTGCTGTTGGCAAGCAGCTGGAAGTCTGTGAAGAAGGGAGCTTTTTAATACCCTGTCACATCTTTGCAGCTCTTAAATGTTTTCCTTCACCTTTTTGTTAGTGCTGGGTTCATAAACTAATTTTCTGTGGGCTATAAACTGTGTATGGTGAAATAAGGTGCAGCACAGTGCTGCTACCTGGTCGTTTGGTTGGTGAACCTTAGTTCAGTTGTTCATTGTCTCTTATCCCAGTTTACCTGGGTAGCAATTTCTTGAAAGCTGCATATGCTTTGCTGTTAAACTGGCTGTGGCATGGGAAAAATGTGAGATGTTCAAGTTATGCTGGTGATGTAAACCCTGTGAATCCTTGACAGGCAAATTGGAGAGAAGAGAGCTGGAAGGGACTTTGAGAGGCTGTGTTTTCCATATACCTGTCCAAATATAAATGGATCAATTGCAACTGTCACTTCTCATAAGTGTTTGTCTAATCTATAAAAACCTCCTGTGATGGAGATTCACATGCTCTTCCAGTCATCTATTCTAGCCTTTAGTGTTGAGCACCGAAAAACTTTCCACCTTACATCTGTGATGCAAGCCCATACTTTGCTGCCAGCAGATATGGAGGAGAAAATAATACTCGTGCTCCTTTAATTTACCACTTATATGCTTGAAGGCTCTGATGAATGATTACCACTTTTCACTTTGCAGGGCAAACTGTCACAACTCCTTTCACCTTTCAGCCTGTGCTTTTTAGTCTTGTGCTTGGTCCCGTTGCTCACCCAACAGCCAGCTCTGGAGAGTCTGAGTATTTCTTTGGTTTTAGCAGCCACAGGTGGATGTGCTGGTAAAGACCTTGCTAGTGCCACAGAGAGCAAAAGGGCTGCTCTGGTTGTCTTATGGACAATACTTTTCCTTGTATGTTACAGTATGGTGCTTGCTTTTTTTATTAAGTATATGACAGAACATCACTTGAAAAGAGATCTGCATCTGACTCCTGCCCCTCTTTTGTTTCCTGGCAGAGCACAGGATGTTTCAAAAAGATGGACTCAGTTTCAAAGCAGTATATTTCATGATATCTTGCGAATGACTGAGGCTCAGGGCTGTTTGTGCACTGGGAGGTGCATCTAGCACTAATCATTTAAAACTCTATTATGTCCTGCCCTTTCAAGTGGTAAGAGTTTCATTCATAGGTGGTTTGTGGTTGCAGAAATATAGTGATTTCAAATTTGGGTCCATGTTTTTGAAACATCTGTAATTTATCCTACATGTAAAGTTCTGAAAACGTAAAATTTGCATTTGTTCTTACTGAATTAAAATAGAGGCCCATGATTTTAATGGGAGCTCCTAGAAGGAGCTGGATGTTGATTGCATTAGGCTTATAGATTATTTCTAACCTATTAGAGTGTCAGAAGATCAACTTGGAATATATTTAACAGGAGTCTGTAATTCACATGACGATTTAGGATGGCTCTGCTGTCAGGTGGTTTCACAGTGAAAGAAATGGCATTCATAGACCCGTATCCATACAAGTGCAGGTGGATTTTTGATGTACGTGTGATAAGAAGGCAGGTAATAGAGTACTCGGTTCTTCCTGAAACTCAGCCGTGTCCTTTGTAAGAACAAGACATATCTGTTCATCTGGTATTTAAAACAGGGCATCTATGTTGGCTATAGTACTAAGTTTTTTGTGGCTTTATTTAGTGTCGAACCCTATCTGTCCATTTCCCAGCTGAGTGACATCTGGGATATGCTACTCAGGAAAGAAGCTGTTCGCAAATTCTGACTTCAGGCTGTCAGCACCGAGATCTTAGCAACAAATATCTCAAGTTCAGATAAGGAATACATGGAATACTTCATTAAACAGTTTGATAACCTGTCTTTCAAAATAATGTATCTTCTACTGCATTTTTTAATAGCTGTTTTTCTTTAATAGAATATGGCCCCATATATGTGGGGTGTCATTGTCAAAAATAACATTACAAATTTCTCACCGTTTTGAATTGTTTTTGTCTAAAGATGAACAAAGATCAGCTATTAGCTGCCATTTTCTGAACAGCATATTTAATCTCATTGAGCCACCACATAAACACAGAAAGAAAATGGAAAGGATCTTTCTTTAGTGGCGATTGTTCAGATGAGCTACGTGAGGTTCTTAAATTGCTAGCAGTGAACATGCGAAAACTCGTAGTATTCCCAGTAAACTCCTTACTTCTCCTGTAGACAAATAACTTTGCTCTACATTTGTGTTTATCTTTGCTGCACTAACAATTTTTGTAAGCCTTCTAACATTGATAAAGCAATTTATTAGGTACTTAAGTGAAGATCATTGTGCAGTATCTCCTTTCTTCCAGATTTCCACACCTTCTAGAATATAATTCCTGCATTTAACTGGTCATACTGAAACAATGAAACAGACTTTTTCTTATCACCTGTGTCAGTGGCTTACCTGGCATGTAAGAGGTTATCTGAACCCCCAAGCCAGGGCAGAGGAGGCTAAAACAAAACATACAAACCACTTAACTGGGAATTGGAGGAGCACAGCAATGGCTCAGAGTTCTCCTCGCCTAATCTCTCTTAGGAAACTCTACATTCAAATTTCAAGTAGAAAAGTACATGCGAGTCTGCAGAGGTTTTAGAAAGACTCATTACTTATCAGCTGTGGATCTCATAGCCTTAAGGAAAGAGTCCAACCTTGCTGATAATGGGATTTAAAGTGGGGAAGTAGAAGCTCTGGCAATTGAGCATCTTGTGTAAAATAATCCAGTAGCTCAGGAACATAGGTAGGATTTAAAATCTTAGTTTCAAGTATGACAATTTAGCTCTTGAATCATACTGAGGTACAATGATGTACTTGGAAAACAAACTAGCACTGATTCTGAAACAATACCAGCTAATAAATGTGATAGAAAAATGTTTGCATAGATAGTCAGTGTATTGTCCAGAATGAATTATATATGGAAAGCTGCAGAGACAAAAAAAATTTAGGGGCATCTTGCAGAGGGTAATTTTATGTAAAGCTAAATTAAGCTTATGCAGTAAACTATGGGTAGAATGGTGCTGTATACTTCTCCAAAAGATCCATAAGAATACATGATTTACTCTGATTTCCAGGGTGACTTCCCAGTTCATAATGTCCCTGTTTCAGAGACAAGTTACTGCCCTTGGAGACCTCTAGTTTTGGCAGGACTTGCTGCCTGATGCACAAAGCAGCAGCAGCAGCTGTGCTCCCTCCCTGCCCTCGCCGTGTGCTGGGCACCTCTTGCTCTGCTCCCTTCTCCAAGCTGAGGTCTCGGGTAGGGATGGAATCGTGCTCCTTCATTGCACACGTTCAGCACAGGCGTGATCCAGCCCCTACAGTCCAGGTAAAAGAGTTTGGAACCACTGTATGAAGTCTGGCAGCTGACTTGGTACCCTGCGAACACTGGAGATGTGTCTTCCTCCTGAGGATGTAGAGTAGCTTTTGGAATGAAATATGAAAATTGTGAATAGCATATACTTGTTTGTTCTAAAAAGCAGAAATCTTACTTCAGTTGGACCTAACATGACGTGTGCAATCAGTGATATTTATAGATAGAAATGTGACGCAAATGGAAATTTAGACAAGAAATGAAGTGCTGAACAGTCTTTTTTTTCTTTTTCTGTCACCTTAATCCCCTGACTAACCTTTTAATTTAACATTTTTTTGATAATTGGATTAAACAGAGTAAAGACAATTTTTGGTTAATGGAAATAAGTGGAAGCAATGAAGTGAGACATTTAAAAATAGCTCAGACAAAAGCTTTAAATCACATAGTGGAGAATGGTGGAAAAAAGACAAAACAAACTAACAGACTTGTCTCATTCTTGTTCATGTATATATAAAATAGGGCTCCTTTTATTCCTCTATTAGATCCCTGTAATTGTGCAAGAATATATATCAAGCTGAGAATACACACTGACTGGGGATTATGTAGATAATCTCATGAGGCCATTTAGTCCTGCAATTCTAAACTAGGTTTGGTATGTTCTAGAGCATTATTTGTCTGTGTTAAAGTTTAAAATTTATCTATTTAAACATTTCTGTTGATTATAAAATCAACTGAATAGAAAACTTATTAAAATTAAGTATTCTGTTGTAAATGAGAATTTAAGAGTTATGGGGATTGGATGAGGTTGGTGGGGTTTATTTTGTTTTCAGTTTGTTCAAATAGCAATGGCGATTACCTAATTTTCTTTGTTGATTTCCTGTGACAGCGAAAAAGTAAATGTCTCTTCAGTACATCTGGCTTTCGCATTGCATTAACATATGATTTCCTTCTAGTAGCTGGCCCATGGGCCTGGTAAATTTTTGTTTGATCCAATGAAGATGAGTCGCAAAAGTGAATAGACATAACCTTTATGGCATATAGAGATGTGGCCTGGATGCCAACTTGATAAGATCTAACTAGATTCTTAGACTAGTTAGAAATGTGTAGAAGAAAAGACCTGTATATATACTTTTTACTTTTGTGTATAAAAGGACAGCTTTCCCTTGAGACATGGAGGAAAAATGCAATATTTAGGATGATTGCTAAAGAATTACTTTCTTCTTAGCCTTGTTTTTATGTGGCTTGTAGTCAAGTAGTAAGATTTAGGTAGTTCCTGTCCTCTGTAAGAAGCCTACGATCATCAATGCTGCTGGCACCCCAAAGTTGCTCGTTATCATCACATCTGGGCTCAGTCAAGAGCTAGTGATAAACTACATACAATTAGCCTGCTAAAATATTTGTATTGTGTGGGTTTTTTTATTAACAGTGATATAAACCATAAGGTTCAGTGACAGATGCATTGCTTGCTGCTGCTGCAAATAGCCACCAAATGGGAAGGCAAGAATTTACACTTTCATTGCAGCAAGGAGTTGCTTAGTAACTGGTCCAGTGCAGGGGCTAACAGTGTAATAAAGAAATACTTGCATGTCTATTTGAAGGGAAAAATCTCTGAGATCAGCCAGACCGTCTGCCATATCAGGTGGGGAAAGGAGTATTGAGGTGAAGGATGAAACTCCTGTATCAAGGTTCAAAGGAAAGCTAGGCCATAGGAGCTTGGAGATGGTATGAGGACGGGATATATGCTCTGGAGTCTGAAATTCTGATTACCACTCTGTTAGAAGTGACGACTAAATCAACAGCAAGAAGTGTTACAAAAGAATGAAGCTGCCTTTTTTTTTGGGGGGGGGAGGTCCTCTCCAGACATCTGTCTCCCTTGTTGTTTGGTGCTCAGCAATGGCTGACTTTGTTTTACCTGTAGCTTTATCATTTTTTTTTTAAATATAAAATATATGTATATATGTATTCAAAATATAAAAATCAAATCCTTTTGATTCTAAACTATTTACATTTCTATGGGATGTGTGATTCAATTATAGAAACATATACATGCTGCTCTGTACTGAGATTTTGGAAAAATCTGACCACTTCTGTTCTTCCGTCTTCTGATTTCTTTAAAAGTTTTTAAGAATCAGTTCTGAATGTGCACTCTTACTTCATTTGTACATAATTGGAGCATACTTATTGTTATTTAGAGATTTGGGTCCCTTAAAATAAGTTGTCAAGCAACTTTAAAGCCTACATTCTCAATATTTCAGTAGAGAACTAGACATGTGAATCACTTTGACATTTTTGAAAATATTGCTTCAATCCTCTCTTTCATCTTGTAATTTTAAAGGATTAAAGGCTTGACTGTCCTTTTAAGTCACAAGCCTGCATTATCACTGAAAGTAATGGCCCTGTATTTTAAGGCACATAGAGATACCGATCCTTAGAAGAATTCTGAAAGCGTACTTGTAAACTGATAGATGTAAAGATCGTCCTGAGAACTGGGATGTCTGCTGGTTTTCGGGAGCTATGCTGTAATTAAAAAACCTTTTTTTTTTTTTCTTTTCAACAATCCATTGCAACTGTTCCAACAGATCTTCTGCGTGCAGGAGCAGATAAACAGAGAAACTCCAACTCTTCGGGAAGAATAAACAGGAGGAGATAAGTTTGGGGTTTTCTTGCTGTCAGGTACCACAAGAAATATACTCTGATAAAAGATAACAGAAAAAAACTGTTGGTTGCCTAAAAGCACCCACTTTTGCTATCAGAATAAGGTGGCAAAAAACATATATGTCAGGTGAATGAGAGCGCTCAAATATAACTCGATCTTTTTTTTTCCAGAGCTGCTTAGCATATGTACTTATGAGCCAAAGCAGTATTGATGTTCCTGTATCTCTCACTGCTTCCTAATGTTGTATGTGATATTACTGAACCGTTCTTTCCCATTCTTGCCATTTGCTTTCTCAGTATTAGTCAAGGTGTTGATGGAGGTCATTTGCATCCAGAAACCTCTTTAGTTACAAGATGAGGCAGAGCAGTCATCCAGCCATTTCAGTGGCAACAGCTGTTCTCGAGCACCCTGCTGCAAGGCCCTCCAGAGCAGCAGATCTCACTTTCTGTAGATGTTGTCTTGCCTGGACTTGCTTGCTTACAGTGTCCCTGGCTTTCATGGTTGCCAGGTTTACCTCTCCTTTCTTAAAGAGTTCCTCAGATATTCCTTCTTCCCACTGGTCTCTTGTCACCTCCTTGCCCTGACCTCTGTGCTTGTCCTGTCCTGCTCTGCACCTCATCAAACTTCCAAAATGTACATCTCTGCTGCAGAGCCAGCCTTCCAGTTACAGCTTTGGCTTGCAGCAAAACAAACTTGGAGAGAAAGCATTTAGCTGCCTTGATTTAGCCTGTATCCCGAAGAATTTTTGTAAAACAAATTGTTCCTCAACAGTGGTAGAGAACTTTTATTGAAGAGTGAGAAAATTTTATATTTCAAATGACAGGCAGAATTTCAAATCATAAACTAAATCCCATCTCAAATGCTTCAATTTCAAATCTTCATGTCACTTCTACTGCGCCGAGGGAGTCGTAAGCTTGTGTGTTGTCTGCTACAGCTCCATAAAGTACATAAGGGAGCCCAGAAAAGCTCTGTATTATTTCCTACCCACACAGAGGAGTGAGCCAAACAAACAGATTAAGAGGGATTGAATATAGCTCAGCATACTCAGAAAGAATGGGCAACTTTGGACACAGAGGTGTTGGACAGTAGAGCAGTCTGTTCTGATGTGTATTTCTGCAAGCATCTTCAAGGACTGAAATAAATCAGTTATATGATGCCTGATCATGTAGATTTGATAGCAGAATTCAGAAAGCAGCCGGGGATTTCCCCAGCACCTATATGGCATGAAGGATGCTCCATGGTTGTATGTAGGGCTGTTTTGGTGCAGACCCAAGTGAGAAGTTGTTAGACTAAAAGAATGTGTAATTCAAGCCTGGAACATTACCCAGTAATCATTTATCCTTGGCCATGAACTAGGTTGTGCTTCTTATGAAATCAGCTACTGATAATGTTGGAGAATCTGTCATATCTGTAAGTGATTTGAAAAGGTACTTATTAATTTTGCTTTAAGGGGTTTGGTTTTTTTTTTTTCACTTCTGTGTAAAGTATGAAGCCATTGGATTTCATTAAACTCTGGCTGGTAGATTGGTCTCTAAATATAAATCTTTTCTTCCCTAAGGACATTTACAAATTGTGACAAAATGCTTCTTGATTTCATCTTTGATAAGATAAATGGAAAGAGATATTTAAACCTATTAGGCATGACCACCTACAGTGGCCTGTATAGGCTACATTCACTTAATAAGTTTATAGGTTGGATTAGTGAGGTTGGTCATAATTAGGGTATCCTGTCCACAAAAAAGGATGATGAATGTCCCTGCTTGCAGCTACTATGGAGTACCTTGGAAAAAAAGCAAATAAAAAACCCCAACAACAATCAACCAAAAATGTTGGATAGATAACATTACAGGATGAATGATCTTAAGGACAGTTTCTGTTTTGGAAATATTTTTGGAAGAAAGACTATAACATGTTATGGAGACTGATTTTCTTCTTTCTGATCTCTGCCTGCTTAAGAGAGACACACTCAGGAGCATACAGAGACTAAGTCTCACAGTGACCAAAATTTGCTAATGTCTTGCAGCTGTTTTCCTGTTACTATATTTTTTTGAATGCTGCGTTCCTATGAGGCTGATAAAGAAACACAAGACATACAATGTCCTGTGTCTGCCACTGATGGTTTCTTTACCTGAATGAACATGCCACTCCATTGCACTAGAGCTTTCTTTTATCCTTTGTTTGCCTCCATGTATTTAAATAAAATAATCTAGAACTGGCAAATCTTAGTAGAAAGATTGCAAACCACATATCTATCTATCTATCTATATATTTTTAATATATAATTTTTCCCCAGTCTCGGTTATCTTTTCTCTAGAGTTTATATTGACTTTTCTCGAAGCTAGATAGTTCTGGCTGTCAACTGATTACAGGCTGTCTCAGTGATTTGAAAGTCTAATAAATTTTAAACTTAAAGGCAGTTACGTTTTGAATTTGGGATCTGAAATAATTTAACAGCAATTTACTTCTGTTTTTAATTCGGAGTGTTGAGCTAACACAGCTAATTGTATTCATGTTTGGTGTACAACATCAGTGGGATATTTGTTATAAAAATTGGGTATGATGAAGATAGATATAGCAACTTGAGGAAGGATTTGGGAATCACTTGATGGCTGAACAAATATCTGTGATTCTCGATTGTATGAGAACATGAAGCAGCATTTATAGCTATTCTTAACTGAACATTATGACCTTTACTCCAAGGGTATACTCAGTTCAGTTTTATCCATTCAGCAAAGAAGCTGGAAAGACTTCAGTGTTTTAAATAAATCAATGAGAATGATGTGGCATTTGGAAAAATAACCTTAACGTGAGAGGAGAAGAAGGTCTATTTCTTTTATTAAAGAGTTGCTTAAGAAGTGACCTGATCACAGCCTGGGGCAGGATTGTTTTCGAGACTGTTGTTCATGGTAGAGTTGTCTGTAAACAAGCAGTGAAGTCCTGCTGTCCAGACCACCAGCTGCCCCCTCTGTGACCATCTTTAACTTACAGGCAGGTCTTGATTTGGTAGAAAAGTCCCAATATTAACAAAATCCAATAAGGAAATTATTTCATACTGTTGTTTTGATAGGAGCCACAGGATTTATAGGCTACAGACAGCATGAACAGGTAACAGGCATGTAACATTAAACAGTACTCTTCTACCCACTGAAAGATAAAAACAGAATTACAAATGATTACTGAAATTAAGACACATCTTCTGAGATGTCTGTCATCTTAACTGAAGTGCCATTGTGGGGTTTTTTACAATAATATAGTTTTTCAATACATGGAAAGGGTATGTTCATGTAACAATGTCACAAATTCGGCTTGATGACTAGGAAAACACGAACTCACTGAAGTTCTGGTACTAGTAAGGAACAAAAAACCCAAAAAGCCTGCAAGAACAGCGACTCCAAACTCCAGCAAATAAATTACAAGTAATAGAACATCTAGTTGTTGTCTGAAAAAACACTGCAGAAACTTAATTTGATGCTTAATTTATAGATCTTCCTGGTTGTGTTCAGTCATCTCAGCCTACTGTGGAGAAAATGTAATATTTGTTAGCCACAGAGAAACAGTGCAGCTTCACAGTGCTCACTGAATTTCACCTCAGGTATAGTGAAAAAGAATTATTGCTAAATTTCTAATTATCTATACCTGAATAATCACAGAGATTGCATCAATATGCCAAATACCCAAGGACAAGACCTTCCATGGTGATTGCTGATTCCAGAATCAGAAAAAAAGGGCATAGAAATATTATTCCACTTCAAATTTTCAAGCCTGGGTCCCAGCCTTGAAATGCTGTGTTAGTAAAAGCTGAACAAATAAATTTAAGCCCAAATTATATCAGGGCAAGAGTCCAGAGTTCCCTGTTTATGTCAGATGTCACGGTTGAGACGGACAAGCGACATGGACCAAATTCTTTCAAGATGAAAGTAATAGATGCCATTTATTGCTACAAGTGCATTTTTATACAATTCTGACAGTTCATATGTCTTTTCACTATTGGTTACAAGTTACAGCACTAACATCTCATTGGTTGAACTTGCTATCATCCATGTTATTCTTCTATCCCCTTCTCTCTCACGGGTACATCTCTCCTCTCTCACGGGTACAACTCCATATCTCCGGTTATTCCTTTACTCCCATCCTTCTCAAGGGTAAATCTTAATATCTTCAAGGCTGATCTCTACCCCCATATTTTCTGACAAGGATTCCACAGACCCGCTGCAGTTTCCCACAGTCAGAATTTCTTTGCAATATCTATTATTAAAATTATTTAATGGAAGGTAGGATGTGTGTAACTAAGATCTGTTCCCGATGTATAGAAGATGGTATCTTTAGGAGAGTAAAGCACATTTGTGTCAGATCTCAGAAGTAAAACTTAAAAGCTTGTGGAGATAGTAAGGGGCTACATTTTGAATGAATGTGGGGGAATGGAAAGGAATCAACTGGGAAGAAAAAAGTTCTCTTGAGATAACTCAAAACCATAGTTAAAGAATCAAAATCTGATTTGGAATAGATTCTATATAAACCTACACAAATACTCTTCAACCTTTTTTTTGCATATTGAGGCAAGTTAGGTACTTTATCCCTATTGGAATGAGGTCGGAAAATTTTCAGAAAAATGTCTTCTGAGTTGACCCTGCTGCAATCACACGTTATGATCACCAGTAGGTGGTTTTTGCCCTGTTCCCCGTGTCCAGAGATGCAGGCGCAGGGATGCGGTGTGGATGATGCTTTGGGAGCGGTCCATGCTTCCTGGCTGCTACACAGCACCACAGCTGCTATGGCTTGGCTTGGGAGCCGGCGCTGGTGGTGTGAGAAACAGAAATGAGAAAATAATGCAGATGGCTTTTATCTACAGCAATGAAAACATCTTAAGTTTGTCCACTGTTTCCATGGTGACAGTGCCATCATATAGTCTCCCTGGGTAACAGGCAGGAGGAAGGGACTGCTCAGAGTCTTGAAATATATAAACCAGCATGTTCTTATAAGAAATTGTTTTACTCAAAAAGCAAATAGATAAGAGTGTTTTGGAGAACTGCATCTGTGCCTGCGCTTGTACAATCTCACAATGACAGTGGTTCTGTTGATGGGACTGTCAGCTATTCAGAAAGTCATGTATGAGAAGTAAGCCTCTGTTGCATCAGGTGGAATTATTCAGAGGCTTGTGACACCTGGATAAAAGGCTAATCTGCACATTACATCCTTTCTGGTTTTGGGTGTACTCCATGCATATTCTAAAACTGGATGACTGTGAACCACCTGCATCAGAGGCTTCTTTGCATTTTTTGTCAATGTATAATCAAAAGATACCCACCCTTTTATCATGCTGATAAGTTATTCTGTAATAATGTCTGTTTTGATTTTTGTGTGTTGTTATATAGATATACTTTAAAAAAAAAAAATACATATATATATATACACATATATATATATATATATATTCTCCTGCCAGAATTGGACCTGAGTGGCAGGGGAGAGCTGCTTGTGGGCTGGGTGCTTGCTGTTGCACTTGAAGTCAGTCCTATTTCTTTGTCCCTTTCTTCTTGCAATTAGATGCAGGAGAGGTGGGGGGTATGACCCAACCGTATTCCAGCAGATTTTCAATTTCTTCTTTTTCTTTTTGACTTTGGTTGCCCTCTGCCCTGGCTTACCCTTGCAGGTGGCAGCTCAGGTGGCCCAGTTTCTGGGCATGAGATGTTACTATTCAGCTGGGAGCCCAGAAGGACACTCCATGAATATGTGAAAGGCTGGTTTTCATTTACATGAAATTGTATTATACACTCATAAATGTGCACTGCATATTTGTCGTTTTCATCTGCAAGACACATGTGCTGCATCTAATAGATCCTGTACAGAACTGGCAAATTTTTGCCTTTAAAAGGCAAACTCCCAGGAGTTTGCCACTTGTGCTTCCCACAAAGCTAAGGTTCACAAAGGTGAACATGGAAATCCACAACTCTAGCAACTCAAACAGCTACTGTGGACCCAGTGGCCACTGTTGACTGGGGCTGAAAAAGTCTGACCTTCTGTTATTCTGAAAATCCTGTTTATGGGCAAGGAGAGTGCATATAAGTAAGAAAATAAGTGTATGTATAAATAAAACCAAGCATTTATTCATAATGTAATTGAAATATTAATGCTCTAGGTATTATTAGCTGTAGAAAAAGCAAGCTTAATAGTGCCCCACCTTGAGTGTGGAGTGTATTCCTGGTTATGTGGCAAGTCAGCTGGTCTAGCAGTACTGAAATTCACATTTTTCAGCCCATCTCTGTGCTCCAGAGAGCTGTGTAGAGCTGTTATCATTAGCACTTCACCTGTTTTTTTAATCTTTCTTTCCTGTCAGCTGCAGACTTTATCAACAGAGATTTTTCTGTTTGCTTTCAGGAACGGGTATGCCTTCTTGATGACCTTAATCAAAGTAGAGAGGTTTGAGATTTGGCAGACTGTTTGTGTCAAAGCATGACTTGATTGATGGTGTAGCCAAAGGCATGTTCATTACTCAAAACAGTTCTATTGGAGGATTGGATCTTCTTGTCTGCATCCCAGGTACTTTTTGGGCATGAAAGTTCGTAGCTGGGAGTTTCCAAGATGTTTGTGTGTACATGACCTCCCACTTCCCTAGCCCAACCAACATAAAATCTGAAAATGTAGAATTAGGCTAACACTTAATATCAAATCATCAATGCAGGAAGCAACATGGACTGTGACATACCTAAGGACTTTGGGCAAAAGTGGAGATAGTAGAAGAGGTACAAATAATTATCATAGGTGGAAAGGACGATGGATGGTTGGGTGGTCCCCAAGAAGTCTTTTGTGGTCCTTAAATTACTACCTATCCAGTTTTAGAGAATGATGGAAAGGAGAAAAGCTCCTTGCTGCGAGTCCACAGCAGGCGAGCACCTTATTGCTGAAAGCCTTGCAGTTGTGATGGTTGTCTCTAGCTTGTTTTCAATCTCTCTCTTGGTTTTATTACTATCGTTGCTTTTTGTCTTCTCTTCCTTAATTTAAGTCATCAAATACTCCACAAAATTCATGTCTGCATGAAAAAGAGTAATTGGGACATGTGAAGGTTGCCACTTCCAGCCTTTGTAATGGTCACCACTACAGAGTTTATAAGAAAAGAACAGAGATGTTATGCTCTGGAGTGAATATACTGACTGGTATCTGCAATCGCTAAATCTCAGGCAGAGCTCAGTCTGTGTTTATCTTGTATATTTTTATTGTGATGTTCAGCAGTTTGATAATCTGTCACTGAATGGTCTTGATTGTTGTGCAGTCTCAGTTGATTATGCATGCTTTCAAGGAGGTCTGGATTTTGGAGGACTTTGAAGCACTATGGGAATTAAAACTGTGAGTGTACGACTAAGAAGGAGAGGAAATACTTTGTGACCTCCTCTCCAGCAGTCTTTACAAATACCTTAAATTGACATGTCACTTCTATATAACCATTACTCTCTCAGGGTATGATAGCATTTAAGATGAAGTTCTCATCGTCCTTAAACTTTGCTTGCTTTAAGTAGGCTTTGACAACAGAGACAAGCTAAGCTGCTTTCCAGTTTTAATTTCCAGAAAATCATGAATTAAATGTTAATATGTGGTGAAAAAGTCCGCGTTTACTCAGTGTTGTATTTGACTGGCACAGAATGGCCAGGCTGGTTTGGAAATAGTGTTAAGGGTTGTTGACTTACTATCTGCAAAGTTATAAGAAGAAGGGCTAGGAATGCAACTGGGAGGAATTTCATACTGGATCATAATAACTAGGTTTTTTTTAGATGGGATGTTGGCTTTGTAGATTCTAACTTTGTGCTGATTCACAGCAAGGAAACTTGGAAAATTTCATGGAGGCTTCTCAGCCGCCCACCATGGTTATTTTCATCTCCATATTTCTGTTTTAAGAGATTCCACAGAATCAATTAAGAGAGAAGTTGATTTCACCTTCCACACTCAAAGGTGTGTCTGATTGGAAGTGCAAAGCTGTGATTTTTCTATTTTATCACTTTTTAAAACCAGATATTACAGTCCAGGATTTTGATGCTAGTAAGCTAGTTGTAGTGCAAATAATGGGAAAAGCACAGTAAGTACTCAAAGATATCTTAAATTTCCCTGGATTTTTTATTTTTTCCCAGAAAAAAAAGACCCTGGTATTCAGTAACTGATAACATAATTGCAGAGAAAAAGAGTAGCCACAGTGCACTTTTCATTAAATGTGTAAAATTCACTCAGAAAAGAGTCCTAGTGTCCTGGAGATTTGGGTTGTCTGTCCCTCTGTCTGATCTTTACATTCACTGTGATAAATATAATTTCAAGCTTCCTTTATGTCCACTGCGATTTTGTTCAGCCTTTATAGCGCTGCCAGCTTCCTTGTGTTCCCTAATGCCTTGGCAAGAGGCAGCTGTGGCTCATGTCGAGTTTTTGTGGCCAGACAGCGCCCATCTGCTGACCCCTTGGTAGGTGACTGAGCTTGTGGTGCTGGATCACCTCACAAGTTAGAATCATAGAATCATTTCAATTGGAAGAGACCCTCAGGATCATAGAGTCCAACCATAACCTAACTCTAGCACTAAACCACGTCCCTAAGAACCTCCTCTAAACACCTTTTAAACACCTCCAGGGATGGTGACTCCACCACTTCCATAAACAGCCTGTTCCAGTGTTTCACAACCCTTTCCCTGAAGAATTTTTTCCTAATATCCAATCTAAACCTCCCCTGGTACAACTTGAGGCCATTTCCTCTTGTCCTATCACTTGTTACTTGGGAGGGTGTTACCAACCCCCTCCATGCTACAACCTGCTTTCAGGTAGTTGCAGACAGCGATCAGGTCTCCCCTCAGCCTCCTTTTCTCCAGGCTAAACAGCCCCAGTTCCCTCAGCTGCTCCTCATCAGACTTGTGCTCCAGGCTCCTCACCAGCTTCATTGCCCTTCTCTGCGCTCTCTCCAGTCAGAGCGCTCTAGGTTGCATCTGACTCTTACTGGGCCATTAGTTTTCATCCAATCTAAAAATAGCCCTTCAGAGAGGTGAAGGTTTATGAAAGGACAATGATGGATAGAAGGAGAGGATGATTTACTGGAGATTCAGGCTTAAAACAACAACTATGTTTAGGAAGTCACTCAAGAAGTGAAAAAAACCCACAACAAAACAACAAAAATCCCCAACAAACAAACCAAAAAACCAAAACCATCAAACCAACAACAGAAATAAACAGAAAGCCCCAAACAAACAAAAAACCAAAACCAGGTGAAAAAAATACAACAAAGAACAAGATGTGTTTCTTGCAGCTTTAGAATTCAGTGCCTGAGGACGAAACCAATGCTTTTCCTCATTGTGGTTGTTGGCTACATCTAAGGCAAATCCTCTCCATGTTTAATGCAGTCAGTCTAGAGCAGACCCTGTGCTAACACGTGTGCTAGGAGTGACAGAATGATCCCCAGGGCAGGATTCGGACTTTGCTGGTTTTGGGAATGAGAGGATCCTTTCTGGATTTCAGTCACAGCGCTAAACCAGAACCTGTAAATAATATAATAAGCACGGAACAGTATGGAGAAGGGAGAAATAACACTAAAAGAAAAATCAATCACATTGAAATAGTGGCAAATTTAAAATTCATCAGGAAGTGGAAGGAAGAGTCACAACTAGCAGCTCTAGGTAATTCATGAAAATAAGGAACATGTTGAAAACTGTTGATAGGGCTGAATTTAGGAAATAATGAATATGGAAACAGGTGCATTTGTAATGTACGGATCCCAAAGTGTTAACAGAAGTGGTAGAAATGTGTTTCTAAAAATACATATTACTAAGAATGTCAGTGGAGCTGCATGAGTTTTCACCAAGGCTGACTTGCTTTCATGTTTATAAATCGTGCCTGTTTGCATGGTCTCTGAAGAAATTTGAAATTCCTTATTTGCATATTTATTTCTTAACCTTAAAGCAGCAATAACATGTATAACCATCTCCATTTTATTATGTATCTCATGCTTGATTTTAAATTAAAGGAAAAGAACCAATTCATTAAACTGTAAGCTACAACAACTGCAGGGTTGTTTTTTAATGAATTTTCCAGTGAGTGAAATTGTTTCTGTGATTTATACTGCAGCCATACTTTGATATGAGCATGAAACATTATAAGGTTTTTTGCTGCATATGTAAAGAACCAGTATCAGGTCTATACCAGGTCGTTCTGCATTTAAAACAGAACGTGAGTTTGCTTCTGCAAGAACTGTCATGTCAGTGCTTCATTAATAAATACTTCTATGAAGCTGCTTTGTGATAGAAAACTTGCGTATGTCATTCCCCAGGATGAAGTGTTAGGGAAAGACCCCTTCTATTTACAAATTCTTCTGAAATCATTCATAAATATTAGCTCACTTTGTAGGAGGAATGTGCGCTATATAATGACAGCATATCTATTCAGCCAACCAATTCTGTGATTATAACTTGTGACATAAATGAGATTTTTCTAGAAGTAGAATATTACCAGAAGACAAGAGAAATATTCCATCCCTCAAAGAGATTTCAGTGTCCATAAAAACATGTCTTGTGGAAACATATATGTGACAACTGTAGCAAGTGTAAAATGAATTAAATGCTAATGTTGTACCTATGTAATTAATCTGTATGATCTCCATATGGAAAACATCCACTAAAAATTCTCAATTAATAAATAGTTATATTTTGTACAGAAGGGATGGCTGAGCTATTTGGAGGCTTTTCTTGTTTGCAGTATATTGCACTTACTCTCTTTGGGAAGAAACAGTTTCAATCTTCATGTATTTGAATCATACAAATCACTTAAGTATACAAATTGCTTTTCTGGATAATGGACATAGTCTTCTAATAAGTGATGCTTTAAAATTAAATGAATCAGTTTAAAATTCAGCATTTATCTAGTATTTTAGTAGTGTAAATATAAACCAATTATGTTCCAATGTTGTCTCCGCAGTCTCAAATTATTCAATTTCATGCCTCCTCCTTGTCAGGCATATTAGTCTCCATGAATGTCTTTGACTTTAGGTTTCAGCTTGACATGATTCAGAATTATTTTAGTTACTATATATGAAAGTGTGATGCTCTTCACATATTGGACCAGATCTGATCTGCATGATGTATCATTATACTCTGAAAGATATTTTAGATTTTTTTGTATAAAAGGGAAAGTATTATTTCCCATCTTCAGGGTTACAATGAAAATCATTAGTTGAGATCTCTTTGAAGATGGAATATTCAAGATGCTCAAAACAGATTGTGGTAATAAAAATTATCAGGAGTTTAAGTTCCTAATCTCATTTAATTCAACCTTGATGTAGCTGGCAAAGAAACAGGACTACTCTCTGCACCTTGTATTTTGTGGGATGAATAAGTCAAGCTCATTTAGCCTTCCCCTAAGATAGGCTTTCCATTCCCATTATTATTTTAGAAGCCTTTCTCTGAATCTACTACAAAATGAATTAATCATTTTTGAATGTTATGATTTGAGGTACACATGGTAGTCCTTCTTGGGTTACCATCGGTGTCTGGAAACTGTTTGGTAGATAATTTTTAAAATTGCATTTGTTGTTCTCACACCTAAATGTGATTAGTGGTTAAATTCAAATATTTTTTCTTCTATTTCCAACCATTGATCTCCAAATTGAAGTTTGTATTTCTGCTTTATGCATTTGTAAGGATAAGTCTAGGCTCTGCTAAATTTTAGTGCTTCATTATGTTATTCCATAATTTTGTAATATTTTAGTGAATAGCTAGACTATTGAAATAGATGAAATAAGGTCGTTCAGTTTGTTAAGGAAGCTCACACCTCACATTACATGGTATGGCAGAAAATCAGTATGAGTGTCTTCTCCACTGTTTTGCCTAGTGCAAGGTGGGTGTTGGTCTGCGTGGTGGAGCCCAGGCTGATGTTGGCTGAAAGATTAACGGATAAAACTCAAAACTGACAAAACAAAACCCCAAACCATCTTTACCCTCAGTCATTGTGCTCCTTTGTGCTTAGGGAGACCCTAAGCTGCAGGAATGTGGATGAATATGTGTTGATGAAGGCAACCAATTATTGTGATTACTGAAAGAACCTATTATTTCCTTCTGCAAAGCCGACCTGTTAACAATATTGTTACTCAAGGAAGAACGTAACTGATATATAGAATTGCTATCTCATCTCCATAAGCCACTTTTAAAATAAAAAAGTAATGTACACCTACCTGTGAGTGACACAAAACTCCTTGGGTAATGAGTCTCAAGGCACAAGGAGAAACCCTGAAGTCACTTAGAAAGAAAAGCTTTTTTTAGCGTGCTTAAATAGAGGCAGTATCCCATGTCTGACTGTTGGGTTTCTCTGTAGATTTTGCAGACTGAGTAAATTACGTTTCACCTACATATGGAACATGTACAGGTATGTTATATAGTCCAGTTGTTAGCTCTGGGCTAGTTATGGTGTCTGTTGTAGTAAGAATTGTGTTTGCATCCTGCTAAGCCCAGTCTGAGCAGGTTTAAGTAGTCAGCCTGAGTGCAAGTCATGAGCTATTAAGCAAGTATTCATAGTCCCAGCACAAAGGCAAGGCTGATCAAGATAGACTGTTATTCTGCAAGTTGAATTGATAATAGCCAGCTTGTCCATATGCTGTGCAGCCCTTTGCTGCAGGGCATGTGTTTGTCTTCAAAGTAGGAGAATCCTGATCGTCAGTCCCAAGGGAGTTAGTTGCCTGGGTGGTCTGCCCCTCATGGCCCATTTTCTCCTTCAAAACAATGGGAGAATCAAATTACTCTCTTAATATCTTTCTTATGCAACGTTTGCTTTCTTGCATTCATTTAGGAGGTAAAGAGAAGAAGGAAATACTAGGTTTCTTATAGCTGTACAAGAAGCACACTATGGCTCTCTGCTTAATTTTACTTCACCAATAGGAAGAATTAGTTGAAAGAGTCGAAATCCTAAGGGCAGATTTAAACTCTGCAGCATAACTTAATGTATTAACAGGGAGCGAATCACATCTGTCAGTGCAACTATAATCAGGAGACTGTCCTAAATCTTATATATATATATATATATACGTGTGTGTGTGTCCAATAATCTGATGTCTAATAGGTTTAATGCTCTCAGTGTCTACCTCAAACAGCACCTCTGCTCTAAGGTTATTTGCCCATGGTAGCATGTCTTCAGGAAACTAAAATTCACATTATTTGGAACAGAAACACAATAGAGTGACGAGAAAACTTAAATGAAAGGCAGATAGAGACAGATAGAGTGATATTGGGTGTGGTATATGTGGAACCAGAGACTTGCAGATTTCAAATGCTGAGCATAGGAACTGGGAAAGGAGTGTGACTTAGAAATGTAAGGTTTGCATTTCTAAAAATAGTTTAATTTGATTTCTGTTAGTTTGTAAATTGTCAGGGATTAGGGGACAATTTTTTTGGTAATATATAAAGCTCTGGTCTACTGATGGTCAGAGTCCTCTTATATATGTCAATTTGGAGATGCAGAGGTAATAATAATCTCTAATACTCTGAAAATTTGGGTTAAAGACTTAAGAGTCTATCTGCAAATCCCCCATTTCAACTATGTGAAAGCCCTTAGTTTCATTCCTCGTTTCAGTTATTTTTAAGATTGCAACAACTTTTTTTTGTCTTAAAACTGTGTAGTTTTGCATTTTAACTGACAGCAACTGGCCTGGGTCATTTTTCCATCTATAGTGTTTCGAGTTGTTATAAATGACACCACTAAGTAATGCTGTGTCAGATGTCTAACTTGCTGCAGGAACAAAATGACCCTTAACAGTGTGCCAGCCTGAGGAAGAAGGTTGTAATTTAGAGACCAAAAAGAGAACGAAGAGCTGTTAATTATCTCATCTCTGTACACTTGTCAGTATTTAACTGGACACTATAGTTTTAATGTACAAAAGAACTTTGTCCCTCTTCCATTTTGTTACCTAATGCCAATTCATTGCTGTTGCCATGGACTTTAGTCACAATATAACCTCAGAACTGCTTTCTGTGAGTGAACTGAAGACCATTTTTTCAGTTTTGTAAATCAAGATGTTTTAATCCAAATGAGCAATGAGCTGATCTTAATCTTATTGAGAAAACATGTAAAAAACCCCACTCTAAATTACATCCTCAACTGAATAAAGCTGTTTAATTGTGTTATCTTGTATAATAACACAGTACAAGGTGAAAATACAAGGTGATAATTAAATTAATCTTTTCTTTAAAATAAAAAAATCTGATCATTACAATTTTAAGTATTCTTTTTGTGACAAGTGACAATAATGGGAGACATCTTCTTTGCCTCTCTTTCTGAAGCAACTCTGTGTGATCCAGCTTCAGTAAATTTATTTCTTTTAACTAGATATAGCCCTTAATCTGTTGTTTCGGTACCTAAATTCTCTGGCTATTCTTATTTTCATGGTAGGAATATTAATCTATAGTTATGGGACAGATTTATGCTGGTAGAGGGCTAGCATCAGAAGTGTATGCTCAGATTTTTCCAAGTGTAAAATTCATGTTAAATCAAAAGTAAGCTTCTGCCCTAACACTTTCAAAACAAACTTGAAATGTCCTTTCCTCCATACATAAAAGGAAATTTATACTCTGGAGAGGAGAATGAAAAGAGAATTTTTGGGCATTTTCAAGTGAAATAACTAATGTTGGTATGCATTACTAATAGGCTTATGATCACTTCTGCTGGGGGAATGAGAATGGGGATGGATGTACAGTAGTGGAGAAGTAGGAACTGGGAATTGCAGTGGGGCATAAAAATGAGTCAGAAGTAAGATACATGACTCAAACATGAAAAACCTTTTCAGCTACAGGGTGCTGCATTTGTCTTGGATCCATTTGGTGAATGTTTGGCATCCAGTTCCCTTGCCACCTGGGTTCCCTGTCTGACCTCTGACTGGCAGTATTAGATCTGTGCCAAATTCCCTCTAGTTTACTGTTATGTAAAGTGCTTATTATGAGCCTTAATATAATATGGACTTGAACCGATAATCCTTGACTGCGAAACATGGTTTCTTTTATAACATGGTCTTGTGAGGGTGTTGAAAGCTAAAATGTGTCAAAACTTGTTCGCCTTCTGTTCTTTGATGACTGTCCTGCACTGGGGTGTGGATGGATCTGAGCATCACTATAAACTTAAGGAGACAAGATGTGATTACAAGAGACTTCTAAACAGAGTGCGGCAAACAAAAGAGATTTGTGGTGTGTGTCCTACCCTGTTTTCCTAGGCTTTGCAGTGGTCTACCTTCATCTGTATCTGAGGAACTGAGTTTCACATTGCTGTTTATAAATAGAAATAACTTGCTTGAGTAATAGGAGATAATGGCAATATAATTAAGGTTCTCATAAAGGCATCAATTTCAGCAACAAAGTGTCTTTTCCTTTTATTAGAAAAAGGGTTATCACTTGTGTGCAAAGAGACTAGAGCCTTCCTTCAGGGATATATTCATGTGGCTGCCTTCAGGTCAGCTGAATATGCACACAGAGGTTGGTGCATCTACTCAGTGCTTAAACAAGATCAGAGCAATGCTGCTAAGAGAAACAGTGGAGTTCGTCAATTCTGCTCACTTAAATCTATCTTAGCTTGTAATTTGACTTCAGCAGACTTCTAGCATTAACCTGCTTTAGCTTTGCTGTGTGTGCCTGGCAGCTCCTGAGCCAAGTGCCTGAGCCATATGTTGGAGAGGCCTGTGGCAGAGCTGAGGCATCCCCTGGGATGGGCAGGGAGGCCAACGTAGCCTTGGGCAAAGGGGCAAGGAGGTGTTTGGAAGAAATAAAATGTTCTTTTATGTTCTGTTTTTACTTAGTAGCTCCAAAATACAACTGTGATGAATGTGTTTGACACAGCCCTTATCACAGATAATGCTGGGGCTGAGCCTGTGAGTTTTCCAATGAAAATGTTCTGTGTTTCTCAACACAACTGGGAGAGCTGCTGTGGGAAGGACTCTGCTGTTGGCAGTGAGGCATGTGCAGTCTTAAACACTGTGGTGTTTCTGTCTTTAATTTGAAGGATTAAGGGATAGACATCTAGGCCTGCTCAAAAGATTAATGTAGAATTAATGTATGACATATGTATGACATATTAATCAGTACAACTTTAGGTTTAATTTTGTAAAATACTGACCATCAGCTTCAGCATGTTGTAATACTGCATTCTCATTTTGTACAGCATCCACCATAAACTAACTGGCTTAATGGTTCATAGAATCATAGAATGTCCTGAGTTGGAAGGGACCCACAAGTATCATCAAGTCCAGCTCCTGTCCCTGCATGTGACAACCCCACAGTTCACACCATGTGTCTGAGGGTGTTGTCCAGTTTCTTCTTGAACACTGTCAGGCTTGGGGCCGTGACACCTCCCTGGGGAGCCTGTTCCAGTGCTCCACCACCCTCTGGGGGAAGAACCTTTTTCTAATGTTCAACCTAAACCCCCCCTGGCACATCTTCCTGACATTCCCTTGGGTTCTGTCACTGGTCACCAGAGAGAAGAGCTCAGTGCCTGCCCCTCCTCCTCCTCTTGTGAGGAAGCTGTAGCCCCATGAGGTCTCACCTCAATCTCTTCTTCTCCAGGCTGAACAAACCCAGTGGCTTTAGCTGCTCCTCATATGGCTTCCCCTCCACACCCTTCACCAACTTTGTGGCCCCACTTCTGGACACTCTTCAGTAGCTTTATATCCTTTTTATACTGTAGCACCCAGAACTGCGCACAGTATTCAAACAACGCATTGCACTTATAAAATTAAATGATGGTGTGATTTTTTTCAGATTTTTTTTTTTTATGGCCGTGAAGGACCAAATTTTCTTTGAAGAAATTTCTCTCATGGGTAGTGTGGAGTACAAATAGCCATACTTGTAAAAGCTTGTCAGATAAATATGGCTAAATAATCACAGATTTACTGTGGAAGCTTTGGGAGGGACAGTTCCTTGCTTCCTTGTTTTATTAGCAACAGCCAGTGTGGTGTGCAGTCCTGTGCTGTGAGGCTTTATATTTCTGCTGTTGCACAATTCTCTTGCCTTTGGGAGAGACAAAGGATTGATCTACTGCAGTAGCAATGCGTGTGTGATACTGCCATGGAAGCAGTCTGTTGTATTTTTGAAACACGCAAGCTTAAACACTTTTTAATGGGTACCACTCTATCCTACATACTGTGGTTTTAATGTAAAATATTGCCTAGTCTCATTATTTTAACCTGAAGTTATAAAAATTTAGTTGAGGAGGGGAGGAGGTTTAAAGCTTAAATTCTAAAAATAAGTTAATGGTCAAGAAAAAAAAAATCTCCTGAGCTTCTCAAGAAGTAGAGGTTTTTCTAACCAGACCAAGAAAAGTAAATGATACTTCTATTTTATTTTATTTGTACCAGGCTACAATATTTCCGACATATTTAATAAGCAATTGTGATGTAACTGCAAAATAGTCTGAGAAATATTGACTTCAAGGAAGATAGCAGAGAGCACAATATTATTGCCAGTTGTGAAGCATGATTTTTCACTGAATAATTCAATGTGTTTAAGATGGCTAAAGGGTAAAGCAAACTATTGGTGTGAGCTTACTTCGCTGGATATAAAAGAATTGATGGTGGTTGAAGATCGGTCCCTACAGGCCTAATTCTACTGAATTCCTTTTATACTGATGCGTTGCTTATGTGCTTCGTGTAAGTGGCAGCACCTGTGTTTTGGAACATATGCCACCCATGGGTTTTTTATGGAACGGTGCTGTGGTTTTGACTTGCAGCTCTTCTTCAGCTGAAGGAAACTATGCAGCAAGGAAGGATATAAGGAAAGCAGCATGCCCCAATTGAAATACCTGATCAAAACACAGATGAAGTAATCTAATATTCTGCTAATGTACCAATAAGCCTTTTCTGTGATTGCTGCATGGGTGCTATGCGATGGCAGATGAGAAACCAAGTGATTGCTTGATTCTCTATGGGAGTAAAATTGATTTGCATAGGGACAGAAATGAGAGACAGAGTGCACTTGAAGAAATTATTCATTAAGATATCATCCATGTTTAGTATTAGGCTGAAGGAGTGTAAAAACAAATGTAATTTGTTGTTGGGAAAGGATCAGGAGACTTGTTTTTGCTGTAGTTTGAGTAAGTTTGAAATTGTGCATTTGGAGCTCTTCACAGAGATGGAGTTTTTTTGTGTTACTCTTAAATGTGATCTGATATACATTGAAAACATCATAGTGAAATCTCTGGAGATGTTTAAATGTTGTAGAGTGGGAAAGTATTTAGAATGCATAAGAATTTCTAAATGTCAAGATACATGAGTAAATGTAACCTCATGATTTGTAGAGTTTGCAATTATACAATATTTTCTGAATAGACAAACATATATAGTTTTAATGGCTATCATATTTATAACTTCTAGGAAATCAAACAAGTTGAAATATAGCCAGTTTTATACTGTAAAGTGGAAGAGATCTACCCATTACCAAATATAAATATTCTTATGATACAGTGCTGGAATCCACAGAAAGGAGTAGATCAAATTCATGCAATACTACATACATTTTGTTATGAATATTTTAATGTACAATTTAGAGGTATTCCCTCACAAAATAAGGATGTCCACAGGAAATAGAAACAATAAGGGTAGAAAGTATGGACACAGTCTCCATCACCTATTGTCTTTTCTCTCTTTCAAATAAGTCAGCCTTTAAAAATATAAACCAACTGTAGGCAATGATAAGATGTATCTCAGAGTTTGCTAAGAAAATAATTTTGAACTTTGGCCTAATTTATTTCAGTGTCATTTAGTTGACAATGCCAGTAAACATGCTTTAAATGTTCTCATTGCTCAATGATGAAGTTTGCCAGATATTCCAGCTGCCAGTGCAGATAAAGGTTGTAAACGTAAAAGAACTGGGATGTTTGGAGTTGCACAGAATTAGATTTCTGACCTATGCTGTAAGCTGAACCTGAAAAGGACTATACTCTAGAGACTGAAGTTCTTGGGTTTTACAAACACGCTGTCTAACTAAGCAGTTATTTTACTTAGACTATTATACCCATAAGAATGTTTATTTTCATTATTCACCTCTGGAGTTTCTAATTCAGCTTGATATGCATGCATAAAGTGAGAATCCCAATGGCTGTTCTAACTCTTTCATCCTCCTTGCAGGATGTTTTGCACCTCTTTTTAGTACAGCTTCTTGCCGCTAGCAAAAAGCGGTAGATCTGTCTAGGTTTCAGATTCCATAGCAGTTTCTCAAGGTGATGATTGGGGGTTTTTTTGGTGTGTGGTATGTTTGGGTTGTTTGTTTGTTTGTTTGTTCATTTGTTGATTTGGTTTGGGTTTTTATTTGTTTGTTTTCTTTCTTTCTTTGTGTCACAGCACCATGACCTCTCTTGTAAGGTAAAATATCACAGGATTGTCTGCTGGTTGGACCTTGAGTTTAAAAATACGGAGTTTTCCCCTAAGTCATTTCCCACTGCTAATTTAGATGTAGCAAGGGCTCTTAGTAGTATGGTACCACATTCTGTTTACCATTAGAATAGCTTATCTGGAAATCTGAGTATCAAGTTATCACACAACTTAAGTCCCTATTTCTTTTATTTTAATTTCTCTATGTAATGAACCTGATGCTTTTCAGGATTTCAGTGTTGTACAGTGTTCAGCTTCCCGCATACCTTGGAGATAAATCTCTGATACAGAGAAGAGAAAAATTCATGGTAGATTGGCTTAATTCCTTTTTTTTGGTGACAGATGTGAATAGAAACTCGAACTGTTAGGCTAAGTAGTGTGGAGGTGTATGTGTGGATTGAGGGCAAGAGATGTGGTCAGAGAGACTCATTAAATGCTTTTATCTTACGGCATGCTAAACAATTTCATGGATATTACTGCTGCACATTTTGAAATCCATTTATTTGTACTTCCTAACTCTGTTCTTGAGAGATGGCAAGGTAACAGAGCAACAAGTTAGTTTGGATCAATGATCTGTGCGTATAACATATGAAAAGAATATTTTAATAAGACCAGAAATTTGGGGTTTGTATGGAATTTTTATTATTACAGCAGTGTGGCGTAATAATGTGAAACTTCTTTCTAAGTGGATGGCTTGGGTTTTTAACTTATAACTTATTTTCATATTGCTGGCTTTAGAAAGCAAATGTGATAAACTCTGTAAGGAGATTTCAATGGTTCCTGATGCACTCCAGCTGAACAATTTTCATTGGAACAAAAAAAAAAGGAGAGAGCGCTCTGGTGTCTGCGGGCTGCTCCTTTGCCAATTGATTTCCATTTATAGGAAACGAAGCTATTAAGGCTCTTTCCAAATTGAAAAATACAATGGGGGGGAGGCGGAGGGAAGTAGTATTACCAGAAAGCTTCAGGCATTGTCGCTGTTTTTCTGGTGATATGCAGGCAAAAATATTTTTAAAATGGAGTATTATAGCAGGGCACGGTCATTCATGGCAACGTGGTGCAAGTGAATGGAGCTTTGTGTGTTCTCCAGCACTGTTAGGAATGGTCAGTTTACTGTGGGTGCCAAGGTCTGGTGCCTAATACTGTGTTTAATGATTTTGTGTGATTTTATGACTAGGTGATGTTAAACATCATCTCCCAGGCACAGAAATACTCCTTAACTGTATCAGCAGTGTTGAACTCCTTTGTTTATTTGAAAGACTCTAACAGGTTTGTATGTATGTGCATAATTTTCAGGGAAGTCTATGGTTTTATTGACATAAAAATCATAGCTATTATGGGCTAATTTTAACTCTGGCATATGGAGGTGCACTGGCCAGTGATTACAGTGGGTTTGCATCTGCTTTTTTTGAGGCCTGAAGTTATCACATTACTCTTGTTACTCCTAACATTCACCTTGTTTAACTTCTTATGTGTTGTAATGAAAAATTGCTTTCCCCAAATCATTAATTCAGGATGAAACTTCAACTGAACTCCAAAGTCTTAGGAAATATAGGCAGATGAATAAATGTATGAAAGCTCCAGAGACAGAATTGCGTGTCTGCTAAGTCACTTCCTTGAGATTAAAAGATGCTGTCATTTAATTGAAATAAATTATTGCTTAAAAATCACCAACCGAAGACTCCAGAAAGTGACTTCTAGGATTAGCAATCTTTTGAAGATGACAATATACTCCTGAATAAAATCCATATTTATTTTATATGTCAAATTAAATGAGACTGTTGAAGATTTTTTTGCACTCTGCCCATGCTTCATTTTGTTTCTGTGGCCTACTTTTGAACTTACTTAAATTAATGTAGTTAGAGCCAAGTCCTCTGAAGATAGTGAAATTACTGTAGCAAATAACTGCTGTAAGGAAAAGGAGGATCAGGCGTGTATATGTAATATTAAAAGAATTCTTCATGAAACTACTTTTACAAGGAACTATTGAAAACCTTATCTTGTGGCCTAATTTTTAAGTTAAGACTTTCAGAAATGCTGCCAGGAAAATAAATCCTTATTACTGTTGGTAGAGTCAATGGCTACCACCCACTGCCCATTTGATGTGTATGCAATCATGGGTCTAGTTACAGTTATGTGTTTAATCATCTTTTTGTCAAGCTAAATTTAAGTGGAATTAAATGCCCTTCTTTATTCACAGTGATGCCTAGACATGGTAGAAGTTAGCTGGATGCTTAGTAAACCGAGATTATTGTTCTTTGAAAAGGAATTTTTATTTTTTTATTACAATTAGAAGCTGAAGGCATATGTTGAAAGGCTATACATGCATGAGAGCACTCAAAAAAACTAAGGCTGAAAGAATGGAAGGTCAGCAAACAAATAAGAGAAGAGGTGTGAGTATGGCCTTAGAAGATGTGAAGACATGCCTTTTGTTATCAAACACACTGGGGAGGCAGCTTTGTAATTATGGTCAAGGGCACATTTGCGGTGCAGCCAGGCCAGCTATGAGCTTGCTGCTGCAGAAGGGGGGACTCCTTGTGCCTTCCCTGTGTGAACCTTCCCCCTGCCTGGTTGCCCCTGATTTCAGGGTAAGCTGATTTAACCCACTGATCAGATGGAAGAAAATCACCTGTATACTTTTCTGCTCCTTTATAGTTTCAGTCTGTTCACCATGGGATCGGATGACTGTCAAAGCCAGAATTACTGAGAGGGTGACAAGAGCAGAAGGTCAGGGCCTCCTGCTCTCTTCAGCAGCAAGATGTTAGTTCAGCTTAAGTCATTTGGATAAGCTGTACCTTCAGCTGTGTTAAGGGCATGGGTGGAAAAAGCGCATGTGGGTTGTTATAACAGCTTTTAGGCTTTTTCTGCTCACTGTAACTTCACATTTTTCAGTAACTGGCAAGAATTCTAAGTAAGGGCTCATAAAGCAGCAAAGGAACTACCTTCATTGAAGTTGACCTTCACCCTAAAGAATCCCTGTATTTCTTGCCATGAATGAGTATGGGGTTTAGACTGTCGTCAGGGGAGATCTTGGTGACCTGACAGACAGTTTTCCATTTGCCCTTTTGAGGATAGACTCACGGTGGTTTTAATAAAAGTCTTGTGCTTGCGAGGAGAATGTTGCTGGATATGAGACACTGAAGTGGCAGAAGGTAACAGACCCAGAGAGCAGGAACATAGATGTCACATCCCAGGTGTCCATGAACTAACCAAAGGCAGAGAAGGTGGCAGTATCATATATTTCCCATGGTGGTTCTATCTGTCTCTTGCCCAGCCCGGTCAGGCTATCCCAGCCTAGGCTCACTCTTTGTGCCCCTCCAGCATGTACAGAGGTGGCACGGTGGGAGCTCTGACAGTGAGATCTGGTCTTTTCAGTCTATCGGGTTCCTTAGGCTGCTCAATCTGTCCTCACAGCATCTTTCTTAAAGATGGCTAAATGGAGTGATGAGTGACAGTAGTTCATCTTTCTTATTCTCTGTTCAGCAGTTAGGCTTCAGGCATCAATTCTTGTGTAATTTCCTCATGTATTCCCCTTTTGTTTTATCAGAAAAGATTTTGGCATAGGCTTCGAATAGTAGCAGTAGATTTATTGGTTTGGATGCATCTCATTGTCGCGGTGTTTGTTGACTGCTCATAAACAATGTTGTGCAATAGGCTGAAATGGATTTTTGTTACCTTGAACAATTCAGAGGGCAGGCTCCTGACAAGAGACAGCATCATGTTTAGAAAAGAGAAACACAATATACAGTGCACAAGACAAATCTGGTAGCAGAAGTAAGCTATTTTCTTTTGTGTGTGAGCTGAGATTAACTTTGCCAGTGATTAATCACCACCATTAACTAAAAATGTTAGGAAGTGTAGAAACCGATCTTCTACTCTGGGCCCAGAAAAATGTTTGTTCTGGTGTTTGCTGATGGCAGCCTTGGGTTTAGTGATGAATTAGGATCCTATGCGTAACTTTGTGGGATGTGAATCCACCGTATTAGCAAGCAAAGGCTGGATTTTACCTAATAAAATGCATGGCCCAATAGCAGACTACAGGTCAATATGATAATCAGGAATGCAACAATATGACCTACTCTCTTGCAGAGAATAATTCAGGCAAAGGAATTAATGCACTGCAGTTTATCAGTTGAGTTTTAATGCTGGGCTTACAGCACTCTTCTGCTGCCCATTTGCTGACTGGTCATACTTCTTACTTGTCCTTTGGTTAAAGTTTTTAAAGATTTTAAGTTTTCAACTTGTACTGCCTGCATGAGGTGGATGATAGAAAGCTGGTTATTCCTGAATACAAGAAAGTGACAGTTATTCTCTCTCTGGTCTTACAGTGTTTGCTGAATACTGGGGAGGAAGGGGAATAATTGTACAGAAGCTATTACATCTGCTGCACCCTGCTATTCTATGCTGAGGTAATTGGCTGGTGACAGTCCTAAAGGTCCATGTATTACATCGGCTTTGTATGTGTCTGCTGATGCGAGGCCTTGTATCCTCTTCTCTTCATGGTCAGTGGCCTAGGATAAAGATGAGGAAGAAGCAAGAGGAGGCATCCAGTGTGAGATACTTCTTCTCTTGAAGCTTCCAAATGATCTTCCATGAGCAATTTATCAGTCAAATCAATACAAGTATGTTGCATTCAAGAGAGTATGTTAGTGTCAATGTCATGAATATTTGGGACTAACGTCTCATTCATGTTTATTGGAAAACAAAAAAGGGAAAGATTGCATGTATAGTACTATATAAAGCCTAGGGATATTGTGTCCTGTTTTTCATTACCGTATACTAAAAAAAGTTCAAATGCAAATTTCCTTAAAAATACATTTTGCATAGTGCTACTGCTATGTGTTGGAGCATTTCCTTTCTATTTGAATGCCAGTGTTTAAGAATGCAAGATCTGAAAAAGCCTTGTATAAACTGCACTGAATAACAGAGCCTACAATAATGAGGTAACATACATGACGTTCTCCCAAGTGAAAATGATACCAAATTCTCAGTAAAAACATTTGGATGCTTGTTAGAAATCCAAATTAGCAATACGACAAGGCTATCTTATAAAAGTATTTAATAAGTTCTCAAAAGTCCATCACAGGAGTGATTTCTCAGAGAATATTTGCTGTATATTCACCTGCTGCAGCAGTATGCCCTGCCTCTTATACTCCAAGATTCTCATTACTGCATGCCTTGTAATTAAACTAAAGTTGTAATATATCCTCTTTCTTTCCCCTCTTTTCCCAGTCAGTGGGAATGCAGGACAGAAGTATTGATAAGGTACCACGAGTGTTGGGTTAGACACAGGTCTGAGCTCAGGACCAAGTATTAGTGGAGCTGGGAGATATGGCTAAGACAGATTGTAGGATTCTCAGGGAAGTAGCTAGAAGCTGTATAGGCAGACACATCTGTCACTCTTCAGCAGAAAGGATTATGATTACACTTGTTTTTAATTGGGTTCTGTAAGTAAGCCTAGCCCTGGGATAAAAGAATGCGACAGGCACGGATGGGGAAAGATTTTCAACAGAGTGTGACAGAGAAGGATTGGGGCAAAAACAATTGGGATGTCTCAGGGCAGAAGTGATACTGGGGCTATGGAGTACTGGGGGAAGCGATGGCAACTCTGCATGGCAGTGCGTTCTTGCACGCACAACTGTCATCTGCTATTTCCCTGCCTAATTTAATTGCATGATAGAAAATCAAAAGACGTTTTAGTTGTTTACCTAAAGGAAGTCATTCAAATGAGAGCTGTCCTTGAAGGACAAAGGCTCACAGACACAATTTAGATGATGAGTATTTTAACCAGATTCACTCAGTGCCATTCTTGTCTGGCTGGACTGTTTCAGGTTCCCTTGCCTTTTCTAACTTTACCATCTCTCTGTTCCCACCAATTTTTCCACCTCAAACTAAATCTTTCCAATCCTATTTTTCCACCTCGTTGCTCTATGGAGTGTAGTACTCACCTGAAAGACAAGACCCCGATGCTGAAAAACAGGAATTACATTTAAGTGTTGTTCTTTTATAGCTGCAGGTTTCTGTATGTCTGCTGACCAGTGGTAACTCCAATGTGAAACACTGCGCACCCTACACCTGGGGAGTGAAGCAATGGGGAGCGAGGGTTTGGTTACACAGGGTGTAGCATATGTTGGCAACTTCTGGGGATGGTCTCAGTTCAAGAAATAGTCCTGAGAAAAGCAATTAATGGATATTAAGCGTGTTTAATCTAAATCAGATCCTAAATTTCTGCTTTGTTTACCAAGATTAGCAGATGCCTTCTTTCCAGGAATATAGCTTAGACAATCTGGTGTTTTCTAGGGGAAGTTGTAATTACATAAAGTTATGCATACCTTAAATTATTATAGTATTTCAATATTTCTTTTAAATGATTACAAGCTTTTGCAAACTCTAACTTGAGAGGAATTATTCTGGGACCTCAGCAAAAGGTGACACGTTCTGTGTTTGTGGACTAAATATTGTCGTATTTTTCCTTGCTTATTTGAGGTTGTTGGATGAACAAGTGTGTAATAATGAAAAAAAGAAAAACAGACATCACTTGCTTGACTAAATAATGTTTCAAAGAAAAAATAAAAAAATTTAACTAGACAAATTGAAATTCATCTAGTTAGAAAAATTGCAGCAAAACAGTCTGATGTTAGTACAAAGAAAACAGCAGATAATACCAATTGTCCAGCTATCCATAGCAATTTCTAAATAATGCTCTTTATGCTAGCAGAGAACGAATCATGATGGAAGCGTAATTTAAAAAAGTAAAACAAAAACCCAAGATTTCAAATAAAAATCTTACATGAGAGCAAGAGATCATTCTGTTCTCTGAAAACGAACCATGTCAATCTTTCTCAAGCATTTTAGATACGTTTTTATTGCTGTCTTAAGTAAATGCTAGTCAAAGTCATCTTCAGCTTGCCCAATGCAAAGTGATTCATTTTGTCAGTGGAAAGGTGTGATACAAGCCTTAGCCTAGAAATCTTCCAGTCTTTAACTGCACAGCTTTATCCCCCAAAATGGGGTGAATACCCTATTTTCTTCAGAGCTCATGGGTTGTGCTCAAAATTTTGCAGACTTTTGTTGTATCGGTATCGGAATTACTGCTGGGTTAGCTAGAGTAAGTGCTACATTGGAGGCTGCTGTGACTGGACATGGCATTGTGTGGCTGATTTTGCCTTTCTTACTTTGCTTTGGCTCCTGTGGCTACTTGGAGTTGAAACTTCATAGATTCATTTTGATTGAAAAGGACCTCTGGGGGTCATCTAGTCTAACAGCCTGCTCAAAGTAGTGCTGATCTTGAAGATACATCAAGTTGCTCAGGACCTCTTCCTGTTCAGTGTTGAAAATCTCCAAGGTTGGAGATTCCTCAGGCTCTCTAGGTAACCTGCTCCAGTGCTTGATCACTGTTTGCCCCTTTTCCTCTTAAATCAAATCAGAATTTGTCTTGCTGCAGCTTGGGGCTGTGACCTCCTTCATTGGTTACCTATGAGAAGAGACTGGCTTCTTTTGCATTCTCCCTGTTAGGGACCAGAAGGCTGTAATAAGAGACTGTGGTAACCGTCTCTGCCTGAAGCTGAAGGAGCCCACCTTCCTCAGCCATTCTTATGCATCATGTGCTCTCTCACCATTTCAATGCCTCTCCTTGGATTCTCTCCTGTTTATCAGTATTTCTTCTGTATCTGAAGGCTCAAAAATGAGCACACAATTTGAAATGCAGCTTTAACAGTGACGACTAGAAGGGAATAGTCACTCTCCTCAAACCACTGGCTATGCTTTTGCTAATTCAGTCCTCGCTGCTGCACAGGCACACTACTGAATCGTGTTCAACTTCTTGTCCAGCAGACTCCCACTTTCCTTTCCCAAAGAGTGCTCCATAGCTTCTTAGTCTCCAGCCTGAACTGTTGCACGAGGCTCATTTCTTCTGTATGCAAGACTTTGGATTTGCCTTGATGAAATTCATGAGGGTGCTGTCAATCGATGGCCTCATCTTGTCAAGGCCCCGCTGAAGGGCAGCCCAGCCCTTCAGTGTACAAACATAACAATTTAATTTGGCTGAGCTTGGGTAAATGAGTTATGAGGAAAGCACTTCAGTTTGCTGTTCCACAACTTCCCTGAAGGAGAAAGCTGTGTCTTTCAGAGATCTGGCAAGGTGTGAAGTCTTGGCCTCTGTCCTTTTCCACTGATCTCCACAGTTTGTGGTGTTGCCTTAATGTTCCCTGTATCTCGTTCAGCTTTTGCCTTTCGGAACTTTCTGAGGAGTTCCTGAATCGTTACTGTAACTTACTGAATTCTGAGCTAGTATTCTCTACTCTGCTAGCTTGTTATAGAATTAATCAATGACATCAAAAGAGAGTTTTATGTTTGTACATCACCATACTCTTTCTTTGGGGATCAATGGCATCAAGGAGTTATTGCATTTAGATGTGAGTCTAAAAAGGGTTAGTCTGACAAGCACTCGCTGGCAGGGGTTTGACTCAGCATAGAAGGAGGGTGAGCTGAATTTGGCCTTTGCGTTTAGAGGATTAACTGATATTTAGAGCCTCATGTTTGTGTCTCCTCGCAGCTTGAGGTAATTCAGTCCTGACACTCAGAGGAATTTTTTAACTACCAGGCCCAAGATGTTCTGGATAAGGTATGCTTCTGTTTTTCTGCTAAAGGTGTCCTGAAATTATTTGAGTTAAATTCAAAGCATTACTCTGTCTAGATGCTCAGATGGAAAAAAGGCGTCTTCTACTCAGGTCCTTGATGCCCATTTTTGTGGTTTATATTAAAAGGAAACAATATTATCCCACACAAAATAAGCGTTTTTCATTAAGCAGAAGAAATATCTTTTTGAAGACGTTACTCAATCATAAATATTTTAAATTTCAAGTCCCAGAGTGAATAATGTTAATAGGAGTGCTTACAGAAACTCTGCAGAATTTTAAAATGGGACTTCTTTGCAAATGGCAGGCAACTAAATTATTTATAGCCGATTAAAGCAGTGCCAATATCACTTCTGTTTTATTATTCCTAAACAGAAAACAATTCTGTTTGCATTCTTTTGCACAGTCTGGCACAATCTGTGTGTTACGTTTAACGCAGATACTATGTAAGAATGTGATTTATTGGAAAAAAAATGATGGTACTATGCTAAACTAATACTTCATATCAAATTAATTCTCACAAGTCTTTCATAAAATAGTAATACTGGTTTACACACTTTTAATTAAATGGCCTTTGGAATCATAGCATCCTGTTTGCAGGACCCTAAGAATTTGTAATTAGGAACTTATCCAATGTTTACTGAAGATAAGAAAGTACAGGAACTAATGCTGCTAAATTTTTTGAAAAGACCAAACTAGACTATTAAATGATGTTTCAAAGTGTGTGTGCAAATCCACTGAAAGTGTTGAATAATTGCATTCAAGTGCAAATGATTTCTACTCTGTGAGGAATAACAGGGTGAAGTACGAAGTTGCTTATAATATACCTGATGGAGTTAATGCACAAAAAAAAGTTGAAAACCCACCAAAATTACTTTAAAGTGTCTCTTTTACATTGCCAGGAGTTAGCCAAATAAGAACTAGTACTTTGTGAACTGTGAGATAATCTGTTTTCCATATTTTGTGGTATAGAGCAGAAGCACACAGTGCTCAGAACTTGATTATCAGTAGTCTGTGTATCACGTCTTAACTACTGAAAAACCTTTTATATTTTGATTGGATGTTAAAATACAAACTCAATAAATAATTTCTCAGAGTAATACTGCAAATGACTCTTGTAGTCTATTTTTTTTCTAAATTCATGAGTTTTCTATTATGATCTCATTTACTTAATTAAATATGTTCATATTTGTTTCTAATGTTTATGGATGAACACGCTGATTATGAATAAATTGTCAGAAGTGATTACAAACACCACCATGAAGAAAGCAGTGGACAAATTTTCTATTTCCTTTCCCTCAACAGAGTTGTGTAATCATAGAACTTCTCATGCTTTAAATTCACTGAAATCTAGAGGTGTAGTTGTTTTGTCATATCTTCTTCTAACTGATATCTGTTGGAAAAATTCTGGTAGGCTGAGCTTGAAGGAGTGAATAAGCTTGTGTGGTTAGGGGAGACATACAACGCTTTCCCCCTGCTCTCCCCACTAAACTCAGGCACATGTTTGCGTGTTAACACACCATATGCCACCCAAATCCATGTTAATATTGTGCGTTATATGATTAACATCCGTCTTTGCCTGTCTCTCTTCTTTGGCGTGGGTCTCCTGTCTTCCAACACATACAGTAGCTTAAACTGCATTTTGAGCACACTGGAAGCCTGCGCTTGCTCAGTCTTCCACCAGTTTGCATCTAGCAATGCCAGCAGAAGGCAGTAGGAGAATCTAGCCATGTTTGTTTTACTGGTTTTAGTGTTGCTAAGGAATACAGTCTCCACTGTGCCTGGGGAAGGGTCTGTTTCATGGTCGTCACCAGGTGCTTCTTAGCTCAGCAAGTTGACTCGTGCTACCAGCTCCATTTGCTTGAGAGATTGGTTGGATGGTCTGTATGTGTTCATTGTTGGTTTTTGTTTGTTTGCTTGTGGGTTCTTTTTTTATGACTAGCATGTAGAAGCCGGTTGGTAAACTGTCATTCTTGAAGGCTGAGATATGGGGTGTTGAAAGGAGAATCTCCTTTTGACTGCTGTGTTGTCATTCGCCCTCAAAGCATAGCAGTTGAATTAGCGGTGCAGGAAGATCTGTGGCAACCAGCGAGCCTGTTCTCCTCCTCCATCTGTCCCCGCTCCTGCATTCATGCACCAACATACACACACACACACACACACACACATCCCAATTTGTGAAAGCAGAAAAGGTGATGTGTGAGGTCAGCTGACTTGTATGTGAACAATGATCATTATCCACTGCTTTACCTGCAGTGGGAACCACTCACGTGAACTCTTCGCAGTGAGATGTGGAAGGGTGGCAGCCAGGTGATGTTTTCTGACCACAGGCTAAGTAGAAAATGTTTTTCTTGGTGCTACTGTGCCGTCTGGCCTACAGCACTGGAATGTGTCTGCTCTTGTATTTTCTCAAAACCTTGAAATCCTATGTACAGGCTTGTTAGTATGCATTTTCTCTACTGTTTTTTTTAAATAGACGTGTGCCTGCCTCTTGCACCAACACTTTGCACAGTTTCCAAGTTTTACGCTGTGTCAGGTAACCAACAGAAAACCTATTTAGATCTCTTTTACTACGCCACTACTTTGTACAAGAAAACAGTAACATCTTTCTTCCCCTTGAGGCACTCTGCGTGTTGTACTTAAGAAAGATACTTAAAATCTATTAAGGTATCCAAAGCACTGGCTCATTATAAGAAAGGTTTCACTAGGCAGGTTTTCATTGTCAATTTGATATTTCACCTGGTCAGGACCTCCACATTTTCCTTCAGTTTGTTGCTGAAAAAAAACAGCAAGAAACTTAACTCATTCACACATTTTCTTTTACATTTCTGATGCCATTGTAAGAAATAAAATTGATCCAGAGCTGTACAAAGTACTTTTTATTCACCTGACAATGTGGTGTCAGCCACACTTTACAATATTATTAATATCATCCTATTACTGTTTTATACTAGTTCAACCTGTTAGGATTCTGGGGGACAGTCTGTACTTATTTAGCAAAGGGATGTCAAGAATCTGATCAGTTTCCTGTGCAATCTTAAAGCAATTTAGGTCTGTTGGAGTACATATTGTAACAGAAAGCAGGCTGTTTCAAGTAGCTTTATATTTTCATGAGCTATTATAAGTTAGGACTGTCTGAGTCTGGAAAAATCATGGAGATTTTTAAGGCGGAGTGGACAGAAGAAAAACTGATCTGAGAATTTGCAGCTAAGATGATTTAGTAGAGTTTAGTTGTTTTAGACTCTAGCAGAGACTGGTTGAGGCATTTTCAGTAGAGTTTAGGCAAGTCAAAAAAAGTCAGTTTACACAGCTGTAAATTCTCCTCATGTATATGAGCTTTGCCTACAGGGTAGCAGTGTCTAGCAGAGTATTATGTGCCAAACTAATAGCAGCAATCAGTGAGGTGCCAAACATAACCACAGTGTGAAGATAATGAGATAAACTAGTGGAGGATTTGGTGATCTGAAACTTCTTCATGGTGCATGTTAATGAAACTTCTGTACGGTTTGGTTACACACAAAAGGCAGGAATTACTCGTTCAGTGGGACATGTCTGAGGGAGTTCATGTTGGGATTTTATTATGAAGGTGAATTGTGCACACAGAAACAAAACAGGTTCTTTTCTGGGTAGCACCTCTTACAGCTCACCTTGGGTGGCAAGCACACAAGGAATTGAACAAATGAGTTTGTTGTGAGTGTGTCACAAGCATATGTCATAATTAACAAACTAAATGAGGTAACTAAGGAAGAACATTAGGGTGACCTAATTAGGATAAGGTGGAGAAGCTAGGAGGTCTTGTCTTCTTGTATGGATTGTTTGTAGTTTCCAGACTTGCACTGAACGCATTTGCTTTTAAACATCTGTGAGGTTGATCTGGGGCTGACTGTAGGTTTGATCTGTGCAGTCTGTGGGCATTTCACCTGCATGCAGCGCCGCTCTATTTGACTTTTGTTCAACATGTCCTGTTTTTCCTGGAGCATAAAGAGGGAACCCCCAAGGGTTGATACATCAAGGTGAGTAATGCCCTCTTCTTGGCAAGCTTAATTAAGATTCACTCTAGGTGCTCCAAGAGGGAAGAGCATTGGTCATTCTGCTTACAGAAATTCTATACTATGCTGTTCAGTGTGAGTATTGAGGATTTATTTGGCAGTCTGCTAGCCTGTCTTGATCTTGCAAAGGAACAGCTCTTTTTAAACCAGGTTGTAGTTTGCAGCATAGAGGCAATATCTTTCTTGCCTACCTTTAAAACCAGAGAGATACAGTGTCCACGTGTGACAGGACCACAAGTCAGACATAACCACCATTCCATGTTTTTGAAGTGGTTCCTAATCTCTCTACTGATTACTTACCTGGAATATAAAACCCAACTAGACCAAGGTGAGCCTTTAATTAGGGAAAACTCAAATGATGCTGGGTACATTATTAAATAACAGGCTTAAAGAAATATGTGTGATGACCATGCCCAATAAGTTCATGAAATTTGAATCCTTTTTAAACATATTTCCACTCCAACATGTCTCTGTAATTCCAGGGCTGCTCTTTTTCTTCCCTTTGCTTCTGAGGCTCAACTCTGAGAGTGTTCCTTGTTGCAGCTAAGCCTGTGACACCTTAGGCTTGTGTCAGTCTGCCAGCTCCATGTAGGAGTCCCTCTGTCCCTGTCTGCCTTCTTGCCTTGTTCTGCACACAGGGACTGCTTGTCTGTGTGGGAAATGGATAGTTCACCATTGCAGCACAATGATGTCACACATGGTGACACAATTTGTCACAGTGGGTTTGAATCAGGAGTGCGTTCAGTCTCTCAGGTGCTTCAGATCAATTTGCTACCTTTTTTTTTTTTTTTAATTTAAAAGTCCCTCTTTTTCAAAACATTCCAAGAAATGGGAAGATGTTTGGACTGTGTAGTTCTCCTGTGAATAATGGAGTTTATTGTGACAATTTGCACTGCATGAAATAAGGAGGACACTGAGGTACTAGAGAGAGTGCAGAGAAGGGCAATGAAGCTGGTGAGGGGTCTGGAGCGCAAGTCTGATGAGGAGCAGCTGAGGGAACTGGGGCTGTTTAGCCTGGAGAAAAGGAGGCTGAGGGGAGACCTGACCGCTGTCTGCAACTACCTGAAAGGAGGTTGTAGCATGGAGGGAGTTGGTCTCTTCTCCCAAGTAACAATTGATAGTACAAGAGGAAATGGCCTCAGGTTGTGCCAGGGGAGGTTTAGATTGGGTATTAGGAGAAAATTCTTCACAGAAGGGGTTTTCAGGCATTGGAACAGGCTGCTTAGGGCAGTGGTGGAGTCACCATCCCTAGAGGTGTTTAGATGAGGTTCTTAGGGACATGGTTCAGTGCTGGAGTTAGGTTAGGTTGTGGTTGGACTCAATGATCCTGAGGGTCTCTTCCAACTGAAATGATTCTATTATATTCTAAATATGATGGCCCATGGGGTCAGGAGAAAGTTTTAGAGTATGGTAGCCATTGCAGGCATATTCCACTTACTGGAGAAAGCCACTGTCAAGCATAGCTAAGGCAAGCACAAGTCACCATTTGTAAATCTCGTTTTCAGTCTGGGGGAAGAAAAAGATACTCTGTTTTTTGGGAAAAAGGAACTAGGGTCCTAACCGATACTTGGATTTTGAGGGTTTTTGATACCTGCCAACTGTGAAGCACTGTGCCTACTCACACAGTGAATGTCAAGCCATCTGGGCAGTTGTTAAAATAAAATTATATTCTCTCCACACTGCGTCTTTTACCAGGCATTAAATGAAAAGCATGTATGATGCTTACCTGTGCTGGTATGCAATCCATCCATTTCCAGTCTGAGACTTCTGTAAAATGATGAATTATTGTAGTCTGGTGCTACATTAATTTAAACCAAATTAAAACATACAAGAACATAATTTGGCCTTTATGGGCTAACTTAAATGGTAACATATCCAAATCATCACATGTTATTCCTCCTTAAATAAATTAGCTTAGCAGAGTTTTATTCACTATAGACAAAGTTCAACTGTTTTACATCAAAGAGAGATTAAAAATCATAGATGTGTGTTGAAGAATAAAAAAATCATATATATGTTTTGAAGAATATTACACCAGATTTTCTTGACCTTTGGGTCAAGAAATTTATTTTTTGCTATTCTTAATTTATTAAGCCCTTTTAAAAACTCTTTTTCAGTTGTATTGTTCTTCTGACCTGTGTCTGTGTTTCTAAAATTCTTGTTGAGGAATGAAAAGGAAAAAAAAAAAAAAAGTTAGACAATATTGCTTCAGAAAAAGTCAAACTGGGAACTACTTGTACCACTTAGCACTCTGTATGAAGAACATCATCCTCTAAAGGAAAAGAGTTTAATCTTATTTTCCAAAAATACCAGATGCTTTCTGACCTTTGATTAAAATTCAAATTTGTTCTCAGAAACACCACAGACATCCTTGTGATAGCTTAAGAGATCTTCTCATGTTTTCCAGGTAAGTGACTTTCAGAAGCTATATTATAAGAACATTTCTGAAGGGCCTCAGAGTCATCTGTGTCTCTTGTCATCCCCAGTGAAGGTTTATTTAGAAGCTTCCGTGGTTGTGCGCACTGAGAGACAAGCCCTGTTGCCATATGACTGAGGGACATACAGGAGACTTTATTTCAACATGACACTCTTAACCAGAAAGCTACTGAAGAGCTCTTTTTCTATATCTTCTCAAACTCAGAATAATGTCTGATTTTAACTTGGTGTCAGAAAAATATCAAGAAAGATTATTATTTTTTTATTTTATTTTTTTTTTTTAACTAGAGTATTTTTCAGGAACGAGTAGGTGATGGGAGAGAGATAAGTCATATATCAGACTTCCTCCATAATTGATTCTTTGTGATTGCTGAGGGCCAAGTGATTTTTCAGAGTATTATTGCACTCCTGTCTTGGTTTCAATTGCAGCTTATTACTCAAGAGCGGGATGCCAGGCCATGTAGCTGTTACTTCAAATGTTTTGCACTAGTACACTTCCATTTTCTTCCATCTACAAGATGGAGCTTCTTGTTTGTTATTTATAAATTTGGATTTTCTCCTTCTATATTGTTTTCTTATTTCAGTCTCTCCTTTTATTTGCTGCGAAGAGACTATCTACAGTTAAAAGGAGTTTCACCATTTTTAGTATGCAACAATTTTCTGAGTGCTGAAAAGAAGCAAGTCAATGATTTGAAGATGGTGACCTTTTCCCTGCATTAGGTGCTTTTTCCTTCTCCAAAAATGACCTGGTGTTGCAGTTTAATCCTTGCCAGTAATTAAGAACTGTGCAGCTGCTCACTCACCCCCCAAGCTGGTGGGATGAGGGAGAGAATCAGAAGAGTAAAAGTGAGAAAACTTATGGGTTAAGATAAAGGCAGTTTAGTGGGTAAAGTGAAAGCCATGCACACAAGCGAACAGGTTCATTCACTACTTCACATCAGCAGGCAGGTGTTCAGCCATCTCTGGGCTCCATCATGCACAAGGATTACTTAGGAAAACTAATGCCATGACTCCAAATGTTTCCTCATTCCTTCTTCTTTCCCCAGCTTTTATTGCTGAGCATGACATCATATGGTGAGGAATATCTCTTTGGTTGGTTGGGGTCAGGTGTCCCAGCTGTGTCCCCTCCCAGCTCCTTGTGCACCCCCAGTCTACTCACTGATAGGGTGATATGAGAAGCAGAGAAGGCCTTGACTTTGTGTGAGCACTGCTCCGCAGTAACTGAAACATCCCTGTGTTATCAACACTGTTTTCACCTCAAATCCAGAGCATCCCCATACAAGCGACTATGAAGAAAATTAATCCTCTCCTAGTTGAAACCAGAACACCTGGGAAAAAACCATATGCATGTTGAAACCAAGTACGTAGTCAATAGTAGACATAAGAAAAGGAGAACATTGGTAAACTCAACTTTTTAAAGGCAATTAGAGAAATTTATTTTACTAAACATGGAAAAAGTTCTTCTGTATTGTTATGATTTATTGTTTTTCATTGTTAATGCTGAAAGTCCCATTTTTTTGCAGTGCTCATACTCTAGATCTGGAAAAGGAAACCAAACATCATATTTAAATGTGATCACACACCTCTTTTTACTTATGTGACTTCTTCCCTATGTTAAAAAAAAAAACCACAGGGAAAAGAATGAAAGGAAATCTGAGATATTCCAACAGAGTATTACTAGATCTGGTATGATCTATGAAAACATAGGCTATTTATGGTAATATAATAATAAATGGTGATGAATGAAGGGGAGAAAAAGAAAGGTGAAGAAAGTACAAAATTGAACAATTGACATTAGTGGCTGTGTTGAGCCTGCCAAAATTATCTCCCTTAGCTCTTCATTTTGTACTTGAGCTGCAACTGGCAAATGCCTTGTAAATCTGCTACAGCACATCTTTCTCTCAAAATGAGAGGCAACAAAATAGTAAGTAGTCTGCATCAATAAATTTAAGTGATAATGGTCTTGGGGCTCAAGTGTCTGAAACAATTAGCACCTTTTGAGGTTATTTAAATGCAAAACCACAACTGATTTCCTAGGGGATTTTTAAAAAGCCTTTTGATGCAAATAAAGAACTGAGATTTTTCTCATTTGTTGAATAATTAAAATTAATTCTTTGTTTTGTTAGAAGTCATTGTAATGTTGAACTTCTTTGGTAAAAATTGGAAAAGCTAGAGGAAACAAAGCCAGTTTAATCTCAACAGCAGGACATGATATTTGTTTTCAGAACATCATTGTATATATTAGTTTTCCTACATTATTCCTTTGGATTTTTATACTTTTCCGTAATTCCACTTATTTTCATAAAATATAATAGCAATGGAGCAGTATAGTATAGGGAGGAAGAAGCATAAGTGAGCAAGGCATTGGTCTCGCCATCAATACTGAATGTACCAAAATATCTCATAAGTGAGCAGTGGAACATCAGAGAAAACTATAGTAGTAAGATATAGTTCTTCTTTTTACACATTTATGCTATAAAACTGTGAATGAGGATGTCCACATGAAGCTTTAAAAATATTTGGAAAAAAATTAATTCAAAATGGCATTGTATATGTGAGCATCCATCCATTTTAATCAATGCGAGTAATTAGAAAACATCCGTAAAACCATCTTGTGTAATATTATTGGACTGATGCAGAAATGAATGCGTTAAATGAAATGGACTGATGCAGAAATGAATGCGTTAAATGAAATGGACTGTATGCTGTGGGTGAGCAAATATAGTGTGGATGTTATAAAATCCCTTCTGACCCAGGAATATTTGAGTCAACACCAATTTGATTCTGATTAGATGATGGGTCCACCTGCAGAACAATCCAGGAGAACTCAATAACTTATACTGTGGGATCTGACTAATTGCTCAGGTTCCACAATAGAAACTCTCTAAGGCCCAAATGTTAGCTTTCCATTAGCAATTCAGAATGAGATGTTAATGTTTTGAATTAATATTCACTAGCTTACAGAAGTCTTGGCCAGTGTTACCTGAATTACGAATTTCATCACTGTACAGCCCTAGAACAGCTTCTGCATTTGATCAGTGTTACTGCCAGAAAAAAAAAAAAAAAGATTCAGTAGACCCTATCTAAAATTTCTCAGGTGTAGGGTCCTCCATGGGCTGCAGGTGGATCTCTGCTCCACTGTGAACCTCCATGAGCTGTATGGGGACAACCTCTGCATCACCTTGGTCTGCTCCACAGGCTGCAGGGGAACCTCTGCCCTGGTGCCTGGAGCACCTCCTGCCCTCCTTCACTGACCTTGGTGTCTGCAGTCTCTTTCTCTCTCATTTTTCTCATTCCTCTCCTACAGCTGCTGTGCAGTGTTTTTTACTCTGTCTTAAATGTGTTATCACAGAGGTTCCACCAGTGTCACTGATGGGCTTAGCTATGGGCAGTGGCAGGTCTGTTTTGGTGCTGGCTGGAACTGGCTCTGCTGAACACGGGGGCAGCTCCTGATGTCTTCTCACAGAAGCCCCCTGCTACCAAAACCCTGCCACATAAAGCCAATACAGAATCATGAAAGGGAGTGATCTTCATATCACAAATATGCAAAATGTTCCTTGATGGTCATCTTAGCTTCTCTGTGTAACAGTTATGGGTCAAGGAAAGGCTTCAACTTTCTTTGAGGAAAGACTTCGAATTCCAAGGTAAATGAGAATTTACTGTGAAAAGGGGGAGTTAATTTGATCTCTGCTAATGCCACATATTTAATTATGGTGGAAACTTAGGCAGAATCAATTTTGATTACACAGGATTTAGCCACTTGCTACACTCCAACTCTATTTCATATTGCAGTTCTTAAATTGGCATCTTCCAGTGTAAATGTTATGTACTCAAAGAAAAAGTCATATAAATGACCAAAATAAAGGTTAAATGGAAAAAAAAATGAGGAAAGTATATCTATTCCTCTTATTATGAGAGGTAGAAAAATTTTGTTTATCTTGCTGGGTGGACTCAGTTCCCAAATAGTGACCCAGGAAAAAGAAAATGACATTGAGCAAGAAGCTCAAGAAGAAGGTGTTTAGACAGTCTCTGAGGGAACGAGGTGACAGAAGGGTGAGTGGCCAGCCTTGCTGTGGAGTCCTTCACTTAAGAGGCAGAAGATAAGCTGTTAAATGGGATGCCAAGCACCATAACTTAGTGGTGAATTGCTGCCTCTATATCAGGCAGGATCAGATAAGGGAGTTGCTAGGTGAAGTGTGTCAAGAGCTGTCAAGGTGAGTGGGTTAATTTACTGGGAAATATTTTACTGAAGAATTTAAGTTCTCTGCTGTGTCTATTTCTTCTAAACCAAAATGGAATCTGATTAGTAGTAGTTAAAAAATGACAGAAAAAATCGTATACAGAAGAGTCCATGGTTTGGGATGAATTAACTTCAGTTTTAAGATACAGAAGCTTGTAGTTGTTGGAGAGGGTTGCTTTTGTTATTCAAATCGAGAACACAGGCATGGCTACAGTGGGTCAGAGCACAACTTAGTGCACGTACTTAGCATTGTTCTGGACCAGATGATCTGTAGGACAGGGCAAGGATTTAATCCTGCTTGCCCATAACTAACTTGTCCTAACCACCCATGATCTGTGGTTCAGGAGGTTCCTGAGGAGATCACTGTCTCTGTATTAAGAAGTTTGGGATTGTTTTTTGATTTATGAATGAGTCCGATTTCTTTTTATTTATCTCTGTAACATTCATAACATCACCTGGCAAGTTGTTTCACATCTACTTCTCACAGTGTGAAGAAGTTTAGAACAAATGAAAGGAAGTGTTTTTTCTCTTGCTGGATAATTACATTGTCACGGGATGTCGTGGTTGTCAAAGTGGCATTTCCAAGAGCAGTTGTACAGACTCACAGAAGGAAAAATCCAGCTACAGCGATTAGATGCAAAAATAGAATTGCTGGTTCTGATAGTACCTAAAATGCAGATGCCTGAAAACAAAGAAGATACCTCAGGAGAAGCATGCCTGTAAACCCAAGCACTGGCTGTTAACCTTATTGACCTTTGTTGTAGCTCAGCACAGTTGTCCATATGATTTTCGCTGAATTATCTGTATTACTTGATTACTTTGAAAGTGGGACAAAAATAATTTTGGTGTTTCTCGTCTCCCAGTCTTTTTCCTGCTGATAGTTTAATGTGGAGTTAGTTCCCAAGCAAGATTTTGCAGAGGATAGGAATAAGGCTTTGTATCTTTGTCTTTCTTCAAGGAAGTCTCATCATATATTTATGAGGACTTGCTTCTCTTTCTGATGATATTCAGTGCTGCTGAAAGCTCTCGTATCACTTGAAAAAGTTTGATATTTCATTATGCAGATACAGCTGTTGGTTATTCTCTCTTATCATGAAGGAATTCTAACCTTAGTAGTCAGTAGCTCAATACATACCAAAACTGTTCCTCAGGTTTACTTTTACTCAGACAAACAGTTGTGCCAGAATATAGCTAACTGGGAAACAGCTGGGCATAGCTGTCCAACAGCTAGGAATCCAAACATAATCGTGTATTTGACCAGTGCATCAGTTCACAATAGTTCCTGTTACAAGTATCTGCTATTCCTGTAATTACTCAAACTGGTCAATGTTAGAGGAATCCTCAAAGCTTTATGTATCAGACCCATATGAATTCCCACTCTGTGCACTAAGGATTTGCAGTGTGTCACACTCAAACTCTGAGGGTTTGAGGACGCACCCTGATGTCTGTCTCTGTCTGCCAAACAGCCTTCTTGGCAGCCACCAACCCCGACAAGTCAGTTCTGCTGACTTGAGTCGTATGTCCTTCACATGGGACATCCTTCCTCAGCTGCAGAGGGCCTTTGGAGAAGGTCTTGCTTGTGTACTCAGCTGCTTATCTGTTCTTTCTGGAAAGGTTTCTTGTCCTTGAGCACCCTGTATGCTTCAGGCAGAAATTCCTCCCTGTGCATCCAGATCCCTTTCTTCGTGGAGGATGAGAGTTTTTATTTGCCAGCCTCTGCTTTCAAGATGGTTCAGGAAGATCAACGCTTCAGTCCCCAAACTCATTCAATTCCTCTCCTATGCAGCAGTTCATCTGGCTATTTTTCTTAATGAAAATAAGCTGTTCTGTTTCCTTGGAAGTGGAAACTATGCCTTTGTCAGGTGCCACCTGTGATACTAATCACTTTGTCACAGTGTGATATAGGACCCTTTACAGACCTTTGCTTGGGGGTTTGCTGGTATTTCTCCTTGTGAATTGTCTATGCAATCTGTGTCAAATCAGTGTGTTAAGAGATACGTTTCATTAACTCATTAATATGTATGTTTGCTATTTATATGTCACCTATTACTGGTTCTTGGCTGAGACTTAACACAGTGATTAGTGTATTTGGGGTGACTAGTTCTCAACCCCTTCCTCTGAAGAAAATTGTAGCACGTACCAAATCAAATGGTAAAGACCCAATTTGTTTTTATGCTCCTTGAAATTGGGTCCATCTTTTTGAAACAGCCTGTATTTGAAATTACAGTTATGGTAAAGGCTACATTTCTCCAATGAAAGGCATTGCAAACATCCTCAGTGTTCCAGTCTGCAGCCAAGATCAACAGCACAGCATGGCTGATTTTATATGAGTGGAAAGTGAACTGGCCAGAGTTCAGCTCAGCAAAATAGAGATGTTGATGACAATTTAGATGAAAGAGCAAAACTATCTAGCAAAAGCGGTGTTGGCTCCTTCGGTGATATTTGTCATCATTTAAGTTTGTGACTTTTTATGAGGGATTCTTTCCCCTTTATTGCGGTTAGTCATGCTCCCATTAATAAGCCTGTCAGCTTCTTGTCATCTACATGTGGCCAGGACTTTCTAGCCTCTGCTTTTTAATGTGGATTTTGGTTCTTCTACAGTCTTTTGTTTTACTGTAATTGCACTGATGCCATACCATTGCTCCTGTACCTAGTTGTAGTCACCTGCTGACTCGATTCAATAAGTTATTTTGTTGTTATATGGTGGGAATTTCAGAGACATCTTTGCTTGTTGTCTTTCAAAAAGGTTGCCCGCTTTTAAGATTATAGATGTGGGGTTTGACAAGAGAAGATAATGAGCAGCAATGGTGGCCTTCTGGGGTCTCTTGAAGAAGTCAAATTCTTAAAAGGGCTTCAGGAGCTTGCTATGGATACGTTCCTCAGACTAGAGGCAGGAAGAAACCTTTCTAACTGCTTGCTACTTCTCTGTCTGGCTTGACTGAGCTGTTATTTTTACCGGAATGTTAATTGTTTTAATATTTGTGACAGATTGTTCTGTTGCTTACTGGGAAGAATGTCATACATACTTAGATGTTTTGAAATGTGAAGGTCTGCTTTCTCCCATCTTTCTCATTTTTCATTTTTTTTTCTGTGTAGTCATGGCCAGCCACAGCATTAAGTTCTTTTGTTTTATTTCCAAGACCTGCATTGGACTATTTTGGAAGTTTTGCTCAAGGAGCAGACTGTATCCTGTAATTATTTGTGGTGGCCTAGCGACTAGTTATGAAGAAAGTACAAAGATGAAAACATAGCAGGCTTTTAACTCAGTCACACTGAAGAGATGCCCACAAGTTATTGTACATAATTTGGATTGATCAGTAATATCACCAGTGTGGACCTTTCAATTTGGGAGAGATGAATAATGCTTTCAGCATGCCTTCCCAAGAGACCACTGTGTGATTGAAAAAGTATTGTTTTCATGCAAGTATTTTTATAAACATGAAAATTAAATAAATAAGAAAGAAAAAGCGTTATCATAATAGCAATTTTGGACCTCCCAGCAAATCAACCTACGAGGATCCTTAACTGTGTAAGGTTACTCTACTATAATGAGAAACAATCTGCAGGCAAATAATAGTTAAAAGGTGCATCAGTGTTTTTTGATATAAGGCTGCATTTTATATGAATTTTACTTCGGTTAGCAGATCGCAGGCCTTTATACTTTAGAATATAGAATTTTATTTCTCCATAACTTTTATGTGGTTAGCACTTCATGGAGTACAGCTTCTGAGTGTTATTTTACTATCAAGGTCTTCCTTATTTCATATATGACTTGTATTCTTCTTAAACTGTTACAGAGTGGTACATAGAAAACATGATATAATGCAAAATAATTTAAAAAAAAAAGTGTTATCTGGGTTTAGGTTTGTATGAAAAGCAATTGAACAATCTCTGCTACAGCTTGAAATGGTGGAGTGGAATGAAGTCAAAGATTTGGCTAAATGTCAGTTCAGTTCAGATGCTGAAAACCCTAGGGACCTTGGCTACTTAAAAAAGTAAAAGTAACTGAGCCTTCTAATTCTGCTTGGAATAAACTGATCTTTAACTAGGGAAGTGGAGGAGAAGGACTGGAGGATGTTGCTTGTTCTGGTAATCACAATCTTAATTTCTCCACCAAGGGAGCCTCTGCCATACTGAATAGTCTGTGTGGGTTGTTTTGTTGTGTGGTTTGGGGTTTTTTTGTTGGTTTGGGTTTTTTTGTTTGTTTGTTTGTTTTTTGTGGGTGTTTGTTTTTGTTTTGTTTGTTTTGGTTTGGGGTTTTTTTTGGTGCTATATTCTGTAATTTTTAAAAGTCTATGCGGTAAAAATCTGTATCCATTCGAGGAAGTGGGAGTGATAATTCTATTCTTGCAGATAGAATGCAAATAGAATAGTTTTTCTTTTAGCATATTAATTCAGTAAGAAGATTAATATAAGCTTGCAAACTTCTTAGTCAAAATCTTTATTCGCTCAGCAGAATGCAATACAATTACTACTTGGATGCTGATAGTAAATGAACTGTTTTATTGAATCATCACAAAGAAATGTTGGAGGCAGGTGTATGAAAGTTCTTATAAAGACTATATTCGAGGGGGACTTTGTAGAGGAGGCAAAAGAGGGCAGAAAATTTCATTTTGAAAAGAGAGAGGAAAAAAGTGGCTGCTGCTGGAGCAGTGGAAGCCACCATTATAGCCTGTTGGTACTCTTCCAGTACAGTTTGGAATCAAATTCTTAACTTCAGGTATATGTTTTATTGATACTCTGCTGCAAGATCAGGAATTAAACCATGACTACATAAGTTATAAATGACTGGTTTCCCCAGTGTGACATAAGTTATAAATGATTGATGCTACTCTATTCAAGGCATGTTATTAATAATCTTTTGACATACTGACTAGCATCACTCTTTGTTTCTTAGTTTTCAGTCCTGGTCTTGGTTTATGGTAAAATTCTTTACACCTGAAATAATGGTCAAACTAATTATCAGAGAAGCCCAGAATAGGTCAGGCAGGAAGGCACCTCAGAAGGTCATTTAGCCAAGTCTTCTGCTCAAAGCAGGGTGGGCTATGAGAGCAGACCAACAAATTCTTAACAATTTAAAGGAGTATTATTTTGATATTTTTTTGAAGACTATGTGTTGTTCTTCTAAATAACAGGCTCTCTATTTTATGCTTTTGAACAGAATACTGAAGTTGGACCTTAAGGAGAGGTTACTTGGCAGTCTTCATTAGAGACAGAGCTTTTCTTTACAGAGACCATGAGTAGTGTAAATCTTTCCTTCAGCTATGGAAGTCCTGCTGACCTCTGGTCTTACATTCTGAATTTTGCTTTAGGAAATAGTAGTTCTGAATGAGGAAGAGGTTTCAGTCAACCTTTTCTGTTGGGGCTTTTTTCTTCTTTGTCAAATGGTGGTATCAAAATTCAGATGGTGCAGCTGTGGCTTGGAAGGAAGAAATAAGGGGTTTTGAGTAATGTAAGGAAAGGCTTTTCTGTTCTTTGACTACAGTACATTACAGGTCCAGAACTGAATGCTCCAATTTTTAATGTTTGATTCTTAAGATGTTATTTATTGTACAATTTTTACATCAGTGCAACCCCTGATTTTTTTTTTTCCTGCTCAGTAGTTTATTTCTTAGTTAATTATGTTATTTGTGATGTTGAACATTGCCTTTTTATTTTTTTTTCCCCAGTGTGACAATGCAAAAGGACTCAAAGCCTTCTATGATGCAATAAAATATGGACCTAATCATCTGATGGTTTTTGGTGGTGTATGTGCAACAGTTACTTCTATCATTGCTGAATCTCTAAAGGGATGGAATTTGGTTCAGGTAAGGCATGGAGTGGAATGTATTCAAGTGTTGACTATCTTGTATCTCTGTTTATTTGTTTCATTTTGTGTTTTTAATTTAGAAACCTAGTATTTGATGCTTTTCAAGCTTAATATTTTGTGTAATAACTATATCTCAGTTTTGAAGATCAGTGAAGTTATGTGTAAAGAACAACAGCTACTTTTACATAGTACTAGATTTTCAGGCTTGTGAGTATGGGGCAGAAGTTGTGTGTCTCAGTAGATTAATTAAATAAAATTAATTTAATGTATCTCAAAACACAACCTAAATGAAATGAAGTTCAGTAACAGTAGCTGAGCAAATCTAGGAATTATCCAAAGTTAGAGGAAACAACTCGACAGGCCTTAAATTATGATACGCTGGGATCTTTACTCAGTCATAGTGAATTAATTCCTATTTACTTTAAAAGTGTTGGAAGTGTATGGATCGTAAGTAGTAACGGGGTATGTATCTCAGTGTTTGACTCACAAAGCACGTTTATTCACAGCTGTTCTTTCTGACTTTCTCAAAGGTCAAGTTTATGGAAAGGTTCCCTCTACTGAGGAATCAGAATTTATTAATACTAATCTTTAAAATGCAGATGATAACAGCATGATTTTCTTAATTTCTTCAATCATTTGGCCAGTGATGATCTTTTGATTGATGGCTCTTCATGCATGGTAGAACAGCCAGTTTTGCTTTTCATATGTGGAAATGCCCTGGCTTCTTACTCAATATTCGTATTGCCTAAAGATAAGCATAAGCATTTTTATTAAAATAAACAAAACTTTCTATAGCAAAATAATAAAACAATAAAATATAACAATTACCTGAGGTTTCAGTTACAAACAGACTCCTTTTTTCCACCTGGAATACTCACTGAGATTAGTGCAGAACGAACAAATGAGGCATAATTAAGTTTGTGAAGATGATGATGATTGGAGTACAAATGGAAAAATCTTAGGAGGATAATTAAAGTAGCTTGTTAACTGTGTTTGCAATGCTTGTCATATCAGATACTTTTTTTCTTATGCTTCAGGATTTTTTCTGATATGAAAAACATCAGTTCTACTATGGAAACAAAATAATAGTGTATCTCTGGGGCAGAATGGATAAAACAACAGAAAACTTGAAACTACTAGCTTAATGCTCTCCTTTGAAAATGGCCTAGTCCATGGCCTGTAATAAAATATGTGTCTGGGACTCTGTGCTTTTTGGAATTTGTCATGTGGAACTTTGAGATGATGTAGGATATTTTAAGGAGTTGGATTTCATTGTGCTAAATCCTTTTCATTTGCAGTCAAGTTCTGGCTCTAAGGTCTGAAAATCAATTTGCTAATGCAGTTGCTCAGTCAATAAGGAAGGGCAAGTAGAAAGCCTCTGTTTGCTTTTAAATGCCTGAATTTGTCAATATATGTGTTAACTTATATAATGATATGAAGCATTGCTACCAGACAGCATCTATTTCTTTGTATTTAACCACTACAGCTGTGACTAAGTCTTAAACATTATTAATGATATCAGTACATCAAGGGATTCTCTGCTGCTTGGGCTTAGTATCCTGCAGGCACTAGATAAATCCTCACATGGCATAACTCCACTTTGTGTCAGTTTTTTTATAAATTGATTGACTGAATGATGAAAGAACACAAATGATGGCATGGCTGGGAAGTGTGGTGAGACTTATTGGATGATATAGGAGGAAACAGCTTAAATACAGTTTGTGAAAGTGTTATGTCCTATGGTGACAGCAATATGTGCATCTGCAAATCAGCACACATAGCATGCATAAGATAGTGGGGAAATGGAGTACAAATCCTTCCGCTCCTCTAGATTGACTGTCATAAGCATTTTTGATTAAAAGCATAGCTTGAATAGAAGAAATAGAAATCTATAGTTCTTGGAAGTGGAGCAATAACATTCAGACCAATAAAAGACAAGACTGTCCTCCCTTAAAATTTGAAACTTCACCTCGGGTAATCACAGCAAAGTCATGCAGTTACTTAACTTCACAATCACAAATTCATGTATTTTATGTTGCAATCAAGAAGAAAAAAAAAGCATATAGACAAAAACTAACCTGACGTATTAATAGAGGATATGCATTTGATGTCTGACTCTATCAGTTTTTTTCCTTGCAGGCAGTCAAAAAACCTGAGCTCTTAACCTTAGCAGGAATATTTGATTTGATTTACACAGATGTCATGTGGTTGAGCAAAGTGATGACTGTCTTCCACACAAGAGAAATGCAGGATGATACTCATAGTACTGGGAGGAATAGGAAAGAAGAGATTCACAGAATATAAAACTGAAAAATTACTTTTGTTAGCAAATATGATATGAGATGAGATTGCCTGCAAAACTTTTCCTGAAAGGCTTTTAACCCTGAATTCAAGGCTTCTGTGTGACTACCTTTCGTCTCTTTGGGGTAATTCTTCTTTTCTTTTCCGCCTCTTCCTCATTCTCTGCAGTAAAAAGACTCCAAAAACATGCAACAAAGTAAAAGGCAAAGAGTAGAAATGTGCTGGAAATAATCACATTGCATTTGCTACTCAGACAATGCTACAGCAGTGATGAGAGGGGAATGAAAAGAAACAAAGGAAATAAATTTTTGCAGGAGAGCTTCAGTCTCTACTCCTCTTACTGTACACTGTTGATAATGACACTGCATTTTTGACTTCACTGGTTAATTCAGTTCACTGGTGGCCTGTAACAATGTGAAATAGGGGAGACTATCAGAGCTTGAGAAGAGTCTCACTCTGAAGGTGACTTGGTTATATCTGTACCAAATATAAACAGAGGCTACTTTTCTTCACCCGCCTTGATAAATTTTCTTATGATCAGCAACAGAACGGGAGATTCTGTTCTAAACTGTCTGCCTTCAACTGTTGGCTGATTTAATTATCTATTACTGCAACAAAATTAATGATTTTTTAATGGAGCATTTTCTATCTGTGGAAAGAGCAAGTTGCTTTAGCCTGCAACACTGAAGTCCTTAAGGACTTTCACTGAGGGGTGGTAGGTGACAACCTGCCAACTGTTTGCTGAACGCATGTTCTTAGTAGGACAGATAGAGACCCCTATTCCTTAGCTTCTCAAATGAAAAGCTTCCCTGTAAGTAATTTCTGTGTGCCAGGAGACCTTTGTTGAGTGACAGTCTGAGCATGGGCTGGAGGCTGCACATGCAGCTTTGATGTCCAGTTGATGGTGTGGAATCTGTTTGAACCTCTGGTATTTTGGTTAAAAAGTGCCGATAATATTCTGTGCATCTGACATTAGGTCATACAGGCATGAAGGTCTAATATCGGGCAGTTACCCAGTAAGTCAAATACAAATATGTTAATGTCAAATACATCAGGATTTTTCTTAGCCTTGTTCCATTTCCATGTGTTTTCAAGGCCGTTAAGCAGAATGAAGAATCATTAACAGTATCTACAATGTCTTGTAAAAGGCCAGTTACACATTTTTGTTTCATACACTGAAGCTTTACTGTTAGTATCCATGTAGTGCAAAACAGAGGAGATAGTTTGCAATTCAGTCTTCTATTCCAGGATATCCATCAATTTTTTACCTCTCCATGTGAATTTATTTCAGTGGCATAAGTGTCTAATTTGTATAGATTGCTGTTTCTCCTATTTTCCATTTTCATCTCTCACTTTTCCTGATTGCTATATTGACACTAACATTTAACTAGGGTGAGGTTTTTTATCAAACTGGCCAGCTCTCTTAATTTGGGAAACTCTTCATTTTGGAGACTTGCCGTTCTCTTTTGTTGTGATGTTTTCATTTCCTGCTTCTTTTCCAATTTTCTTTATCACTGGAAATAAGCCTCTACCAGAAAAAAAACCCCGTAAATATTACCTTTTCCTTAGAATATCCTCTGTTTCTACATATTTAATGTAACCTAGTCTTAACTGCTGACTTCTAGGCTGGTAACTGATACAAGTGATCCAGTGATTAGATTGTAACAACATTCAAGAGGGAGAGAAACCTTGTTCTGGATTCAGCATCTCATGCTGGAAAATTTTCTAGGAAAATTCTAGGTGCCGTAATCATGATGTATTACTCATTTTATGGGCCCAACTTCCAGCAAGTATAAGTCTCCCATATTGATATAGGGCAAGTTCACATGGTAGAATGAGAAAACTCCTTTAGTTCTCAGGCTCAATATAACTGAGTATTAAAGAGCCTATCCTGAGATTTTTATTATTATCCCAGAGATCCACAGGCATTGAAGATCCCATCTCTGAACTAGCAGAAAGACTGACAGTGTTTAAGAAAATTAATGATGTTTCTTGTCCTTGGTTTTCTACTGAAACAAGGCTGATACGATTTCATGGTCAGTTCCTCCTAACAATTTCTGACCACTACCCAATTGCAACCAAACTTTAACAAAGGATTTCCCAAAGTTTATTAGCTTCTATACATATCTGTGAAAATGAACTGCTGAGGGGAGGGATCCACATGAACAGAAGGGAGGCTACAGCGTGAGCACAAAGATAACTTGGAGCCAGCCATGATGTGCGGTGCTCCCTGTCCAACTGCAGCTTATGGGAAAGAGACTGATTGTGTTGAGAAGACAGTTAAAAAAGAGAGAAACAAAGCTGAGAAAATACAGAGGAGAGGTGAGGCCCAGAAGGATATGAAATAGGAGCTGGTTTGTGTGTTTAGAAGCTTAAGCCACATGTATCTGTAGGAAACCGGGCTTGATTAGCTGGCTCTTTTACTCATCAAAATACTTTTAATGCAGAATTTCACGACTCTATGCAGGTTTTAAATGGTATTTTTTAACACTTAAATAATGCAAGTCATCACAGAGGTTTCTAGACTGGCCACTGAATCAAATTTCCTCTTGGTAATATCTGGATTTTCTAAATCTTCATGGTCGGTACCTGGAGGCCTGGCATGTTCATTTATTTATTTGTTTGGTTGGTTAGTTATTTGTTTATTTATTTATTTATTTTAAAATGTTCTTTATCATGTTTGTTCCAGCACAGTGAGTTTGTGCTACTTTTGCCTTCACTGCACAATTTCCATGTATTATTAGTTTGAGCAATGAAAATGGCATTTAAACTAGTCTTTGACTAAGAAGATTAGCTACTTGTATCTGTAAGATGCAGATGGTCCCACTTGAGCAGGCCTTCTTCCCACTGGGATGACCCATTGCACCACAAAACTAGAGTCTTCAGCTTCTTGGCCCACAATTCACTATCATAATCCTCTTTTTTTCTTTCCTTTTTTTATCTCCTAGGATTGGAGGGATTTTTGTAGATTTTCTGTACTCATGCTGTTCTTCTAACAGACAAAGTGTGTGAAGGGAAACACCTCTTAAAGTCTTATTATATAACGTGCAAACCTGATGATGTTCCTGTCTTGCTTTCCGGACTTAGCTGAGCACATAAGGAAGTTTTGCTTGCCTCACCGTAGGAATGCTTGGGAGCTCCTGAACGGGAAGGAAACACTGCAGGCCTGACCTTCATGCATAATTTCATGTGAAGTTTCTCCTCATCTGAGAGAAGCTCTGGTGAATTTGAAGGGAGACAGACCTTTTAGTTCTGCCAGTCATCCCCTTGATAGAAGCTGCCAGCAGGAGCTCTGCTGTTATTGATTTGGCCCTCCTGAAGCTCTGTGGTTGCTGCTGAGAAAGAAAACACAAGGGGAGTTGAAAGAGATCAGCAGCACCATTCCTCCTAATTAGACTGTGTCTCTCTGGGTGTGGATGGATGTAGACATGCATGATGTAGAGCAGACTTAGATTTGGGAAGTTAGTTGTATGTTCACCCTTAGACTTAGAGAAATGAATGTTGCAGTGCATAGGGGAGACTAGTCTAGAGCAGAAGAATAAATTTAGTGGCGAGTGTTCTTTCATAGTGATAAAACCACTGGCCCTGATTCCCAGTGCATTATTTCAGTTGTATCCCAGAGAAGACATTAGCATTACATAGTCATTAACAGTAGAAATTTGGTCGACAAAGATTAAACTGAAAACTTCAGAAAATTTCCAGACTGAGGTATGGTAGGTAAGAAGTGCATATCCTGTATTCCAAATGGGCTGCAAGATTTAGTAGAGCCTTCCTTTTCTTTTTTTCTGTCTTCTGCTTAAATGTATGAAATTGGTTTATAGGCAGATGAGTTGGCTTAACCTGGCTTTCCCTCACTTTGAAATTGGCTTTTCTCCAGCGTTCACTTTATTTAAATATGATTAACTGTTCTTTTTCATCTCATTTGTCTTGCATTTCTACTGTTGGAAAAAACAACAAACTACAGTATACACTCTACTTTTTTCCCTTTGATCTAACATCAGCACATTCAGTTCATTATAGAAGGGGTGAATAAAAGTATTTTAATACGGCTCTTGGATTAGGTGAAAGCTGTTAAAGTCTGAACCTGTATATTTATTCTAACTATGACTGCATGTTCTGACAGAAAAAAAAATAATCTTTTTTGTTATTTTTGTTTGTAGCTCTTTTCCCATAATTATTCATTCATTTCTGTTTAGTGTTGGATCAATGATATGGAATGAATGTGGAGTGATGGTCTAAGGAACAGACCCAGACTTGAAAGGCAAGGGTGTCACTTTGCTATGAAGTATACTTTAGGTTTGGGAAAACACATTTAATTCTGAACAAATCAGACATTCCCTCTCCTCCATATACTCCTTCCTTGAATTTGAACAGTCTCTTGAAGAAAAATAAAATACATAAAACAAACAAGCAAACAAAAAGCAACCAACAACCCATCCCCATAGTGTTTGGTGACAAGCATTGGTATTTTTCCAAACAAGGTGTTTACAATACCCCAGCTTAATTTATTATCAGAATAAATAATGGATGTGTGTGCTTTGTTTTGTTTTCCCTTGTGTAATTTTTATCTAAGTATTCTGTCTCACTTCTTGTTTGTGTTTTGGGTTTTTTTTGTATTTTCTGTAAAAGAAGGCTGAAGTCTTTTATTCTGTGGCTTTCACAGGCCCTCAGCTGGGATAGACGTGCCAGGTAGAATCTTACTCAGTTACCAAAATGTCTCAATATTGCACCCTGCAGCTATTGTTGCAAATTCCTTCACTGCTACAAAAGATATCCCTTCATGTCCCCTCAAGCTGGTTTAATTCTATTTGCTGCTGCTTTTTATGGAGGTGTTTTGGAAAAGTAGATGGGTAGCTTTGGGTGCCATCTCTTCCTTCTCTCCTCCTCCCTTTCCTGATACAATCCGAAGATTGAGGTTTGCTTCTTTGGGAAATGTCTTGTGATTTGGCATCTTCACTAGGCTGAATAGGGAGGACTGACTTCTTTTTCACTGACTTCTTTTTCAGATTTGAGATCTTTTTCATAGCATGTTTTCTAGTACCTTGTCTGACGTCTGTTTCCTGTATGGTCCAACCCAGTGGACAGTAGTGCTACTAAATTTCCTTCTAACCCACAGCTGGTCAGTGTGTCTTCTCTTGACTTCCTTTGGGAAATGTCATACAATGTGTGGGGATATAACTGTGTGGCACCAACACTCCATTAATAACACTCTTTGATTCTACCTAAAGTTCTGCCAGCCCAAAGAATCACCCTTGGATTCTTTAATCCCATTGCTTTTGTTACTCTGGGACCCACAAACCTGGCTTGAAATCTCCTGTTGTTAGGTGGGAGCATTATTAAAGTTTTTCGGCAATTGCAGCACTGAATTTTGAGATCCCTTTTGCGTTTTTTCCCAGTGCATGACTTTATACAAATCTTGGTTTTATGTTTCTTATTTGAAAGCTGGCTCAGGGAAAAGAGATACTAATTTGTTGCCCATCTATACATGATTTTTCTGCTTTAAAGGTTATATTGATTGAAAACTGTCTCACTTCACTGAAAATACGATAACTTTTTCACTTTTTGGTTGGTTCCTGGCAATCATTATTAATTTACTCAAAAACATTCAGATTGTGGTATTGCATTTCTGTGAATATTGAGACATTTGAAATATTCTAGAAAGTGGGTTTCAAGCTTCTTTTACCATTACTGCCCCAAATATGGTCCTTCTGGCTATTTTTACCATACTTGTAATTTCTGGAAAGCTGGAGTTGGTTATTTTGGTATGCTGTTTGTCAGAGTGACTGCTTAATTTTTTATTTTTTTCTTTCTGAAAGGCAACATTGAGTGTGTTCTGCAAGACCAGCTTGCTGGTCTGTTTCTTAACAGCTGCCTTGCAAAGCCCAAGGATTGTTTTCTCTCCAATCTCTTTGACCAGCCTGGATTGAGTGGCCCTATATGAAGTTAAAAGCACTCTCTGCCATAGCTGTTGCTGTCCTTGGAACATAAAAATGTGGCCACAGTAAGGAGGTAAATACATCAAGTTAAGGCAAAATTGCTTTGATAAAATTTATCGCTTCATACTATAGTTCCCGCAATCTTAAATCTGCTTTTTCATTTCATTCTCTCTTCCTTTGACGTTTTTCTTCATGTTACTGTCCTAAAACAGGACAAAGAAAGCTTTCTCATGTGGTAAATTAACCTGCTTTCCCCTGCATGCTGTTGTGGCAGCAGCTACCTAATTACTTGTTTTGAGGGACAGCATAATGCATACAAATTCAGCAAAAGCAGCTCCTGGGCACAGATTGAAGAAGAAACTCATAAACCACTCAGTTGCAAAAAGAAAGCACCTTTACATAATTTTAAAATTGAAATAAAATATTCACTGGCCTTCAAAACCAGAAAAGGCTTAATTATGCTCCATTGAAGATGTAATACTTTGCTGATATGTTTATAGAAAAGTAAGCACTGAAGTACAAATCCTCATATAATAGGAGCTTTTCTAAGGGCCTGATTCTCAAGTGCACTGTAGTGTTCTTGCAATGTGATTTGTCTAGTACTATGACCAGTACAGCATCCATCTTAATTTTTGATATTCACAGTGCTCCGTACCTCTAGAGCAGTTCCTGGAGACTTATAGGTCTCGAGGCATCAGTTGAGTTTTAACACAACTGGGGAAAAATAAGGCCTATGAAACAAGAGATAGTAATGTTTTAACTGAACTTATGGAAACACATTTATTTCCTTTAGTCTTAGTTACCACAGGTAGCAAAACCAGAATCTCGGTGCCAGGGAAAGTAAATATGATCACTGTAGCAGAAGAGCCTCCAGGTTCTGTTGGAAAAGCCCGAAGGAATGTATACAAAAGTGCTGCTGAAACAATATGTGTTTGGAGTAAGAAGGTTTCATCCTAGGATTAGACTGAGAACAGGAACATATTGCACAGCTCTTAAGCATAGACTTGTAATAAGGCATTTCCTTTTACTTCTCATCACATTAAAGACTTACAGCTATAGAAAGCTTAAGTTACTGAGTCTAAACTGATTTTTGTTACTGAGAAATAGTTCCAGAATTACACCTTTCTGGTCTTTCAGAATCTTGTGTTGTAATTCCTAACTGAAGTTGCAAATCCGGACTTACTTTGATTTCTTGTCTTTCTTTGGTTTCATTCTTTTGGAGGAGATGAGTAGCTTGAAATTTCTGACCTCTGTGTTAAGCTGTGACACATTCTGCTTGTAATTCTCAGAGTAAAGGAAAGCATTGCCCCAGTGAAGTGTAGTCCTCCTCTTTCATTATTTTGCATAATTCCATTAGACTTTGCTATCCGATAGACAGGCCGTCACAAGCTGATTGATAAGCTATGGCAGGTTTGGCAATATAATCACTATGAGCTTTGTTTGTGTTACGTTACCACACTAAGCTAGGAAACTTCTATGGTCATTTATAATTAAGCTGCCATGAGGGCACAATATGTATCAGGATGTGGATTCATTATGTTGTTTTTATTCCTGTAAGTAAAAAGATTAGTAGCACAGCTTGTAAAAGGTTTCTTCAAATCCTTCAATATTCAGATGAGGGAACAATAAAATATGTGATTGGCAAGTGAGTGATCTCAAGTTCAGCAGTCTAAAGTATCACATGAAGTGCTTGGGAGCTACAATTCTGTTTACATTATTAAATGTTGCCATGTTGACATAAAAAAGATTTAATTTGCTCTTTAAAACAGAGCAAGTTCTTTGTCATAACCCTTTTGAAAATAGGAGCTTTTACAAAAGTGATGACAGTCTCAATTTGAAATAGTCTACACTTACATATAAAAAGCTGAATGCTTTGCAAACAAACTCTCAAACTGGATCTATTATTCTGTTTAAGAATATCTGTAGCTGCAAGGAAGAGATCAGTTCTAGGATAGACTTGCACCAGTGATAATAATGTGGGGTTTTTGTTGTAAAGACATACTCATGCTAAAGAGATTATTTTCTTAATGTCTCCTGTTAATTGAAACAATCAACCCAAAGATTTGTTTAGGTAAGCAGATATTTATTGATTCTTTTTTGAAGGCTCTGAATGCTACTGAGAAAAGATTGACTGAGCAAACAATAGAGAAGATCAGTATTATGTTTCTCTCTTATTAACAAAATGAGAATCAAATAATAACAAAAAGGATGAAAACTAAGGTGCTGATTCTCTCAGGTTTGTACCTACATATATATGTACACACACATACATACATTTATATATATGTATATATATATATGTTTAGAACTACCTAAAACTGCCTACAGTCCTTTTTATGGCTCGATCTACTGCTGATGGGGAACTGTTATGTTTCGGATAAATGTAGTCACATTCTTGTATTGCATTGGGATTAATTTACATTCAGAAGTGTGGCTGACATGCATAGGTGGGATGCTATATAAGCAACCTGCTTTGAAATTTTTTTTCTGTGACTTTTTGCTGTCCAGTTCTTTTTGCCTTTCACCTGTTTTGCATTATTCTGCTTGCTTATGAGTAGTTTAAAAAATTTGAATTTGCAAATCTGAAAGAGAAGGAAGGATCAGAACCAACAGTTCACTCTTATATAAAGTTCCTGCATATTATTTGTGGATATTGCTACAGGAGATCATAATTAGAGATTAGAAATTGTAATCAGGCCAGTCTGGAACAAATTTGGCTATAGAGACAGAAGTTTAAGAAACAATTTCTACCTAGCAAATTTCATGAAATCTTTTCAAGTCCTTATGTCTTTACTGTTAAAATTCAGTAATGTTACAGTTGCCAAATGTGATAATGCTTAATGATGTTAACAGTAATGTTGATAATGAGCTCTTTGAATTGCCAGCGTGAAAACTCTCGTGACTAATGTGATTCTGCCCTTGCTCTTGGGAGACTTTCCAACAATGTGATGAGCTCCTGTCTTTATGCTGGTTTTGACTTGGAAAGAAAGAGAAGAATGCAGACAATTGTTTCATTTATTTGCTTTTTTTGGAGGAAAGGGCAGAAAGGTGCAACTATGGGGCCCTGAGTTTCATTACCTGACACATCCACCCTTATCGATCAAGACCTCAAGCTGCTGGTTTTGTGGCTATAATTATCATAGGGTCACCTTATGCATAGACTGTACTCAAGGTTGCATGAGGCATATCCTTAATTATAACACAAATCCTTCCTTATAACAAATGCGCTTGAACTGGCTTGACTTGTCTCCTATTCACTATCCAATGGCTAGACCACAATAAGAGATTTATGATTCTGCTACATATGTTGTCTTAAAATAAGATTTTGGTATTTGTGGTTTTTTTGTGTTTGTTGTTGGTTCGTTGATTGGGTTTTTTTGCCTTTTTAAAATTTAAGTCATTATAACAGAAAGACAACAAAACTGAGTAATAATATTTGTACAAATAATTCTGTAGTTTGGTCTTTCTGTTAACCTCATTTTTAACTTCTCAATTTCCCATTGCCACAAGCAGTGCTAGGAGGATGTAAAGGCAACAAGTTGCCAATTAGTCATGGCTTGCAGACTGCTCATTTGAACAGTAGGCGTTTATTTTTATGTCCAGAAGTCCACATTTATTACTGCAGATGAACCAACAGGGTGCAGTTTCGTGCTTAGTTCAGTGGTGTAACTGGTTATGTGAACCAGGAAAATAAAACTTTAAATGTTGTTGCCCAATATTCCACTGTTCGGCAGACAGATTATTATATTTTAGTATTATAATCGCCTTGCAAAGACAGCTTGTGTCTCCAGTCACAAATGAATTCACATGGAGTATGACTTTGTTAGCATAACTGTAAAGGGGAGGGGACACTCTGAAGTAAATCCAATGATTCGTGTTTACTGAGAATATGTGGGTTGAGAGTGCTACTTTGGAAGTCTGAGCTGCTTGTCCAGAGATGTTAAACCTACCTGAATGTGTTCCCCAAAAGCTGAATTTATAACATATATGGTCCCCAAAATGAAACCTCACTCTCAAGCATAATGTTATTGCCTCAGCTCCGTAAGTGAATAATGAAATATGGATCACATTAATTCCACAGAGCTGCAGATTTGTCCATGTATGGAATGAGTTTCGGTAACCTCACTGTATGAGGATGCCTTGAGGCCCAGTCCCAGTGTTCACCTCATAAACTTTTCATTAGACTTTGTCCTTGATCCTGCACTGCTTTGGATTGCAAATGTCCTATTCTGCCTGTCTTCTCAGTAGCCAACCGCAAAGGCCTCCATGGCTTGCTTGGTTCTCTCAGGAGGGCTCCAGTCCCAGCTAGTGGTACTTGTGAGCTTGCCGGTATTTTAGACTGCCATTTCTACAGTCATCATTCAATAAATCAGAAAAAAGATCAAACAAATGTCACTTTTCATCATGATTACTATCGTCATTATCAGGATTTCTGGGTTTTTTTGCCACCTTTGCTTTTTGGCATTTGAGAGAGGAAATTCTGTCTTTCCACAAAACATCAAAGCTATAGCGAACTGTTTCAGATGATCCTAACTCAGTGCTTACCCTAGTGAAATTAATATTTATGGATTGGAAGTGGTACTGTCTCAACTTCTCATTTGGTGATTACTGATACAACTATTCTCTGTCTAAGTACCTGTGTCACTGAAGAGAGGGATGTGTTTTCACTTCTCTTGGGGTGCTCTAACCAATATTTATATGGAATAATAAGCATACCCACTTTCAAGTTTACCTGAAAGCGTAAGAGTGGGAAAGAATGAAATGTAGACATTATCAGAGCATGCCTAGGTCCCCAAGAACACAGAGTTACAAAGTCTGCTGCCTAAGCCCTGTGGAGGGTGGGATTTCAGATGCACTTCTCTGCCCAGAATGGCTTACTACTCAAGCTCTAAGCACTTCCATGCCCAGCGTGGCTGTTGCCTTTGAGTCCCATCCTGAGGTGCTTCACTCTCCCTGTGTGTGACACAGCGAGCTTAAGAGCCTGACTTTGTGCTTCATTGCTCTGAAAAAGCATGGATGTTCTTAGAGTATGTGTGTTTGCCAGGTATTTCTGAAACCAAATCTGGTCTTCCATCACACTGCAACTGCTCGCTGTGGTTAATCGCCATGTATAAAACTGCAGTTCTAATTTTAACATCACAATTGGCTGCTGTAGAAGTGACTATAATGAACAAAATGAAAAGTTATTACCCAAATCTTTTTTTCCTGTTCTGCAATCTAACAGTCATCTGGAGAAATCTCTTCAAAGTTTTTATAACAACTTTATGTGCTCAGCACAGGGGAAGTTGTATGCCTCTACTGAGGTTTTAAACCAATATTATACATTGAAGACCATCACACTGACTGAAAAAAAAAAATCCCCTAAGTGGAGATTCTGCCAGATTTTAGGAAAGCCTAAATGTACAAGGCAGCTCCCTTTTTGTCTCACATGGTTCCAGACAGGATATGTATGAATTTGCTTTTGTTCATCCTGTCTGGAACTGCTCTAGTCAATGTGAGTTGCTGTCACTTAGCAGCAGAAGTAGGCTTTAACAAAATATACTGTTTTTCTTTAAGATGTTTCCCGCAGATGAGGCATTAAAGAAGATGCTGGTGCTTATGACTGTTAAAATAATAAACTCAGAACACTTGCCCAGAAATTTGAAGGTGTACAGTCCTCCCATAAGACAGTAAAAATCACATCTGAGTGCCATAACCAGTAGGTTATGGGGGTCACTGTCCCTCATATGCTCTGTTTTTCTGGTCACATTAACCTTTTAGATACTTTGGCGTGCAGTGGGGCACCACTGACGTGAGGCTGAAGAAGACTGCACAGGGTGGCTGGCACCCTGAGCGTACGATGATGATAAAGACAGCTACAGGGCCTCAAGTTGAGGGTGGTACCCCAGATACGCTTCCTTTCTCTTGAACAGGACTTAGTGTTGTACTGCCTGTAAAATATGAGTGCTCCTACGCTCTGGCAGGCAGTGTGTCTAGATGAAAATAATGAACTGTAGCCAGCAGCTTTGGCAGAACAGGTATCAGTGCTCACCTTCAGCCTGTGGTCTGCAGGGATGTATCTAGGGATCTTCTGCCTTGACTGATGTTCGCGGTCTTTGCAGAGAGAGGGATGAGGCATTCACCATTACCCCTGGCATCCTCGTCAGCCTGATATGCCCTGCTTAGTAAATGGCTTGTTTTCAGCTGAGTTTGTGCACCACCGTTATTTCCAGTTCATGTTACAAGGAGGTGAAATGTGCACAGAGTTTAAGGTCCTCTTCTGGGACTCAGCTCCCACAGCTTGTATTCTGCAGTATTTAACTTGCAGGTACTGGGATACTTAATTTCTTCTATAACTGAATTCATATTCACTATGCTACATACAGTTATGTTGTACAATATAAGCACATGGTAAGGATAAGACCAAAAAATAGCTGTTTTATTGGTTATAGCTTGGGGCTCATTTTCAAAGATTCCAGGAATGTATAGAGTAACAATCCATCCCCTATTCTCCTGAAGATGTAACTTAAAGAGTATATGACTGATCTTATCAGCTCTTAGTTTTATTAAATGTAGAATATGACATTTTGCATATATGAACTTAAATTCATGTAAAATATTGTAAATTCTTTGGAGTCATTTCAGAATAGGACACTCAAATTATCTGTTTTACAGGAACAAGTGACTGGAACTTTTTTTTAATTAAGTAAGGGAAATCTTTAGTTTTTCTGGAATCTAGTGCATAACTTTCAAAAGGTACTCAAAGAGGAAGAATATTATATAACTTAGGTACAGATTACACTAAATGTTTGGAAATTCAGAGCAAGTGTTTTCCACAATCACTGTAGTGATTCTTCAGCACCTTAACCTATAGATCATAACGTGCCACAAGTTGCAGCTAAGGGAGTCATGACATCATATATGAAAGTACATGTACAAAAAATTATAATCTTCTACCTCTTTTGGTTCTGTGTGCAATCTGGAAATACAAGCTCTAATATTTCAAAACCTTTTTAGCGTTTTCTAAGCTTTCTTCAAGCACATTCAGAGACTAAGTATCTCCATATTTTGAAGATACTTGTCTCTGTATGTTGATTCCTAAATTCTATGTACTACTTTAATTATGTATAAATAAATATTTATGAACCTCCAGATTTTTTTTCCATGGTAGTATGTCTGTTTTTCATTGAGCATGAAAACTATAAAAATCTGCACTGTAAAAGTATGATAGGACATGCAGAACAGAAGAATGAAGTTTTTATTAATATGAGTATAATTTGATGAAATTGAGCAAAATTGAATACTGATCTGCCAGTATTTCTAATTCTGTGTTTTTATTAGTCTATATAGCTTTCTCTTGGATGAAGTAGTAATTTCTTAATAACTTTTGCATGAAACATCAAAAGGTTCTTCCTTCAGGGAGAAATACCTTAGTATTGTAGTTAGAGGTTACAAACATTATATACTGATGTCTTATGTCTATTTGACCCTAAGTTTATTTTTTCTTTAGAAATAGACTTTTGTAATATCTGAAACTATAAAAATTAGAGCTATCTTGGCAGTCCACAAATGAGATCCTGGTTTAGATGTATTCTCTAGTTTTAGCACAAATGTTTTTTCTAGTCTGGGTACTTTGAAGTTGGAATAATGGAACTTCTGAGTTAGATGGGGAAGAAAAATTTTTGACATTTGAGTGGTCAGACACTGGAACAAGTTTCCCAGGGGTGGTGTGCATTCTCTGTCCTTGGAGATGTTCAGTTTCCTGGGCCTGACTGCATAAGTCAGACTGTAACCAAGAGGCTGAGGAAGTTGATCCTTCCCCTCTTCACAGCCCTGGTGAGAGCACATCTGGAGTGGTGTGTTGATGTGTCTAGATCTGGGCTCCTTGGTACAAGAGAGACATGGACATGTTGGTAAGAGTCCAATGGAGGCCCACAAAGACAATGAATTAATTGGGGTGTCTGCCATGTGAAGAGAGGATGAGAGAGCTGAGATTGTTTATGCTGGAGGAGAGGATTGGGGGATCATGTCAATGTGTATAAATCCCTGATGGGGATGAGTGAAGAAAGACAGAGCTGGATCATCTTCAGTGGTGCCTAGTGAAAGGACAGGAGGACATGGGCACAGACCGAAATGCAGGAAATTCCATGGCATTGTAGGAGTGACCAAAACTAGAAAAAGTGTGGAAAGTCCATCGCTGGAGATATTCTCAAACTTGACTAGACAGGGCCTTGAGCAACCTGCTTGAGTAGACCTTACCTTGAACAGGGAGGTTGGGTTAGACAATGTGCCAAAGTGCCTTCCTACCTCAGCTGTTCTGTGACTCTGTGAATGTGGCCCCCGTTCTTCATATTTATTTTTGTACAGTAGACTAAAAAAATTGCAGTAAGAGGAATGAACTTACATTGATAGGCTGAAATCACTACAAATTCCCTTATCAACTAAAAACTATGAGCAGATTTGATTTTAATCCTGTTTGATTCAGTATGCATTTGTTGTTACTGGTTTTTTTTTTCCAAATCCCCCTTCAGATTTTAAAAGCAATAATAATGAAACAGGGAGCTATAACCTCTGAGTTGAATTGAATAATACTCCATGCGCAAATAAGTATTTCTGAAAAACAAAGATCTTCATAACACAAATAACATTGGTTTGACCCTCCTTTGAGCAGGATGCTGGACTATTTGATCTCCTGAGCTCCCCTGTTGCTCTGTGATCCTGTGATTCTGAAATTGCTGAGCCACAGCAGTTCCTGTTAGGTTTAGAACACTGAAGAGGGTTTATCTTTCACACATTATAATTTGGAAAATGTAGGCATTATTGGCAACTGCCAGAGCATCAAAACTTTTAGTTCTGGGTTCATGTATTTCTAGATGAGAGCAGAGTCACTGTGAGGTGATCTATTTGTTTGGTTTTTATACACAGATAACTAATTTATTTTATCATAGTGCTATGATTTATATATATTTATTTTCGTAGAGGGGTAATGGTTTTTATAGTGATTGTATTGGGAAGAGTGGAATAAACTCTAAAGTAGGGATAATGTCAGTTCATATACAGAGCTTTTCTGCAGCAATTAATTTTAATTTCTATAATAAATCTTGCATCACTTTTTTTTGTTTGTTTGAGCTGCCATCAGATCCATGAAACCTTTAATCTAGTGCCATTTTCTAGATAACTCCTGAACTAGTTCCAGCAGAGAACTCTTACAACAGCAATGGCTTTCAAGAAAGCAAAGTATCTGTTGTGAAGTCACTTCTAAAACTTTTCTTGGACCTTGGAAATGATAGCGCTTTCCCAGCAGTTAAGTACAGCTCCTATCAAGTATTCAAACTAGGAATTTACACTGCGAATAAGTGTGAAATTAAAGTAGGCATTTATGGTTGCTTATTTTATGATCTGCTTTTTGTGCATATGGAAAGCATTTGTTTGTCTCATTTGCATATGATCATTTCTGGATACACACGTGGCCTTCTGTGGCTGGATGTGGAAGGTCAAGTTCTTGCTGAGTATACTGACAAGAAGACCGAAAAGTTGTCAAAGTAAATGGATTTCAGCGAACTCTCTGTGCCAGGTAGACATTAATATTAAAATGTGTGCAGCGTGTAATGTGAGCTTATGTAGGCTTAAAATTATCCTCAAACAAGGAAAACTGCTTTCCAGAAACTGCACAGTACTGAAAACATACTGCTTCCCAGCTGATAATAAGCACTTTTCCAAAAATGGCAATAGTGGCGTTTATAATCAGATAAATAGAACTTACAACATGTATTGCCGTAATGACTTTTGGTGGTTACTAAAGTGCTAAAGCTACTCTTCTGAAAGCAAAGTTCTTGAACCTCTGTTAGTTACCAAATGGCCAATCACTGACATTCAAAAATATGATAAACAGTAAAATTTAAAAGATCTTTCAAAAATCTGAAGTAGTCCACAAGCCAAAGAAGAGAGCAGGCAGAAGTGTACAGAAACAGTGTAATGAAACAGTGGCTGCCTTTTGTCCTGAGCAGAGACTGAATAAATGACGTGGCTTCCTCTTCACTAAAACAGGAATGGAAAGTCAGGGGGAGATACGTTGACTAAGATGGTCAAAGATCACTGCACTGAAAGTGAAAAAGAATACAGGGAAGAGAGGAAGAGTACCTATTTAAAGCAAAATGATGATATTTTGCACAGTTGGTCAAAATATCGGTGGTCAAGACTTTCTTTAATGGTTGTACTTGCGTTTCAAATGAGAAGAACTATAATTGCTCATCTATAAAAATAAGTTCAACCTTATGTATTACCAAATCCTGTTGGAAAGATTGACATAATTGGAGTGTTAAATTCGAGTCACAGCCTCTTTAAGAAAGATCAAGTGGGTAAAAGTCAAGAGGGAGCACACAAAAATAGCATTTCTTTTTGCTGTGTCAGTGACCTCTTGAAAGAAAATTAATATTTAAGGGATTACTGTCAGATTAGAGAAATATGAAGCAAGTAATCAATATAAAGTTATTTCCTGATATTTGCAGAAGACCATCAGGTCACACTAGAAAACAAGATGATGAACTCAGGATGTAGTTATGATATATACAAGGGAAAATGAAGATGTATGATGGAGGACTTGCATCTAGATGAAATATGATAGAAATTTCAAGTTCTTGAACAACACCAAAAAAAAAGGGATATTGAACATAGAGATTTATGTTTAAATTAACATAGTTTATAACTGTGAATTGTTTAATAATATTACTCCACATCCATATATCTACAGGCTTTCCTTATTATAAAAAATAAACAAATGAAAAGCTAACTAGGTCACTATCTGACATATACTGAAAACAAAATTAAAAAGGAAAAAGTGATAGCAGTTGGTGAAAATCAGAAGGTAGGAAAATTTGGAACATAACAAGGTCATGGGCAATCTGATGAGATTAACACTTCTCTGGGTAGAGATTTGTTCCAGGCTGCCTCTGGAGGTTCCTCCCCACCAATTATTCTGCGATTCTAGGATGGTCAAAGAAAGGAGCATAGCAATAAGACATATTTAAGTATATTGGGAACCAAAGGAAATCTAACGATACTAGCTCATGGTTAGGAAGAAATAGTATTATCAGTAACAATGTATAAACAGTCCAAGTGTTGACTTAATGTTCTTGTATTTTCTGTGTCTGTTTTTGGAAAACAGATGATGAAACAAATACTGTAAGCTTTTCTGTGGTAACTTGTGAGGATGGTGGTTAGATATTTTAAAACAAGTTGTTCTAAACAATTTTGTATTTAAGTTTTCTGAAAAATTGGTCAAGGAACCTTGTGGCTGTTTGTGATGAATTTTAATATTTTGGACCACTGAAGAATGTCAAAAGAACTGGAAGGAAGCTAACACTGCATTAGTAAGTTAAAAGGCTATAAAGGATGGTTTGAATTGCTATAGGCTGAAGTGAGTCCTACAAAATGGAACACATGATACAGGTTTTGACTAATAAGGAGCAGACAGAGGGAAAAGAAAAATGACCTATATGGATTTATGAAAAATTACCTCCTGCCAAACATGTCTTGCTTTGATGAAATTGCAATTTCTCTTAAGAAAAAAATTATTTTTTTTTATAACTTGAGTTAGTTTCCAAATAATCTCTCAATAAGGCATTTGCCTTGCAAAGGTTAGGGAATGATAAGTAATGAAAACAAGCCAATAGCACATAGTGATCCTGATTAGTGAGAGAACAGCATGACTTAATACATTTCATAATCTTGTCTTCTGGATCATACTCATCTCTTCTGGAAAGCAGTGCTCCTGAAAAGAACTATAATCTTGGTAGATGATTAGCCTGTCATCACAGTGTGATGCTTTACTCAACAAAACAGCGTTCTTGGATGGACAGGCAGATAAACAGGGAAGTTTGTAGAAGAAATTCTGTGTCCAGTTCTGGTGCTCATATCTGAAGATATTAATAAATTCCAAAGTTTTCTGAGAACAGCTATGCAAATAGCTAAAATGCAGTAAAAAGATCTCCTTTTAAGGAGAAATTTCAAGAATTCTGTTCAGACCCCTAGACAGATGATGGTGAAATTTTATCTGCCAAACTGTATAAAAACTCTTGATAACCAATTCAGACTACAAAGAAGAAGACCAAGAATAATTCAAAGTGGAAGCTAGGCAAAATAAGGCTAGAAATAAGGCATACATTTTTAACAGAAAGAATCTTTAACAGAACGACTTAATGAAGCTTTCATTTTATTCTATCTTAATAGCAAGTCAAGAGCAAATGTTTTTCTAAGCCTCTGCTTAGAAAATGCAATTCAAGGTGGTGCTTTGGCATGTCATGCATATGTGGTCATTCTAAAGCCTCAAACTTATTCAGTCCAGCCTTATTTACAAGTCAACTGAACACAGAATTTTTTACAGGAAAATTGAAATGTTATCATTTGTAGTATGAGAGCATGGAAAGTGACTTTAAAAAAATCAGAAAACCTTCCTTAGATAAGAGAGAAATCTACCTACTGTCTTAAATTATGGAAAAAGTATTAGAAGGAAATTATTCATCTGGAAATTATAATACATGAAGTGAAATTGTAGTGGATATTAACAGTTCATTGTAAACAAGATTAAGTAATTGAAAAAAAAAAAAAGCATGACTAAATTCTCTGCTTGGATCTTTTAATAATTTGGGAGAATGTGTTTGGTCAAAAATCCACAATGAAAAAAGTGAACAATTCTGTCCTGATTTTTTGAGGACAGTCTAGAAGCACACAAATGTCTTTCAGTAATGATACAATATTTGACCTTTTGAGGAAACAGAATATTTTACATTTTCAACTGGAAAACATGTTCATGTGAATGTCTTTTCTGGAGGAAGATAGGAAGGAAGTAACATTACAAATCACAGTAGTTTAAAGGCAGAGGAAGGAATTATATAAATTTTATTTTTTACTTTGCTCTTAAATTAAAAGAGAAATCATCCTATTAAATGTTTGAACATCAGTTCCTTAAATCACATTAAAAAAACCCACTCTGTTTTAGTCATTAGTAATTTTCTAGCTTTTGTATTTTGAGGAAAAGTTGGTTACTATGCCCCAAGACATCAGAGATGCAACAGATTCTTTTGCAGCTATGAAGATATGGAAGTACCCTCCTTGTTCCAGTTTCCAGTATAAGTTGGGAAATGACCTGTTAGAGAGCAGTGTAGGGGAAGGGGACCTGGGGGTCCTGGTGGACAGCAGGATGACCATGAGCCAGCACTGTGCCCTTGTGGGTCAGGAAGGCCAATGGCATCCTGGGGTGTATTAGAAGGGGGGTGGTTAGTAGATCGAGAGAGGTTCTCCTTCCCCTCTGCTCTGCCCTGGTGAGACCACACCTGGAATATTGTGTCCAGTTCTGGGCCCCTCAGTTCAAGAAGGACAGGGAACTGCTGGAGAGAGTTCAGCGCAGAGCAACAAAGATGAGTAAGGGAGTGGAGCACCTCCCTTATGAGGAAACAATGAGGGAGCTGGGTCTCTTTAGCTTGGAGAAGAGGAGACTGAGGGGTGACCTCATTAATGTTTGTAAATATATAAAGGGTGAGTGTCACGAGGATGGATCCAGGCTCTTCTCGGTGACAACCAATGATAGGACAAGGGGTAATGGGTACAAACAGGAACACAAGAGGTTCCACTTAAATTTGAGAAGAAACTTCTTCTCAGTCAAGGCAACAGAGCACTGGAACAGGCTGCCCGGGGAGGCTGTAGAGTCTACTTCTCTGGAGGCATTCAAGACCTGCTTGGACACCTTCCTGTGTAACCTCACCTAAGTGTTCCTGCTCTGGCAGGGGGACTGGGCTAGATGATCTTCTGAGGTCCCTTCCAGTCCCTAACATTCTGTGATTCTGTCCTTGTGCTTTTCAGCTGCATCTGGGCCCAGCTGGCTAGCACTGTAAGGCAATACCTACATTAACATTTTAGTTCAGATCTGGAGTGTGGTTTTGAAATGAATCCTACTTTTGTCCCCACTTACCGTGCCTTCATTCCTACTAAGGGGTGGTGTTCGAATACATGGCCTAGCTCCCACAAGGAAGAGCCAAGAGCCACACGTGCTCCAGGAACACAACTAACTCTTCTTTCTCCAGAAACTGGTGCTTACCCACAGGACCAGTTCAGAACTAATCTGTATGATGTAGTGGACACCGAGTCCTCTGCACCAGCTGCTGTGGTAGGCAGATCAGCTCTTCTTAGCACCACTCACTGATGTTCTCACAGCCTGACAGAACTGCAAGCACACAGCAGATCCTTGTCCCCTTTCTGTGGCAGAAACAGCAGAAACTACTGAGGAGGAAAGGATGATGCCTTCTGCTGTCATCTGTGCCTGGTAAATATTGCTCCTGAACAGCTCTTGAGCTTCTCTGTTCTTTTCCTTCTGCATCTTTAGAAGACCAAAGAGTCATCTTGCAGACAGAATCCTGAATATTCACCAGGCTGGGATGTGAGACTATATGGGTGCAGTTATGACGCAGAGCTTATCCCATCCTGTATCCAAGGCCTTCCACACTCTTACACTGGTCCTTCCAAACTTTTATTGAAACTACTGTTTTGTAGAAGTTGGAACTAATTTATTTGCAGAGTCCAAAAATCTCCAGGTTAGAAGAAGCAAATACAATATTTAGCTTGACATCCAATTAAAACTCAGGCCAAAATTTTTCATCTAGCATACATCTTCGTACAGACTAGTAATTTATGGCTAAGCTAGACTGTATCTTTATAAAACACATTCATTTTTGATTTAAAATGTTCTACAGAGAATCTGGCATACCCTTAAGTGAGGTGTTCCATTGATTAATTGCATTCACTCTTAAAATATTTCCAGTCAGGCTTTGCTTAGCTTCAGTCTCCAGTCATTCGTCTTTGTGCCTTTGTCTGTCAAGGAGCTGCTTGCCACTGAAAAATCTTTTAATGCATAGGTGCTTCCAAACTGAAACTTTGCTGCCCTTGGGAAAATAGTTCAGTAAAAGTGACATATATTTTCAAAATCTTGTAAAAGGAAGGGAACCACAATTTAAAACATCACTTTGTTTTTCAGTTCTTTCCAATTACAGGGGAATAACAAGGAAAGAAGAGGTACTTTTTTTTTCTTCTTCCTATACAGTATAGTTATACTGAGTTTGCCAGAGATGGAGAGAACTTTTTTACCAAGCCATGGCTGTAAGTTGAAATGAAGAAACCCTGGAATAGCATTCCTTTTACCTCACAGTTGCCATAACTTTTAGAGAGCTATAACGTGGTTATTTAGAATTTTTTAAAATCAGTTGTGTCTCAGAAAGCGGTTCCTATTGCAGCTACTACTAACTAAAGCTCTTTTATTTTCTCTGAATGATAAAGTTAGAAAAACCTAATGGGTAGTGTGGAGGTGGAGCCAGTCTTCCCAGCCTGGGATGTACAATAATATGACAAGAGGCAATGGATATAAGTTGGAACACAGCTAGATATAAAGAAATTTATTTTATTTTTTCACCATGAGAATGATCAGAGACTGGAACAGGTTCCCAGATACGATTTTGAATCTTTCTCTATGGCAGTGCTTAAAATTTTGACTATACACAGTCAAGGGGTTCTTAATCTAGAGGATTCTGCTTCAAGTGGGGAGTTGCCTTGGATGATCTCAGGGGTCCCTTCCACTCTGAATTCTTCTTTGAATCTGTGAGGTAAAACCACAAGTTGTTTACACAAGTGTTTCAGCCTTTCTGCCATTGAGGGAACCTGATAAGTGCTCCCTTCTCCCACCTGGTTGAGGATGTGTGAAGCTTGTTGAAAACTAGTGTCTTCAATGTTTGAGGAACAACCCCACAAAGAATTTGCTGGATCAGTGAAGCCCCTTGTCCTTAGGCAAATAGACCCAAAACACACAGCAGGTCCCCATTTGACTGTATCACCCAGGCACATGCTACCTATGAAACAGTGTGTTAATGAACTGGTCGTCTAAGTTGGCAGCTTTGCTGACATGCAACAAAAGAAGTGGTATAATTAGGTCCAAGATTTAACTATCCATGTTCTGTATTGCGAGTACTAAACCTCAATTTCATGATTTGATCTTTTGACATGCAGTCACATTTGGGCAAATGGTGATGCCTAAAATTAATTCCACTGTTTCTTTTTTTTTAATGAGTAAATTGAGGCATGGTGTTTGCATTTATTGAAAATTACACAGAAAGACACTAGCAATCAGGAAACAGAACTCATTTTTATTCACTTGCTGTTTGCCTCGCAGTTCTCTAGCCGTTACAAAATATTGCCTCTATCAGAGAAGCCAATGTACAAGCTAAAAAGAAAAATGAATCTCTCATTTTAGCACAGTGTATTGTCCCAAAATTTAAACAAGTATTATTCTATTACCTAATTCATTCCTTTTAATCAAACAAAGGATATGCCTGTCTTTGTAATTTTTCTATAAATAAACCATGAAGTCTGGAAATTTTTAAATCTGAGAAGCCAGGCTGTCAGCCTTCAAATTCATAAATGTCTCTAATAGAATACTCTTTGATATACATCTGATAAAAATAAACTAGTTACATAAGTTCCTGATTCAGCAAATAAATTAACTACATGCTGAACTTTAAGGCATATAAGTGAACTCAGTAGTATTCAGTAAGTACACACATCTTAATTCAAAATTACTGAATGTCAAGAGTCATTGACATTGTTAGGAACATAACTGCAGTTCAGCTCTCCTGATCATTGACAATATGTCTGGTGGATTGGTTGGTTGGTCTGACTGCCTGTTTTAGCAAGGTCAACTATTTCAGCTGTTATGTACCTGTAGTAAACTTATTTTAAGCAAAATTTTCAACTACTTGGGTGACAGCAGTGGTCACGTAGTCAAGGTATTTGATCAAATAGGGTTACTAAAAAAACAGTGCAATTCAACTGTTTTAATTCCATGACTGCTTTCTCTTCCTCTTTGCTCTCTGTCCATGTGCAATTATGGACCACGTTTCAGTTAATTATTGCTAAACTCCTCTTTTGCCTCTCTTCGGTTTTCCCAAAGTCTTCTCAAGATTAGTGTGACTAAAGCTAAGCCTGTATTTTCATCTGAATTATCATCTTTGTCTCTTTTACATTATTTTTACCATCATTAACTTATTTCTTATACACAGTTTTGCTTATTTTTATATAGAAAGAAAGTAGTGGTGTTTTTTCTTTTTTTTCTAAAGGAGAGGTTGGATTTTGTAGTAGTAGTAGTAGTCTCAACTGCAAAAGATCTCAGAAAATCACAACGCTTATTAATTTCTAATGGACTTTCTATATGATGGGGATGCAGGTCTCTTTCCTGTTTTTCTGGTTTGATTTTTGTGTGAATCTGCTTGGTTCATCATAAAAAAAAGAAGCTGAAGATTGTGTGGTGGTTTTACATAATTATATGTCTATGTGTCATGGGGGGCTGTTGGTGGTGTTGCTTTTTGTTTTGTTTTTACACAAAATGATCATCCAGCTCCTTGACCAGGAAATATTTTTATTTGAATTATATTATCTTTTGATAAATAAATGAGTCAGAGTATAGTAATGCACTTCTGTGGTTTGAAGGTGTTGCAAGCGTTTTATGAATTGAAGTTATTCATACAAATAGTTTGAAAAGTAGCTGAAGTCATTTGTATTCTGCTGCACAAGGGCATCAAATTCTCTGTTAGCAACTTCTCTATTTTGCAGTGGCAGCCATTAAATTCCATGCCAATATCAATTTATTTTGTTGCTGTGTGATACACTTCTTCGTCCTCACTTCTGCCCCTTGCAAAGGCACAAAGTATGACTCATAGCTGAAAATAATAAACAAATTTTATGTTGGTTTAATATTTTCAGCAAGTACATGCTTTCCAAGCAGTATGGCTGCATTTCTTAGACCCTGATCACCGAGACCACACACAGTCCCTGTCTAAACCTGCTTTTTCCCATGTGCCAGAGACTAAGCTTGAAGCCTGTTGGAGCAGCTCTTCTTCAGGGCTTCTACAAGTCTGTACAACTGCCCTGGTTATAAGGTGGTTTCAAGTCTGTGATGCCAAGTGCAGTGTAAGAATCTCTGTGGAAGACAGAGCTTTAGTTGTGTGTCTGAGGTTTTTGGCCAGTGTTTCCAGCTCTTCCTGTTCCCTCTGCAAAACACTAGTGTTTGCTTCCAGTCTTTTTGAACCATTCATTGTAATTGAGTCAGAAGTGCTCAATGGGCAAATCTTCCAGAGTCAGCTGCAAACAAGAATGGCTGATTGCTTTCTCTCCATGAACGGGGAAGATAAAACATTATCTTTTAGCTTGCACAACTTTTTGGTATATTTACATTGGAAATCAGAAGTTTTGTCGTCAGTCGAGTAGTAATGTTCTGGACCAATCTCTTAATGAGAGTAGTCAGACCTGTAATATCAAGGGCCTAGATTCTGACTTGAGAGGTCCCGTCCAGTCTACTTTCTGGCCAAACAGCGAAATCAGAAGTTACCAAGTCAGCATAATTAAAATGGAAAGAGTCAATAAGTTAAAAGTCACTATTCAGAGCTGTCATTCTGGCAAACATGTGCGGACCACATATATCAAATTCATGCTACAAATTTAGTCTCTTCACTGCTATTTAACTTCCTTGTTGCCTGTTGATTTTAGTGTGTGATTACAAGGAGGAGAGAAATTAGGTACCTGCTGAGATATGCTCCAACGTTACGGGACTTAATTTTTGAAGAAAGAAGAAATTCTGGTGTATCATTCTGTGACGGAACACGAATCATTAAATGAAATGCTTGTGATCTTTGAAATAAGAATTCCTCTTTTTCATGCTGAAGCCCATGCTAAAAGTACATTCTCAAGTATTTTATGCCTTTGGTCTTTTTTCATAATGCTCATTTTTTTCTCTAAAATTATTTTCAAGCCTTCTGTAGCTCTTGATGTCACTGTCTTTTCTATTCCGGATTACAGTAGGTTTTTCAAGTCTGATTTCCCTCGAACTTCACACGCATATATGGGATCTAGATTTATGGGGTCTAGAATTTCTTCTTTAATATAAAAGAAAGGGAGTTTTGCTGACATGTAATACCATGGTGTTGAAGCTTACATCTTTGGAATAAATATGATTAAATAGATCCTAACTTTATATACATTTTTCACATCAAGTGTAAAGACTTGTAAAGGTTCAACATCAGTGAATATAAGGTCATTCGAGTAGTCTTGGTAGGTGAACTGAACACATGGTTCCATGGTTTTAATAAAGCAAATGAAGAAAACACAGAAGAAGGAAAGATGAGTTTGCTTTGAACTCCAGCACAGGTGGAACTACTGGATAATCTGCTGTACCTATGTTACAGAAACTGTAAGAAGAATAGTTTGAGGACTCAAATATTACATGGATTAGAAAATCTTAAAACTTAAATTTGTGAAAATGGTGCTGTGACTGGGAACATTCTTGACAATTTTTTTTCATGTTCTTTTTTTCAGCCTAGTTTCTCTGAGATTGAATAAAGATTTAGAGAACTTGATTTGTATGAAAGGAATTGATTTATAAGGTTCCTGACCTTCTCTGGTTTATCAGAAAAAATATAATGTGATCCCTTGCTCACCTACAAAAATTCAAATTTATGTCTAGGAGATATCTTCTTTATATGCAAGGGCCAGCTGCAGTTTCCAAAGAGTTTTGGGAGCTTTGCTGTTACTGGAAGCCTTCTGAATGGTATATTCCAGGTGAAGCACAATTGGTTGGAGGTTGGCATGGGAAGCGTTGAACAACCTTCTCTTGCCTGCCTTGCATGAGGAGGCCTCACACCCTGTGTGTCCTCCATGTTAATGCTGTAGGGACTGTTTCCTACCATGACACTGATGGATAGAGGTGAAAGTTTGAAATTAGAACAGGATGTTTCTGTTTGGTTGGCTGTTCTCAATGCCTTTCTTGTACATCTGTTGTGAAAGTAGAGAAGGTGCATTTCTCATTGTGCTCCCTGTTGACAGTATTAGTGACTTTTAAAATCCAAGTTGCGCTTGTTATTCTCTGTATTACTTTCTAATGGTTACACATGAAGACGAAAACTGTCTAGACTGTTAACTATATCATAGGGGAGGACATCACAAACACTGCATGATGTACTCTCTAAGGAGACAATTTAGAAGTATCTCGTATCCTCTGTCAGTTTTCAGCGTCTGCCATTAAAACAACTGCATGGTAATTGTTGCAGGAGAGTTGGGCAGGTATTGCTGCCCTTCTTACAGTAAAAACAGAGCACAAAAAGGGCCTTGTCAGCAAGCAATAACACTAAAAAGGGAAAAGCAACTTGCTAGGCAAACACTAGAAAAGATAATGGAATTACTTTCAAAGGCTTCTAAGTGCTTCTTAGTCAGTTGTCTTATGTTACATACCTTTACTGCAAATAAAATCAAGTTGGGAAAGTAGTATCAGCCTCTTACTGCTTAGGTACCTAAACTCTTTTATTGGTATCAACCATTTTTACCTTTTATTTGCTTTTGTGGCAGTATATTTAGGATAACCAGAACAATAGTTTGAAGTCTGACAGAGAATCTACTGAAAGTCCTGTAATTTCTTTCCACTAAGTTTCTAACTAATTTTTACTTAATTAAATGAAGTTAGAAGACATGTTTTCCCCTGTGACAAATCTACTGCCCTTGTAAATAATAAATATGTCCTTAAAAATACACACAAATTTCTTACCAAATTTGTTTTGGCACCATAGACTAAATCTACTTTATAGAATGAATTTCTGATAAACAAGCTTTGTCAGCTTCTTGCTTACTGAGAGCAGGCGACTTCCGCCTTTTTGCAACTGTTTTGCTTTTTCATGTTAGTTTTGATTGCTTAGATTTTTTATTTTTCTCGAGAACAAGGCAGCATGTGTTTAAATAGGGTATTTTCATTTTTGGCTTTGTTGATTTTTTTTTTTCTATTTTTTTTTTTTGCAGAGCAGTCTAAAAAGTACATGTAGGTTATTAATATGTCTGTTTTTATGACCAGAGAAACACTTCGCCTGTGGTAAAATTTGAATCTTCGCTGAGAAAGTGCCTGTAAAGGCTGCATATGATTTTTTTTTTTCCTCCCTACTTTCAGTATTAGTTTATGGGAATCTAATTTAATTTCAGTTCTTTTACCAGAAATATTCTCACTGTTTGTAATGAGCTATTCAGCTGAGGTGACCCTTGAGACTTAAATGCCAAGTTACAGTAAGATCTTAGTAACAAAAGTCTTTATTGATGTGTATTTTTGAGAGTTTTTGAGTATTTAGTTTCCATTCCTCAGGTTCAGGAAAGCAAAATAGAATAGATGTACTATGATTCTTACTGTAAGACTCTTTAAAAAGTTCTCAGAAAAATTAGATCTCTGTGCGCCCACAAAGTTTGATATAGGTTTGCTTTATTTAAAATGTTGTTAAAATTCTTTCAGTTAAAATAATTAGATATGCCTAAATGTAAATGATAACAAGATGTTTTGTAATCAGCTAATTCTGTTGGCCTTTGTGTAACCCATTATACATTTATACATTTTCCATGTATCAAAATGTTAATATTGATCATGATTTCTCTGTGTTCTTTTTCTAACAATAATCAGTTTTTTACCTTGATCAAGTACACTTGTCGTTTTTACTTAGCTGTATTTTCAAGTGTTAGGTTATGTCACTCTAATTCAAATATCGTATTTGTTTTCACTGCCATAGCTTAATACTTGCAGTGGAAGGTTTCCATTTCTGATATCAAAGGTACCAAATGATATCCCCTTGACAATCAACACTTTATTTATATACAAACAAGATGAGCCCTGCTTTTGCTGTCATTCACTTTAATAATCAGCAAAACTTTGAAGTCAAGAATATTTTAAACTGAATGTCAAGTGAAGAATGTTTTATTTATCCTTGTTTCTCTGCAATACTTGGTTAGTGTTTGCTTGCTGGAATGTCTTTTATTTCACAGTCCTAAAATTTTCTTTTGATTTGTCTATCATTCAGTGCCTCAGTATGTTAGAACTGAAACATGCCTGCAAGCCCATAGCTTTCCTCACAGTAACATAATGCATCTGAAAGGTGCCTGCTACTCATTTATGTTAAAATAGTTAGCTCAGTTTCTTCTTATCGCTTAATGAACAGTTGTCTGTGTTATTAAGCAGTGTTGATTATTCTCTGACTGGTGCTATCAGCAGTGTCAAAAATAAATCTACTAGCAAATATTATAAAACACTTGTTGCTGTACAAATAGCATGGCCCAGCATGCAGGTTTTAGCAACAGGTGCTGCAAACTCACACCTCCCCTTTTTTATTTTCCATTGCAAGTAATAAAGTTTTCTACTTTCTTCTGCATGTCATCGCATCACAGATAAGTGAGTATTCTTTATTACACACTTCTCTTAATTTGCCCTTCAAAGCCTAGAGCTTATTATGCCTTCTATGCCCCTGCGGGTTCCAGACAAGAAAGTGTTTTTGTTCGGAAAAGCACATATTGCTTGACTTGATGCCCAGAGCACTGTAAACATTTTTAATTTGGTTTGCACTTAGCAAAAATTAAAATGTCCTTCTGCATTACCAATTGGGACTGAACATATCCTCATGAGAAGACCACCTTCATGTCTCGCACACAGCCTGTGAACTGTCCCCTTCTCCTTCCCCCCCCATCAGATTTTCCAGTAAAGTGAGTAGAAAGTTATTGAGAAGATGAAATAAATAATAATATCTAAATGTACTGCTGGTACATGGAGTAAATGTCTCAGTGAGACTCAATGTCAAAAAGAGCTGGAAAGCCAATTTTAGAGCTGCTGTTTATTGTCTTTCTCCTTTTTTTTTTCCCCCCTGGCATTCTTAGCATTTTCTTTCCAGTTCATCCTCTGTTTCTCATTTACTTTTTCCTTCTGTGTTTTATTGCTTTTGAGAACTCCCAGCTGATCCCCCTGTGCTTCGGTTCCACTTTCTCTCACAACTGCTTTCCAAAACAGGATCATTGAACAGTTAATGCCGGCACTTAAAATGAGTGAACAACCCAATTAGATTAACCGAGGGCAGGGAAACTCACATCTCAGACTTTTATTCTCTGCCAACTCAGGAAGACAAAAGAACATCAAACAGCTCCCAGGTTCTGCCAGGCATAGCAGTGCAACATATAATTGGGACCATAATGTCCGTGCTGGTGATGATGTTGCTGTTTTTCTGCCTTTAGAGGATAAGGACATTTGCCGTTTGCTGGAGCAGAATTAAATAGATGAAATGAGAGAATTCCACAGATTTGACCTTATAGAATCTGGGTGTGAACAAATAAATGTAATTATTTAAGCCTTCCTGGGAGTAAAAGACCGTAACCAGCTGTTTTGGGAATGTTAGCTAATTCATCCATACCTGGCTGGCTTCCAATGGAACAAGAATTTGTGGTTTTGCTCCTGAGTAACACAGGGCATTGGAGAGAGGGCAGAGACATGGTGCTTGGTCTCAAAAGATGATCATATTATTTAGCCAATGTAATTGATACAGAAGGTAGATGACTTTTCCAGCCAAGAAGTGTAGGTTGGTTTGTTTGTTTTTCTGGCCTTCCTGATTGAGCTTCCTATATTTCTTAAGGGTTTTGCAGCTGTACTGTACATTCTTATTTATAGATGTGTGTGTATATCCAAACACTCCCCCACTCCTCCTCCAAAAAAAATGCTGTCAGGACTAGGATTTAAAAAGTATGTCTTTCAAGTATGAGCCCCACTGCCACAGAACGGAGGTCAGCACCAATACCTTTACCAGCTGGCATGTTGGTAACTGGGTTTCAGTTCCCTTCCTTCCCCTGCCAATTGATGACTTTTTAGTGCCAGCCAGCACATGGGCATAGTTCTGACTTCCAGAGGTTTTGTACTGTACGTGATTTGCTCTTTCCATTGCTCCTCATTAGCAGAATAGAGACAAGCTGCCCTGTTGAACTTCTGATATTAATTCTTACATTTGACTGTTTACCGTTCTCTGTATCTTATTCTTGCCTTTCGCCACCTTCCTTTAGTCTCTCCATCAGTGGAGAAGATTGTGGAATATCTTACAGACAGTCATCTTGAGGAACTGGAATGACCTTGACCAAAATAGAATGAGAAACCAGAATGTTGTTGTACAGGAAAAGATATTTACAATGTGTTAGCCAAAATGCCAGAGCACGTGCAAGATTAAGTCAACCAATCGCAAGATAACTTTAAGCATGTGAACAGCTAGCATAAGCCCATTAAAACAGAAAGTTAAATGCATGTACAACAGCTACTAACTATAAATGTAAGTGCCTTGCGGAAATAAAGGGTCTCTTGGTTCACCTACGCTAAGAGTCCGTGCTGTTAGTCCCTCAGGAGATGGCACAAGTTATTTCTGCCTACAGCAACCCCCCAAAAATGCAAAGTCAGCATACAGCTTTTTTCTTTTTTTCTTTTTTTTTTTTTCTCTTAAAAAAAAAAAAATAGATGTCCTTTATTTGTGCAGCAAGGCAGTTAAGAGATAGTGAGAACATACAGCCTTAGCACAGGCTGCTATTCGGCAGGTTGCCAAATGCTGTTTGATATCTCACCTTGTCTCTCGTTTGTTGCGACTGGTTTGTAAATAATCTCCTCTAGGTTAAACTCTGGTTTTGAGTCAGGAAGCAGTTGGATTTTGGTTTAAATGTATTCTCTCTCACTTTAATCTGCATAAATTTCAGAATCATTGATCCTGGAAAAGTGTTTGCCCTTGGAATTTCTCTGAGTTTGTGTGTGTGTGTGTGTGTATATATATATATGTATATGTATATACATATATATATATATGTGTGTGTATGTATATGGAGATATATATACACACATTTTTTTAATTAATTTTTTTACAAGACAGGATGGTATGAGTCATGTAAAGTTTCCTTTCATACAGCTTCTTAATTTTGTTTTTGCAAAGTGGCAATGAAATTCATGTGTAATAATTTCTTGCTGGCATAGTATTTCACAGTCCTCAACAGACCTTTGCACTTGAATTCCTATGAAGTGATTTCTAATGGTTTGTTTTGCTTTCAATAAATTTCAAATGGTAAACATTTGTCAAACATAAATTTCTAGTATTAGTTTCTCTGTAAGAAAATAGTTTCATTTTGCTTTATTTGCTGTTTAACAAAATGTGTCACTGGTTATTCATTGTGGAAGAAGCCTTCTAACCTGCAGATGATGTTGCATTAACAGATATCCTGTGTTCTTTGTTAAACTTGAAACATTTCAGTAGAGCTTTATAACAGGGAAAATATTTAATTTCTCACAGTAATTGCTCTTGCCAATCTTTCCACGCACCACTTTAGCATGGAATGAGGCTATTAACAAAGGGGTGCTGCTGATTTCTAATCCTTTGAATTTCTTTCTGTACTCGGTGCAGAAAGAGAGCAAGAGAATGCCCTCTAGAGAACAAGATCAGCTCCCGAGTTGGGCATTGCCTTCAAGGCAGTCTTTCTCCATGGACTGCAGAAGAAGGCTAGAGAAACTAAAATAACTTCAGTGACTAGCCTGGATTTCTAATTGATTAAGACGGCTTAATTATATCGACATGTTGGAAATTTTTCTGTGATATAAATTCACCTTCCATCTGCACAACCTTTTCATCCTTGTTTTTTAGTTTTTCAACTTCTAGTCAAAATATCTTCTCCATGAGTATCTCAATTAATAGACGAATGTGACTGAAAACTGTTTCTGAATTTGGTTTTGAGAAAAATATAGGGATCTTTTGCAGGGGAGGCAGTAAAATGCTACTTAGCCTCTTAGTGTATGTTGTTTATTTGAAAAGGAATTTGCAGGGAGCTCAGTGCTCTTTCTAGCTTGCACACCCAGTTGATATTATTTCGTTTAAAACAGCCCCTTAAAGTGCCACTTAAAATGAAAGTTATTTGGCACACATGCAGAATATCTACCTTGTAGACCTATGTTCAGTATTATGTAAGATCAGCCATCACTTTCACATAAAACCTGAATTTTCTATAATATGCTAGATACGATGCATTGTTAAAACAACTAACTCAGTTTCACATGCTTGCATTTGTTCTATAGAAATGTATATCCATATAACTGTTTACATTACAAGTTTTAGTTTTAGATAATGGAATTATTTATTCTCTCGATTCACTTAAAATGACATACCTTTTAAATACAAGCCACGGAGTTTTGTTCTTTGTACAGTAAGTTGTGTTAACAGTTTTTCTTTACCAAAATGAGTGTGCTACGATACATAATTTGAATTGTTGCTCTGATTATTTCACATATCAGAACCTACTCTTTAAGACATATTAATTTTATATTTTTGTTGAAGAACAAAAGGAAATATGTCTCTGTAATTACAGCATAAGAGTCTTTTTTAGTCATTTGTGTACTGAATCTTTAATATTTATTTCTAGTTTGTAGTTGAAAAAGGCTGGAATTTCTGGTTGAATGTGTGATTCTTTTGCCACTTGTTTTGTTTATCTGCAATTGGTAGTTTTTATTTGCTTATGATTGTATTATTTTTTTATCCTCTGGAATGCTGTACTTTTAGCTATGGAAATTTTCATTCTTCTCCTACATGTAACATTTTTATTTTCATGTACCTTTTAAGTCCATGCTTTTCCTGCCAAACCAAGTTTATTTCTGAAAGTAACCTTGCTATATTCAGATTCAATTTTGTCATAAATAAATTTGATTTCCAGTTAATCCACATCGATGTGATTTAGCTGCATTACCTAGTTGCTTACCATAACTCGGGGCCTTATGGTGCAGCTGATTTCACATAAATAAAAGTGGGTTGTTTCCTGACTATGAACTTCCAAATATCATTGAGTAGTGAGTCACTCAAAAATTTCAAACAGACCATCAGTTTTTGGAGAGCAAACCAGAGAAACTTAGATTGTTGGAGCAAGCAGTTGTGCAAAATTAAATGGTTTATGAAAGTGCAGGAAGACTATAGGAGTTTTTCTGTGAGGTTTTTCTGATATAAGGTAATTTTTTTTTAGAAAAACTAGCAATATAGCTTTAGGAGAACAGAATGGATGGACAAAATTAGTTATTTAAATATTTTTATAAATAAGAATGTTCACTGTCATTTAAAAACTTTTTATTTTCATACTCTCATTGTATAGCAATGAAATATAAAAAGTGGAAAATAAAATACGACTTTTCAGCCAGACCAAAATAAGATTTTGTACATAATTACAAATTTTGTTACTTTGCAGTTATCCAGAATAAGCTCATCTTTTATAAGTCATTCTCCAAATTCTGTCACTCCATGTAGTTTTTGTTTTCTGTCATTTTACTGTTCCCACTGGTATTAAATGGAGACTTGTCATGTTTCTTGGGAGGAGGGTGAGAGGCTGTCACCTCAGCTATCCTGGGAAAGAATCAGAAGGTAGGAAAATCATTCCTTTTGGCTTGAAAGATTCATATGGAATTATTCTATTTTGAAGCGCTCTATTTCTGTCACCATGTAATTAGCACTCAGCACAAATGAATATGGTTAAAAAATGGACTCTATGTCTTGGTGCTAATCACAGCGCAGCTAGAGTGGCAAGTAACATCACTTTGGTCATCTGCTGGACCGTTATTCACTGACCTTAAAGACTGCAATGAGCAAAACTGATTCTGTTTTAAAACCTAGGCTGTATCTTATGGAAGTGAAATAGCTATATCTTCAGACTGTTGGTTCAGTAAAGCATATTGACTTATAGGTATTCTCTTTGGAGTTTTCTTTCATTTTAGGAGACCACTCAGAGCTGGGAACTGTCATGGTTAGGTGGAACTGTTAGTCCATCTGATGTACTTTATGAATCTAGAGAAAGGTCTTGTTCGATTCAAATAATTTATAAAAGTCACTGAATCTGAAGATTATTACCTACTATTCAGTCAGGCAGAAAGGGACCTGGGAGTACTAATTGACAGGAAGCTCAACATGAGCCAACAGTGTGCCCAGGTGGCCAAGAAGACCAGTGGTATCCTGTCCTGTATCAAAAATAGCGTGGTCAGCAGGAAAAGGGAAGTGATCCTTCCCCTATACTCTGCATTGGTGAGGCCACACCTGGAGTGTTGTGTTCAATTCTGGGCCCCTCAGTTCAGGAAAGACATTGAAGTGCTGGGGCGGGTCCAGAGAAGAGCAACACGACTGGTGAAGGGACTTGAGCACAAGACGTATGGGGAGAGGCTGAGGGAGCTGGGGTTGTTTAGTCTGGAGAAGAAGAGGCTTAGAGGTGACCTCATCACTCTCTATAACTATCTGAAGGGAAGTTATAGCCAGGTGGGGATTGGTCTCTTCTCCCAGGCAGTCAGCAATAGGACAAGGGCGCATGGGCTTAAACTCTGCCAAGGGAAATTTAGGCTGGATATTAGGAAGAAATTCTTTACAGAGAGAGTGGTCAGGCATTGGAACGGCCTGCCCAGGGAGGTGGTGGACTCGCCGTCCCTGGAGGTTTTTAAACCGAGATTGGACATGGCACTTAGTGCCATGATCTAGTAAACGGACTGGAGTTGGACCAAGGGTTGGACTTGGTGATCTCTGAGGTCTTTTCCAACCCAGTCAATTCTGTGATTCTGTGATTGCAGGGATTGAGACGAGTTGATATTTCGTTTAGCTGTACCTGAAAGTGGCTGCATGCTTCTCCAGTTTACTGTTACTTTCGTAAAGTATCTACAGAATGCTGTGCTGCGTTTTTTCGGTTACTTACATATGTTTCTTTACAAGCTCTCTTCAAGTCTTTCCATTTTAATCTCCAAAGTCTTTATGTGGATCATAGTATTAAATTAGGAAAATCTACTTCTGTTCCTGAGTTTCGTAGTGTTGGTGCAATGGAATCCTTTGCTCTGCTTTTAGTTTGTCCCTAAATAAAATGGAGACATGCTATAGTGTTTTTTAGAATCCATTCTTATGATCTGTTTTCTTATTAATTAATGGCTCTAGTTCCTCAAGTTTACCATCATACATAATATCATGCCACTTTATTTTCTTAGGAATTTGTTGTAATTCCCCTTTCTTTCTCAGTAATTTTCAGACATCTTCCTTTCCCCTTCTTTGGACATGGAATTTACTTTATCCTAGTATCACTGATACAACACTTTGACCTGCTTTTGCTTGGATGGCTATGCTGACCTTTTTCCATTTGCAAATCTTTCTGAAGCAGATTTCATTGGAATTTTTTTGTATTTTTAGTTCCAAGTTAGTTTGCTACATCCAGATCAGTTCTACTTTTTTTTAAGAGTGCCCCTCAGTGGAACATAATTGAGCCCCACATGATAAGAATAATTTCAGTCAGTACATACTGTGTCATACATACTACTTGCATCAGCAGTTTAATTTTGATATTTTATATCTGCTGAGTAATTAATTTTACAGTTTCTTTCAGAATATAATATGTAATTTTAATTTCTGTTTTTGAATGAACTGCGAACAGTAAAAAAATTTAACCAAAACCCCCTAAGAGAGCTACTTCAGGTTACCAAGTTAAAGCCAAGTTAGAGTATAGAGAACCATATTTTAGAAAGTCATAATTAAAATTATGAAGTTACGAAAAGTGCTGCTAAATTGTAACATTATGTACGGTCCAGGCACTTCTGTTGAAAGATATGTTAGAGAGACATGATCAGCCTTCTACAGAAAAGGAATCTAATATGTTTGTTGTGCTTATGTTTTTCAAAGATTTAATTTTATAGTGAATAGGAATGGAGAGGTAGAGATTATACATTTGGTCATTTGGTCAGATGAAGATTATTCTGTTCATGTTAGAGATATCCTTTTATGTCTCGCATGAAAAGATACAGCAAACAGACGAAAATACATTATGAGACACAAGAACAACATGCCAGACATTTGCATTATCTATAGATAATGAATAAAAATTCTTGGCAGCACTTTGATTTTTTTTTTTTTAATTTTTTTTATTTCAGCTGTTTTTAATGGTTCATTTATAAGGAGCTTTCTGTCCCATTTGGCTGACAGATGCTGACGTCTGAATCTTGATGCAATCGGCATCTTCTCCTCTTACTAAATCATTCATGAATGTTGCACTACTTTTAGTCTCTTTATTCTGTCAATGACTTTGTGGTAAAAATAGAAATAGAGCCTTTTGATTTCAGTGATTTGATGCATTCGTAGTTGATGCAGATCATTAGCTTTTAAAATGCATAAATCATGGATCTTAATTTTACAGCCTTCAGGCTTTTAATCTTTTGGTAGTGTTCATTCTCTTCTTTTAAAGGAATAACTTCTTAGTTACTTTTTTGTACTGAATGGAGTCAATATTTCTACAATAGCAGATCAATAGGTATCTACAAAACAGGAGTATTTAAATTGGAGAGGATCTCCTAGAAAGAAAAAAGGAGGATTATTGGCCAAAAAGATAATTAAAAAGAGCTAGTGTTATTCAACTTGGGGGGAAAAAAACAAACAACTAACCGAGAAAACCTCAACAAGATAATATACGTTGATTTTAAACACTATAGGGAACTAAGAAAAACAGGACCTGTCTCCAACTCCTTAAGTGACCTTAAATTAAGAGAAAAAGAATTTATGTTTATAACTAGCAATAAGAACGTAATGCTCCAAGATGCATGTGGTGTAAGAGCTACTGAGGTAAAAGTTGCAAAAAATGTCAGCCAAAAGAAAATGAGTTGCTGCAAGTAAGCCTGTTGTGGTGCACAGATGTTTCTGCAGTACTGGTGAATATGGTAATATGAAAGTGCATGCATCTTTAAAAAAAAAAAAAAGAAAGGAATTTGTATTAGGAATGATGAATCTGCAGTCTTTCTTAGCTTGAATCAGGCTGAGCAGTTGAAGAAAAGAAGACCTCATTTATATAAAATATTCCTGACATTCAAGAAAGCCTTTTGGGCCATGTATTGCATCTCTCCAATAATTGCACCAGTCTTAAAAATTTGCGCTAGGATGTTTTAGCAGGGTTTGCCTTAAAGTTACTTGATTAAGATATGTAGATAAAAACAGCAGCAGATAAATATCTACCAAATCACTTCAGAGGGTGACAATAGGTAAGTTTAGTTTTAGGTCAGTTAGCTTTTAGATGTTGAAAGTATTTTGTCTTTTTCTATTGTTAAACCACTTACCATGATTGCTTGTGTGGAAATTTGAATGTGCTTAGTGTTAAATCTATGTTTAGAGCTAAATGAGTTTAAAATGCAAGTCAAGAATCAAAAATGCTTATGCAGTAAGAAAAACAGAATTTAGATTAGGTTGCAGGTTTTTGCTCTTGAAGAACAGGCAGCTGCTCCTTAGTGATTTTTCTTTTTATAGAATTGAAAGAGATGAGCAAACTCCAGTGGAAAAACCTTCATTTGAATGGTATGAGTGTGTCTTTCACAGCAGAGGAAGCAAAATGTTATATGAACTCTGTTTATTTCACTACATTTGTTTGATGAGAACTTGCCCTTCTTTTGAAATTCTGTAAAACATTGAAGCAACAATTTATTTCCTACAAAAATGGCTGGAATAAGTGGCAGTATTCACACATTTCTGAGTTCAAAGGACCTGATCTAGTTAGGCCAATGTAAAGGCTCCTCTTGGCTTTGGATTAGGCCTTTGCACAGGAACCGGGAGGCCCATTTTCTGGAGTGCTTCTGGAGTGAACTTAGATACCCACAAGTGTGTGGCTGAAAGAGCAGTGTTCTCTTCTGGAAACTTCCCTCCTTCCAGTTTTCTTTGCTCTGTTTTGAGGAGCTGTATCTCACAGCTATAATGATATCTTATACTATAAGATGCTGTGCTGGAAGAAGACAACAACAACAACAAAGTGCAGTGGAATGCCACAATATCTGACAAGATTTTATGTCAAGTGTTTGGTGGATTGCATGTTTTTTCTTTTTTGTTTTTTTTTTTTCTTTTTTCCTTCCTTATGGAAGCATAAAAGCATGAGAGAAGGGGCATATAAGCAATGGTGTATTTTGGGGGGCTTTTTTTTTTTCCTTTTTAACCTGCGCACTTTGAAGTTCAGATCTCTGAGTACATATTGTAAGTGTTTATCTTGATAAATTAGAGAACTGTTGTACTTTTCTCACTTTACCTTTTTTTTTCCTGCCCTTCCACTATCTTATCATCTTTTCTGCTATCATTTGTGTTTTCATAACTCCTTTGCAAACACATTTGTGTGTCTCGCTGGTTTCTTTAGTGTCACATTGTAGGAACCATTCCATGGTTTTGATGCTTTTTGGCACCCTTTTGCTGTACCTACTTTGATTCTACTGTCTAATTTCTCAAGTGGAATATGAAAAAGAGAACTGGAAACAGTCAGTGTTCTAAGTAACATGGCATCATGGATGTAAATAGGATGTCCTCTGTTTTGTGCTATGGTCTTTTTCTAGAAATTCTTAATATTCTGTTGAAATGTGTGGCTACCATTGAACGCTAATGTGATGTCTGCAGACGCCTACTTTTCATAAACACGGGATGATTAGTGTTTTAAAGTGCAATTTTGTACACAACTAGTTAGTGCTGCAGGCTTTGTTTGGTTTTACTGCATGAATCTGGCTACCCATGCACAGCTACTGTCAGTATTCAGGTGTATTGCACTTAATGTGTCCTCCTAGAACTGGCTCATCTGCCTGCAGAACATGAAAATATTTATGGCACAGTTTGTCCTATGTGGACAGAGAAAACTGCAGGGATTATTTGTCATTTTCACAAATTCTTGAGAGACCTGAAAACACTGACATGGAAGCATTTTTAATTTAGTTTACGATGCTATATGAAATGCTGCATTTTTAAGTTATTAGTAAATAAGATAAGATAGCAAAAACTCCAAATCTGATAGAGAACTCTGCAGCTAAAAGGCAGTTACTGGCACAGATGTTCTCACTTGTTGCAGTCTTAATTCTGAAGGTGACAGCTGAAAACTATGTGTAACTTTGAATACAAGTGTTAATAACATCTGAGACAGTAAAATGTAATTATTGCATGTTATTATACTATCACCTGTGCAGCTGCGAGGCGTAGACTGAATATTTTGCCATGTTTAATTGGAAGATAAAAGTAGCAGTGCAAAACCAAGTCAGTTAAATGAAAACTTAAATCACTGCAACCATAGTAGAAATTGTACAGTCATCCCCCATCCTAGCCAACCAGACACATTTCCATGCTAGCAAAGCATGTTTTTTCTGGACTTAGGTTATGAAAACAGGTAGTTTGGATGATATTTTAAGACAGCGTTTGGCTTGTCAGGAATGTATATGATTCCTTAATGCTCTTTGAGAAGTGGGAGTCACAGAAAATGTATCATCCTGGTAAATGGAGGAGAAGAAAACTGTTGTCACCACGTCACCAACAGTGTTCCTTTGCTTTCGTCTTAGTTTTTGCTGTACTCTTCATTCTCTTATCCAGTCTTTAACCAGTACTCCAACCAGCATGGGAAAATGCATCTGTCTTCTTGATTTGATATGGTTTTTTCATTGCAAATAACAGAATTGTAGAATAGTCTGGGTTGGAAGTTACCTTTAAAGATCATCTGGTCCACCTGCCCTGCAATGATCAGGGACATTTTCAACTAGATCAGGTTGCTCAGAGCCCCATCCAGCCTGGCCTGGTCAATTGACTTCTGTTCTAGAAAAGAAATCAGTTGCAGCGATGGTTGATCTTCCCTTTTATAGTAAGAATTGATTTTATACTGATGTTAAGACTTTTACCTTTACCCTGTAAAGGTACCCACTAATACCAGGGGTGTCAAACTCATTTTCACTGGGTGCCACATCAGCCTCACAGTTGAATGTAATTTTAGGACTGTACAAATGTAACTACTGCTACGTTTGACACCCCTACACAAGTCCTATGATTGTTGTTTCTCTGATCAAGCAACCACTGGAGTCACTGAAGACTATGAGGTTTAAAAGCTCAAAAAGTGAGAATTTGAAAGTTGCTTAGAACTCCAAAATTTTAGTAGTCAGATGACATTTTCTGTGTTACTTATGTTTCACTAAATTGATTTCTGATAGCATAAAGTTTCTGTTGGAATGAATTAACTTAAAACACTGCCAAAAAGGTCTTTATGAGCAAAGAAATCTATGCATTTTTATTATCATAATTTAGACTTGCCCCCTGTGTAACACAAGCTGTTTAATCCAGTAATCATCATAACACATCCATATAGCTTTTGATTAAAGAATGTATGTACTTCCCACCTACTGATTTTTAAATTGAGACCAATTAACTAATTAGTCTTCTCTTCAGTATGAGCTGGTAAGTTTCTGACATGTTGCTGTAGTATCAGCAGCTAACAACTCCAATCACTTGTTGGAATCATAGGCTAGTTGAGGCTGGAATGCACCTTGGTAGATTGTCTAGTCCAAACCATCTGCTCAACAAGGGTCATCTAGAGCCAGTTTCCTAAGACCATGTCCAGACAGCTTTTGAGTAACTCCAGGGATGGAGAGTTTACAGCCTCTCTGGGTAGCCTGTTCCAATGCTTAGTCATCCTCATGGTAAAAAACCAATTCCAGATGTTCAGATATAATCTCATGTGTTTCCATTTGTGTGGATTGCCTCTTGTCCTGTCACTGTGCATCACTGAGAATGTTCTGACTCCCTCTTCTTTGTTCCTTTCCATCAGGTATTTATACACATCAATAAGTTCCCTCCTGAGCCTGCTCTTCTTCAGGCTGGACAGTCCCAGCTCTCTCAGCCTTTCCTCATAGGAGATAAGCTCTGGTCCCCTAATTGTCCTTGCTGCACTTTGTTGGACTAATTCCACAAAGTTCATATCTTTCTTGCAGGCCAGTTTCTTCAGAAATGTCAATTTATTTTCACTCTCTTATTTGTCATTTAAGTGATATATTCTAATGAGTCCTCTTTCAGAATGCGATTTCCTTGTTGCAAACACAGTTCCAGAATCTGTACTTGATATGCATAAAGTTGGAGTCGTCTTTCTATGTTTCTGCAAATGCACATCAAGTAAAATGGAAAAGTACTGGTCTTAAAATTGGGGTAGACTAGTTATGCTTCACGTCAACCGAGCCACAGAAATCCAGACTTGAAACTCAAATTGTCTTTTATTTGCTGTGAACAAAGAAGTTGGACAACTCCACCCAATTAAAGTCAACTGAAAGAAAACAGCACTGTCCTATATAAGACTAGGCAGCACTGCTTTATTTTGTCAGAGAACATCAGCATCCTTTAAGTAAAGAACTCTTTTCTCAATCCCTTACACTCTTTAAACTGTGACCTAGAAAACAAAACTTATAACCCCACCAACAGCACCAACAATTCCCCTGCTTCCAATTCCCACTGTTAGTGCTTGTTTATTTACATAGCTGGGTATTGCTGCTTGGGTCCAATGCACCCTCTTTCAGCTCTAATATGTTCTTTTGTGTTTAACACTCAATAAAACTTAGTGATTCAATCATTAAAAGCAATAACTGAATAAAATTTTATTTTTTTTAAATATTGTTTGTTTGAAGCATGAGTACAATTTTACGTGCTCTAGAGAAGAATAAGAGTAAAACCTAAATAAAGGTGAGGCAACCCCCTAAACTTCAGGCCATAATATGTCACTAGCTGGGGTAAATTAAAAAAAAATTATAAACTTTCATGCATATAGCCTAGTTTTTAACTTCTTCCACAGTCTTCTGATGTTCCAATATCAGCATTTTTCAGGCAGCAGACTAGATTCAATTTATTGGATTTCTTAATTTTTTTCTTCTTTTTCTTTAGCTCTCTTACCTACTGTTCCAGTTGATGGACATAAAGTGAATGCTGAAAGGAGAATCATATTTAGGAAATTTATGTCTTGTTCTCAGGTGGTTTATTGGATAAAGTCTAACACATAGAATATAGAAATGCTATTAATTGCAGGGTAGTCTCTGAACACAGAATAGCGATAGAGACTTACAATGCATCAGTATTTATCTCATGCTGTATTCTCATATATCATAATTTTGATCTTCAGGACAGAAACACTCCAGGTGTAGCAGATGGAAATTTGAATTCACAGTGAATTTCTTCTTATTACTGTGGAAAAATTTGAAATATGCTCTCTTTAAACACTAGTTTGTCATTGCCACTTTCTGAAGCTTCCCTCTTTCAGTTAATAGAGTTAGGCTGTCACTTTATTAATATGTCTAGTATTTGCTTTTTGTTTACAACCTTGGTGACGGTGTCCTAGATAGTGATTTGTTCTGATCAGCTGTCAACAGGATGAGACTGTAAGCAGTGATGTAAAATAAGACAGAACAAAGTTTCAGAGGCTGTGTTAACTTAATAGGTGCACAGTAATCTCTTCTGTTTCTCCAAGCTACTGGCTAGTGTTGTAACTGCTGCAGATCTTATAGTTATCCAGCCCAATCTCTTCAGCCTGCCCCTTCTAGAAGAATGGAAACCACTCAGAGGGCTTGGACTCAGAAATCTACACAAGTGGAAAATGAATCTACAATGAATTTGTCTTCTCAGAAAATGCCACAACTTTTCCGAGCATCCCTGAAACATGTATGATATGTCTGGAATAACTGTTAGGTGGAAAGGTCTTAAACTACTTGAGATTTTGTAACTGAGACCTCTATGGCTTGGTTATCCATTAAATGTTGTAATACTGGTAATTGGTGCTGAATCGTTCAAAAGTCTCCTTAATAACTAAGCAACTTCATTTTGAGTCAATAGCTAATTTTGATGACTTTGTATTTTACAAGAAAGAATGATTTAGCTCAGGGAAAGAACAGCATAGGTAATTGCAACATGACTATAGCCAGAGGGAGAGATCAGAGTAATGCTTTCGACATCAGCAGAGATGGCTAAAGGAAAAAAAAAGTCTGCATTTATCTAAGTGAAGTATTAAATTCAGAAGTAAAATCAATGGTTAAAAAATGGCATAATAATAAATTCACCACTAGTAGAGTTGAGGAATATTTTGTGACCACTGTTTTTGTCCCTTGAGATTTGAGAGGCAATCCATCTCAGAAGACTGTAACTCCACGTTGCATAAAGTTCCCCACTGACATTCCCCTGGAGACTCACCTGCCACTTTTTCTCCCAACTCTGCCTTCTCTCTGTGCCAGCTGTGTCCTGGCAGCTCATTTTTCTGGTCAACTAGATTTCCCCGGTCATGGATTCTGTGGGGTGGATTTTTTTGGTGTTTGTTTGTTTTGGCTTGTAATCTTGTCTGTCCTTCTGTTCCTCCTTCTTGAAGCAGGACAAAGAGAGGATGCAAAACTTAATGACTTCCCACTTTCTCTTTATTAATTCCATCACCTTGTTTTTAAGACACTCTTTTGACCTCACCATCTCGGAAGCCCAAAAATTCCTGAGAATACCCTGACTAAGCTTATTCTGGAGCAGGGAATGGAAGAGCTACCAGGTGACTGTGGGTGTCACCACACAGCTTTCCCCACAAATTCTTTTCCTATTAAGAAGCAGGGTAAATGAGCTCAGTGTCTCACTGGGTTGGTTTCAGTGTGCTGGGGACTTGAGCCTAGCACTGCACTTCATCTGTTCAAATTGAGTTCACAGCTTTTAGTCCTGTGCTCTTCTGCATATTGCCCACACTTAGGGTAATGAGGTGTATCAATTAGGTCATACCTCCTGGTTTTGTGCATTTGAGAGTGGCTGTTTTCCATGCAAACATGCACATGAGGCAAATGTAAGTTAGTGTTAACAATAGTTTCATGACATGCAGTATAAATCTGAGTCTGTACTCTAGTCTGGTGGATTTTGGTGGGGTTTTTTGGTGTTGTTTGTTTGTTTTGTGGTTTTTATTGCATTTTGTTTTGTTTTTAATCCACTATTGCTTTATTTCCACTATTGCTTTTCACAAGTAATATTTCTTCTAGCATTGCAGCAATTCCTTATTGGTGTCTTCCTTAAAACTAAAATATGCACATTTCAAAGTCACTAAAACAATACTACAGTGCAAAAATTATAGCAAAGCTTTTATATTTTTTTGCCATCTATGTAAAAATAGCAAGGGAGGAATTTAATGAAAACTGTAGATTTTTAGTATAAGTTTTAGAATAGTGTGTTTAGATAGGAAACAGGTTTGGCAACCTTTGCAATGTATCAGTTGTAGAAGTCTTTTGAGTATCTGCAATGCAGCATGTAAAAGGATACTTGTGCCATTTGTTAGTGTTTGTATTTTCATATCTGATAATCCTACCATTATATATATATAAAACTGCAAAACAAATGCTGAGCAAAGATGAGTCCTTTCAGCTGCATAAAGGTAGCTAAAGCAATATTTTGCCTTTCCTCTTATTTTGGGCCAGAAGAATATAAATATTCCCTTCCCTCATCTCATCTCCCAGAATCTTCCAACAATTAATTTGTCTAGCTTTTCAGAGCAGTTGCTTCTTATAAATAACATTTTAATTGCAGTGAAGGAAAAGCAAGCAACAGTTTTGTCTTGGCTAGTCTTTCCTTGAAGCTCAAAGACTCTTTTAATCATGTGCCATTTGATTTGCAGAAAGAACAAGGTATGCTTTAGGGGAAGGATGTTCTTCGAAGTCCACAGTTTGCTGAGGTGGTTTTCAGAAAATATCCTGAGTGGTTTTTAGAAAGCTTTTGTCATTGCTCCCAGTAGTAACCACATATTGCTGAGTCCTTGTGATTCAAAATGAACGAGTTTTGTCACAGGCTAGAGAATCTACAGAGTTCACCAGAACTCTGCTTTTTGCAGGGCATGTACATTACTTTTTCCTCTAAAAAAATCCTAAAATAACTGAAAGTCAGAATCAGGATGGCAGCTATCTGCTTCAGTGTCTATTCCTAGTATTCTTGTCTAAACTTATCAGGTGATTTCATTCTTGAGAGCATATACTTCACAATGATCTGTTATTCTTCAGAAAAAGAGAATGTGAATTAAGAAATTCCATTGCATGCTGAATGGAGTATTTTTAAGAATTGCAATTCTTTAAGCTGGTTCAGAAAACAATTCGACTGAAACTGAAAATAATTTGATTTATGAAGTCAAACAGTTTGCCTGGTCGTCTACTCAGTGTCATGACCAAGAATGTAGTGTCTTCTCTAAATCAGCTTCAAAATCCTCTGCATTTTTCCTGTGGTAGATATGAGTACTGTAGTGTAAAGTACAACATAATATTTATTTAATCAATGTGCCTATTAAGAGATGGCTCATCTACGGCCTTATAAGTGCATACAAGGAAAGATGTTAAGTAAACCCCTTTAAACTATCATGAAAAATAGAAGTACTCAGTGTCTAGGAAGTAAAATTAGCAAATTAAGAATTAGATACAAATGCTTAACAGAACATAATTAGGAACTGGAACAGAGTGATGTCTTAAACTCAGCATCACTTGGATTATTTAATCAAGATTTCTTCAGCTCCACTAGAAACTGGGTGAAGTCAGATGTTATACAGATGATCCAACAAATGCATATTGTTCTCTTATTTCAAAATTTTAGAAGTCCATCAGGTAGTTTAAAATGAGATGCATATTGTTTTATGATAAAAAAAAAAAAAAGGTGTAGTCATGCAATTATGTAGAAATTTAAGACATCTTCTGCATGGTCCTCTTTTGGACTCAGCACTTATTTTGCTTGGATAGCTTGGCAACAGCGAAAAATTGACAAATACATCAGGAGGTGGAAGAAAGTTGGTAAAAAAGTCTGAAAGTGAAAAATTCAGTAAAGTTGTAACAGACTGTTCAAATGTTAATCTGAATTAATTATGCTTCTTTCTGACATAAAAGAGCACAAAGTAAACACAGTTTGAGATAATTAACAAAAATTTTGTTTTTCTTGGATGTGTTTGAGACCTAAATGAAAGTTACCTGAAAAGAGAGTCCAATTTTTTTTACAATAGATCTCATTATGTCATATGTTTCAACATTATTAAAATACATAGCTGATAGAAAACATACGTAAGCACAGAGTCACAGAATAGTTGGGGTTTGAAGGGACCTCTGGAGGCCATCTGGTCAAAACCCCCTGCTCAAAGCAGTGCCACCTAGAGCCAGTTGCCCAGGATAATGTCCAGACAACTTCTGAACACCTCCAACGATGGAGACTCCACAACCTCTCTGGGCAACTTGTGCCAGTGCTCTGGCACCCTCAAAGTAGATAAGTTCCTTATTTCAGTTTATGCCCATTGCCTCTTGTGCTGTCACTGTGCACCACTGAGAAGAGCCTGGCTCCATTCTCTTTGCTCCTTCCATTCAGGTATTTATATACTTGGATGATATTCCTCCAAGCCTTCTCATCTCCAGGTTGAACAGTTCTCACAGCCTTTCCTCATGTGTGAGATGCTCCAGTCCTTTATTCATCTTCTTCATGGTCCTTCGTTGAACTATCTCCATATCTCTCTGGTACTGAGGAGCTCAGAACAGGACCCAGCACTCCAGCTGTGGCCTCACCAGTGCTGTGTAGAGGGGGAAGGATCACCTCCCTTGACCTGCTGGCAACACTCCTCTTGCAGCCCAAGATACCGCCAGCCTTTGCTGCAAGAGCACATTGCTGGCTCATGTTATGTTTGTCTTTAATAAACAGGGAACTACTGCTTAGCTGGTTTGAAATCTTTAGTTATTTATTTCTAAAAATCTAGATATTTTTCTGCTGAGACTGAATTATAGATGCCACCAAGACAGAAAGGTCACAAATTGCACCACAAGTAGTTAAGTTTGTAGGGAATATTTAGCATAATGTAATAACTGTTTGAGCATGTAGCCATTTGACAGCGTCTGCTGAAATACTGTATTTGAACAGAAGGAAATTCAGATAAGTGAATATATTTAATCTTTATTTTTCTTTCTAGCTATAGAGTCTAGATTGCATTGAAATAAAGATTCTGAATTAAGCAGTTAGATCAGCTTAAGAATAACGATTTTCAAAGTCCTTATCATGATAGGTAAGTTTGGGCATTTAAAAAATAACACTTGTATAGCAACAGTGTACAGCAATGCCCTTGTTGTTTTTCTGTTGTTGTATCAAAATCTGTTCCCATGAATAAAACCTGGTCATGGATGGCCTTGGAAAACAAGGAGGGAAGTATTATAAAGAAACAGCTTGGGTGGGGGAAGGAGAAGGGAAAAAAACCCTCATTCAATCCAGCTCTTTATCACAAGTGACAAACAGGTTGTCATTAAACTACAAGAATAAGGACCTCTTTCAACTTCTATTTATTAGCATCCAGACATTTTTTCAGCCTATCAGCTACTGTTACAAACTAAAGGCATAATAAATGCTACTGCTCAGTTAAAACCTTGTGCCCAGAAGAAAGATTTCAAGAAATTTTTTTTGTGGGTATAAAACACCATTCCTGTGTTGCGAATTATAGAAGTGGGCTCTGAGTGAAAGCTCTAGTATAAGAATGAGAGATATCCTTTGCCAAACATAATGTTTATGATTAAAAAGGAGTTAAAAATTGTTGTCATATAATTAACTAGTATTCAGAAGTCTTACAAGAAGGAAGAAAATGTACACATTGAAGTAGGATAATCTTAGAAAAAAAAGTCATTGAGAAAAGGAATAAATAAATCCCCCAAAGCTCTTTTGTTGCAGTTTTCTTTCAATGAACCTAAGTTTCACAACTCCTAATGACATTTAAAGTATTGTGTGAATTTACTGCACCAGCTCCATAAATGAGTAGCAACTGGCGGTGCTATAAAGTGCATTAAGAGGGATGAGGTGTGCACCAGCAGCCTGCCTAATGCAACTGTTAATTACTTATTGATACAGGTCCTTAATTTCCACATAGCCTGGGCACCTAAAACTGCCTAGCATGTCTGCTCCTCTCTTCTGCATAAAAAGAAAATAGTTGGTCCATAATTTTCCCCTTATCAGACATTAACAGTACAGAGGGCATCCACACTAGTACATAATTTCACATGTGCAAGTGGCTTTAATCTGAGAAGTTCAGTATGTTAATAAAATGCATTGCAGCCCTGTGCATTAACCTTCTCAGAGACATATAAATCCTACATTAAAGGGATATAGTGCAAGTGGGACTTAAAAATTAACTCTATTAAAGATTAAAAAATTGTTTTGATGTTAAAGAATATAATTGTATTTTGAAAAGGTTAACTGTCATGCATTCTCACCGAAAACGGGAAAGGCAGTAGTCATGACCATAGTTTTGGTAAGATAAAGATATTAAGACAACGATTATCACATCGAGCATTTCACTGTTTCTTGCTGTTTGAAATATATTAGTTTAAGTTTACATTCAGTTGTCTCTAAAATGACTGCTCTACACCTAGTTAATAAGATAGTAATTAAACTTTGAACAGAATATTACTTTAGGACCTGAGCTGTTGCGATAACAGCTCACCTTTTTCCTAACCTCTGAGGAAGATCACGTATAGCTTTTCTTGCTTCTCCTTTCTAGTTCTTATTAAAAGCATTTATTTTAAGAGGAGACAATGTAGATCTGTGCAGCAGAGTATTCCTAATGCTGTGGAAGGAGATCCACCTTTTTCTTGTGCTACCAAGAGGAAGAGATGTTCTTCAGACACCATATCCAGGAACTCCTTGCTTGGCTGGGAAAGGAGGAAGAGGGTTCTGGCTGACTGCAATTAATTAATTGTTTCTTTCTTTATCAAAGGTGTCAATGTATACAGGTACAGGGGTGCATTTCTCAGGGAAATCACATCTTAATGGTTTTCTAGTCTGTTCTCACCATGAAAGCAGAAAAGAACAGAAGCAGCTGCTCTGTTAGGTGGGGTTTATCATTAATCTTCAGTCAACATCTCTTAGTCTTTCTGAAATTGTCTTGAAATGCATTGCAGTGGAAAGGCAAGGCTCCTAGAGACAGATACTCTAGCTGAGTCCATACATTCCATATTTAAATTTTGCAATCTTGTGTGAAGTTGTTTGTCTACCATGATTGCTTGTAAATGTAATTTCAACAGAAATCCATTAGTACATTAATCCTGCAGACATGAGTGAATATTTCATTATTTTACTATGACATCCAGTTTACAAAATCACTTTTCGTCCACTTCATTCTCTAAGTCACCAGTAATGACCTTGGTTATGTTATGGAAGATGCACAATAAGGCTAGAGATTTACAGGAAAACAAGTACACGCTCATTTTTTCTGCATTATTTTCAGGGATAGGCATCGCTGGCAGGATAGACTCCATCAGCACACTGAATGTTTAGTCATGGTGTAACACAAAGTGCAGGCATATGGTGACCTTCAGAGTTCAGTGTTGTACTTCAATGATCAGGGATTGGTGTTTACAAAGCGTTTGCAGTGTTGGACTGTCTGTGTGTGTTATGTGTATATATCTATATATAAGTTCTGCAGACATTTATTTTGCTTCACCAGTAGCTAATGACAACACACAGAAGGATCTGTCTTTGACAAGTATCAAAAGCAATATGTGTCCCATATGCATCAAACTTGCAGGCAAAAGCAAAGCCTTTAGCATGACTTTGGCAGTCATTTTTTGCAGAAAAATTTCTCACATCATGGGTTGCCTGAAAGTTAAATATACTGATCTTGTTAGAGAGTTTTATCCCAAAGGCTACGAGATCATGGGAAAAGTGGCATGTTGTTAAGTAACATATATTTTGCTGATACTTGTTGAAAATATCAAGTACATCATAGGCATTAAGGCAGTAGAATCACGAAAGGCTTTCCCATATGAAAAATGGAGCTCGGGGTTTATGTATAGTGTACTTCCTCAGCCTTAATTGAGAGACAACATTACTTGTCCACTGATTTTAGTGAGAATTTATTTTAAAAGCAGACAAGCATAGAAAGGTGGATAGGAAAATAAACAGACCTATTCTAACCCCCCACCCTTCCTCCTGTTGAAATGCCAAAAAGCTCTGACTGTACTTCAATGGATTATTTCTTTGCGTATGTATTTATTCATTTTGTATACATTTATACAAGTATCATATTTGGGTTTGCTATTTTTAATTAAAAATCTGGTTACATTTACTATTGGCCTGATGTGACATATCCTCTGCAGTCCTGATGGCAACTCAGTAGGTTACCACAGACACTGTGGTAGAGCAAATGCCAACTCACGCCTGCAGACAGATGGGAAAGTAAAACATGTTCCAAATCGCGTAAAAAAATTCTCTTACATTATCAGATAAAAACATATTAAAGAAAATCTGTCTTTTTACTCATTTAGATAAATATGTTGTATAAGACCAATTACATTGGGTAAAGTATTTGAAGAAATATGCGGTAATTAGGATATTTTGTTGAGTGTTTCTGCTGTAACTACCAATCATATTAAAACTGTGTTGGTATCAGTCTTCTTTATTCTTTTTCTTGCTTAAAAAGAAATTGAGATGTGAAAAACTGGAAGATAAGGAAATATTTGGCACAATATTTTCTTTTTTTTTTTTTAACTTATTTTGTATATTCTGTTAAAGACAAACCAGTTATTGCTCACTTTAAAACTGATGGCAGTTAACATCTGCTCTTAGTATTGTCCTTGAGTCAAGTTTCAGTCGCTAGATGACTTTCCCAGTGTCTTGAAAACAAAACAAACAGGTGAAAAAACCCCAAACTTGCTGTTCATCTGGCCAAGAGGAATGTACCATTGCTTATCTGAGATGCAGGAATACCATCTATATGACCAGGTAACTGCAGTCTGCCATTCTAATCATTTTAGGTCTTGTGCGTTAAAATAATTTTTGAGACTTTTGTGTTGTTCATCATATATCTGATTCTTTTTTATATTATCTGAGTATGGATAAACACCCAGTTCTTTTAGAAGTAGTTTGACTTATCCAGTGACACAGAAAGAAAACCTAGATAATGGAAAATTTGTTGTATGATGCCAAAAGTTAAAGAAATGTGTAGATAATTAAAACCACCGCCCAAAGATTGTAAAGTGTGTATTCAGTGTGGGTTTGCACTGCTGGGGAATCACAGAATGTCAGGGATTGGAAGGGACCTCGAAAGATCATCTAGTCCAGTCTCCCTGCTGGAGCAGGAACACCCAGATGAGGTTACACAGAAAGGCGTCCAGGCAGGTCTTGAATGCCTCCGGAGAAGGAGACCCTACAGCCCCCCTGGGCAGCCTGTTCCAGAGCTCTGTTGCCCTCACTGAGAAGAAGTTTCTTCTCAAATTTAAGTGGAACCTCTTGTGTTCCAGTTTGTACCCATTACCCCTTGTCCTATCATTGGTTGTCACCGAGAAGAGCCTGGATCCATCCTCGTGACACTCACCCTTTATATATGTATAAACATTAATGAGGTCACCCCTCAGTCTCCTCCAGGCTGAGACCCAGCTCCCTCAGCCTTTCCTCATAAGGGAGATGCTCCACTCCCTTAATCACCTTTGTGGCTCTGCACTGGACTCTCTCCAGCAGTTCCCTGTCCTTCTTGAACTGAGGGGCCCAGAACTGGACACAATATTCCAGGTGTGGTCTCACCAGGGCAGAGTAGAGGGGAAGGAGAACCTCTCTTGACCAACTAATCACCCCCCTTGTAATACACCCCAGGATGCCATTGGCCTTCCTGGCCACAAGGGCACAGTGCTGGCCCATGGTCATACTGCTGTCCACCAGGACCCCCAGGTCCCTTTCCCCTACGCTGCTCTCTAGTAGGTCATTCCCTAACTTATATTCGAACCTGGGGTTATTCCTGCCCAGATGAAATACTTTACACTCTCCCTTGTTATATTTCATTAAATTTTTCCCTGCCAACTCTCCAGCCTGTCCAGGTCTCGCTGGATGGCAGCACCTCCTTCTGGCGTATCAGCCACTCCTTCCAGCTTGGTGTCATCAGCAAACTTGCTGATAGTGCACTCTATTCCCTCGTCCAAATTGTTGATGAATATATTGAATAATACTGGCCCCAGGACTGACCCTCGAGGCACTCCACTAGATACAGGCCTCCAACTGGACTCTGCTCCATTGACCACGACTCTCTGACTTCTTTCCTTCAGCCAGTTTGCAGGCCACCTCACTACCCGATTGTCCAGACTGTTCTCCCTCAGTTTAGCTGTAAGGATGCTGTGGGAGACTGTGTCAAATGCCTTACTGAAGTCAAGGTAGAACACATCCACTGCTCTGCCATCATCTTTCCACCTCGTTATGTCCTCATAAAAGGCGATGAGGTTGGTCAAACATGACTTCCCCTTGGTGAAGCCATGTTGACTGCCCCTAATGACCATCTTATCCTTGATATGCTTTGAGATGGCACCAAGAATAAGTTGTTCCATCACTTTCCCAGGGATGGAGGTGAGACTGACCAGTCTATAGTTACCCGAGTCCTCCTTCTTGCCCTTTTTGAAGACTGGTGTGACATTTGGTTTCCTCCAGTCCTCAGGCACCTCTCCCATTTCCCAAGACTTGGCAAAGATGATGGAGAGTGGTCTAGCAATGACTTCAGCCAGCTCCCTCAGCACCCGTGGGTGCATCCCATCTGGACCCATGGATTTATGGATGTCCAGATTGCCTAATTGCTCCCTAACCCAGTCCTCATCAACCAAGGCAGACTTCTCCATTGTCCCAACTTCCTCTGTGGCCTCAGGGATATGGGTGCCTCAGGACAGCCTCCGGCAGAGCAGACAGAGACAAAGAAGGCATTCAGTAACTCTGCCTTCTCTGTATCTTCTGTCACCAGAGCACCCACCCCATTCATCAGTGGGCCTACATTGCCTCTGGTGTTAGTTTTATCTGCCACATATTTGAAAAAGCTCTTTCTGTTGTCCTTGACCCCTCTCACCAGGTTTAATTCTAAGGAGGCCTCAGCTTTCCTAGTTGTCTCCCTACACCCTCTGACAACAGCCTTATATTCTTCCCAAGTGGCCAGCTCCTCCTTCCGTGATCTATAAACTCTCCTCTTCCACTTGAGCTTACCCAGCAGTTCCCTGTTTAACCACGCAGGTCTCCTGGCTCCCTTCCTTGACTTCCTACATGTTGGGATCCTCTGATCTTGAGCCTGGTAGAAGCAGTCCCTGAAGACTAACCAACTATCTTGGGCCCCTTTATCTTCAAGCAGCCTTGCCCATGGGATTTCCCCTAGAAATTGTTTGAAAAGGCCCAAGTTTGCCTTGCTGAAGTCCAGGGTTGCAATTCTGCTTGCTGTCTTGTTCCTGCCACGGGAGATCCTGAACTCTACCATTTCATGGCCGCCGCAACCAAGGCAGCCCTCAACCTTTACTGCTTCAACCAGACCCTCCCTGTTAGTGAGGGTGAGGTCCAGCAGTGAAACAAAATACATTTTTTTTATGGAAGCTAACTAAGCTTACAAGTCTTGCTTCGTTATACCATCAAAATGACTATACTTAGAAATAGAAGTGATAAAAATATAAATCTTCATACATCTGTCATTCACATTTTAACATAAAATATTTGACTAGCTCTCTGCATACAATTTATGTAACAAGAAAAAATGCAAAAATGTAGGTTAGACAATACGTGAAAGTGGAGATTGAGGGGGTTTTGTGCTCTTTCTACATTACATTAGGTGTAGAGTGGAATCAGTTGAAATGGTTTCTTCTTCAACTTTCTGTTTGTATTTAGTATGTTTGTTTCTATTCATTTAACAGTTTCTCATTTCAAGTTTTCTGATTTCTAGAGATAGCACAAAGTTTGCTTCCCAGCTCAAAGAATGGGCTTATGGGAGTCTATATGGGGCATTAATTAGGACAGAGAGATAAAACAAAATTATCACACCGGATTAGTGATCACCCTGAACTTACAGGTGTAAGCCTGAAAGAGAGCTGGTCCCACGATTCACTTGGTCATATAAACCCAAGATTTTTCTGGTGTTTGGGTACTTGAGTTTCGCTTTGCAAGTCGCTGGGACTGTCCATGTAGTGGAATATTCAATCTGTAATGAAGTTTAATTTTATTTCTCTATTTAACCTAATAATCACAGTAAAGAAAAAAAATCAGAAATCGTTACCTGTTACTCTTGCAATCCTGGTTGTAATGGACTTCTGAGTTAAAGAAATTATATCTATATCATTACTGGTAAAGTTATTTGACAAATCTGGTTTTAAAACTTTGCAAAATGGTGATTGTGCAACCTGCCTTCTCCAGTGCTTAGGTAGCAGATTTTTTTTTTTAAATCAGATCTAACTGGAATCTTTCTTACTCCTATCTGAACTCATAATTCTTTCTTTTTTTAAAAAGAGTAATGATTATTCTCACTACCTTTATGAAAGAAGCCTGTTATATTCTTAAACACTCCTATCAGATCCATTATCTCTTTCCAGCAAGGTTAAACCCCAGTTTTTCCCCAAAAATGTTTGTTTTCTGGACCTCTGGTCATTCCGTATGCTCATCTCTGGGCACACTCACTTTGGTCCACAGCCTACTTGAAGTGATTCCCTAAACTGAACCAATGTTCTTTTCTGAAAAAACACTCATTTCCCATTTTATGTTTGTACAGGTGATTATTTCTGTCTTTAAATGTGACAGCTTGCCCATATTTCTATTGAGTTCCTGATTTATTTTCAAGCTCTTTTTTCAAACTGCGGAGATCAACTATTAATTTACTTACAGCTCATCTGTTCTGGTATTTAAAGGGTGGCTACAAGGAAGACGTAGAATCCCTTTTTACAAGGAGTCACATGGAAAAGATGAGAGACAATAGGTACAAGTTACTCCTGGGGAGATTCTTATTGAACAGAAGAAGGAAATTTTTCACAATGATAACAATCAGCCATGGAATAATCTCCCTGGGGAAGTGATGGCTTCCCCAACATTGGACACTTCTAATTTTCAGCTGGACAGGGTGATGGGCCATTTTGTCTATACCGTGCTTTTGCCAAGAAAGGTTAGACCAGGTGATCATTGTGATCCCTTCCAACCTGTTATTCTATGAGTCTGTGATTTACTTGGTGCTATCTGAAGATTTAATAAGTGTGCTCTGTGTTCGAAGGCTATCAAGTAGTTAAAGCAATAATCCCATACTCAGGCAAATGTGGAGTAGCAGTGGCATAAAAAGAAATAGAAATCTTTAGCAGAATCTCTATCTTTTGATATCTCATGGGTGTGCTCAGAAATACAGCATGGCCTCACTGCCCCTCTGAGTCAACTGCCTGATGAGTGGGCACTGGCAAGTTTTCTCTGGTTTGCCAGTTTCTCTGACAGGAAGGGTGATTTTGGACTTTGAAGCATTTAAAAATAGGAACAAAAATGCTAACAAACAGCAAGAAACACATTGACTTTTGAAGAAGCATAGAACAATGTCCTTGAGGAGTCCAGAAACTAACAAGTTCATGAGCTTTTCAGCTCTGTTGTTCTGTGTTCAGCTAGTTAGTCTTAATGTACCAATGGCTGGCTGAGTTTTGACCCTGCCATTACCTTCCTAAAGGAAACGAGGTAATAAAGCCCAAATAATTAGCTCAGCTCCCTGGCCAAGGGGAGAAGTACAAGGGGAAATGTGGCGATGGGATAGGCACTCAACCCCAGTAAAGCCTGTGTCCACGTCTGAGCATGACACTTGAAGGTTACAGGCTCAGGGGTGAGCAATGAGAATTATTATTAGTCCAGAAAAATTGACCTGCAAAGAAAGGCCCGAAGAAGTGAAGTTCTTCAAGGAGGGATGGGAAGAAAGAATGGAGACAAGCTTCAAGCATGAAGGAGGTGACTGCCAGGAGAAAGAAAGCAGAGGCAGGTTCTTTCCTCCACTGCACAGAGAAAGATTCAGCTTAGATTTCAGCAACAACTTTGCAAATTTATTAAGTATTTGTCAGATTATCTAAGGAAATGGATCAGTCTGTCTGCCAGAAGAACTTAGGTCCCTTCCAGTTCGGTGTAGGATTCTCTGACTTGGCTTCTGTTAGACCATCCTCCTGTACCTGACTTCCTTCTCTATCTTGTTCCTGCTGTTGCATGTTTAAAGTCTGTTCCTCAGCTTCTTTTTCTTCTGTAGATGCATTTCTGTAATACTTTCTAAAACTCTAGCCTCATTTCACAGGAAGTCTGCAATCACTGAGTAATGTTCTTCAGAAATCAATTTTTCTTATTATCTCAAAAAAATTCTGCTTTGTGGGCTGTACCAAGTTCCCATTTACAGCGAGGAAATACAAACAAATCCTGCTCGGCAAAACTGCAGATTCTTTACTCCCTATTTACCCTTTTACAGCATTTACAAAAGCAGCTAGTATTCTCCTTATATTACCCTGGTTCTTGGGTTATAATTTCATTTCTTCTGCCTTTTTCTCCTTTAGTGTGTATGGTCCTTTTCCTCCAATGGGTGGAATGTTTTCTGTTTCCTCTTAGACATCTTAAACTCGTGTGGCTTTTCTACTGGTGGTCAGCACACATACTTCTTTATATGGATCTCTTTTAAGTCTATTAGGTCAGAATCTCTATGGATCTTTCCAGCAGTACCTGAGTAATAAAATGGGCAAAAATAAGTTTACACTTCACTTTATTGATATTAGAAATATCAGCTAACTTTTTTTCAAATGTTATGCTCTGTTTTTCTCCCAAACTTCTCTTAGGCGTAGAACAGCATTACAGTGGCAAAGACTGAAATCCTCCAGTGGACAATGTATTAGTGTACATTCTGCTGAGTATTTATAAAGCCACCATTTTCGTCGTTCCACTTAATTACCACAGAAATGGCTGTCACAAACCAAGTGGAGAGTTAGTAGCAAAATCTCTTTCTCTGCTCTCGACATAATTAGTTAACTGATAAACTCTGCCAAGGCAATAGAAAACCACTTATCGCATGAAGTGAGTTACTACAACAATTTTACGGGTTAATTCAAATATGGGATAGTGTGTATATCTGATGTTGGATGTAGGAAGGATTTGAGTACCTAAACCAAAAGCTATAGAAGTTGAATTTTCATGGGTGCTCTGTCTACAGTCAGTTGGCCTGTTCCCATTTAGCTTAAAGTTCTGCCAGCACTGACACTTCTGCTTGTACTCATTCCTGAACTGCTCTAGTCTGAGTGGTGTAACACCTGGGTCCTGCTAAAACCCATTGTTTTTTGCATAAATCTCCTGACAACAGTGACCAGCAGTCAAGTTTTAGAAGTGTCAGATGCAGGATTTGGGGGAGGTGTGAGGAAAGAGGACTCTTCAACCCTGCAGGATTCAATCTGCTAGTTCGGTGAGCCCACAGATAGGATAAGCATTCGTGAAGGGATGCTCTTTTAATTTTAAGATACTTTTCTGAAATCTAGGTAAGTAATTTAGGAAGATAAGGGTTGACTTAAAGTGGAATTTCATCATTTAGCCAAAGGGGAAAAAAAAACATGCTTTTTTAAAGACAGGGGTTTTTTTATTCAAATATAGACATTAGGTTTGTAGTTTGGTGACTGCTGTAAAGCCATAAATCCACATTCACACTAACTTGTTAATTAAGGCCTTATTCTTAGGAAGCGATTAGCAAACTTAGTTGAGTCATTACCCACAAGTTAGCTAGTGGGTACATATCATCAGATCCTCATTTGTACACAAACACACCTTCATTTGCAGCCCCAGGTTGTCCGCTGCCACCGGCCCTGGAAACATGAACTGAACAGAGTTATCAGCCCTTGAGTTTCAATTGCAACACTTGTGTTATTTGTTGTTTTACTTGACGCCTTGATTTCTGCATTGTTGTTATGCAAGAATCTCCATCCTCCTTACAAAAAGAATGAATGGGTCAAACTTTTGAACTATGAACTTACAGAACAGAGGGGAAAAAAAAAAAAAAGAGAATTTCAAATTCCACTATAATTTATTTTTAATCTTATTTTAATTGAGGAAGGGAAAAAGTGGGTTTTTTAATGCTTGGTATTGGTAGTACTGTAAACATTACTGAGAGTTTGTTTTCCTGATCTGCTTATCTCCGTCAATAGTGGTAGACTAATTGTAACAGATTAGTTGCTAAAATGGCTTCTTTTAGATAATACCTCTGTGAAGGAAAAATGCTTTTTCCATGCCAGTCAAGATTCATCCCCTGTAAACCACTCAGAAGAAGCATTTTGCAATAGCCCTGGGGAGATTGTGATCTGTTTTCAGTAGACAGTTTCTCTTTGTTTAAAAGCCCTTCTGAATGGTAGTTGGAAACCCTTCAGTGGCATTACACTGTGTCAGCACCATGTCCCATTCATGCATTTGGGGGGGATTAGCTCTGTGATAAAGTTCATTGGTCACTTCTGTTATTGTACCTTGGCATTTCAGGACCACTTATACACAACTGTTTTGCCAGACTCTCCTGTATATTACCGTGATTTTTCTCATGTTGCTAGTAATGAAAAAAGAAACATTTCTTCTGAGGCTACCTGGCTCTCAAAGGGAGTACTTTTTAAAATTTTCTATCACTATAATAGGACCTAAAATAAAAGTCACAATGTACGCTTTTTGTTTGGAAGGGCCACTCTCAGTAAGGTAGGTTGTTTCTCCAACTAAAGGGACCTCAGGAAAGTATCTACAACCTTTATGTTATGTGAACTGACAGGAAAGTAGCCCTCTAGTTCTTAAACTGCAACATAATATTAAATTCTCAAAAGCATATTTTCCACATGAAATATTATCTGCAGGATGCTTCTACTAACCTTTAAACCTTATAAACTATTCAGCCACTGTGTTCTTGTAATGTGTAGGTCTAGGGTGGTTGTCATTATCTTGAAATGTAACACAAGCCAGTTCTTTCACTGTACTATTCATATTTCCATTCTAGAATGTCTGAATGTCTGCATTATTGTACTACGCGAGTGCATTTTTTCATGCTTAAAAATAGACTCAATAACCATCTTCCTTCTCTTCCTTTCATTTTACAACTGCAGTAGCAACTATGTTTCCTGTCTCAATAGCACTTGTGAAGCAATTAGGCAAATTTGGGACAGATCTTGCCACTGAATGCTAGACAGATTTCTCTTTATCCTCACTAGGACTTGTGTATGTGAAAGCCAACAGATTATAACCTAATGGCCTGGTTCTTTTCCTGCTCCTGCAAGAAGCACTCTTCTCGTTTTACACATAAGCCATTTGATTTGGTGCCACAAAATGAAATTAATGGATCCTCTAATTGGTCATTTGTAATTAATTAGTATAAAAATTATTCATGTTTGTCTCTGCTGTATGTTCTGTTGTCTTCAGTGACTACTACTCATGATTATACTGCTGAAGGAAATTATTAGCATGCAAATTAGGAAGACTTACAAAAACTGAAATGGAAACATAAAAATAAAATAAAACCTCCAAGAACAAAGATCAACAAATCTTCCCTAGCACCATGATTAAGTGCATATTAACAAAGCTAAATATTCCGTAAATTTCCTATAAGAGATAAATATAAAATAAAAGAGCACACCAATCACACTGATCCACTGCTGTATTTATGTCCTATAGTAAATTTCAAAAACGGACAAACCAGAATATCCCCTAAAATAGAATGTTACTTAGACCATCCCAATAAATTACGCTGCCTCCACGTTAGCAATGAATATCAGTAAGTTTGTCCAACATACCTGAATGTTTCCTGCTATCCTTTCTCCGCTCTGCTTGCACACAGACACATATCTCCTTTAAAACTCTTGGGAATCATAACATGCAATATGCAGATTTACTGCCCTCCTTCTTTTGAAGGATTTCCTACCCATATCCGTCACCTTCTCGCAAAGACTACCTAAACTGACAGTGTTCAACAGTTTGGGGGAAGTTACATATCCTCACAAAAGCTGTTGCATTTTGTATTACTGAAGAAGACTTTTCTTAGTTCCAGAATAAAGACATGGACTATTGAAAGGAGTGATAGAAATGACAAGAAAGACCAAATAGTGCAAAATAATAAACTTTGAAACTGATTGCAAAAATTCTGCAACAGATGTGAGGCTTGAGTCGTCTATAACTGTAGACCACCAGTGTGATGTATGTGCAAAAGGTAATTCAGTTTTGCCATGGTAAGGGTGTCTTCATAGGAACAGGAAACGATTAGTACCATGGTTCAAGACATCGGTAATACCTCATAAAATCATTAGAATATTCAGCAAAAGTCTGGCCAAAATGTTCACAGAGTTTGAACTGGAACAGCCCAAAGGAGTTGCATAAGAGAATGGAAGATGTATCTTGAGGGAAGAGATTAAAAATGTCCTAGCTTGTTTACTGAAAAGATTATGAGAGAGTACATGGGTATTTTCCAGCTAGCTTTGAGACTATTTATCAAGGAGGAAGAATAATTCTTTCTATTGAAAGAGCAAATGTATGTATAGTGGTCATAAAGTAATTAGTTTAGAAAGTTTTTATAAGTTTCTAAACATCTGAAGAGAGTGAAGCTCTGGGACAGCTGACATCAAAGGAGGTGGTGGGGGCAGAGAGAGAATATTTAATGTCTTTCTGTAGACCGCGTTACTGTATTTATATAGGGAAAGTGTGAGAAACTCTAGAGAGCTTGTAGTGAAACCACCAGGCTCAGAATGAGTCAATGAATGTCTGACTGGTTAGTAAACCCAGGAAGGGTTAAGAGGTTTTGACCTCTCTTAGTTGTGGTGATTTGGACAACTATTATATGAATATCACATAAATATTCATATTACTTAAGGTTTTCTCCTGTGTGCATCCAAGGACCAGGAAAGATTTCAACCTCTAAGATAAAAAACTTTTTGTTTGGTTGGGGTTTTTTTGTTTGGTTGGTTGGTTTTTTGTTTGTTTGGTTTGTTTCTTCTTCTTGTTAATTTATTTTTTATTACCTTACTTTTAAGCATTGGAAGCTGGCTACAGAAAGAGACAGAGAGCCAGGCAAGGCATGATATAATAGTCTTCCTATTCGGAAGCAGTTCTTTCACTTGGTGTGTCCTGGTCATGAGTGCAGGTGGCTGCCTTGGTTGGGAGCAGAATCATGAACATGCCACCTCAGGCTAGTGGTGACTGCTGCCCCTTCCTCTGCTCCTCTGCCATGCGAGACATGGCCCACTTCTTCAAGTTGTTACAGTATGAGATAAAAGTCTTTTGTCCATGAGCACAGTAGCAGAGGGACAATGGCAGGTTGGGGGAACCTCAGAAGCTTATCAGGCATACAGACCATTCTGTCCCAGCCACTCATGAGTCTGCTGCAGGAGGGTGATGGGCCCTGTTGTCTGGGTGTGAGACCCATCAAGATCAGTCACTGGGAGTCACTGGGACCACCTTTGAAAAGAGGGAGGTTACTGCCTATTGGGTGTGGAAATCCTTATGGGATGCTAGGGAAGAGCGTCTTGGGATTGTGCGAGACTTATTATGGGTTGTTTAGAGGAGGAACCATAAGCAAGGAAAAAGAGAGGGATCAAGGAGAGTTGAGGAGAAACAAGCATAGGAAAATCCCAGGGAAAGGGGTTAAAAAAGGCTGCTGGTCAGTACACTTGTCTGGCCACACCCTGTACTTGACCATTTGTCGTGTCTTCTCATTTAACTCCATTTCTAACTAGTTTTCTAGCTAAGGGCACTCTACTTTGTGCATATCTGTGTGTAAGGTCTGAGTGCCAGCACCTGAAGTGGAGACTATGGCTCACAGGGCCCATGTGTCTGCAGTGTCAGAAACTGGAGGAAATGTATGTATGCAGTGTATGACCACCAGCAAACATCACGCTAGACTAGCCAGTGAGCAGTGTTAGGGTCTGGGGAGCCAGGTATTGAATCAGCCAGAAGTCTGGGCTGAGTATCAGAGAGACCAAAGGGTCTGAGAGCTGACTGCTGGAGGGACCTGAAAACCAAAACCAACTACTAAATAGATCGTAGGGCATGGGGCACAGCTAAGAGACGTGTTTGTGCCTGAGGCACCTGGAAACCAGAGGATCGAAGGGAAAGTTACTGAGTAGGTTGAGGATTTAAGGCCAGTGGCTGGAGAGATGCATGTGGCTGAGCACCAGCAGCTGGAGCAGGGGCTCATATGTCCAGGTGTCAGCATCTGGGGAGACCTAGATGTCCAGGGACAGCTGCTGGGCAGACTCAGTGTCTAAGCCCAGCTACTGGAGGGGTCCATGTTGTGTATATGTATATATATATATATGTGCCACTAAAGCACTTTCATTCTGACCAGTCAGAAAGGGAAACAGGATGAGGCTGTTGTTGCTGTCTGTGTTTTCGCAAGGTCTGTAGTTTTTGTGTTCATCTGTGTGGCTGGCCATATGTATATGTGCATGTGTATATGCATATATGTGTATTCCCTACGTAGGGAATACCTGCTCGGCCTCACTGCTGACTAGACCTGGGGGCACGGAGCAGTGGCAGCCTCACCTGTGTTGGGCCATCAGATTCAGCAACTCTAACAAAGGTCATTAGGAGTTCCACAGAACAAATTCCCTGTTTCTATGTAGGTCAAGGGTATTGGCAGTATTTCTCATCTTTCCATGCTCTCGTTTTGTAGCACATCATTCCTGTCTCAGTGGGAGTTTTACTACAAGTTTTCAGTTTAATTAAGTGTGTAGGGAATATTTTGTGGGTTTGGGTTATTGGAGCACATGTTCTCTAGATTCTTCTTACTACATGGTATCCTGCAATTGCTGAAATGGGATTTAATGATCAAGGTCTAGTTTTATATTGCAATAGGGAGGTTATGCTAGTTATACACCAAGTGAACAGTAGTTCAGCCTGCTTAGGGTAGTTGTTATTCTGCTTAGAAAATAACATGTGATAGTGTCAAAAGCCTTGTTAAAAACAAAATGTGTGGCTTCTCCTGTTTATTCTTCAGGTACAAAGTTTGTTTCCTATCAAAAAAGATGATCTGACTGGTTTAGCATGATTTGCTGCTAATGCAGGAGTCAACAGTGAAAAAAGAGAATATTGAAAACAGAGTCAGTTATACAGTAAAATTGTGTACTTCAACATCTGTCCAAAATATAAAAAAATCGAAATTACTTTTAGACATGTTTTATAAGATAACTTAATGCATCTCAAACCACTAATGTTAATATAACATATTTAGATGTATAGTATATAAAATGCAAACCAAGCTGAACCAAAGAACTGTAGAAGAAAATGTTTACATTTTTCAAAATGAAATGGGGAAATCAAAGGTAATATGCTTTTTCTATTAAGAAGAGTTTAACAAATAATTTTATTTTTTTTTTTTTTTTTAATCTACAGACATCTTAATGGATAATGACAGTGAATTAAAATGTTCTATTCACTTTTTTCAGTATTCAGCAGCAGAGCCTCTTTCTATGTTCTCAGCATCCTGTGTTCTCGGTGGTGTAGCTTTCAATATTTTCACGTTGCTCAAAGTCTGTGTGACTTTATTAGCACAGTGCTGAGCCTGAGCTAATATACCCTGCTGAGGGACTTAGCTGCAACACAGAGCTCTGGCAGAATATCTCCCGATACCGTAAGAATTACTTGTTAAACTCTATATATGTTGTTGACATAGCAGCAGCATTTTGAAGCACTGACTAATGCTTCCACAGCTGTAGGTAGTATCAGGCACTTGGTTACTATTAGGAAAGTTGCCAACATATTAGCAATGTTTGTATGCACAGTTACTATAGCCAAAGGTACTCTTTGTTGTTGGGCACCACTGTTAGAAATATTCTTAAAACGTCTTAAATCTCCCATTACTGTAGCCCCAGCTGACTGTGGAAGCTAATGGCATTGGCAAAAAGCTCCTTAGAAATTATAAGCAACATCCATATTGCCAGCGTTTGTCGCTAAGTGAAATAAATTGTTACAAGCACTGCCAAGTTGCTGGAACTGCTTGTAACAGCTGTGAACCCCAAAGTAGGTGATTAATGTCAGCTCGAAGCATTGCTGGCTGCCTGACGGAGCTTGGAGCAGCCAGGAGCTCTGAAACGCAGGACTCCTGATGGCTGCAGGCGTTGCTGCCTTCCCAGCCAGGTCTGTAACAGCCTCAAAACCTGAAGTGCAGGACTTGCAGCATCCTCTCTTTTGTCTGTCTTCGCTGGGCTCTGGTGAAACCTAATTACAAAGATAAAACCTGAGGAATTTTAGAATGTCCGTGTAGTTTATTTCTGCTGGCAAATCAGCAGATAAATTTCACTGCATGAAAATGTTAAGTTTGTTTTTGTAGTTTACAGCTGTCCTTGCATTTTCAGGAAAGAATAAGACTGGATTCTTATTGTGGCCATACTCTATTTATTGCCAGGGGATGGGGCTGGGCCTTTATGGAACCACCTATAAATTTTTTATCCTGGGACCAGTTCCATGCTATTTCCTATCTCAGAATAATTGAAAGCAGCCTTAGCATTAGAGATTCCAACTAAGAATTGCCAGAGTTGCAGCATTGTGCCAGTAGCTTCCACCCTCTGCTTGTTGTCTGTGTGGGCAGCTACAGTGAGTATAGGAAGACTTACTAATAAAATATAAACCTTAAAAGACATCAACCTGTATGCACATAAAATGTAAGTGCATAGGCCATTTGTCCTACACTATTTGATACGCCATGTTGCCATATGTGAGTTAAGTGCTAAATAAATAATCATAAGATTTCTAGAATTGCCAATGGGATACACAAAATCACTGGTTCATGTAGGACTGTAACAGGCCAAAAAATAGTATTTACTCATGAACATCTACTTTTTGTTAGTAGAAGGAATATTTTCACTGTTTCTGCTAAAACTGGACTTGGATCTTGAAATCCTAACTTTCTCATTAAATACAAATACTCTTTAGGATGATAATGGGCACAGTATTGCTTACGTAGGCAGTTTTCCTACCTGTTCTGCGATTAAAGTGAGTTCTAGTGAACTTTTACCAAGCCAGTAGTTTATTCACTCTTTTTCTAAGCAAGAACTATGCAGTATAAAATTAAATGTAAAAGAAATAGGTTCAGAACAAAGTAGAAAAGGTGGTTCCTCAAGTAAAGTATGTTTACGCTCTGGATCTCCTTGCTATGGGTTATTATGCAGGCCAAAAATTACAACTAAAAAGGTAGCTGAACTAAATAGATTCACGGAAGGAAAAAGAAAAAAAGCATGAGAAATATTAGATGTAGAGACATCAGCAAGATCCAAAGAAATCTGTGAGCCACAAATTTCTGGAGATTGGGGGAATGTCTCTAAGAGGGTCTGAGAGTAGATGTCTAGGAAGGAGCAGGTGCAGGGGTGAAGGAACCAGCAGTGCAGGTCTTTGCTTTGACCTGGTGTGGCCATTCCCTTGATAGGTTCTTAAGCTTTTTTAAATCAGGGCATGCGGCACAGTGGACCCTAGCACAGGTGTTTGCATTCCTTTGTGAACAACCTGATTGAATAAATTTGAGTGAATAAGACTGAATGTTGTGTGAATTTTTCCATTTATCTCCTCAGACTGTCAACTCTCAAGCTTTATGAAGAGGAGTGAAGTGATAACAATTTATGGATTATTATCTTAGGTGAAATCTAAAGCTACTCTCTTATCTGCAGTACTTAGATGGATGGCAGTTTCTGAGTGCAGAAGCAAGGAGATAACTGCATTTGTGGGATTTGTGAATTTGCATTTGTGAAAACATGTATTGGAATTATGTGACTCAAATAACACTGTTTTTTCAATGACAGCCGTCTAAATAATGAGACAGTAAGCTGGCTGCCTGAGCCTGAAATACTGCGCAGTAACTGCATATACAGAAACAATACAAAGGATTGAGGCTGAACAGTTAGTTTGGATTTAGTGAGGATTTTTTCTGTATAACTGCATATGAATAATAGGGCTAGGGGGCATCATTCGTACAGAATAATGTCTTTGCTCTACTATCAATTTGTTGGCAAAGAGGAAAATAGAGGGATACACCATACATATTATTCTACTTTAGAGCTTTAACTTGAAACTGCACCTTAGTGGTTTTTAAAAGTCATCTTTATGACTGTTTTATTTCACCAGTTTTATTTTTTCTGTTTTATTTTTTATAAAAAATATTTTCAGAAGATGACAAGCATGGAATTCAAGTATGCATGTATGCATTTAAAAATACATTATTTAATATTTAGCCTACAGGATTTGATACTGGGGCAAATACTGCTTAACATCTTCATTAATGACTTGGATAAGGAGGCAGGGCACACCCTCAGTGGATTTGCAGCTGTAACAAAAGTAGCAGGGTTGATTGATACACCAGATGCTTGTGCTGCCATTCAGTGGCATGTCAACAGACTGGAGATCTTGGCCAGCAGGAATTTCCTGAAGCAGAGCAAAGGGGAGAAGCCAAGTCCTGCCTTTGGGGAGGAAGAGACTGCGGGCACTCACCTATACAGACTGGGGGGTGTTTGGCTGGAAAGCAGCTTTGCAGTAAAGGCCCTGAGGGTCCTGATGGACATCAAGTGGAACATGAGCCATTAATGTGCCCTTGTGGGACAGGTGACCACCAGCACCCAGGTTGCACCAGGGAGAGCTTTCCACTAGGTCAAGGGAGGTGGATGAGTCTTCTCTGCTCAGCCCTGGCTAGACCACATCTGGAGTGGTGTGTCCAGGCCTGGGCTCCCCAGAACAAGGGAGACATGAGTTATGGTCATTTAGCCTGGAGAAGAAAAGGCTCAGGGGAGATCTTATATGTGTATATATTTTATTTTGTATACAATCCTCAGGGTTGTTTTTAATACTTCCATTTTATAAGAATGAAGGCCATGTTTGGCATCATGAACAACTTCATTTGCACAAAACAAAAATAGGCATTGCTTGCACACTCACAACAGGCTGTGGTTACAAATCCCAGTCATGCTCAACAGCAGCAGCTTGCACGTGCCACTAGCACTAGATTTGGATGGAAGTTGTGAGGAGCAGAGGTGCTGTGGGGGCTGCCTGTCTCGCCTCTGCACCAGCACATGGGGACCAGCTGTCCTTGGGTGTCTGCTCGTTCCCTGACTGGTGGTCTTTGGAAGCTGTGGGGCACAGGATGGGAGAGGGAACACTGCAGGAGGAAAGTCAGGAGCAGATCAGCAAGGGCAGGCACTCTTTGAGTTGTTCAGATACTTGTTTCAGCCTCACCTTCTACCCCACCTCCTCTGGGAACAGCTCCTAATTCTTGAGTCTTCCAGGCAGCTTAAGAGGAGTCAAGTGAAGTTATGCCAGAGATAGAGAGATGCCTGTTTCTTGCCTTTGTTCTCAAGGATGCAAATGTCTTGTATTGCAGGAGAAACAGGAGAGATAGGAAGACTTATGAGGAACATGTCTGTTCCCAACCTCACCTGCCCAAAACTAGAGTGGCCTCTTGCTCTTTGAAAGCTTTTGTGAAACAGTGCTGTGCTTACCTGAAAGAAGCACCCAGAAACCCAGAAATACCTGGAAGTTGCTATATGGCTTTTGGAGTTGCTGCCCTCCCCTGTCACCTCCTGACTGGCTCCCAGCCACCACACTGAACCGCGTCCTGCCGGCTCATAACTTGAGTGAATATGTGGTTTTGTTGGCAGTGAGAGATAGAGGCTCTCAACACAGAAAAAAGATGTATATTGATTTTTATGTGTAGCTTATGGGTTCTCAATAACATCAATAAATAATAGCGTCAAAATTTCTGAATTATTATGTACTCTATGTGAATACTGAAAAAATACTTTCCATCAGCAATGAGGACATTCAATTTTAATTTGATTAATAATTTGAAAGTAGACATCACTTTAACACAAAAGGACTTGAAACAACTATGATTTGAATTACATCCTGACACTATCAACATATTTTATAACCAACATAGGGAAGGAGAGTATAATACGTCCATCTGTTTTTCTTATTTCTGGATCCACCAATTCAAAATATTTCCAGACCATATGTTTTTGAGCCTTTACTCTGGTTTTCTTTTGTGGCTGTGGCTCCTACTTTGTCCAGGGAAATTTTCACATGTATGCTGCAGCATTTTGTTCAAGGAACAGCGAGAAAACCTTCTATCCATCTGCCTCTCATCCATCTTTAGCTGGCTGTCATAAGGGGATAATTATGCCTGACTTCTGAAACAAAAAATGAATTAGGTTTGACTGCAGTATATGTCTGGTATCTTCTTTCCCTCCATTTTGCCACATTACTTCTGCAAAGCCATGCAGTTTAGTGTGGAAAGGGATAGGGTAAAATTGTAGCCCCTTGTCTTGGATTTAGACTTAGCAGCAAACTTTGGTTGGGCTTGTATGTGACACAAGTCTATCTGCAGCCTTAGCCATATCAATATATGTACAAAAACTTAAAAGGAGCAGGTGCAACTATATGAGCATTGTTTTGTTTGACTATTGCTTGAGGTTTAAGCTAAATGAGCTTGCTGGTCATAGAGGGATGTTAAATATGGATGACATACAAATTGTTTAATAACACTGCAAAAAATCACTAGATCAAATGGCAACTCCTATTCAACAAATTAAACAGCTACCCCATAAGTTGCTTTGAGCTGTTTAATTAGTAGTGGAAGTATTATGCTATGATGAAAGATGTGGGAAGGACAGAGTTAAGAATGTTTTGAGACATCTGGCTTGAATCATAGAATGGTTTGGGAACAGGCTCCCCAGGGAGGTAGTCACAGCCCCAAGCCTGACAGTATTCAAGAAGCATTTGGACAATGCCTTCAGACACATGATGTGAACTTTGGGGGGACAGGAGTTGGACTCAGTGATCCTTGTGGGTCCCGTGCAACTCAGGACATTTTATGATTTTGTGACTGAAAGGCTGCTATAAGGTCTCCCCAGAGCCTTTTCTTCTCCAGGCTCAACAACTCCAACTCTCTCAGCCTGTCTTTATTGGAGAGGTGCTCCAGCCCTCTGACTCTCATCGTGACCCTCCTCTGGACTCGCTCCATCAGGTTCATGCCCTTCTTATGTTGGAGGCCCCAGAGCTGAATGCAGTACTCCAGGTGGGTTCTTATGAGAGCAGAGGGGGAGAATGGCCTCGCTCGACCTACTGGTCATTCTTCTTTTGATGCAGCCCAGGACACTGTTGGCTTTCTGGGCTGCAAGCGCACATTGCTTGGTTATGTTGAGCTTCTCATTGGCAACATCTCCAAGTCCTTCTCCTCAGGGTTGCTCTCAATCCATTATCTGCCCAGCCTGTATTTGTGCTTGGCAATGCCCCGCTCCAAGTGCAAGGACCTTACACTTGGCCTTGTTGAACATCATAAGGTTTGCACAGGCCCTTGTCTCAAGTTTGTCAGGGTCCCTCTGGATGGCATCCTTTCCCTCCAGCGTGCTGACCACACCACACAGCTTCATGTCATTGGCAGACTTGCTGGCTGTGCGCTCAACCCCACTGGCTGGGTAGCTGGCACAGATGTTAAACAGAGCCAGTCCCAATATTGACCACTGAGGAACACCACTGCTCACTGGTCTCCACTTGGACACCAAGCTGTCGACCGCAACTCTTGGGGTGTGACCATCCAGCCAATTCCTTATCCATTGAGTGGTCCATCTATCAAATCCACATCTTTCCAATTTAAAGTCCTGTAGGACTGTGTCAAATACTTCATATGAGTCCAGGTGCATGACATCAGTTGCTTCTCCCTTATCCACCAACATTGTAAGCCCATCATAGAAGGCCACCAAATTTGTCAGTCATGATTTACTCTTAGTGAAGCCATGTAGGCTGTCACCAGTTACCTCCTTATTTTCAATATGTCTCAGCATAGTTTCCAGGAGGATCTGCTCTATGATCTTACTGGGCACAGAGGTCAGACTGGCTGGTTTGTAGTTCCTTGGATTTCTTCCCTTTTTAAATATGAGGGTTATGTTTCCCCTTTTCCAGTTAGTGGGAACTTCACTGGACTGCCACAACTTCTCAAATATGATTAATAGTGGCTTAGCAATTTCATCTACCAGTTCCCTCAGGACCCACAGATGCATCTCATCAGGTCCCATTGACTTGTGCACCTTCAGGCTCCTTAGATGATCTCAAACCTGATCTTCTCCTACAGTGGACGGCTCTTGATTCTCCCAGTCCATGTGTTGAAGGGAGAATTCTGTGTATGGAATCTTCAGGTATTTTTAAGAGAGAGAGAAATTACAGGGAAAATTCAGTTACCTTAAACCGTAGCACTATGGTAAGAATTTTTCCAGGTAGTGAAGATATGGTTCCACTTGAACATTTTGTAACAACTGTTACAAACTGTTTATATTTAATATGTTTTTTGAAGAATTAAGGCATCATCAATTTGACTTACCATTTGGTTTAAACTTTTAAAGAGAACATGTGTGTAAAAATCCTCAGAGGTTAAGAGGCCAAAGTGCCTTCTAGGTGTCTCACTGCTTCTTCACACACTTAAATATCAATATAGATCTGATAACTTCTATGGGATTCACTCAACCAAGTGCAGTGTAGGTGGCTGCATCTCATACAGTCACTGTAGTCTCCCATTAGTGCCTACAGCAGTGAGAAACAGATGCTTCTAGGGAATGATTCATCTCACCTTAAGGTTTATCTCAGGCAAGTCAATTCAAGTTATGAGTTACCAATATAAATCACATCAAACTTGAAGCTTTACACTGCTGTAAATATACTGGGAGGTAAAGTTGCTCATGTAGACTTAAGGAAAGTCTTAGAAAGTATATGCTATCCTCTTCTCGCTCTTCTCTGAGGTACAAGTGACGCAGGTTTTTCAGAGGCTGTAGATTTCTTAAGTTCCTTCATTGATCATGTGGACATGTAATTGTGCAGCTCATTAGATGCCCGAGTTTGCACAAGTCAGCCCAAGTACTCATAAAGCCAAGTTTTCAGCATATTATAAATAAGGCTAAGATTACTCCTATTCATTGCATCTGTCCACTGTGTCTGTCCGTGTTTTCTTTTGGCCTGTTCTTTCTGTTTCCCACAGTGTGTCTTTTTCTGTGCCCTGAGTAGCATCTTTTCATTTCTCTCTTGTCATTTGTCCGTCTGTCTTGTGGTCTCTTGTTCAGTTCTTGCACTGCTGTTTATTTCCTGCCAGGGTTTCCTCCCCACTTTTTATCTTAAGAGCCTTGTTTCGGAATGAGTCAAGAGGTCGTATTCAAACTGGCTACCTTCTGATCACTCATCTGTACTCTAGGAGGTGCTTTTCTGCTAAGAGTAAGCTGAATGTCTCTGCAAGTAGAAAGTCAGGTTTCTGGGAAGCTGGAGAATATATAAACTAATACTATAATAGAAAGAAAAGGTGGTCATTCCATTAACTTAGGGATAGTAAGCTGAATGAATCTGATAATCAAATTAAGAAAATAATTAAAAACCACCACCACTAACAAAGACATTAAAACAAAAAGAATGCCCTATTAATTCAATTTCTAGGACTTTCTGTGAACTTACTGCAAAGATACCATACACTCTTTAGGAAAAGCTGTGGAGTCTCCTTCTCTGGACATACTAAAAACCTGCCTGGACACAATGCTGTGCAATCTGCTCTAAGTTTACCTGCATTAGCGGGGCGGCTGCACTGGGCTGGACAATCTCCCTTCTGATTCCAACTATTCTGTGATTCTGGGAAAAGTATCTTCATTTTTATTACTGTTCAGACAGAGTCACTCGTGGTTTACCTTCTCTTTTGTTACTAGGTAAGTCATCAAATATACCAGGAGACTCAAATGTGAAAGACATAGTTCTCTTTAGTAAGTAAGTATAAAGATTAAAAAAGGCAAAACCAAAAACAAACAACAAAAAACCCCAAGCAAAACAACAACAAAACCACCAACTAACAAAAAAGCAAACCCCCCAAACAAACACACACATACAAAAAACCACCCCAACCAAAACAACAACAACAAAACATACCCAGACTCATTTGCCTTTCATTTAACAAAAAGATGGACCCAATATGTTACAATTGCACAAAAATTTACAAACAGTTTAATAACCGATCAAGTTTTATGAATGTATTTATAAATGCTGTGGGTTTTCTCCACCCGCTGTATGGACAACATTGAGAAGATAGTTCATGGTTGCAGAGATACAGTGACTTCAAAATGGGTCCATCTTTTTGAAACACCCTGTATTTAACTTCAGAGAATTTCTGAATAAACTACTTGTAAAAAACGCAGTGAATAAATTTAATCTTCTTTTGTTTTTCACCCAGATGCACAATACATTAATATAGGTTGTTTATCTCCTGATAGGCATTCTTGAAAAAGCTGACCTTATTTTAACCGCAGGAGCTACTTGGAAAATCCTAGTGAATGTATGTTAGTATGCAGTAAAGTATAATTCTTCAGGAAAAGCCATCCAGACCACCAGTTTAGTTTATGAAATATTTAGCTGAAAATTAATGGTTTATATTTTCTGATCTGAAATCACAATGGTCACCTTTGTCAAAGGTGTTTTCTGTTTGTCCTGCTGTTTTTCTGACATGAGTTTGTCCTATGTAGAGACAGTAAAAATAGTAGATGTGTTCACAGTTGCCAGGAATATGTCCAAGAGCAGTGTTTGAAAAAGACCAAAAAACCCCAGCAGTACCTAAAATAACAGAAGCCGAAGTGACCAAGTAGACAAAGCCATAAGATATGTGGTTAAAACAAAAAGCCAAAAAGAAGAGTAAAAATATGGCAATAATTTGGTCAGAAATGTTGTATAAAAATAAATAATAATTCATAAAATGTTGGTTCATAAATGAGAGGGTTGAAAAAGGCAAGTGGAAGAGGCAAGTGACTTTAAAAATTACAACTTAATCACTGCACATGAGAAGTGAGTAATAAATAATGAATTACATGTGATTGAATTAGGAAAGATATTTAAACCAACCTTTGGAAACTAATAAGCACTTCTAAACTCTAATGCACATACTGAGTTTTCATATATGAGTTCCTTCTCTCAAATCAATAAAACTTTTTAAATATTTAAAATTAAACTGTATTCTTAAAGGGCTTTCCTGGCTCTGTGACAAAGATCAAGCATAAAGATATTCCTTGCATGTGAAAAATTAAGGCTACATTTGGTTTATTATAGTAGTACATATGGATGTGGAGTGATTTAGTTCAGTTTTTATCTCACCTGGGTGGATGTAAGTTATGGAAAATATTGTAAAAAGAGCAGATTTGATAAGGACCATTTTCAGGAATAGATGAGATTGTAGTGAACAGTTTTATGGAGCAAGTGACAAAAAAGATACCAACTAAAGAAAATATTCAGCTTTTAACCTGCAGGAACTAGGATGATGGCAGCATTCTAAGGAAAAATGGTTGAGAGATCTAATTGAAATGTATGTAATCTTAAATGGTGTAGATAATGCTTTCTACCCAGCATGCATTCTAAGACCAGGGGCAAGTACTGTACTTAAAATCAAAAGCAAACATAAAGAAACGCTTATTAAATTAATAGTAACAGCTGACCTGGAAGGCATAGGTATTGAGAAAAACATATTAAAGGTTACTCAGGCAACAATTAACTCATGTCCTGGAGGCAACAGCACCAGGAGGAAACACTCGTGTTTTCTTCCACTTTCTCAGTGACATTAGAAATGGGATTTTTGTTTTGTAACTGCACTTGAACCAAGACTGTTTGACATTTTTTATTTTATGAAAATAGACTATATAATGCCTCATAAGATTTTTTTTTTTTTTTTTTTTTTTTTGTACAGCCACTCATAGATTAGAAAGCATGGAATACAGGTTTAAGTGGACAAATAGTTTTGGGGTTTAGATTGTCTGAATATATCTGCGTGAACATTTCAAAGTTGCATATGTTAGTAAAAGGTTTTCTACATGCAGCTTTCTATCTGGAGCATCCCGTTAAAATCTGTATTGACTGTAGATAAAGAAAACAGAAAGTATGTATAATCTGGGTTATTTCTTAGAGGAGGATCAATGACATATTTGACATTTTAATGCCAAGTATATTATAATCATAATTGTGACTGACATTTCTGTTGAAGGTTTTTAGTTGCAATGTAACCCAAGTTGCCCTTGCTGCTGGGCAAGCAGTACTTATTTTCCTGGCAATGTCTGTTGGCAAAGGAAGTTCCCTGATTTTCTTACCAGGTTTTATTTCATCTTCTCCCCACCAGCAAACCCTTGCTTTCTGTAGCATAACCCCTCTTTATCCGTTATTAGAGAAGGTGCGATTCCAAGCAAATGATGTCAGATTACTCTCTAAATACTTCTGTTGGGGTTTGACTGCAGCATGCAGTGCTGAGATATCAGAAAAGCTACAGAGCTGAAAGAAAAGGCAAATTAGCCCAGACAATGTGCAGAATTAGTGCCACGGTATTGCTCCTATGACCTAATAAGGCATCTCTGAGCTGTGCTGCTCTATGTGAACAGCTTCTTTATGTATCACTACTTTGCCTAGTGAGGATGTCACCTGTTTTGGCTTGAAAAATCTGGGATATCTTGCTGAGGTGTGAAACCAGAGAATGAAGAAATAAACAGACCACAAATTAATGACTTAGGGCTGTGCAAAAAATATGTTTGTAAGGGTGTCATTGTGAGCTAAGATCATGTATTTCTTCAGATGCCATATTTGCAACAAGAGAAATAAGATATGGAATGGGCAGAACTGGGACTGTATCAGGGTGTCCACTCCACCAATAAACAAAAAGTAAAAAAATAAAGGGGAATTATCATCTTAAATCTCACCAAGGGTCCTTCTCCCTGTTTCCAACAAGAGTATAAGGTTGATTTACTTAGAAGAACAAGGCACCTCCCCCATACTGCACAATTAAACCATCTATTAGGGAAGTTTTCCCCTGCTTTTCATCATTTAGAGGTGGAAAAATAATAAAACAGATATTTAAAATCCAAATGTAGACAGAACAGCTGTAGTTTTAACATACTAGCTGAATGAAATCTGACAAGCAAACAATACTAATAGAATGATAATAGTTTGGGGCAGCCAGCCAGGAACAAGCTATTGGGAATAGTTCTGGAAATATATTTTTATAAATGGATTATGGCAATATATTCTGTTTTATTAAAGGTGGAATATTTTACAAATTTCTTGATTTTTCAGTAACTATTTAGAAGATTCTGTTACTAACAAGAAACAAGCAAGCTGGGTAGCTAGAGTATGCATATAGAAGACTCTGCTTGATTTGGGATAAATAATAATGCTCTGACTGAAGCAGAGCAGGGATTTGAAGCTGAATTCTATTATAATCCAGGCCAGTAGCCAAATGCTAAGCAACCGAGTGTGACAGAAAAAGATATGTACAAGCCTCTTTCACAATGCAGTTTTATTTGTTAAAATGCTCAGAAGATTTTGTCTTTTATTCTGTTTAGAAAAGAAAACAAATTTTGCTGCAGCTTCCATAGATCTGCTATTTAATTTCAGTGCTCTGGGAAACCTCTAGGAGTAAGCAAAACACCTGTGTTGGGTGTAAATGATTTGTGCCTGATATGGATCTGAAAATGTTTCCTAGAGAGTAGAAAAAACAATTAATGACTGCCAGATTTATTCCCTTAGTACCTTTTTTTTTTTTTAATATCTGCTTCGAACTGTGATAGACTTTTTAAAATGAATGGTCAGAAGAAATATGGAATGAAAAAGGGACAGCAGTTGTTTATTTTCCATTAATAGTGAAAAACTCAAGTGAAGCCTCATGCTAAGGAGGCTGAATCTTTACTTTTGGATATGGGAATCTGTTTGAGATGATTGTGCTTCATGTGCAGCTGGCTACCTCCTGAAACACTGTATAAATCACAAAGCCTCTATCAACTTGACTGGTTGCACTTGTTAACCACTGAATTGAAGGACACTCTCCATAGCTCCTTGGTACACTTCTTTGGCATCTCTCAGAAGTAAGGTGAACGCATTAGGTTTGTTAGGCAGTATTTATTAGAACTTAAAATGGATCCCATTAGTTGGCCTTGGGTTTGATTTGTAACTTTCTTCTGCTCTGAAGATTAATAACTCTTCTATTTTCTCTTCACCTAAAATATTCTTCAAGGAATTCCTTTAACTTACTTTTTTTTCTACAAAGTTCTTAAATGTACACTCTGCCTGGTGTGAACAGGTAGGTGCAAGTTTTAATCCTCCAGCCTTAGAGGCATGTGAAGCAGTAATGCTAATGTCTAGGCAGTTTTCTTTCTTTTTCTTTTTTTTCAGCAGATCTCCTACAATTTTCAGCTACCATCTATCCTCTCCATTGCTTGAAGACAAAAAACCCAACACTCAAAAAAACCAAAAAGCAAACAAACAAAAAAACCCCCACAAAAACGAAAAACAAACCAAACCAACCAACCAACCAACCAAACAAAACCAAAAAAAAAAACAAGGGGAGAAAAAAGAAAAGCAACACAGCTGAGGATTGATTGAATCACTATTTTGCAACATAACCCACAGACTTCACTCGAGTAGGAAATTTTAATGCCAAAAGACCAAACTTCATCCTCTGTTCTGATGTCTTGCATTCAGACATCTGCCGTTGCTCCTGAACCGTGCTGGGAGCAGTTTGGGCTACTCAGATGGGAAGCAAATGGGACATAGGCCTATAGGCACTCACCTTCCAGCTGAAGTGCTTCTCATATGGATTTTATTTTATCTAAACCAGTTTCTATCCTCTAAAATATTGATTCTTTCAGTAGCCAGAATTGCTTCCTGCGATGTATCCAGAGAGGCATGCAGCTAAATATCAATCTTATTGTGATTGGATTAATTCACTGAAATGCCAGCAGCATGGAGGTGGGTGCCTTCCAACCTTGAGACCAACTGGGAGTGCTGTTTCTGGAAACTCCCAGGTGCCAAAAGGCAGTCAGTGGAAGCAATTTCAGACACAGAATTAATGAAGGTAATGGCAGATGATACTGGGCGCAGGAGTATTTGGCAGAAGATCTGATTTTAAAAGGAACAGTAGCTCTAATCAGATTGGTAGTGTGTTATGGATGGTGAAAGGGATGTTCGTCTGTGAGATTCATTCTTGTCTACTGTGTTTAATACAATGTATATTTTTATGTTCCCATTTGGGTGAAGCACCCTGCCCATTTACTAGTTAGTGAGGCACGGAATCATAGAATCATTTCATTTGGAAGAGACCCTCAGGATCATCAAGTTCAACCATAACCTAAGTCTAGCACTAAACCATGTCCATAAGAACCTCATCTAAATGCCTTTTAAACACCTCCAGGGATGGTGACTCCACCACTTCCCTGGGCAGCCTGGGAATGCCTGACAACCCTTTCCATAAATAAATGTTTCCTAATATCCAGTCTAAACCTCCCCTGGTGCAACTTGAGGCCATTTCCTCTTGTCCTGTCACTTGCTACTTGAGAGAAGAGACCAATCCCCTCCATGCTACAACCTCCTTTCAGGTAGTTGTAGACAGCGATCAGGTCTCCCCTCAGCCTCTTTTTCTCCAGGCTGAACAGCCCCAGTTCCCTCAGCCGCTCCTCATCAGACTTGTGCTCCAGACCCCTCACCAGGTTTGTTGCCTCCTCTGCACTCTCTCTAGTACCTCAATATCCTTCTTACGATGAGGGGCCCAAAACTGAACACAGGATTCAAGGTGCAGCCTCACCAGTGCTGAGTACAGAGGCACAATCACTTCTCTAGTCCTACTGGCCACGCTATTTCTGTTACAAGCCAGGATCCTGTTGGCCTTTTTGGCCACCTGGGCACACTGCTGGCTCATTTTCAGCTGGCTGTCAATCAACACCTCAGATTCTTTTCCCACAAGCAGCTTTCTAGCCACTTTTCCCCAAGCCCATAGCGCTGCCTGGGGTTGTTGTGACCCAAATGGAGGACTCAGATATTCCCCCAGTCTTCTGTTTTCCTCTTGGAACTGTCATGAAAACTCACACAAAGTTAACAGAACATTTTTAATGATCATTAGATTTATTTGTTGTAGCACTGAAGTTTGTGAAATCCCATAAAATCTTCTGAGTGTAAGTATGGTGGAATCTCCAGAGCTTTCATTCAAGTAAATATTTAAGATTATTGATGACAGGTAAAAAGGTAGCTGATTCACCACTGCTGGAAAAACATAATTTCTTGTTAATATTTTCTTATTTAGTCCCCCTTCTTTCAACTTACATTAGTGCCTCACCTGTGTTGTTTGAGGATCAGTATCAGACGACAGGTAGGAGGGAAGACTTCCGCTTTGATTCCTAGGTCAGGTTCAGAACCAGCTCCTTCCCTGTCGGTATCTGACTCTTGTCACCAACAGCTGTGCATGCAAATTGTCAAGAAACATTATGTTTTTTCTTGGTCTGTATTGCTGTGTGTTCCTTTCACTGGCTTTGAAGATCTATGCAATGCCTTTGTCAATGAAATTGCTGCACTTAGCTTCTTATGTGGAAATATTTTCCAAACAGATAGGTGTTTGTGACCATCTTTGCAATGTTATTTCCACACTCCTTTTCTTTAAATCATCCATCAAAGTTGATTAAATGATACATTGTGTTCATTGGGGTGGGAAGGAGCAATATAGTATGTCACTCTTTTATTTTACATGCTATAATGTATTTCTTAAGGTTCTCTTTAATATTCTTGATTATATATCACTATTTTCATATTCCAAGTACTGTTATTATATTAAAATTTATTCATAACTTGGCTAGCAGTAAGATCAAGTTCAGTGATAGTCTGACTGCATGTGGGCAAGTTGGCTTGTATAGTAAGGTTACTTTTAATCTTTAAATGATGATTAACATTTAACCTAAATCTTCATATTTTGCATCTTTTAATATTTATTACAAAGCATCAGTTACCATTCAATTAAAAATGCTATTTAATTGTCTAAGGCTGTCTCAAGAGTAGCAGGAGGCAAATCTTTTAACTCTTCATTATTCATTAATTTCCGTTCTGGTCCTTCTAGCTCCTGGGACCATCAAGTCATCACATGCCCACGCTCGAGTATTATTATTGTTGGCACAGGCTTGTCAAAGCATTAGAGCTCCTGGCAAGGCACACAAAGGAATGGTGTGTGGTGTCACAAGTACATATTGCCACAAATTACCATCTTCCCGAGTTTCATCCTTGTTATTTTTGTATTATGAGATTCTATATGTGCAATCCTGTACTACTGTAAGAGTATTTTCTGTGGAGCTTTCTGACATTATGCTTTCTTTTTGAAAATAATTATTTTCCTTTCTCACAGGAAATAATGCTTCCTCTCTAACAATACATGACATGCAATCTTCAGTTGTGATGATAATGATGATATCACCAATCAATTGAATCAGCAGTTAATATCCTGTTTAGCCATGTTGATTTATCAGCATAATTTAGCTTTCTAGAAAAGGCAGAGGAAATACAGGTGATATCTGCCATATATACAAAACTCTTCATCAACATTAGTCTTGTAGAAACAGGCAGATTTAAATTTCTAGAGATCACTAATAAAATACTTGTATAAGCAAGTGCAGAAGCCTAGGAAAATTAAGCTAATCTCTCTGGTGCTCAATAAGCTAATTTTCCCCATTTGCAAACATGAATCACTTGTCTTCGCCGATGACATTTTATTAAAGGGAGATTACCTTGTTACCTAAGACTGCCTTTTTTTTCTTACCCTCCCTCCCTCCGTCCCTCCTTCCCTCCTTCCTTTCCCCCTCAGTGTATAATACTCTGTGCACAGAGCATGTATCTTAGTTTCACAGCCTGCTCCTCTGGAGGGGCAATTGGAGAGAGTAACACCTCTTTCTCAATTTGGGATTAACAAATCCAGATGTTCTGGTACCTCCTTCCAGGTTTTAGGGGGGCTCCTTTGAGCTGCTGGGGAGTTTGTAGTGGGAGATGCTGCTGGTCATCCACAGGTCACACTATGGCCTCAAGTTGTGCCAGGGAAGGTTCAGATTGGATATTTGGAAAAATTTCTTCATGGAAAGGGTTGTCAGGCATTGGAACAGGCTGCCCAGGGAAGCGGTGGAGTCACCATCTCTGGAGGGGTTTAAAATATGTATATATGTTCTTAGGGCCATGGTTTAGTGCCAGATTTAGGTTATGGTTGAACTCGATTTTAAGATTCTCTTCCAACCAAAATTACTCTATGAGAGGGGTGCAGTTTCCTGCCCCACTGGCATTGTGGACCTACAGTAACTTTGCAAAGGGTTTCTGTTATTGATTTACTTCAGCTAATACAGTCCCCTTAAGTGTATGTGACTCTTAAACAGACCTGTTGCCTTACATTAGGGTGACTCCAGGGATAGTTCTGTGGTTTTATTTTAACCAGACATCTGCACATTATTACAGTGACAACATTTAAGAATAAATGCTTCTTAGAGACAATAAAGCCATAAGAACATTGCCATTTCTGGCAACTTCACTTCCTTCTGCAGTTCTTGAAACTGCAAAGTGGCTTCAGCCTTCCAGCCTCTGGACATCTATATGGAACATACACAGTCACAGTGTTGTTCCCTTTTCTAATTTTGTTTCAGCTCTCTAATATCCATCCTCTCTTATGTAACTCCTAGTCTTTCCTATTGATTTCATTGGTGTTGCATCCCATTTTCTTAAATGAATACTAGAGCTTATCATCTTACCATTCTCACTTCTGTACTGTTTTTTTAAAGGGAATGCACTGTTACTTCCCTAAAACAGGAACATACTTGCTTTAATGTGAAAGCGTTTTAGATTGATGTTTTTGGTTTAATCTACCATGGCTCATTTCACCTTCATCTGAGGTTATAGAGCTAGTTTCTACTCCCTTTGTGCAGCATTGTTCCTTTCTACACTTTACTTTAACTTTTTTTTTTTACCTCAATCTATCTAGTGTTACCCACAATGCTTTGAAGCAACTGTATGGATTTTCAACAAAATTAATGTTTACCTGTTTCTATAAGTATCACCTTCTGGAGAAAATTTAATTTATCAAAACATATACCTGACCCCAAGACCTCCTGAATAAAAATACTTCTGTATATTTTACAGTTTTTAAGCAAAGTCCACCAGTTCAAATTCTTTAACCTGGCCATCTGTTGTATTAAGCTGAAGCATTTTTCATAATACTTGTATAACATTGTCTCTTCTCCATTACCAAAGTCTGCTTTGGCTCTCAATGTGAATCCAAAGAAATTGCCTTGACTTCTGTGGAATAATGGTTGGTTGTTTGGGGTTTTGTTTGTTTGTTTTTGTGAGTTGTTTTGTTCTTTAGTATGAAAGTAAAATCTGACTCTTTCAATTTTGGGTAGTTTCCAAGCCCTTTCTTTTTTAAAGTACAAAAACTTCTTATGTTTTCTGGCCTCAAAACTTCTTACTGTAAGACACTCTTGTACACACATAGTGCCATCAGATCCCCTCTGCATCATCTTTAATGGTTTTTTTTCTTTTTCGGTTTCACATCATTTCGTGAATTCTTCTGCTTTGGACCCATTCAAGAACTGGTATTTGTTGCTTCCTTTCTTTTCACATGGTAAGATAAAGCCATTCACTGTCTTCCTGCTCTTCTTCTCCACTCTTGGCAATGAAGCACAACTGCTTGGCTCACTCTTGAGCCAGCTGTATATTTTTATATTTAAAAATGCAGAATCTGTACTACTACAGATCTGAGTGTAGGTAAACTGCAAAATGTCAGGATGACTTACAGAAGTGCAATTACACTGGTGTAGTTAAATCTCACCAACTAAATCTGATTTCTGGGTACTCAGACTCTTAGTCAGTTGGTGGAAGTTTTGGCACTGACTTGGTGGGGCTGGGACTTTGTCTGAAATACCAGCTTGTGGTCACCCTTTATGGACTGCTCCAGTCAGCTGTGCTTTTGCTGGCACTTGGTCTGTGGGGTATATGGAAGGGAGAATGCCACAGTAAGCTAAATATTGTAGAAGTTAATCAGCTTCAGGTGACATCCTTGAAAGTCCTTTTACACTGATTTCTTTCATACTCACTCCAGATTTGAATGATCTCTGGGGTATTAACATTATTGTTTTTCTTTAACAGATGCAGACAAAATACTTTCTAACAAAACTGCTAAGTAAGAATCATTTTAAAAGTCAGAAAGAGTGCATTTTAGCTGTTAAATAGGCTTTTCATGTTAGAATTTGAGCAGACTTGTCATATTTAAGCAGCAGAACTTCTACTAATTTATGACGTTAATGAAGTAATAAACATTAGGTTTTCAATACCTCGGCCTATTTGGTTTTGAGTTTGTACTATGGTTATTCTTACTTGGATGGTAAATGCTATGTTATTTTCAATTTAAAAATTCTAAACTCTGTTTCATCCCTGAAATCTCCATCTGAGTCATAGCTTACATATGTTTCCCTACATATACTCATTTTAAGTTCAGAAGCAGTTGCTCACAAATTGCATCAAATTGTAAGCAGATATTCTAAAGAAAGAGATTTCTCAGAGATGACCTGAGAAGTAGCTTCAATTTTTCTGACACTATTAAAACTAATATATATGTAATAAATATGAATGATTTTTTTTTCTATAGATCTACAAACATATGCACAGAGTCTGTTTGCAAATGCACATACACAAACACCACACACACAATTACAATTTATCACCTGGTATAAGTCCACTGTGTCCTTCATTTTATAGCAATTTGAAAAAAACCTTTTTTTCCTGCCTTTCATGCCTTCTTGAAGTTTGACTTTTGACAGTTTTGTAAAATAGTTTTCTGTGAATTAATGACATCATACCTCCCACAGGCATTTATTGCTGAGTTATAATCCTGCTTATAACTTTTTTATATCTCACTCATCCTCTTTGCAGAGGCAGCTATGTAACACCTGTAAGATTTTTTTTTTTTTAACAATGCATGAATATGTATGCTCTGAAAATATAGTAATGTGAAAAATAGTACCTTTGTGGTTTGCAAAAAGTTATATGAGCAGTAGGGTTGCCATTCATCCAGATTCTTGACTAACTAACTAAAAGTTAGATGAAGAAATTCCTACAACAAAAAGCAGAATCAGATCTCTATGGCTTTCAATCCTGCAGAATGAAGTAAAGAAACTGTAAGAAGTTTGCCTTTTAATAGATTCAAGTTTCAAATCAGCAACAAATAAACAACTTTAGCCCTAAAATGCAGAGGATTTATGTTCATTAGCAAGGCCTGTACCATCTCAATGCATGTGTGAGTGGACTCTGTTGTTTTATTAGGTTCATCAATGTTTTTATTATGAATATTTTACTGATACACCTTTATAGCTGTGTGTCAAGGGTTTATATTGCGGGGTGACAATAAAACCCTGGCAGATGTATTGTTAACGCCCTCTCCCCCCCAACTTCCCCCTTTTGCCCCTCCCTCTCCCCCCTTCCCACTCAGGACAGGCGATCGGGAGGGAAAGAAGGACAGAGAGAAGAGAGTTGGAAAAATTAAAAATGTTTTACTAATGCTACTAATAAGAATAGAGAAAATAATACAAAATATACAAAACCAATCTTGAAAGTCCCAGCAACTGCAGAGCCAGCACCCAAAGTCCTGGATTAGACTCCACAGCCAACCAGAGCTGGATTCAGTCTCAGGCCTCAGTTCGCAGGGACAACTAGCAAGGTCCTCTCCTAATGTCAGCCATAAGGAAAAAAGGGACGAGATCCTCGTGATCTCCCACTTTTTATATGAAGTATTAACGTGAATGGAATGTTATACACAGTTGGTCAGTTTCTTGGTCACCTGTTTCTCGTTGTCCCTCTCCCGAGATGTCCATCCATGCTTATCAATAACTTTGCATTCCATTGCTGTGTTTACCAAAACATGTGTCTGGTTCTCCAGGAAAATGCAGTTAATATGAAGGCTTTAGCTGACAGGCAAATTCACTAAAAGAGAAACTTGTTTTTAACAAAACCAGGACACTATGCTATATCATGGGCTTTTCCAGTAAGTCTACATTGTGTTGGTTTATTTATTAACAAGATCTTTTCATCATCACTTTTTAAAATGTAATAAGTTTTTTCTTCTTGTTTTTCCCTCTCAAAATATACGATTGAGTGCTGGTGATTGTTGGGTTAAATTCATTGCATGTCCCCAAACTCTCATAGGCATGATTTTGTGAAAAGTTAAATCTTTTCAATGACTTAACCTTTGTGAGAAAGAAGAGAAAAAAAGAAAAAAACCCCACATATCTACTTCAGGTTATTCATCCATCTCTCATGGGTGTTTTATTAAAATGGAAAAGTGATGCAGAATGAGACCAACCATGTTATATGTCATGCTTGAAAGGCCTCTGAACATATACGACATTCCAAGACCTGTTTGGGCATGAAATTTTCCCATTTTATATTTTAATAAAACCATTCTTCAAAAAGAAAGTTAAGAGGAATGTTCTTTTGTAATTCAGGTGTCATTAGTATTACACATAAACCTGGAGTCGTCTCATCTCACTTCACTTTACATGGCTGAGAAATCTAAGTTATGAATCTTCTTTATCTTCCTTTAATCAATGAAAAGAGCTAAAGTTTTGCTTCAGTGTTTCCCAAGGAAATGTGGTCAATGAGGATACTCATATAGGCACTTTGTTAAAGTCACTAAAATGTCAAAAGATGCATCTGAATTGCCTTTGCTTCTATCACAGATCTCCACCCCAAAGCCAGCTCATGGCTACAGAGATGATCCTAGTTACTAAGGGATTTTTTGATAAGAAAAATGTACTGCTCAATTTTGTGAACCTTGCCGATGTTGCTTTTCACTACTGTTGTCTCAGCATTGCTCTTGACTTCTTTTACTTATGGATCAATCAAATTAGATTCGATCCAAAACCGTAATAACTTGAAAAACAAGTCCTTTGCAGTCACTAGGCTGCAAATAGCCAGGCTGCTGAGAGGCATTTCTTTTCATCCTGGATTTCTAAAGTCAAATTTTCTCTGTTTCTGTCAGAGGATAGAGGTCCTTAATTCCCTCATCCATGATGCAGTGGATGCATGATGTTCAACATTACAAGGCTAGATAGAAAAGCTGGCTTGGTCTATGTGGCAGCCCTTTGTTCTTTTCCCCTTGAAATCAGCTCTTCACAAACTCACTGGTGATTACTAAATATTAGGAAGTTCTAAGTAAACCTACAAATACGGTTTTGGAAAATCAAGACCACAATAGCACCATACCTCTTAGTGTGCTTTTTTCATAAAATCTGAGAAAAGAGCAGTTGGTATATTAAAAATACTTACATTAGAGTTACATGGCAGCAGAAGGTCTTAAAAATCCTCTAGCTAATGACGGGTGAAGAGAAAGAATCTTCTCTTTTTGAATGATAATGTGTAAACTGTCCAGTTATACACACTTGAAGTTGTTTGGATTTCAGGCATTTTAATTAAGAAAATAAACTCTCTTCAGATTTGGGAGGTTATAACAATGTAATAAGTTCTTTGTGAGTCTAAAGTCAAACACAGGATGAGTTCTCTCTCTGACAGGCAAAATCTAGATTTTATAAACATGAAGAAAAAGTTAAAGCTGCTATTTCAGATAGAAATTTTCTGTTCTGAAATTCAAAAGAGGTGTTCCAGCCCAAATGTATTGTATGCTTGATTGAAAAAAAGTATAAACTTAATACTATGGTTGGAGATACTTATATAAGCTTGAATTCCCCTATACTTTCTGACTATTGATTCTGAAAGACTTAACACAACTGTATTAAAGAGCCTATTTCTCAACAGTCACACCAATTTGCATTAAATTGGTACTTCAAAAAAAGCTCAACTGCTATGCATGGCTGAAAATAAACTTAGAAACACATTGCTAGCAACTCAAAAAATACTGGAGGAAATAACCACAAGTATCTGGAGTAGGAATATCTTCAGAAAGTGAATATAAAGGCATTCCCTTCACAACACTGCCTGAAAACCATTCACAAAAATGAATATAATAGAACAGATTACACAAAAATATGCTGCCTTTAACTCGGGCAGAAGAATTTAGCGAAGTTTCCTGATTTTTTAGTGTTAACAAATTTTGTCTTTTCTCTTATTATAAGCATTCTGAAACCACATAAAAATTCTGGTGTTTTCAGGTGCATAGAAGTAGCCACTGAGTCCTCTTTGATAACAGAGATCACAGGGGGCTGCTTCAGTGGAGGAAACTTGGAGGCAGGTAAACTCCTGAGCTGCAGCCTTGGCTGCTGTAGTTATTCTTTCCATTTCTGGTACATACCTGAAGACAAGAAGAGGGGCTACTAGAGGTTTACTCTTTAATTCAGAGGCATGTAAGAGTTTGAGAAAATCTCCTTGGAACAATTCTCAACTTTTGTGAAGAAAATGTAGAAGGAAGTTTATGGGGAGTTAATCATAGAGATTTACTCCCTTAGAGCTTCTTGCTCTGATTGTACATCATTGACTTTGAAGATTCCCTCATTTAATTTTGTAGCAGGTGGTTTATATAATTAAGGTATTTCTTTTGAAAGTAATTACTTTAAAAGTAAATTAGTAAGTGATTCTGGTAGGACTTCCAAGCTCTATGATGGTGAAAATTCTGTACATTACTACAATGCATGGGCTGTGTCTTGTTGCACTGAGAAGAACAATGTTTTTCTTCTAGATGATAGATGACTTATAGTGACTTTAATTTTTTTGTTGTTGTTTTATTTTTTTCAGCTTTCGTTTGCAGCAACAACCCCAGAGTTGGCCGATAAGAAAAAATATCCATATTTCTTCCGGACAGTGCCATCTGATAATGCAGTGAACCCAGCTATTTTGAAGTTACTCAAATACTATCAGTGGAAGAGAGTAGGAACTTTGACCCAGGATGTACAAAGGTTCTCAGAGGTAAGATTCGCATATTTCCAGTACACAAAGAGAAGTACTAACATCAGGCTTCTGAAGAGCTAGTTCCTCCATTAATAGCAATTAAGTAAAAAGAAACAGACTCACTGTTTCAGTCTTTTTTGGCTTCGTCTTACCAGGTCACATTTGCTATACTGAGTAAACTTAATTCCTTTCCGAGGCTTATTTAACTGCCTATAGTAAAAAACACTAACGCTTTTCCTTTACTGTTTTTTATACCAAGAACATTGCACCCAAGTGCAAAAGAAAAGCTTTTATTTTTTTCTGTGTAGCAAATGTTTCTTTATATTCTTCGGCTTGCCAAAGTGTATGATTTTGAAAGGGGCTTGTGTCCTGACATCAGTTCACTTAAAAGAGAGAATAAATCTAATGTCATTGTGTTCCTTTTTTCCTTGGCTATATTATAAGCATCAATCTGATCAGTCTGAACTTTAAGGCTCAAAGTGTGGTAAGTCTGTGGTGGAAAATACTGGAGGAGCCCACTGAGACAGAAATGACTGAAGCCCCCAGAACTGATAAGGTCACATATTATGCACCCTCCAGATCTTATGAGCTTCACCCTGAGCAACATTTTGGTCATAGAGATTGCAATAAACTATGGGCCAAGTGCTTTAAGCATGGTTTTAACTAGAAGTAGTTAAAAGGAAACATCCTATAAGTAATTAATCAGAGCAAGACAAGGGAAAGAGTTGGCCCATTAATTAGCAGGGAGGCAAAATTAATAGAGGCATGCCAGTTTTGTGGTTGTGTGGGTTTTGGTTTTTATTGTTGTTTTTTTTTTTTTCTATTATTTTTCTTTTCCTTCCTCAGCATTAAAAAAAACCCAAAAAACCGAAACAAAAACAAAAACACCCTGAGTTCTGAAGACTAGCATAATTAAAACTAGTGAACAGGGGTAACAATAGGTTGGAGTCTGCTTAGATGAGTCAGATATTTTCAAATGGTGTGGCGTAGTTAATTCATTGTGGAGTACTTAAGAGATCTTAAGAGTCTTCCCTTACATGCTTTGAGAATTAAAAGATAAAAAGTGAGTAGTTGTAGGAGGGAAGAAACCTTTGTGTCTGTCTTTCCCCAAAACACATAAGGACTCAGGGAATTATAGACCAGTCAGGCTAAATTTAATTCCTGGAAAGACACTTGAGTCTTGGAATCACCCAGAAGATAAAAAGATGCTAAGCAATAACCAAAATGGAATTAACAAGAATAAATCATGGAAAGAAATCTAGTTTCTGTCTGTGCTAAGATAACAGGGTCTCGAAGAAATGGAGTAGGTTATAAGCGTGATGGTTTTTAACTTCTAAAAATGTTAAAGGTGTTCCTAAAGAAAGGTAGGGAAACTTAATCTTGACAATGATACTGTAAGAGTAGTATTTAACCAATGTCTCTGCCACCAGGCTTAATTGACATCAGATCAGTTGAATATTTGCTTTTAAAACAAATGCTGAAGGTAAAAGTCATCAAAAAGCAAGATATGCTTTATCCTTCTCTGGCTTGGAATTATAATTTCAAAAAGCAGTTATCAGTGGTTCAGTGTCAAACAAGAAGGATGGGATTCTGTCAAGTGTTTTTCTCTAGAAAGAGATAAGGTTTTCTCTAGATAGTGGGATAGAAAAAATGTTTATTAAATCTGCAGCTGATACGTACTTGGGAAAAGCTGCAAGCACTTTGCAGAGGACAGGATTAGGTTTCAGGATGATCTTGACAAGCAGAGAAATGTTTTAATATAAATTATACGTTAGTGAAAAAGTGCAAATGGCTATCTAGGCAGTAGATCTCCAGTGGAAGATACAGGAAGTGCTGTGATGAACCACGAACTGCGTAAGGGTCAAGAAAGTCAAACTGCTTGACCTACTGTAAAAAGTAAAAAGGAAGCAAACAAACAGCTCTCATTTCACCACCCTCAATGTAATGCAATATTGACACTTAAAACACACAGAGTGAACTTCAACAGTTCTTAGTTCTCAGATGTAAGTTGGAATCTCAGTCTAGTATCATCTTCCAGAAGGAAGTAGATCAGAGATGTCTGTAAAATGTTTCTAGATTACTGAATGTTTTTACAGACGTCTCTGATCTACTTCCTTCTTGAAGAAAGATTAAAAGTGGTTTCATGAGAAAGATTAAAAGTGGAAAACAGTAGAATAGAGTGGGAAGGTTGTTGAACCCTCATTATGGAGAGTTTATTAAGCTAAGACCAAGCAAACCCAATATAGGGATTCTTGGTCTTCCTTTAGGACAGAGGTATGGACTTCATGTCTGTCAGGTTTGCTTAAATGTTAAAACTCCAGCTTCCAAGGGTTTGTTAGGGTGCTGCACTTGAGTTCAAAGTTTTTTCTGTTCCTCTTGAAAGGTAAGCAACAACATTCTGTGTCAAACTGTAAACTCAATTTATTGTGATTCATTCAAGCCTTCAGGTAATGACCGATTCAGTTAAAACTTCCTTGAATTCAAGTGATCTTTCTAGAGCATGTTGAGTCCTGAGTCTTTGAAATTATAGGAGGTTCCATCCTTCATTTTCAGCTCCCTGCAGAGTTTATTCCTTCCCTGTGCAAACAGTGAAAGCACAGGAAGAACTGGAGGAAATAAGTAGTTGGCTGTCGGGTAGCAGTGAGGGGTGGGAGCCACCAGCAGCAGAGGGAGAGAACACGCACTGGCTGGGCAGAGCCCAGCCCCACTGCAAGGGAGAAGAGCAGGCCCAGAGCTGGAGGACAGGCTAAGCCAAGGGTGCAGACCAGTCAGACAAGTAAGTTCATGGCGAGGAGGCAGGTCCAAGGCCAAGCTGGGAAGTTAATCTGCAGTTTAGAGTCAGGCCTAGAGATTGCTGAGCAGATCCATTGTCAGAGACTGAAGACACAGGAGTAAAGGTGTAGGTGGAGTTCCCAGACAAGGGACCATAAAGTCCTGTTAGTGACCTCCAGGTGCTGGCTACAAAGAAGATGGAGACTCTCTTTTTATAAAGAGTCACATGGAAAAGATGAGGAGTAATTGGTACAAGGTACTCCTGGGGACATTTTTCATGATGAGAACAATCAGCCATTGGAGTTATCTCCCCAGGGAAGTGGTGGATTCCTCGATACTGGACACTTCTAAGATTCAGCTGGACAGGGTGCTGGGCCATCTTGTTTAGATTGTGCTTTTGCTAAAATAGGTGGGACCAGATAATCCTTGCAGTCCCTTCCAAGCTGGTATTCTGTGACTGATTCTGTACATCCACTGAAACCAGAATTTTCCCTCCAAAGGAACGTCAGACAAAACTATCCTTCTAACATGTTTTGAAAGTGACAAAATTGTTGAATAACATCTAAAATTTCACTCTTTGTTGTAAAATGCCACTGAGTTTAGAATACGATTCTTCTTTTCTGTGCTGAAAATGCAGTACAAGCCACTAGACCAGAAGTAACTGAATGTCATCTCTGTTTATTCTCATATAAAATAAGCAAACATAAGCAAAAATAAACTAATGGGGTCTTAAGAGAAACCTATGCACTAAATCAGATGGGTTTACTCTTTGCAGCAAGAGAGAACTATACTCTCTCTCATTTTTCCATCTCCCAGAAAGGCTGATTTTTTTATATATATATATCTCTATATCTATATCTATATCTATATAGATAGATATATATTTTTTTAATCTAGAACAATTTGCATCTTAATTTTTTCCAGTTGTCCTTCCACCTAAACACATGTGGGGATAGATATTGGCTTCTTGTTCATGTTATATAGAGAAGACTTCATACTCGTATGGTTTAGTCAATAGGAGCTCAGTTGTATCTCTTCAGCTGCCATCTAACTTCTGGTTTTTTGAGCTGATAACTTTTTTCTTTAGTTGGATTATTGTTTGCTGTCTCTTTGCAATTTGTACTATGATCTTATATCCTGGTAATTAAAGCTTACCTAGCTTGTCCACAAGTTAGCTGATACTGAAAGTCAAAAAGCTGTTTATTGGTTTACCTTGCCTTGTAATGAGGCAGTTGTCTCAGTTGCTCAGATTATCAGTCTTGCTCTAATTTATCTCTGGAGGCAAAAATTACAGAGGATCTCTTGCTTCTGTTTCAGCCATTTCCCTTGGGAACCCTTTCTAGACACTTTGTGTTATCACCCAATTGTTTCTACTTGGTGGAAAAACTCTCTTATAAACATTACATCTTCCTTATTCTCCAGGTCATATAGAGAGACAAAAGGCAGGTAGATAAAATGGAGATGTTTATGCCAATGTGCTTTCAGTTCTTGAAGCACATGGGCAGTATCTGTATATCTGACTCTGCTAGCATGGCTTGAGACTCCCTTTCTTGGGTCTCAAGCATTATGACTTTTCAGGTGACCTGAATTCCATGCTTGCCAATAGCACAGCTCACTGTTAGTATCCTTTGTAAGTTATTCAGGTCTGTTTGTACAAGCAGAAATGTCTCTTCCATTGCATTAATGTTTAAATTGTGTAAGTTGTCTTGGTATAAGGGTAATACACAAACTGAATCAGTTCTGTTACTTATCTAGGCCAGATTCATAGCCATTGTGCTTCTATGTCCTAGATTTTGTGGGCTGCTGCCCTATTCTCATCCTCTGGGAGAAAATTCTGTTTAAAAAGTTAATAATTCTGTGGCAGAGGTTCATAAATGAGGTTAGAAGATACTTTCAGGATTTTCAGCTTTAAGTGTTTGCTATGATATATAATCATCGGATAATTTAGGTGGGAAGAGACCTCACGAGGTTGTCTAGTCCAACCTGCTGCTCAAAGCAAAGCTAGCTTTAATGATTATCATCTCTGAAGAATTACAGCTTTTGCACATACAGCTCTCATAAAAGTCCTGACCCTCTCCTCTTTCCAATTCCCAAGTGAGTTTTCAGCTGACTGGAGATTTTGCAGTAATTGGTGCCTCCAATATTGCTGCTGTCTAGCACTACCTGTTTGGGATTGTATTTTGAATTAGGCAAACCAAGCAATATTCTTGCGGTCTGTGTTTGCTGAGCTTCATGTTTTGGAATGGAGAGTCACGAGAATAAAGCCACACTTAGCTATCAATAACTCAAAACTATTGGGAGCCACCAGTATTGTAGAAGATATAGAGGCTTCAGAATATGACAGTGAAACAGAAAAATATGTAGTCATGTGCTAGTTTTCAGGTAATGCTGTATTTGCAAATCAGTAATTCTAGTTTATCTTACTTCAGTATTTTACTGTTCTTTCTTGCGTATTGGTCATTTTATTTATTCACTCCTTTTGTTTCATAATATGTTTCAAACTGCAAGTTAGAACTTGATTACACTCAGAAGGATTCTGGCTTCCTTGTTTTGTGGTAAGATGCTTCTTCCAGACTCTTTTCAGCTGTTTCTTTTTGCTCCCCTGTCACGTTAAAATACAGTGAAACTACATTTCAACTTCACATTTGGTACCATATTCGTGATATTTCTAGATTTTTTTAAATATATATTTTTCCCTCCCACTGACTATCTTGTCTGAGATTGTTTTTAAAACAAGTTAAATTGTGATCGTCTCAAGTGACTCTTTGTTTTTCTCTACTTCTTAGTAGTCATCTCTTTATGTGATTTCTCTGCTGCTTCTTGGAAATATTGAGAACTTCTAATGTAATTTCATCAGTGTAGGTGGCATTTCAAAAAGACAGAAGAAATGAGAAGTGTGCAGTAAGCTAATGAAATGGATTAACAATATGAAAAATAAAAGATAAAGTATTTTCTCTAGTGACTCTATCACAATCTTCATGGAGTTTAATAATCTAAAAATACCTTGGTGACAAGAACTTAAGAGAAGTATCCCCTGTGAGTGGACAAAACAGCACTTTTTTGACTGTCTTGATTAACACTTGTAGGATTTCTTAAGGTTGTGCTACATTTTGCACAGTGACATCTACTTCAAAAATGTTGTCAAGGTCCATTTTACCTAAATTGAAAAGCATTTAGCATCCATATATGCCAGTTCTCATTCCAGGAAATGTAATACTGGAAAAAAAGAAAATCATTCCAATGAAAAGCAGCTAGTAAACAAGCCTTCTCAATGTAGTATATGCCTATTCCTGTAGAAGAAGCAGAGTAGAAGTCTAATCTAGAAGTTTATTTATTATAACCTTGTATTTTCACTGTAGAGTCTACAAACTAGGATCTGAGTTAGTGGTCAGTTCTGATAAATATTTTTTGGATAAGCAGATGCAATGAGTGAGTTACTGAGGGGCTGAGAGGGATTAGGAAGGGAAAAGAAATGAGATATCTGGTGACCTTTAAATTTCAGCCAGAAAGCAAACTTGAGACACCAGTTTTTGGTGCTTGTAGGTATACATTGTGCAGACTTCAAGGTGCCATTGCACTCTGTCTTCTGAGGCTTGGCTTCTGAGGAGAGACAGAAAAGCAGAGATTTCCACTTTCCATCATGGTTTCAAAGAGGTTTTATGGCAGCAAGAAAAATATTACTTTTTCTTCAAGAATGAGTTTGGAAGCATCAAATTCACCAGATAACATTAATGTTTAAGCTGAAAGCTCCGAATAATACCCAGTGATTTCATTCTTGAAGGAGCCCCTCAGCTTCAAGAGCAGAAAAGCATAAAGGGAGGCAGAAGATAAGAGACGTGAGACACAGAAGGCAGCCGAAGAAAAATATGGGAAAAAGCATGGAGAGAAGAGAATGAGAGAAGGAAAACAGAAATGTTATAAATGTTATTGTTTAACTCTAGAAGTCTTCCAAACTATCTCTTCCTACTGTTTATCATTTTTTTCAAGGTGTTGTGTCTTTTTCCTGTATTCTGTCTCTCTCTGTTTGTTTTCTGTGTAATTTCATTCTTTTCACAAATTGTGTCAGATGGATTTTACTGGTTCATATTTTGAACCCTAAAGAAAAAGAAAAGATCTCTGTCTGCTAGGTCTTTCCTTCCACATTCCACCCAGGTATTTCTCCTATATCCATGTGCTCATCTGCTGGGACAAAATAAGCAGATAACTTCTGCCCAGTATTCAATACTGTTTATAGAGCCAACTGGTAATAAGTTGTTAAGCCTTCTTTGGAATATCAATATGAAGTTTTTGAGGCAGAAGTTATCTTTTTTTTTTCTGTTGTTACTGTACAGTTATTCACATAGTCTGTTCTTGTGTCTGGAGAATGCTTGAGATGCCTTGATATGGCCTTAAATATTCTTTAAGCATTTGTTGAAATACATACTGTATCAAATAAAGAGGTATTTTAAAACTTTTCTTTCACTGGTTTAAAAGGAAGAAAAATCCAATTTTCACCAAGATTGGATATATACCTCAAACTCTGAACTATTGATGTAAAAAAGTGCTAGCAAAACAAAGTCTGTAGTTAATCCAGCTTCACACATTATGAAAAAATGAGGTTTTGTTTACTTGCTTGTTTTTTTCCTGTGCAATGTGTTTTAGGTTCCTATTCTCAACAAGTCCCAATCTTCCTTTCCCAAAGATAGTTCCAGTGAGGTTTATAAACAGAAATATAGAGGTTCCATTCTTAGTGGTATCTAGATGGTCCTGCAAAGCAGAAGTACAGGCACAGAATTGCCCAAGATCTTCCTTCACATTGCCCTGTTTCCAGTTCTTGCCTCATTTGTACAGCAAAATTGTATGAACAACTTGACTTAAAGTTCTGTTGAGCTTGGAAAGGAGAATGAATTCCCATTCTGCCTTACAATTATGCTTTCCTATGATCAATACATTATGATCTTTACAGAAAGGCAGCCTCTGAAAGTGACTTGTGCTAATATTGCAGGATATATAAATATAGCCCTTATAAATGGGAAACTGTATCTTTGCTGGTGTCTATAAGTGCTTTAAGGGAGAAAAATCACTGCAATAATTTAAGATGGATGTGACCAAGACATTTCATTCAGTAAGAAATTTCTGAATCTGAAAGGGAGATATTTAGACATGAACAAGTGTCTTTTTGGCCTGTGCAAATGTCATCCATGCTAGGACACTTTTCTCATGGCAGTAGTATTTTATCCAATATTTTTATTTTCTTATTTTTTCCAAAGAGATTTCTTAAACATCTTAGCCTCCAAAACCAACCTCACCACCCACCCACTCCCTTCCCCGCACTCCCCCTCCCCCCGCAAAAAAAGGAAAAAAAAATAAAAGGAAAAAAAATTAATATCACTCGGCAGAGAATGAGAGCTATACAGTGTTATTATGTGGTTGTGTCTTCCTGCACTGAAGACTGACACTCTGCTATCACTCTAAGAGGCCCAGGTGTTCCCATGAACTAAGTCCTTGTCAAACTTCAGGTGTCTTGAACAAAACCAAATCAAACTTAAGATTTTTTTTTTTTTAGAGAACTTCTCACCATTCCTTCCTATTTAAACCTGGTATTGTGTGTGTGTGATAGGTTGGTATTTGCAACACAAGATAAAGGAGTAGAATTATAAGTAAATTCTATACTTCTTGTACTTCGTGGCTGAGAATCTCTGTATAGTTAAGAGTCTCCTAGGGGATCTAATACAAAAATCATCACTTTATCCGAAACAAATAGTAATCCAGAGTCAAAGAAAAAAATTCCCTTTTAGATTATATTGAAAAAATGTTTCAAGACAATACTTGTTTTAACAGATGTTAGAATTGCTCATTGAAATTGTTTTTTGCTTATACCACAGCATTGTCCTAGTTCTGTTTCGGGTTTTGCTATGCTTTGGTCCTTGTGTGGTTTTTTTTGGTTTTGTTTTGGTTTTTTTTAAAATGATAATACAAGGATGAAATATGATTCTAAACAGTCATTGAGCTTGTAAGCATTTCCCCCACACAATAGTTTTGATTGAGTATCTAATTATCTTCCATTCATCAGGCAATTGCAGGATATTTTCAAATTAAAATTGATGGTGCAGTGATAAAATCTGAAAGTGGGCACAGTTGTTCACATAATGTAGATGAGTAGCAGGAAAATGTGATACTAACCAAATCAGAAGAGAGTAAGCTCACTTCACCGAAATAACATTTTCTGAAACAATTTATCAAAATTCAGGGTCTTGATTGCTAAGAGGTTAAAATAAAATCCTGGAAAATTCATGGAATGTCTTTTGGAATTATGAACCTTCCTGGAAAGGTATGCAAATTTAATAGAATCCACTCCCCTGTGGAAGGTAATCTGCAAGCACTGGAGTCAAGAAAATAAAGCAGCTGTTAAACTGCTGGAAATTAGCATTTGCAGGACTGGAGCCATTACTTAAGTTTTATTTCAAAAACATGTCCATCTCCTATCACTTTCCCTGTGAATGACTAAAGCTAGAATTAGCTCAGGATACAAGTGCTCTTTTGTGTTGTGTGAGTTTTTTTTGTTTTGTTTTGGTTTTTTTTTTTCAGTGCTCTTGCCTGTTCATAGATATATTTATTTACTGAGATTTTCTTTTTTAAAAAGTATCTTCCTAAGAACTGTGATTATTTCAATACCGGCTGTGTCCAACTGAAATTTATAGCATATTTTCTCTGTCTTGATTTTTGCTTTTTTGTGATGGTTCAGGATTGAGTTTCAGTAGATTGCAGAACTTCTTTTGCCCTGTACGGAGAGTGGAACCTTTGCAGGGTAGGAGATAAACCCTTTTCTTAGGGAAAAGTTAAGAAAAGACATCCCAGTCATCCCTCTTGGGCTTCATATCTGGAAATATAGGAGAACATACGTAGTGTCACACAGTCACAATTCTGCCCTTTCTTCGTGTTATTAATTTACTGTATAGAGAAGGTAGAAGGGGTCCAAGATGAGGATTAATATTGCTTTTCTGAGATTTTTTTTTTTTCACATATTCTCGTTCATGCCCAAAACATGTATCTGCCCTGACCTGAATATGGTGCAGTTCATCCTCTGAATATTTGTGTTGCAGTGTTGCACTGGGGATCTTGAGTGAACTGGTGATGTGGACCACTCTGTAGTATATAACTCAGGCAGACAGCCTCCCAGAGAAATAAGAACCTAAGCTGTTAACATCTGGCCCATCTTTTTCATTTGTCTGGAGCAAACAGATTGATCTGCATATAGTTTGGCTCCCAGGGCAATTTCATGTTTTATTTACTCCCCTTTAACTGCAGGCAGCTGATTAAAGGGGCAGTCCTCTTCCCCCTCCAAGTTTCTGCCTTCTCTGTTGTACCCAGTCTTAGCAGTTATTCCACCATGTCATTAATCAACTTGTCTGTCAAAAGCTGATCTTCTATTTGCAGGGTAATTCTGGCTCTGTGGTTAAAACTTTCCCTTTAGTTCTCATGTCCTTTGGAAAAGTGGGAACTTCACCCTCATGGAGAGTTATTGGACATAATTAGAGGATGGGACCAGACTCCTTTCAGTGGTGCCCAATGGCAGGATGAGGGGCAGTGGGCACAGACTGAAGCACAGGAGGTTCCATCTGAATATGAGGAGAAACTTCTTTACTTTAGGGGTGCCAGAGCACTGGAACAGGCTGTCCAGAGAGGTTGCGGAGTCTCTTTGATTCAAAACCTGCCTGAAACACATTCCTATGTGATCTCCTCTGGTGAACCTGCTTTAGCAGGTGGGTTGGACTAGCTGATCTCCAGAGGTCCTTTCCAACCCCAACCATTCTGTGATTCTGTGACATCACTCAAGGTGGAGAGTGAAGATTTTTGTATGGTGGGAGTGTGAAAGCCAGTGTGAAAACATTTTTTGGTTTTGAGAAGTTTGTTCGCCTCCAAGAGAGAGTGGGCCATGTAGTGGATCTAGGTATTTCTGCTTGTTAAGGAAGAGCGTTTCTGTGGTGAATTTCCTTCGTTCTTTGCCAAAGTGATGACAAAATGATCGAAATTAAACAGGGAGAAGTTGTCATAGTTACATGACTTCTAGAGGTTTTGAACGCTGCTGAATGACTAGATTTAGCATGGTTCTTCTGGGTCCTGGTAAATATTTAGTGGCCATGAGACTATGGGAAGGTCATAGGATTATGATATAGAAAATGTGGAGAAAGCAGAGAGGCTTAGGCTATGTTTGTCCCACTTTATAGGAAATTGTCTGTGCACATTCAGTTACACAGTAGGGGGTATTTTGCAGGTGAGAAGTATCCTACATGTTTAAACAGAATGTCTTTTATCTGAATGAGAAAGTGTCCTGAAAGAGAGATGTGACCTGGTGAATTTAATGACATTCCTTATTACCATACCTTTTCTTACGAATTTTTGTTTGCTGCTGGCATATTCTTAGCTTGTTTGCTGCCTGTGACTGGCACTAAGCTAATGGTACACATGAAAATGACTTTCTAAACAGTTTCATAGCTTGGAAAATGACTCCAAATTATGGCTGACAAAAATCAGGACACATCGACCAGACATTTCCTCTTACCATATCTTGTGCCTTTGGTCTTGCACCAAAAAAACTTCAAGTGACATTACCAGTCTAATTCCAAATCCTAGAAAACTGTTATTTTCCAAAGCAGTTTAGACATACCTATGGACTATAGGAACATTCTGAAACCTAAACTATTACTCTAAAGCACAAGAGATGACTTTAAATCTAATTTAGCTGTATCTGAAGATGTCCAATATCTGTTTGAGGTAACTACATGCAGGACATCAGTAATGTTTGTAGTGGTTTAGGAGTTCAAAGAATACCAGAATGGTTGAGGTTGAAAGGGACCTTGTCCAGCCCATGTTCCATTAGCTTTTTTATGTAGACATTATAGCACAATGTCAAAAGCCTTGCTGAAATCCAGGTAATCAATATGCTTGATCACCTTCCCAGGGACTGAGCTGAGGCTGACTGGCCTGTAATTTCCTGAAATTTCTTTTTCTCCAGTCTTCAGGCACTTCTCCCAATCACCATGATTGTTCAAAGATTATTGACCCACTCTGGTATCTCGCATAATGGTGTACTCAATAATTGTTACTCATAAGCCCTCAGCTGGTTCATCATCCATCCCTAGAAAGAGCTCCATATACTCCAGCTGTTTTTCCTCATAAAGGGAAACTCCACCTCCTCATCTTCCCAGCCTCCTTCCTAAAGAGCCTGTGTCGCTCCATTGCAGCACTGCAGTTATGTGATCATCCCATCTCATCTGTGAGCCAAATAAAATCATAGCCCTGCAACTGTACACAGATATCTAAGTTACCATGTTTATTCTCCATGCTGCATACATTAGTGTATGGGCACTTCAGAGAGGCACCCCTGCATGCTGATATCCCAGAAGGGATTTGGGAGATTTCTCCATAGTGATGTCATGTAGGTTCTTCCTTGCTTATGTGCAGAGGCAACCCTGCTTAAGCCCTGTTTTGTTAATTTTGTGATCCCTTTTGGTCACATCATGCCAGACCCTTTGTTCATTGACGGTCCCTGTCCATCATGCCCTCAAAAGGCTGCCCGTAACTCTCTCTTCTCTGTCATTCTTAGTTCAAAGTGCCTCTTCACCAAGTCAGCCATTCTACTGGCAAAGATACCTTTTCCCCACTTAGTGAGAAGGATCCCATCTCTTCCAAACAAATGTTGATCTGCCAACAGAGTCCCATGGTTGTAGAGACCAAAACCCTGTTGTCAAGATCAGCTCCACAACCAGTTGTGGATGTGCATTATCAGCTGCCTCCTCCTCACAGCCTTTACCCTCGCTGTCAGGAGGAGGGAGATCACCTAGCTCCCCATGCCTCTAAATATTGCCTCCAGAGCTCTGAAGTCACTTTGGATTCTCTCAAGTCTGCATCATTGGTGCCCACATGGAAGAACAAGGGGTAATAGCCAAAGGATCAGACAAGCTTTGGCAGTTTCTCCACAACATCCTGGATCAAAGTCTGCAGCAAGCAGACTAGATGATAGGTCCTGTCTGCCGATGGGTTCCTCTGTTCTCTGCACCAAGGAGCCACACGATACTATTTCTTGCCACTTCTTCATGGTGGTTTTGAATAGTTTAGAATCCGTTGTCCCAGATATTTTGCTTGAAAGTACATCTGGCTGCTCTTCAACTTTGAGGGTGATGAATCTCTTTCATAGTTGTAAGCCTTTAGGTGGAGCAGGAGCCTTCCTCTTGGTGCCAGAGGTCACCAACTTGGAACGGACACTGCCTGCAACTCTAGTGCACCTTGGGGTCCAGGGCTATTCAAACTGTAATGTCTGCAAGAAGACCCAGCCTCTCTTTCGTCTTCTCTGAGCTTGTGCAGACTGATGATTTTTCTCCTGTAACTCTTCTGCTTGGTGACACAGCCCTTCAAAGACAGCATACTTCCCACAGGACAGAGGTCCATCTCTCCTGGCATCAGAGAGAGGGTCCAGGCACTCTGTGCAGGTTGAAACATGGAGGGCTGCATCCACCATCCAAAGCACCATGTGGGCTGAAGCCTCTAGCCTTGCAGGGTCATCTGAAAGGGTTCTTGATCCTCTGTAATTAAAAAGCAGCTGCAAAAAAGGCTCCAGGTACCTTAGGTCAAGGGCATCATCATATAGACAAATTAGAGAACTGGGCAATCGCCAGCTGCATGAAGTTTAACAGGGACAAGTGCCAGATTCTGCACCTGAGACATGGCAACCCTGGCTGTACACACAGACAGGGGGACAAGATGCTGGAGAGCAGCTCTGCAGACAGGGATCTGGGGGTTCTGATCAACGGCAAGTTGAACATGAGCCAACAGAGCCCTGGCAGCCAAGAGGGCCACCCGTGTCCTGGGGTACATCCAGCACAGCATTGCCAGCCAGGTGAGGGACGTGATTGTCCCTCTCTGCTCTGCACTGGTGTGGTGTCACCTGGAGGACTGTGTGCAGTTCTGGGCACCACAGGATAAAAAGGATATAAAGCCACTGGAAAGTGTCTAGAGGAGGGCCACAAAGTTTGTGAAGGGTTTGGAGGGGAGCATGTATGGGGAGCAGCTAAAGTCACTTGGTTTGTTCAGCCTGGAGGAGACTAAGGGGAGACCTCGTCATGGTCTACAGCTTCCTCACAAGGGGAGGAAGATGGGTAGGAGCTGATGTCTCTGACGAAAAATGGTAGAACCCAAGGGAATGACAGGAAGATGTGCCAGGGGAGGTTTAGGTTGGACATTAGGAAAAGGTTCTTCAACCAGAGGGTGGTGGAGCACTGGAACAGGCTCCCCAGGGAGGTAGTCATGGCCCTAAGCCGGACAGTATTCAAGAAGTGATTGGACAATGCCGTCAGACACATGGTGTGAATCTTGGGGTTGTCATATGCAGGGACAGGAGTTGGACTCAGTGATCCTTGTGGGTCCCTTCCAACCCGGGGCATTCTATGATTCTGTGATTCTATGATCACGTTCCTTAGAAGATGCTAGAGCTTCCTCAGGCCCAGACCCTTATGGCTCCCCTAATTCCATCCTTCCCTGACAGCAGCAGGCACCCTCACGTTTCTCAGAGAGTTTCCAAGAGTTCACTGATGATCCTTGACCTTGTCTCCAGAGGTTCCCAAAGCAAAGCCTAGAGACTTCACAGACTGCTGTGCCTGCATGGGACATGGGAATAACAGTCTTGAAGGAAAGAATGGGCAGGAACGATACAACATAGTTTTATCAAAGGAAGATTATGTCAGAGATAGTAAGATAATTGATTTCTTAGAACTACAAGAGTGGCTTTTAATGCTTACCTGAAATCTAAGTTGGTTGGTACAGTGCCCTGCACAACCTGTGTGGAACATAGGAACAGAGATGGTAGGATGGGTGCAGGGAGTTCTAAGGCAGTCCAGAAGCATGGCCAGAGGGAACACTGTAGCAAATACTATTATAAAGATGATTCTCGGTATAGAGACATTGGCAGTGACAGCCCTGAGACCAGTTGTTTTCAGTGTATTAATTCATTACTTTGGGGAGAACAAAGTATAAACTTGTGAAAGCTATAGATGACAGACACAGGGAATAAAGAAATTCCAATAATAAGAAGAAATAGATCATCATAAAGGATTGTCTGTATGATCTTATTAACAGCAATAAGAAAATGAATTGTAGAACTTCACATACAGTAGGCTTTACATGTGGTAAGCTTCCTAGAATTTCCAGGATTTTAATTTATCACCTCCTAGCTGTTGCAGGACCCTAAGACATTGGTAATGCTTTCAAATTCTTTCAATTTTAAACTCTCTTCCTTTGGAACATTATAGTTGTAGCCTTTAATATTTTATTATATATTTAAGTTTTGATTCTGGAAAGTGTTTTACAGCCTACACCACGTGAAGAAGCATGCCATGTGTGAATTTTTTGTATCTATGTATCAAGTGTTCCGTTGTCCCAGGCAGTCCCCTTCAGTGGTGAGTTCATGTGGATTTTAGGCATACTCCATTCTTAGCAAGTATCTCTTTTCCCTGTTCTTTCCTAGATTTAGTCAAACAATTGTAACCATGAGGTCCTTCTGCAAGTGAAGATTTTTCATTTGTTTAATCAGTGTTCTTTCACTTTGTGGATAACCTGTTTAATAAAAATATTTTTTTTTATTTTTGTTAGAAAATACAGAATTAATCAAAGTCTGATGATTATTGAAGATGTTATTATAGTAATCATACAGTTATGATACTGAAGATACACTTGAAGATGTTATAAGTTCATTATGAACCATTTTTGCCAAATTCCTCATTTCTAGTCCAGATCTGCCAAGCTACTTGGACATTATATTAGTATTCCCTTGCCAAACGTATGCATAAGTTCTTCCAGCACACACATTTCTAAACTTTGACCACAGTCAATACAGTTAAAGAGAATTTGAGACAAACCTTTTGTAAATGCCAAAAGCTAAATTGCATACATGTTAAATAGGAGTTAAATTCACTAAAAATGTTATTGTAGTGGCTCTCTCAGCTTCATCTTCAGAGCTCTTCACAATTGCTTTGACACCAGTGGAAGCTTTAAGGAACTGTGTAAAGCTTGGTCTATAAAAGCGTTTAGGCTTCTTGTGCCCAGCTCCAAGACCTGTGACGTTCAGTCGTTCTTCCTCCTTACACAACTGATGGAGTAATGGGTAAATCGGTTTTGAATGCATTCCCAAAGTCAGAGTCAGAGATGGCAGCACACAGACCAAGGAACCAGCAGAGGTAGCCAAGAGTCAGCCTTAAGATTTCCATGTATTGTAAATCTTGCCACTTTCCAGGGAGTTTAAGCTTTCCTCTGGGGCTATAGAAATTTGCTTCTGTACATGCAGGATTCACATCCCCGAATCATTTTCTGGACTCCAGAGCGCTACCATCTGTACTTCAAAGGCTAAACTGAGGTCAGTTTTCTCTCAGAAACCTTCTTCCGCTGCTGATATTTTCGTCTTAGCTTCTCCTTCGAGAACACACCAAGGAAGCAGGAATTCTCTTTTCTGTTCCTTTCTCAGTCCTCTTGAAAGGAACTCAAACTCACATCAGCCCACCGCCAGGACGGAGCCCTGATCAGCAGAGTGGGAGACACCTGTGTCCTTTTCTGGCAGTAACTCCAAGTACTTTCACTACTGTAATAAATGGGAGCGCAGCCCATTCCAGAAGTAGGTGGAATACAAGGAGTGAGACCAGATACTCTTAAACAGATGCACAGCAATAAATGCTTGTATTTGGTCTGCACTGCTCTGAGGGAGGGAGGTGGGTGGTGAATTCCTGCACTTTGTTCTACAAATTACACATGTGCTAAAGGAAGGAGGATTACAGAACAGAATTAGGTAGTGTTGTAGGTAATGTTTCAATTATAAAACTTTTTTTTAAGGTCCAGTCTCTATACGGCCATTGAGCTGGCAGTTGTTTGGATGATGAGAAATGAGCAGATGTTGGTCTTTCTCCTGCGGAGAATGTTCTAGTCATTCCTTAAATATACACGATTACTAATGTGACATGAGCAGAAACATCTTTACTGTGCCTTTGGTTACAGGATATACACACAGTGGAGATTTGTTCTGACATGTTTTGCGTCCCCAATCTAAATAAGGATTACTAAAAGAAACTAGAACTGCTCTATGAGAGACAAGACAATATAGAGTATTACTAGGTCCTAATGGGCAGGCCAAAGCTCCCTTAATACTCTGTGATTGAATGCAACTTGACAGACAGAACAAGCAGGTATCAAGGACTCGGAGAAGCTGTTAGACAATCTCATTTGTCCATCCTAGGATGTAGTTACCTTTCCTAAAAAGTAAACAAGAGTATTTAGAAAAGTGCATTACTCAAAGCATGCGTGGGAACCAGGAGGCTATGACTTTGCAGTTATCCAGACTTGTTCTGCATGGTGATTTCTGAAACTTTGACTTCCTACAGAAGCAAGCATCCATGCATAAAACAAACCTATTCAGTTTAGGACCATACTCCTCCACAGTTTCTCTTGCCTTCAAGCACAGGGCACAATAAGGCTTGTTTGCTGTCACTAAGAAGGGAGCAGGAATGTTTTCCCCGTATCTTTCTCATGCCACTTTCTTCACTTGCTTTGTGAATCTTGTCCTGCCTCCAGCTGGAAGACTTCCCTTCAGTGATCCTGCTGTCAGTTGAGGTCACATGTAGTAGAGGATATGGTCTGCTGTATCTTTCATCCATCTAAAGAGATTCTGTATATGAGATATAAATTTTAAACAGAATGGGATTGCAGAATCCACCTCCAGCACCTTTATCAATGAAAAGTGTATCCTTTCTTTTCCTCCAAGTAATTGTCATCATTGCCCAGCTTTACCAAGATATCCATGTGTCTTTTCAAGATGTCTTCTCTTTCTCAGACTGTAAACCAGCAATTTATATTTGCATTAAAATCACTAGTAGAAAGGTATAAGGGATGAAAATCTGTTCAAAATGCTTAGGACAAATTATATAAATCTGCATTTTTACTGTAGGGTTTTGTATCCAGTTCTGACAATCACAGGAAAAATTCATAAGAGTTCTGAGACCCCTAGGCTAGCACTGATACAAATTGCTATGCTCATCTAGTGTGTTGGTTGTAAAGTTTCCAACTCTGATATATTTCTTTGGCTATACTGAAAAATTATACTCCTTGTAGTACCAGAGATTGTAAGGCTGTCTGTATAGCATTGAAATGGCATGCCCTGGAGAAGAAGAAGAGGGAATATATGAATTATCTTTTGATTATGATACGCTGTGTAGCCTTCAGGTCTTCTTTTGCTTTCCAGTCGTTTTTCTCACTCTAGCTTTATTTGTTTAATTTCAGCCTATATGATGTACTGATGTACGAGCAAGCTAATTTGCCTACAGCCCAGTAAAAATCTCATTTTTTTGCCTCTGTCAGGTCTAATGATTTCAAAAGTGTTTGCTCTTGCACTGGTGGAACAGAGAAGTGCTTTGTGTTACCCTTGTCAGCCTTCTGCAATTGGTCCTGAGGTCTGCCCTCAGATCAGCTTTGCCCTGCTTGTCCAGCTTGCTGAAATGAAAACACATAGTATTTGCTATGAAGGTTTCTGTGATAGATTCTATCACCCACGATTTCATGGATGCTTTTATTTATAATAATATTAGACAGTTCAGGACAAATGCTTGTCCAAATGAAAAAGCAAGGACTTGTCAACACTCTTTCACCTGGAAACTGGCTCTTTTTAGTTTTTCTCTTCTCTTGGAATCACTTTTCCTTTGTGCAGCTCTGCAAATACAAATCTAAAGAAATCTTCCCACCACCTTGACTGCCTTGTTTAGCTTAATCTTTGTGTCCTTAAAATGCTTTGCGTAACTTGTTTGTTTTGGTTTGGGGTTTTTTTCCGTATAAAATTTGCCATTAATTTATTAAATGTACCTCTGATTAAGCCTTTCTTTCTCAGCAGTGTTCTTGTATATTGCTGACCAATACCCTTAGGCAAATTTTTAACCACAAAACCTAGGTAAATATTGATTCTGAATAGGCTTGGTAAAACGGACTTTTTTCCATCATTCTTATAAAGAAGACTAGATTCAGATTTGGTCCTCTTAATTGTTCACTGTACTAAAGGTGTGTGATCCATGTAAAGCTTCAGCTTTAATGATGAGCTGAGAACACACCAGCATAACTGACTCCTCAAGGCCAGAATGCACCTTTTGCTCCCAGGAATTGCTCTGTGTTTGGGATTCATTTTGTGTAATGTTAGCCACATTAAGCAGTGGTGTCAAGCTTAAACTAATAATTTAGGTTGCCTTTATAACTCATACGCACCTCTCAGCCTAAGTTGAGGTGTCTCAATAGGAAAAAAAACAAAACCAAAAAAACCCCAGAGATAATGTCCAGATTCCTCCTGCTTTTCATTGACTAACTTAAACTAGGAACCGCGTGAGGGGGAGATTATGACCCATGGTTGAGTGAGAGAATGATAGACAGGTGTCAAAAGCACAGGGTGCAGAGTGATGGGAACATGAGAAACTTCAGGAACAATAAAGCAGGGTGAAGGGACACCTACCTCGAATGTACACAAATGCATGCAGCCTGGGAAACAGGCAGGAGGAACTTGAGCTGCATGTGGAGTCACCAGAGAGCATCACTGAAATAACTGAGCATGGGAGAATTTGCATGGCTGGATGGCTGAGGTGGATGGATGCAACCTCATGATAAAGTTATCTGCATTTACTAGAAATTCAAGTAACCTTAAACAAGGCTCCCAGATCCTTTAACACTACAGGAGAAATTCTATGTCAGTTTAAAATAAAACAATGGACTAGTACTGCATGCACATACATTTTCAATTATCAGTATGAAAGACCTCTTTCCTGTAAAATTTAATGTAAGAATGAAGGACAGAAAAGGAAGAATAATTCAAGTATTTTTCAGATGAGCACAGTCTGAGTGTTTACATTTCAGCCAGCAATGCAAGGAAGGAAAACATTCTCAGCTGTAGTTAGTCCTATCTACAAACTTTTATCTGTGGAAAAAAGAGAAGCTAATATAATTATTTGGTAAGCAAATGCTAAACTCCATGGGACTTGAGATTCCAAGTATGATTCTGGGAATACATCTGCAATAAAAAGTAAAAGTTCTCACCTGTCTCCAAGACAGAAAGGACTTTCAAAAAGGATTTTGTTTATTAAGACTTCGATTCTGTCAAACTCCATTACATGGTTTCGATGCAGTACTTTCTGGCTAAAGCGTTATGCCCTCTATTTTGCAGAAGTTCAGGCTGGATGATTGATATATTTCCTTCTGGCATTAAAATCTTAGTATTTTTCTTTCAAAAGCCTGTTACGCACCAGCCAATCCTAATACAGTGTGTGTAGTAGAACATAAAAATCTTTCCTGAGATTTATTGCTGACCATGACATCATGAAGTTTGGAATATCCCTTTGGTCACTTTGGGTCATCTGTCCTAGCTGTGTCCCCTCCCAACAGCTTACCTATTCCTAGTTTACTGACTTTCAGGGCAGGTGGGAGAGAGGAAGCCTTGACGCTGTGCAAGCACTGTTCAGCAATATCCAAAACACTGGTGGGTTGTCATTGCTGTTTTAGCCACAAATGCAAAGCACAGCACCACACAGGCTGCTCTGAAGAAAGTTGACTTCATAACTTTATTCCAGCCAGACCCAGCAAATCATGTTACTGCTTTGTTCTCAAGTTTCTACCAGTGGAATTGAAGTTATCAGTGTTTTCCGTCCATAAATCTTAAATAGTTGAAAAGAACTTGATATTTTTGTTATCTATGGGTATTTATTCTCATTTTGTTGAGATAGACACTGAGATGCAAATAAAATATTATCTTTTGGAATGGGGGCTAGAGTGGGTGCCAATAGGAAGTTTAAAATATGAAATCTTGATTATATCTCTAGCATAAAATCATTGTTCCGTAGTCAAAACCCAGATATTTTCTTGGTTTGCTAAAGAAAGTAATCCTGTTGTTGCTCATGTATTCATGCTCAAGAACACCAGAAGGATGAGAAATTTACCATATTCTTTGTCACTGTCCTAATGGCTAGTGATACACATTAAAAAAAAATGTGTCTTATTTAATCTTTAACTTCCAGTCGCTATATTTTATGTAATTTTGTCTTCTAGATTAAAGAGATTGGAGTTCAAAAATCTCCTTAAGTAGGTAATTTATCATGTACAGACTGTGTCATCATGATTCAGTTCTGTCTTAATCCATCTTAGAGCTCATTTACTCTCCTACTGTACAGCCTGTTTCCAAATTGCAAATCAATCTTATGGTTTTCCTCTAAATTTTGATTTTTTTCTTGGCATTCCTTTTAGTGGAAAAAACGGGTAGAACTGGCTACCTCTAGTCTTGGGAGAGGAGTGTATAAGGACTTGTAGGTACTTTGAGCATATGTCTTTTTTATAAACATACATCTTGAAGTGTATGTCTTTTTACAGGTGGGCACAGATTGCGTTCAATCCATGCTGCAATCCAGATAGATGCTGGCAAACTCTGACCTGTGCCCAGCTAGCTGGGACTAGGGCTAAGGATCCCACAGAGCAGTGGTCTCCAAGTGGGGGGATCTGCACCCCAGGGGGTTTGCAGGATGATCTGATGGGGTGCAGGAAGAAAATAAATGAACTTCAGTTTACATTTATTTTAATCTAAAAATATAAGGAAGAAATTAAGGTTTACTAATATTTAATATAGAGATCAACACTTGTGAATTTAGTCAGTCCGCATGTCAGATGGTCACATAGGGTACATGAGGTGTCCTGAAGGAAGAGTGGGTGTTCCACAACATCGAGGACTTGACAGTGGCATCCTCACTCATTCATTCACTTTCAACGTCTTGTGATGTGTTACAGTTTACATGTGCCCAGTTAAGTGGATTTATGGATTATATTATCTTGTTTCTACTAAAATACAAAATGGACAAGTGGCTTAAAAAGATTCCTGCAAAGAAACTGCAGGTTGAAAATAATACTGATCATGCCAGTACAAGCGAACAAGAAGAAAATGGCAGAGCTGACACTTGTACTGCTAGTACAAGCTCTTCCTCAGCCCCATCATAGTTAAAAACAATGACAAGGTAACCAGATCTGACAAGAAGCTGGCCAAAAAAAAGGGCAAAATTATCAAGAAGACTATTTGTGAAATGGATTTATAGCTACTGTGACTAATTATGAACTTTATCATACATGTATATTGTGCCTTGAGACATTAGCTATCACTAATATATGAAGCCATTATTATTATTATTATGAAGCCATTTGAAACCCATTTCAAAATCAAGCATCCAGAACATGAATATAAACCTCTTCATTTTCTCCAGTGATGTTCAAAGTCACATGGCACTCAGTCCAGTACTTTACATAACTAGGCATACTGATAAATGTTACAAAGCATCTTCTGAGGTTTTTTACCTAATAGGAAAAGACAAAGAGCCACATACTATTGAGGAAACACCTGTTTTTCCCACTGCAGTAAAAATGGCTGAAACAACGCATGGAAAACATAATGGTGACAAGCTAAATTGCATTTCTTTGTCATCAAATACTGTTGGGAGATGCATAGAAGAGTTGAAGAAAGAGAGACTAGAACAAATCACGCAGTGTCTGAGGTTTGTTGTGCTGCTGGGTTAAAGTACAGGTGTTTCTAATGTCTCAGCTTATGGTATTTGCTGGATTCTGCTTCAATAATGAAACAGATAAAGAATTACTTTTTTGTGAGCCACTAAAAGAAAAATGTACTGGAGAAAATACATTCTTGACAGTAAATGACTTCTTTAATAAGAGTAATATTTTATGGAAAAACTGTGTAAGTGTAACCGCTAATGGAGGAGCTGCATTGACTGGAATAAAAAAAAGTATTCCAGGGTAAGGTTACAGAACTAGCATCACATGGGACATTCCTTTGCCATGTCAGTCATAGACAAACTCTTGCAGCAAAGAAGTTAGAGCTGAAACTGCATGAAGTGCTGCAGGGTGCTATCCATGTGGTTAATTTTACGCAAACATGACCTTTAAATAGTAGAATATTTACAATATTCTCTAATGAAATGGGGAGTGACCACAAAAATATTTTGTACCCCACAGAGCTTCACTGATTTTCTTATGGTGAGGTGCTTAAAATTGTTGTTGAACTTGAGGATGTTACCCATTTTTATTTTACAAAATGTCAAGTGTTCCAAACTTTCTGACCTTTTCTGTGATAAGGAGCAGTCCATAGCAGATATTTTCAAAAAACAAACTTGTGAAGGGGATGCTTTCACAGAATCATACAGAATCACAGAATGTTAGGGATTGGAAGGGACCTCGAAAGATGATCTAGTCCAGTCCCCCTGCCAGAGCAGGAACATTCAAATGAGGTTACACAGGAATGTGTCCAGGTGGGTTTTGAATGTCTCCAGAGTAGGAGACTCCACAACCCCCCTGGGCAGCCTGTTCCAGTGCTCTGGCACCCTCACTGAGAAGTTTCTTCTCAAATTTAAGTGGAACCTCTTGTGTTCCAGTTTAAACCCATTACCCCTTGTCCTACTGTTGGTTGTCACCGAGAAGAGCCTGGCTCCATCCTGATGACCCTCACCCTTTAATAGTGAGTAATTCACTGCTTTTCAGAGGTAACTAGTGCTATGAAGAGAGCATTTTCGAAACAGAAGTTTGGAAATGTTTTGATTGTTAAGTAATTTTGTTGCCAAGATTGGTGCTAGCCAGTGACCTAATAAGTACTCTCTTATCTGTACACTTCAAAAATGTGGAAACTGAATTTTCCAGCCTGTTCAAAAATCATCCCAACAAGAGTTTCAGTGAGTTCTGAACCCAGTTGTTAAATGTATCAAAATGCAACAACTTCCGGTTAGTTTGCAAGAACAACTGATTGCCACCAGGGAAGATGGAAGCTTTCTAACCAAAATTCAAGAAAAACTTTTGTGCAATTAGTGGATGGGACTTAAAAATTAATACCATGGTTCAGTAAGTCTAGCCAGTGATATATGTCTTCCATTTAAATTTACATATCTTTGTGAAGTAGCATTTTCAGCTAGCAGCCATTAAAACCAAGTAAGGAAATAAACTGGGCTTGGAATCTTCAAATTGCTGTATCACTGTTAAACCAAGAATTTTAAAAATAATGAAGGATATTCAATTACATTGTGCTTTAGTTAGAGCAAAAATGGGATTTTATACCTTTAATAAGTAAAATAATTTTTAAATGCTATATAATCAGTGCCTTATAATCCTTTTTAACTTCTATTTTTGTGTGTGTTTTATAGTAAACATAATATATACGTACAGTAGCAAGAGCACTATATAATTTATAAAAAAATAAATATGCATATATTCAGGATGTATCCTCAAACATTTTTTAGTAATAGAGGCTCATTACCAAAAAAGTTTGCAGACCAGTGTCATGGAGCCACAGTATGTTAGCTTAGTTCCCTTCTGCATCTCGTTGTGGTTACATAGATTGAAGTTCCTGCTGATCACCAAAAAGAACAAGCAGAGCACATTCCCACCTATCTGAAAAACACTTGGAAATGCCCACACTAGACCACAAACTCCAGCACAATACTTTTTATCTGTCTTATATAATGAGGTTATTGCAACCTCTGTATTGACAAACCCAAGAAAATCCACTAACCCTTTTTGTCAGAGACATAACATGAGATACTATGTTTATGCATCATGAATTTTACAGTAACAGCATCACTTCTGTGGGGGCAGTTGCTCTGCTTTTGAATATCATTGTTTTCACCAGGATAAATAGCCTTAGTAAAAATGTACTATTCAGTTCCTGTAGGTTCTTTTCACACCATGGCACTCTGTGAAGACACTTGCATGTTGCTTCCCCTTGTAAACATGAAAATTAATCTATTAAACTCTGTTCTATAACAGTTTGGAGAAAGAATAGGAAGCTAAGAGATGCACTGCAATATAAGATATTCTCACTTTCTTAATTCCTCTTCTCTTTTAGGGCCACACTTAGGAGGATCACATCATATTGTGACCTAGGGAACTGGGGTGAAGAGAGGGGAGGATTCCCCTCCTCCTTCCTCTATTATACCTTTTTAGAGCTATGTCAGTAGTAACTTTCATGTTCACCTTGATGGGCTCATATAATGTGGAGGAAAATCTGGTTTGGTGTCAACAGATTGATATTTACAAAATTTATTCACAAAAATGAGTGATGAATGGTCAGTAGAAATGGTGAAATGTCTCCTGTAGACTTGCCATGGTGGTTTCTTAAAAGCTTTCATACCACCTACACTTTGGCCATTTTGGAGTGCCCCTGGTTTTATGGAAACAAGATTCTCCAAGTACTATCCACCAAAGTCTCTGAGTACTAATATTAATACAGATGAAACTTTAAATAATTATTCAGGTTGTAGGATTAACAACTGTAAATCTAAATATGCCTGTATGGCTTTAACAGAACTATTCTGTAGGAAAAAGGACTTAATCAAAATGAATGACTTTTTCCTGACTTCCAGTCCAGCACAACTTCTTCTTGCCAGAACAGAGTTTTCTTGTATGGGCTACTGGCATCGTTGCCTGTGCTTCTTGGTCTCTTTCTTGTTTAAAGAATAGAGATTAATTTGATAGGATATGAATGTTACTCTTTAAAAAAATGCTAAATGGTATTATCTTTCAGATCAATTAAAAACATGTAACAAATGGCATGGAATGTACTTAAAACTCAGAGGTTGTTTTTAAGGGGGTTGTTCAATTCCAGTGAAGCCAAATGTATTGTCTCCTCCCTGAGAGAACTAAAATAAATCATTACATATGCTTCTGAAGGCACAGAACATATTTTTGTGCCAGATTGTTGTGAGTTCTTGGGGGGATACAGAAGGGTAAAGTCTGATTCCAGGTGTTCTGTGAATTTCATGCACAATCCATAATGTTAAAATGAAAAGGGCAGTGGCAGTAAAAGGTATTAGAACACATGGTCAAGGAGATGATTGCCGGTCCATAACAAACACACTACATTTTCACCACCTGAAGTTGCCAATAAGTTGCTCAATGACACAGAATGAAACTGCTTGCTTAATTTGTTGTATAAAATACTTTGAGTATTTCTCAGGTAACCTATAATATTTTGTCTGAATTAGGGACTTAATTGCAGACAGTACTGATAAACTGCTTGTGGTTTTGTATCATTTTCCAGTCACAGATAAAATTTGCTTTACTTCCTTAAACCAAATAGCTTGTGTTATATTAATGTGAGCCTGGAGAATTCTCTGCAGGAAAAGAGAATATGAAACAAATGAAATGAAAAGGGTCCACCATGGTATTTTTAATGCCATTTAACTATGTTCCTGTAAGAATAAGTGTAACCACAGTAAGGCTGCTTAAGACAGTATGCCAAAATGCAGCATAATGCCATTCAGAATAACACAAATTAATGTGCAGAATTTATTTAAAAAGAACTTGATGTAAAATGTACCAAGAATTATTGTGATTTTAAAAAGCTTAAGGAAAAGGTATTAGAAAGAAGAAATGTTGTGACATAGAAGTCTGCCAAAGGAGAAGAGAAAGAGCAAAAGCAATTAACCGAGGCATTAAAGGATTCAAAAAGTTGTGTACAAGAGCCAAGGAAGATTTCTTTTCTAGAAGGACTTTTCACAGGTAACTGGAGTACAGCTTCAGCTGACAATTGAAATCTCAGTGGAGGAAGTATGTGAATCAAACTGAGACACTAAAGTACGGTAAATTATTGTCACCATATGGCATCCTTCTGAGGATTCTGAAGTAAATAAAGTGTGAAATAACAGTTATACACCATTGTGGGGAATGTTGCTTGCAAGGTTTTCTTCAGTATTCAAAAAAATGTTAAGATAGCTTCTGTATTTTCTTTAAACTTGGAGGACCAAGGGATAATCCTCAGACTCTGAAATAACATTTAATCACCTAGCAGTCCTAGAAAACAGGATGAAAATGCTCTAATAGATCCCCTACTTTATCTTACTGCACCTTACTTTAACTTAGATTAAAAAGTGAATGTAATTTAAAGTTAGCACAGCATAATTAACTGGATTGATTTAACTGGCATGGGGTTAACTGAGTTATTAACTAGCTTGCTTATGTAAGTTCCTGCTTTCCGAAAATAATGTGTTTATGGTTTCTGCACATGTTTAAGTTGCTTGGTTTTGGTTTGTTTGTTTTTAACATAAGTTTTTACTCTCCAAAACCTTCAGCAGAGAACAGTCATGTCTCTCATGATTAATTTGAGAATATCAGCAATGTTATAGAAGATAGTGCCAGTATCAGTGCCTAGGTGGAGGAGGAGGTGGAAGAGGAGCAAAAATAAAAGTTTGGCCTGTAACTTGATTCTCCCCAGGTAACAGCAAGCACTGTAGCTCACTCTGTGCCAGAGAGTGCCATCTAAACATCAACTTTTTTTCCTACTGCAGACTTCTAACAACTTTCTCTCCCATTCCTTTAAGCAGACTTGAACTTCAACTTGCCACTGCCTGCAAGGAGCAGGGGGACATCTTTGTGGGCCTCCCTGAAAAGAACAATTTGATTTTGTCTCAAGCACATGGCACCTTTTCAAGATACATTTAAGAAGCTGAAATCTTATGCTTGGGTGTCTTTCATTAGTCTTGAGTTGGCCAGCTTTATTTTTCATTTTATCTTTTTTCCTGAGGCAATGGGTGGCATTATCACGCTAGCTTAATGTTAGATATCATTAATTTTGCACATGTTCCACTTCCACTTCATGTGCCTTTCTGACATTTTCTAGAATCGCCTTTCCTCTTTTTGGTTCAGAAACAGAACAGTAAAATCAAGACATTTCTTTAGGAAGCGCTTACTGATAGGTAGACTCAAGTGAGTTTTCCTACAAAGATTAAGAGTTGGAGAATTAATAGTAGGGCAGAATTCAGCCACTGCTGTCCCTCTTTGGGACTAGCACTACTCAAAGGTGGATGCGGAGCCACCACACAGCTCCTGCATGGCTGCTTCTTCCTTCTACGGGGTCAGCTTCCACCTAAATCAGAGCTTGAGGTTAATCTCTCAAAGAGGTGATTAACAACCCTTTATTGAACAAGTCAACAAACTCTTGATTCTAATTTGCAGATGAATTGGAGGAAGAATTGTTTTGAAGGTACACTCCTAATTTTTTAAAAACCTTAATTGGTATTTTCAGGTGTACTGATGGCTCAAAAAAAGAAAAGGGAAGGACATGGATTGTACTGGCTACTTTTACTTTAGCCATATCACTGTGGTATGTGGATCTTTAGCTTTTACTGGAGCAAATCTTCCATTGCAGTATGCTTTAAGCCTATATGAAGGGCATCCACCCTAATACTTTTGTTTTCTGGACATTTCTTTTTCCTGGCCTGCTCGCTCTGGCCTAGAAAATCTTACATATGAATATACTGCTTTAAGAAACAGAAGAATTTGGAGCTGTTGAAAGTGGTTGGTCATCTGTTGTCCTATTCTGTTTCTTTATTAAAAACAGTTCCTGACTGTGTATTGTTTTCCTGCCTATTCTTGTGATGTCCTGAGCAGGAACTTCATCTTTAGCTGGTTTAATCTTTTTAATAACTATCAGAATACTAAGGGTGACCTGGGTAAGCAGCTCTAATTTCTTAACAAGTCCAGGTTTTTATCTGGAGCTCATCTTCAAGAAAAGAAAATGGTCTCAAGTCATTCAGCATACTCATGTGTAAGCTTGTTTGGTAGAGTCAAGTCATTGAGGACTCATTCTTAAAGCAGTGTTCTGCCTCAAAATTGGCTGTTCCATGACTGATGAAAATACTTTTTAAGGGATTTCTTTTTCATACAGTTCGAGGCTGGGCTAACTGCATGGTACAATACTTTTAATAGAAGCATTAATTTTTCATTACAAGATGTCTTCAAAATACACAGGGAGCAGTTTTACTTGAATGAATACCACAGGAGGTTCTGTGAACATTCACAACACTATACATTTGAGTGACACTGTCAGAGGTTACTGCACTGAATTATACTTTTCCAAACAGAAAAAAATGCCAGTTGTGTTAGGCCATTTGAACCTTCTTGCAGCATCAAATGACCATAAAAGTGAACTTATCAAGTATTCTTATCAGAAATCTTATAGCTCATTGTACAAAGTAATGTAAAGAACATAGATAAGGATGTATTATAGTATCAGCTAAGTTAACAGACCTGGGCACCGGTTGGGAGTTACAGACAGAAGTTAGAGAAGTCTTTTCTGTAGATGAAACCATGAATGTACATCTAGGGAAGATCTTTTTCCTCACATATACAAGGTTATGTAGACTTTCAACTAGATTGTAAGACAATATGTATATTATTTGAAATATGGAGTAGTGTGAGGTGATCCAAACGGAAGAATGTTACTCATTATGAAGACTGCCACTACTAAAACTGTGGATTTGAACCTCCTTCTGCACTGTAGGCTTGAAAGTGAGAAGGAAAAATATTTTCTTGTAACACTGAGAGTATCTCAGTTTGTCATGGTTTCATAATTCCTCAGTTTCTCCAGTATAGATGAGTGAGTGCAAACTCTTAATGCCAACCATTATAACCAGATTCACACTCCTGCTTTGGAAGATCTGAGCTGCTGCTGATTTGCCAGGTCCCACAAACAGAGAGCATGTAGAAGAAATTTGTGCTTCAGAACTATTTCTGAAATTATTTTGGTTTTCCACATTTTAAAAATGAATGAAGCGAAGATGGTGTCTGTCACAGACAGGCAATGCTGAAGGTTTTTCACAGAATGATCAGATCCGCAGTGCTTCCATGTGCAGAAGGTGGGCATTTGAATTCGTATATCAGTTGTTCCCTCAGATAATAATGCCAGTGAACACAGGAATGGTATTAGTGAGCATCTGAGTATATAAGACAGAAGAAAGTTAATAAGTATGTTATTTTAAAGACTCCAGAAGGTTGTTTGTTTGTTTTTTAATTTTTTAAAATTAAACTTTAGTATGAAATTTCAATGCATAACATTGAAAGATGAAAGAAATGTGTTACTACTTCAGTGTCATGTATTAATATCTTCAATTTAGTTTCTTCTAACTTTAGTTTCCAGATGGATTAAAGTTACAGTCCTCAGTACAATGTACTACAAAATTCCAGTCTTAAGAAAACATAATAGGATGGAACAATTTAAGAGATAAGTGCAAGTGAGAAAAGTTCTTTGAATGTAAATGGTACACTGTGAGGAAAAGAAGGTTTTGTTTTGTTTTTTTTTTAAATCTCCTGATCAGTTGTCTCTGCTCAGTAATATCACTCCAGTGAGCATGTAATTTAGTTCTCTAGTGTAGCAGAACCTATTTGGGTCAGAAGAGATAGAAGGTGACTTCTCCTGTGTTTTTCCAGAAGGAAGGAATATGGGGCTGAGGCATGGTTCATATGGTAAAATTTTCCTGTCTATTTATATTAGTGTTATAATTCTGTGCAACATTATCATGTGATGATCTCATATCCCTGAAGCAGTGTCTGTTTTCTCCTTTTCACCTGGAAAACAAAACAGAACAAAACAAAAAGGTATAGACTTAACAAAGTTTAAGTGACAGGGTTTTTTTTACAAAGTTGGTCTAAACAAAACTGTTTGGAGTAGCGCATTGCCAAGTGGAAAGGAAGTTAATGAAACACTTTATTAAACTGTTCTTGAATTTTAAACAAATCAGTCCCTCCACTCCTAAAAAGCCTAAAGCCCAAACACCCCAGTGTATTGCAATGAGGACAACTATTCCCTTAGTTCAGGCATAGAACAGCATAACATCTTAGCTTGGTATTGCTGACCTTTCTGCGTTTAAGAAGTCTGAGGAATGTGAATTGCTGTTTTGGAAGATTATTGAAATTGTATTAATTTCACATCATCTGTGTTCTCACAGGTATATTTCCATAATCTCCCCTTCATCACGTGTGATCCAGTTTTTATATTAGGTAAATGTTTCTTTCCTTTTAGTTTCCCTCTGAGGCTTGCGTTCATAGTTTTTAGTTGACAACAACACTAATTCCTGGCTACAGAGGTTTTCATAAATACTGACGTAGTCCCCTGAGTCTGATGCAATTAAACCATTAGTAAATAACTGCAGCTTCAGTACAGCAACTGAGCGCATGGTAAAAACTTCAAACATGGCCCAGGTTTTCCGGAAGAAAAAGTACCAAGTAGGTAAAGACTGTAGGCTTTTCACAAAACCCATGGTTTGTACAAACCCCCTCTACAAGCGAAGAAGTAGAAGACCCTGTGTGTTCTCCCTCAGCGGCTGGGTGGTCAGATTGAGAAAGGATGCAGAGAGGTAGCCCACTCCTTTGACCTTGTGCTGAGAACATTTTATGGAGGTAAGGGATCTTTGGGTCTTCAAAGTTTCAGTGGATGCTGCTGGTACTGGAACGCCATTTTGAGACAGGTTTAGATTTTGAGACCTGGGATTCAGTGAAAGTTCAACTGTCTGTATCTGAGAGTCATCTAAGCTCCATTTATAGTTAATGGAGAAAGGAGAGAGGTGCTTCCAGGGTGCAATTCATCTCACCTGTTTTAGACATCTATTTATGGATGACTCATTCCTTGGAAATGCCAATTTATGTTAGCTTTGGCAATATCCATGTAACACCTTTCGTAGTTAGTGCTGGAATAAAAAATATTTCATCCATCGTGAATAGAGAGAGACTGTAAATGTCTAAAAGTTACTGCTGCTTTCATTCTGTTAAATCAAGGAGGATTTTACATGCAAACACTTCCTTTTATAATTATAAATCACTGCTCTTCTGGCACCGATACAAATTTATTAAACAATATTTAGTTATAATTCTTCTTGCTTTATTTGGGTTATCCCTCTCGAATTCTGCTCTGAATTGTTTTAGTAAAGGACTCTTTTTCAGTAATAAGTGTGTTTCAAATGTGTATGTATGTAAGAATTAATGAGTACTGTAGCTTGTCCACTTGTAATAATAGAATTAACTGTCGAGTCCCTAATTTTTGTTTCAGTCATCAGCCTATTTGCTACATGAAAACTACTACAGAAGTGGTTTTGAGGGTTGTATGTGAGCTTCAAAAGAAGTTCACAATAGTTTTCTAAGCTGTGATTTATTCTTTTTTTTCTGTGATAGCATGAGACTTTCCACCTTGTTCTACTCTTATTTCCTAATCTAAACCAAACTCACTTATGTAAAGAAGATTTACCACATGTTCTAAGTAGTTTTAAAAAGATTTTTCTTAATTTCTCTAAGTATTTTTTGTCTAAACACATACTTTAAAGCTTGTGAAATTTTCTTTGTCAGAAGATCCATATATATTCTATATTGTGCATTCTGCGTTCTAATTACACCCCACACATGCTTTTGTTTGCCTGACTCTATGTTCCTGCCAACATAAAGTGTTCAATATTTCAGCACTCATAGTTACTTGATTGCTTGCACCAACTTTCAGTACTCTTATTACATTCACTTGCTTTAATAAACATTAATTTCTAATTTCTTGCTGAATTACTTGTGCTTCTGGCATTGATTTACAAATTATTAAATAATCTATTCTCAATATGGCCCCTATTGACTTTCATAATACCTGGCATGAAAATTACTGTTGTAGACTATTATAACCTCCAGACCCTTTGCTTTTGTTCTGCCTTCTCTAAGAGTGAAGTGTGATAAATTTATAGAAGACTGGTTTTCTTATTTATCTGGAAGCCACTAGAATCACATTGCCTTCAGTTTTGTAGAGGGTGTCTCACACTGAACAAACCAGAAGCATATTTTGTGTATATTTTCTTCACCAATTGTTTTCATGGCTCTGCAATGCATTATGCATTTTTCCTATAAGGAATGTACCATCCCTTTTTTTTCGCTGCTGCACTACTGGGTTGTTTAGCACCCAGTCTTATTGAAGAGTTTGTTTCTTGAGGCTGCTTGGCGTCCTACTGAACCTATTGTGCAGGTCCTTAACATGCTTGTAGATTAAGTGGAACTTAATCTGCTCATATTTCATCATAGTGCAGATCCCTGTTTCTTTTTTCCTAGCTAAACTGGGACCTGGGGGTCTTGGTGGACAACAGGATGACCATGAGCCAGCACTGTGCCTTTGTGTCCAGGAAGGCCAATGGCATCCTGGGGTGTATTACAAGGAGGGTGGTTAGTAGATCGAGAGGGGTTCTCCTTCCCCTCTACTCTGCCCTGGTGAGACCATATCTGGAATATTGTGTCCAGTTCTGGGCCCCTCAGTTCAAGAAGGACAGGAAACTGCTGGAGAGGGTCCAGCGTAGGGCAACGAAGATGATTAAGGGAGTGGAGCACCTCCCTTATGAAGAAAGGCTGAGGGAGCTGGGTCTCTTTAGTTTGGAGGAGACTGAGGGGTGACCTTATTAATGTTTATAAATATATAAAGGGTGAGTGCCATGAGGATGGAGCCAGGCTCTTCTAGGTGGCAAACAATGATAGGACAAGGGGTAATGGGATCAAGCTGGAACACAAGAGGTTCCACTTAAATTTGAGAAAAAACTTCTTCTCAGTGAGGGTGCCAGAGCACTGGAACAGGCTGCCCAGAAGGGTTGTGGAGTCTCCTTCTCTGGAGACATTCAAAACCTGCCTGGACATGTTGCTGTGCGACATCACCTACGCGTTCCTGCTCCAGCAGGGGGATTGGACTAGATGATCTTTCAAGGTCCCTTCCAATCCCAAACATACTGTGTGATACTGTGATACTGTAAATTTTTCTTTCACTGTAAATTCGGACACTTTCAAATACCAGACACTGAGTGATCCACCTGTTTATAAGATGGTTTGGGTTTATCTTTTTGTTGCAGAGAAATAACTTCTGACTCAAACTGTTTGGAAGTCACCTTAAAAATCCTTAACAAACATCCCCCCTAGCACAAGATTCCTGTTAATTCTTTTTAACCACAGCTATTAGGTTTAACATCAGAGTTCATGGTTACATTTAGCTTCTGAGACTAAAAAAAAACCAGAAGGATTTTTTTCTAGTTTAGAGAAGTTGGGGGGAAATTAGTCCATTTTATATGTGATTTTAAACAAGTTTATATTTAAATAGGTATGATCTGTGTGGTAGTCATGCACGTGTAGGTTTTATGTGAAGTAATATTTACCATGTTGGCATACCAGGCAGAAAGGAGGAAAAATAGCGTTTTTTAACCGGAAGGTGTGTGTGTATATATATATGTCTCTATAAACCAGTACAATATCTTATTTTTATTTTATTATTGTTAGTATTATTTTTATTACTCTGGTCCAAAACACTCAGTCTGAAACACTCAGGCATTTCTTGCAGGCAAGAGTTACATTGATTGCATTTGTTTCCAGGTTAGATCCATGTGCTAGAGTCTGACTTCCATTAAAAAAGTAATATTTTTCTTGAAAGCCCGTACTGATAGTTTTCCCAAGTAAAACCCCAATATAACAGAGTTCCTTCTTTCCTTCCTCTCACCCTGAAAAACACACATATGATGTGATTTTTTTAAAACAATTCCTATTGAACTAAAAAGGAAATCCAACACACCTCTGATTTTATTTCTCCTTTACACAATGAGGTATATTTAGCTTCTTAATTTTCCTGTGAGACTCTTTCCTAATACCCAAAATAATAACTTACTGTTTCCTTTTGGTTTATCTATGCTTTATCTTTTGTTTTGTGTTGTCTCTCTGCTCAAAGTAAGGTTCTACTTCCTCTTTCATTTTTGTAATCCCAATTGACGTGTGTATCAATGGAAGTATACCTCAATTTTCTTTTATGTGTAAGAGCAATGACAAGTATCAGTATTTAGAATTGCACACTTTCTCTCCTCCAGATACAATATTTCTTGAAAGTAAGTTTCTCTCAGTGCTTCTAATACTCTAAATGTGAGTAACGTGTCTCATTGGAATGAAAACAGAGATAATTGTATCTGTTTGTAATGCATCATATATAGTGAGATCTCTCTATCTTTACTAATCCCCGAAATTGTAATCTCTCCTTTGCAATTACTCATGGTTTATGTTTTGTCCATGTAATAAGGAAATATCTTTTCTTCTAATTCATGCATTTGTTTTGTACACATATATTTTAATCTCTGTACTGAAACTCCTACAGTGCAACATTTTAAAGTACACAGTATAAAACTCGGCAGCAGGAAATCTTAGTAAAATATCTGACTGTATAATCCATCTGGTCTGACCAGTTCTCATTCATTAGGAGTCTCTTATGATCAACATCTGGTAGGATTAGACTGCCCTGAACAACAAGGATTTAGCTTGCAGTACTTACATGCAGCTTTAGTGAACCAAAAGGTCATCAGAAATATCTGTTAAAAGCAAAGTAGTAAGATTAATCTAAAAATTATTAAATTTATTTTGTAACTGGCAGAGTTAGGATTAAATAAGTGAACTGTGCCTTTAAACCTGGTTTGAACCATGACTCTGTGGAGGCCCCTGAACTCAAACTATCATCAGAAGATAGAAGATTCATCAGGAATATCTCCTTTCTTTACTGTTTTGCTTGGAAAGGGGATAAAATTGGCTTGGTAAAAATTAAATATTTTGGTCAAATGGATGCTGGCTATTTACTATTGGTGAGCAGATGCTTGCACTAAGAATCACACTGAAGTGAGCAAGATATGTTCACCTAAAACAAAATCAACACATGAGAAACTTATATCCTTGTGAGGTAGGGGATCATTTACATACTGTATGCAGAGAATCATCATACAGAGAACATATAGGAAGTGAAGAACATGCCAACAATTAAAATTCAGTGTCAGGTTCCTGAGAGCACCAAAAGCCATTTTTGCCCCTAACCATCCCCAGAAGGCTCCCCCTGCCCTGCCCATGACCCTGTTGAAACTCAGCCTGGTGTGATCAGTCCCTGCCCCAGTGGTGCTGTGGGCATGCTGGTCCCTCTCTCCATCACAGCCATGCCTGTTGGTCTGGACCCATTTCCAGGGTTGTCCTTGGACCTGTCCTTTCCACCGATCATGGGACTGTGTTGGACTCTGGTTGCTCTCACCAGACCTGATCCTGTCCCTGACTTGTGGGTGGACTTCCCAGCTTTACCCAGGACCTGCCTTAGCACTGTGGATGTGCCTGGAGGTCGATCCTCACAGCTGATACTGGCTGTTTTCTCCAGCCTGTCCAGCTCCCCTTGGTGGGACACTGGCTGACAAAGTCCCTGGTCTGGTATCTGTGTTATCACACTCACATCCCTCCTCCTTAGGGTCATTCCCTTCCTTTCCTTAAACCTACATCCATCCTTCCTGGTACAGACAGTACAACAACAAGTGTTTTAATTTTTTTTTTTTTTTAAATTCTGTCTACTCTCTCAGTTTGCTAAAGATTAAAGAAGTTCGTTTCTTCCTTGGTCGTGCAAGTTCTTGGCTCCTCAAAACCCCTCTGTTTCTTCTTGGGCAGGTGCATGGTCAGGGACTTTGTCACTTGGTTGTTTGCCTCTCCAATATCACTGAATCTGATACAACAGCTATGAGGTAGGCCAGTATTGCTGCCACCCACTTTGCAGAAAAAAAGATACAGCCAGACTTGGTAGCAAACTTTAAAACCTTATTTTGACAATGTGAGCTGTATCACGGAGCAGCTCTGGCAGAACGAGAAGTAAAAGCGAGTTCTCTTGTGTCCCATCTTCTCTTGTGCCTCAAGCACAAGTGCCATCCTTGTCTTCCTGCAACTGTGTCCCTTACATGTGATAGAAACCCTTCATTTTTTGAAGCTTGCTGCTGCGTAAGCATATTTGCACCCCAGTAATTTTTGAAGTTGACCATACATAGATTTATTAAACAGGTAGAGAAGTACTGATTTCATCTAAATTTGTATACAGAGTAGTGTAAAAGAACTATTTTTTTTTTCTGTGAGTGAAGGGTAAGGGCCCCTAAGCAGTGATTTGTGAAACTCTCAGGTTCATTGATTCATTAAATTGTTAACAAGGGACTGAAGCCACACGGAATTATACTGCTTCTGTTTTGTAAGTCAGTTCAAGATTTACTTAGGAACTGCAGATCCCCACCAGAGCTTAATTCGGTTTTGTTACAACTTTCTACAGCAGTTTCCTTCAGTTGAAATTATCCTATTCGACACTATAAAGAAGTGGTAGTATTTTACGATTTTTCTTGCTCAGAGTTGGTGGAATGAAGCATCTGCATCTGCTAAAATAAAACATGCCTCATTTGGTGTTCAGAATTTCACAAATTTAATCCAGAATTGCAAAATTTGCTAAAGGAATTGGCAGCTCTAGAACTGGAGGTAAGGCTTTGAGAATTTTGATCTTGGACCCAAATCTAAATCAGAAGATTCTATAGTTAAATTTGTTTGAAAGAAGTGAAGAACTTCTGTAGGAAGAAAAACACAAGTTTCTGTTCTGTGAGATATTTAGAATATTAAGAAAGAAAAAAGAGAACCTGAGGATGGTGAAAAAGAAATATGGAAATAGGAAAAAAAAAAAAGACTGGAAAATGTAGTGGAAATACCCCCAGAGCAGGCACAGGATAAAATTTGTCAGACTAGTGCTCGTAGCATTAAAAGGGGAAAAAAAACTATTAAGTCTTCTAGAAAAAACAATGTAAACCTTTTAAAAAAGCTCCTAATATTTTGTTGTGATAATGTGAAAGAAACACCTTTCTTTTGGCAAAATCTCCACAACAGATGTGTCTGAAAATCGTCCAATATCTGATTGTGCTAGTGCAGAGAAAATGTTTCCAACTTTTCTGGCACCAGATCTCATGAGGTGCATCTTTTTGGAGGTTAATCGGTAGTTCAATGAAAAGTCTATGAGCTCTGAAAGCTGCAGAATATTTGGCCTCTAGCAGATGAGAGCATGGGGTATCAAAGAAATTTCTCAGTGGCTGAATTTAAATAAGTGTAGCTTAGAAAAAAAAATCATATGCAATTGAATATCTCAATTGCAATGTTCATGAACAAGTTCTGAAGGGAAGGAATCACAGCAAGTCAGTAGACAGTCTGAGGTCTAATCAAGTGTCAGCTTTGTGCCCTTTGCTGAAGCCTATCTGCAAGTGTTGGTCTATTTTAGTAATACTTAATATGTATTTTATCATTTTTCTCATGTTAATAATGGTCTAACTTGACTAAACAGGTTGGTGACTCAGACTTTTTCTACTCGCATCAGCTGAGTAATGTAAATCTAGTCTCTCTGAGATTAAAATAATACTAGAAATGGCTCCAGATATTATTTTTTTTTTAAAAAAAAAAGGAAAATACCAGAAAAGCAAACCTACAACTAAAAAATTTCATACTTTACAGAAGAAGATAGGACAGTATGCGGTAGAAGCATATATCAGGTTCCTTTGGAAAATACAGTTCTGTTAGCTAAGGAAAATTTTACTTTTTCTAGGTAACAAATGGTACTTTTAGTGAACTTTCATACTGACTAGAAGGATTTCAAACATCAGCTAAACTATGGTCAAGAAAGGTCTATTTTCTTTTGTTATCACTGATGGTTTGTTTTAAAAAAGCAATTTTTTTTCTGTCAAGGAAGACCTGTATGATAAGGAGCAGCTAATGACATTGCTGGAGCTAAAATATCAATCATTCATTTTACTAGTATACTAGCAGAAAAAGGACTCACTGCTGGTCATTTTTTTGTCATTGAATACATTTTCAGAGAAGTCACCAAAAAATGATTGTAACATCACAAAAGGATGAAGGATATGACTCAAATCTTGGTGGACTGACCATTCTGACTTCTGTAGAATAAAACAATTTTCAATAAAAATTACTTATATGTCCACTTATTTTAACCATTGTAAAAGGTTATAATTTAAAAATATGTCTTAGTAATTTTAAAGAATGTCTAAAAGGGATAAGATGAAGCAGAGGCCATGGAAGAAGTAATTGAGGCAGCCTGATCTTAAAGAAATATTTCATTGGTCAACCAAGAAACTTGACAAAAACAACTTAAAGGGAACAGCAAAGGCGGAATGCTGTGTGGGGATCAACTAATGCAATTGCTACATTGCAGAAACCAGGTTATGCTTCTTTGCCTTGAATAAATTTGCAAAAATACAAAGGTAGTTTTAATGTTCACCTCTTCAACAAAAAACTATGTTGCTATCTAAAACAACTATGCAGCACAGAAAAAAAAAATAGTTCCATGGTTAACATAAAACCATTAAATACTCCCAGCACAGCCACTAACATGCACAGATTGAAAGGATGCTCACAGACTTACATTAAAGAAAGGCTGAAGGATTTTTGAAGAGATGAATTTGTTGTGAAAGTAAAACTGCCAACAGAACGCAGAAGTTACACCTGTGACCTTTCACGTTTTGTTGCATCCCCTTACTTTTACTGTATACTTAGGCATGAGTGTGACAGACTTGCAGCAGAGGAAATTTAGCAATAGCTGGTTCTTGGTTTTGCATGGATAAAGTGTCTTTTCATTATATATATATATATGTATAGTTATTTCAAGTCAAATGAAGAAAGTCCTACTCCTGAAGGCCAGATACTCCTTCCTCTCCTTTGCTTGACCATACCACTGTATATCAAATATTTTCAGATTGTTTTGAATGGACAGAACGTCATTGGAAACTATCCGCTAATGATTTATAGACTTCTAAATTGTCCTGTTTAATAGCACATGTATTTTTCTTCGTGTATTTCATTTTCTGGTTTTGCATTTGAGATACCTATTTTACGCTGTGATTTGTGTCTCATATTTCTGTTATAACAAACAAATTAAAAAGACAATCAGTGCAATGACTGTGATCATGGTTTTATTAAATTAAAATCAGAGTGCCACTCCATTTCAGTCTGTAACCACATTATATCCAGCTAAAATTATTTTTGCTCATTTATTAGGAATAGGAATGTGAAACTCTGTTTTTGCAGTCATGTGGCTGGAAGAAAAACAGCAGTGATTAAGACGGAAAACCTTGAAGTAGTTATATGGAAGACAAAACTAAACTAAACTAAATCCGTAAACTAGGTTGTTTTATACATTATCTGTCTTCTTTGTGCTATTAGGCAGTTCAAAGAGGACAGTCTCTTGCCAGTATGAAAAAAATAGGTGAGAAAATCTGTTGATAGGTGGTTGCTTGTGTCACCTTGAAGCAAACTGTACTTCTTGCTGCCCCATGCGGCAAGATGCCTGCTCAAAGCAAAGAGGAATTCATGAAGTTTCACTAGTCCCTAACTGATCTAAATACAGCACTGCTGGTTCATGCTAGAACCAGATGATGGTAGTTTCAGATCAGCCCTCAGCAGTGAGAATATGTAAGAGTTTCCTTGATGAGTCTTTTCCTCTTATACAGTCTCAAGCATCACTTTGGCTATAAGAAGGATTTTGGTCTTAACAGTGTTGAAAATGCACAAAAATTGTACATCCCCATGATGCGAAATGGGAACCTACTGTGAACTTTTTGTCACACATAGTAAAACTCTTTACATAGTATACCTGTTGATAGCAGATTAGAGTGGTAAAAAAATAGTGTTTTGATCAGAATTTAGGCAAAATGGAAAAAAAAAAGTGAGTGCATACATCAACTCTGAGATTGTTGCTTGTCGTTGCAGTGTGATAAATATAGTCCATCTGCTTCCTCCTCACTGAATCTGAGTTCACTGGTTTGCCTTTTTCTCAACTTCTGACAGGTGAGGAATGATCTGACTGGCGTCCTGTATGGTGAAGACATTGAAATTTCAGATACTGAGAGTTTCTCCAATGATCCTTGCACAAGTGTTAAGAAGCTTAAGGTATGTACTGTTATTTGAAGAATAAAGAGAAAGTGGTGATTGTGTCATGGCTTTTTTTTTTTTTTATTTTTGTATGAAGAAGACTAATAAAACAAATTTTACATAAGAGTGATATACTACTACATTCCATTGCACAGTAATGTTGACAAATGGCTTTTAGAGGACCTTGTCCTGTTTAAGTCAATGAATGTCCATGCATATAGTAAATATTCTTTATAGTTCCTGCTAAAGACATAAAGTAAAGCAAGTTGTTGCTGCCTTAATGTTTGTACCTAAAACACCAGTCTTATTGATTTATGAGTGAAAGTTCTTGAGGTTTGAACCAGAACCCTTTTAAGGTAAATTATCATGTAGCAAAAGTATTAAGCATCTTTCCATTAGCTTCATTACACATTTTAGACTGAATTCTTTGCAGATTATTATCTCCATTATTTCACGAGTCATAGGAAAAAAAAGGAAAAATAAATTTTAGAGCATAATAATTTACCAACCTTCTCTTATTATAATGATTTATTAGGTTCCTGGCATCTCATAAAATTAAAACTATATTTTAGCATTACCGTGCAGTGCAACCAACAATAAACTAGGCATAGGAGATACAGATCTTAAACTGCATATGGACGTTAAAACAACGATTGAACAGCAAGAGAAAGCACTTTCAAGTGTTGAAGATCAAATCATTGCTGGCAGCAAATACATATGACACACAATCAAAGCCACAACTCTGAAAATTCTTAAATATGTGTAAAACAGTTTTTAAAAAACCCTAGTAAACTGAATGATATTAAAAAACCCAAAATTAAACCCAGGATATCAACCTGTATAAGACTAGGCCACTAACAAAGCTAACAGGAGAAGGTCTGAAGCATAGTAAACTAAGTGTGCTTTAATATTGCCGCAGACTAGAGATGCAAGCCTGAATGCTTTAAATATAAATAGGTAAAGATTATATTTACAGGAAGCCATTCGTGTCTGTCCAGTCTAAGCCCATTTGCATTTCCTATCTTGAATTGAAAAGACTCCAGTATATGTTATCAGTAAAGTCCACATTTTTGACAAGCTTTTTAACCCCTGGCATCAGAAACTTAACAATACTGAAGGCAGAGCTATTTAAACCAATGGATGATGTAATAACAAGAAAAATGTGCATATAAGCATGTATATTTAGGCTGAAGTTTAGAAGCAGCAATGAGATTCTAGCTTTCTTGTATATCAACAGTGTGCTGTTTGTTTTATAGGGAAGACCAGAAGACTTGGTCAAACAATCTATTAATTATCTCTAGATTTCTTCTTCAAAACAAATTACTATAACAATAAATAAGCAATTATCTAGACAATTGGTTATTCTTGACAAGAACGTAGGGTTGCTTTTCCTTAGGCACATATGTCAGACACAGCTTAGCCATGTGATGCTGAAAGTGTTCATTCCCTCCTTCAAGATATAAACCCAATATAGGTAAACCATTATCTGCCTACTGTACCTGCGATTAAAATAGGCATACATACCTTTCCTTTTTGTAAACACAGTTTAAATTAATGAAATTAATGATTATGCAGTAGAAAATAGAAATATCTGATATAGTTTGCAGAAATATATGTTCTGTATTTTTCCCAGCAACATCTTAATTGTTACTACATTGACACCAGCCTCTTTGAATCAGAGTTGGAAAGTAAATTTAAACTTAAGAGTATCTTTCAAACTAAATTTTGTGTCTAGAGAAAGGGATGTTGGAGGATATATATTGTACATCAACTTAAATATTTTAAAATTCTGAGCATATATAGGCAAATTGCATGAGCTATAAAACTTCTGCTTCCAACTTTCTTGTATCTTGCACATAGATTGCATTTTTTTTGGTCCTATGAATTCCAATTCAAGGAAACCATTTCCATCTGATTTCCCAAATACAATAGGTGTTTTGGATACTGACCGAACACCGTTTCTTATTGTAATAGTCAAGTTAATTAGATTTTAAATTTTGGGGCTGGGAACAACCTCATTCTAAGTAAAAGGTGTGCACTCTAGCACAGACATTCAGCCAGTTTTGCCAGCATGTTGTGATTCCATAGCTGAGGTTTGGGGCTCATCTGTAGTTCTTCAGGTGGACATCCAGGCATTTAGAGGGCAGAACATGTGGATGCCTGTATTGACAAAGTTATCTAAGTTTGAGTAGATTGATATCATCTTGACTGTCAGATACATGGTAGAGAACATGGCAGAGTATCTGAGCTATTTGATTTAGATATTTTATAAAGAGCCTGCCAAGACATTGACTTTTCCTGGCAGATGAGATATTGTAGCAATCCTTCTCTGGAAAGCCGTGTAATGCAGCATCGTGGTGTTATTCATTAGAAATGAGGCAGATTAAAATCTGATCAGAGAATGGAAGCTCTGCAGGCCGAAAAAAAAAAAAAAAAATGTAAAAAGCTGCCTATTCCGGCATAATGTGCATCACTCAAAAACTCTGAAAAGGCTAAAGAGTGCTTCATATGTGAGGCTGTTAGCAAAGACAGTGGAGAAGACAAGTTGTTCTTCATCCCTCAGTGGAGCATCTTAGGTGTTTTGATCCTCACTGTCTTCAGGATTTATACTACTCAGCTTCCAGTAATGCCAAAGACACTTTATATTTACTGGGTGAATAATATCGTCACCTATAAGAAAGGAAGAAGGGAGCAAGAAAGTCATTAATTTTTGAGACTGTGCTATAGTCTTCATTTATAAAACATGTTTTTTCTGAAGAGTCCACCATAACTGTGGGTAAAAGAATTGTAACTGTTATTCATTTTCTTGTTTGAACTTTAGTCCATATGGGAACATATGTATTGCTTACTGAGGGGCAAAGCTTAAATGCTGATATTGCTACTATAATCTCTGAAAAGAGTAAATATGACAGCTCACCATCTGGCAAACGGTCTAAACATTGGTCTTTTTATATAAGTGCAGTTTGGGGAATTGCCTTCCCCCTGGGATGTTTTTAATCATCTCATAGATCACCTGCCTAGTTCCATGAATTAAAAACTCTTCTGTCAAACACGCTTTAGCTCCATGCAAGCAATTTACAACTCTTTGAGAAAGAAAAAATATTATACTTGACACTTACTGGGATCCAGTGGGTGACTTCTTTAATCCCTACAGGAGAGTTACGCTGTTAATTTACGTCAGTCCCATGAGGGTTGATGTAAAGGAATTCATCACAGAAAGATGGACCCAATTTCATTCACCATCTTGCCAATGACTGAGGCTTGGGGCTGTTTGTACACTCAGAGAATCATCTAGCAGTAATCATTTGAAACTCTATGCCCCGCCATTTCAAGTGATGAGAGTTTAATTCATGGGTGGCTCTTGGTTAGAGAGATATAGTGATTGTGAGTTCATCTTTTTGAAACAACCTGTAGTATATCCCTGCCAGGAAATCATATTGTTTGATAGTTAACATTGTGACTGAAAGGGGAATAAAATTATGCGTGTTTGATGTATCTCTCTGCATGAGAATATAATGTGGATATATACCCTGACCTCCAAGCACTGAAATGAACCCAGGTCTGATAACCTTCAGTGCAGACTTGACTATCCACTCAGATAAAATCTCTGCAAGGGATTTGAGCTGTGTCCAGTTGCATGAATTTGAAGCTTCAGTGTCTCTTACGCAGGATGGGGCCAGCAGACCCAAGCCTGACATCAAATGGATCTAGGCTTCTTTACCATATTGAATGCAATTCTTCAGGAACAAATTTGGGAAAAATAGGGAATGGAATGCAAAAAACAGAGTTGGAGAGAAAGAGGCTTACTGAGGAGTGCGTCATTGCACAAAGGGAAAACGTTACTTGTGGAAAAGGAAAAGCTATTGTACAGACGTTCCTAAATTAGTTCCTTCTACATGTGTTCTAATGTACAATTCTTTGGTTATATGATTTCATACTAAATTTTCCACTCTTTTTAACAGCAAGCCATAAAACCCCAGACGCTGCTTCTCACAGCATCAAGTTGATATCTGCATGGTTATAAACAGGAGGAATCGTTTATCATTTCCCATACATGACTAGCCAACTAGAACTATATATGATGCTCTTCATGAGGCAACTCTTTGAAACTTGACAAAGATATTCAGGCATATATTCACTGTCAACTTGATCCTGTAATTCCACACTCCACTTAACCTAGCAACATCACTGCCTCACACTGGATCTTCATCGCCGTCTGAAGTTCCTTGCTTGCCCAGTGCTGTGTTCTGCTTCTTTGATTTCTCATCCCAGAGTACCTTTGTCTAAATTGTCCTTCCATTTTCTTCTGGTCTTACTTTCTGAGATTGAAGTTGTCCTAATAGTAGCTATTTCTTAAGCTTCCTATTTGCCATACTCTTGAAAAGCCCTAATTCTCCCTCCCAAGCTCCTTATTCAATGCTGGTTTCAGGGCCACTGCTACCTCCCCAGCTGTGTGTTCCATTGTTGTCTAAAAAGCACTCATTACCTGAATTCCTTATTGGGTCTGTTTCTCCTTCCCATGTGCCCTTTTTTCTCTCACTGGACCCTACCTCGAGCCACCTTATTTACTGACTTTCAGCATCACTTTCTTGGATAATGACAATATGTGGATTGTGACTTTCCCCACTTCTCAAAGGTTTAATACCTGGACAAGTGTGGGCAAGAACTGAAGATTCATATTTCTGTCTGAGAAACCTTCATTTTCTTAGCATATTGCATATAAAAATACATAGAAAATGAGATTATTAAGGTTATAGCTTTTAGGTCTTTTGAAAAAAATTCAGATTTCAACTTCTTTTGCTGTAGTTCTCAATGGCATTATACTTTAAATGGAAGACTTATGACTTTAATAGGTGGCAGTAGAATATTTCTTTTAATCTTCTTCAGTCAGTTCATGTTTGCATAGCTTCCAAATTTTTTGTGAACACAGACATGGTAATGTCCTCCTTGCTGTATTGAATGCTTCAAAAGCAATAATTTATGCATCAACCTGGAAACTCATTAATTTAGGCAAAAGAACATTTGATTATTGAGTCTTGGCTTGATCATATATCTCAAGGATGACAGAACATCAGGGATCACCAAATTCTAGAGCCACAGCTGATCTTTGAGTTTGTATTCTGAAGCTTTCCAGTTGTACATCAGGGATCCTCAAGAATGTGGTTCAGATGTGGTTCTCACACTTGCAGATTTCCCGCTCTGGCATCTGCTGTTGCTCTAATTTGTTGATTTGGTTTCATGTGACCCTGTTAGATTTGTTTTAAAAGAATCAAATCTGCTTCAATAAAATTTATGTTGACTTTATCAATCTGTGGCTAAATATAAAAATAAAGAGAACCAGGCTTACTGAAAATGCGCGGGTTCAGAATGACCAAAACGTATTACATACTTTCTGACTTCAACCATGCTAAGAGTGATACTGATTTCATGCGTATCTTTCTGCACTGTCCATCATAATATTTTCTGCTGAAGGGGAAATAAACATTGAAATTATCTAAACTGAAAATCTTTGATAAATTTATTTAATTAAAACTGAAATGTTTTTTGCCACTGAAATTCACACTGAATCATCTGTTTCTTTTTTTTTCTTGGAGATCTGTTAGTAATTCTAACCAAGGGTTTTATAAAAGAAATGAAAAATTAGATTTGTTCAAACTTTTGCTGAGAACTCAGCTTTTGTGTGAAACAAAAGGTAATATTAAGTAATAAAAAGCTATTTCTTCTGTGTTTTATAGATGTTAGCATCAGTTTTTCACATGAGAAAAAAGCTAGCCCAGTTCTTGAAGAAATACTTTTCTGTGTATGCTCCTGAATTTAGGAAGGTTTTCTTAATGTGTTCCTAAGCATGAAAGGAAAATGATCTCTTTTGACTTCAGACACAGATTCTTACAGTGTGATGATTTTTTTATTATTATTTTTTAATTTTTATTTTTTTTAATGTGTGGACGTGGGTGGGGGGAGAAGGAGTGATTGACAATGTGTTATAGTGAGGGTAGAGAAGATGTTGTATGAGTAAAATCTGGAAAAATTACTAAAGCGGGCATAATATCAAGGCATTTTATCTCACATATGTCCAGTTTATCAACTTTAGTTGAAGTAGTTAGTTGATTAGTTCATGTAAGAAGTGAAAAGCATGTATTTTCAGCTAGTTTTAATATGTAACATTTTAAAACAAGAAATCTTGCAAGGGATCAAAAGAATATTTGACACTTTAGTATAATATTATAGTATATAATAGTAATGTTTGACAAGATAAACATTACAGTTTTATTCTGATGAGTCCCATTGCTTAATCATTTTCTTCAAACACCTCAGCTGCTGTCTCTTGCAGTATTTTAAGTTCCTGAATTTACAGAAAATTGAATATTCTGAATTAATTTTGCTGTCTGCAGCTGCAATCTATGCTAACTCTCTACACAATTTGAATGGCCAACTGAAGTGGTTTCTGGAAAGGCTGTGACTGAATTTATCTGCCATGTATCTCATTTAATCTGCAGGGTAATGACGTTCGGATAATCCTCGGCCAGTTTGATGAGGAAATGGCTGTGAAAGTCTTCTGCTGTGTAAGTAAATATATTTAATTACATGTCAGAATAAAGAATGAGTTACATTTGAATAAAAAATGAGCATAAAAATTTCTTCATGGGGTTCAGCTTCATCAAAGTTTACATCCTCATGAGAGGTTACATATGCCTAGTTCAGTTTCTGTTTCAGTAAAATACTTTGTGCTTGACTTCAGTAGAACTTAGGCATGGACTGCATGGTTAGCTTCTTATTGTTCTTATTACTTTCCTGTAGTGGAATTAAATTCCAAATCAAGCTTGAGCATTTTTCTTCATGTTAGATGGAAGTGTCATGGAAGCACTCGTACATAGAGCAGTAGATAGAGAGAACCACAAGATTTGAATCTTGTCCAAGAGTTGTGTTCAGGTGGTAATCTCTGCATGTATGTAGTTTAGCGTGTTTTTCTTTGAAACAACAAGAAATTCAAGCAGTTTCTACATATGCTAACGAGCCAACACTGATAATCTCTGCTACTCAAAATGTTGCTAATTGTACAGTTCTCATTCCCTTTTGACTGCTGTATATTTTATCTATTACATGAAAGCAAATATTGCTTTGTAAAAAATAAAGTTTTTTGAATTAAAATAAATGTAGTAAGACAAGCATAGATAAAATTCCATATCCTCACTATTTGTCTGTGTGTATGAATGTGCTGCAAACACACACAGTGAGATTGCTGTTGAAAGTAGTAAGATTAAATGTGGATCTTTATTTGTATATATTAAAAAAAAATCCCCAAACAGGGAGATTTTTAGTGGCCTAAATTTTGTATTGTTATTGAATTATTAGTCTAAATAACCAGATTAATCCTGTTTGAGACAACACAATAAGTATAAAAGAAAAGCAATAATGAAGGCATATAAATTTGAGAGGGTGTTTTTTAATGCTCACTTAAAGTTACCTATCTAAGCAAAGAAAGAAAAGGCAGAGAAAAATCTGAGAGCTCCATGTGCCTCAGGCACTTGTTGGCTCATTGTCAGCAGCTATCCCAGTTGCTAGCAAAATTTGGAAAGGAGATTGTGGAGTATATTAGGAAGAAACAAAATCTGTTTGCATCCAGAAGGGAACAGAAAGCATTATTTTCTTTTGTGTTTTCATTCTTCTCATCTTTGATCAGTCTTTGTATATAGATTGCTTTGTTCCGGCATTTAAATTGGATTGACAGAGATAATCTCTCATTCTTCCATTCCTGAAAGAAAGAGCTTCCGTGGCCCAGCTCCTCCCCAGATGTCTTGTGGTTGGGCCGGGTTTCCCCAGCTGAGGGGTCTTGGTCTGACCCATCTTCCAAACCAGTGCTAGGCAAGAGATTGGCCTTGTTCATGCCACTGCCCTTAGTAGCTCATTGCCTTCCCCTACAGCTGTTTCCCAATTCCATATGCCTGTGAGGACACTGAAGAAATCCTAGAAGTCCTTGGAGGGGCAAGGTGTCCTCTTGTCCAGCGTAGGGCAACAAAGATGATTAAGGGAGTGGAGCACCTCCCTTATGAGGAAAGGCTGAGGGAGCTGGGTCTCCTTAGTTTGGAGAAGAGGAGACTGAGGGGTGACCTTATTAATGTTTATAAATATATAAAGGGTGAGTGCCATGAGGATGGAGCCAGGCTCTTCTAGGTGGCAAACAATGATAGGACAAGGGGTAATGGAATCAAGCTGGAACACAAGAGGTTCCACTTAAATTTGAGAAAAAACTTCTTCTCAGTAAGGGTGCCAGAGCACTGGAACAGGCTGCCCAGGGGGGTTGTGGAGTCTCCTTCTCTGGAGACATTCAAGACCCACCTGGACATGTTGCTGTGCGACCTCACCTAGGCGTTCCTGCTCCAGCAGGAGGATTGGACTAGATGATCTTTTGAGGTCCCTTCCAATCCCAAACATACTGTGATACTGTGATACTGTGATTTTGGGGGGTGGGGAATGGCTCTTTCCCACAAGTGACCACTGCAACGTTTTGTAGCAACAGTTTGGTACAAACGTGGGTAGCATGTGTAACTCGGAGCAGTTTAAAGAGTGATGGCTACTTCTGAAGTACATTAGTGCCAAAAATACTAAGGTGGATTTTCCTGGAGACTGGAGAAATCTGAGAGATTGTGTATTTAGGCTTGTATGAATATATTTTTTTGAGTTTCAGCAGGACACTGCAGGAGATGGCAGTTCAAAATAGGTCATTTATATATTCATAAACTACAATATGTCAGTAAGCTTGTTATTAGTCATAAAATATAATGTTGACTCATGCACTCCTACAGCTATGTGTCTAAGAGCACAATAAGTTAGATATGTCCTGTTTTACCCCCTTTTCCCACCTGTATGTTCAGACAGGTTCCACTTGAGATTCCATGTTACATTTCACAAGGTGACTGACGGCAGACAGGGAAAGCCAGCTGGACATGAGCCAGCAGTGTGCCCAGGTGGCCAACAAGGCCAACAGCATCCTGGCTTGTATCAGTAATAGTGTGGCCAGCAGGACTAGAGAAGTGATTGTGCCACTGTACTCAAGAAGCTGCACCTCAAATCCTATGTTCAGTTTTGGGCCCCTCATCATAAGAAAGACATTGAGGTGCTGGAGAGAGTTCAGAGAAGGGCAACGAAGCTGGTGAGGGACCTGGAGCACAAGTCTGATGAGGAGCAGCTGAGGGAACTGGGGCTGTTTAGCCTGGAGAAAAGGAGGCTGAGGGGAGACCTGATCGCTTTCTGCAACTACCTGAAAGGAGGTTGTAGCATGGAGGGGGTTGGTCTCTTCTTCCAAGTAGCAAGTGATAGGACAAGAGGAAATGGCTTCAAGTTGCGGCAGGGGAGGTTTAGATTGGATATTAGGAAAAAATTCTTCACGGAAAGGGTTGTCAGGCATTGGAACAGGCTGCCCAGGGCAGCACTGGAGTCACCATCCCTGGAGGTGTTTAAAAGGCGTTTAGACAAAGTTCTTAGGGACATGCTTTAGTGCTAGAGTGAGGTTAGGTTGTGGTTGGACTTGATGATCCTGAGGGTCTCTTCCAACTGAAATGATTCTATGATTCTATGAAAGGCTTTTGGTTTGTTAAAGGAATGTGCTATTGTACTAGTGCAAGATGGTTGGACTTTTTTGTAATTATAGTCTGAATATTATTTTCTAGTGATCTGTGTAGGTGGGAAAATCTTTAAAACCTGCCTCAATTTTCTGACTGGATTCAACAATTGCTGTGAGGTTTCCTCAGGACATCCATCCTCATTTTCATTTTGCCTGGCTATTTCCTCCCTCTCCCCACTAAACACACACACACACACACGCACACACACAAGATGCAGAGCATATAACTCAAAGGTAAATGAACTAAAAGCCAGTTTAATTCAGTGGAAAACTTTGAAAATATTACATGACTAATTCAAGCCAAAGTGAATGTTAGCAGGTGTTTCCCACAATGATGTAAATAAGCTTAGCTGTTCATTTAATGCTAGTGTCAAAACCCGCAATTTTAGTTCTATGGGAAGTCTTAACTTTCTAAAGTTGTTTTCACCTCAGTGGATCGAATGCAATATTTTTTATGGAATAGAAATTAAAGTATTTTGCTCAAAACTTAACACTTTGGCAATCAAAATGGGTGACTGTGTTGGATAGACATAATCTTTTTTTTCATTTGAAATTGCATCTTCCCAACAAAAGCTTCAGTTTGGCAGAAAATGTAATTTTTTAAAAAATCGTTAGTGGGAATTTTTCCAACATATTGTCTTTAAGTTGTAGAGATAATGAAGTATAGCCATGAACACATCACGACTGATGCCTAGCTGATACAGTTATTTGTCTGAAGACAATTAAAGAAGATTACTATTATGCATAGGTCACTGAATGAGCTTCAGGTGGCTGTTTTAGTAAAAATTTAATAACAACTAAAGGTGAGCTTAATCAGCACCGTTGATACAAAAGGGCTGGACTCTGTTCTTGAGCTGATATAGTATTACTGCTGAGTCTGCTTCAGAATTAAAGGCAACTTTGATTTTTAATGAGAAGCAGGTGGCTTTTCATTGCAATTCAGAAGCCTACAGGCATTCTTGTAGGGGTAGGATATAGGATGTGTCCATACTAACATGTTGGAAACACAACAGAAATTGAATTGCTGTGAGGTTTTGCAGGCTGTATTATACAAACAGATAGTAATTATTTACTACACATAGAGGGATTTCTTACATAAATTTATTTGTGGTAAGTAAGCATCTCTTTACAGCTTCAAACGAGAATGAAAAGTTTAGAAAAAATAAATGAGTTCAGTCTCATGAGGGCAGAAAATATTCAGGACAGATTCCTGGCTGCTTGACTGCATCTCGGGGCTTTGCAGCTTAGGTGGGGCACGTAGGAAAGATAAGGTAGGACATGAGTACTTTGTGCTGTACTGATGGTATAAACCCCTTGTAAAACTTCGTCTTGCTCTTGTGTGCCAACAAATATTCCCCTTAGAAACTGAAACCTGTAAAAAGTGGTCTGTGTGCATTCAAACAGTTTTAGAAAGGTCTGCATTTTTCAAGGAAGTGTGTCTTTCAAGAGTCAAAATCATCTCCGTTGAGCAGAATCAACAGGGAGGAAATGGTGGCAGAAAGCATTATTTTGAAATAGGTCTTCTGGAACTCGAACACTGAAGTGTCTGAACACTAACAACTGTGCTGGCACTAGAAAAGTGACTGCATGGAGATGGTACTAAGCTTTGGAGAAGCTGATTTTGTTCCTCTTTTTGCCTTCCCCATTGTGCTGCTTTGACTGAAAATGAGTTAATTTTCTTCATGCAGTTAGCAACCTTTCTTTTTCATAGCTAGCATGGTCATTATTTGGACTTAGTTTGAGAACAAGAATTAACACCCCAGCACAGAGTTAATGTTTTTAATTGCTCTGGTCTGAGAGCCAAAGACACTCTGAGTGTTCTGCCCACAGGTGTGAGGCAGCAAGGGAGGGGGGCAGAGATGGGGCAGAGCTTGACTGACATCCAGACTGATCAATAAGAGCATTCCATCCCATCAGCTTCATGCTTCAGGTTTAAGGAGAATCGAGACCCTCCGGTCTCTCTCTTTTTCTTTCTCTGGGTTGTTCTCATTCTCACTCTTTCAGGCACTCTCGTTCTTGCTTGCTCTGAGGTGCAGTCCGGGGAGTTTGGTCAGGACGTTTAGTTTGGCCTCTTCCCATTTTGCAGAGGCCTCTGAGCATTTCTGCCTTTTTCCTCTTTTTTCACTGCTGGGGACCAGGTGCTGTTTCCTGGGACTGGTTGCTCAGCATGTTTGTGAGGTGTTGCCTTGGGTATCTTTTATTTCTATTTTATATATATATGTATTTACTAGTAATGTATTAGTATTTTGTTATTTTATTAAACTGTGTTTCTCTCAATCCAAGTTTCTCCCTTCCCTTTCAAATTTCTTCCCTGTTGGGGGGAAAGGGGTGGGGTTGAGTGAGCGGCTATCGTGGTTGTATTGCTAGCTCGGGTTAAAACACAACACCCACATTGCCCTTCAAACCTTACCATTCCACCAGACTGAGATATTCATTTAACACTAGTGTCAGAAACAGCAGTTTTAATTCTATGGGAAACCTTAGTTTTCTAATGCTGTTTTCACTGCAGTGAGATGAATGTGCTGTTTCTCATGGAATAGAAATTAGGGTATTTTGCTCAAAACTTAACACTTCAACAATGAAAATGGTCAACCACTGGGTTTTGTTCCTTTAAAGCAAAATCTAGACATGTAATCAAATTCTTGCAGTAACGTGAGAGTTTCAGTGTGACCTTGGGGATGATCCCTTGTTTCCAGGATGGAATTTCTGGCTATCTTGATTTTTTTAATTTCGAGCCCCATATCCTGGAACATTTACAGATTATGCAGGAAACAGGCACAAATGCAAACAGAAAAATTCCAGCAGCTCCAATTTCAGAATATTAATAGCCAATACTTTCTTGCAACACACAATTTGATACTTTAATCTGTATAGAGCAGGGGAAGCTACTGATAATTGTCCTTCTCTAAAAGCACAATTCAGTGTAACTTTGTGTCCTCAGAGATTTGAAAACTGTCAAATAAAAGACACTATATCACTAAAAGATCTTGAATGACCTCATTGTGTAATGGAAACCATTTTATACACCAGAAAGTATTGCAGGATTGCTGTTTTCCTCGCAGATGGACCTGGGATGCAGGGTTGCCATAGCTGTAGCCAGAGTAGAGATGTGCGGGAAGGCAAAACAGATGTGTTTCTGGAAGGATAGAATTAATGAGCAAGAGAAAGACAAATGATTTATGTGGACGGTGGAAAAAGTAAGATATGAGATGCAAGACACAGGGTTTCAGATCAGAGCGCTTTTAAGTGGCATTGTATACAAATGCATGAAATTTGATTTTGGCTGAACAAAAGCTTCTGCAACCAAACAAATCTGCTTTGTGCACAGTGCATTTGTGAACACCATTATCGTAGCCTTCATAGATTTAAAGCCCAATTTTAGTTTGGATATTAACTTATTTAGGAGACTATCCTATTGTATATTTTTTTGCTATTCATCTTAATCTGATAGGCTTCTGGTATGATCTTTAAGATATTTTTCAAAAGTTATGTTCTGAATGACTGATATGTAGTGTTTACATTCTCATAATTTCCTCCTTCTGTAACATTTTCTGTGAAGATGGAGCAGTTTTCCAGTTGAGTGCTAAGGCTGTAGCATATATGTCTAAAAATTGGAATTTTCATCTTATAAGTATGTCTTGTATCTCCAGTATTGTTTATATTAGGAGCCAAAGAAGCATGAAATCTGCTGTTTTGAAATGGAGTCTGACTGAAATGTCAAAAGAAATATATCAAGTTACAAGACAGAGAAACATCTGAGATAAAATTTGCTAGCTTTATCCTAGAATGCTCTTCACAATGGAATAGAATATCTGCTGTGAATAGATCAGCTTTTAGGCAAAACAGCGTATGTGCCTGACTAATAAAGTATTTCTGTTTCCTGTTTTATGTATCTGCTATTTATTGAAAGGAGGTAACAATCATCTTAGTATCTTGGAATCCAGTGGGCTATATTCAGTACTCAATATAGAATTTCAGCTGAAAAAATTTCTTTCTGGAAAAAAAAAAAACCAAAAAACAAAAACCAAAAAATCCCTGAAAATTGCTTGCTGTATCAGGTTGCTATTGATTTATGCTTCTCAGAAAAACTGCTTAGTTAACATCCCTGTGGTCTCCATTTTAGCACGGTCATATAATTCATATTTGCAACATTGTGATTTAGTGGTGCCTAGGATCCAGGTTTTCTCATCTAACCTTATCCTGTTCAATGTGGTCTTTAGGATGATATTAAAATAATAATAATTTAGTTTAAACGTGATAGCATGGTGGTCCTACCACTCATGTGCTGGTTGGGTTATGGAGAATTTTTTATGCGAATGTTGTGCCTCCTACCAGTGTTCCTCTTTATCTCCCGTGGTTTTAGAATTCAGTATTTTATTTTTCTGTTTTTGAATAAATGATATATTGAAAACAAAATAGGTTTTAGTAAATTCTCATTGCCTGAATTTTAAAGACAGGAATCTTCAAGAGAGCAGTCTTCATTATGAGCAAGTAATTATTCTAAACTGTTTAAAATACTTGTGTATTCTTCAATTATGCCATAATTTCATTAATAATGGAAAAAACCCAAACACGAACAGAAAACAATTACTTTTATGTTCAGTATGGCTATTATGATGTCTGTTATCTTTTGTATTTTTCTTTCTTTGTAGGCTTATGATGAAGAAATGTATGGCAGCAAATATCAGTGGATTATTCCAGGGTGGTATGAAAACCTTTGGTGGGAATCCTGGATTAATTCCTCACAATGTCTCAGCAAAAATCTTCTTGCAGCCATGGAAGGTTATATTGGAGTGGATTTTGAGCCTCTCAGCTCAAAAATGAACAAGACCATATCAGGGAGGGTTAGTATTTTTCCTCCAACTATTTTATTATACAGTCAGTTGTCTCACCAGTGTCTTGACGCAGCAAAGCACAGAGGAGGGAGGTGAAGTTAAAGAGTTCTTCTACAAAGAGAGCTCACAGTCATCATGGTTAGTCTCATCTTTCCACTGGTTTGCATTTTTAAAATATTTAGAAGTCAATTCCAGTTCTCTACAGGGTAAAGAAGCATTAAAGTCCATTGTCTCAAATCTGCCCTCCTCTGTGTGAACATTACAGTTAAATGGACAGTAAAGCTTGAATTGTAGTCTGCAATATCACCTGCTGCATCATGTCAAGTTAAATAGTTGAGCACAGAAATTGAAAGCTTTTATATTTAACCCCAGTCCTGCAAATGGCTAATTTCATTGCTGATTTGTGCCTCTTAGAACTAGGGGACAGGGCATGGGACTCCTTATAAATATGTGATTATGTGGTATTTCCATAAAGTACGTAACATTTTATCACAGAACAAATGCTTCCAAACTCTATCCAATGAAGAAACATGCCTGATTTTGCCACTTCTCATCTTTTTCCATCTGTCTTTCATGCCTTGCTGAGTGAGCACAAAAGACAGTTTTACAAAAAGGCCACTCTTGATAAGATGGCACACTGTAAACAACACAGTAAACTCATAAAACATTAGACAAATTGCCATTGAAATAATTTCACATCAAGTAAATAGTTGTTCAAGCAAAGATTATTTGTTTTCCATTATCCTTTAAAGTGTAATCAGACCACAAAGTTGCAGAGATACAGACTTACTCTTGGTTCTAGTATTATGGCTCACCAATATATTGGTAGCCTTGGTTGTATGAAAGCAAAATAAAACAAATTGCCATTGATACAAAGAAGGTCTTCCTCCAGTCTCACCATTACTCTTCTAAGTTAGACAGCACATGGGTTTTGAATTTGTTTCTTTCTTAATGTTTGTTTTGGCAGCCTTTACTGTATTAGTCTTTGAACTGAAGAGTCTAGCTCAAGGCATAGGTTTGGACCCAAATCTGTAAAATGTTAAGTGCTGAATTAAAACTGAGGTTTTTCTCCTCTCCAGACTCCACAGCAATATGAAAAGGAATATAATGCTAAGCGTGGTGATGGGCAGTCCAGCAAATTTCATGGTTATGCATATGATGGAATATGGGTAATTGCCAAGACTCTACAACGGGCAATGAAGTATCTCAATGCCACCAACAAGCACCAAAAAATTGAAGATTTTAACTATACAAACCATAAACTTGGCAAAATTTTTCTGGATGCTATGAATGAAACCAACTTCTTTGGAGTAACGGTAAGTCCTAATCACCTGTTTGTGGGGTGGAGAAGGCTTGTGATTTTGAGTCAGTAGCCAAAGCAAGCATTAAATTTTAAATACTCTTGTGAAAGAAACACAGTTGTGTATTTCTTGTATCTTCAGAACTTCCACAGCTCTTATCTTAAAAATTAATGTTGTTGCCTTGATACTCTTGCTCATTACCTGTCTTCTGATGCCAAGAGATGACACTGTATGCTTCCTCAGTTATGAGATGTTTCTCAAGCGCAGGTGTCATCTGAATTAACAACTCAGAGTGGTCTCAAGGGAACTGCCAAGTGTTGCAAGCTACACTGACCTTATAAGTAATTGTTTTAGCAGGAGGAATAGCTGGAATAAGATCTGAAAAGATGTCCTGTTTGACTCCATCATTTATTCTTTGTGGTAGGTTATAGTGCACTAATATCTCCAACTCCAGTATTGTACATCCCAGGTATTGTTACAACATACTTCAGTTGCCATTTAAGTGTATTAATATTTTGTACTTTTTCGCAGTCAAGTTCAAAGTATGTTGACCATGACTGAAGAAGAACTGGTCACATACAGTAATAACCTCATTCTGCTTTCAGTTGCACCATTGCAAATTCATAGTATTTTTTTTTTTTTTTAATTGACATTGCTTCTAGTTTTCAGCAGAGTAAAATGGGCAGTAGGAGTATGGCCCTAAAACTTCTTAATTACTTAACTGTGTTTGTGACAGCATCAGTCAGACGTTAAAGGCACATATATGTTCAGGAGTGTGCAGAGCCATACTTCTTCACCAAGAGAGCTGAGCAGACTCCATTTCAGGGGCAGGCTTCATGAAGCAGTGTACTTTTGTGGTGACGTTGCTAGATAAGGAATTCAGAGTTTTGCAGAAATGTGTATTTCAGCGGTGGATGGAGCGAGTGCTTTTAGGCACCTCGTTGCAGTGAGAGCACACAGAAAGTTGGCATAATTTCTGCCACTGCTTGTCAGATTCTGTTCCCATGTTAATTTCAATTGTCTTGGATATCAGTTAACCTCAAAACATGTTGAAGTAGCAGAACTAAGGATGCCTTTGTATAGACATCAACAATGAGGGCGGAGTCAGCTTTTTCATGTCCTTAATTGCTGAAGAAGCCTATGTTTTGTATCCCAGTACAATTGAAACTGATTTAGGATTTTAAAGTAAAAAACAATTATGTGGAAAGATGATACTAGAATCTAGTTGCCTGTCAAATTTGAATTTTGCTTTCTTTTTACAATGAGTTTGGCTGAAGGTTTCAGTAAAATAATTGTGCAGTTATGGGGTATCCCATTACATCCATAGCAGGACTGCGTCTTTGAGAAAACGTTCAGTCAGTAGCATCTGTGAACCAGACTCTGCAGGGACTCAGACATCTCTGTCCTATTCAAAACACAGCATCTCTCAATATGATTTAAATTGTATATTGCTATGTAGTTCCTTTTTCTTCTTTTTTTTTTTTTTTCTTTCCCCTTCTTAGCCTTTTTGCCTGTTTTTTAGTCTTGACAGTCAATTATGGTAAAATTGATAGATTTCATTAGCACTGCTTAATTGCCTTTCACTGCTCTCCCTCCAAAAACAACCCCAAAACCTCCAAGATGAAGAAGGTCCTTTTTTTATTAATTTCAGAGACACCAGCAAAACCTCAGAGATGAACAACATCCCTTCAGGGAGGGAATGAATCAAAGTTTCACTAACCATATTCGGCTGTGTTTATGTACTTTATTCCTCCAGGTATAATGGTTTTTAAAGAAATTACTGCACAATTATTCACTGCATTTAGTGCTTCTGTGAGGCAGTTTGTGAAACATTTCTCTTTACGATTGGTCTACCAAGTCATTGTGACAATGCACAGCCCAAATCTGGTATTTGCAAGGATCATAGTTCTTGTTCCTTATAACACACTAACAAAACCATTTTAATCAGAAAGTTATGGAGAGAAGAAAGCCTATAGCAGCTACACCTTTTAGGATATAAATAGAACAAACGATACTCAAGTTTTTTCAGACAGTGTGGAGAAGAAGCATTTTATAGCAGATATTAAGAGTTTTGCATTGAAATGTTCAGCAAGTTGAAGGAACAGATTGATTCTTACCAGAAATATTTTTAAACATTTTAAATCTTTAGTCTAATAAATTGCTGTCATTTGTGACTTAGTTTAAAACTTTCACTAGAACCTAAGTTTTAGGTCTCAGAGTGCCAAACCTCATTTCATTTTATTTTTTTTCCAGAAAACATAATTGGTATAAAATTTTGACAATTTCTTTTTAAAAAGTTATTCTAAACAGGAAAAATAAATTCATTCATTCTACAGTGTATATGCAAGATATAAAATGAGTTTCTAAAAAAAAGGAAGAAATAAAATGTGGGACTAAATCTGATCAATCTTCAAAAATTCATCCAATGATATAGTAAAAGAGGTTGTTAATTATTAGGTAAGAGGAGAAGGCAGACAAGAAGCTGTAGACAAGAAACTAAAAATGCAAAATCTGTAAAAAAGAGGCATTTTTATTTTTTCTGTTAATATGATAACAAAAACACTGTCATGTCATATATAATAAATCCCTTTACCCAATATTCATTTTTCTTGAAATTATTTATAGTAAACCATACACACACACAAAAATCAGTGTTGAGTGTTGGTTTTGGTGGAATTTTTTAAATAACTTTTAAAAGACCTGCTGGAAGTGAAATCTGCTGGGGGGTTGGTTGGTTGGTTGGTTGGTTGGTTGGTTGGTTTTTTGTTTGTTTGTTTGTTTTCTCTGGGAGACAACATTTAGAAAATAGCTTAGGGTATTGCCCAAAGATTGACAGGACTAATCCTCTTTTTGTGCATCAGAAACTCGGTGCATAGATGTTAGTTATTGTGATTTAACTACCAGAAATCCATGGCAAATAAAATTACAGCTATTCCTTAAACATCCTGAAGGTTCTGGTCTTTTTCACAAAATGGTTCCTTCTATTATTTTTCCCTTCGTGCTTACCTGACTTATAGTCATGTTGATTACCACATAATTTTCTCATGTGTTTTGAACACAGAGCAAGGAAACATACTTGGTCTTTTATCAGAAAACAGTAATACAGTTATCTGCTACACTTTTTCAAAGGTAAAATCAATATTCTTTGCGATGAGAAATGCAATACAAACAAACAAAAGACCCGCAGGGATGTTCCTACAGTTCTGTTAATCTGAATGTCCTAATTCTGCAGTCAGATCCCCTGACACTGGCTGTTTTCAAACTGAATAAGGCACCGTGTGGTTAGAATGGTCCATCTGCAATGACCAGCTTTCAGCATAGGAGTCCTTGTGATATGAGAATAACTTGGTTTTCATGGTTTACATTTTTCTAATTCCTTGCTTATCAGACCACTTATTTTTTAATGGAAAAGTTACTGAAACAACCACAAAAAATCTCTTAAAGGATTTGGGACAATTTTTTCCACTTTCCTTAATCCAGATAAAGCCAGTTTCGTAAATTGAATGCAAGTCTACCTCTCTAATGCCTGTTTCCTTGCTAAATATAACCCTCTTCTCGTATAGAACACGTTCTTTCAGATAACCTAAGTGTCAGGCAATGAAAGATAAGAAGTACTCGCACACTTTATTTTGGCACAGTTTAGATGTCCAAGGAGTCCTCTCATGTAGTTGGCAGAGCCACTGGCGGTAATTTAGAGTTGCAGAATCTACTGAGGTCTCTGTTGCAGTGTTACCACTTCAAAACAGTACAGGGTGATAAAGTGATGGGAAACAATAAATATATCTAGGGTATCTATGTTTCAATTATACAGCAGTTTATAGCATACTACCTATAACATGCCCCTCAGGTATATGTGAAAAACAAGGAGAATTCTCCGTATAGCTGGAATAATTCTCTTAAAGCAAGATTGTTCACCTAAAGGATTTAAAAAAAAAAAAAGCAAACCCACTATTTTGTGTAATATTACCATAGCATAACTTGTATGATTCATAATTGGTGAAGAATTAGTGCTGACTTCTCAGGATAATGAGTCCTATTTAGTGCATACAGAATCAAAATCCATCTAGAAAATAGAAGGATTTTGTTTTAGTAATCTTTTTCCTTTGTTTTTCTGTTTGTAAAGGCTGCGGATAGTTACATAGTACCCTACAACTACAGCAATATTTATATTTGTTAGCAAAAAATTGATTATACTTGGAAAGACATTAAACACCACATTTGTTCTCAGGGTGGTAGAAGCTTATGTTGATTCCAAGGGGTAGCTAGGTGGTGGGGAAAAAACAGTGTGTGTTGGAGACAATTTTTAATTTACTTTTTATGCAAAACATGACATTATTTTTAAAAATACTTCCCTCTAATTTTTTAATTGCTGCACCTTTGTCACTGATGTGATGTCATAAATGTTACGGTTCTGCCTGGTTTATGCCTGAAGGCCTGTAACTGTTGTGGTGGGGTATTCTGCTGCTTGAGTTTATTGCTGTTTTCTGTGATTATAAATCAGGCTTCAGAATTCTTAATTTATTTCTCATCCGTATGGCCTTCTATTATTTGTGTGTAATGGAAAAAGAATTACAGTGGAGGAGAGAGAAAATTAAATACAGTGTTGTCTTTCATGTCAGCCAGAGATTCTAGCACAGTGGAATAGAATTCTATCATGGTAGCTGCTGCACAATATAAACCACAGCCATGAAACAGCTTTCGGGTCTGTCCCTGGCATCCTGCATTCAAATGGATCCAGTCACGTTTCATAACTGGAAAAATGCTTATTGATATGAAGTTCATTTTGTATTTTGACGCTGATTATTTCTGAAGATCAATTTTAGCAGCTTGCTTCCACCTCTCAGGCTTCAGTAGCCACTGTGTTGTACAGGAATCTCAGAAATAAAGGAGCTTTTAGCATCAAAATAGGAACAGGGATTGAGTATTTATTCCTTGTCATCCTGGAAAAATAACATACCCTGAGACTGTTAAATTTGGGAATATGTCCGTCTTTGGTAAAAAATCAGATGGAACTAGGGTGGACTTCTGCAGAGTCAACTTATGCTTAATATGTGAAACTAACAAACATTTTTGTAGTGGCATTGATCATTGCAGTTAATTTTGCGTGAACAGTTCTGAATTAAGCCTCAAGACCTGTTCATAGCTGGAGTCAAATTTTCATTGTTGACATGGCCAGGGTAGGGCAGATAGCACAAGTATTAGGAAGAGGGCAGAAATTTTAATCAAGTAACTCCATGTTAATCTAGAGCAGTGCTTTAAAAGTACATTTAATTTTATAAAGGGGCAGGGGGGAGGTTTAGTGTGCAGTTGAATACCTAACACTATAAAGATATCTGTTCCTCAGAAATGTGTTTGAACATTCCATCAAATGTGATTGGTCTTCATTTTCAGCATTCCAAGATTTGCATTTGGCCATTCTCCCTAATTGGGTGATTTGAGGGAGTTCAATAAGCTAGCAAAATGCATAGTCAGAAAACTATAGATATGTATATATGTATGTATAAACATGTACGTGGTCACAACCTCACTTGACTGTTGTCAGACCTCAGTCTTTTCCTATGGGTTGTGAGTGTGATTTACTCTGAATTAAATGCCTTGTATTTCCTTTTGATTTTTCAGAACTTGCTTCCTCTTACAGGGTTTCTTGTGTAGCACAAAGAAAAAGAAAAATACTTGGAGTCTGGCTGTGTGCAAGACCTCCTACATCTCTTTGCTTTGCCTGAACCTTGAATCTGAGCTTCCCTCGGTGGAAACATGTTGAGTCTCTTACTTCCTTACTCCCTTCTGACTTCTGTGCATTATCCAACAGCAATGAGCAACTGAGAGTGGTACACAGGGTTGGTGAAATAATTTGCTCTCTGTATGGCCAGTTCATTTAGGAGACTCCTCAAAATAGAGAGCTGCTAAAGTAAGCCATCAGCAAGTCCGCATAGGGTCATAAACAATGTTTGCTCATTAGGAAAAATCAGTGCAAATGTTTTCATCTGCCAACAATGTAAAACTGCATACAGAAGGAAATCCTAACTTTTTGAAGTGAGAACTGACATTAACTGTGACATTTCAAAATTAGCCCTCAAGCTAATTAGCAGTTGACTATTTAATAGTTTTAGTAGGTGGCAAAAAAAAAGGCTTTAGTCGGAACTTGTAGAACAGTTATTACTTGTCGTTCTAATAGGTGGATATTTGATGAAAATAAATGAACAACATACATTTACAGAAAACCTAGTGAAACATTTTTGATGAGCTGGCTAACATCTCTTAGCTTCCTCTGCTCTGTATTTAATATTCTCTGTATCTAGACAGTGTTTACCATAATACATAATATGCCTTAGAAGCTGCTTTGTTGCTACTTTGGGTAAAAGAGTGGAAGTCCCTACAAATAATAAAGAAACAAAGCTTTACTGAAGGTGATTGTGTTGGCTAAGTGGTGGTGTGGGTTTGCGCTTCACCAGATAGTTCTCCTTTAGGCTTCTGAAGAATTAAAGCACATTTCAGTAGTTCCATCACCCTGTTTTTCTGATATGTAGCTGCCTATCTCAAATCCACTTTTTTCTTTTTTTGGGTATGGTTTCTTTTGTTTGGCTTTTCTGCATTCTTTGAACTTTAGTGCTGAAAGACTAAAGAAAAAACAAAATTTACCAAATTTGGAAGCTCTGTCTTGCTCAAGATCAGCAGTTAAGCTGAGAAAGGCTATCAGTGGTTTTAAGGAGTTTTCAAAACAGTTTCTTCCTCTGCCAGTTGGTTTTATCTGAGATTGGTATAGAGGGCCATTAAAAAAAAAAAAAAAATATATATATATATATATACACACATATATATATATATATATATAGAGATATATATATATATACTGAAAGAGGGGAGAGCCTATAAATGCTGGACAACCAACACAGGAATTACAGGTTCTGGTACCTCTTGCATAAGCAGGAGATGTTTTTTCCTGATGGTTAGATCCCATTTTGTGTGCTGTTTAGATCGAAGTACTACGTAGAAAAGGTGCTCCTTTGCCACCCCTCCAGCATGTAGTAGAAAAATAAGGAAAAATGTTATATACCTTCTTTGATTGCAGCAAAGCCCTGTCCCTCACTTCCCCAAGTTCTTTTTGACAAGAGGTAGGTAATGTTCGTGTGCCTGTTGAAAAAGGAGTACGAGATAAAATCTTACAGAGACTTATGGAGAAGTGACCCTCTTGCAGAAAGTGTATCAATGAAATATCATCTCTGAAAATTAATATATTATAAAATGTGGGGTAGCTCCATCCACCTATACTGTGGCTTCAAACCATGTCAGTATCCTGTGATCAAAAGCTGATGACACATCAGCATGGATCTTTGGTGATGATCCCATATCAGCAAGAGAATATGCACATCTCTCTTCTCCATATGCAAGCCTGTGGTAAACAGTAAGGATTTGCAATACATACTATAAGAACCATTTTGCCAAGAGTCTCTTGTGCAATGGTAATCCAAAATGGAAAATCCAAAATGGAAAATGTGCAAGGTGTGTGGTGTTGACAATGTTGCCAATTTCTGATTTTCTCTTTGTGAAAATTAGCTATTTATTTCACTGGAACTGCAGCTGTAACCTCCCAAGGAAGGACTAGAACATTGATGTTAAGGAAGGTGTGGGTGGGAAGTGAAGCATGATGGAGAAGGAAAAGTCAAGGGTGCTTTAGTTGTGCTGGGATCTGATGCAGTTCTTGGTAGCTGTGGTAGAACATAATATGTCAATTAATACAGTAGCCTAGTAAACAACTGTAGCACAGGTTAAAATTATTTTGAACACCTTTCAAGTGTTATTGCCTGTAAAGGAAGACTGCACCTTCCCCGAGAAAGAAATGTCTTAAGTGAAGAGGGAAGGGACAAAGAGTCAGCAGGGTCTGAGATCCAGATAGGGAGTCCCTGAGAGAAGTGAATCCATAGCTATGTCCCTAGCCCCCACACAACTTTTTTTAACAATGAGTCTGGAAGGTAAGACTGCAGGAAAAGGTGTATTTAGGAGAACATAATGAGAAAAGAAAAGTTTTCCTGGAAAGCTTTTGTGTAATCTGCATCACGGAGCTGTTCTGAGTTTTCAGTCTCCAGTGTCTCCTGTTCTGACTTGTTCAATAGTGCATAGAGTTTAATGAACATATTCTCACCTGACTGTGCTTTTCTTGAACCTAATTTTACTGTCCTTGTTGAAGAGCAGATCATTAACAGATTATATTAATTCCATAGCAATACGTCCAGTGTAGACATACATGTATGGACCATGTGTTTACTAGAGAGGCCATGTAAGTGTTGACACACATGGAGCGTAATGGTCCTGAAGAACCAGCTGGGTTCTTTTATGGTTACTTGACAGATGATGTGTGAATTGAATAAGATCAGGCTGGCATAGGCACAGCTGAACCATGCTTGCAGGAGAATTTTTGCAGATGTCACAATGATGTATAGGCAAAAATCTATGAATTACAGACCTTCCAGGGTAACAGTGTTTTTCAGTGGTATAGTTATTGCTGCATTTGGTGTTGCTAAGAGAAGAAAAAAAGATGCCGCTGCTTCTATCTGCTACGTCTCCATTAGAAATTACAAGGAAAGACACTTTTCAGAGATCGTAGAATCATTTAGGTATAGAAAAAACCTTTAAGATCAAGTCCAACCATTAAGCTAACACTGCCAATCCACCTCTAAACCATATCCCTGAGAACCTCATCTAAATATCTTTTAAACGCCTCCAGGGTTGGCGACTAAACTGCTTCCCTGGGCAGCCTGTTCCAGTGCCTGACAACACTTTCACTTAAGAAGTTTTTCCTAATATCCAGTCTAAACCTCCCCTGCCGCAACTTCAGGCCATTTCCTCATGTCCCATCACCTGCTACTTGGGAGAAGAGACCAACACCCTCCATGCTACAACCTCCTTTCAGGTAGTTGCAAACAGTGATCAGGTCTCCCCTCAGCCTCCTTTTCTCCAGGCTAAACAGCCCCAGTTCCCTCAGCCGCTCCTCATCAGACTTGTGCTCCAGACCCCTCACCAGCTTCATCATCCTCCTCTGCACTCTCTCCAGCACCTCAATGTCTTTCTTATGATGAGAGGTCCAAAACTGAACACAGGATTCGAGGTGAGGCCTGACCGGTACCGAGTACAGTGGCACAATCACTTCTCTAGTCCTGCTGGCCACACTATTCCTGATACAAGCCAGGATGCTGTTGGCCTTGTTGGCCACCTGGGCACACTGCTGGCACATATTCCAAGCCCTCAGCTGCCCAGGGTCTCGAGGATGAAGTTCACCAAACATAGTAGAGCCTTCATTTGTTGTATATTCTCTCAATATGAACAGTGGTTAAAGTAGCATGATTAGTTACTCTGCACCAGCATCAGTCTGCTAACTCTTCCCTCAGACCTTCCTCTGGTTTACCTCCCTTTCCTCCTAGAAGAAAGCCCTGCAGAAGAGCCTGTGTTAGCCTAAAGTTTGAGATGTGAATGCCTTTCAGTCATGACTCTGTAGTTAAAAAAGACGATGATTTTAGAGATAACGTATTTTAGAAATGGTATAAAACTGAATTCCTGAGTGCTGGGGGGTATTATAGTTCTTGTTTTATTTTCCATGGGAACAGATGTTAGGCCTGCTGCCTTGGGATGGATCCAGCTCTGCTAATACCACTCTGTGTACCTAAAACTCTCACTGAATTTTCGGATGGAGAAGGAAGTTATTATTTACTAGCCTCACACTGGGACTCTTCTGGAACCATGAATGCCATAAAGATGCAAAATTTTAGTATTATTTTTCTCACTTATTTTATTAGAGATAGCTTCTTAATATTATTCCACTGTACAGGCAAAGTATAGTAAGATTTTACTGATTTGATCCTGTTTCTGTTTCAATCAGTGGAAAATCACTTTTAACTTTGTTGTGAGCAGGGGAAGGTTATTACCTAGCAAATGCTTTAATAAATTGTGAATATAATGCCAAATGTTGTTCTAAAATCCTTTTTGCTCACTGAAAATTTAGAAAAAAAATTCTTCTGAAATGCTTTCTAGAATAAATTAATATATTTTAAGCGTACTAATCAGTTGTAGTGCTGTAAGTTAGTAATGAATGATTAGACATGAGCTTGTTCAAGCACATTTGGAGAATGCCTCTAGATAGTGTACTGTGTGGAATTTAGTGACTCAGATGTCAAATAACTCTGAGCGATTGAAATAATGTGGTGGTGTCTTGGCAATTTAAAAAATAACATCTAGCGATGCCTAGAAAAGGCTGCAACTTGTAATGCAGATCATGTAAGTCAAAGAAACACTGAATATTTTAGTGATCAGTTGTCCTCATTATAGATATTCTTTTGGCACAACAGTGTAATCCTTAACTGGGTATCAGATATTTGGGAATATGAAATTGCAATATGGAAAAAAGATAAAGGAGAAATCTCATAGAGGGTACAGACAATATTACGAAGGTTGAAGCAACTTGATGACTATACAGAAACTGTTTGTGAAAATTTCAACCTGTTTTATACTGCGCTTTGAAGAGCTTTTGTCATACTACTCTAAAATCTTCTCTTTTTGTGTGTGTGTGTTTTATATTAAGTATTGACAGTTTTGAGAATGATTAAAGCACATAAATGATACAAATATTTCTGAATATGCCAAAATCTTAAAGAAGAATCATTCAGGAAATAAATTATAAAATGTAAAATTAGTTCAAAACTGCTTATTTTAATCCTTTACACCACTGACTTGGATACTTTAAGAAAAGAAATAAGAGAAATGCATTTTTCTGACAATTTTTGTGTCATATTTACAAAGATCTGTTGATTTAGATTAATTGGATTGTTTCTCTTCATTGCTGTATAGTTGCATGGCAAACTTTAATTTATGTTGTTTTCATCTAGGCTACACTGTCAGTGGTCAATTTTAAAAGGCTTTTAACAGGAGTCTTTTTTGTCTTCGGTGAAATTGACATTGATGTTACAAGTATTAGAATTTAGCCTGATGTACCTTAGAGCAAAATTTTCCCTGTGGACTATTTTGCAATGTGACATTTTTTACTTTCTGACCAGCAGGAGAAAAAAAAAAAAAAAGAACCAAGCACATTTAAAACTGTATTTTAATTCTCCATTCCTGCTGCAGTACTTTTGAGATTTTAGCTTTAACAATTAACGTACTCTTCACTGCTGTTAATCTTTATGACAGCTCAAGGCAAAAATATTCCTTAACTTGAATATAACGTTTTGCTGAGTGTGAATCCACCTGTAATATTAAAAATGGTGTTACTAGCTGACTTAACCTAGAGATGCTCTGAGGCTGTCAGTTCTGATCTTCAATGGATTATATTTTCATACATCACTGCTCCTCTTTTCTGGCAGTCATGGTTTCTATGATGAACTAGTTTTCTTCCTTGGAGAGGTGCTCCAGTTGCAAATAGGATTCTTAGAGCCTGCAAGCATTTTAGCAAAACACAGGAAAATGAATGTGTATTGTAGACAAATGCACAGTACATTTTAAAATAGTTTCCTAGGAGTTCTGGAATGGACTTTTAGGACTTAGGTATTTGTTACCTTCTGCTTTTCTCCCCGCTGTCTTCTCGTAGCATTGCAGCAGGTTGTTGCCTTAGCAGTTGCTGGCAATTAGTTTTTTTTTTTAATTATCTAGCCTCTGTTAGAGTAATGTTAAGATAGTGTTCTTTTTTTAAGATTTCATAATGCATCAAAGATCTTGCACTTCAGTAGAGTATGAGGTATGGCAGGACTTCCCCCTTGGAGTCCTTCACATGAAGAAACTTGTGGCAGGTGAGGAAGCACGAAAAGCCGCCAGGCCCCTTCTAGGAGAGCTCTGCTGGTGCTGAGTCCCAGCTTCACACCTGCCATGACAAAACAGGCAGTGGCCAAAGGCAGCATTTTGTAAACTAAATTCAGCTGCCTTTTTTTTTTTTTCCTTGACCTCCTCTTTTGAACAATTTGTGAATATTTCTAGAAGTTTTAGGAAAATAATCCCAGGATTCTACCTTCTGCATTGTCACTCACTTTATACCTGCTCCATAATGACAACTGAGGTTGTCAGTGTATAAGCTGTTTTAGTCAAATCTAGGTCCCATCATGCTTCATTTGTTGAATCTTTCTGTGTGACAATAGTTTTGCCAGTTCTGTAATTTTCAGTGACCTCAAACTGTCCCTGTACTCAGCACTGGTGAGGCCCCACCTCAAATCCTGTATTCAGTTTTGGGCCTCTCATCATAAGAAAGACATTGAGGTGCTGGAGAGAGTGCAGAGGAGGGTGACAAAGCTGGTGAGGGGTCTGTAGCACAAGTCTGATGAGGAGCGGCTGAGGGAACTGGGGCTGTTCAGCCTGGAGAAAAGGAGGCTGAGGGGAGACCTGATCGCTGTCTGCAACTACCTGAAAGGAGGTTGTAGCATGGAGGGGGTTGGACTCTTCTCCCAAGTAGCAGGTGATGGGACATGAGGAAATGGCCTGAAGTTGCGGCAGGGGAGGTTTAGACTGGATATTAGGAAAAACTTCTTAAATGAAAGTGTTGTCAGGCATTGGAACAGGCTGCCCAGGGAAGTGGTTGAGTCACCATCCCCGGAGGTGTTTAAAAGACATGTGGATGAGGTTTCCAGGGATATGGTTTAGAGGTGGACTTAGCAGTATCAGGTTAGCAGTGGGACTTGATGATCTTAAAGGTCTTTTCCAACCAAAGTGATTTCATGAAAATTATAACCATACCCACTAACCACTATTAGGATCAGAATATTGTTTCAGAGAATGGTGTAAAGAGCAGTTCACACTTCTCTGTGTTGTTGATATTTTTAATAGTATCTATATTTCTATATATTCAGGCTCCATCATCTAGCCAAAGCTTCATGATACCTTATTGTCTCTTGTAACACATCTTTCTGCCTCTCATCCAAGAACTTATTGGACTGCTTTGATAATGCTACAACTTGTGTATCCAACTAAGATAAGTAAACCTTTACCCAGCTTTCTTGCTGAAGTGGCATCACACCTTTTTGGTTGAGTGACCCTTCATTCCAAGCACGATCTGCACAGTTTCTGTGTCATACCACTCTTGTAGTATCAGTAAGTGTAATAACAGTTAATTTAGATGAAACCTGCTCTAACCAAAACAAGATAACCTAAATCCAAAGAATAGTGCTGACCATGTAAATAAAACTGTCCAAGGCTGACATTTCCTTATCACTACAGAGAACACTCTGTGTGCTGTGTGGTGACATGTAAAATTCTGAGAGTCACTGTAATACTGAAAAACTGAAGAATATTCTGAAATAAACCAGTGCAAATCAAGAGATTATAGAGAATGATTAGGGGAAAGAGTTGGGCACGTACTGTTTTTCAAAATCAACAGAAACTATGTTGTTTTTCCACCTATGGTGGACTGACATATGGGTTTTTGTCAAATCTATTATCAGTATGCATAAATAAGTTCTTTAATGGGAAAACTGAAAAACGCAGTTATAGATTATTGTATACCTTGCACATTGTGCCTCAAAAACTTCTGGTGAAACTCTTCTGTCTGTGCTATTTCAATTCTCTCTCATTCGTTTTAGCCACTGTATTAGACAGCGGTTCAGTTGTGCTTGATCACGTAATTAGAATGACATTGTGCATAAGCAGTTACCATTATCAGTGCTGCAAAATATGCAGAGCTAAAACCCACAGCTAGGGGCTGTGAAGAATATCATCCCAGGAGCGAGAGATAGCAGCAGAGAACCTGGCAGTTTTCCCTCCTTCCCTCAGCCACCCTCTCTGAAGGGCAGGGTCCTGTTCCACATGGTGCCTCTAGGAGGACAAAGCTTGTTGAACCATTTGTGGAGTCTGGGGAACTGAAGGTCTGGCCTCACCTGGCTTTCTAGTCCTGCATGCCACTACTCGACTTGCTGTCTGATGCAGGGTGTTGATGGGGCCATGTCTGCCTGGTGACTGTGGGGCTACAGCCTCAGCATGTTCATATTTTGCTGCTTTGGCTAAAATGTTCTTCAGAAGTTACGATATGTTTCAGGAGTTACAAAGGGGAGAAGTTACAGTGATCAGAAGTGCACATCTCAGCTGAATGTGAATTCTGTGAGACAGAGGTAAACTTCTGTAGCCCAGAGGCTCTTATTCTGCTGAACTCAGATGTTTGCTGCATACCAGAGAAGCATGTGAGCATCTCCAAAAGAGGCTGCAATTATATTTTCTAATTGAAAGTGTTAGACTTTCTTGACATTGAGTTTTCTGAGATCACATTCACATCTCAGAAATATTTTTATTGGTGCTTTTCTTAGGAATGACCCTGAAGCTTGATATTTGAGTTGCCAAATATCTATCTTGTCACTTAATTTCTTCTTCTTTTTTTTTTTTTTTTTTTTAATGAAAATATTTTCCTGGTGTCTTGCTGCAAAATTTCCTCTCCATTGTGCCAGTTTAACTGATATTGAAGAAAGGCAAATGTTTAAAAAATGAATTATGACACCACAAAATTTGATCGGGGATTAAAAATATGAATTGCCTCAGGTAACTTAAAGAACAGAGAGATCAGTTAAATTGCATCTAGGAGTAAATCAATCAAGCTACACATTCAGCTGGGGAATAATTGTTTGCTGGTTCCTTTGGTTGTGTGCAAAGGAAACCAACCCAACATTAAATACTGGGTCACATACTAATAGTTGTGAGTTCTGTGTAGACCTCAGATATATCTCAAAGCCATTTTAAAGTCCTTTCCTTTGTTTACTCTGAAGTTTATTGTTTTGTAAATTTTCATGTGATTTTAAAGCTCCTTAATTGAATTTATCCTATACCCTATTCGTTGAATGCAAAGACTGTGGTGCTGTGGAAATTTTGATCTATTTGTATATAGAAGATGTTTGCTGTTAGTTTCCATGGTGAAGATGCAGGTTATTTTGTAGAGGTCAAAGGGCCACAATTACTATTCTAGGAAAGATTTGGTGCTCAGTTTTCAGCCTAATGTTTCAGACATGTGTATGTTTGTGTCAGGTTTTTCCTCATGCAGGAATAAGGTGAAAGTTTATGAGAAGAAAGATCCTTTAGTGGGTATTTCCTAACAGTGCAGTAGACCAAATTAAGATTTTCCTCTGCATTAGGTCTGTTTTCCATAACACAGCTGTTAAATCCCAAGGAACACAGAAAGGGCTGGTTCCCCACTTTGAGGCAACCCCATACCAGTGAGGGAGTGGAGGGAACCTGGTCCAGGGCACTTGTAGCACACATGCCAGCTGCTCCTGGGATGCAGGAAAGGCTGTGGCAAAGGGGACAAAAGTCTCTGTAGAAGTGGTTCAGAAAACATTTGGATAAGTGGTAAGTGTTATGGATCAGAAATATTAAGCATACATTTCCTTAAAACCTTAGTAGTTGTATCTGAGCCACAGAGCTCATAAATTTCTGTAGCTGTTACAGAAAATAGCATGCACATGGAAGGAAGGAAGAAAGGAAGGAAGATCTTGTAACTACCTTGCCAATTATTTATTTTCAGATCTGTTTTTTTAATATATTTAGGCATTTGGGGTTTTTAAGAACTGGGCATTTTAGATTTCTGTATTTGCATGGTGTATCAGTTAGTAAATGTCAGCTGTTAAAAATGTTCAGGCAAGTAAAGATACAGCTGAGCACCTAGAATATTGTTTTTCTTGTGCAACTTATTATTTTATATGTATTTAAACATAAGCATACTGTGTTGTATTTCTGACTGAAACAAATCTGTAGATTATTTCCACAGGAAAGTGAATGATGCACTTTATGTATATCTTGGTAATCGTATTATCTGCCTTATGCATTCAGGGCATTTTAGATAAGCATTTTGATGAAAGCGTAAACTTGTTCAAGGCTCATCCAATGATGAGTGCTGGAAAAGAGTGTATTAGAAAGAACTCCATAAAAATTATAAAATAAAGATGGAAGAATGTAACTATTGCCCATTTCAAATGTCAAACTACATATTTCTCCACTGTAAATCAGGGAACATGTAATGTGTAACCAAATGTTTAAAAACTTATAGAATATTCTTTCTGTGCTTCTAAATACATATACTTAAATATATTGGGGCAGAATAGCTGAATTTCGTATTTTATTTCTGAAAAATATTTTCACTGAGGTATTCAAACTATTGACACTGGTATTTCTCTTAGGCTCTGATTAAGTGAAGTGCTTAAGAGAACACTGAATATTAAGCATGTGTATTCCAAATGTGCTGGCAAAGGGCTATATTGAATCAAGTCTTAACAGAGTAAGTTTGTTATTTTGCAAGATAGGTTGTATCTAAGTTAAAGAAACACATAGAGTCAACATTTGGTAACCTCTCTTTGTGAAACTGTTTTACAATATCACAAATACTAGCAGAGAGAATAAACTTGTTATACAAAATGTGAGTATTATACAATTTTTAATGTGCATCTCAGTGAAATTAAAGGCATGTCAGACTTAGGTTTTTCAGTAAATGCATGCCATAGCCCTTGGGGCTTGTCATGGCTGAAAATCTAGTTTGTGACATGCTTTTCACTTCTCTGAGCGATGTGCAAGGCAATTCTGCTACCCAAACTGCAACACTAGCAGAGATTTACCATGCTAGGTTTTAGAGACTACATGTATTTTGTGATTTTAATTTATAAATAGGAATATCAAATGGAGATAATAAAATTACAATAATAACTTCAGTGTTAGCTTGCTTTTATTCTTTGACATCTGCAAATGCTTTTTAAAATACAGAAATCACGAACTCCTCGCAGTCAGCAACAAAACGCAGCTGTATGTGATGCAATCCAAATACAATACAGCAACCTTATTTTCTCTTGTGTCTTTTATACCAACCATATCTCAGACTGCTTTCCACAACACTCAGTAATGCCAGGCAGCACATAGGAGATAGTAGCCAGGGAAGAATCTGGTCCAAACGCCCCATGAGTCACTAGAATAATCTCATTCAGCAGTGACTGTCCTGTAGGAAGGGGAACAATTAAAAAATTCTGAAACACAGCAATTCCCTTATGCTTTAATGAGATTTTAGAAAGGGATGGTTATATTTCTCTGCCTAAGTAAAATTATTTTCCACATTTTTGTAAAAAGAATGAACTTATCATGGGAAATATTTGACCTCTGTTACGTTCACAAGATTCTGTTGTTGTTTCAGTCATCTTTCAGTTAGAGCAATGAGAAAAGTTATTTGCAACAACCACAACCTTTTAGGTAAATGCAACTTTAAGTTCATGTCCCTTTAACCTTTGTTAACTGGCAGCTAAAATAAGGCACAGTTTACATTAATAATTCAGACTACGCTGTCTGTTTGACTAAAACACTGATTGTAGCTAATCAAATGCACGTGGTTTGGTTCACAGAGGTACAATGCAGATACTTGGTGCCCAGCTTTGAAGCCCTGCACCCACAATTCGCTCTTCGCCACCGTCTCTCTTGCACTCTGAGATGGCACTGCCTTTTGCTCATATTTCTATATTTGCAACAGAATCCTCTTGGTCATGACCAAAGCTTGAAATCTAGATTAAAGACACATTTTCTTCTCTGGTTACCTCCTTCAAATATTTGTGGCAATATCTTTTTTTTACTTGTTATTCAACCGTTCTGTATAGATGGAAAGATCTTAATCCTCCCCAGGAAATGAATCCCTATGTGCTTAATTTGATTTAAATTCCTCTACCAATGCACACATTAAGAAGTGATGTGGCAGTGAGGAGGCCATTGATTTGAATGCCGTGATCTGAGAGGGGAAATAGTACTTGACATGCACAATGCTGGCAAAAGCTGCTTTTGTGTTGCGGCTTTCTGAATTTCCCTTCATTGATTCATGTCTTTCTGCAGTCGCAGTGTTTGTAAGTGATAGGAGTTCTCTTGATGTGAGTTATTGCAAATTTTACTCCAGGCAGACATGGGCACTTTCGCTTCTCCTCCTCACCATTTTTCTTCATTGCTTCTGGATTGTACATTATTTTGTTTAGATCTACCTTATTTTATTGTAAATGTTGAGTACTTTGCTGTTCAGATTCCTGAAGCCTGGATGTTTTGTTAGTTTGATCTTGTAATAAACTGCAGGAGGGCCGTACGGATAGTGGTGGGATCCTGCCTGGCTTTCCTCTGCAATCTCTTTGCCGAAAGGACAAGGATGCCTTTACCCACAGAGTATTGTCCAGTTTGTCTCTCTCTAGCGTTAATAAAGGCAATGCAAAGCCACTGAGTGAAACTGATATTTGCTATATAGTACTTCTAAAATACGCAGTAGTTAGCATGCATGCAGACATTTAACTGCAGACTGACTGAAGACATTTAACTTTAAAATATTTCTTCAAAACTTGAATGTGTCAAAATTCTCCCCAAATCTAATGAAAATGCTGTTGTTGACATTTTTATGTTCTATTTGTATTAGTCTGGGTGAAGGGAAAAACACTTTAAAAAACCCTCCGAACCTGAAAATAGGTTATCAAGAGTTACCGTGAACTAACAGGTGAAACAGGGAAGCTTGTTCTTATTAGTTATGTAGGAAAGCTGTGTATTGTGTGCTACTTTGTGGAAGTTGTTGGCAAATATTGTTTTTACAATCTATTTAAGAAACAAAACCTCACCTGATTTCACTGTAGAGGAAAGGTTAAGTATAAGTTTAAAGATGATGTAACTTGCAAACCATCAGTTTTTCAGAGGCTATATAACCCCACACCACTAAAAAAGGTTTCAATAAGAGAAAATAAAACCTGCTTAGAAACCAGATGGTACTGTTTGCTTCAGCAGAATGGTTTGTAATTCTCTTCAGATTAGCCATCCAGGATATGAAGCAAGAAAAAGATGATTCATCTTCAAGAAAAGTTTCTCATGTTCTTGTTTCAGGCCTACTTTTAATCTTTCCCCCCATTTTTTCTTACTGTTTCCTTTTCACTTTTGTGAAATCAGGAAACTCACTATGCTGGACAGCAAACAGAGCACTGATGTGAACTGAGGGTACAGAAAACCTGCTCCCTTGCCTCTCAAAAGGTTGTTTCTCAGTGTAGAAGTAGAGTAACCCAACAGCAGTGGTCTTGGGCTGGAGTACGTGAATCACGTTGCTATGAATTGGACACCAACTTTGCCTGAGGTGATATGCTGTGACAGGCTCTGATAATTTACCTGTGTGGTGAGATGGCTTGTTTCCAAAGGTCAGACACAAGGATCAGTGCTAAGCATTGCAAGTGTAGCCAGCAGCCAGCAAAAATTTGAATGCATATTCTTAGAACAACTATCTGCATGATCTTTCTTTCTGATATGTGGTATTTCATGCAGTGTGTCTGCAAGAAAATATTTGTCATGCATTTGTTGCACATTTAAGTGAGCAGCCAGATTTGACAAAACTTGAAAATTTTTGCTGGATCTGATGCTTGTTGAAGTTCTGCTCTGGTTATGGGTGAAATGGGAAGAGAAGTAGAGAACTAACCCAAGACTTTAGCTCTGTTGAATGTACCTCTACTGTTTATTTCAAACCTTGAGCTACAGTTTTTTTGTTTGGCTGATTTTCTGTTTAGGTCATTGGGTAAAAGAGATAAGTAATAGGAAAAAGGCAAAATGCCCAAAGAATCGTGAAGTGCTTACTACGACAGCACACTTAGGACATTACAGGATGGGCTGAAGTTTTGGAACAGTAACATGTCTCCCCAGTTAGCACCATTCCCATTTACATCAAGTTTGATTGACTGAATACAGGGACCAAACAATCATGATTAAACTTAATGTTCATGGAAAAAAGTACAATTTTATTATAGCTAATGTCTGTTTGTAATAAGATAATCAGGAGAAAGAGGTTTCTAGCATTCGAAGTACAGAAACTTTTAAAATAAAACTCCAGTAGGAGACTGTGCATTTGAAACATAGTTGCTTTTCCTTCCATGGATTCCTTTAAATAAAATGGGAACTAAAAATGGTTCATCTCAAGCTATAATTGGAGCTATTCTTTTAGGAAACTGTTTCTGACAAGAAGAAAATTCTAAAGGAAAACTCTGTAACATTAAAATAGCATAATAGTTTTTATCATTTTTATGTGCTGGACTACTAGACTATCATAACATGGAATTTAAAATTATTTCATTAAATATAAACAATCAAAATAGAGAATACTTTTCTGCCATTTCCCTATTCCTAACCTGTAAGTAATATTCAGTATATTTGTGATGTGTGACATACTGATTTTTATAAACACTTTAACTTATACATTTCAAAAATGACAATATTTTATAACCACCTGACCATCATTTTCACCCAGGAGGAAATAAAGAGTTATCATAGTGCTCTATTGCATGTGTAAATTGTATAAATTAGGCACTGTTGAATAAAGACAGCAGCTGGCTTCTACTGTAACTTCAGTGGGAATATGTGGCCCCACATAAAAAGCATTTTGTTTGGACAGAGAGGTTGCAGTGGCCTATGGTAGTCCACAAAAAAAAAAAGAAAAAGCCTCATCCTTCTCACTGAGAGCAGTTAACAAGAAAGTTTCTCTTGCTTACATGTATTCTAGAATATTTAGCCCATTATTTTCCATGGGAATACTTCCATGAATAAAATTTCAGTGGAGTGAATAGTGAGAATGAATCTTAAAGAGGTTCAGAGACTCAGAAAACCTCCAAATTATGGTCTTTACTAATAAGTAGTGCATGTTCTGGGTAAAAATAGTAATCATTTGGACACATTTTGACATAAAAGAAAAGACAAATGCTGTCTTGAGACAGAGATTTGTATTAATTAAACTTCATTCATGTCAGTAGAAGACTTCAGATATTTTCTATGATACCGTTGATCTAATAAGGATTAGAATGACTGGAGACATGAATTTTCACCCCACATATTGCCTCTAAGTAGGATAGTCCCTTAGGCATTATTTATAGAAGTTTGCAACTAGGACCAACTTTATCACTAGATCCACTGCTCCTTACTTACTGTATATGGAGCAAAATAAAGTTCAGTCTTTACACTGTAAGACTCTGAACATCATGTCTCTTCGAGAGTATGAAAATACCCTGGCAAGAATATGAATATTGTGTCTTCATCTTTAGGACAGACTGTCCACCCTGGGAGATAAATCAGAGAGCAGTGGAAATTGTTCCTGGCTTCAAGCCACAGAAATTATTTTCAGCGTTTAGTAAGTAAAATTCCTTCTCCTGAATACATTTACTGGAAAAAGTCACATCTTCATCAGCAAATGTCTCACCTCTTCTATTCCTGTACAGTCACCCAGCCACATTCAGAGGGAATGCTTCTGATGAGAAAAAAGGAAGAGGCTGATAAATAAAGCCCTCTCTGTCTCCAGGGGTTACCAATGCACATTATCTGATGGTTAGTAATGGAAGAGAAAAAAACAGGATTGAAAACAAGTGCTGCATAAATTCCTCTATCTAACTTGGTCAGTAACATAGCCCAACAGTACCACCTGGTACCCAGACCTGCACTGAAGCTTCTTAATGATTTCCTATGACTTCTTGTCCAGAAGATAAATTTTGTTCTGTTACCATGAGACGCAGCAACATGTCCCTTCCAGGACAGTTGACTTGGTTTAATGGCTTCAGAAAAACAGTCTGATAGAAGAGGTATCTCCCTTATATATTTAATCTAAGCTTTTGAAAACAAGATAATTTAGATGCTAATGAGATTTCCATTATTGCAATGATTGCTTTCTTGTCCATTAATTACATACACTTTGATCAGTCAGCATTAGTACCGTGCATAAAATATGTTTAATGTTTAATAAGTGGGTTCATGTTATTAGTGTTTTTAAAGATAGTTGTTGCTACAAATTGAGATTCCTTTTCTAGCTTAGAATATGAAGATAAAATATGATCTAATTTGAGGAGCAATTGTTTGTGTTAGTTGTTTTGCAATTATTAATTCCTTTTATGAGTGATAGAAAGAGAGTAGAATCTCCCTTTAAGTGCTATATCCTCATTCTAGCTGGAATTCAACATTGTCAGATCACTGCAATATAGTCAAAAACATCATAAATATTCATTGCATGCCAGCGGCAGAGAAGGAAATACTTTCTTATTCTAATACCACTTTCATTTGAGACAGATGAAATAAAAGGCTTCTCATTAGTTATTTTGGGACATTTAATACACTATAGAAATGCCATACACTTGGCCAATTAGCATAGATGATTGATGACAAGTATTAAAGAAATAGAAGTAACTGATTTTTAAGGGCAGCTGTGAATACAAGGTTTGCTGCTATTGTACAGAGCAGTGCAGTTTGTTAAAGTATTAAAAAGAAATTTAGTCCCATTCAATTCAGTGTGAGTGTGTTGACCGAGATAAGGAAAAGGTTACGATATTGCTGATAGCCAGAGAAAATAATGGAGTCTGTCATTTGTCTTCCTTCAGACTGTTTAGATATTATTGCTGTCTTTCTTCATGTACTCCCCTCTAAGAAGTCAAGCGCCTGATGCTGGAATGCTTTAATTACAGAAGTGCCAGCGTGAGTTTCAACAAATTGCACTTATTTAGAACTTGTAGTGTTGAATCTTTTCTAGGAAAATGAGAAATGCTGCGTCTTTAAACAACAATTTGTTTCACAGTGAGTTCTTTTTAAAGTATAATGCTTTCTGGACCTTGACAGTCTAATCTCTCAAACAGGGCTGAAGAAAGCAGCCAAACTGGTGAGATAATGGTTTCTATACTGGCATTGGACCAGGGGGCTTTTGAGTATGAGACAACCTTCTCTTTCTCTGGGAACATGAAAATGGGAAAAGCAAAGGATGGGCCCCTGGACTTGTCTTCAAAGGTCATATCTTAAAATCAATTCAGCATACTCTACAGAACAGAGTGTCAGGACTTAGTTCAGCATGAGCTGAAGCACCGCCAGCACTGGTGCCAGTGGACTTGCACTGGTGTTGCCTTACTGGGTTGCTAGAGCATCCTGCTGGGGCTCTGACAGTAGCAACTCAGCATGGCTCAGGATGATACAGGGCTGCGGGGCTGGAGTCCTGCTGTTAAAATCTTAATTAGGGAGAAAGGAAACCTCACCTTGTATTCAAATGAGCACAGTCCTTTCCGAATAGAAGTTAGGGAAATTAGTGTACATTTGTATATGTTATTCTCTAGAGAGTGCAATTAGGGGTCAGTCAAAAATGATCTGTTCTTTTAAGTGATATTCTGCAACAATCAGCCCTCTGATATACACACTTTTTTTTCTTGATTTAAATACCTGAATATTTTCAATATTTAAAAAAATGTAGAAAATTTGGTTTACATTTTTAAAAGAAAACATTTCATATTCTCCTTTCAAGTAAAATATTTTTAACATCTGAAAGTTGATTTTAAGTGAAATTTTATGTGAGAAAATTCTGTGGTTTCTTTCCTGTTTTCCAGCATTTTTTGTACCTCTTTTGATTTTTTTCCCCCTTTTTTATGCAACTAAGTGTAAGTGTGTGATATACCAATTTCAAAGTTTCTGAAGTATGAAGTAACTCCAGTGTGTTATTCTGCCAGATTAGCAGAGGACAACCTTGACACTCAGTGGGCAAGTGGCAAGACACAGATTTTCACTACACATCTTAATTAGTAATGCCCACATTTAGACATCAATTAAACTACATGTTAGTAAAATCTACTATATCAAGCCTAAGACTAGAGGTTCAGGGTCTCTGTTCCTTGAACTGTACCCAAAACACAAGCAGCTCTACCTCATGGGCAGCGCTGTCTGAGCTCATGGGAAATGTAGCAGAGTGTTTCTGTCTAGTTTTCATGTAATTTGATGCAGGGTCACAAGAAAAATGAGTGAAAAAGGCTGCTAGAATAAAGCTGTAGGAGAGGTGACCCCAGGCTGGACTGAAAGAGAGGACATCAATGTTATCTTGGACTTATATTATTGAATGTGCTCATTTTTTCCTCACACTAAAATTAGGAATGTTATTTATGCAACTCATTGATGACATGTGTTTGAAAGGGCAATTAAAATACCATGTAAGAAGAACCAAAGAATCTTGGTGGTTCCAGTAAGAGACACTGTAGGAAGTAAAAGCATACCAGAAGCATTAAGAGAGAATGTACGTGTCCAAGGTTCAGACAGCAGAGAATACCTAGTATGCTGAGAGGAGAACTATGTGTTCTCTACATAAATATTAGCCAAAAACACAGGGGGGAAAGATATTTAGTCCAAATCATACTGTGAGCCTAAAAGTGTATGGCCAAAAATAAGGTAGATAGAGGAAAACAAAATGACCAGGAGATTCAGATTCAGAAGCCATCTTCTGATGAGAATGATGGAAGTGAAAAACTTCACATGCTCAGTTTTATAACTCCAAGAAAGGAGTTAGATATGAATACAGCCCATTGCAAATGTATTGATGGGAAGTAATTCCCTTCCAGTTCCAAATTTTCTGACTCTGATTCTGAATGTGCTTCTCTTGAATTTTATTTCATCCAGGAGAAATTTAATTGTGTCTGAGATGAGAAAAGGGGATTCACTAGACCAAGCTTGGTAGTCTGGGAATCTGACTGTACTTCCAGATTCAAACTGATCGTGTTTTCCTGTGTAGATTTACAAGTTCACTCTCCCGGGTGCATCTGAATTAGTCTGCACGTGGTGTAGATACCATGTTGGATATGAGAATGTTGGGAAGAAAAAAGAGACAATTGTCTGCCGCTGAGCTATTTCATGTCATTAATTGGACTTTGCACACTGCCTTGAGTAAGAAGAAAAGCAAAAAGGGAGCTCATTTTACTAATATTAATAACTTGCATTTCTTCTCATTTCTGCAAATTAGCTAGTGTGACTTAAGGGCTGACAGTGAAATATTATCTATTGCCTTGTTTTCATTTCCATCTTCATGTCTGTAGGGAATTTCAAATAGTTTACAAAGAATATCTTTCTTTAAAAAATGCACCGTTTCTCTATTAAGTGAGTGTGCATTCTAGATATGTCTCAAATTTTTAGTATGACACTGATTTGAAATTCATTTTAGGCAGAGACTGTGTTTGAAACAACAAAGTATTTCACAAATGTTTTTTAAAACCATCCACCACAGTGGGAAGATGTTTAAATATCAGTAAGCCTTAACATTACTGTTCTGAAAATGTAGGAAAAGCCTTACTCCAAGCATTGCTTTATAGAGTCTGAAGAGAGCTACACCTTTGAGAGTTCTGATATATGCCAGCTGGATGGTGTTTTGCTGTGTAGGTTCTAAAGATATATGACACTGATCAATCACAGCTCAGAAACCAAACTGAGCGTCTTCAAATATCTTTGGACCTGACTGTTTTCTGAAGAACATGGAGACTGCTGTCTTTCCTCTGTAGAACTGCTGCAAGGATATAAATAGGGAATCTTTAAAGTTTTAAAACTATGCCAATTATACCTCACTGATTCTCGGCTTGCTGTTGGCACAGTTTAGAACAGCCTGAAGGATTAAAATGGACAATGAAAAGGGCTGAATTTGATTTTCTGACTAGTATATTGGTTAGACCTCCTTCCTGGCACTGCCAGGCCTGTTCAGATCTCTGTGCCCAGCAATGCTAAGGCTCTTCTCTGCAGCTTTCAGTCAAAATTTGATGCTGATGAAAGCATCACCTGGAGGGATGCAGCACTAAAGAACTGGAAGAGGATGAAACATCTACTTCATTATCATCAAACATAGCTGTCTTCAGGAGTGCTTTCTGATACAGAAAGCAATATAGACAAAATCTGAAATTTTCAATAAAAGTAATTCTAAGGGCCCTATGATTAGAAATAGTTTAGCCTAGGCTTTTTAGCTTTGCAGAAATAGCCACCTAAAACATCACAGTAATTCTGACAGTTGTCAAGTACAGCCAAAACTACAACTAGGCTAAAATAAAAGGCTATTTGAAGCTTGCTGTGAATTTAGATGAACGAATATTATTGTTATTCCATTATGACATGGGAAACTGGCCGATTTCAGTGACTGTCACTGGGAAATATATATTAGAAAGTGAATGTCCTGGACAGTTCCTATTTGCCTTGAGCTACCTTAATTGATTTGCCAAAGAAAGATTTAAAATCTTCTTGTCACTAGAAACATTTCATGAATATTGAATAAAAGGGTTTCAGAACTTGTGTAGGAGCTCCTACTGAGTAAAGAAGGAAAATCAGTGTTTGTGTTCTATGCATGTATGGCTGTTCACTCAAAAAAACAGTCTTTTAGCTGATTCCAAATACTCTTTCCTGACCGATGTCAACCCACACTTCTGCTCACACCCCTCTACCGGAGAGTAGGCTGAGGGTGCGCAAGAATCTGGGAGGGGGCACAGATGGGACAGCTGACCCCAGCTGACCATACCCTATGACGTCATGCTCAGTATATAAAGCTGGGGAGCTGAGGGGAGAAGAAGGAAGGCAGTGAAGTTTGGAGTAAGGGCATTTGTCTTCCCAAGCAACCATTACGTGTGATGGAGCCTGGATTTCCTGGAGATGGCCGAGCACCTACCTGCCCATGGGAAGTAGTGAATTAATCCCTTGTTTTGCTTTGCTTGTGCTTGTGGCTTTTGCTTTACCTATGAAACTACCTTTGTTTCAACCCATGAGTTTTTCACTTTTACTCTTCTGATTCTCTCGCCCATCCCACTGTGGCAGAGTGAGCGAGTGACCATGTGGTGCGTAGTTGCCGTCTGTGGTTAAACCACAGCAGTTCTCTGCTTTGGACACAAAGACCTTGTTAATAACGTAGGCTGTCTGCTCATTAGAAAGAATATAGTAAACAAAGCAATCTCCTGCATCCAGCCAATGTGACAGAGCCTGAGCAAAAAGAAGTGTGCGGAGAAGAGGTGGTGGCTCGTACAGTCTTTCAGGTCATCATCAGAGCGAATGAAATGCAGCCTGTGCGGTTGTGCTCTCTGTTGGGATTAATGTAGTTTAAAGAAAATGGAAGAAATTACTTCATAACATCATCCAAAATTGCACTATTGAAGAGATAGAACTGCTGCTTAATACAGTGTCCTTAGAAGGCTTTATGCCATCTATTCTGAGTCATTCTTACAAAAGCGGTAGGAAGAAAAAGAAGCAAACACATAACAAAAAAACCAAACAAACATGGTGGTGGAATCTCATAGGCTGTTGTGCTGTTTCTACAGGCACAAATTGCTAGAAACTGAAATCATCAGGGACTCATCCTCAAAAGAACAATTCTGAACATCACCTCAGCAGTTCATGTTTACACTTTTATACACACTGAAAAGGGCTTGAGTTCCTAGTCCCAGTGCGTCAGCCTATTTCTTCTTCTCTTGCCACCCTGAAAGACAGGTTGTTTACATCTTGTTTTTACACATATCTGAAAGAGACTGAGTCAAGAGTAAAGGGTTTATTTTGCTTATGCTTCAGAGGCCAGCCATAGATGAGGAAACTGGCTAAATATTGGTAGTCAGCACCCAATTACATATATCACCAGACTTGAAAGCGTTTGTTGCAAACAATTGCAGTGCCTGTCATGTTGTTTCTACAGTATTCAGAAAAACCTGCAAAAAAGCTTGTCCAGTGTATATATTTCGTTTTAATTTCTTTTTTTTTGTCATGCTTTTAAACTTAAGACCACTAATGATGAACATGATTTAGGCAGCCAGCAAAGAGCTTGCATGGGCACTGGAGGGAATGGCTCACATAGCAGAAAAACCCTCCCATTGGATACAAATGATATGGCAAGAAAGAATGGCAAAAAAGAGCACCTAAGTGCTCTGCCTGGTGCAAATCATAAGTCTGGTGAATGCGTAAAAGCACATTTATGACTGACAAACATAAAGGTTTCATCTCTCTTCACCTGCAGTGGCCAGCAAGTGCAACACTGTTTGATGCATGATTTCCTGGCTAGTATCCTTTTTTCCACACCTTCACCTGCTTATGAATTGCTGGTACCTTGTCAGGAACATTATTCCCCTAGACTTGCTTTTGTGTGTAAAACAGAGCAGTCAGATGTTCACTAATCACATTTTTGCTTGCTTTGCTGAAAAAAAATGCTATGATTGCAGTGTCTCGTTTCAGCATAGCTGTGCAAAATTGTATATATGCATCTAAATGCTAATCTAATGGAACAGCATAATCTGGGTTTATCTCATGTCATTGTGCTGTCAACAGCATGCTTTTCTGCAAAGACAACTGCTGACAGAGGATGCCGCTGAGATGGAGAGAAGAAATTTCATCAAAAGAAATTCTGTCCATTCCCCATCTGAATCCTGCACTTCCCTGAAAAAAAGAGATGAAGTTCTGCCCAATGTATGGTAAAGTTCAGAGAGCAAAATGCTGGAAATAGAGGCACCCTGCTACATAGAAAGAGCAGCTGTGTTTCAGTTATGGATAGCATTCCTCAGGAAACAAAGAAGAGAAATTAAAAAGGGAATTAGAGAGTAGCAATAGGCAAAAAAAGAAAAATCCCCTCTCCTATGAAGAAGAGACTGACTGGACTGAAACTTTATTTGGAAGGGACTTAGTTGACAGTATCTACAAGAAGGGCTGAAAGGAGGATCTGGGGAACTACAGGCTTGTCAGTCTGACCTGAATTCAGGGGAGGGTTATGGAGCAGATCCTCCTGAGTGCCATCACACGGCTCATACAGGACAACCGGGTGATCAGGCCCAGCCAGCCTGGGTTTATGAAAGGCAATACAACTCTGTCTTTCCTGTCATGATATTAAGAGACACACTGTTTAGCCTTTTGTTTGAGGAAACTTGTTTTTGGAAAATGCTTGTAGTTCAAGGTGTTTCACACTAAAGGAACTAGGGTATTTGTATATTTTTTTAATTTCTAGAAACTATTACTTATTCTGTAGGCCTTTAAGGGAAATCTGTCTCAAAGATACAAAGGCACATAAAGAGCACCATTGACTAATGCCAGAGGCTACTTGTATCAGCTGTTATTAACAGAAATCTTCGTTTGGCAAATATGAGGCACCAAGCCCATCTTTTTTATTAAAATTGCTGTATAATTTTGCTCAGAACAGTTTTTCACCTTAAAAAAAAAAAAAGAAAAAAGAAAAAAAGTGACTTTTGTATGTCTCTTTCCTGTGTTCTTTATTTCCAAATGGCTTCTGATGTTAACCTGTACATCTGCTTATCTCATATTTCACTCATGTTGAAGCAGTTTCTGTAACCTATTTAAAGAACCATGTATGTTTCCTGAACTCTGAGATAAAGCTGATTTTCCATTTACCTTTTTGTCTACCAAGAGTTCACAGAAGAAGCTACATGATAATATATGAGGTGACCGGTGAGGTCAGTAGACAGGCTCAGCTCCCAGTCCTCTGCTTATAAACAGAACAAATAAATAAGCAATCCCTACTCAATGAAAATTTCAGAAGTTCACTACCTGCTGTACAAAGGAACAACATGAAAAACATCACTGATTTTTCTGTTTTAGACCAATGTACAAATAGTTTTGATGAGTGCCTCCTAGTTCCAATATTATGGGATTTGACGAATGCTGATTCTTCACTCTTCTTTTTCATCACTGTCACGACTACTAGATTTATTTTTTTTTTCTGGGCACTTCTGTTCCATCAATTGATCTTCCTTCTTGCCCCCTGTCCATGTTCTCCTGTTTGGGAAACTTACTCATTTTTAAGTATATTTTTCAGGTATTATTCCTGTGGTGCAGACAGATATTTAATGCTTAGAAGTAAGCACGTTCATTTTTCCACTGTTTTATATCTGAACTGTCACAGCTAGAACACAAGTATTTGTTTAGATGAGAATGGTGGTATTGCTTCATTCAGAAAATGTTAGCCAATACCAGATTTTTAGTTATGTTTCATACCCGCCCTGCTGCTGCTGCTGCTGCTGCTCTCCAGGCACCACTGTTGAGTTACCCAAATCTTTTAGAAAATGTCATAAGAGACAAAACAGGAAGGGGGAAAAAAATCCCTTTAGATCATAAAATATTTCAAATTTACATCTTGAAATTTTGACAGAAACATCTTTTCTGAAAATAGTGTCAAGGCTTGAAAAGCAGCAGTCACTTTACCTGCTTTGATCAAATGTTCTAGAGACATTTTTATCCACAGTGGTCTAAGGATATAAAATAGTGAATTCAGGACCATTTTTTGTTTTATGGAACATTTTAATTTTCGGCACACTCTGGCTTCTGCTCACCTCTCACTGTCCTAGAGGTCACAACTGCCTCTTCATCCCACAGAGGGTGACAACTTTATTGCTGTCTCCTGAGCATCCTCTCTTGCTCTGTGCTCACATCTCCTGTGCTCAGCTCTTTGTCTTCAGCTAATTGAGTGATGTAACTGGGTTGAAACGTCGTCTGAAGAGTTATGCACAAGCTACCCTCAGCTGGAAGTTTGCTGTTTTGTTTCAGAAGCGAGGTTAGATTTGCAGAGCTAAAAGCTTGTTGGGTTACTCTCAACTGTATGATTTGATAGACTAAGTGGCATGTCTTAGACAGCTAAGACAGCTCTGCTGTCTTAGACATGATGTTTGGAGGGTGGAAGAGGTTGGGAGTTACAGCTTGTAGTCCTTCACTGCCTAGGAGCTGCAGAGCTAAGACCCACAGGGTGCCAGTTTGCTGTTTTGTGTGTGTCAGGGAAGGCATGTGTGTAGCTAAGGAGTCCTGTTGGAGTAAATGGAGTGTGTGTAACACTTGAGTAGTGGGATGTGTGGATTGCATGATAACACAGAAAGGCTTCTGCGGGGAGCTGAGACTAACAGAGGGCATCTCGCTCCCTCCATCCTAGCTCTTTCTGCTGGCACTTGCGCCCTTCTAGGGCTCCTTCGTGCTGGCTCTGGGGCTGACACTGCAAAGCAATTCAGAAACATCTCCCCTGCTTGCCAAACTGATACAAAATAAATTAAAAAAAAAATAAAAATCACTGAATACCTTTTGCTAGTTTAATAGGCCACCACAGCTCACACAGGGGCCTGATGAATGCTGAGCTACCACCAGGGAGGTGTAGGACTAGGCAGCTAGGAGCAACTTGGGAGGGTAATACCTGCCCTTTGGGTGTTTGCAAGCTCTTAGGTTTGCTGTTCTGTGATGCTTCAACCTCCTTGTCTCCTATTTTTATTGGATTTAGTCCAATAAGGACACTACAGGGTCAGAAGTACACCTTGATTTCAGTAGATGTCACAGAACTTAAAGGGACAGTTTAAATTGCATAATTATTATTTGAAAATAATGTACCATGTTTTGAATTAAAGTATAACTTCAATTGCTTTAGTTATCCCACTGCTTTTAAGGTATTTCTGCATGCATTTAATTAAATGGTTTGCTTTAAATTAAATACCTAACTCAAGAACCCCTAAAATTACTGAGTTAATTTATTTTTGGAAAAAATGCTAACAGCCACTTTTGGAACTGGTTTGACTGTGACATTTCAGGGAAAGCCACTGGGGATAAACACTGTTATTCAGGGAGATGAGCTGCCTATAGGGAAGAGTAGCCCAGATTCCTGGACAGTGAAGTGGAACTGAGACGGAAATGTGTTGGCCCATTGGAAAATGCTTGGGAGCATGAATCCTGTGGCATCTAATTGTCTTGCATCCAGCTGCAGTGTGTGTGCCATCATACTCATAGTCTCTTCTCCAATGAAGGGGTATTTCTGTTATTATTTTAGCTTAAATATATAACTATGATGCTTCAAATCAATAGTAAGGTACCAAGTATAAGCTGATTATATAATACAAATTTGAGTAAGTAAAAAATTATTTGGTGCCATGTGCAGGAAAGCTGTTGGAGAAGGAAGCAAGCATGGTATAAACCAGACCTTTTTTGTAGATACAGTACTGAAAATCACAGAAATAAGTTCTATTTATTTATTTATTTCTCTGTTTAGTATACTTGAGATAATTTGCAGAAAAAAATATGAAGTAAATAAAATGATGGCCAAATTGCAGACGTGGCCCAAACTGAGAGAGCAGTTAAGAATCTTCTGAGCTCTGGTTGTACTGACTGATGAACAAACCTAAAGACGTGAATGGAGAAGTGTGTTGGCTGTGGATTTCAGTGTAAGAGGAATGAAACAATTCTAGCTTTGGCATGGACCTGTGTCCAGAGCTGAGTAATAATAATACTGTCAGTGATAATGCAGTGAAACTTCTAATAAATACTAGTGCTCCATAGCTCAAAAAGAGCTTAATGATATGTTTATAATATAGCAAAGATAACTACTTTTTATCCACCAGGAAAATTAAAGTATAATAAACAGCTGCTTCCAAGCCTAGACAAATGACCAACTGCTATAAAGACAGGGGAAGTCCTATGGTCTAAAATAAAGTTAATATTGGTTAATATTTTGTGAGTGTGAATGGATGATTGTTGTGGACTTTTTATCCTGGCCACAAATAATGGCTTAAGAAACATCAGTTCAGGAAAAAAGGTGAAGATTGTACATCCAGGATGGTAAACGCTGTCTTTTTAGTAATGAAATGTAATGCAGTTATGCTGTATAACAAAGTACATATGAGTAAGACAAGAATCACTGTTAGGTTTGTGAAACAGAGCACATAGAAGGAGACAGTACACAGAAGAGACAGGGAGATGACGTCCTTCTATGTGGCAAGTGTGAGACCAACACTGATTAAATGTTTGATCCCATTCTGGTTTTCATCATTTGTAAAGGACATTAAAGCACTGTAGATTTGTTTTGGGAGGGAAAAAAAACACCAAACAATTACATGAAAAGCAGCTGGACTCAGAGATATATCTTTAAAAAATTAAAAACCAACCAACCAAAAACACCTTAAGAAAACCCACAACATGAGCTTCTACAGTTCTATTTTTTGAGCCACCTAACTTGCCATGTGTGACTAGTACTGTTTTCCCTTTATGGAGTGGTTGTACCTTTAGGAAAACTGAGTGAAGTTCACTTCTGTATGGCTGTGTTATGAGTTATGCAGCTGCAGTAGGTCCCAGATACAGGTTCCTGGGATGTTGTATGCAGCAGTGGCTGTACAGCCCAGCAGCAACATTTGGGGGTACCATGCTGTGCCAGGTTGAGCTCATTCAGCTTCTCTTCCACCCACTGTTCATGTCTCTGTCTATTGGGCTCAAAGCCACGTACTTTCTGTTTCCTCCTGATTAACTTTACAAGGATAATTGCTGATGTGAAGGTGCCTGTCCACAGCTCAAAGTTGGGCAGATCGGTTATAGAATCGGTATTTACTCTGTCATCACTGTTGTAAATGGTGAAAATTAAAAGAAGAAAAAATTTCTAGATGTTAGACTGAAGAAAATAAAACAGACACTAAGATAACAGTGTGGTTTGTATTGATCTCCGTTGGGATGGTGTCTGTGTAAAGAAGAGGAAAGCTTTGCTGATTAACTATTTTAATGTATAGTAAAATATGTGGTTTGATCTAAGTAATTAACTTCTGTAGTTGGTTTAAAGGAGAGAGATAATATTTTGTGTCTCTCAAAGTAAAATAATTATTTGACTAGGAAATATTGCTTGATTCTGAGAGTCGTGTTCTGAAGTACTAACAGTATTGACATGAATTCTATTATTTTTCTTTAAAACAGTATTCTATTGTTTTTCTTTAAAAAAGTACTTCTTATCTGTATATTTACTGATCCTTTTGCTAATAAGTATCTAAACATGCCTATGCAATATCACCAAAACACAATGGAAGTTAAAAGGGGATTTTGTCTGCTCTTATATTCACACAGATTTCATAATATCTAGATTTTATGGTGGATCACACCATAGGCTGCAGCCTGTACTGGCTGATACGCTAGAGTATGTGGTGAGGCAAAAATAAAGGATGAAGTAGCACTAAGATTTGCTTTTGTGATGTCAGAGCCTAATGCATGTATTAAGAATATCTATTATTCAAACATCCTCTACTTTAAATAAAGACAAAACACTGAGTAATTTATGAATCTCAAGTCTAAAGAAGGTAACTGTAGCTATATCTTACAGTATGTTACCTTGGTGGCAAAGAAATGACAATGAGCCATAGAACATCCTGAGATTATAACTCACTTCTCATGCCATACATCAGCACACCATTTCTACAAAACACGTTTCTGAAAAACTGATTGACTTATTTCTTACTAGAATTCATCTAAGTTTACAGAATTAAATACTATAACATTTTATTGTATACTTACATCACTTTTTTGACTCCAAAATATTTGTCTTATTTTTCATAAATCATACAGTAATCACTGACTCTCATTAGTTTCCTTCCTGTTCCTGTTTTAAGTTAATATTTGTAAAAGCAAAACAGAGGTATCTATATTTACACAATTTCTTGGTGTTCATGAGGAGTGCTCCTTTCTTCCACACTGGCAGAACCAAATACCGCAGCAGGAACCTTATGTCCGTGTCTGCTGGGGCTACCTGAAGCCCCAGTAAAAATCTAGGAGTGTTTCCTTACCCAGCACATAAGAATTTTAGAGTCTTGAGGCTTTTAAGGTACTTGAGATGCTGTAGCTACTTGTCACCTGTTATTATGAAACAGCATGTTCCTGAGAAGCAAAGAGCGAAGCGGTAACTGCAGCTGCGGTTTTGATGCCTGGGTAATAAATATGTTCTGTCATCGTCATGGGTTGCACTTTCAGATTTCTGCTTTGCAACTTCTAACTGATATGGCTTTTTGTTGATTTTACCTTTGAAATAGACATGGCATAAATAGCCAATTTCAGTTTCTTGAAATTGTGGAGTTTTTTTTTTCCTCTTGGTGTGTGTAACATACAGACACTCTGTAGTTTGTGAACAATAACCTGACAATGTCTGAACTCATTAAATAGTATTTAGAAATGTTTATTCCCTTCAATAACCCATTTGACTTTTTAGCATTTTCCAGTAAGCTTTAATGAAACTAAAATGCTGTGATTTAATAATATTGTAGATAACAAGGATATTTTCATGAGTTGGTCCATAATTCATCACTATCATCCATATCTTTATTTACCTACTACTTAGATCAGTGTAAGCCATAAATCTTAACAAAAAGAAGCTGATAAAAATGAATACTTCTAACTCTGTTCTATAGTTTTTTATCCAAATTTTTACATTTGTTCAGGGCATTCAGACCTGATCTATGGTTTTTTGGTAGTTTCAGGACATGTATGTGAGACTATATGTAGTTATCTACAGTCAGCAGATGCGTATGGTTTATGTCTGTACTACTGAGTGATAAAAATGATGATTTTACAAGAAGCAACGATAATATTGCAAACCAGTTGCATTTGGAATATAGAAAATTTTGTGAGCTGCTATATTATACTTTTAATAATAGATGACAATCATAGATGACTGTCATCATAGATGATAGCAGTAATTCTTGCTGTATGTTTATCTATAAATAGCACTCTAGTCGACTACAACTTACAGTCCTATTATCTTGTAATAAAAGAATGAGAAGAGACAGAGTTAAAATAAAGGCAGTAAATTTAGAATCAAATGAAAAAAAAATAATTCTACCACACAGTGAAAAATGTATCCATAGAAATCTCTGACAGAGGTCACAAACCCAGGAATTTAGTAAGGTCAAGACTGTATTGACCATATATATATATGTGAACCAAGTGATACTTGCATAGCATCTTTACAGCTGTCTCCTTTACTCCTTTAGTATTTTCTACTATTTTTCACTTGCACCAAGTAGCCAAGTGTATTATAATTATCTTCAAACAAATGAAGGACTAGTAAATACTGCTTCTGCAAACTAAAGGAGATTGGGATGAAAGCTGCTAAGGTGCACACAAAGCTCTGCCTACTAATGTTTTACATTCTCTCCTGGGGTTGTGTCAGCTGCCACTGGATGAGACTTAGCATGACCAGTGTTCATGCCTCTTGCTCTCTTTTTGTTGTGGACTGGGGCTTTTGGCTTTTAAGGCTTAGCACAAGGTAGCTTACACTTGTTGAAGGGTGTCTTTATCTATTTATCAAGGTGAAATGGTGTCTTATGCCTTGCAGGGGCTGTGGGGTGAGTGTGCTGTACTGCACATCCATTGTACGGTTCCTTGCAGGGAGCTGACTCAGATGGTTGCCTTCAGTACAGCCCCTTGGTGACCAAAAAGGATTATCCAAAAGGGGACTGGCTTGCACAGAGAAATGTTTTATAGCCTTACATGCTTATTGTTTGGTTTCTCTTATCCCAATGTCTGCTAAAACAAAGATTAATGGAGATAATAATAATAAACCAAACTGGGGATGCAGTAAAAAAGCAATCTATATTGACAGCACTCTACACTCCACTGCAGGTTCAAAATATTAGAATTACATCTTAGCATAAATGAATGAAAACCCCTTCTTTCATACTCAATCATGAAATAGCTGAAGTAAGGAAGAAATTAAATAGGAACTTAAATAAAGTCAGAAAAATGGGATGAAAGATGGGAGTAATTTGCTAGGAATATGTAAGGAGGTTTCAGCATTACGTGACCATTATTTTGAAGAGCAGTAACATGCAGCACAAGAAAGAATAGTATTGACTTAAAGGCATTTCATTTAAAAGGAATACTAGGACATGGATGTTGATGTAGTACAAAATCAAGCCACAAAAACTGCAGATATCCGTAATCATTCATATAAGATAATAGATCCATTTGGAGAGCCATGTGATGAATGAACTGGAGAACAATTTTTTTTGTGTTGTCTTTGATAGCTCTTACATATCCTTTATAAAAAAATCACACAGTTAAAATCGATTGTTTGCATGTCTCTCTTCATCTGAGATTCAGTAAGTACCTTCATTTCCATCCATGAAAAGTGGGTGATAACACTGGTCAAGTTTCTAAGGCCATTTGAAATCTGTGGAAGAAAGCTTTACAGAGATATTACTGAGTTATTTTAAACTTTAATTTTAAAGCTTTCTTGGGTAATTTTAATAGTGAATGGAAACTAATCACAGTGCTAATGAAACTATATTATGAGAGATTTATAAAACCTTTAAGGTATTTCTTTATTTTATTTAGGGTCAAGTTGTTTTCAGAAATGGAGAGAGGATGGGAACCATCAAATTTACGCAATTCCAAGGTAGGTTGCAAACAATTTAATTTTCATTATAATTCTGTATGCAGTTTCAAACTTGTGTATCAGGTGCGTTTATTTCAGGATGTTTTAAATATACAGTTATTTTGAAAGGGAACTGCTTGCAAGATCCATCAAGGTACTAAAAAGTTTTGTTACCTATTGAAAATATTGTGTTTTGAACCCTGAGTGCTGTGACATATTCCCAGATATTTCCAGGAATTTTTCTAGAAGAAAACCCACACACTTGTAGAAACTACTAGTGATCTGTAACACCCAAGAGCTGCTGGAAAAACTGTACAGGTCAGCCAAGCATCCACTTCTTAGTCCAGCTGTTTCTGCAAACTGAATCTGAAGAGGAACTTAAAGAGGATTTTTGCTGTTAAGCTCTTTCAAGTTAGCATTTGTGCTCTCTGAGGACTCGCTGTTGACATTCTGCAACTGCTTGCTAGAAGCTGCTTCAGGAGTTGGTCCCTCAGCGTGCAGAGGACACGAACTGCTGACCCAGTCCCTTAGAGGCAAGACACCCCACCGTGTGACTCCCCCAGCCCGAACTGCTTCTGCAGGGAATGATCTCGGCAGCAGAGACCACGAATGCAGCCACAGGGACTTGTCAAGGGTCATTTGCAGCTGGGATGAGGCACTTGCTTGGGAGAGTTTTCTGCAGAAATGGTGATTCATAAAAGACGTGTTACAGTTGCTTCTACAGTTTATAGAATGCAATTCATGTTTTTTGTTTCTAGGCTGAGATAAAACTGCAGACGATTGCATTTCGATGGTCTCGTGAGAGTAGTAGTGAGAAAGCTGGCAAATCCTTTTCAGACAATGCATGAGAAAGAGGCTTGCACTCCCTTTGTCTTCTGGAGATCACTTTCAACATAATCCTGCTGACCATGTTACAAAGGCTCATCCTTTAAACAGAAATTGTCTGCTGTGTGGACGTTATTATTAATGAACAGCAATACACTTGAGGGGATCTGTTACTCATTCTAATTTACTGAAGCAATCTTCGGGATTGCTTTTGCCTTCGCAACTCTTAAGTGATGCTATTAACTCCTGTTTCTTGAAGCATTTCTACCCACTAAAGCTTTGCAGACATTATCTAATGATAATATAATTTAGAAATTCTTGCTCGACACTAATAATAAATACTGATTGTTTCCTCTTCTTCCTTTCCCTTCTCCCCTGCCTGCCCTATTTTTTCATGGTAGCAATGTTTACAGCCACTTGAAAGAACCATGAGAAAATATCATAAGGGGATTTTACAAGAGGTGTTTATTCCTCAGAAGTCTGAAGGAGCCCTTACTCATTGTGCCTAAGACAGCTGTATGGACCCTTCTAGAGCATCTGAGTGAGGAGGATTCCCTCTGTGCATTGAGGATGTGATTTGGGATCATGGGGAGGTGCAACTTGTGTCTTCTGAACTGATCTGGAGGAGCAATAGAAGCCCAGGATAGCTGATTTTATACAGGTTTCTATTTGCAACAATTCAAATTGGGTTTCTTTACAGTGTTTTCAGTTTCATATCAGATGCTATTTAACACCAATGGTTTTATCGTTGGTTTAAGTGCTGCTTGGTCAATAAGAAGATAAAGAAACAGTTGCCCATTTTACAATTCCTTGCAATGAAAAATTACTATTTCAGAACTGATTCAGACACATACTTGGGATTTTGCTAATCAGTTAAAGGTTTCCAGTTGACCTACCGCAAAAAATAATCCAGGCGTTCTATGGAGAAATGCAGGAGAAGGGCTGGATTATCTCTCATGCAAGCAATAGTCTGCCAACACATCTGAAGCCTGGTTTAAGTTTTGCTTAATTTCTTACTAATTTTGGAAAAGTATGTACAAAAGTCTATGAGAAATTGAAACAAGGAAGAGTTGAACAACACAGGTGAAAGTAATCTATCCTTTTTTAACTACAAATGGTATTTTAACCATTATGATGATTTTTTTTTTCTGTTCTTTTTTCATTGGTATTGTCTTTACAGAAGGATTTTATATTCAAGAATTTTGGTATAATTGTATAAATCATTAATTCTTTATTATTTAGGAAGCTTTCTGGAGCATTCACATTAACTTTTAATAAATCTTGTACCATTGGGGAAGTTCCTAATAATGTAAAGGAGTTAATTAAGCTCACTATTTAAAATGGTAAATGGGCTTTTCCTTTGTAGTTTTAGCTGTTAGGTGCTATCAAGCTTGAGATAGATATACAACTCATTCTTTTTGTTTGTTTTTTATTTACTATATAATACAAATAATGATGATTTCTTTGAAAGAAATACCACATCAAAAATGTCTTGTAAATGATTTTATGTAATTAATTGTGAGTATAGCATGTATCAAATGTGTTAGTAGTTGTTACCTAAACATCATAACAGGGAATAATCAGTTTTAGTGTTCTATACCTAAGGAATCATTTCTTCATCTACACTGGTGTATGATTTTGTTAACAATTTGAGTGAAAATGTACAGTTACCACAAATTACAGCAGAAAAATAAGAGAGGTAAATAAGTAATCATATATTAGAAGTAGGATTCCTTGGCCAAAACCACTGTTCCTCGTTTGCTCGGGTAGAAAATCAGCTGGATAGACGCAGGACCTTCATTTTCTGTTCTTTGCTGGAAACTGTTGTGTTAACAAGACTATCTGCAAACATTTTGGCTACGGAAAAAGCAGATAGCCATGTCTGCCAGAGGCAAGGGAGAACCAGCCTGCGAGGGTTCAGAAGATAACTGCACTATGCCTGACATGCTGTCGTAGAATTTTGAATAGCTGATCTAATTTTGAATCTAGATATAGTTTTTTTTCCAAAGCTCATGCTAGTCATGTTGCTCTTTCAGCTTCTGTGCAGCCTTTTAGTTTTGCAAGTGGTCAAACAGATGGTACCAGAGAAAGCTGTGACCAAGCTACTCACTGCTTTATAGATCATGAATACCACCCAGGAATGATTTAGTATGCAGCAAGGGATACAAAGCACATGTAACAGCATTTTCTTCCCCTACCTTACTGGCAAATAAAGAGCAGTCTGTCAGTCTAGCTCAAATATCCAGGTGATGTTTGAAGCTGGCATCCTTCTGAATGAATGTCAGTTTTTCCACGAATGCTAATTAAAGGACTATTCTCATTGTCAAACAAGCAGTTTAAGGAGATGGCCAAAATCTTTTGGCTAGTAAGGGCTGAAAGAGGGTCCTGGCAACTGTTGCGTACCTATTGAGGAGCAGGTAGGGCAGCAACAAAACAGATTGTAGATTGCTGTAATACAAGAGGCTGCAAGAAGACTACACACCTGTCCTTCAAAGTGTTTCACTTTGGCAGATCTTTTTTGATTAATCTGACTGGAGCCTTTAGGCATTTTGCTTTCAGTCATATTCCTATTTCTGTCAGGCATTAGAGAAAACCTACGAGACTGCTGTGCTGGAATAGGTGAAAAAGGAAAATTGAAGCTGAAATGTGCGTAAATCATGCTGCTTGTAGATAGGAACAAACGTCTGTGGTACTGTATATTGATAAAAATTGAAGAAAGTGGACGGTTGTCTACTATGTCTTTCTGCGAAGAATTTAGGAGTTCCAGCCCATTTAGCCTGGTAGTACGATACGACATTTGTTAGTGTTGAAGGCTGATCTGGGTACAAAGCAAGTGGGAGCATGGCTCATCAAGTGTAACAATGCCATTGGTCTTCTTAGGAAAGGCCTTACTGAATTTCTGTGGTAAAAGCCTCAGAAATTCTTCTCTGAGTTTAATCAACAGATAGACAAACAAATGTTTATTCTACAGTCAAGAGCAAGTTACATGAGAATCCAGGATTGCTTTCCTGGAACCTCAGTTCATCTACTTAGTACTGACTTGTTTGCTGTCCACAACTGCTTCAATAAAGGACCCATTAGCAATTCTCCTGAATCACCTACAGATACAATACCTTATTCTCTAGGGTCATCAATCCAACCCTAGAAAAGTTTCCTTCTATTATTCTAAGTATAATCCAGCAGACTCTTAACTACTTTTGGTTCTTGCTTCCATAAGGGTTCATATAAATAATGAGACTAATTGCCTTTGATTTTATTCTTTTTTTAATATTTATCATCTGTCCAGTATATACCCCACAGACCAGTTTGTGGATTTTTTTCCTGTGATAATATTGAAGGAGTACAATACAATAAACAGAAAATATATAGTGACAACTCAGAAAACTCAAATTTGAAATATCTTATGTCATATATCTGGAATCTGTGGTGTCAAATATCCAGAATCAGTGGATTCAGATTTCTGTGCTTCTGGAGCATACTTACAAAGTGAGAATACAATCTCTTTATAAATATTAAGGTTTTTTTCACAGATTAAGGAGTACCTTTGAAGAGCTGGGTATGAACTTATGGGAAAAGTTAATAAAGAAGCACAGAATTCTGTTGGCTGAGCAGAACTTGATTAGTGAACAATAAATAATTGATAGTATCATGGAATGGACAGTAAATATGTAAAACAAACTGTGTGCTGCTTATCCTGGGCACTGGGATTCTTCTGTAAAAGATCACTCTCTCTTTAAAGACTATGATCTAGCACACAAAAAAAGGGAATTAATTAAGGAGTCAGAAATCTTACTTCTGACATATCCTAACTGGAGTGCTTGACTGCAATCACACAAATGTGTGTGGTAGACTTCTTGGTGTACTTCACTCCGTTTTGTCTGCATGTTAGTAGTAGAGTTAGATTGTAACCACTCATATCTTAATGACTTCTGGTTTTTTTTAGCTTAGTGATCGATTCATCCTGTCGAATTCAGTCTGTCAAACAGTACCCATGGTAGTTTGTAGCAATTTTCCAGCACACCACACACATGAACCTCTCCCTGGCACTGCCCTGAACTTGCTTTTTCATCTCCAGGGTAGTTAGTGGTGACTACGTGGAACCTTTAATAGGTCCCTTCCAATTGAAATCCTCCCAAATAATGGTTTCTTACCATCTTACCAGATGTTTCAACACCAGTTTATCCTGATAGTCTGAATTGTGGTATACAAAAGCCCACTGGTGCTATCCTGTCTTATAGCTTGTCATGTAGAACACTGATTCAACAAATGTTTTAGGCATGGCATTTCAGTCAGGCTACTACCTCTGTGGAGTACCACTTCCCTCTTTTGTTGGCAATGATGTTTTCTTAAGTAATTTGGGACAGTATTATCTATATGAAACTATCAGGCATCTACAAAACTGATTTAGAGTCCCTTCTCAATGAAAAGAATAGCCTTCTAATATGGAGAGCTATACCAAGTAGACTCCTGAAAGGACATCCCTTAAATGTGGAGTCACTGAATATTGTCATTGCCGATTACGAAGATGAACTAGAATGTGTAATTATCAAGAGTACAATGGTCTCTGAGGGAGCCAGCAAGCACAAGGGGGACTAGACAAGAATTCAGAAAGATATTAACGAATTGAAGAAGTAATCAGGAGATAACAGAATGCAGTTTATTTAGGTCAAATGACTGGTGCTACATTGGGAATAAACTGCTGTGCAAATGCAAAATGGGAAACAATTCGCCAGGCCATAGTTACACATAAAAGGAACTAGGGGTTATCGTGGGTCACAGGCTGAACATGAGTAAGCAAAAACATGAAGAGGTAAAAAAAGAAAAATTCTGCACTATGATTTATAAATAATAGTATCCTTTTAATCTACCCAGTGCCAAAAGGCTACAGCTAACTACTGTGTCTAGTGCTGATTTAAGGAAAATGTGTAAAGATGACAGAGGATTAAAAATATACCTCATTAGGAGAAGCGTGAGATCTAGACTCCTTAGAGAGACAGTTGAAATACGTTAACAATTGCCACCAGAACATTTGCTTGTCCTGTCCTCATCAGCTGGCTGAGAAGTAAGGGATTTAAATAGTAGCAGTGCAGACTTAAGCCACAAATTAGTAAAAACTTTCAAATGAAAATTATATTTAAATACTGGAGAGTGCATAAAATTGCTACCTCTCGAAGTTTTGAGTTAAACAGACCTCCGAAGTGGAATGGGTGTATTCATTGTGCCTTGAGACAAACAGGTGGCTTCTGTTACATCTTAAAGTCTCTGCTGGGTCCACTGATTTAATTTTAAGCTGTTGGTCCTCTGCAGTGTATGTTATGTGATTCTGCTACTACTTACAAAAACCTGTCTGCTGTATTCTACTAATACCATTTATTGTATTTCTTTGAATTTTTTCTAGTAGGAGACATAACATAAGCAAAAAACCTTAACTTTGGTTCCTCTTTCAACACTGATTCTATGTTGTTTTGTTTTGTTTTGTTTTTTCCTTTAAATCCAACTCATTATTTGAGTGTAAAATGCTTAAGTGGGGGGCTTGGGTTCCTCATCCAAGTGAGGATCATAATTACAAATATATTATAGCAGGGGTGTCAAACTCATTTTCACTGGGGACACGTCAGCTTCGCCGTTGCCTTCGAAGAGCCAAATGTCATTTAGGACTGTATAAATGTAGGAGTCCTAAAATGACATTCGGCTCTTTGAAGGCAAGCATGAGGCTGATGTGGCCCCTGGCAAAAATGAGTTTGACACCCCTGGGTTATAGTGTCAGACCCTCTGACCCTATATCTTCTAATCTATCAGTCTTGATTTTTTTTCTGTGTTGTACAAGATTTTTAGCAAAACAAATAGTGAAAGTCATTATCCAGACATATGTATAGACTGGTCATAAACAGGAAGAGACAAAAACTACAGATCTCCTCAGGCATGAAGTGTATTAAACGTGGGATTTCCCAAGTATATGATGACTCTTCCAACCATTTGCATCTAAATAAGTAATTTATGAAATGGAAGTTCTGCACCTGCCCTTCTGCTGTTGTGTTTCAAGGAAGGGACTCTGAGTCAGTTAACAGAAAAGAGTAATTCCTCCCCCCACAACAGACACACATACACACACACATTTTTTAAAAAAAGCACTGATAATTAGGAAATCTATCAAGACATAAATCCTGATAACCCCAGACAGAAAAGTGAAACTTCATTATCTGTGTACCAAGTGTTGGGACTTGGAGTGCAAAGATTTTGGTGTTTCAGTACCTAATGATGTAACACCTGATAACCTGTTTGGATCTGACCATTACTGTTTCTATATCTAGCACATGAAGAATTGCAGTATTGGGTCAAATAACAAGCTCTGTCCGGCTCAGTATCTGCTTGATAGTGGATACTGCAGGAAGGACATGACATATGCTAGTTATGGGTATCTGTATCAGAACAGTCACATATAGAATTGTTTTATCTCAATTATATACTCTCAATTCCCAAAGTCAAGTGTTTTCATGACTTTTGGAGCTGGAAAATGTCTTTGGACCATCAGATTTAACAGTTGCATGTGGATTTATCCTCTATCAATTTTTCATACCTTTCATGGATCCATTTACACTTTTGGGCTTCAACACATCCAGTGGCAATGGGTTTAACAAAATAATTATGCATGCAATGATTTAAGCCCTTCCATCTCTTTGCTTGTTTGTTTCAAATCAGCTATCTCACAATTTCACTGGGCATGTCCTGTTTCTTGTAATGTGAGAAGCAGTTTCTTCATATCATTCATATTTTACAGATCTGTCTTATCAATGACTCTTTTAGAAATGCAAGTCCTTGTCATCTGTTTGTTTTTTTCATCATATAAAACTGCTCCAGAATTCTAATAATCCTCTACCTTGTCTGATACTCTTATTCCCTTTTTGCAAGAACATAACAAGAGTCATATGTAACATTGATACATCTACCTCCATACCTCACACTGCTGAATGACCTTTTTGTGTCATTTTAACTACTTTCCCAATATTCCGTTCTACAACATCCATCCTCTCCTTGCCTCTTTGGCCACCAGTTAACACAGCACTGATGTTTTCAAAGAACACACCACAGTAAATTCACGGTCTTATCCTGAATGCTACTAATTAATTAGTACCAACCACTACTTATACTTGATATTATCTTTCTCTTTTATTTTACTTTGTACCTTACTATCACTGAATGTCACCTGTCATTTTATTATCGGTATCTCAGGCACCTTTATGCGAGTGCTCTGTCAGATGAAAACATAAACGTTTCTATTTTTGTTCCTTACATACTAGTAGCAAGTAGCAGTGTTTTCCTCTGAGACAGTTATTTCTTTTGTAATCTGTCCTGTTGGCATGATTTGCTAGTAGCTGGTGTTGTTTGTTTGTTTGTTTGTCTGTCTGTTTGTTTGTTTTGTTGGTGTTGTGGGGATGGGGTATGTTTTGTTTTGTTTTTAATAAATAAACATGGAATCATGTATTGAGATTCAGACACCTAAGTTGTGCACATGTGCTGTCAAACTGGAGAAAGGACAGATAAGAGCTGCAGAAGTTGTTTGGGGTCTTAGGGCATTACATATAAAGAAAGATAAACAGGATTAAGTGTGTGGAGTTGCTAGAGTCGCCTCATTTGGAACAAGTCACATTGTGTGGATATAAATGGCAAGGCCAGGGAGGGTGCCCTGAAAGGGCACGCTGAATCTGCAGCTGCTGCTTGTCACGTTGGCTTATTTTGTTTTACCTGAGTTAGCTTTAAACCGGTGGATGGGGCTGCTGCTCGCAGTGTAGCAACAATAACATGGAGCAGACTCTAAACTGGAAATCTGCCCAGGAGCAAAATAAGCATTTTGGTAGGTAGCCTTTCCCTTGGGAGCACAGCTATGGGATAGCACAGCTTTGCAGCTATCAGCGTTCAAGCCACTGAGTTTAGGACTAGCCGGGTACTTCCGTACCACCCGAATTTGCAGTAAGCAAGACAGAATCATTGGGAAGAACTGGATTAGTTGTTTTTCCCCAGGCATTATCAGCAGGCACGCGTGAGGAGCAGGGGAGACCTATTTATCGCTGTGTGTCTATGCGTGTGTTTTATAGAGCAGTTCATCTCCTGAGAGATGGTTTGGACTCTGCAAATAATTATTACTGGGAAAAATGCATATGGTTTAGAAATAGCTGTCGTTTTTATAGGCTTCTAGTTCAGGTCATCCAGCATACTCTGAGGCACAAAGTGTTTCAAAGGAAATGACAAGTTTCTGTCACTATTTTGTGCAAATGTGTCTTAGGGGCTGTCTTACATGCCACGGAAAGGGACCAAGCTTCAAAGGTAACAGCAAAGAAGGAAGTTGGAAAGCAACAGAAAATAATTTTACAATAATTAATCTCTACTAAAGTTTGAAGAAGGTAGTACCCTGCTAAAGAAATGACATGTGGGAAGGACCTGAAAGAATTGTCATCTCTCTTCTTCAGAGTTCTCCTACTTTTCCCACAAATTAAAATATACATATTTTTTTTTGCAACCAGTATTCAGAATCCTACCTCTACTAGAGGTAACTCACTCAGGTGTTTCATTTCAGGTGGTGTGCAATGCTGTCCCACTTTTTTACCACCTCGTCCTCCTCACATTTTGAAGAGAGGCAGAGTCTCTTTTAAGGGCTGCGCAGCTGCCCTGACCTGCTGCTCTCTGCAGAGCTGTGTGCTTTCAAGTCTTTCCCCCTGGCATCTTGGAAAGATGCTATTTTTCTGGAAGGCATTGCAATACAGTTTCTCCAGGGGGATGAAAGAAGCCAGAAGACTTATGAGAAATCCATCAGGTTCTGTTATATATTGTGGGAAAATATTTCATTTGATGTAATTAGAGTGTGGGCTAGCAGCCACGGTTAGCCCAAGAGTGTGCTAACGAGAACCTTATGGAGTTCAGCAAGGACAGGTGTAATGTCTTGCACCTGGGAAAACATAATCCAGGAGTGCAGCACAGACTGGGATCTACCTGCCTGGAGAGCAGCTCAGTGGAAAGGAACCTGGAGGTCCCAGTGGATGACAGTGTGCTGCTGCAGCAAAGAATGCCCACAGGATGCTGAGTTGCATCAACAAGGGCATCACCAGCAGAGATAAAGAAAACATTATCTCACTCTACTCAGTGCTTGTCAGGCCACACCTGGAATACTGTATTGAGTTTTGGTCTCCACTATACCCTCCACTGTAGCATGGAAGGTGTTGGTCTCTTCTCCCAAGTAGCAAGAGATAGGACCAGAGGAAATGGCCTCAAGTTGCGCCAGGGTAGAATTAGATTGGATATTAGGAAACTTCTATTTACAGAAACGGTTGTTGGGCATTGGAACAGGCTGCCCAGGGAAGTGGTGGAGTCACCATCCCTGGAGGTGTTTAAAAGGTGTTTAGACGAGGTTCTTAGGGACACAGTTTAGTACTAGAGTTAGGTTAGGTTATGGTTGGACTCAGTGATCCTGATGGTCTCTTCCAACCAAAATGATTCCATGATTCTAAGCAATATATGGACAGGCTGATGATCAAAGGATTGGGAAGCTGCCATATGAGGAAAGGCTGAGAGAAATGGGTTTGTTCAGCCTCGAGAAAAGAAGGCTTAAGGGAGACCTCATCACCATGTTGCAGTATTTAAAGGGTGCCTGCAAAGAAGATGGGGAGTCCAATTTTACAGGGAGTCACATAGAAAAGGTGAGGGGCAATGGGTACAAGTTACTCCTGGGGAAATTCTGATTAGACACAAGAGGGAAATTTTTCACAACGAGAATAATCAGCCATTGAAATAATCTCCCCGGGGAAGTGGTGGATTCCCCAGCATTGGACACTTCTTAAGATTCAGCTGGACAGGCTGCTGGGCCGTCTTGTCTAGACTGTGCTTTTGCCGAGACAGGTTGGACCAGATGATCCTTGCAGTCCCTTCCAGCCTCGTATTCTATGATTCTATGAATTAATAGAGAATGTGGTCTATTGCAATGACATCATCCTTGACCTGTAGTTCATATATTTCCCCAAGAGATACAAACCAGTGAAATAGAACAACTTTAATTCTTAATGAGTGGAAGAGAAGAAAATGAAGTTTATCTGGGTCACTAAAAAGACATGGATTTATTACTTGACATTACAGCATTTGAACAGACAAAAGCAGAATATTGTTTAGAAGTACACCATGCCAGCCTGTAAAGGTTTGTGTAGCTGTAGGCTAGAGATACTAAGATAAGATTATAATGCCCGGCAGATCTCTAAGTCAATGGAATTTTATAATGAAGAGCATTTGACTAAAAATTTCCTTTAAACAACCACTTCTTGGATGGCAGGCAATGTTAACTACAGTGTTACGAGAAAACAAGGGTGACAGGAAGACCTATCATAGATGAGGGAGATGAATAAGGGACAGTTTTTAAAAAAATAGTGAAGATGGGTTTGATCACAGTGCAGGTGACCAAAGGCAGTTGTGAATCCTATGCTGCTGAATTCATACAGGCAATGGTACTAAACCTTTGAGAGCATGGAAATCATATTAATCCAAATATTACTTCCTTATTAAGGGCACAAAAGACCAAATCGCTTTTCATATTTACTAGTGCCCATTTTTGCATCGTAATCATAGTTTCTTTTTGTTCTGTCATTACAAGTGCTAGTATAATTTCAAGTGCTAGTACAATTTCAAGTCATAGCTGATCAGGCAGTCATTGTATTGGTACCTGATTCTCTAAACTGACATTTTAGTTGCTGTAAAAACAATGTTTCAATTTATCATCACTGGAATATGGATAGATAGATAGATAGATGGATGGATGGATGGATAGATAGATAGATAGATAGATAGATAGATAGATAGATGATGGATCCTTGCCTCAATTAAAAGTATGCTATAGATCCCAAATTAGTAATACAGATATCCTGTTCTGGCCATTTTAAAATGCTGGGTTATTTGCAAGCCTTGTGAGGGAAATAGCTCCATGGTCTGCTCTGAATGTGTTAAAATGGAAAGCTGAGCACATTGGGGAAGCAGATTCCTGTGCTCATCAGTCTGCATATTGGAAAGAACAAGGTGTCTAACATACACAGAGACCCAAGTCCTTGAGCAATCAATTTTACTCTTTTACAAGACTACTTGTACCACTTAGTTTACAGGATGAAGCAGCAGAGTGTTCAGTGGATTGAAGGGATGTTGCCCATTCAGAAAAGCTGGCAACTCCAACAGGCTCTTAAATACAAAGTATATGCTTCTTGCATTTAGAAGAGAAAATAAGGAGAGGCTCCCTACACAGAGCAAGGGGAAATAAGCCTTCCTCTCATTCAGGCCCTTCAAAAGGTCAGTGCAGAAAGTGTTATAACACAAAGTGATTTTAACCTGACTTTGCTAATGTGACATTTGGAGCATGGTTGTGGCAGCATGATGTGACAGCAGGCAAACGTAGTGTTGTGTTAGTAAATGGCAGAGAGCCTGATAAAAAGGAGAGAGTTGTTCGCATATTTAGTCTGTGCTTCCCCCCTTGAAAGGGAAAGACTATGAAAAGCCCCTGAAGTGTGAATCACAAAGGTCAATAAATACATGAAGGGTTTGTTGAATTCAGAGAAGAGAGCAAAAGTTTTGAAAAATCACTCATGAATTTTCACATCCAGAAATGTTGTTAGATTTAAGGTTGCAGTTGTATACAGAAGCTATAGATCATCAAAAGCTTTTAAACTGCTCATATCCAGGTTTGATAAATTCAGTTGACAATAGAAGTGATGACCTGCAGCCAAATGCTAGATTATTGCCTGTGTGTTACAGGTTCATTTTTCAGCACTCCAGGCCTATTTTAATCACCGAAAGCCTCCCAATACTCAGGCAGCTTTAGGCCAGACAATGATGTACTGACAGCTAAAACCAGTGGTGCGCATAACTCAAACTGTAGGCTGGCTTTGGAGTTAGTGGGATTTATAGAAGCAAGAGTTCTGGGTAGGACTCTGGACTCACAAGTCATAAATACATACACATGTGCCCTGTGGATGTAGAGTGCCCTACTGATGCCATGGATCAGCAGGTACATAGAATATTCCTTCCTCTGGGCTTCAGTTAGACTGATTTCTCTTTTTCTCTTATTGATTCATGTTTGAATAGTTTTTTAAACCAAAGTTCAATTTATTTTTTGTTAGCCCTCTATGATCTATCTACATGTATGGAAGAGGCTGTCTAAATGGAAGAAATATAAAAGATAAAGTGTTAGGGGGAAAGGCAACTGAGTTATAAGACTTATATTTCTAAATCACTCAGGCATTTTTGAAAATGCTACCAAAAATGGATTCTCCAAAAACTGTGCAAATCTGAAACCTGTTTTGTAAGATAAAGTAGTCAGATAAATGTGTCGCCCTCAGCTTTGTAACTGAAGACTTGAGCATGTAAGCAGTTTTCCAAGCTTTTTCTCCCTTTAGACATCATTGTGATTGACAAAAGGGGTCTCACTATAATAGTGGTAATGTTTTCATGCTCTTTTACTGAATTAAAAAAGAAAATCAGTCTAGGTAGTTCCTCAGGTCTGCCTTGTGGAATTTTGTGCTGAGACTTTCTCAGCGTGAGACTCTAAAAGGAATAAAAGTTTATCTTAAATGATCTGTCAGGTTCCATTTATTTACAGTAATTGGCCTGGGGCTCTCCCATTTAGCAGAGCCTTGGCTGCTCTTGCATGGTCAGAGAAGTTGGAAGAAAAGGCTCTTTTTGCTGCCTAGAGATGCAGCCATACAAAGCCATTCAGCTAGCATTTCTGCCATGACTTCGTATCCCATAGGGTCGTGGGCAGCTGTACTGCAAGAATAACTTTGAACCTTCACAATCTGCATACATGCCTCCCTGTGCCGGACAGCAGATACCAGCAGAAACATGTGCTGCCCCTTTTCTGGCAGGCATGCATTAAAATTATGCTTGTTTGAGCCTCAGAATTTGCAGTGCTTTTCCTGAACTCCAGAGAACTGCAAGCTGCAGATGCAAAGGATGGTGAGAGAAGAGATGATATCTGTTGCTTTGTACTTTCACCAGCTCATTAATGTATAGACTAAAAGAACAGGTGCAAAAGTGGCTCAGCAGTATCCTTCATTACAATGTAATTGATTTCATGACTGTAATTTACACTCATTCAAGCAGTATGCATTCCAGGTGGCATTTATATGCTCATAATTTCAGATAAATTTAGGTTGGAATATTATGAAATGCTTTATTTAAGACTAGGTATATTCCATTTGCTTGCTTTCCTTTCATCTTTTTAGCTTTGCAACTATTATTGAAAACAAGTAAAAAAGGGGGAGATGGGCATAAGGGAGTGAAATGTGGCATTTGGATGCCATAAACAGAGCACTCGAAAGGCAGCAATTAAAAGATCAAACGTAAAAGCTCACAAATATTTTTTTCCTTCTATTCTCAAGTATAAAATGACTAAAGCTGAAAATCTCTAGCACTTGGAAAGTTACAGGCAGCTGAGGTAAGCTCATTAAAGGTCCTGATAAAGAAATGGGAATACTCTATGCTGACAGACCCAATTTTAACTACGTGAAAGATTAAGTCATAGAGTGGCTTTTAGTCACTTTGCATTAGGAAAGTGAAATTCTGTCCCTGTTTTACGTTGCTCGGGATGGAGATGGAAACACAGAGTTGAAATGTTTCATAAAGTTACTCTAATGCAGTCAAATGGTTTGCCACTTAGCATTTACAAATAGTTTCCTGACTAATATAGAAACAGGAAAGCTGCCCAAGATGGGCAGAAAGGAGATACAAGCCACAGGGTTCTCTGAATTTCACCTCCGTCAATCCTTTTGTATTGATCTTGGTTGGTATCATCCCAGGGCAGAGAGCTGCTAGAAAACTAGACCTTGAAAACTAGGTTTCAGTTCTTCCTGTAGTAAAAATGCTAAGAACTTTACAATTGGTTAAATTTTGTATAAAAATTAGTGATGTACATGTACTGTTGTCTCAGATCCAGCATAAACAACATATAGTATACCCTCTGTCACCATCATGTGTGTATTTTCTCATCTTCGTAGAGGGCTGGTAGCAATCAGTCCCTCAAATACTGGTAAACTCCTTTGTGCTTTGACTAGAATGTTCTCTTGTGCATTCCATTTTCTCAGATAATATGGGAGTTGTCTTCATCTGAGATTTGTGAATTGCAGTTCAAGAAATTGCCACTGATTACCTAAACATAAAGCTGTGTGTTCTTCATAAAGATGTAAAACAGGGGAAAGCTTCCTGGCTTGTACACGTGGTAGGTTTCCCTTCCTATACTACAATTTAGCTGCCATTCTCAAGGGTAGGATTTTTGCTCTAGTCCATAATTATGCGGCTAGATAAAGATGTAAGGGAATGTTTAGATTAAATGTCAGCCAAATCATTGGGTAACTCTGCGTAATAGTCAGGCAGTAGAACAAGCTGCCAGGAAGGTTATGCCATCCACATTTCATTTTTCAGAACAGGCTAGCTTTCTTTTTTTTTTTTTCCTAAAGATGATGGAGTGGCCAAGAACAAACAAATCTGAACAACAGATATTTCTCCTTTTCATCTGGAAAGATTCTATACATTGTGCTTTCTGTAGAAATCAATAGCTGTTCTGGTAGATGGATAAAACCCAATCAACAGATAAAATATAAATGGAGCTGCATCATACTGAATTGGGTCAAATTGCATTGGAATTGGGTCACGCCTTTAGGAATCCTCCCCTACTTGATTATAATGAGTGCACAGGGTTTTAAAACCAGCTTACTGGCTTTAATCAGCAATAGCTTATGGTGTGATGAATTACTGCTGTGTTTATAAATACTTTAATTAACACGTGCTTTATGAAGACGGTGTAGTTGCACCATTGTAAACTCTGAGCCTGATCCAGCAAAGTTCTGAGTAGATCCTGAAACATTAAATTGATTAGACATTGAGGATATTCAGCATCTCGTGCAATCAAACCTATGATCTGACAGACAATGTGTCAGACCTTGTTTTGCACATCTTAGCTATTCATCTGGGGCTCTAGCTGGTTTTAATTTTTAAGGTATTGCTCCAGAGCCCACTTTGATCTCATTCTATAATCAAAAACCTGAACCAATATTAATATTAGGTACCCAATTACAGAAAATCTGTTCTTGAGTTATATGAAATACAAATCCGTATTTCCTTGAAGAAATATACTAGGCATGTGAAAGTCTGCCGCTATGCCTTCTCACAGGAGTACAAATGCAAAAGATGTGCACAGAATTTAATGTTGCAAAAGTGCATGAACAGTTATTCACATGTCATTTTTAATGTTTTGGTTTGGTTTTGATATGTGCACCAACTGACTGTGCTTGTCAGGTGGAAATTATCTTCTAAGTTCAGATGATAAATTTTTATTCAGTAACTACATATTATGGAGTTCATTGCAAGCGATTTTAATTGTTTTACCCTGCTAAATAGGATTTAGCATGTAGATCCTCAGAGCTCCTCCTCAGATATTTGCCTGGTCTTGAACTCCTTGCATGCCCATATTCACACCAGCATTTTGCTGCTCCAGACTCACACTAAAATATGGCACATCTAAGCCTTAGTACCTCAGGACAAACTAGGTGTTTTCTGGGTGGTATGCAGGTCCAAAAAATTACCCTGTCATGTGTAGTTTTGCTCAAGACATCCGTGTGCCTAACAGGCAGACCACCCACCAGAAAGGTGTATAATTCAGATTTGGTTTCATCCTCTACTTGATCTGGAGCAGGGTTTTGCATCAAAACATCTCTTTATTCTGAAGTTACTGAACTGCTCCTGAGATATATTTGGGGTATATTTCTTAGTCCTTTATGCTGGATTTTTTTTTGCTATGTATAAATAAGTAAACATTAATTTACCACAAAGAAAGTGCAAAATTACAGTCCAGGAGCTGGGGCATTCATCTAAAGTGGGGGAGACCTGAGTGTAGATTGTCCTGAGCTGAGTCCAGATTGTTTGGAGAAGGAACTTAAGCTCTACTGTATCTCAGAGGAGTGTTCCTGTGACTGACCTCGGGGGGCTAAATGGGACTAATAGGAAATCCTCTTTCTTGTCACAAAAAAAGTATTGGGTCAGTTCTGGGATATATTTGCGCTGTTAATGATGCCTATATTTGTGTTTGACCTCCATGCCTAGGTTTGTGATAAGTCCTTTCATTAAAACTCCTGGCCAATACAACTGGAAATAGAAGTGGAAATTCCCTAACTTGTATTTCAACAGTCATAGACCTTTGAAGTGCTTTATTACTGGGAAAAGCTAAATAATTATCTTAAACTAGTGAAAACAATAGGAAATTTCAAGAAATAGCCTAAGCCCAAACACATCAATGCAAGAGCAGTCATCTTTGACTGAACTCAGTTTCTGTTGTTTGTGTGCTCAGCTCTCTTTGTACAGGTTCAGCTGACAGCAGGAATTGGTTTTGTGAGCAGGTATTGTTTTCTTTAGCAGCCTTTTAATAAATATTTCTTCCAAACATTTGTTCTGTAACTCTTTTTAAAGCTATGCTACTACACGCAATGAATCTGTGTGTGTTGAGGGAATAATTTATTAGATCTACGCTTGTTTTCATTCATCTTTCTTTTGTAAGATGGTCATCTCAGAAGATGAAATCTATCTCACCTCTGGTATCCATGAAAAGTCAAATAACTTACCTGCATATTTATGCCTGGGCAAGTTGTCTTGGTCCACTTTGAAGAAGGATACAGGTAATTCCAGCATGAAACTCAATCTTATCCTTAGGTATGTGTTTACAGTACCTAAGACCAAGCAAATCATACTCTACACGAAGTGCCCATTTTTTTCAGCATCTTGACAGGGAGCCTGGACAAGGTGGATGAGATGTAAAATTCTACACCATACTCATTGAAGTTTAAACAGATCACAGAATCACAGAATAGTTGAGGTTGGCAGGGACCTGTGGAGATCATCTAGTCCAACCCACCTGCTAAAGCAGGTTCACCAGAGCAGATCACACAGGAATGTGTCCAGGCGGGTTTTGAATGTCTCCAGAGAAGGAGACTCCACAACCTCTCTAGGCAGCCTGTTCCAGTGCTCTGGCACCCTCAAAGTAAAGAAGTTTCTCCTCATATTCAGATAGAACCTCCTGTGTTTCAGTCTGTGCCCTTTGCCCCTCATCCTGTTGTTGGACACCACTGAAAGGAGTCTGGCCCCATCCTCTTGACATCCACCCTTGGGATATTTATAAACATTGGCGAGAAATATCTCTCAGCCTTCTCCAGGCTGAACAGACCCAGATCTCTCAGTCTCTCCTCATAAGAAAGATGGTCCAGACTCCTAATCATCTTCGTAGCCCATCACTGGACTCTCTCCAGTGATTCCTTGTATTCTTAAACTGAGGAGCCCAGAACTGGTTGCAGTGCTCCAGATGCAGCCTCAGCAGGGCAGAGTAGAGGGGGAGGATAACAGATGAATCCTGCTAAATATTATTCTAACTAATAAACTATGTAGTGGCTATGAATGGGAGGAATTAACAACAGTAATAATAAGCTAAAATCAAGCATTGTTCAGTTGCCTGTTCTGTAGGTTTGAAATCTGCAGTCACTTCTCGTAAAGTTTAAATAATCAATTTCGGACACTTATTCTTGACTGGCTTTAGATCTCACAAAAATACTTTGGTGCTGCTGAGGGGTAAATCAAACAAAATTAAATCTGTAAATCTGAGAACTCAGCATCCTTACTGAGAAAGTCCAAACTATATTTTAAATAATGCCAATTAAGTTTAAATTAAGATTAAATTCATTTTAGATGCTGCTCCCTGTCCCATCCCCTCACCTCCCCACCCCCAGCACAGTAATTTGAAGAACAAAGCATATCTGAAGACTCATTCCTCAGAGCAGGATTGGTAAGGATATCACCTTGAATTACTTATTCTAGCAGGACAAAGGGAAAAAATGAGGCTTTAGCACCCTCACTTACATACTGTATAACATTTTCCTGTACATGCAAATCATGGTAAACTCCAAACAGCTACACCATCCATAAACTGGGAAGCTTTCAGGAAGAGTTTTGATGCCAGGCTCTGTTGCACTAGTTACTCTCTCCATGTTGAACTCTGAATGGGAAGATCCATCCACAATTGAAAAGGACTTTTGTTAACGTCAAGCTTCAGCCTTTAGACTGACTTTAAAGGTGGTTGGGAAAAATAATTTATTTTTAAAAACTGAGCAGATCAGTTTTGTAATAGATAAGGCTGTGATAAATTATTTTGAATGTGTATTTATGATGCCAAAGCTCAGTTGTACCTGAACAGTGTAGCTGGGTTAGGAAATCAACAGCTTGTGAAATGGTGAGACTTTCTTGGGTGCGGTAGCTTGTGTGTCTTTAGCAGAAGGTTGACGTGTCCAAGCTGTCTTGTGGGACGCATCATCTCAGGCTGATGAGTTCAGTGCTGGAATGAGCTTTAAGAGCACAGAATTCATTAGTGTCATACCAGGCTTTTGGAGACTTTGTGAGCTCCCTGAAGCACCTCTCTGATTGCTTGTTGCCTTGGACTTGGTGGACATCTGTACCTGACTTTCTCCCCCTGCGCTGCCTGCTGTTCAGTGCAGTAAGCCAGTTGGGTATCTGGTGGCCTGAGTACAGACAGAGCTAACTGCTGTGTCTCTCTCTGGTCAAATTTGTTACCAACACAGAATATTTTAACAAAGCTGTAGAGGAAAAGAAAGACAAGAAGGACAGAAAGAAAAACAAAAAGGAAAGAAAGAAAGGAAAGGAAGAAAGGAAAGAAAGGAAGGAAAGGAAGGAAAGAAAGAAAGGAAGGAAGGAAGAAAGAAAGAGAAAGAAAGAAAGATTGCGTTGTGCTTGGCTATAAATATATAATTTGAATTATTTATTTTCTACAATACTTTTTTTTTTTTTTAATATTTGTTAAAAGTTACTAAATTTGGTAAATGCATAATACCTGGGAAAAATATGTAAATATTTTAAAAGTTATGTCTTGCACTTTTTGATTTTGCTTGGAAATCAAATAAAGGTGAAAGATCATTTTAGTAAGAAAAGAAAAATATTATAATTTATACAATTAGAACTATAAGTTGATTTCATTAATTATTATTTATTTCATGGAATCATAGAATTTTAGAATGTCTATAAAAATATAGACTTGGAAGGGACCCACAAGGGTCATTGAGCCCAACTCATTTCCACTAAAATTAAAATACTGAAAAAAAATGTAACTTGATTTGGAGACCGTCCTTTTAAAACTGGCTTTAAAACTCTTATTTTATTTGTGATTGCAATAAAAGCTATAGTAATATAATTTTAGACAAATATCATCTGAGCTGGCATGCTCTTAGCAAAAATTAATTGTGATAATTTTGTACAACTTGCTCATCAAGAGGCATCTTTTCTCTCCAATATAGAACTAGATTAGTCATGTGCAGATTCCTCTAAGACGATTTCTTATGCAGGAAGGAGAGGAATTCAAGATACTTCCTTTTTACCAAATTATGGGTAGAGTGCTCTCTTGATTTTTAAATTACACTCTGTGCTAGGTCAAGGTATAGAATAAATAATTATCATTTGTTTTAAGTGAATGGGAATTAGATAATTAAGAAGCATATTATTGTGTTTCAAATAGTAGGTAATTTTGTGCTTAAGCGCAATTAAAGGTTTGGATGGGGTGTTAAGAAGGAGGCTTTTATTAAGAAAATAGGAGCAGGCAATTGGACCTCTTCAAAATAGACTTACTCAATTTCTCTTACTAAAATCAGTGGACAGGTCTTCAGAAAAACAGTATTAACTCTTGAAGGTAACAATGTACAAGCTACATCATAAAACTGATGTGGTTTTTGCTTTCAGTTGCATCCAGTTATCTTTCAGCAGTATAGGTTTTACAGCATTTCTTGTAAAAATCCTCTAAGATATGGAAAGCCTCACTGAAGGAAATGTAAACACATCTGAGGACATCAGTCCCCTAGTTTAAAAAGTCATCATGGATTTTATATATTTTTAAAAATGCAGCATCAGTTTATATTTTCCATCTGTTTGTTCATTGCTTCATTTTTGTAGGCAAAGTCAGGAAACTCAACAGGACAGATTTATAAACAAAAATCACAAAATGAGCAGGTACCCTGTTCTAGTGGTAAATTTCTGCTTTTGAACTGGACCTTGCTGAATGAGACTTACAACTCTTTGGATCTCTTCTGGAAAACTTCAGAATGGTAGTGATATGCCTGAAATACTTGATTAGTTTCAAGGAACTTTGACTCTCCAGATGTGAGAAGATAAGGACTTAACGATAGGCCCATAAATAATATTTCTTTTGGGGTTATATAAGGATTGTGGATCTGGGTGACTGTTTCTCAGGGCTCTGGTCTCTCCAAGATCAGCTATTGTAAGTATTGAAAATGAAGCATGGTGAGGTGGTGTCCTTGTCTTTCCACCATCTCTCTGAACCTCCCACCACTTGTGCCTTCTGATCGCTGTGCTCAGTATGGATGCCCTGCCTGACCACTGAACTCTGTCTTTCCTGCAGTTCTACCTGTGACAGCCTGTTCTGTGTTCTCTCTCTGGTCTCCCTGACAGCCCTATAACCTTGCTGAAATTTAAAGAGCATGAACATGAAAAACAATGAAATTTTGCCACAGGTTAAGTTTTTTGTTGACTTTGTTAGGGACAGTTGAGGTATATTGCCATGTAAACATTATCTTTTGGATATATTGGGGCTGGGGGGATTGTCAAAGCCACGAAAGGATTCAGTATTTTGAGGGTAGTAGCATGAACTGGAAAGGAATGTGTAGTTAATGGCTAGTCCAGAGAAGTCCATAAAACTTTCGTGGTAGCTCTAATGTCATTCCCACATACTTGCACAAGAAATACCAGAAACCCCATGATGTGCTATCTTTGAATAAAACAGCAGCTTCAAATTCTTCCAGAACAACTCAGGGCACACTACACAGGAAGGAAAAAACCCAAGTGACACAGCAGGTTGACAAGGTCTCAATACCGGTCGCAGAAGTGAGAATCGCTTTCACCCTGACTGCATGAGTTGCAACACTATTATCCTCTACAGCTCGGATATGAAAAGCATCTGCAGAAACAGTCGATCTCCTAGAACAGGCTATGTGAGTTACAGAATATTTTCCACTTCAGTAAGAAACTTCCATTTCTAGGAATATATCCACTGCTGGGTTCCACAAATTACTCAGCAGAGCAGGGCGAAGCAAGCTACAGTTCGGTGTTTGTGCTGTACATGGGAAACAGAGGCGCTGCCAAACATCAGCGCTCTCCCATGAATGGCATGATTGAAAAGGAGTTATCGACTCCTCTTGCAGCAAGGCCAGGGCAGAGGCGGATGCCACACGAGCGCTGTTCTCTTCAGCAGCTGTGTTTTGCCCTGTGTTTACGCATGCTACTGATGCAATGAGGAGTAATGTGGTCTAGTTGAGTGAAAAAGTGATTTAAGCAAGGTGGGATTTTGGCACAAGCAAACCCTGTCTTGGCACATTTTGTGCCATGCAACACATTCTATAAATCCTGGCCTCTTCGTTGTCCCTTCTCTTTCCTGTTCTTGGTCCTTGTAGGACCTTCTAGGACAAAGACTAGGACATCTCTGTTCCTCCAAGAATGTCAGAAGGTGCTAGATGCTGATATGGTAACAGTGTTCGAGGTGAGGAGGGCATCAGGAATAAGGAAAGGACTACAGGTGGAAGTTGGGGGCCCCAGGTTTCCAAACATGCAAGTGAGGATTCAGGCACTGGTCTCATACAAGAAGCATGACTGTCTCTCTAGGTCATGTTTCGTGTTTCTGGCTGCTACATGCTTGTGACTTGTGACCTTTTTTATCTTACATCCTATTGTTCTTGCTTAAATCAAAGTTACTTAGATCTAGAAACAAGAGATTGGTGATAGCTTTTTCTATACCTACCCCCAAGAAAGCAAGACAACATTTTTACATCTTGTACTGAAAGCAATTAGTAAGAGCATTTGACCTGAATTGCTAGCTCCCATTGATCTGTAACAGCTATTGCAGAACAAACAATGGTGTAAAAGAAGGTGAAGAGACAAAAACTGTAAGTTTAAGTAGTCTTTTTCTAAAATAGTTTTGTACTGAGTTTCTTAAAATTTAAGGGGTTAAAGATTTATGGTCAAATATATAAAGTACTTTATTTTCATAATTCCACTAACTAGTTCTGCTAAACGTGTGACATAGACTATGATTCTGGTCCATTCAATCTTTCTTTTCTTCCTGGCATTCTGTCCTTTAAATTTCCAGTGAATGCTGTAACTAGCAAGGGGTTGGTAGCAATTGCTTTGATACATGTGCACTGAGATACATACTCACTTCAAGTAAGATTTAAATCCCCTTCTCAGTTTAATCACTCTAGTTTTGACTTTCAAATTTGTCACAATTGAAGTCTGTGGGACAATTGACTTTTGTAGATAGCTTATAGTAGTACTTTGCTAACAGTTTCAGGGGAAAGCTTTTTGAAGTATTTTTTCTTGAAATTGTTTCTGGCATTTCCTGTTTCCAGAATTCCTCTTGCTCTCCAATCCGAACAAACCTCAGCTTTCTTTACTCATACATCTCCAATTTTAACATCTTAGACAAAAAGCAAAACATTATGCTAGAACAGGAAGACGAATACCCCTCATATTTGAAACACTAGATTTTTTCAAGTTTTGATTCCAGTTGTAATGAAAAACTGATGACATTAGTTTTGTACAGTGGTTTTCCAGAGTTTTGTGGATCCACAGAGTTTATTTAATATAGTCTTTTAAGCCCAGCCAATTGTAAAGTCTCTACCGCTCTTCACTATCATACTGCAGTACAGTGATACGTGAGAAAAAAAATTAATATCTCTGCTTTTCTAGCTTTAATCAGCTTTTCAAGGATTTTTTGTTTTCTATTATATTTCATTCCTACAGGCATAAATCCTGTCCTCTTGTAAAAAGTTAACGTTCAAACTAAAATTATCATTTCTGTATGCTATCAATTTTCTGGTCAGAACAGACTCTTTCAAACTATGATTGTTTTGTCAAACTGTTTCTCTCAGTAACTAAAATAATTCTGGAAACTCTTAGATGGGTGTATTTAATGTTATGCACAAAAACAAAGCTATGCTTGTGTGCTCTGGCTGTGCTTTGCCAGGCAACTTTATTCCAGAGCTGTCTATCAGGTATATTATATAACTGCTCTATATTAATTATTAAATCCTTTTTTTATTTAGAGTAATTATAATTTAATAGCTGTAGTTTTCCATGGGAGATTGTTTTCTCTTAATACAGCCTGTTTTCTGTAGCTATTCAAACTCCAGATGAAGAAATAAAAAGAAAATAAATCAGAAATTAAAATTAACTAGCACAACAATGAAGCATACCATATTTTGAGAAAATTTTGAAGCAATCATTAAAGATAAAATCAGGGACTATCACTTCAAAACTCTTCATTGTATCTTAGTCCTCTACACCATTTTCTTTGCTCTCAGTAGAATATATGTTATTCCTAATTAATAGCAAGAGGAGATTACTGTTGACTCCTTTTCCTCCTTTCTGTTTTTTTCCAGTGGATTAGTACTACAAACAGATTATTCAAAACAGGTTAAAGCAAGCACAGATTCACTGAAATAGCAGGAAAACTTATGTATTTCTCTGGAACTTTGATTTTTAACAAGTTCCAGTTGAAGTATATTTCTTTCCTCTTGAATGCAAGATCAGCTTACAAGTTTAAAACAAACAAAAAACCAAAACAAAGAAAACCACCACACACACAAACTCAAAACAAAGTAGTTTCCTGAATGAGCTTTCTTTTGCAAATGTTATTGGTCTGTAAGTTTAGTGGTGGTAAATATTGAAGTTCAAGACTAGAATGCATACCACTAAAATTTACTGGTAGTAAGTGAAGGAAGTCAAACAGCTCTACCAACATGAGAAATGCGTATCAGTGTGGAGGAGGGCAAATTCTGATTTGACTGTTATTGCCATCTTACACTTCAGAACTGTTTTGACCTCATCCTGACATACAATGCACATACATTAAAAAAAAAAAAAAAAAACAAAACGAAAAGAACAAAAAAAACCAACAAACTTACAAGAAAGAAAGGGTGTAAAATGGAAATTCATAAAGTGAAAAGTATCATAGCAGGTGCCTATCGGGCTGGGCTGGTACACAGAACCTTTCAAATGCTGGTTTTTAAAACCCCACCTCTTCTTTTGTAGATCAGCAGTGAGTGGATCCCTCTCCTGGATCTGTCTCTTAAAGCCTGTGAGAACTGAGCAGGACATGGGCGCTTTTTCTGTTTCTCACAGATAATTCATGTCCTCCAGACCCTGAGGCCATGGGGCTGCACAGCCTCACCCCTGCACCCCTTGGCCAGAGCCCCAGGCTTTCGGTTCCTCGCTTGTGTGCTTATGGTCTCACGGCACCCCTCCTGCTGGTGGGCCCCCCAAACTTCCACTTGTCAGGTGGCCTCTTGGGGGTCAAAAAGACAGGCAAGAAACAAATACCACTGAGAGAATTTCTCAGCAGCCACTTCTGCTTGTAGAAACACCCCAAGTAGCACTCCCAGACAGACTTTTCTCACCCTCTGAATCATGCAATTTTTGGGTTGGATGCGCATCCTGGGGTTGTGTAACATTTCTTGTTTCTCGCTCCCTGGTGTGTCCTCCCTAAATGCAGTGGTGACGAGCCTGTCCCTGATGGGGAGTGTAACTCCCTGAGAGCAGGGAAATGCAATCTGTCATCCCATGTGGCTCCAAGCCTCCAGCCAGGCTACTGCATGGGGAGCTGATTGTCATGGGAGGGCCAGAGCTTGAATGGTTCAGTGTCTGTGGGTTTTGACGGCTCTTTGAGTGACAGCTTTCTTGTTCCCCTCAGCAGTGGAAGCTGGAAGAGGGACCTAGGGGAGTATCACTACTTGGGTGCCTTTATAGTCTCCCCTATATCTCATTGGGAGGTTACTTGCAGATGTGGGTTATTATACAAGTGGGCTCTTTGTTGTTCTAATTTTTTTTCAAGAATGCATCCCCTACTCTTCCTGAATAAAGTATCTAGAATAAGCCAGCTTGGCTGAGTCAAAAGTTGCTTTTTCTTTTTTGTACAGGAAAAAACCCTGACAGTTTCTGCACAAATTACAAGACAGAAAAGAGCATAGAGTTTGCAGCTTTGTATAAATGTGCTCAGCGCTGCCTCAGCTATCTTATTTTGTATCTTAGGATGAGGGCAGTGGGAATTCTGCCTTTGGCTTTGACTCTGAATCGTGAAGAAGATATTCAAAGCTCTTTATGTGCTACAGTGTTTTCACAGGCCACCTGGTGTAATGGCAAGAGTTGATATTCAAGGACATAGTGAGTAGTTCAGATGCAACACTTGTAATATGCACAACAGCTGCTGCTCTCCTCCCATCTCAGGCAGGGTAATTGTAAAACTCCAACCTCTAAATAATGCACTCTTAACCATGAAAAAGTTCAAGGATGCAGTATGTAAGGAAGCAGCCAGAGCATCTCATTTTCTGACCTCTTGGCTGGAGCAGACCAGGCTCAGCATCTTGCAAGGGGCTGCTCAGGGTGTGCTGAGCCCTCTCCGGGAAGGGGAGGTCTCCCTAAATGACACATGGCCAGGGAAGGCCCTCAGCATGTGGTCTTAGGTATGCATCCAAATGTGCAATAACAGAGCCTTTGTTTTGTTCCTGCCTCCTGAGAGCCTACCAGAAAGCACAGACTGCCTTGCTCAGTGGCACTTCTTCACATCTATGCAATAGCTAGCGTGCTGCTTTGCTCCTGTCCTCTGGCCCAGCAGGCATCTTCTGTCACGGAGGACATTTTTATTTCCGTCACGTTATGCATTTAAGTTTGGTTATCATATAAATTAGGAAGGACCACCCAGCTCTCACAAGGAGGACCACATCATACAGCTTGTTCTGTATGTCTGAGCACCTCCCCAAAAACATGGTGGCAGAGGCTTGGCAGCACTGTTCAGGTCAGCTCAAGCTGTCCTCAGACTGGGGCTGCTGTCAATGGCTGTGCTGCAGTAACCACACTGACAAGAAAAGCCTCTCTGGTAAAGAGGTAACCATCCAAGGTTTTCTGAGTAACTGTTTTGGGTTTTTTAATTTGTCTTCTCAACTGCAGAAAATAAGTGCTACTCCAGTTTAAGTTGAATGTAAAATTTCAGATAAGTAACATTTTTAGGTAACTGTAGTGAAACATCTCTTTTGAGCATCCTTGAGAAAATCAAATTAAATGCTCAAATATTAAACATATGCGAGGATGGAAATATCATCCCGATCTTCTCTCTGATTCAACCAGAGTGTGCAGCTGTGCTGGAGTCAGGGTCATCCAGGTCTCCAGGGCTGTCTTTCCTGTCAGGACATCCCGTGGTCATGGCCAGTCACATCTTCTGTCAGGATTGTATGGAAAGCCTAAATGCTGAGCCAGCAGATGGAAGCCAGGATTAGGCTACTGTCTTGGGTGTCATGCATTTTGCAGCTTCAGATGAACTTTAACCTAGTGAATAAGAACAGACTGACAGCAGTTCTATTCCCAGTTGTTTCTTCCCTAAATGACAGTGCTTGGTGAATTTGACTTAAGTTCTTGAGTCACCTTTGGGTTAACTAAAAGAATCATTCTCTGGTAATGTGATAAGGATTCAAATATTTCTTTTGCCAGACTCTCCTGATAGTGCACACTGTGCCTATTCAGACTCAGTTTCCAGAGCACCAGCAAGATAATAATTGCATTTATTCCCCTTGGATAAGAGATCTGGAAACACTGCTGCCCTGTCATCTTGGGTTTCTTTGGAAGTGTCATAAACTGTCAAAATGGATACACTGCCACCGTATGTTTTACTGGCCCTTATCTTTGAATTAGTGCAGTATCATGGTACATCTTGAATTGTGCCTCATGCTCTCTGATGCTTCAACACTGTGCAATGGAGCTCAAGAGGCAACAAAACGTGGCCACGGCCTCTCTTACTGGCACCTCCACCTCCTGGCTTCAGTTGTTCCTCTCCCAGAGAGACTCTGACAGATGGAGCTGCTGCTGGGCCCTGGGCTGCTGCCAGGGGGACTTCTCTGCAGATCAGTGGCATCCACATCCAAACCTGTCACTGCCTGGATGGCCCTTCAAACCCAAAAATCTTCTGGAAGGTCTCCCGGGAAGCCAGCCCAAGCCTGTGTGTGTACACAGGTTGATTTCCTGGCATGCCTACTGTAGAACATGGACTAGTGTATGAGAGTAAAGGTTCTTAAAGGCACACAACAATTAATAAAGTTCTATTATTTGATAACTGAGAAAATTTCTTGTCATGTTGACTCCCTGTAGTTTTACACATGCAGTGCTATTTTCCACTGTAAATTCTGAGCCAAGAAAAGCTCACTGTTTTTGAACTCTGCTAGAAAGAGGTGATTCCAAGTGATAAGTGAATTCAATTCCAATTTTTGTTTGTAGACCATATTATGTTTAGATAAAAGTTAATATTAAAAACAACCAACCCACATGTATGCTTACACTCTGATGTACTGTATGATTTCAAGGAATCATTTACTTTTGCAAATGAACTCTCAAAATTATGAGGATTTTCATTCTCTAAGAAGTTAATCAAATCATAAAAGAGGATGAACAATAGAATAGGAAATCCCTTACCTTGCTTGAGATGTTGCAGTTGTTGCACACACATATATTCTAAAATGGAATCATACCTTACCTGTTTGAATATCTGTTTGTATATGTTAACTTCCTTAATGGAGTTAAAGGTAATTCAAATTACTGACATGTTATCAGTGGTTATAGAGCTTGATTATGATTCTTAGTTAAGATTTTATGCTAGAAGTATGAAAACCAAAAAGGTGTGATCTCATATGCAATCTCATTTCAAACTATCGAGGAATTTATTAAGCATCTTAAGAAATAGGAAGTTCTTTTTAGAGGAATTAATGTAAGATCTATAGACTTGTTTCATCACACCAGTCATTATATTTCATAGATAATCTCCCTTCATTGTTATATAATTGTTTATATCTTTCTGAGGTTCCTGAATGAAAGGTGTAAAATAATGATCTAAACAATTCAGATTTTAAGAAATAATTATTGTGAACTCAAAATGATTTTTTTTTTGTTTCATTGTATAGCTCTTTGATACATAATATATCAATACCTACAAAATTTAGGTATTAAATCCACATGAACAATATTACTAAACTTCTGTGTCAAGCTACATGCCAATCTAACAAGCAAAATGGGAGACAGACATAAAATCAGGAAGATAAAAACAAAGGTTAAAAAGAATCTGTAAAATTAATTAAAAATGGAGATGCTTGAACTTTTTATGGAAAAATCTTCTTGGACTATAAAACAACTTGACTTTTTATGAGTGCAGGATACTTGATGACATTTTAAGTGCTGCTCACTTACTTGCTTGCTATGTCCTATTGACTAAATATGATTACTAACGTAGTGAAATAAGCCCAAGGTTAAGATTTCTTAGCTTTTATCCTGACTGCATACTCCTGACATACGCTGTTTGGCCTTTGTCTGGTTTAACCTTTCTGTCTTTTGCTTTATGGATGAATGAAAGCTAGGACTTGTCAACTGGCAATGAAGAGTAATTATCATTTGCTATCTTCACTGCTTTCATAATTTGGGATTTCCTGCATAGTGTGCACTGGAATCCAGGATTTCAGAAATAAAACACTAGAGAAGAACTTGAGATGAAGGAAATAGTTACATAGGAGTTAAAAGGTGAAGGTAATATTTCTTGGGGCAAACCAGATTTTTAATTCTAATTACAAGGGTAAAAACTGTGGTAATTAAAATCCTTGCAAAGGTAACATATTTTTCTTCCTTGATTTATTCTTTTCTGGCAGCTTCTGCTGAAGAATAATCTTCTATCTGACCTGACATTTTCTTCTTTATTTGAACTGTGATTCTTAATCTCAGCATTTCTGTCTTTAAACAAAGGAATTGTTGCCTACAAGTGGATAGAAATTCATGAAAAAGGCTTTGCTCATTCATTATTTATGAACTTCACTTGTGATTTTTTTTTTTAATTTGAAAGCTTTCAATGTGTATTGGTTATTGCTGATATGTGATAAGGATAACTGAAAAGCTTCCTGGTCCTGTTTGACAAGGATATATTATGAAAGTTAAGATTACATTAATATGGTAAGAATTTCTACAGGATCCACAACATGAAATGTTTCTGTATTTATTCTGAAGGAAATTAGCTTTCCTGATGCTTGGTTTAATTCAGTGATGTAAAGGCATTTAAAAAAGCATTTCCAGCCTATGTAGTAGACTTTATTTTGTGAAAGAGCTTTCAAAATGAGTGAGACTGTGGTAAGATGGGTTGGAAGAGCCTTTGCAGGCAGGTTGCATGTGACTTACTGAAATACGGGAAGTGTTTTCAGACTTGCCATTAGTTTGCAGTCTCCATCTTAGGTTTCTCACTGCTTGTGTTTGGCCCATCATCTCTCCTGGGACTTGTTTTTTTGCATATCCTTGGCCACAGAATGTGTGGCACATAAGCTCTTCAGGAGCCACTGCAGCAGGCAATAGAGGGAATGAGAAAGACGAGCTAAGGCCTGTCAGTGCCAAATGATTGCTAGGTGACTGACAGTTTAAAGTGCTAGAGGAAAACATTCCCTCTTTAGAAGGGAATGTGACCAGAAGCCAAACTGGAGAAAGGCAGGTCTCAAGATACCGTAGCATAGTGTGTGTGTGCATCCTTCGGCCTGTCTCTGGACTGAACGTTGTCCATGAGTTGCCAATAGCTTGTGAATGGTGAACTTCCAGATAGGTTAGTTTTGTCTTTGAAAGAGGGAGTACCCATGCGGTGGAATTATTTTTTTGTTCATATCTAGGAGATTGATTTGAAATTTCAAAATTAAAGCCTTTCTAAATTACAATGTCATTCTCTTCCTAAGAATCTTGAAGCATTTCAGATGTGGATGGTCCCTGCTGAGTTTCACCTGTTGATGGCCACTTGGGCATTTTCCAAAGTTCTTCTGAGATCTGATGAGTAAATATTCCCCATAGCTGCCAGCAGTCCTGTGGGGCTGTGATGCGTGGATGAGGAACAATGTACAAGAGCTAAACGTTTCTTTTGTAGGATAAGGTTTGATAATATTGGATTCTGAGATAGGCTGCTAAGTGCTGACTATGCACCAAGACTTTTCTAATGTGCTAGGCATTTAATCACTCCCACCAAATCACGATGGTTAAACAAGAAGGGCAGCTGACAAAGAGTAGCAGAAGGGATTGTTAAACTGATGCCAAAGGAATGTTTTCAGGGAGTACAGTGATAATGTCCTGAGTATAGAAGCAGGAGGAGCTACACGAAAAAAACCCAAACCAACAACAAAAAATCCCCTAACAACTTTTCAAGAAGAAAGAGACAAGGAGGTAGCCCCTTAGGCAGGGGTATTTTTTTGAGGACAAATTAAGACCTACATATTGAGTATACTTTCAGCTATAGGTGCTGTCTTTTTTATGCTACTTCTAAGTTGAGAATAGCCTAAGTGTCCTTTAGATGAGTAGCCTCAGTGACCCTTAGATTATCTGGAGAATAGTCCATAGTAAATTTATTACATTTACTTTAAAATATGTTGGAAGGTGAAAACTCATCACTTGCACGTTTTTGTTTTTGTAGTTTGCATGGAGTTCTAACTTTATAAAGAGCTGCAGTGACACAACAAAGTATTAGTAGTGTCAAGCTACAGTAAGCTATTTAGAGCTTTGAGGTCCTTAATTTTCGTTTACAGCTGTGAAGTTTGGGGATCACAGTAATGTTAGGGCAGAACTGTTTGTTATGGTGGTTTAGGCATATTTGGTTTACATTGGTATAACCAACTGGATGTGTAGGAAATCATGAGTCCATTCTCATACCAATATATATCTTTTTTTTAACTTCGTAGGATACTGCATTTTTTCAGAGTGTCCTTACTATTATAAGCATAAATGCTACTGGTGATTATACTGGGGTAAACATTTTTATATTGGCTTAACTGCATCACCACTAGGATTATTTGTACCATTTCAGGAGACTTGAAGGTGCTGCAAGCTTTAGATATAGACAAAGTTTTAGCATCATTAGGAGTTAGCCAGCATTCTCTACATAGAGAAAAACAAAGGAAATAATATGTTCCATCTCTTTTTCATTGCAAGTGCTTTCTCTCATCTGTGAACATCTCTCAGTAGAAACTACTTTCATGATATGTGAATAAGTACACTTATAAAAATGTAGTAAAAATGGAAATTATGACATATAGTGAAAGGAACTGAAGCTAACCATAGTCTCATCTGGAAATTCTCAGTGTAAGTGGGTAACAGCCATACTGTTTTGATTTGGTAAGTTCATTTTATTATTTTTGCTTTCATTCAACAAGAACATGTAACTACCTCATATGCAATTAAAAAATCTGTTGTATTAACTTTATGAAATGTGGCACAATTAATTAAGCGGTAATGTGTCAATTTGTCAGGAGTTACTTAAAATGAGCTATAAAATTCTGTAATAAATAATGTAGAGGTAACCATTTTAATTCACCTTTAAGAGTAGTTCAGTTCTTTGTTAGCAAAAGGCTTTCATCTTGGCAATATAAGTAATCTGTTTTGTGACAATTAACAACAAGGATTAGTTGTTTATAATTCTGCTAGCCATAATTTTCAGTCACATATTTCTGGTCCGGTTTTCTTTGAGTTGGTTAATTTTCATACTTTTCCTGTGTGAAAGAATAGCTGCCTATTGAAGGTCTAAAATGCTACCGCTTCTGTCATGATATTAGCAAGCTTTGTCTCCAAAAACAAGTATGTTTTCCATCATATTTTTCTTCTGGATTTTAACCTGAGCAGAAAGATTTCAATACAATCTTTCTGTCATGAGTATGGAAAGATCAATTTAAAAATAATGAAAGCACTGCAGAAAGAAGCCAACATCATATTCTGAATATTGTGCAAAGCACTTTGTTGATATTCTCATTTGAGGGAGATCCATTTCCCCCTGTCCTTTTGTTGTTGAACATACAGAGATTTTGACAGATATGAGCTATATCATACAAACAGTATACTGACTTGAATAATTCAGAATTTCCAAAGGGAACTCAAGGTAATGGCATATAGAAAAGCAGAGCCTGCAGTCCCATCCTTAGCTATACTGCTGCCTCTTTGCTTTCTTTAATTAATATCTAGAGATGACTTTGTCACTGAACAGCACTTGTGCTTGGGAAACTGAAAAACCAACAGGAGGACGAAAGATCATAAAGACTGCGTCTCCCTTGCAGCACCTCATCATCGGACTATGAAATAGATAGTACATCCTTCCTCTCAATAAAAATATAATGTGTTTCCCTCATAGACTACTTTCCACAGTTGTAACTACTTTGAGATATCAAATATATGTATGTCTTTTCTTGACTTTGATAAACGTTGGCATGTGCTCTATGAACTGTCCTTTCCTATTTGTAAAGGATGAGACGTTGAAAATGTGGTTCCTAGTCACTACATACTTTTTTTCCACAAAGTCTTGCGTTTCTAAGTCCAAAAAAAGTCTCACTCTTCAGATCAGTCTGCCATGCAGGTTTGTTTCTCTCAATGAGCTCCATTCCTACGAGGACCAGCTCCTGGTACCCAGGCTAGCTAGTGGTAGGTTACCTCATCCATATTAGACTACACTGTACTTGCCATCATAGGCACATTCTCAGTGTTACTTCATCTGCCAAGGAAGCCATGTAAGGGTTTATAAATATTGAAAAGGAATGGCATTGTGTGTCACGTGAAGCAATCACAGTTGCAGTACCTAAATCAGTTCTTAGTTGCAGTACCTAAATCAGCTAAACCACATATGTTCTCTTTTGTCTGTACTTCGCCACCTACTATGTGCCTCTCACACCTACTATAGTCCCAGTAAGTGCCTCATACCCAAAAATTGATGGAGTGATTACTCTTTTCCCTTCGTTGTTCATCAGAGCTATCAGGTCTTAGCCTGTTGCTGTAAAGTTGTGGCTAGACCAGCACCAAGGAACGTGTCCTGCCCATTTGGATAAGTAGATGCTGTGGAATATCTGACATCTAATGTGCAAATTTTATGTCAATACACATACTAGCATTTGTCTTTCTTCTCTCTTTATGGTGTTTTCATATTTTAGATATACAGGTAAAATCTGTCATGCTACAAACACGGATGGAAGTGAAGTGGTTTGATTTTTAGCAGTAAACATTTTAGCTTTTAGATGACTACTGGGAAGATTTTATTGTTTAAGGCTGTCAACGATTTATGCATATATCTATTTCACAGAGAATTTTCAGCCAGCGACAGAAAGTATAAGCTTATATTTACTCCCAATGCTGTGTGGATGGGCTTTGTGAAACTACTGCTGGACACCAGGGGATTGGGCTTTTATTCCAAACTAGTTTTAGGGCCTCACAAGCAGATCATGCTCATGTGAAAGGCAAATTAGTTTTCAGAACAGCAAACTCCAGCTTTTGATGTGGGTATAGCAAATGTGTGTCTCTGTCAGATTTGCAGCCCAGTTTGCAATTCTATGTAAACAATTTTAACAATAAGAAGGGGGGTTTCTGTAAGGAAAACTTTTACCTTCTGTGAGCTCTCAGATTAGTATTAATCAGCTGTAGATTTTGCTAAAATGGAGCTAGCTGCTCTATTCAGCAAAGCTGAACAGGCGCAATCACTTTGAGTGAGAAAGGAGAAAAGGTTAATGTGGATCTGTTGGATGAAACAGAGTCTTTTCAAATTTGCCATCCAGTTCAAGATCATCAGCTCCCCAAATCAATGTCACAAATAGGGTGACGAGCTCAGAATTTAAATATAAATTGGGTTGTGCTTGCCCAGACATAGGATCCGGAAAGGAAATTCTTGACTCTGCTGAGCCAGGTTATCAAAGAAAAGTTTAGCCAACGTGTCTGTGGATTATAAATCTCTCATCTTTGGTGTGAAAGTGATAATTTAGTAAGTTCCAGCACTTCTAAAATATACCAAAACCCCAACAGAAACAGCAGGAATTAACTGATGCCAGATGTTATCAGAAGGATGGGACAAGCGTGTGCTGGAGCTCCACCTGCAGTGGCCAAGGCAGCAGTCAAACAAATTAAATTCCTATATCTGCGCTACTGTAGTCCATTAGGTACAGAAAGGCTGTGTATGTGACAATAGTCCCAAAATAGCAGATGAGAGTAAGAGTAACATTTTAGCTCAAGTGCATGTTGGCTTTAATTACATAACATAGTATGTTTTGCAGTCAGGGTACTAATGAGTTGCTTATTCCCCGTCAGAATAAGAGATTAGATTCCCAGTGTATCTCTTCACTAGCCAGACTACTCCATACTGGCTGGAGCCTGCTGCTATGACTCCCCCGGGAAATACTTCACTAAGCAAGATGTCCTAGTTGTTCAAATGAGAGTGGAATGTGTGATTTAGCCATGTCTGTTCTCCCAGCAAAATGTCCTGCATGGTGTGAGACATGAAGGAAATGTGTGATTTTTAACCTGGAAATGTCTGTGCCCTGTAACAACAATTCCTTAATTATGTAAATTAATTCCTAAGAACACTTTTCGTTTCTTTAAAGAATCGGAAATATTTCTTTTGATGACATGTGCTGTCTGGCATTCTGCTTTAATAATTCATGCACTTCAGGCACATTTCTTTTCCTTTTGACGTACTGTCAAAAAAGAAGGCAAAATCAGTTGAATAATTGAGAATGTGTGAACTGCCATAAACAATCACTCGTGTTTGTTTCTCTGCAGAAAGAAAGGAAGTGAAGGTGGGAGAGTACAATGCTGTGGCTGACACCCTGGAAATAATCAACAACAGCATCAGGTTCCAAGGTAGGAGAGGAAACTGGGAAGAGGTACAGGAATGACATGGGTGACTGTGTGTAGTTTTTAAGACTGCATGCTGTTAAAGAGCTGTATTAGGATTTTTAATATCAAAAAACTGTGACACTGTATAAACAGAAAGGGAACTGAGCTGTGCTTCAAAAAAATAGAAGGAGAATTCTGAACAGAAATTTGCAGTGTTTTGATATCATATACTTGTTTTTCATTCCAGTGACCAGGATAAATTCAAATTCATATATGTACATAAATGTTCTTTGATACTTCAACAAGATGAAAATATGCCTTCTATTTCATTTCTACTGATCAATAATGTTCTAATTTCATCCCTATTTCCCACTCTCCCAGCTCATCTCACCTGAGTGATGCTCTTGTGTGGTGTGTTTGCACAAAGGATGTGCTTGTTTTTCTTTGGGAGGTATCTGTTAGGCAGTTAGAAAATGGGATTTCAAAATACCAAGGCTAGCTTTAAGGTGGCCCATCTGAAACAGGGCCAGAGAGGGTGTTCAGTCCAGCAGCACCCCCAAGGTCCACAGCAGGCAAATAGCCTGTGGTGCTGTATCTTTTTCCAATTCTTTATCCCGTGCTGCTCCAAAGTTAACATGGAGACTTCCTCTGCCCTCACAGCAGTTGGAGCGTGAGTATACCCGCAGCTTTCCGAGCATATCTATGATCAATGCAGATATATGTCAGCTGAAATGAGTTTTAAGTGTTGTTGAATATAGGCATGTATATTATTTTTAAAGCTAATAATTAAGACTTAATCTTAAGCTCTGCTACGGTGCACTTCATTAATGGAAAGTAAAGTTGTCTTCGTGAGATCTCTGTGGCTTCCCCTGGGAGTAGTGGATGACTTTAAAGTGCTGCATCCTGTTCCCTACTACACCTGTCTCCAGTGTCCCAGCACCCAGCACCCATCTGTCTGGAAAACGAGGCTTTGGAAATGAGGAGTGCAGAATCTGTCCCATTTGCTGAAGTCTGGGTCCCAGCAGATTATTTTTGCTGCAAGGAGGAACTGATGATGTAGTTGAATACTAGTTCAGTACCACTAATTTCCAGAGAACATATGCAAAATAAAGCAAGTAACAGGAGACAGGTTTGTTCATAACTCCATACCTCTATGGACAGTAGATGATGGGAAAAATTCTCTCTTCAGGACTTTTTCAGGATCAGACTCCTAGTTGTTATTCTGACTGCATCTGGTGTTCCTTCCATCCATAGCCTGTCATATAGTTGTCTTAAGATGCATTATGTGACTCAGAGTGAACCTTCTCCATTTACCCACCTTAAATTTTCATTCAGGCAGTCATACATTCGATGTGGAGAACAGAGTTGTTACGTCTTGTGGGTAGAATAAAAGACTTAGTAACTTCAAGTGTTTGAAATGGGGAGTAGAAAATACAGCCCCATTTAACCCATTGCCTAAAATTGCACAGAAGAGAACAATAATTCTTTAGAATTGAATGGCCATTGCACAAATAAGATATTACATATAGAATCACTGGTTGTTTATATTTAATAAATACAAATCATGAATATACTCTATATATTTTGATACGGTAAGGCATTGTGGTTTTTTTTCGTTAGTATTAGTTCTTTTAATTCAGGCATAAAGACCAAAGGATAGCAGATTTCCATTGTCTCAATTGGTCCGGCATAACTGGTAGGGATAAAGCTATTTTATTTTATAAACCCTTGAAAAGCAAAAGAGTGGATGTGAAATTGAGCTATGGCAGCCACTAGGTCATCTCCTTACTTACAGCTCTCTGATCAGCGGGTGCACAGAGATCTGCCTCTGCAGCCACGGTATGGAACAAAGCTGCTTGGCCCCATGGGGTTGTCCTCACAGCCCTATGGAGAGCTGGTGTGAAAGGACAGGCCCAGGCACTGTAGGGCACAGAAAACCCTTCATGAAGGAAGTCAGCAATGCAAAAGACGTTTTGCCAATCCCCTGCACCAAGATAGCGCAGGAAGCAGGTGAAACAGAGTGTGGGAAGTAAGGGATGCAGAGCTTTGTTGCAGTTGTTGGAAAGTAGTTCTTCTCATTAAACCAAGAAGCCTTTAATTAATGAGAGCTGTCAATCAAGTACATGGCTTTAAATATTGTTTTTAAATTCAGACATTCAAGTCCACATCTGTAAGGATTTGCAAAGTGGGTCCGTCCTTGTAAAACCTTTGCAATCTGTTTTTCCATATTGTTCCATTCTGTAGTGTCCTGAGGGCACCAGCAGCTCTGCCTCCAACCCCTTCCGGGGCTTCCCCCATCCTGTCCACATCCCAGGAACCCGTTTCAGCCCCCCAGGGCTGTCAGTCCCTGCCTCAGTGATGCCACACCTAGAGAGGCTGTTTGAATTTGCCCTGGTAATAATGATAGTAAGCAGAGGAACAATGCTCTTTGTTTTCTTCTTATTGCTCTGTCGCTTGTTTCAGGAAAGCACAACCTCCTGGTAAAATTTAGAGTCATGGTATGCGTTTTAGTTTTTATTTGTACTTTAAAATGAGGATAGTTAGTATATATTTCATGGGGTTCTGCATTAGAGTTTTGGTGTGTTTTTTCTTCCAAAGAGGATATTTACGTGTTCCAGAAATGCAAACCCTCTTGTCAATCAATGTGACTAACATATGTCTATCAAAGTCAATGATTTCATCAGCTACTGGTGTTGTTCACAGTTGCTAAATCAAGGTATAATACTTAGAAGAGGCAAATTTTCTTACAGAAATTCTTTAGCCTTTTTTGCTATTTGTGATTCTAGGACTTGAGCCTCCAAAGGACAAAACGATTATACAAGAGGAACTACGCAAGATCTCTCTGCCTCTCTACAGCATCCTCTCAGCCCTCACCATCCTAGGAATGATAATGGCCAGTGCTTTCTTGTTCTTTAACATCAAAAACAGAAATCAGAAGTAAGACATTCATGTTACTTCTATCACTACATCTTTTGTGTTTGAATGCCATGTTTGTATTCTGTCATCTATCTATATATATATAAAAGGAAAATGTTAAAACTGTGGAAAGATGATATTTTAGAGCTATTTAATTGAAATCACTGTGTAATATATTCACATTGGAACAGATTGTCTATCTGTTAAGACAGTTTCTTTTATACTATCTAGAAAGTGTAATTCTTTAATTCATGTTTGAATGTCTACTATTAACATTAACCCTAGCTAATTAATCCATCAGTTAAATAGAATGTCTTTTTACTAAACATTCAAAAACCTGAAACAATGCTAGGCTTCATAAAACAGCAAATAGTGTGCATGCCTATAGATGGTGTAGAGTTCTACAAGAAGGGATGTCTATTTGCCAGGTTACAAAAAGCTCTTCTTTATTGCTATAATAGCCTAGCTATAATAGCCTAATAGTCTTTTCCTCTTTAATGCACTATCACCTTTTGTCCATAGACTAATAAAGATGTCCAGTCCCTACATGAACAACCTTATTATCCTTGGAGGGATGCTTTCTTATGCATCTATTTTTCTTTTTGGTCTTGATGGATCCTTTGTCTCCGAAAAGACATTTGAGACACTTTGCACAGTAAGTAATTCCATATATTCTAGTTGATGATAGTCTTGCAGGAAGCTCTGTGAGAAATGCAAACAGAAAAGTTCAGTAGTTGGATGTCTCATTCCATTTCATCACTTATTCTCTTAGTTCTTTCCTGGGATATTTTCTAGGACCAAATTCTGGAATATGCACAAAGCCGTGTTATTATTATTACTGAAAGCTGCAGGTGCATTGGAATTTGGCCTCAGAATAGACGAATAAATCTGCTTTCTTGTTTTGAAATTATATATATGAAGATAATTATTAGAAGGTTGTGTTTGTAGCATGGCAGCTAGTATTATCTATGAAGCTATATTTTCTTTACAGGTTCCATATGACTGCTGCTTGTCTGGGTCTTTGAGTAATAAGACTGAGTAAAGTCTTTTTGGCTGAATCTCCAAAGATTTCTACTACTATTTCCACAATACACTATAAACTCACACAAGCCTAGATCCATGTAGAATATGTTATAGTTAAATTAAAACAAACAACTCTGAAACCAAATTAAATGTGTCCACCTAGAAGCCTGCAATGTCTTAATTGCTTACTGTAATATGCAGCCTGACTTACAGAGGCCATTTCAATGACAGGGAAAGAATTTCACTGCAAGGATATTCCTTCCAAAAACCGTTCAAACAGCATTTAAATGTATGAATTATTTTCTCCTCAAAAATTCCTAAGTCTATGCTTGGTCTATTGCCTAAGAATATCAGGAGTTATCTTCACTATGTTTCTGATCCTTCTTTGGGTCTCTAGAAAGATGCAGTTCACAGCACCTTTTTTTTTGGGAGTCTGAATTTCTGATGTCATCATTGGAGAGAGAGAGAAACTTTATTTCCAGAGAATAATTCAAAGCATGAAAGTTGGATGCCTAAAGCTAGTTGGTGGATACACATCCCAATATTTAAACTTAAATCCTCCAAACTGAGTAGAACAATTACAGAAGTGAAATATCATGTGACTTGTTCAGTTATAACATTTCAAAACACTGGAGACCTCTTTAGTATGTGCCATGATGCATTAGAAGATGTACTGTAGGTGAACATACAGGATTTTCTGTGCAAAGTCTTAGCTTCCTTAGTTGGGCCGGGACACAGCTGTATTTTAGACACCTGAACAGTAACAGCCAAAGAGACAAGGAGAGAATATCCATTTTTCCTACAGGTAGAGTGCAAATTCTCTGTACAGCTAGTAGAAAGAAGTGGCTCAAAGACTTCAAAGGAAAATCGTATTCACCTCTCCCAAACTAGTATATAACTCTGAATACATAGGGGCCAACAGGAAGTGGAAGATGCCAGCATCCTTTTTTTTTTTTTTCCTAGCAATTATGCCCTTATTTGCAAAACAGCTTCTAATGGAGCGGAAGGGTTCTTGATGTCAATCCCCTTTCTTTTCTCACCCTCTGTTGCAGAAGAAACTAGTGTCACGAGGTGGAAATTTTAGGTCCTGATGTCTGCTCAGCCTTGAGGGGTTTGTATTCAGAGCTCAGGCCATTTGTACGAGTAGGCTACAGCCCTCCTGTTGAAGCAGCCAAGCACTGCTGAACAGAAGGAAAGAAAATGGGAACCAGAGGTACTTATCAGCATGGAGCTGCTCTAGGGAACAGGTTTCCATCCAGATTTAGCTGTATAAAACTTAAGTCCCCCTTTAAATGAGAAATAGCTCAGTGTTATCTCTGAAAAATTAACCAACATCTAAAATCTTGTGCCTCTGCGCCAGAATATTTCTGCTGTTTGATTTTTTGCTTCTCAAAATGTAACCGCTACTGTCATATTCTAAATGCAACAAAATTTAAGTGAGGGCTGCTTTGTTCTGTCATATCTTGCATACCTCTTCTTTTTTTCCATTTGTACCTGTCATATTTTGTTAAGTCTGTTTGTCTGTCTGCCATAGAGGGAAAGGTCTGGACGAGCACTTGAATAAAATAACTACTTAACTGACTGATAAAAGAAAGGGGTGGAGGAAAATAATGTGTTCTTAAAGCCAAACTTTGATTAAGAAATATCACCACATGCCTTACACAGAGATTTTTTTTTTAACATAGTTAAATGTTAAATATTATATCAACAGAGCTGACTCTGTAAGATTTCTCCCCAGTCTTGACATTCCAGGTTTTCAGTTCACTACAGAGGCATTTCTGAATGTATTTTCCTGCACATGGCTACTGATTTATCTAATGAATCCCATCTCCATCAGCAATTAGTATTACACTCATAGATGCAAGAAACCCTATCAGGAATTTTTTTCCTAACCTCCTGCTCGTTAAAACAATTCTTATAAAATCTCCTGCTCCAATTATATTTTTTTTCAGTGGGATAGTTTATGCTTCTGTTAGAAATCATCTTTACATGGCCACCCTTGACTGTGGCAATACACTTTCTGTGTATCTAGGAAACTCTGAATTAATGCCAGACAGTTCATAAATATGGGAGATAAACCCACTTTGCTGTTCAGTAACTCTTCTGTGTCACCTCCTTTCTCCCCAAAATAACCACTAAGTGCTGGGTACAGCCTGTGCATTTGGCTCCATGTCACGAACATCCATATTTCCATATGGGCAATATGCTTACAATATGCTTAGTGGTTTCATAAGGACTACTTACAGACACGAGTTCTTATAGGATCAGGCCAGTACAAAACTCTTGATTGTCCATTTCCCTGGAAAGGCATGATTTTGATTACCCATTCTAACCATATTATTTATTAGTTTGAAATTCCCACTTTAGGCGTGACTATGGCTTAGTCTTTAAAAGAATCAGCTACAATGGAGAGTGATCATAAAAAGCCATTGAGCCAAGAACATGTGGATATAACAACTATATCTCAGGCACAGAGAAGAGCTACGTCAATGAAGGGAGATTTTTTTTTTTTCATGGGGAAGTAAAAATTTCGATTCAGCTTTTATAAGCACATACGAAACTAAAAGGCTGTCATTAGTGTTATCCCCTCTGTAAGCCAAGTAATCACCCTGTTTGTCTCCTATATTTCAAAAGCCCTTGGATCTCACCAGGATGGCAGTACATACACAACAGCAATATCATTTAATCAGTTATGTTATATATTGTCTCTGTTTAATTTTATGATAATTTTTTTACAACACTAACAGGAGGTCCTTAAATACTCTTTAATCTACCCACAAAATTCAGGAAAAATGGTTTGCAAATTGTAGGTATTACATTCCAAATCTGTTGTGTGTGCTTCCTTTACAGCACAGTGTTCGTAGCATTGTTTGGAGGGTGAAGTGCTTTGCAGTTTCTGGCCTTTTTGACTTCTACCTATGGCATATATTTTCACTTTAATATTCCAAAGACACTGAAACATGATCCAAAATCACAACAACAGCACCCGAAAATTTCAAAGGCTTTCATTGATAAGTCATACCACCATTTTCCACTCTGTAAGTCACTGGTTGTGGGAGCATGTGGTATAAGTCAATATGCTGAAACACAGAACCAAGTGTCAAATGTATTGGAGAGTCAGAAAAGCACTTCAAACATATCGTCAAATAATTTGCTGAATAGGAGTATTATATACATTTTTGAAATTATATAGTGTTGACTCTGTGCTAGAGTGGGTAATTGGTTCCCAAACTCTTTTTTACCTTGGTATGCCCATTTTCTATGGAAAGGAAATCAAGTATATTTAAATACACAATAATTCATTTCCTAATGGTAAGCACTCATAAATGTAGCGTTGTTTAGTTCCATGTCAGAATTTGAGATTAGGTGTCATATTATAAGACTCCAATTACATAGAATTAAAACTATCCAAAGCAGTGAATTCTGAGAAAGTGGTCAGGTAGGACCATTAGATCATGTCTTACTCAGTAGCAACTTCATTGGTTGTATAGAAAAAGGAAAAGCAATGCAACATTTCATTAAACATATATGTATGCCAAAGTAGAAAGTGCTTCAGATATGAGGGAGAGAGAATGAGAATGTTCTATATCTGTTTTTAATCTCAGAATTACCATGGTATCATACCAAAAAAAGATGTTAGAAGTAAGGGTGTGAAACTAGATGTGATACCAACTGGGAAAATGCAAACAAGTGGAAAAATAATTGAAAGCATTCATTATATGGAAGAGAGACACTCAAAATTAGCAATGCCAGTGACATATCCTATGAATAGAGCTTAAGCTGACATACTAAATAGAGATACTTAAAATAGAGAGAATATTAGATATGATCATAACGTTTAGACTTCTGTAATACATTCTACTGAGAATTTCATGCTTTACATTCAAGATGAGTAATGTCTTCGCAAGTTGGAACTGCTATGGGATGAAAGGTTACAATGGCCCTAAGGAGGAGCATAGTCTCTTCTCTGTTATGCATCTCCCTCAAAGAGGTAAATAAAATGATGTTCATATTCTCCGGAGATATGGTTAAGGCTGAAATAAGATTGTTTTGAGTAATCCAGGTTGGAGTAAAATGCCCATAGTGTCCACCCAGAAAGGTCTGGTGTATTAGGTAATAGCAGAGTGAACAACTCTGCTTCTCCTCAGTCCTGGTAGTCCTGGTGGGTAGCAGGACTTTCTCTTAGAGACTGTGCTGCATGGGATGATGGGAGTAACAAGAAAGGGGCAAATGACCTGTTTGGAACAGTTCAGTGTAGTTCATCATGATCTGAGCAAGATCTGTTCTGGAGACAGCAGTTGTCTTCCAGTCTCCTTTACACTCCAGTCATGCGAGTCACGCAGTCACTAAAATTAAGCATGCTCTATCTTGTTTAGCTCATTAATTAGCATAATTGGTATGAATTGTCAAAACCAGGCAGATATTTTGTGACTCCTGGTGATCTCACTGAGCCCCGTCAGTGTTTTTCCTTGGATAAAGTAAGGCGGGCACATGAAAGTTTTTGCACAACCGTGGTGTTCGGCGATGCTTTCATCCTTCCCAGGATAAGCTCAGACTTTTGGACTTGGGTCAATTTCTGTCAGCTGTGATGCAGGCATTTGGAAACAGGCTTTGTCAAAAAGAAGGAAGGAACCAAACAGTGGGGTGGGGTAGCGACACAGAGAGAAGAGCAGAGATATCACTGATAAAGTCCAGCTACCTACTGCAGTGTGTGTGACTATCCAGACTTTGTGTTTTCATCAGTCAGACATCCAGAGAACATGTACGTTCATGGCAACAATAGATGTTATAGACCTTATCTTCTCAAAGGTGTACTTTAAAATGTGACCTTTAAATGTATCCAGATCTTCAAAAGCAGTTAGGTTTTTTTTTCAGCGGATATTATTCTTAATGATGGATCATGAACACTTCTCACTCTGTGTTTTACAACAATGTGAAAGGCAGATTTTCTCTTTTTACTAATTTTTCACAGTCTTATGTCTGCCCCACTGAGAGAACAGCTAGGCAAGTTGGAACTCCATGGTCCACATTGCACTTTTTCTTGGGGAACCCTGAACCTAGGCAAGGTGAGGAATGCAGGGTGGTATAAGAGTGAGGAAATATCCTGAAAACTACATCTAACAGAGCTTGAGAGACTGCAGTGAGGGGCAGGGAGGAAAAGCCAGGGATGAGAGATCATGGAACAGGTTCCTGGGGATGGAGACAGTCTGCAGGGCAAGTGGGAAGCTGAGAAATTTGCTAAAACTCTCAAAGTTGTGGACGTGGCTGAGAGCAGCTCTGGGAGGAAGGACTTACCTTTAATGGTAAAACGGAGAGGGAGCAGATGTATCAACCTTCTGCCTGCTGTCTGTTTATTTATTTCTGCTTTGTCTTCTCTTGTCACTTCGAGTTTTCTCTGTTTAACCGTTTTTGGGAGAACTGACTAAAAGGAAAATATATGGGCAACTGCTACCTAGAAGCCGAGGCTGTCTTGGTATATTGTGGGCAGGAGCCACTTGGGCTAGACCCTGTGCTAGCCTTGATATTTGATTAGTAGTTGGTGATGTGCTCCTTATTCATATATGCTCTTCAGGCATTGCTGGGGTTTTCTTTGGGTTTTTTTTTGCCCCTTTGGACTCTAAATTTGCATAATTCTTTTCCTCAGTTGTTAATTTTGACCAGGAATTTAAAAAGCAACAGATAGACACTCAGCTTATACTGAACTGCAAAAGGATTTGGACCTCTAATCCATTTCTTTGTCTCTGGAAACTATAGCCTTTGTTTGTATTTTTAGTCTGGCCTTTTTCATTCCGCGTATATTCTTTAGTTTATTTCCTTCTTAATTGTTTAGCTGTTAATTTTAATCTCCCTTTTCTGTATAATCACTTCCATAATTGTCCTCACTGTCGTTCAGTCTGAGACTGATCTCAATCCTATTTAATTCAAAGGCAATTCTGTTACTGAGTTTAACATAAGCCTGATCAGCTTCTATTTTAGTAAATGACATTTTCTTGGGGAAAAGAAAGAAAGAAAAAAAGTAGAGACAAAAGTTGCAAGGCTGAATAGATTCTTGAAACAAAATTATTTCATATACTGAAGCAAATACACCACAGCCTTGCCAGACATTTGTTAAGGTGATATTTTTAAAACATTTTGTCTCTCCTTCAGTGGGACAACAGCCAGATTTTAAAGCCCCCTTATAGAGTCAGAAGCAATTCTCTTACACTACCCATGGCCAGAAATATATTAAGAAATCGCTACAGGAGATCTCACAGCATGTGAAAAACCACTGTACTAAATTTATGTGAAAACAGCATGTTTCAATTTTCTAATGTTATTGCCACTTACATTTACAAGAACTGTGCCGGTGCAACACAGATTCTAAAGAATGGGTTAAAAGTCATAAACATATGTCAGAAAATGTTTGACATAAATAAGAAAAGTATGATTCAAATGGATGAACTCTTTCCTTGGGACCAGCACTGGGGATTTTGCCATCGTTAATAGAAGCAGGATGAAGCCCCAGCGAAAAATTGTTGACATGACACACTTTTGTTCATCCTAATTATTGTTTATATCCCCAGTTTGCCAAGAAAAATATAAGGTACTTAATTTTCAACTCATGAGTAGTCCACAGAAATCAACAGAATTGTCTATTCAAAGATAATTGTTCTCTCCAGGGCTAAACCCACAGCATGGTTTATTCTGGAGCTTATCACTTTTAAGTGCCGTAGTCTAATACTAAGATGCCACCAAGCTGCTCAGCACTAACGTTCAGCTGCAGCCTAGCCCTGTGGGCACCACAGCTTCCAAGTCAGTGCATGTGCAAAATTAATTAGGTAATTATTTATATTCCCGAAATGAATCAGTCTAGGTATCATCAGCTAAACTATAGAGTGTCTGGAGTGTCAAGTCCTGCGAAAGAAATATTTGAAAGCTTTTATTTAAAATGACACCATTAAGTTAAGGTCTTGGGATGGTAAAAATTATGTTTTTTCAGGAATCTTAAATCTGAGTGATTCCTCTGCAAGAACATCATCTAAATGTTTTGCTAACTGAAGAAAAATATTTTAAAGAATAAAGCTGTTTCACTATCCTATTCAAATAACTGGTATTGAAAAAATAAAAAGTCACCTGGAGAGGTGATAAGTTTATAGCTTTTATGCAACTCATAGTTCCTTGTGCTGGTACTTGGTTTTCTTTATTCTTCCTTCCAAGTCTTCATGTTGTTTGCTTGATATGGCCAAAGTGGATTAGTATAGCAAATTTAAAGCTGCAACTCAAAAATGTAAATGTCCAGTGTATTCAGATGGTTGTTAATATTTTTTTTTTCTTTCAACTTAACAGAAGAGTGAAATACATCATATTCCTGATCCACTGCATTTGAAATTTTTGTTATTGCTTTCACGAGCTCAAGACCTTTCCAGACATTCATCATCAATTAATGACTTTGGGGTCTTCTGAATGCATAAGCAATGGTGGTCAAATATGGAAAAATGATGAAACTTCTATAAAAGTGAAACTTTCTGCCATTCATTGATTCAGTCCATTTTCCAAGATAACCTTATTTTATAATTTTATATAGAAGAAGATATCAAATAGCAGCACTCAATACATAGGTTAGCCAGCCAAAATTCAAGGTTGAGAGGAACTTTGATTCAGATGGAAATAACTTTATATAAGGCTGTTCATCTATCAGTGCTTATTACATGATGGAAGAATAGTCTTAATTAAAAAAATAGAAGATCTTTAGCACCTTATGGATAGGTTTAACACAGAGGTTTTTTGTTGCAAAGGGACATCGAAAAGAAATGCTCCTACCAGATGTAAGGAGAATCTTTTTCATAAATGCAGTGACTCTTTAGCTGAACCTTGCAACATTTGTTTAAATACCTTAGAACATTTATTTACATTAATATTTGACAAAGGTGGGGGGTTGTTTGTTTTGAATAAACATCATATCTGTTCCGAGTCTGGAAAATGACCCAGAATTGTCTGTTTCTTTGTGGAGACACTTTCAGTGTTTGGTGGTCATCAAGTGCATTGTCCACTAAATAAAGGATATATAGCTTTTTCAGTTGTCACATGAAATGCACCTGTAAAAGCTTCTATCAAGTAATTTAGTAATTTATAAAAAGCACAAATTCAAATAATGGGTGCATATATAGTAATTTCAAAAATAGACCCTAAACCAAAATATTGTAGGAAGTAGAAATAAAAGAGAACTAAGAAACTGCATTTTAGCATCTGCATAGATATACTTGATTGGTGTGTATCAAACAATATTACCTCCTTTAACACTTGTGAATTGTCTTTCAATGAAAGAAAACAAAAAGGTTGTAGGAGATATGCTATTAGTCAAAATAGCTTATTCAAAAAAAGAAGTAACCAAGAAATATAAGCAGATAGTTTAAGATATATCCTAAAATTCAGTGAAGGCTTGAGGAATTTCCTAATGACCTAACCTTTTAGGAAAAAGGTAAACTGTAGCTATTTTTGCAAATTATCCTTCTATAGGAGTGTAGGAGTGTTTTAAGGTTTTGTGTCTAGTTGGGAGTAGGGATTTGAACACAAGTTTCCCATCTTCTAAGGAGGGTCCTTTCCTGTTTGTTTGGTGGGTACCTGGGGGAGGATGATCTTCCTCAGCTTCTTCTGTCAAAACTCATCATTAAAAACTTCCAACATGGAAGAATTAATAATTTATTGTGTAACATCATGGTCATGCTCTCCAATTATCAGTGTTATTTTTATCATGTTCTTTCAAATCAGTGGCATTTGGAGGTAAAATACATTTAAGAATATGAATGGGCAGATATATGAATTTCAGAGGCTTTTGCCGTTTTCTAAATTTTTCATTCTGCTGGCTGCATTAATGAATTATAGCAGACAAATTCGAGGTCATTTTCTTCAAAATTAAAAATTTATTTTCATCTGAAACTTACTATCTCATTCTTAGCAACAGCAATCTCATTTTGGCAAAATCTATGTTTAAGCTAGAATGCTTCCACTATAGCAAATAGTTATGTTATTCTAATTTGCACAATCCAGATCAGGAATACATAAAACTTTTTAACCCAAACGTGCTAGAAATAACATTTTTTCTGAATATCTGGTTACAAACATATTATGAGTATAATTGAATTTATTACTGTTCCCAAGAGCCAATTACTGTTTTATTGAGAACAAAACAGAGTCTTATTAGAGACATGGAAATACCATGTATCTGTTTGCCAAATATATCACGAAACGGTACACAAAAGAGCTGAATACTTATTAATAGCAGCAGAAAGATTGAATGCTAAGTGTAGTTATCACAGCCTAATTGATGTGAAGTCAAAAAAAGAAATAACTGGCTAATATGAACATGTTGATATGAAACGTATTTTTCAAATCCTTCAGAATTGATCTAACAGTGGTTTTACTGAAGTTATTAGCATAATGTATGGTAATGGATAATGATCAAAGACTTGCAAATATATAAAGTATATAAGGTAAAAATAATACTTTGCTGACTTAAATATCTTTTTTTTTTTTTTTTAATGGGTTTCTTTTTCATTACTACATTCAAGAATGTCACAAAGTGGTTTGAATCTAATTGCAGTTGGTTTACTGGTTTTATTATTGTCAAGGTTAACCAGCAATCAGTGAACACCAGTGTTCAGTGTCAGCAATGCAACAGAAAACCCACAATATTAGATGCTAATAGTATGTTAATATATATATATATACAAATATCTAAATGGTTTTCTACACTTAATTGCAATATTTTCTAATAAGTGCACATGCCAAATTCGATGGAAACACCTCCCGCTCACAAGACACAGGGGTTACCAGCACAGCCTTTCTTCTGGGGCTGCAGGTTTCCCTATACACACCCATCCTCTAAGGAGATATGGGTTCCCTACCTGGTAATACCCTTGCCAGTGAGAGAGCAACCTCCAAGTTCACACTTGCACACTTCAAGTGTGTGTCCCACAGTGTTACCTGGTTTTGGGCATATGCCCTCTTAGACCCTGAAGAGTTTGGAGGGGAAGCAGTATGAAGAGCAGTTAAAATCACTTGGGCTGCTCAGCCTGGAGGAGGCTGATTGGAGACCTCCTCATGGTCTACAGCTTCTTCACAAAGGGAAACTGACCATCTGCATTTTCTTAGACCCACATTGTGGGTATTATCTTTGATTAAGTTTTGGTCCCCAAGGCCTGCCCACCAAGGCTATGTTCCTGTCTTGCCATTTTTCCCTATATGATAATTTTAATGTCAGTTTTTCTTATCTTTCCAGAATGCTCAGGGTCTGCACTAAGTGATGCATACCTCAAGTAGTACAATTTCCACTTAATTAGTCTGAGTAACGTCTCTACTTCTCTGTTAATTTTTGTTCAAAATGTTGCTGTTAATATTAGTTCCTTGTTTAGTTTTTATTGTCTCAGTCTCTTGTTTTCCTCCACTAGTTCCTTCCTGTGCCTGCACAGAACAAAATAAAAGTGAAAAAAATGCACAATTTTGTAACTGTGTTATGTATCTGTATACAGAAAAGACTGTTAATTCAGCATCCAGATCTATTGTACTTGGAGAGGGGATGGAGAGAAGAGAAAAAAAGGCAAGAAAGCAATGAATGAGACAATTCTGAAATGTCAACATTTTTGTGAAGTTCTTTGAATATTTTTTCTCAAGATCTTGAGAAAAAAAGTGGGTGAAATTATGATATCCACATTGTCTACTTAAAATTAAATGGCTTTGTCTTTTTTTTATATATATATATTTTTAGGTTCGAACATGGATTCTTATAGTGGGATACACAACTGCATTTGGAGCAATGTTTGCAAAAACGTGGAGAGTTCATGCAATTTTCAAAAATGTAAAAATGAAGAAAAAGGTGAGGGGAAGTAAATGATTTTTTTTGTTGCTCTGTTAATATAATTTTCTAACTGTTTTGCTACCTTTCCTCGATGGCCATACTTGAGTTGACTCTGTTCAAAGATCTTAAATGGTTCGATATAGGGGCTTTCTTGATCTCATTGTCAGTCTCTGAGAGCTGGAGTCAAGCAACAGCCCTTCACTCTTTTTAATGAGACATAGTGGAGAAAGTTGTAGAAGTGTATTTGGATCCTCACACTTATTTAGTATGTTGCTTCAGCATCCAGAGTCTCTTTCTGGTAGATTCACAGCTGTTACGAAATGTGCCCTGTATGTGTCTGTTTGGCCTACAGGTATTACAGAGAAGTTTCTGATGTGTTGGTAGGAGAAAGCAAAAGACAGTGCTGCTTATACAGGTTTTTATTTCTAATTTGGACTGAAATTGCATAAGCTTACCCCAAGACTGATTGGAACTGAACCACAGTGATCGTCTCTGGCATTTTTGGTACAGAACATTTTCTGTAAACAATTAGGCTCAGCTTAGGAGTAATATAACAATTGGAGCTTCTTTTCACATGAGTGCTTTTAATCAGATGGTTTTATTTTATAATGGGAAAACTGGTGAATGGAAATAATTTTGATGGGAAAAAAAATAAGAGAAATGTGCATGAAAGAGAAAAAAATAAATTTTATAGAGTGAGAAGCAGTGCCAAATGCAGTTTCTATATGCAGATGAATAGGTTTATTCTAAGAAGTGGTAGAGTAATTTACACCCCAAATATGTAGAACAATATTCCAAACCTTCATCAGATTCCTCTGGTTTTTTTCCCTCTATGTGGGTTCATGGAAGAGCTGGGGGTTTTTGTGGATTTTATTTGATTGTTTGTTTGGGGGTTTTTGTTTGTTGGGGGGGGGAGTGGTTGGTTGGTTGTGGGCTTTTTGTTTGTTTTCTTTTGAATAGTTGGTTGGTTTTGGTTTTTTTAATCTATGTTATTGTTTCTACAGTTGCAACATGTAGGGAATTGCTGCCATCACATGATACACCTATCCCTAAAAAGATTTGGCCTTTAGATAGACAGAGTTGACTTGGTTTCTGAGAGGACTTTTGTCTTAGGTTATGAAGGAAATACATTCCATGGCTGGAACTGGACCTAGAACTCTGGCACCTTAACATTACAGCCACATAGTCCTTCCCTCTACTTTTCAGCCATGTCAGGTTTGCTTAAATATTTTTTAATTAAATCGCAAACATCATTACATGTAAAAAAAAAAATAATGAATGCTGAATAACAGATCTCTTAAAATCAAGTAAAATTATAAGAAATTTCTGTACCAGAAATGGGATATTCTGGATGGAGGGAAGTGGAGACCACCCTTTCTGCACCTGTGCAAAGAGCCCGCTATGATGTATCAGTTTATGCTGCCAGAATCCAGTAAATATTTTTCAAGGATCTTAGACTTCCTATATTACAGACTTTTTACTCAAAGACTGTTTTACCTTCCTGAAAAATTAAGTTTTATATTGCAAAGATGTTTTCAGCTGTAATGGTACAAAACTTTGCAAATTGATGGAGTTACACAAGGTGACACTAGTGTAATACTTGAAAGTATTTACTTAATAAACTTTATTATCTTCAGAATTTTATCATTTCTGCAATACAAACTATTCCAAATAGAAATTAACAAGTACTTTAACAGACTGCCACTAGGTATTTGCCTTATTGTTTTTTAGAAAACATTTAATTTTATGGCTTCGAGTTGCTCTTCAATATTAAATTTCATAGTCTATTAATTAAACATAATCCTCAAATTCTATGTAGTGTCTGTTCTCCAACAGGCCCATCAACAACTGCAAATTGCAATTGCTTATTCACAGCTGGATGTTAAAAATGGTTTAAGATCAGTTAAAAAGACACTGACCAGTATAATGGCAATAAACTTTGAGACATCTGGATGCTGACCAATGAGATGCTCCACTCTACATGATACTGGAAATGTCAAGGCTATTAGGGCACCTTATTCAATGTTCTGGAATTGAGTAAATAACGCATTTTGCTCTGTAAACTTTAAAGGATGGCTGTTGCACAGAATTATCTTGGTTTGCTTTATTTGGATATCCCATTCCTGAGTATAAGCATGAATCATAGAAGACAACAGTTTTCTTAAAGCAAAACAAATTAGCTATCCATGATAAATGTTTACTAAGTATACATTTTCTCCTTTGATTTGCCCAGGCAGAAAAAATTCTTTTTAAGAGTTGATTGAAAAGCTGAAAAATGTGGCATTCTTTACTTATGTCTTTATAGAACAACATTTCCATTTTCAGTAGATGTAGTTTACAGGCAAAGCATTTTGCATGTATGGAAGCACAGACAGTAGAAATTTTCACAAACAATACCAAAAGTGACAAATAAACGAAGGTAGTGCTACAGGAAAAAGAACATTAATGTTTTTCGAATTAGCTGTGTCATGACAGAGCAGACTGGCATTTCAATACGAGAAGAACAAAATTCCACAATTATATAAGTACTGTGGATCCTATTCATCTGTGGACGCTTCAGTTTCCACCTGCATATGACAGTAAAAACTGCCATTTATTTATATCACTTTTGCCTACCATCCTGGATATTTTCATCAGAAAAATTTTCCGAACAGTGAAAAATATTGGTGCATTAATTTGACGGAAGTGAGTATTAAGTAAAGCAGAGAACAGAATGAGTCAATCTCTTTACCTTCACCCAAAACGTTACTGGACACCTATCTTAATTGTACAACATAGCTTTGTGAAAAGATGAGTGGATTTCTCTCTCCTTGTGAGAAAATGTATAGGATTTTAAATAATAGTACAATATAGCCCCATTTTAGTGCAGTGAAGAGTAGGACTAAATTATGTAGGATGTCTTGAATTATGTGAAGATTTTTGTTAACTTTAGTTTACAAACCTCTCACAATTCTCTTATCTTCACCCATTTATATATGTAGTCCTTTGTTATTGGAAAAAATAAGCAATAACATTCATGATACGCTCCTCCTGCTATCAAAGTGCTAACTGACAAATTTTGCAAGATCATTGCGATCTTTGATCTTGATAGGGCTCAAAGGAAACAAATTAAAAATGCATTAATTTTAGCTGGATCTGAAACAGAGGGGTGCAAGGGAATCAATTTTTATCAAATGGAAATTAGAAAATCCATAGGGAGAAATAAATTATTTTTGAGTGTTAAAGAGGTTAGTGGAGATAATGGAAAGTAGAATAGAATTAGTATTAAAAACAACTGGAACACTTGTAATTGAGGTGCAAATCCGGTTTTGATACATCTCCTTTCTGTTGGTTTGGGCAGTAGGATATCTTCTGCTTTGTGAGAGGTGAGGCCTGCTTTTCTGTTTCTCTGGCTAGCAGAGGAGGACTGGCAGGAGATGAGAGGAGGGAGCGAAGAATGTGGCAGGAGAGCAGGTGGTGTCCCAGGGAAGCTTTAGTTAGCTGAACCATTTGAAGAAGCAAGCCCTTCTGATGAAATGTAGACGATTGGGAAGCTGTCCTTTTTAATGGAAGCTGCACTGTCTTAGATTTTAGAGGACATTAAAGCAGTCCTGTATAGTGACTGCTCCTGCACAACTCCAGTATGCCGAAATAAGGACCATTCACTTTTGACAAGTACCAAATAGTAACAAATTTAAAGCAGTGTTTTTTAAAGCTTCCATAAACTTTATATATTCTGCTCCTACAAAGACAAGTATTTGACTGTCTGTGGGTGAATACAATAAAGCATGATGATTTGGGTCACAATGTTGCTTGTTGCAGTTCATATATGAAAGTACGATACTTCTTGGTTGACGTCACTACGATAGACTTGTTTTACCCATAACAGTACAATCTGGCTCAGTCCATTTGTACTTAATCCTGTAACTGTGACATCAGGAGAGGGATGATTTATGTTTAACTTTCACTGAAAATATTGTCAGTGTACTCAGTTATTACTACCACCGTAGGCTTCTGGTGGCATATATCTTTATGTTGACAATGTTGTTACAAGGTAAATACAGAAATAATGGCAGAAGAGATGAATAACAGCATCTTTTTTTAAGACTTCTGCTGCTATCATTTTGCCAACATCATTCTACTCATTGATGATATTTCATAACATTTTCTCTGTTCTAAGTTTACTGTGTGGCTGTAGAGTTTCCACAGATGAGAAAGGGTTAAAGAGCTTAAGAAGTATTGAGAAAAGATACTGGTACTATTACAAGGTTAGAAACCTACAACCAACCACAACAGAGAAAAATGACTTACCAGACTTAGCTATGCCTCTTAGGCTGCAGTCTGGCAAATGTATTTTCTTATATTCAGCCTACTAAATTCTTAAAAGACTTATGAAAATATGTGAGGTTGAGAGGTAGGGAACAGGGAAGAGGCCGAGAGTGAGAAACTGGGTTAGTTTCTAAGGGCTTCAGAGGGAAAGGGAGCCTCTCCAGACAAATATCATAGGGAAAAGCTTGGGATAACAAACTGGGAGAAGGAGTTGAGAAGGGAGACTGAATTTGGATAAGAATTCCCTGGGAGTTTAAAATGATATTGAGAGGCAGAAAAGAGTTGAATAGGGCAGGGAGGGATGTAAGAAGTGGTGAAGAAAGCTGAATGTGGGGAAATACAGAGTCCAAGTTTGAGATTCGTGGCAATCTCCAGTTGAATGACTAGATCTGGTTTAAAATAAGATTAAGATTGAAATGTAGAGGTAGTCTGGCAGGACTGAAAAGTAGGGACATGGACTGGGAAAGGAACATGGGAGTGGAAAAGGAGTAAGAGGCAAGAAAAAGTCGAAATTAGAAGTGGTTGGAATGGTGGCACAGAAGCATGAGCAGAGTATAAAAACCAAACACAGGATTTTAGAGTTTCACTGTTCTTTTTTCTATTACTATGTATCTGTAAAACCTACAGGTAATATATGTGCCTTGTCTAACTGTTATGCTGTTTTACAACTCATGGCAGCTTCTAGTTACTCTTTTAGCTCAAGCTGATGAGGTGTGCAAAGATCTAAATGTTCCTTTTGCTGATACGTGCAGCTCTCTCTAAAATTGAATTCTCTTTCTTTCCATTTTCTTTGAAAAGAATGGGCTCATGAAAATGTTAAAAGGCTTATGTTGTGGCTAAAAAGTCAATAATTGAAAACCTACAGCTTGCTGGGATCTCTACAATGTACATTTGTTCCCCCATGTGCATTATTAGGACACCGGTGCAGCCATAGTTTTCTACAGAACGCCAGTGTCATGGCAGACACAGTGAGTCTGCTCTAGGCATGCAATAGCACTTTATGTTAAAAGAGACAGTTTCTATTTCAGTGTTTTTCACTTAAACCAGAAAAAAATGCATGACAAAAACGCAGGAGTTTAGAGAAAGGTAGTCTCATGTATAAGACAGCTAAGTGCTAACATGAAGAAAAATAATTAATTGCCAGAATTATTTGTTATGCTTTAGAAAACTTTCTGAGCACAGTTTTCAGAAAAAAAAAAAGATAGCACTTGTTTTTAAGAAACAAGTTTATTCCCTGAGTGAAGCAGAGCAGGAATTCTCAAACTTTTTAGCTCGTTGCCTTGCCACTCCATTTTTTAACCCGAATTTGGCCACCCTACCTCCCTAATTCGTATACTTAATGGCCTATAAACTGTGATGCACTAAAGACTGGGAAGAGCAAGAGACCATCCATGCTCTTTCTGGGGAGTGGGGCAGTGGGTTGCTCTGAGCTGCACCTGGTCCTGACCCCCCCAGTTGGGGTGGGCAACAGCTGCCTGTGTGTCCTGGTGGGGAAAATATAATAATAATAATTAAAAAAAAAAATAAAATAAAATAAAAAAACTCCACAAAAACAAATTAAAAACCCCAGTACCACACAGAGAGAAGAAAGCAGCTGGACTCCACATGCTTATGAACTGATGTGCTGCTGCCTTCTCTTCGCACAACTTGTCTCTGTTCATTGCTATCCCTATGCCTCATTTGAAAACCTCTGCAAGAAAGTTTATAGGATGAGTGCAATCTCAACTTTTCTGTAGGTTTTTCAAGTCACTTATGGAATTTAGAATCTACTATAATCTACAGTCTTTCTCACAAAAGTCCTAAAGAGGTTTTTAAAAATATACTTGTGACCTTAATAATTTAAAAATGGATGAAGCAAAGTCTTTTGTATAATATTGACAAATGTTTTGGATCATGGCTTCACAGGCCACATCTTATTTACTCACTTAAATGCATTTATAGGTGTAGTTCTTTCTGTATTAACATAAATGTAGATCATATTACCTAATTATTTATTTCTGTAACTGCTACTATAAAATGTTTTCTCAGGTCAGGGTTCAGACTGTAAATATTTATCCATTTCCAAGACTTTTTTTTCAATCTAGCTAGTGCTTCTTGGGTGTATAGCAAAAAACTATATGCTGAATTCTCCATATTTCACTTAGTATATATGAGAGATCCTAAGTCTGAAAAGGGGATTTGTCAGAATCCAAAAATTTGCTTTGGGTAACCATACCAACAGCACAACAATCTATTAGGGGCCATCTGCTGAAAATGAGCCAGCATATGGATACCTAAAGAAACGTTCAGCTTTATTGTTCAGTCTTTGACAGTAAGAAAGAAGACAGCAGTGTGAAATTTGCTTATGTTTGGGATTTATTGTATTTCATTATGAATATTTATCACTGGACCAAGTAATCCATGATACTTACAGTGCAGTGTAAATTTTTCAGGTATAGATTAATGGCTTATTAACATACAGATATAGTACTTCCTAAAGCAATATAAGTAGAAACCAAATTATTTTATTACTTTTTTCCACAAATAGCTATAAATTTTAAGTCCAAAGCTTCAAAAATAGTCAGTGTAATTCTAGAATCCATATTTAGATGTAAAATAAGCATCTTGGGTATTTGTAAGAGCTGATCACCCAAAATGCCAGCCAGGGAACAATAGGAATCATATTTCTAAAATTTACATTCATATAAATATGGATCAGGGAGCTAAATCTCAAGCTCCTGTCACAGAAAGAAGTTGAGCTAATGAACTGTACATCTAGGAGAAAAATCTGCTTTTGAAGTCATTTATGTATGTAAATTTCTGGATGGTACAGTGTGATAAGGCTAAACCTCGGTAGCAACGGAAACAATGAGAACTCTGTGTGAAACGTAACTGCTCATAAACAACCATAATTTCTATGTATTATGAGACTAATAGATGACAGAGAAATAAAGAACATGGCGCTATATAGTATGAGGCAATTTATTCCTGAATAGCTTGAAATTAGATTGTAAATGCAATCAAGTGCATTGATGTCTCCAGCTATTTGGTAACAATGTGATGTGCTTTCCCACAGAATTGTTCATTAAAGAAAATATTAAAGTCTAGATATTTTAGTGTTATCTCAAACAAAATCAGAACATTTCTTCCAGACCATTCAAATCCTTTGTGCGCGTTTTGGGATCCCTTTTAGTGCTACAGATGAAAATTCACATCCCTATTAGAAATTTCTCCACTCTTATGGCCCGTGCAATCATGGACTCAGCAGATGCATTTCTCTCAAAGGTGAATGTGACCTTCTTTGTTGATGGGATAACCAGCTCAAGGCAGCATACTTATGAGCTTCACTTATAGTAGAGTGCAGAAGCTAACACAATGCTGAGGTCCATTCCTAAGACTGTTCTCCAAAACATTGTATAGCCAGAATGGTTGGTTCTAATGCTGTCAAGCTTGAGTTCTTTAGTGCTATTTTAGTTTTTAAGACTGTAGTGTTTTTCATTTCTGTCCTTTTAAGAGAGTTTTGTGAAACTAGCCATGTTATATCACTCTCTGTGCTCCTTAAGGCTGAATTAGCAATGTGAGTAAAACAATCATCTCTCCAATTCTCCAGTGCATTGTAGCCATGATTGAGGCTCAGGCTTTCAAAGATGAGGAATTCTGTAATTTCTTTAAGCTGTCGCTGATCCCGCCCCTTCTCTAACCTCTGTAAAATTTCTATCTTCTGCTCCCCCTAGGGAGCATTCCGCTAGGATGTTCTACCTGTCTTTTATATGACTTGGAAAAGGGGAAAGGTGTTTCTAAATGGATAGCTTCTCCTCGCAACAAGGTGTAGATTCAACACATCCGCATTTGCAGTGTAGTAACTGAGAGGGTGAGTCTGCCCAAAGATGCTCTACAATTATTCTGAGCATGAGTCAGCAAAGAGGACGTGTTCCAAAATGTGTTCTTCAGCAGGCTAGTGACTGTAGCTATTTAATTCTCAAACCCAAACTTTCTGGTTGTCTGCAATTGCCCATTATTTTGAATAGAACCACGCACTCCATTATCCTGGAAAGCAGTAAAAATCAAGTTCTCAGACTGCACAGGTCACAGTAGATCCTCACAATAGACAGATTTATTTTTTATCATTTATAAGTAGATATACAATTCTTTCATCAAAGTACCTCTAAGAGGGTAAAATGTCTTAAGCTTAGCTTTTTACTGGAAGTGACTTACTGGTCAAAAAAGCTTGCTACTACAAAACATGCTTTTTTAAATGTTGGCATTCACTCATTAAAACTAATGTAATTGCAGTGTGAAAAGTGTTCCCAATACTAATCATAAAACCTATTATAGGAAATGCTCATAATAGCTGTTGAAAAAACATTGTGGAGTTATTCGGAACAAGTGCATAATATGTTTTCAATAGTCCTTTTTTTGCATTCCATTACACAATAGAAATAAAGAATGTGTTACAGAATAGTCCTTTAAAATATTAATGACTTTAATAAATCAAAGATAAATATCACCCTTGGCCCACGTATGGCAAAGTTCACCTATGTATATCTGACTCTGCATCATCATCCTCATGGCACCATCCCACCTCTACTACCCCACTAAATATAGAGAATCAACCCTAAGTTGTTTCCCAGTTAATCATACTGGGAGAAATAAAAGGGTAGTTTATGCAATGGAGAGAATATACTGAAGGCAAGTTTAGGACTAGTTTTATGGTCAGCTATGCAGTCTTTATCATTTTTTCCCCCACATTTTTTTTCTTTCCCCTCCAGTTCAGAGGGAGGACTCCTATCAGCATTATTTCTGTATGTACCAGTGAGAGGAACATTGAGTTTCAGCTTTCTGAGGGCTTCAATAATTGCTGTCAGTGTTATTCATTTAAGGTAATAAGGTCTAGGAAGCTTCACAGAGGGATCCTTTAAAGAGAGTTTCTCTCTACAGATTCCATCCCAGAAGTCTGGGGAAGGGACAGCTGAAAAAAAACGATGCCGAATAGCATTAAGTGTTTTTCCAGATGATGCCAGAAGGCAAGTGACAGATCTGTCGGCTAGACGAGAAGGGATCGATCTACATAAGAGAAACAATAAGAATTGCCATCTTAAACAGAAAAAAAATCTAAATTTTCAAGGAAAAAATGAAATATATATTTATCTCAGAATCTATAAATGGGTACAAAAGTACTCCCAGCCTTGCTGTGCTTCTATGAATTCAGTGAACTAAAACCAAAACAAAACACAAACAAACCAAACCCAAACCCAAACCAAACCAACCAGCCAACAACAAAGAAAAACAACACCAAGATTTAGCTAATAGATAAGAAAGTAACTCTCAAAAAGACACAGGAGGAAGCAAACTATTCAATCCACGCTGGAAAGCTGTTTGTGGAACTCAGAGAATACAAAGCTAATGTTGCACCCTGGAGAAGAGATTAAGTGATACATAAGACCCTTGTGCTTCGTTAAGAACAGAGTTCAGATTTAAGGTCCATATCATATACATTTTCGGAGTTGGTTCCTAATAAGGTAAGAAATAACAAAAAGTTTGCCTTAGCCCTAACTACAAAAAGCAAGCCTAATGTTTAATTACTGTTGTTTGCCAAATTGCCAGGTGATCCCATAAACTGGTTGAGAATAGGGTTCTGCAGGGCACAGTGGATGTGCATTAGAAGCAAATGGAAAACAAAACGAAACAAAACCGTGTGTGAAATAGTAACCAAATGGACAGTTGAAGTTGTTGTGGCAGGTAGTACAGCCTGTGACAGTTCCAGAAAATCCTTAAGAGTTTCTTGAGAATAAACTTCATCCTAGAGCTTTAGAAAGATTTTATATCTCCTATGATCAGACCACAAGGTCCGTGGAAGATAAGGACTTTGATATTGAACTTGTCTTCAGGGTCACATGTTTTCAGAAAAAAAATAAATTATTTTCTTACACAGTGATGTTGCTGAGAAGAAAATGCCCTAACAGTTGCTGTTCTGAGTGGATTTGTTTTGAGGACAGACAGTTTCATATCCAGATATATAGTCCAGACTGGTAGCAATGGCATTTATAACAGTGGGCAGATCTGCCAGGATGAGACAGATTCACCTATCCAGTCGCAGATGGTAGAAAATATTACTCACAGATGCTGCTGTATGAGAGCTTGGCTTCAGCAAGGAGTCAGGAACGCTCACAGAAATGGATTTTATTAGCTACTGTGCATTTCTCCCAAGGCTGATTTACTGTGTGCTAGAAGGAGGATGTAAAAGGGAAAAAATAAAAATCTTTCTCTGAAAGAATTATATATTTGATTTTAAGGAGCTTCAGTTGCTCATGACTTTCTTTTGTCAGACCGAGAAATTGTTGGATTCACAAGATCTGAGTCAAGACTCCTTCAGTGCATCTGGTGTTTCCCAGGGAGTGAACGTACTGAACTTGAGGAGTGCGGGTGGGTGGGAGTGATGGCTGGAAAGAGGGAAAGCTGGGCTTCCCGCAGGTGGAGGGGGATGGATCAGCAAGCCTTTTGGAATTGCTGCTGCTGATACATGAACAGTGTTTCTCAGAGTAGACTTATGTTAGGACAAACTGCTAATACCTGACAGAAAACTCATCGGATCTCAGCATCTCATTTGGAAAGGCTTGTGCCTTGGTGAAGAGTTCTGCTTCAGAGCTGCGTTGCTGCTGTGTTGCCAAGAATAGACCTCAGCAGGGTCACAATGGGTGTGCGAGGCAGATTCAGGAGCCCTGGTTTAACCCGCTCACCCTGCACACAGCATCAGTAGCTCTGTGTTTTACAGAGCTCATTGCAGCAGTGCATATCCCTTCCTCGGGTCATCTTATGGGCTTTCTTTTGCTTGCCTTCCTCCTTTCTGTCTGGCAGGAGTAAGGGATGAATAATACCTGCTGCCAGTGACAGCTGCTGTTTTGCACCTCTCCCCTTCTGTGCAGAAAAGGGCCATTCGAAATGTAACGCAGGAAAAAATGCGCCAAGAGGCGTCTAAGGAAGAGCTACACTGTTCACTGGATTTCTGCTTTTATTTGTTCTAGTAATTGCCTGCCCAAAAGAAAAGGTTACTAAACTTATATGTGAACTAAAATATGGATGTTGACCTGCAGTAGTGCAAGGAAGGGCAGTTAACAACATGATCCTGCATATGAAGTGTTAAAATGAGCTTGCTTTTGACCTTGTCAGTTAGTGGTTTATCAGTATTATTGCTTTTAATAATATCCTTTCACTCTTTTGCTTTTGACGTTGCTGTAGCACCTTGATTAATATTTACTAGGTGTTGGTAAATCTGCATCTAATACAACCCTCCTTTCAGTATCAATATAGTCCATATAAATTTAGAATACAGTGGCTAATTGTCTCCTGTTTATTTGTCCCAGGTAAAATGTTCACTATTTTCATTAGAAAGGTAGGGCATCATTACTGATGTTTTTGGTGTTTTTTACAAGGAAATTTTAGGGTTCAGTAGAGTAAACATTTCCAAGAGATTCTTTTCATGTAGCTTTAAGTTTCTCAAATGCATATTTTTTACTTAAGTTAATTGTCTTCACACCCTCATGGGGGGGATAGGGCAGGAGGGAGGGACACATTTTAGAACATTAACTTCTCTGATCCTAAATTGTACCCAAGATAGGTCGGATGATTTGTCCTTTGAAGGTTTCTGTCTCTGCCCACTGGCTGCTGAGAGAGGCTAGACACATAATGCTTAAACAGCCAACTTGAATAAAATAAATCTCATCAGTTAAAAAGGAAGACCAACCAAAATATGCTAGTAAAAGAAATTGCCTAGTCACTTAAGAGGGAGAAAAATTAATTGGGCTTGAGGTATCTAAATTTCTTCTCTTTGGATTTGATTCCCCATGTTTTTCTCTCCTATGTCTCTGCTCATACTAGGAGCTGCACTTGGTGTGTTTCACCCAAGTCATGTTTAGAGGCATTCAAAAAGAGATTAAAAATGCATGGGTTTTTTTCTACAAAGAGCAACCTCAGTAATTAGCAGTCCTTTTTCAGCTTTGATTGTAACTTGCTAAATGACTGAAAGGTTAGGCATAGTTCTGTTTTCCTAAAGAATGCAAGGGACCAAGCTGTGTCTGAGAATCTCTGCTTAATATCTGCTTTCCTTTCGGCCTAATGAGGAAACACATTGCAACAGTTCCCTCTGCACCTCCCACCAAGACACCTTTTCATCATTTTCATCATTTTCTGGTCCTTTATGATGATGGGAGTTGCACAAATTTAAATAACTAGTCTCAGGAAATGAAAATAATGCATCAAGTCCTTTAAGTCATTCTGATTTCTAGCCGTAGTTCTATACTTAGTTTACTCCGAATGATTTATAATATAAAATAAACTAGCAGACCAGCTGAGAGTGGTGCACAATATTGCAGAAACGTTCCTCTTACATGATTTCAAATTGTATTCATTTTTATCATTTCTTTAAGCTTAATAGGAATTCAATGCAAATACAATTTATTCTAGGCAGGAGTACCAGCCTTGCCTGTATTAAGATTAGCTGACACTTCTGGCTTTGTAATGCATTTTCAAAATCCTAACAAGTTTATCAAATTGCAGTGAAATAATCACAACTTTATTAAGCTGCTCAGGTTTAATATTTTTGAATATTTCATTTGGATTAAAACAACTGTTTCTGAGAATCAAAACTAGGCAAAAATCTGTGGTTTTGTCCATGTTAAAGCAATTTGGTAATATCTTTTGAATATTGGGCGAGTGTTCATTCATAATAGAGGTATATATGAATTTAAAAAAACCATAAACATAGGCACAAGAAGACTGACATAAAGTTAATTGAAGCCTGATACTTGAACATGTTTACAACTTTGCAGCTGAAATAATGTGTTTCAGTGTATTTATTTCTGTGTTGCTGTCTATGTAACAGTAGAAATAATATAGAGATTGCATGCAGTTATATGAAACTATAATACATGGTTTGGACTGTTCTTTTCATTAGCAAATCTAACTGGTTTTTTAACCTAAAATTCATACAAAATTAAAAACATGTTTTAAGTTGCATTTGCATAAAAGCCTCTAACTTCAGCAATATAGAAAAAATACATTTCATTTCTGCTCCCTGGGTAACAGAGGCAAATGTTGAACAGACACACAAAACACCTCAAAAATTAACTTAGCTTTTAATACCTTGCAAATGTGTTTTCCACATCCAAGAAGGTTATGAAAAAGTGAACACCGTAAATCTCAGTGAAAACTAAAATCCTTCTTGACTCTGCTGCTCTACAAGATGCAATTGTGTACACATATACAGCCACGTCGCAAGAAGAGCCAGAGGCCACGAATGCATTGCAAAGAGCAAGTTTTGGTTTAGTTACTTCTCTACTGAGGGATCTCCAAAGCCACACCTGAGGTCCCAGGCAGAGGTGACACAGGTGGGGATGCAGGTGCTGCTCAGTTCAGCCCTGCTGGAAGATCACTGGGCCTGCTGAGCTCACCTGTATTTCGGGGCTTCGGGTAGGCGCAGCCTCCCGCTCTTTCTCACAACAAAGCAGGAATCTCAGACATAGCGATAAGGTGTCTAGAGTTTCTAACAGGCCCATGTTATCTAACACAGAGGTTCTACTCACAAACACACAAGGTCAGTAGAACAATTAGTGTATGTGCTTTTTCTACAGACACGTGCAAGTCACTTGAGCATATTTACATTTAACTAATCTCCTCACCAAATCTTACACCATATCCCCATACAGCAATGAACATTTTTCCACATTTGCATACAGCAACACAATTGTGGCATGCTAGAATATATTTTTTCATTTTCCAGGAGTTAACGTTAGACCTGGACTTCAATATTAATATTTAAGAGTCTTCCCAGTTTCCTTTTAGAAGTCAAAATGCACTTTAGGTACTTCTAATAAACATGAAACTAACTAAAATAATTTTGTTTCTTCTTGCTTTCATCTTTTTATATTTCTGAAAGTTTTCTTTGTTCATTGTTAAAAAACCTTTTTATTAGCAACCTATGTTTTTCTCCCTATATAGGAATAAAGCTGTACAGGGATCTATCTATGGCTCATGGGAATCTCTTCCCTTTTTTTTCCTTTTTTTTTGTCTCTCCAGATCATTAAAGACCAGAAGCTACTGGTGATAGTTGGAGGGATGCTACTGATTGATCTTTGCATCTTGATTTGCTGGCAGGTTGTGGATCCTTTGAGAAGGACAGTGGAAAAGTATAACATGGAGGTATGTCCTCAAGCCCAAGTAGTACTTCTGGTTGCATATCAGTATCTATAGCTTTCTGTAAGACCAAGCTAAAGATGCACCAGGTTATATGAAAGCAGATCAAGCTGTGTATTTGGGAGGAAGAAAGGTTCTGGTTTTTAAAAGCACATAGAAATGAAATTACTGCAACCAAAAGAAATTGTATCTGTAGTTGAAGGTGCCACGTTTGTGTCACTTGTGAGAGATTTTAGATGAAAGTGTAAACACAGGAGAGTCCTCTGCTAAGACTCTCTAGCAGTCTGTTGCAATAAATAATAGATTATCAAAACCCATTAGCAGATTTCAGCAAGAGCTTATTCAAGATAAATGCAGGAGAGGTCACTGCTTAGACTGCATTCTTTGTGGAGATGTTCAGGAATAATGTTACCTACTGCTATATTTGTTTTCAGTAATAGCATGTGCATACACACATACTGATGGTTCCTATTTTAATGTCATTCCCAGAAAGGTCATGCCAAGAGATTTTGACAGAGTGGAGGTAATAGCTTACTGTCTCTTGTAGAAATTTTCCAGCATTCTGGTAGGTTTCTAGACAAAGTGACAGCAAGAAACATGGTAGTAACAATGCAGAACTAGAAAAAAACTCTATCTGTATGCAGATTAGCAGTGTTTGAGAGTTTATTACTTCCAACATGGAAACTGATGATATCTGAGAACTACATAATATGATGACAATCTAGAATTGTTGCTCTGTTCTCCAATGCTTGGCAATCAGTATGAAAAAGAATGGTAGTTTTCTGATGTTAACATTTGCAAGAAAACAAGATCTTTTATACCATTGGTTTTACCTTGTTCTTACTTTGCAGTATGGCTCTGGAATTTTATTTGTAGAAGATTTTATTGTTTATTTGAATGTAATTTGTAGGAGATATTTTAGAATGATGCCTCCTAAACTGCACAGGGTGCCTTTTATGAAATTGCTTCAGAGTCTGAAAAGATACCTCTTGGTCATTCTCTAGAGTTTGAACTTTTTTTGTTTTTTAATGAGACTCTGCAGTTATTACAATTGTCAATAAAAAAATGAAAAATAGAACTGAAATTTGTCTTGTGGAGACACTTCTGCCGTATGTTTGTAGAGCTTGAAACAATAGCAGCTTGTCAATAGCCTTGTTTACTTCATTTCATTCCAACTGCATTGCAACTGATGTTTCAGTTATCAGTGTTCTTAACTGTTTCATTGCTGATATAAAACCGAATATAATATGATGAGTAGTAACAAAATCCAGCTGAAATAATGCTCATGTCAGTGCTGTGGGTGAACGAGTTAGACAGACTCTTACTTTTTTGCCTTATCAGAGGGAAGCCATAACTAAAGATCCTGATATCTCGTCTTAGCAGAATCACTCAAGTTACATTTCTGCAGACAGCAGCAGTAACTGTGAAGTTATCAAACCATAAATACCAGATGTTTGAAAAATAATGTTTATTCAAGTTTTAAATTACTGCAGTTTCCATCTGAACCTATCAGTGAATATTCTTTGGTCGTGTAATGTATACCACTAAAAACTTAGTGTGCTTGTTCCATGCTGAGTGCTGTGTAGACCATGAGGCTGCACATCAGTTGCCTGAACTTTGTATCAGAACTGGAATTCTCTGGGAACTATGTAAGCCCATGCAAACTCATATTCACTGAATGCACACACATGAATGTGTCATATTTTGAACACTCATCATAGAATTGATTTAAACTTGCTGTTATAGCTCTTTTGCTTTAGTTCTTTGCTAATACTGTAAGTTATGCACAGAATGTTTTCTTAAGCTAATGGATTTGGGGAGGGAAGGAAATGAAAGTATTATACAAGGAAATTAAAATACTGCACATATGTTTTTGTCTTATATAAGCAGTGAGGTGAACTGCAATTTGCTTTGCTGAAGCAGACCTCTTCAGGTCTCAGAAATTCCTTTGTAAAAGCAAATGACAATTGTCTGTGTCCTTTTTAAAAATTATTCTAGTTTGATTTTTTTTTTTTAAATAGGGTTTTTAAATGCATTCTGTAGTGGTACATTCTTTAGTAGAGCTTGCCTCAGCAGGTATTGTCTTTTGTGTGTTTGAAAAGTACTTACCACAAAGTAAACACTACTGGAAGCAAGTTTCTGTTTTATTTCAAGAATATTGTGTCACATATACTCATTGACCCACTTGCTTCTATGAAATCATTTTAAAGGAATATTTGGTCTCAGTTAAAATTGATCCAAGTGAGAGAGACTAGGCTCCAAACTTACGAATGCAATCAGTCATTCTTGCTAATGAACCCTTTGAGTGCTGTTTTAACTATGAATACTCATCAGCTTCCTATGTGAAAGTTCTGCATTTGGCCACTATCGGGTGGTCCTCTGTTAACTACATCTTCTTAAACATGTCAATCAAAGTAACCAAGATGAGGAGCCTAAAAACTGACACTGTCCTTTGTTGTTTGGCATTATTCACGAAATAGTTCATTTGAACACCAACAACAGCAAATTATCAAGGCCTTTTTAAAAATCCAGACTCCTTTTCTGTAACTGTTTGTAAAGTCAGGCTATCCATGCCTTAAAAGCTGAGGACAGGCAGTCCACATCTAAAAGCACAAAGGGATGAGAAGGTGCTTGTGGTGATTTTCTGTCTCTGACAGAAGGAAGAAATCAGGCGGGATATTTGGTCTGTCAAGTTTTCAGACTGGTCTCTGGCATCCTGACCCTAGATGTCAGGTTTCTTTGTGAAAAACACATCTCTGGCTGCTATAAGACATCATGGTAAAAGTTAATATAGTAAACTTTGCCAGATTCAGTCCAACCTGACTGAGCAGATACAGCTCTCAAGGACATAGGACTGCTACAGATTTGATGGAAACAGTCAACTGTATGGAGGAGAAGCTATGGTAGTTCATCTCTCCCTTAGAAGACAGTGTCAGAGTAAGTTTACCCCTCTGCCTAAAACAAAACATTATAAATGACCTGCTATAAGGGAGCTCTATGCTTAATTAGACACGAAGAATCCAGCCACAAGATGAAAGTACATAAGAAACCAGTTTGCTCTAATTTCAGTTGCTGACCAATACACCTGCACTGGAAGGAAACCATTCTCAAACAGCAAAATCCTTTTACAAAGTGGAATCTGTTCTCCATGTGCAATAGCCACATCATAATTCAATTACGTACCTATTACAGTTCAGTAAGTCTGTTTCTAGATATACATTCAAACTCACCTCTCCCTCCTAACACAATGGTGTAGCTTGAAATCCTCTGACTGGCTTGTCTTCTCCCAACACAAATATCTGTGACGCAGATTGCATCACTGGGGCTTTGGAAGGTAACCAATAATAATGTTTAATAAATATATTTATGAAATGTATTACTTGTAGACTAGGGGAAATGGACTAGCTTTTATAGTTCCTAAGGTGTACTAGACTCAAGAAAAGTAATACTTCACATACAAGATGCCAATATCTCTCCTAGAATTTTAAAACCTGCAGTAACCTTTGCATTCCTTGATATCTTAGTACCAGTTATGTAATTATCTTTGTGATGTTTCCTCTTATGCAACCATATGATATCATCATCAGTATTTAAAAATAGGCTTAATTCTGGTATACCAGTATTTAAAGTTTTACACTGAATTGTCCTGGGATGGTAATAAACATGAAAGGGGGGGGGGGGGGGGGGGGAAGGTGCCATTTTGGAAGATAGAGAAGAGAAAACCAAATGTGGAAACTAAAAATGTCCAACTTTATGTGAGGATGTTGCTGTAATAAAAACGTCCATTTGCAGGAAAGATTGAGTAGGCCGTGACAGTGGCTTTGTAGTGCAGTCTGTTAAAGAAAACTTGGAGTGAAGTCAGATTAACAAATTAATCATTTCAGTGAGTGAGGAAGAATACCTATGCATTCCAAGTGCTACTGGACACATACTACTAAGCCAGAAAGTCAGCTCTGACTGATATGTTGAGGGAGTCATAAACACTGCAAGAGCAAAAAATGCTTGTGCAAACTGGGCAAACATGCCTCTCAGACTAATTCACTTAGGAGCGGTGACTGCTTTGTAATTCAACAGAGAATCCACAAAGAGAGAATTAACCCTTGATTTCATTCTGAAGGGCATACATCTGTTCAAAAGTGTTGATAGCTGAAGGACTTTTCTGTGGCTGCAAATACATCATTCTTATCTTTGATAGCTTTGAAGAAGCAACAACCAAAAAAGATCAGTAGAGTGGTACTCAACGTCAGAAAGGGGAACAACATGAAACTGAGGAAGCCTCTTAAAGAGACACTAAAGAGGACACTGTAGAGTGTTAAATCTTTGCAGGTGGTCTAGACAGTATTAAGAATATCTTATGTGAGACACAGAGTAAATGCATGTCTCACATCAAGTAAGACTTGAAAAAGAAGAGACTCAGCATGACGAAACAGCAGGAGGCCATCCTTCAAAAACCAAAGTTGTATCCAAATGAGGAAAACTGAAGGGATCATAAAGTCTGGTAAGTTAAATGTAGAACACAATAAAGCAGTCTAAAAAAATTCTTGCAAAAGGCAAAAGAATGAATAATACATCTTTCTCTAAATATCAGTAGCAGGAAGTTTTCTAGGGAATCTTTGGGGACAATATTTAATCAGAATATGAGAGCATTACTTGCAGAAAACAAAGCCGTGTAGAATGGTTAAATGATTGCTTTGGTGCTGTGCTCAGCAAAATTCTTTTTAAAAGAGTTTGTGTAGATTACTACGCTAGAACCCTTCTGATGAACTGATTGAGGAGTGACTGGAGTTGCTGGTAGGAATAGCGAAACTGATCAGAAATAGATCAGTGGAGACAGATTATATTCACTTAGGCTTTCTAAAGCAATTCAAAGGAGTCATAGTCAAACTACTGACAACAGTATGTAATCATTAGCTCAGAACTGCTTTGATATCTGCATGAAAATTTGCAAATGTCTTGCCATGTTTTCAAGACAGAGTGGAAACAGCAAACTTGTAAGTTAATATCTGTAGCAGGCCAATTTATAAAAAATTATAATCAGGAAAAGAATTAGAAATAAATATGCTACATTGAGGAAGAGTTGACATGGCACTTGTAAGGAACAAATTATTCAAAAACTCAGTGAAGTCCTTTGAAGAATCCAGCAGGCATGTGAACAGAAGCTGACACAGCCTGCTGGGTCTCCAAAAAGGACTCAGCAATTTCTTTCATCAAAGGCTCTCATGAAAATGAAATAGCCATGGAATAAGAGAAAAGCCCTGAAATGGGTATAAAATTCCTTAGAACAAGGAAATAGAATTAAGAAACAAATAAAAGTTCATTTTCTGCAAAAGAGGGATGTGACCTGTAGTCTCCTTCAGGACAAGTGCCAGTCTCTGTACTGAGACCTGTGTTGTTCAATTGAAGAGGAAGTGAATGACAAGATGACAGAATTTTACTGGTTATAGTAAGTTATTTCAGAAAATAAAAACTAGGGCTGATTGTGAAGAATTCAGGTGAACACTGTGAAGATCAACATTAAGTGAAATGGTCCTTCCTGATTGCAGCTGCAACAAGAAACCTAGAGATTCTTCTTTGTTATGCAGTCTTGCTGATAAAGAGGAAGGCAAGATTTTAGATTTTGTTTTTAAGGTCTGCTGGAGGAAACCCATAAATAGACTAGGTAAATTCAGTACATTTTACATCTCTTTCAATAAGATAGAATAAGCCTGACTTAAAAAAATTACAACAGCCTGAGTTACTCATTCATATAACAAACCCAGAACAAAATCACAATGTTAGCTAGCTTGACACAACTCTGAGCACCCAGAGATGTTGAGTATATTTGAAGTAGATGGATGCAACTGCAACAAGACTGGAGGAATAAATGTTCTTGCTGGTATTTGATTGTCTTTTCTGTGAGACTGTTCCTAGTGCAGTACCTGAAGGAATGAATATTCCAGAGATATTATTTTGACTGTATGTGAATTCAACTGAATATATGATTCTAGAAGTTTCTCACAGTAGTAATGTCAGGCCACTGATAAGCGAGAGTTCTGTGAACATAACTAAGATGTGATATAAAGAAAACTCAGGAAGGAGTTCATATATTAGGTGAGAAAGAAAAGGATAAAAGTATGTCCAAGGTGAGTATGGTTATGTACCCTAATAAACTAGTTAACTAAAACCAGAGGCCACCAAATACAAAACTTTTCTTTACAACAGCCTTTTGTCTCATGAAATGTATTTGTCTCTACATTTTTAAGCAAAAGATACATGAAAATTGGGATTCGGCTGCACAGATATAGATCAAGTATAATTTTCACAGAAAATTTTACTTAAGTCCTTGATTAGATTCATAGAATCATAGAATAGTTTAGGTTGGAAAAGACCCTTAAAATCATCAAATCCAACAATTAACCTAGCACTGCCAAGTCCACCACTAAACCATGTCTCTAAGCACCACATCTACATGTCTTTTAAACACCTCTGGGGATGGTGACTCTACCACTTCCCTGGGCAGCCTGTTCCAGTGGAGGACAACACCCAAAATGAATAATTTTTTTCCTAATATCCAATTTCAACCTCCACTAGTGCAACTTGAGGCCATTTCCTCTTGTCCTTTCACTTCTTATCTGGGAGAAGAGACCTCACTACAGCCTCCTTTCAGATAGTTGTAAAGATCAATAAGGTCTCCCCTCAGCCTCCTTTTCTCCAGGCTCATCAACCCCAGTTCCCTCAGCTGCTCCTTATCAGACTTCTTCTCCTCTAGACCCTTCACCAGATTTTTCTCCAGACCCTTCACCAGCTTCATTGCTTTTGGAGACACTCCAGCATCTCAATGTTCTTCTTGTAGACAGGGGCACAAAACTGGACACAGGATTTGAAGTGCAGCCTCACCAGTGCTGAATACAGGGGGATGATGAATTCCCTAGTCATGCTTACCATGCTATTCCTGATACAAGCCAGGATGCTGTTGGTCTTCTTGGCCACCTGGGCACAATGCTGGCTCATATTCAGTCATCTGTCAATCAACACCCCCAGGTCCTTTTCCACCAGGCAGCTTTCCAGCCACTCTTCCTCAAGCCTGTAGCACTACCTGGGGTTGTTGTGACCCAAGTGCAGGACTCGTCACTTGGCCTTGTTGAACCTCATGCAATTACCCTCAGCCAGAGGTCCAGACGGTCCAAATCCCTCTGTGGAGTCCTCCTACCCTCCAGGAGATCAACACTTTCATCCAACTTGGTGTCATCTGCAATCTTACTGAGGGTGCACTCCATCCCCTCATGCAGATAATTTATAAAAATATTGAACAGAACTAGCCCTGATGCTGAACCCTGGGGAACACTATGTGTGCCTGGCCATCGACTGGATTTGATTCCATTCACCACGAATCTTTGGGCCCAGCTATTCATATAGTTCTTTTACCCAGCAAAGAGTATCCCTGTCCAGACCATGAGCAGCCATTTTCTCCAGGAGAATGCTGTGGGCACCAGTGTCAAACTCTTTACTAGTATAACATCCAAGTAGACACCATCCACAGCCTTTCCCTCATCCACTAAGTGGATCACCTTGTTATAGAAGACCAGGTTGGTCAAGCAGCACCTGCCTTTCATAAAGATTAGTTGCCTGCCTGATTTTGCAGGGCTATTTAATATTATTTAATTTTTTTTTCATTTTTTTTCTTTAATATGCATCTTCAGTCATGACACATTTACTGTAAGAACTGGAAAAAACTCTGGTCCAAAATTATATACAGAGAAAGGGGTGTATATGTGTTTGTACACACATGATAAAAATGTAGAAGTAACATAGATCTAGAATTAGTAAAGATGTCTGGCTCAAATTCACTGCTTATGTAGATTTGTGCAGATTCTTTGCTGGTTTGAAACAATCAGATCATATTCTTTTCTCTTTCTGCATATGTATACATGCAGAAACAGATGTATTTAGGGGGTGTTGTTTATATTGTGTTGTTAGGCTATTCAGTCAGCTAACAGCTGGATTAGAGGGAACTTTGTCAAACATACATTATGAAATGAAGACTATAATTGGGTGAAGTAGTTTCTGGGGGTGTTCAGACTAATGCAGGTTAGAGGTTGTTAGTCAATTTGCGCTCTAAATACCATTACGCCCATCTGTTTCCCCTACTATTTTTTAAATAAATTTAATTTCTTTCCTTCCAATTTGAAATATTACAGACTGAGGGAGCCAAATGTCTCCTGAAATCTGTAGCCTGCTTTCAAACCCTGCCATTCTAGCTCGCAGCAGGCGGCCCACCAGCAATAGCTGAAACCGAGAACTCTTATGTGCATCTGCTGGGGCCCACTGGTGGCTGGCAGCCGTGCCAGAGAGAAGGAAAATGACTGGCCATTAGAGTCAGCTCTAAACCTTCTGCCAGCACAGAGGATCTAGAACAGATCCAAAGAAAGGGTAAATATTAAAGAGCAAAAGCCGGTTTACTTCTCATTCTCGTTTGACATCAGTTTCCAAGGAAACGGAACAAAACATGAGAACTAGGAGCCAGCAGCTGAGATTGACTCAGCTGGTGGCTAGTCCTGCTTCTGTTCCCATGGAAACACATATCAAACTGGCAAAAATAAAGAAATAGGGCAGGGTCAGTTCCAAAATGGCAGGATGAATGGCTGCTGCTTCGTCTACTTAAAAAGATGAAGCTTGCTGATATTTATTCCTCTTCAGTAAGCAATTCCAATTTTAGTTCTGGTTCCATTATCCACTTCCCAATAAATGATACTTTCCAACCTCAGGAACATAGGAACCACTGTTGTTGACCAGACTTCTAATTCGTCTTATTCAACAGCTTGTTTGCAGCAATGACACAATGGCACAAATACTTTCAGAGGTAGATCCTAGAAATGTGTAGTGCATCTGGCACACTTAAGTTTTCAGCCATGGTTCAAACTGAGTAGTGACTTCAAATGTACTGTTGTGTATATCTGAGAACTGTTTTATACACTCATTATTCAAATACTTTTGTTATTCCCATAAACGTCAGTTGTTTTTGACTCTTGCTAAGTTTTCCCAGTTCAGTGTAATGTCTAGTTAGGCACTGTGTGAAGAGCTTCCATTTTCAGTTTTGGAAATGTTGCTTTTCAGTCCCACTAAACGTACATTATTCTTCTAGGAAAAGAAAATAATTGAATCTTCCTTATCTGCTTTTGCAGTACCATGCATTGCTATACGGTTGTATGTTTACTATAAAACCTTATTTTCCTCTTGTCTTTGGTAGACAGTCACAATCTTATTAAGCACTTTTTCATATGACATAGAAACTCTAAAGCATCTTTTTATATTTAAGATGACTAATGTTGCATATTTTAGAAGATCTGTGTAATGGTTTTATCTATTATTCATCCTGTTCCTTATGTTTAGTGTATTTCACTGATGTTCACCATTAAAAAGAATTTTGGACTTTACTGTCAAAGTGTTTCCCAGGTCAGTTTCAGGCACTAAGACCCCAAGAAAATGTATTAATAGTTCCACTGTTTTCAGGTGAAAATGGCTTTACAGTTACTGAAATCAAATTCCCTTTGTCATCGTATGGCCTACTCAGCTACTCTCCTTACAAATCTTTAGGCTCGATTAGCCTCAAAATTTTTGTCTGCATATTTTTGTTCTTGTGCTGTTGAACAACGCTGATTTTAGCATGGGATTATGGTTCTTAGAGTGGAAGTATTACTCTGGAACATGGAAGCATGATACTGTTTGTTTGGAGGTTTTTTTGTTTGGTATGTTTGGGTTTTTTGAGGGGGGTTGTTGTTGCTTTTTAATGTATAATTATTCTTACTTGTATTCCTGTTACGTAGTCACACTTCTGGCATGTTGCTGCTGCTTTGTGAACACTTTGCTGTAGGTGCTCCAGCTACCAGAGGTACCCAACAAGAGCCAACCAATTTCCACTGCATTTGGCAATCCAGACTATTGTTCTCCCTTTGAGAGAGAGAGAACCCCCTTGTAACACCCCCTAAGAGAAACAGACTATTGCATGAATGGAAATCAGATGGCAGGTACATAACACGAGTAAAGTCATTACATATGTGTGGATTAGAAGCAGCCATTTACCACTTTTGGTAACAACACTAATGAGATTGCTGTGTATAGTGTGAGACTACCAGTAAATGATTCACAGCCTAATCATTATTAAAAGCAACAGGCATATCATCTATCAGTGATACCTGGCGGGTTCACACAGCAGGCACTGTGCCAATTTTGTTCATTCACTGAGGAGGCTCAGTATATGATAGAACCAGTGGCACTTCTTCACTTTAAACTTCAAATACATAGGATACATTCATTCAGCTTTGTTCCTCTGAAGGCTGAAGCCAGAGCCAAACTTAACACTGATTTTATGCTCCCTTATAAGACTGCAAACAGCTACAGAGATGGTACAGGACAACACTGATGGTTTTTGGCAGTCAGGAGCTGACTACCAAATAGCAATATACCTTTTATTTAGGATATTTCAGCATTCATTCAGCAATGCCACACTTGCAAGGGCTTAGGAGCAAATCTACTCACATGCTTTCCTTGTTTAGAGGCGTTATAAGCCAGCCAGGAACATTTTTGCTCTTTTGTCAATTATTTGAGTTGTTCTTCATTTCAGAAGCAAGAAAAGCAAGAAAACTCTCCCTCCATCAAATGCCAAAGCCTGTTTACAAAAAACTTCCAGAAAATAGATTCCAGGAAATGATTAATGTTCCTCATTGCATTCTATCCTGGGCATTCAATGCTCAGCCCTTTCTAGCCCTGTAGCATTTCTATTTTGTTTTCTGGAAGCAATCGCCACTGTATAGAGAAAGCCAGACTTCAATACTTATGTTAGGAAACAGATGCTGATGCAGATGAAATGACACATAATGAATTACTCCAAGAATGTGTTGAGGCTGCAATAAAGACCAATGGATTCCTGTTACCAGACTTCTCTGAAGATAGCAAATTCTGCATTAAAATAGCTATTTAGGATGAGAAATTATCTAATGTAATTAATGATTATTTGAGGGGAGAATATTCCCTTGTTCCTTCAAATGTTTAATAGGCTGATACTGAAAAGATACACCCTGGGCATCCTGGTACTCCTTTAAAGACACACCTTTAGTCATGAGCCATCTTATGGAGCAGACAAGCCTCAGCTTATATTATAGTGACTATAGTCAGTATCATTCACCTGGAATGTCCTGAGCTATGGCCAAGACATTGTACTGAAACACATTAATGGCAGTGGTAAATTATTCCTGCTGTCACTGAGGAGAAGCAAGCCATTTAGTAACCTGCCACTAGGTCTTTATGCAGTGCTTGACCATGAAGTAATGCTCTCTCATCTGAAAGATGCACCCTGGCTTTGCACTATAACCACTTCAGTGCTGCTTAAACTTCAAAGGTACTGATGTACTTTTACTTAGAGACAAAGTGCCACATGGAGCAATTCTGTTTCTGGCACACACAGGGAGATGCTTGGTGTGCTAGCTAGATGGCATGGACACACACAGGTGAAAAGCAGATGGCAGAGTGCTGGAAACTTAACCTATGTAAAAGAGACTTTATGCTGGTGGGGAGAGGGCCTGAAGGAGAACTTCCATGCACAAAGCCATCCTCTTTATGTCTATGTACTGCAGGTCATTTCACTTCTGCATTTATTCCTCCTGGATTCCTCACTGTTGTTAAGCACTCTTACAGAGCAGCATCCGTAAGTAATCCTATACCATATTTGTACCCAAACCTTGAAGACTCTGTCCCACCCTGGCAAAACAATGCAGTCGTAGTTGTCTATACCTTATCATCTGCAAAACACCAGTACAATATATTTGAACATGAAAATATAGATATTTTGAAAACCATTTAAAAAAACTCCTAGTACTAGTACAGGATATTTACTGCAAGTGCCTTAGGCCTTTCTCTACTTGAGTTTCCCATACAGTAGTAAATGCCTATATTTTATGCATGTAAAGATTGCTTCCCTTTAGAGGGTAAAGTTGTTTCTTGTCTGATAAGCATACTCTAAAAATTCAAGCATATATTTCATATGTAAGTGAAAAGAAGCTTTTTTGGGATCTGCCAAACACTAGAATGAACTTTTCTACAAAAATTGTAGATTATCATAAATCTACTCATTGCTACAACAGCAAGGGTTGTTTTTGAATTAGCCTTCTCCAGCATTGATATCCATCACAATATGTTTATGCATATGTACTTTTATTTTAAAATAATGTATGTTCTTCTCTCCCTGGAGAAAAGACAAGAAACACGTAATAGCTGTTAACCACTTTGTTAATGGGACCAATATGCATTTAGCGATGCTTCAGTGACATATATATATTCTTAAAAACTACAAAACTGGGGGCTTTTTTTTAATAATGGCCTGAATGACCCTGAAGTCTACTTTCCAGACTTTGTTCTTCTACATCCAGAAGCTGCATCTGTACTCTGGGAAGTGTATGCCTTCCTTCTGTGCTTCTCTACCCTCCTATAGTGCTTCCTGCTACCCGTGTTCATAAACTCTCATGCTCACCAAATCTTACCTCATGCTCACTTTCCCTACCATAACCTGCAGGTCAGTGATAAAACTGGCTGTGTGGAAGGACAGCAGACCTGTGGTCAGCACAGTTTTATATCAGAACCTGCCTGTGAGCAGCTGTTAAAGACTGGCAAGGAGCTGACTGCAGGTGGCCATGGCTTAGGTGCCACCAGGCTGATGTTGACATGCCTGTGGACAGTCAGCTCAAGGCTTCCCAGTAAGACCTGATTTAATGGTTTGGGATAAGAAGCAAGTATAAATCTTTACTAATTTAATTATGCGGAAGTGGGGGAGCGCGTTCCTGGTAGGGGAGGGTGGGATGGGGCCTAAGGTGAAGGTCATGCAGAATTTGGGAAGGCAATTGTGGCCAAAGGTAAGTGAGAATAGAGAGAGATTTGGAGGGGATAGAGGAGAGCTGGGCTTGCCGCTGTCACTGTTTGTGTGCCCAAGAGATGTGGGAAAAGCGCCTCATAAAATGGGGTGACCCATTCCCCATAGCTGTAGCTGCTTAGCAGCCTTCCTTCTCCTTCTCCTCTTTTTTGGTGGTAGTCTATGCGGCACACTTTGTCTCCTCTTTGCATAGGTTAGGTAGGCAGCAAGAGTACTGCACCTCACAGGAGTTGTTCTGTAACCTGTAGCAGCCTGCTTATGAAGTCTGGGTCTAAGTCCATCCCAGTGTGAGGACAGTCATCTCACACCTGGCACGAGTGCTTCTGTGTGTTCCTACACATCATTCTCTTACCATGTCCCATAAAGCCTTTAAAAAGTAGGAGCAGCAGTTACTGGCTTAACCTTCTGCCTTAAAAGTAATTTGCATGAAAAGACTATGTACTTTTGTTAGTTTTTGTCAAGCTACATCTCTTATTAGTTTATTTTTGACAGTTAAACAACAATATTATACCTGGGCATACATTTTATAACGACTACTTAATATATCACTTTATTTTGAATCTTCTAAATCTCGGTGGAGTAATTAATTTGTTACCTGAAAAGAAAGATCTGGTATAAGAATTTTGTCAGCATTCTCCTCACTTGAAAATATTGAGATTTCATTCTTCTGTCATCTCACCTTGACTCCAGCAATGTCATGGATCCAATTTTTTTTATTTTCAGGTACGTTTAAAGAAACTCAACGCTGTCTTTTAGCTACTCAATCTTGAAAACGTGTATTAGCTATCTTAATTTTTCTCATATCATTCATTCTCCAATACGTTTTTTGTATCAACTTCCTTTTTGTGATTATATTATAAGGGAACCCCAATTATCTCAAATAGCATTCCAGATTTAAGTGTTGTGGTAGACTGAATTTTTTAGTTTTGCTGTTTTGTTCAATGATTTCCATTTATTCTGAGATATTTTACTGATTTCAGCATCTTTGACCCAAGTAAGAATTTTAGAGATTGGAGAGTCTTTCTAAAGCTGTTGGTAGTTCCTTTAGTACTATTACTATGTCAGGTTTGGGCTTACAAAGCTAGAATTCTCATTCTATGGAAATACCATTTTTACACTTCAACATCATTATGCCTGCCTTTGCATAATTTCTCATTAACAAATAAAGTATTGTGTAATTCTTAGCATGTAGAAGAATTTCTTCTGATTTTACTACAAAATTTGGTACTCAAAAAGGCATGTATTTGTGAAGAAATGCTTCTCTAAATATTCAATTTCAGTATGTTGCATATAGGTATGTGTACATATGAATGAGTGTGTATATTTATATATACATATGTATTTAATATCTTGACTGTTGATGTTTCAGTTCTGGTATCTGCTCAGAGATAATTCAGATGGACAAATGTCCACTGAAAGAAACCTTTATTTTTTTTCCCCTTTTAATTTTCTAAAACAATGTAGATATATTTTTCCAAGAGGCACAGAGAAAGACCAGGGACTCTCTCTTGCTTTCTGGCAGTCTTGAATGTGAATTTCAAGAATCTCTTATGGAATGGTGTAAGACCCAAATATAACTGAAACAACCCATGATTCTGACTGTGATAAGTGAAAAACTGGATATTTGCCTTGTTATATGTTTTAGTGTCCTGGGTACTTCTCTGCAGGAGAGGAATTTTGATCTGCTTTGATCAGACCCCTCTCGCTTGTGGGACTGTTGCAAATAAAAGTGGGGCAGAACACCTACATCATAATCTATAGAGCTAATGTTAGAAAGTAATTTACTATGGAATTTTCTATTTGTTATAATACTGTTGAGCTAGCATGTAATTTTGAGCAGCAGATGAAAGCAAAATGAAAATTTCTTACTACCAGTGTGGAGGTGTTCTTCAGCTTTGTTATATAGGTTGAAGGCACATATCTTTAATGTTTTCATTGGGAGTCTAATCTTACAATAATGCTATGAGCAAAGTTTTAAAGCAAAGTTGCGGTTTGTGGTGGTTTTTTTTCCATATTGTTCATTTGCATGTACTAATATAGAAGAAAGAACAGCCAGTTAAAGCACTATGAAGACACATTCAGGATGGAAATGTATGCGTGATGATGGATCGTCAAACATTATAAGAAACAGCATTACAAAGGAATTAGGTTGGAGCAAGATGGAAAAAATCACTGCAGGGGCAAGAGTATGACAATTTGGATATTTTTTCCTATTTTGCCAGTGTTTGAGGGGATTTTAATAAATTGATAAAATTTTAATTAACCTGACATGACGATCATATCAGAAATTATCGAAGTAATTATTTAAGCAGTTAAAATGGTGAACTTTGACAAGTCATTTCCACAGCTCGCTATGACATTGATTTCATAAATTTAAATCCCAAGCAAGATTCCCATTTTCAGTGAAAATTAAATTATAGGAGAAGCTGAATGTAAAAAAATGCCAGGTGATTGTGCAATCTTGATACAGTAATACCTACTTATAGGAAAAAATCATCGTGATGTACAAATATATACAGTTATTAGACAAAAAGCTAATTTCCGCAAACTTTGTAAATAAATTCTGAATAATGGTATTTTGTTTAAAAGTGGTCACCTGTGATTAAAAAAAATGAACTCATAAAGGAGCAGGTACATGCAATAAATGTTGGGTTAATTAAAAAAAAAAATGGCAAACCTCTCTTGTTAAAGAAGCCTAAAAAACTACAGTTTGCTTAATTTTGCAGAATTGGTGCTAGGAGGAGATATGATTATTATTTCTAAATTTCATGGACTATTAAATACCAAGAGAGGAGATGAACTATTCAAACTGTATGTCAGTGCTGACTCATGAAAAAATAGTTAAAAATTGATTTGAGTAAACAGAAGCTGGAAGTAATAAGATGTTTTTAAGGCACTAGATTAGTTGAATATCTAGAATTGTCTTTTTGTAGGGGGATAATAATATAACATTTGAAATTCAAAGTTTAGTAAGTATATGAAGGAGATTATATGGAGACTGGATCCATGCTTCTGTGTTTATGAACTGGGCCTCAGATATTTACTAGGCACTTGTGAAAACTGCTTGCATTCCTGTTCTTTTCCACTTAAAGCCTGGCTAGCTTCATCTGGATTTTGCTATTTCTTTCAGCCAAAAATGACTAACACAAGAGAGAATACCGCAGCTATCATTGCATCTCTTTTAAAATGGTTCATTTGCCTCAGGCTTCAGGATTTAGCTGTAACGAAGATGAAAGATTGATGGCTGACTGCTGACCTACTTTGAGGAAATGAAAGAGCAGGTGGCATGCTGCTGACTAGGAAAGTATTAATAAAAGGCTGTACTAAATGTGGAGAAATAAAAGCATGGCTAAATAAAGTTTCTTTTAGATCACAGCTAGTTTTCAGTAGCCCAACATGGAATAATACTCATCTGGGGACCTTAAAACATCTTTTGTGTATGTTTATGTGCATGTGTAAATATATTTAACCTATTTGAAATAGTTCATTTTACTTAAGAAGGCACTAAGAATTAGTTTAGGGCAGGGGTGTCAAACTCATTTTCACCGGGGGCCAGGAGTAGCTACATTTATACAGTCCTAAAATGACATTTAACCCTTTGAAGGCAACTGCGAGACTGATATGGCCCCCGGTGAAAATGAGTCTGACACCCTAGTTTAGGGCTTTGAATCTATCAAAATGTCACAGCACATTGTAGAAACTAATAGGAAAAGTTAGACAAGGCAAATTACAGGAAATATATGGCTTAAAATGTGACAGACTTGTGTCAATTCTCATAACAAACCGTTCCCAATTTTTGTCTAACCTTTTATGAAAGAGAGGCACACTCATCTAAATTTAGAATTAAGATTTTTCCAATTGTGTTTAATAGTTAGTGGCAACCAATTCTTCAGCAAAGAGCCGCCACCTTTTAACTAGAAGCAGTTTACTCCAATTTTTGTCAGAAACTTCATAAATGAATCATGCGAAGGGGCTGAAGGAAAGTATTTTCATTTTCTTTTTAGCACTCTTGTGTTTGAAGCAAACCAGTAAGTACATTGGTGAATTAACCTCATGTTGATGACCAAATATTGCTGCGACTTCTCATGACTGTCAAGTTTATAGAAAATGGCATCATTTTTAAGCTAATTGCTTTCATGACAAAGCAATTATCTTCCATGTTTTGAAGCAGGTAGAGAAGAAAAGAACAGTATTGCCTACCTTGAGATCTAATGGGAAATGGACTGAGCTGCAAGCCAAGGGACTTGAGTTGTAAGTGAACATCCTCCCCTTACATCTTGCATTTCTGCACTTCCAACAGCCCTCATTGTTAACTACAGTGTCATACTGACATCCTGAAGTGAAAGGAAATTTTGCAATTTAATTAGGTCCCTCTATTCAGGTTCAGATGGCAACAGAACCCTAGTATGTCATTTAAGACATCCAATTCTCATCCATTTGGAGAAGAGTCAAAAGTGTGTGCCATTTTTAAATCAAGTCTGGCTCTGACTTTCCCTTCAGCATATTATTATAAAGGGTCAAGAATGTGATAAAAGGCAACTTTGTAGATCTTTAGACTTGTTCTTTTTACACAGAGAGCTTTTAGTTTAGTCTTCGGGTGCAATTCCGATTTGCGAGATACCAAGCTATTAGACTGTCCAGTCTCTAACTGTTCCCAAGACCTTTCCTTTTTAAAGTCTGGGAATGAAATCTGATTTTAGCATCTGTCATTCAGCCCATATTCTAAAATATCTTAGTAACTCACTAGTCAATTTTGTGCTGTCTTCCTTTATTTTCCTCTTCTGAAAGGAGACACAGCTCAAGGAAGTGGCCACTCATTATTTTGATGCTGTTCAAAGCCTGACAGTGATTTAGAGAGATAAAAGGGAAAAGCATGTGTGTGTGTGTCAGGGAAAGTGCCAAGTGTAAGTGCTGAACTTTTTTTTTTACCCACCCTGTAAAATATTCTAGTTAGAAGAAAATTTGCATTTATATTTTATGCTTGTAGTGGGTACAGGAGAGTTGCAGAAAATTTTGCCTTTGTATCCAAACTCTACAAGGCATTTTGTATTTGTATCCTGTAAAGGACAAAATTTAATTTCATCTTTTTTTTTTTACTCAGAAGAAGTTTGTTTCCCAAATTGCTGTATTGATAATTATCGGTGTGGTTGCCTTAGGGTGTAGGAATTGTACTATCAAGACTTCCTTCTCTCTGTTTTTCGTGTAGCTCACCAGGTGTCTGGTAGCTATTCATACAAAGCAAACTTGTTTGATTGCAGTTCTACATCCCATGGCATAGACTCTCCATCATACATTTGTACCCTATTCATCTCACTGAGAATATAGCCTTATTGAAGATCTGCACAAAAGCTCTATAAAGGACAAAAAAAGTAGTTACTTTTGTAATGCTAGAGTTAACCCATAAACAGATTGAAAACTGCACATTGATCTTTTTTTTAAAAAAAATAATTTAATGTTAGGATTATTCAGAATCTTTAAAAATTTTCTGTATCATAAGGTTGCCTATATACACAAGTGATATGGAAAAACAAGAAACCCTTTTCTATTAATCTTACTGGACCAAAAACATGATAAACAGGAGTGAAGGTAAGGGTGACCTAAGAAAAAAGAGGAGCAGACTATTCTTCCTTTGGATCACAGTCCCAGAAGCCAGCAAAGAAAACATGGCAAAAATATGTGGCTTCCAGTGAAAATGACTGTGCTTGGACATACCTTAGAGAAATTTGTAAAGAAAATACAAAGATAATTTTTCTATTGTCTCAGACACAGAATGCAAACCAGTAATTGAATAGGATCTTTTTAAAAGGTTGATGAAGTCTAGCCATTAAAATTGCAGGTTTTGGAGTGTATTTTGGAAGTAGGAGTAGTTTAGTGCACTTACTAAACATTAATTAAAAAGAATGCTCTTGCCTTAAAGGATCTTTTCTTCTGTGTTAGAAATACCCCGCACCTATGTGAAATGGATACTAATTCCTTTTTTGTATAAAATTAGAATCCATGGAAATTTATTTCCATTGGTACTGAAAAATTTAAGATGTCTCTGTATGCCTAGATGTGATTTACATATGAAGTTAGGAGGGTTCTAAAGTGGATATATTTTGTGACATCTCTAAATTGATTTTGACTTGGCTTATACCTATGTAATTCACATCAAAATTCTTGCCAGTGTACAGCTATTAATGTAAAACCAATTTCTATTTCTGCAATTTTTTTCACCAGTTTAACTATTTTTTAACTGATTTAAATTAAGCCAGTGATACTTATTATGTAGAGAAGACACAAATTTCCAAGTAACCTGTCACAAATACATGCTCACTTTAGGTGGAATAAGCTGGAGGATTGGAATCTTGTTCTCTTATCTATCTCTGCATCTGGAAATATTAGACATTTGAATACTTGCACTAGGGTCTATTTCTAGTTTGTGTAAACAGGGATAAAAAGTATGACTTATGGAAATCAAGTGAAAATTTAGTTTGCTTTGGGATTCAGTTTTTAGTGGTATTGTCAACTGAATTATTCATCATAAACAATTTGTGTGATTTATGATAGGAGTGGTCTGTAAAAAAACAGTCAGTAGTGATTTAGGTATTTTTTTGCCCACATTTTCGGTCACTACCCTCCTTTTAGTTTTTTCCATGTTTGCCTAAGTCTTTCAGTGAACAGAACTGTAGTTTTTTCTCTTTGATGTATGTCCCTTTTGATTAGAAGATCATCAATTATTAAGATTGTTCCAAACCTTGCAACCTAATACTTTGAACATCAGACTGTAAGTAGAGCATTTTGAAGATCAGTGTTTAAAAATAGGTCATGTTTTTCAAGAGACCAGCCAATTCAGTGCTTGAAAATCTGAAAAATCTCCTGATTAACATTCAGTATTTGTTAACCTAATATGGACTTGTTTTTAAAACATTAGCCATATTATTTTCTCTATTTAGAGAAGCAACCTAGCTTATGCATAACATTTAATGCCAGTTGTATTATTAACATAATATATTAAAAACTAGGAACAATGTTTTTTGAGTGGTTTTGCTGAAGGAAAAGAAGGTATTTATTTTCCTAACTTCCCTTTAACGTCCATTTTATACAGTTTGGGAGCCTTATCAAAATATCAGTGTGGTTTTGCTATGATAATTACTTGGTGCATGTTCTTTACCATTATTAATAATAGTAATAATAATATTTTGCATTTCTGAAGCACTTTTCATCTGCCGATCTCAGTTCTTCTTTGCAAACAGCTAATTAGACATCAAAACACAGTAAGTGGTGTTATACCCACTTTTCTGCAGGGCAGTGCTGGAGGGCAAACCATGCTGCCTCTCAGTAGGCAGTCCAGAGTTCTTGAGAGAATGAGTAGGAACCCCCATGAATATGCATTGTGAATTAATATGCCATGAGGGAAGTTTTCTTACTTATTCCAATTAATTAGCTCATGGCCTGATAAATGAAAAGGACAGAAATTTCAAACCGTTCCCTGCAACCGCATACTTAAAGTTTTAATCTTATCTTGTCATGTGGCAGTGATACTCATGGCAATGGCAAAGTTTTTCATGGTGGCTTCATGTGCCAGTGAAGTTCAAAGAAAACTAACTAGTTATAGATATTTTTGGATTAAAATGTATTTTCCGTCCTAACCTGTTTAAATGGTGACAAGTCTATTTCTTCCAGCTTTGACTTTTTAGTTTTGCTTTGGTTTTTCACATGACTGCTGGCCAAGTGCTTTCAACAATTACTGGCCTGAAACTGTAGCTCGTGATAGTCTGCTAGCTCTGGTGGCTCTCCAAGCACTGTGGTGTTTTAAGAACTCATTGTTACAGGTTTATTAGTAATTTTCATTCCATATAAATCCTGATACATAACTAGTTATCTCATCAAACCACAAATTCAGTTTAACATCCCCCTTTTTAAATAAGGAGAATAAACTTGATTATGAACTGCCCAGCCTGGTAAATAAGGGGAGTGCAATGGATATTGTCTACCTAGGCTTCAACAAGGCTTTTTCCATTGTCTCCCATAATATTCTCACAGATGAGCTGGGGGCTCATAGGGGCTGGATGAAGAGACAGTGAGGTGAACTGAAAACTGTCTGAACCGCTGGTCTCAGAGGGTGGTGATCAGTGGCACCAAGTCTAGCTGGAGTCCAGTAGCTAGTGTTGTACCCCAGGGGTCAGAACCAGGTCCATTCCATTTCAACATCTTCATTAATGATCTGGAGGATGGCGCAGTGTGTTGCCTTAGCAAGGTTACTGGTGACACAAAACTGGGAGGGGTGGCTGTTATAGCAGAAAGTTGTACTGCCATCCAGAGAGACCTGGACAGGCTGGAGAAATGAGCTGACAGGAAACTAATGCAGTTTAACAAGAGAAAGTGCAAAGTCCTGCACCTGGCGAGGAACAACCCCAGGCACCACTACAAGCCAGAGGTCAACCAACTACAGTTGGTTGCAGCTTGACAGAAGAGGATTTGGGGGTCCTGGTGGACACCAAGTTGATCATGAGCCAGCAATGTATCCTTGTGGCAAAGGCAGGTATTGGTGTCCTGGGCTGCATTAGGCAAAGTATTGCCAACAGGTCAAGGGAGGTGAGCCCTGCCTTCTCTTCAGTACTGGTGAGGTCGCGCCTAGAGTGCTGGATCCAGTTCTGGGCTGCCCAGTGCAAGAGAGACATGGACATACTGAAGGGAGTCCAGCAAAGAGCCACAAAAATGAAGGACTGGAACACCTATCCTATGAGGAGAAGCTTTGAGAGCTGGGACTGAGTGGGATCTTATCAATGTATATAAATAAATAAAGGGAGGGGGAAAAGAGGATGGAACTAGGCACTTTCCAGTTGTGCCCAGTGACAGGACCAAGAGGCAATGGGCACAACCTGAAATGTGGGAGGTTCCCTCTGAACATCAGGAAACACTTTTTCACTGTGAGGGTGACTGAGCAGTGACACAGGTTTCCCAGGAAGGTGAAGGAACCTCCATCCTTGGAGATATTCAAAAGCCATGGTCCTGGGAAACCTGCTTTAGGTGGCCCTCCTTCAGCAGGGGGTTGCACCAGATCACCTTTGGAGATCCTTTTCAACCTCAACCATTCCGTAACTCTTTGATTCTGTGAAATAAAAAGGTGAATTTCCTACGATTCTAGCTCAGGGCTGCTTGGGATTTCCTCTCTGCTACTAATTTTACCTTGGTTGCCATGGAACCAAAGGCAGAGAAGCAGAAGAAATCAAGTAATGAAGCCGACAAGTAGTTTCTCAAGGGAACAAAGGACTGAATAAGGTAAATTGATAATAAATAAAACAAAAACTCTTGCTCACTTCACTGAATGCTTGAGAAAATAACAGAAGTATGTCTTTGTATGCAAAAGTGTCTGGATTGGTATTTTGCATCTTTGTTTTAATATCTGTAATTTCTCCCTATTATCTTAGATTTATTACTAGCATCATTTTTACATAATAACAGTTTAAAGTTTTCTGAGATTTGTTGTGTGCATGGAGGATATTAATAAGACCAATGAAAATACCCACCATTTAGATCTTGCTTTAAGAGCAAATTGAGGCTCATATCGATGTCCTACACACAGGTGAATTTCACTGTCACTTTTTGCTGTGTTTAAAAATAAAGTATTCACTGTTCACAAATATTTTTTCCTGGAGAGTAAGTAGAAGACAATTGTGAAACAAAGTACATCATTATTATGGCCAGCACAAACTGTGAAGTTTATTGTATCTAATGTTTAGTATTTGAAAAAAAACAAAACAAAACAACCAACCAAACAAAAAGAATAGGGCAAAACTACTGGTAGAAATCCCTGTCCTTAACACAAAGAGTACAGAATGGTATTTTGTCATCTGTGTCTCATGAAGCAGCTCCTCATAACATATGTTGTGGATTTTTGGTCTCCGACTTTTTTCTTCCCAGTTATACTGCTGATTCAGGCCCTGACTCAGCAAGCTTTTCTGCACATTCACCAGCATGTGCTTACTGGCTGAATGGTGGCTTTTCTGAACATATGCAGTGTTCCTTTTACTGCTATATTCTGCATTAAGAAATTGAATATTATTCAAGGAGAGGTGGTGGGGTTTTTTTGTTTTCCTTTTTTATTTATTTTTGCTTGATTGTTTGTTTCCTTTCACTATTTGTATTACTTCTGATCAAAGAAAATAAATATTAACTTGAACCAGACGAGGTGAAAAAGTGCTGCTTTAGGGCTTCAAGACTGAAATGCAATTACTGAGAGCAAAACCATGAAGGTGGTATATTGTAAAGTCAGTAACTACTTGGAAAACTTTGTAAGACACTGTTTACCAAAAATTTTAGTGTGTTATAAGGGAAAGCATTAGGAAACTTGAAAGCAGGCTGAAATATTTTGTATTGCTTATTCTTTTTTTCTAATGAATTTCTAATAAACTGAATATCTCAGGAATTCAGAAACCACTACAAACCATAGTCACTGTAAATTACATGGATCATCAAACAGAGATTATAGACTGTGAAAATCAGTCTTCTGCTGATTTGTTATGGACCTACGTGAAATTTGGGTGAAAACAATTTACTTCATACTTCTAGAAAGAGTGGATTATCCCAAGAGAATGTCTCCAAGGTCTTCAAGCTGCGGAATAGCTGTAGCCCCTTATGTGACCTATTTTCTGTGTTTTGGCTGGTGTAGCTGAACAGCTGCAGAACCTCTGATTGATCACCTTCTCTGTTAGTTTTGCAGAGTGAAGCTCTTAGGTGTGCAGGGATCACCATTTATCAGGCTATCCCTACGCTGCACTATTTGCCTTAGGGGATAATTCTGTTGGAAAAAGGGCTATAGCATAAGTGATATGACCTGCTGAAAGAACGAGCTGTGAGTAATAGAAATGATCAGAAACTTTTGTTTAGGCAAACTCCAAATCCATCTTTTTCTTTTCCTGCTTGTTGTTTTAATGCAACAGATGTCTGTTATCAGGACTTCTTCCCAATATCCAGCAATTTTAAAAACACAAAAAATACACTTCTGTGTATTTTGGCTTTTTAAAATTTTGAAAAACATTTGGCACATATTCATGTTTTGGTAAGAAAAGTGTATATATTTTTTTACTTTTCGTTTAGCATTATGACAACGCCTGTGACTCTCCTGGCTGGGGCACTAAGATGATTAACACAAACTTCTGCTAAGTTAAGGTAGTTATCACATATTACCTAGCCATAAAATATACAGGGTAATTGGAGAGCATGACTTCTACTTCAAAATTCATGTGATTGCAGATGTATCTGCTGGATTGCCTTCTGTAATGTAGAGCAAGTACAATGGCACTCAATGCAGGAGCTCAGCCCGGTCAATGCTCTTTCCAGTGGTCCCCAGGCTGTGCTCTGTTGCTCTTCCAAAACCAAAATAGACTGTCATCTTGAGAAAATATATTTTGAAGTGACTCATAGAAAACTTTCATCTTCTTACACATGTTATTCATATACTACAGATTTTAATTTTCCACTGGGTATTTTTATGATAAGAAGTCTAGGCTGCTTGTGCTCTTCCCACACTCATTTTTGATTCACTAGTTCAACAAATAATTATGCACCATGACAAGTTCCAGATCAGATGCCTCCCATGAAGTCTGCCATCTCCCTCTTTCCCCGATTTTCCTCCTACACACCTTGTCCCTCGTCTCGTTGCACAGATAGAGAGAGGACCTGAGGAAGGAGCAGCAAGGTGGGAGCAATTTTTTAGGCAGTGGAATGTGGTGAGAAGCAGCCCTGCTGACACTTAGGAAAAGTTTGACTCCATCACTGTCACTATAAACTGCATCTGCTTGTGAGTTAGGTTTTTGGCAGGTGTGGAGTTTGGTGAACCAAAATAATGAGTGTCCTTTAAACTCTCAGAAAAAGGAATTTGGCCCCTTTGGTTATTTGATTTGACCTTGAAGGAAGATGGAATCCAAGACTTTCTTGCCTGAGGTCAGGGGTCTTGGATTTTGGTTGCCTATTTGCATAAAAAGTCAAACAAACAAAAAACATGTCGCTAAACTGAAGGAACTATGGATTTTGTGTACCGAAGCCCTGAGGAGGCATTAGCGTCCAAGCCTTTCTTCCCTTTATAACACTTATAGCAGCCATTTCCATCTCAACATATATGTGCTTCTTTTATGTTGCAAATATCTGACAAAATTGTACCAGAATGTTCCTCCTTCCCAGATACCAATCATCCTAAACAGACTTCTATTCCAAAAAGATCTCCCTCTCTCCCTAACCACCAGAGGAGCAGTGAGATGTGTACTCACCACATCTGCAGTCTTTCCAGCTGAACCCATGCAAAACAGACATAAACCAGGACATGCTCTAAGCCATTTTATTGCTTAATTAGGCAGGATTATTTTCCCCTGGACTTGTCAGCACAGCATTCCTGTTTATCTTGAAGTGGTCAGATCCTGCAAGTTCTATTCCTTTTGCTGCATGCAGTTGCACATCTAATAGAAATATAAACTCGAGTCATAACTCTGACAAAATGCCTGTTGTTAACTGATGAAGAAATCTACAGAAATTAGTGGCTTTGAACTAATCCAGTTAAGTATTGAAATGTTCTTCTATCCCACTCATTCCTTGGTTTAATCTGCACTCTCTCTCTCTCTTTATCTGTATTATTTTTCATTTTATCTTTTCATTATTTTAGGTACCTCCTTTGCAGATTACTCCCTTCCTCTTTATTCATTCATTTTTAACCTACTACATGTCTTATCTCAGCTTTTGCTGTTGAGAGCTTGCATTTACTCCTCCTTCAAGGAAAAATGTTTGTCTTTCTCTCCTGTGCTGAGGACATACCTGGTTTTAGTTAACTAGAGTACTTCTTTTTCTGCTACCTCACCACTATATCTAGAGAGCTGTGCACTGATACTGCCCAGCTGAGCGTTCCATAATGTTTAACAGCAAAAGCTATTGGTTTTTTGTTGCTGATGTTTTGAAGCTGACTATATTGCTGCAAAACAAGCTGAAAAGCACACCCCCTGTTTTCTCCTTGAAGCATCTAAATCCAATACAGATCAGATCTTTATCAACCTCTGAAACTATTCTTTTTTTCTTTTTCCCCTTGTTTTTTTCTCCAAAGGACTGCCTTTCGTGTATAGATATAGTTAACAATGAGGCATATAGATGTGTACCTACAACTGGGAAGACACTGCCCTTCTCACAAAATTCCAGAATCTTAACAACAAAATAGAAAGAAAAAGCTAAGGACAGGTGTTCATCCTTAGACAGTTCACAATACACATTCTTCATAGAGCTCCATCATAAATGTTCATACATGCAAAAAATGCTTATTTGGAGAGAATTCTAGGTGAGAACTCCTGCTATAGATGCACTGTCAAAAGTTGAAAGGGTCATATTGGTGCTGGAGCAGACAACATGGTTGTTTTTCCAACCTGCTCAGTACAGTGGTTCATTCAGATTTGAACACTAGTATTACCCTTCTCTAAGGCACTTTGCTTGAAAGCTTTTCCAGCCATTGACAGTCATCTGACCTAATCTTCACTTCCACTTAAACTTTTATACAAGCTTAACACCTTCCCTGGGCCTTTGATTCATGTGTCAGCCTTCAAATATGTCTTCTTGTGCTGAAAAAAATATACAAAATACTTGATCTTGAAACTTAGAACCCCGAAATAAACAGCAGAGAGAAACGTTTCATATGACAGCCTGTCTCCTACAGAAAACAGAGCTGTGAAGTGCATAGACAGATGGCTGCTGCAAGCAAAGCGTATTCTCGATGTGCTATAAATCAGGTTTTTTTCATAAATATTCTTGTCATTTTTTTTAATTGATGTTATATAAAGATTATTATTAACATTGAACAATGGGCTATCGATTTCATCCTCACTGCTGAATGGGAGAACATCATAATTCACTTGAATCTCTTCACTGGCAAGGCTTTCCTGAGCACCAAGGGAGACTGACACTTAAGGAAAAACCTATTTATCCTTTCCTGAATTTCTGCTGCTCACTGTGATCAGCTCATCCCAACAATAGAGAGATTTCTCAGCCAATGATATTTTAAGGGGTGACATTTCATGGTGCTTGTCTTCTTCCCTTTACTCAAGTGTCCTCTCTTACTGCTGCATATTTTTCATCCACCAAACTTAGCCACTGACAGTATCAAATTAGCACATACGCTCTCTTTAGTGTGAAATTTTGCATGACTGCATCTAATAATTTAGTAGTTGAGTTGAGAAACGTAAGAAATTTACTTTTTTAAAAAAAGTATATTGTGAAAAGCTGAACTATCTGGATAATTACGTTTTGTAATTATGAATGCAAGAAAACGTACATTTTTATTTTCCCATAGAGAGCTTGCTTCTCTGTTTAGTCTCTCAAACTTAGGACACAAATTGTTTTTTTCCCAGACGGCATGCTCAGAAAGTAGGACCCAGTGGACTGTTTCCCCTCCTTCTTTTTCTGCTCTTAATAGTCCCCTTGGCACTCTCATACATTTTGAAAGAGCCATGTCTGCTTCTCTAGCCTGGGGGAAATGTCAGACCTGACAGACTACTGAGCCTCTTCCCTTTAGCCATCCAGGCCAGGTCATAGATTGAAAAACAAGCAAACAAACATTTGGGAAAACTTGACACTGAGGCTTCATCCTGGCAAAGAGGAATCATGAGTCAGGTGTGAGTGAGAAGCTGAGAAGAAATGGGTCATAGAAAGTAGCATAAAATGGAAGTGCTGTTAAATTCTTGATGGAGAACACAATTAATGACCATGGTCAAGTAAGGTCAGTGTTTGTCAGCACTGTTCAGTAGCCCGACATGAAAAGCCTCCCACCAAAGACAGTACCACTTGCTGACCTAGGAGCTGAACCTGTGAGGGAAAGGACCTGTCACCTACTGTTGCAAATGTAATTGGATTTGTTAATCATGCTCTCCTTTATTCTTCTAGGCTATTTGTTTTGTGTCTTCTGTCTTGACGTCATTGTTGCATGAAGTAATTAATCATCAGGCATCCACCTGATTTCATTAGTGGGCTTTTGAGCAGTGCTTGGATTTTGGTTTTAAGTTGTGACTTTTCAACACAGAACAAGTTGTACCAGTCACAGTGAAGTTTGCTACAATATTCAAGCTATAGTAGGAACTCAAATCACACCCGTGATCTTTCACAGAGATAAAAGTCCTATCCTTTAAATACTACTTTGCAACTTTATTGACCTTTTATAATGCAGGGATGTTTTGTACATAAGGTAAATGTAGCAGCATTATGTGCATGCACTAGAGCAGAATCTGCCAAATATCGCTTTTATCATTCTGCTGTTAAGATTAATTCCTTTCCTTAGCTTTTTATTTCTACTTTATTTTTAAGATTCTGGACTATTATGAGAAGGAAAGTGTCTTCCTGGTTGCTGGTGCACATCTGTATGCCTCATTGCACAAGGAGAACAGCTGTCAGGGGTGTGCAAGTGAGAACTTGGAAGAATATAGACAAAGAAGAGCAGCAATGATGCTGATGGTTATAGTAACTGGCAAAGGTGAATGAATGAGATCTACAACTTACAAATTCTTACATTTCTTAAAATACATATGTATCAGTATATGATTTAGGTTTTTTGATAGGCTTAACTCTTAGAAAGCAAGCATAAAATTCTGCCCATGTGCGGAGCACTCTTCACAGTGACATATAATCCTGTATCAGTTTCTGAAGTGCTCTTATAACCAAAATAGAGATTTTTTTTTTTCCATTACTGTATTTTAGGGGTTTGCATTCACTTTTTTTGTCTTGTCTTATTCTGTTTAATGTTACGCATTTGCTTTGCAGCCTTTGAGGGCAGGCTCTGGTGGCCTGCAGTACTCAGGGCAGCTATTGTATTTGTCTGATTCACACTTCATGTGTAAGTTACACCATAGTTTGCATCTCTGGTATTTATTTAAAAACAAACAAACAAACAAACAAGCTACTCTTCATTATTTGTTTGGTATTTCCTTCATTCTGTCCTTTCCTGTTTCTCAATGCCATCTTCTGGGAAGACAAAAGGATTTGCACCCTTCCTGGGGAGCATTAGCAGTATTTATACTCCACTTAGAAATCCCTAACCCTTGGTCTGCAGACACTTCAGCTTCACCAGTTAATTCCCTCGCATGTAAAATTCTGCATGTAAGCAGGAGTTCAGCACCTATGTTGTGTCTCAGGCCTGTGTCTACATATATCTGTTCAGGCATTCAGTCTAGTGCGTATCGTCAGAGCAAGTCTAATAAATACAAGTAGAAGAAGGTCCATTGAAAACAAAGCAGTGTCAGATACTTTTGTTAAAAAAGTAGAGGAACTGTTCTTGGTTCAGCCATCCTAACTGAGTTGTTCCCCATCAGCCAACCTTTTGTGCTGTGCTACTTTTTTCTTTCTTTTTGGAGCCAAACTTACCCAGGGTGGTTTCTGTTAGGACCAACAGTAGTTTCTGCAGGTGGGACTGCAAGTGTGATTCAGCTTCATCGATGTCTGCAGTTCCCTGTGTCCTCAATAAGACTTATATTATACAACTGGGGATTACTGCAGCTACACTGACTGGGTGTCCCAGTCTAAAAAGTTTGGAGTAGACTCTCTCTAGATTTTGTCTAAAGCTAGGAAGATGCTTAACTCTACTGGAGAGACTCCAGTGTGTGAATCCCTAGCACAGCTAATCCTCTTCTGGGAGTCCAAAGCTGAAGGAAGGTGGGATTTCAGACACACCTCTCTCATTAGCATTTTCCTTGGAGTAGTGTTTATGGCTCGCTGCTCAGTGTGCTGCTGCTTTGGATCTCATTCGGAAGAGCGACACAGAGAGCTCAGGTGGCTGTGGGCTGCGCTTCAGAAGCAGATGCCAACCACTTCAAAGCCAGGCACTGCAACGCTGGGTCTCACTGTGCCTGCGTCCTTTTGCGTGACACACCTCTACATCTTTAATGTGAGACACACAGAAAGTAAAGACTGAAAGGCAGTGCTTGAGTCATCTCTTTCATCTATTGTGCGTTTCAGGATTGTGCTTCACACTAAATTCTTCTGCTCTCCCCCTTTCAGGGCACAGCAGGTTGAGGCAGCCCCATCCTGTCATGGGCTCAGTAACCAGGCAGGCTGACAGGGGACAGGGATGGCCTTCTGCAATGAGCAACTCAGAGAACCTAATGGGCTCCAGGCATGCCAGATTCCCTGATGAGACTGTCCTCTCTTCTTGTTGAGTCACAGGGACACTACCTGCACTTCTTAATCATCACTTCTCACCTCTGCCCCCTCCCCGTGCCAGGTCTTTCCTTTGCGTGCTGGGGCTTGGAAGTATCAAATACAGCAATGCTAGACTCACATAGTGTAAAGTGTCCTCCAACATCATCATACCTCCAAGACTATTCCAAAGCTGGAGGCACATCAGTTTTCATAAAGTATCTGCTTTTAGCAGCCTCGAGTCTTCCCTTGTTTAGCTTACTTGTAAATGCTTTTTAGAGATACTATTAACATCAATATAAATAAATACTTTCTTGAAGTTGACACCTTTTAAATTTTTGCAGACAGTCCTATCAATCTTACGATCATTTCCCTTTTTGTTATGCTGTTCTTTCTATTTCATCATTTGTTCTGTCTCCAAACAGAGAAAGCCATACACTGATGATCCCATCATGGCTCTTCTAGAAAGTGTGGTTTCCCCATTAAAAGCTAGCAGAGGGATGAAGATTTTGTTAATATTTCACTAAAAACTTTTATTCACTTAGTTGACTCCATAATTCTCCTCTTAATATTATGAGTTTTTGACCTGCCAAATTTGTATTGACATTGGTATTTCAGGTAGTCCGTGGATAGTTTTACCTTTTTATTCCCTTATATTTCATATCCCTCATCATCCTCTGCATGTACCTTAAGTCAGCTTTCTTTTTCCTTTTGTGGGTATAGCAACACTTCACAGTCTTGTATCACCTCCAGATTGGGTGTACATATAAATTTTCCTATAATTACACTAGTAATATGATCCATTTTAATTTTCTGTGACAAGCAGTGTCACATGCTTCAGAAGATGGTGTGAAAGTTACACACACACACAAATCATGCTGTTATGTGCCCATATAGAGAGCTTCTTTCTTTGCCACAACAGTCTGTGGCTGACTTATGGATGCATCACGGCCTGTGTCCATTCCTGCTGAATATGCAAAAGGGATACCTTAAAGTATTTAGTTCCCAGGTCTTATTGAAGACTAGTGACAATTGTGTTCCTGGTGCCTTTGAAGTCTCAGGATTTTGTTATTTCAGTAACCTCTTTTAGTAGATTTTTCTTCCTACCTACTCCAGCACTCCACACACCTGTTTGTTAAATTACACACATCATTGTCTGGTTTCCATCTGCAGCTGCACATTTCTGCAAAAATTTTAATGTTATGTTGACAGGGTAATATCTGGGTTCTGAATGAAGATACAGATGTTTTCTGGGAAACATGGATGTTCTTTATTCTCTGCCTGGAACCATACTGACCACACAGTCATAAAAGTTAAAGGGCACGTCTGAACCACTTCAGCTGTATTTCATCACAAGAAAGTAAATAAAGGTTATTTAAAAGGAGGTTAAGTACCAACAGCTAATTTTTCTTGGGAATGAGAAGCCTCAAAGATTAATAGTTTCTGGCCTAAGGGAGTACTAACTAACTGAAGAAGAGGCTTCAACATGAAACTGACAATGTCAAAGGGACTGGTTTTTTTTATCTGACCTACAAATCACAGCAAGGCCACCCACACTAATATTAACAAATCTTCTCATCCAAATTCAGCAACTATATTTTTTTAATGGAATGACAAGTATGTATTTTACTCCAAAAAAAGAACTGTCAGTCTTAGTATAGAGAAGATAAACTTAGGCTGTTTTGAATATTAACTCTTTCCCATCAAAATAGAATGCAGTCTTTTTATATACTTTGAACTAGATTGTTTTTCAAAGACTGACACTTTCATTTTTAATTTCTATAAGTTTAAGATTTTAAATTCTCTTAAATTCAGTGAAAAATGGGAGACAATTACAGATATTCAAATCTTTAAACATTACCTTCATATGCAAAATAGACTTCATGTCTGATTGTATTCATTTGTATTAGTATTCTAAACAAAAATAATTACAATTATAACTTCAGCTATTTTAAGGCTGAAAATGTATTCCCAATGCCAACTTGTATTTCTTAAAAAGGCAGAAGCATATACAGAGTGAAGCAGTAGAGTGTGAACCAAACAGAGCCATTTAAATGTGTGTGCTAGGAAAATGTTATTTGATTTAACATCTAAAGATGTTTCCTTACTAGTGACAGATCTAATAAGACCTTAAAGGATGTGAAGCTAAATTCACATAATGTTTATGTACTGAGGCTAAGATGTCTTTGTAAGCAACAATCTCTGGCAATAATAACAATTTGTTTGGATGGAAAATGGCAGGACGGAGGTAGCCTCATGGTGCTCTTGTGCCTGGTGTTTCACTCAGACATTGCTGAGTTCACCACTCACCACCCAGCTGATCTGTTGCCTTCTGTACAGATCACATCCCTTCTCACCAACGTGAAATGCTGTAGGTGTAGACAGGTTTAGGCATGGGCAGGTTAATACACAGGTAGGCAATGGTGGACTGTAACCAACCATCCTGAGCTGCATGATCAGAATTTTTTAGTAAGATAGTAGTACACAAAATGAGATTGATATACAATTAATTGGATCCTTTCACTCAATGACCCCAGTTTTCTTTGGTTTCCTGTAAATTATGGTAGAGATGGCTGAATATATTTCTGGCAGTTAAAAACCAACCAAAGAAATGAACAAAAAAAATCTTAAAAATCTTATACATTTGGGACTCGCTACCAAAGTTGCCGGCCACCATCACTGCACCACATCTCTAGCAACCTAACCTACATGTTTTATAGTTTTCTCAGCAATTGAAACCTATTATTTCAGTAACTCCTTAAATAGTAAAAGGTTAATTAACACCCAGTGTTCTTCATAAAAGCAATTTATGGATGTTATTGAATGAGTTCTGACAAAATCAATAAGGAAAGATAATTTATTATTCCCAGAAGGGTGTATTTACAGAAAGAGAAATCTAGTGATTTGTCTCAGGCCTTAAAAATTGATCTCCAAGACCCTAGTTGCATAACATAGGATGGGTTATTTTGCTTCAGAGTCCACCTGCCTATTATTTACACACTATGTCTTTCACTATTATTGAGACCAAGTTGTTTTGGGTACCCTGACTGCTGCCCAACTAGAACTGTTGCTAAGTGGCCATAAGGTTATGACTTTAGTGTATACCTGATATACTACCTACCCAGCATTGTATGGATACAGCGCTTTTGCCCTGGCTTATCAACCTCTGAAGATGAAGGTCTAAAATAAAACTGATGATGTAGCCTTAGCTACAGGAGAACTCAAAGTCATTTCTGTTCAGCACTAAATGGGGCCTTTTTATTTTCCCCTCTGCAGAATTGTGGAATGCTTGGACCGAGTAATTTCTTTGATGTGTAAATGCACCTTAAGAAGGACATTAAATATTTCAAGTAATTGGTATGAACATGAAATCTCTCATTAGTGTCTGCTAGACAGCTGCAAAGTAAAGATAAGGAAATGTCTGTGCTAGTACAAGAAAATATTCCAAAATTCTTGAGGAAAGCTTTCTGTCTAGAAATACCCCTCTTCTTTTTGCCCTTCCAGTCTATGTCCATGCAGCCACTGTCTACTGCAAAAAAATTCTGGTTAACTGGAAAGGTAAAGCACTGTGTGTGTTAATCTCCTTGCCACAGAGGCTTTTCCTTACACTGACATGACATTCAGGATCTAGGCTGCAGACCAAAATTATTTTCCACCTCCTTGCAGAACAGAATTTGAATGGTGCTTATTTAATACACTTTAATTAGTCACGTGTTTGGTTTTGAAATGTGTTTTCAATAACATCCACTGAAGTCCACTCTGAAACTGATGTGACTGTCTAAAACGAAATGACAACAATAATTAACATTCCACTTCATGGTTAATTAAAATAGATTATATACTAAGAAAACACAAACTTCATCTCATAGAACGAGTTAATTAGTCTTCTCAAAGCTGCTTTTCAGAGGTTTGTTTCTTTCACAAGTTTAAAATCTGTCTGTTAGATGTAAAGAAATCATCTGGACTGTTTCTAAGAAAGGAGAAAGTTTACTTCCCCACACATACTTCTGACAATTTCTGAGAAAATCTGGATATATAAATTCAACCTTCCTGAGACTGAGCAAGTTGCCAGTAGGAATTAAGGAAGAACCTTGGAAGGGAAAGGAATTTCATAACAGGCTGATTTTCAGCATTCATTGTGGTTACTTACTGCACTGAGGACAGTCAAGTGGATACTGCCAGTGTAACCACATTGAATAATCTAGTTTAGTAGGGACCAGAGATGAAGGCTGGAAACAGAAATTGAGTCCTTCAGAGACCTGGATGTTTTCCAGATACATGACAGGGTAGATCTTTTTTTAGTGGTGTTCTGAAAGCGGGTAGTATGATGGCCTTTGTCCTGAAGAATCCCAAGGTAATGAGAGCGGCTCTCTCTATTATCTACAGTTGTGACTTGAATTATGCAATAACCAGTAATTCTTTTACAGATTTTTTTTTTTTTAAAATTTGCAGATTTCTCTGAAGATTAGCTTATTTCATACAGATTTAGTACTGATGAAAGAGTACCAGTTTGTAGTTTCGGCGAATGAAGCTTTGTATCTACAGATTGGGTTTAAGGCCATTTTTTCTCCTACAGTGGTCTACAAGCAAACTAAAACCAAGAGGGAGAAAGAACTTCTGCTGTAGGTAACAGGCATTTAAATCATGATGATTTGTGCAGCTCTGACTTTTCATGTTGATGGATAGGGGAGCTGAATCCTTTCGAGGTCCCTTCCAATCCCTAACATTCTGTGATTCTCTGTGAATCCAATAGCCAATGACATCGCCTCCTGGGTCTTTTAAGCAGGAACGGCTCTAGTGTCCTACTGAACTGGGTTGCAGTACAGTAGCTATTATACAGAGGAAATGTTCTATTGCCAATGAGACCAAAATAGAAAATGCTAGATTAGTGTACTTATAAATAAAGTAAATTTTAAAAGACTACAAGAGATATCATCAGCTAATAAAAATCTAGAGCAGTGCTTGAGCTAAGGTACTCCTTAGATCAATCTTGTTGCATTTATATGTCTAATATCCTGGGTCATAAATAGCTTTTCCACTTTTTGATCTCCAATATTCAGAACAAATGTTTTCCTTTGGTGCTGTAAGAAGAACCATAGCACAGCGGCTAGTAAGAAGTACAATCTTAAATGATGCTGAGATTGTAAATGAGAAATTTGATGCCTGGCTTCTGTTCCTCAATTCAGGAACAAGCAAGCGATAAAAATACCTGCTTTAGCCATTAGTGCTAACTATCCATTTGTCTCAAGTTGTCTCAAGTACATAACAAAATCAAGTTCAACTCAGATAATTTCTTCTCTTCCTGCATTAGTTTAAAATTTTTGCTTCTTTTTCAGACCTGATGATGAGCTCATAAATCCATAGATTTATTTGCCTTTTTCCATTGAATCTAACAAAATATATCACCTCCTCCTACAAAGCCTGCTTCTCTTGCATGATTAAACCACTAGAGCTAGAACAACACTAATATTGCTTATCATTTAGGAAATTTGTTCTGTGGTGCAGTTTAGCAAGGGAAAATACTTGTACCTTTTTCATTAAAAAAATGGGGTTTATGTTCAGCTCTGCCTAAAATATCCTTATGTAACCTCATGATTAAAATGCATTATACCCTGTTTCCCTGAAAATAAGACCTACCCCAAAATGAACTGCTAGCATGATTTTTCAGGATTTTTGAGTATGCTCAAAATATAAGAGTGACTCAAAAAATAAGCCCTAGTTACAGTTCATTGAAAAAGTAAATTTAAATAGTGTCCAGGCAGCTATACATGTAAAAAAGTAATGAGTTTTGGAGCAAAAAATTAATATAAGACCCTGTCTTATTTTTAAGGAAACAGTATATATACTCACTCCTGAATAATAGCCCTAAGAGATCTTGACTGACGCTAAGGAGTTTGAATATTCAGAAATCTTGCCATACATAAGTGAGAGAGCCGGGACTGCACAGCTCAGTGAGTATTCCTCTGAGCTATAAATAGCTTTTGGAAAAGGTATCAAATGCAATTTTTAAATGCCCAAATACACACAATTCATAACCCTGCTATCTTGCATTATCGAGTCCTTTTGAGCTTTTTAGAGTCTGATATAACTTTTCTGCCAGTTACTGCAATCTGAGTTACTTTTTTTGAAATACAAAATTAAGACAAATTCAGAAATACCTGTATACAGAGAAAATATACAAGTTATCTAACCTTTCGATCTGGCAAACTAAAAGGGCATGATTTGCTGAGTGACAATAAAAATTATCAATGCCCACATTAAGAAGCAAAGTAGAACATTTTAAAAGGACCAGTAATTAGCCACCCAGCTACCCTGGTCATGTAGTAAAATCCTCTCTCTTTGCAACCTTAAATTCAAAACTAGATAACTTTCTACAACATGTATTTTAGGCAGATAATTTTCATTTGCATAATAATCACAGAATCACAGAATGTTAGGGATTAGAAGTGACCTCAAAAGATGATCTAGTCCAATCTCCCTGCCGGAGCAGGAACACCTAGATGAGGCTACACAGGAATGTGTCCAGGCAGGTTTTGAGTGTCTCCAGAGTAGGAGACTCCACAACCTCCCTGGGCAGCCTGTTCCAGTGCTCTGATACCCTCACTGTGAAGAAGTTTCTTCTCAAATTTAAGTGGAACCTCCTGTGTTCCAGTTTGGATCCATTACCCCTTGTCCTACCATTGGTTGTCACTGAGAAGAGCCTGGCTCCATCCTTGTGACACTCACCCTTTATATATTTGTAAATATTAATAAGGTCACCCCTCAGTCTCCTCCAAGCTAAAGAGACCTAGCTCCCTCAGCCTTTCCTCATAAGGGAGATGCTCCACTCCATCATCTTTGTGGCTCTGTGCTGGACTCTCTCCAGCAGTTCCCTGTCCTTCTTGAACTGAGGGGCCCAGAACTGGACACAATATTCCAGGTGTGGTCTCACCAGGGCAGAGTAGAGGGGAAGGAGAACCTCTCTTGATCTACTAACCACCCCCCTTCTAATTCACCCCAGGATGCCATTGGCCTTCCTGGCCAGAAGGGCACAGTACTGGCTCATGGTCATCCTGCTGTCCAGCAGGACCCCCAGATCCCTTTCCCCTATGCTGCTCTCTAATAGGTCATTCCCCAGCTTGTACTGGAACCTGGGGTTGTTCCTTCCCAGATGCAAGACTCTACACTTTCCCTAATAAAAGAGAAAATTCTTTCTGTGAAGGTATTACTGGATAAAAGTTGTCTCATTGATACAACAGGACAGATTGTTTAACTCTAATGGTCTCTTTTGGACTGAAAATATAGCTTCTGTGCTCTGAGCATCAACATAACATTCATCGACCCAATGAAAGAGTTTATATATATGAGAGATACTGATTAATACACAGAATTTTCCTGTTATGTTCATTATTTTGATGAGACAGTCAAGAGTTTACCTAACTAAAGTTGAAGATGAATGCCTACATTGGTATGATTTATAGAAAGACAGGGATCAGACAGTTTTCTTTGTTTGACTAAATATAAGATATTTAGCTTACTCAAGCAAGTCTAAGTGTTTTACTCTGTTTTTCCTCATAGAACAAATATAACTGATATTTCCATAATTGACACAAATTATATTGTCAGCTAATAAAATGATTTAGAATTTTATAATCTCTCTTATATACAATGCTTTTTTCCTATTTACTGATTTTGCATACTATTTAATTACTAATAAGAGTTCACAGTAATGAATTCATTTTAATACGTCACCTTGATCTTAGAATAAATTGGGAAGAAAACATTCTACCTTTACACCCTCGCAACTGTAATTCATTATTGCTATGAGTTTGTACTGTGACTCAGTTATATTCTCCCTAAAGGACTTTATCTCAAATGACCAGTGTGAAAGAATTGAAGTTGTACTCCAAATATTATTTGACCTCTTAACTTTAGCTTGTTTGCTTTTCAAATTTCATACTATTAATTTAGCTGAAGGGATTGGCCTTGGGGTTGGAGAGTTTTAGTATTTATTAGGAATTAACCTTGAGGATACCATTATAACCTTAAATTCCCATGTTTATCTGCCAAAAACTTTCACTATGGTGAGTCTTCAATCTCAAAGTATCATTTACTGACTATGAGCAAAAGGTAAGAAACTTGAAATTAGAGTGCTCTGTAGCATTCAAACCACAGAAGACATAGTAATCCAATTTTGTTTAACTGTGAATTAATCTCCTTCTAGTCATCTCAGAATATAGAAAGTTCCTTACCATTCTGTAATCCCTTCCTTTTTTGTCTTATCAGTTACACTGGTAATTATTTTCTGGTTTTCATTATCCTGATACAATCTGTAAATCTTTCACATTGGGAACCTCACACCATTTCAGGTCTCTAGAAGGAGTAGATGTCTTGTTTCTAACTTTGGTTCCAAACCAAGACAGTATTTCAATATGTTGTACACCTTAAGCATGTGGGTAGTCACACTGAAGTCAACAGGTGACTCATACTTAAAGAGAAACATATGGTTAAGCAGTGGGTTGGTTTTTCTTTCCAGATTTGGATCTAAAATCATGCTGGGAAAGCATGAATATCAAAAAAATGCTGATATTCCACTGTGAAGAAGAGCAGGACACCAGACATATTTCCACATTTCCTGTCTGTGTGGCATGAAGATATATTTTGTGGGTTTTCTTTCTATATACGTGTGAGAGGTTAGAGGCAAAGCTGATGTAGCATGATCCTGTACAACCACAAGCAAATTATATAGTCTTCGCTATGTAGCTAGAAGTCTGGATGAACAGTTCTACCAATGCTCTGCAGAGATAATCTATTATATTTGAGTTCTATGAAGACTGACGGAGTAATACCAGGTTTTGGTACAGTAACCAGGGTTTTGTTGCACAGATGCTAAACAAGATTGTGTCGTACCCTGCATTCCAGGTTTATTTATTTCTACAGCTGTACAAAGAGTTTCTATTTGGGTCACAAAATAGCACCAGGTTTTCTTTATATGTAATTGTAGCAAATGAATGAGATTGTGTTAGGGTAATCTATTTAACATAACCCATTCATGAAATCAGATTTTTTCATATTTTATATTGCCTGTTTGTATGATAGAAAGCAGAGTGACTTCTGCAAGCTGGGTGAAAATCCACCTGTGCTCTCTCCATCTTGGATTTTAGCTAACCAGGGGATTTTTACTTTCTTAGGTGTTTGTGAGGAGACAGCTCCATGTCAACTAGAATACTAGGAATTCCTCCTTTTTGGAGAGTTTGCTGTCACTCGGTGCTGTTGCCTACTGTATATGCAGTCTTTCTCATGTTTGAAAGGAGAGACAGGTAGCTGCAGAAGAGAATTCTCAGTCCTGGATGTGAGCAGACTGAAGTGCCTACCTTGCAGTCTTCATTCACCAGCTGAAGCTCCTGGGAGGGGTCAGTGATCATGCACAGCTTCACACTCCTTCTAGGGTGGCTTCCACTTTGGAAGAGCCTTGAAATGCCTTTTAGAAGCACCTCAGTTACTGTCAACTGTGCTCTAGCAGATGATCCCTTGGCAATTTACTGCCACCAAATATCCAAGCCTGATATCTATTGGGCTCTCCAGATCATTAACAGAAGTGACAGAATGACATTTTGGCTGCCACAGTGTGCCACCTAAGTTGTTAACCTAAAAGAAGGTCAGCAGTGATTTTAAGATGTGAGCACTGAATTGCAGCAAGTATATAATCCGTCCTGCCATGACTGTTACAGTGACAATAACCTGTGCCAGAGGTAAACAGCTCAGGTTGGTGACCTCCTGAATCTTCGTGAATTCCCAGAGACCACAGAGAGACTGTAAGTCTGTCATTGACTGCACTGGGAATTTAAATTTCTAACTTAGACTCTTCAATACTCAGGTACTTTGTCTCACTCTCTCTGAAATAACAACAACAAAAAATCTCACAAAAAACCCCCACATCTATACTGTTGGTTTGGTTTTTTTCAGTCAGTCCCTTGTGTCATGTGCATATTGGTATTATCTTTTTGAAGTTCCTTGGGTTTAAATGTATTTTGCCCATCACCTTACAGCTTTGCAGTAACCTCTTTTGTAGAAACTTGAATTTTAAAATGAAATATGTTAACTTTTTCTCCCTTAGCCAGTATTTTATTTACAGTGAAAGAACAGGAAGAGATAATTCCTTTGCAGAATCCATGCCAATTAGATCATGCCAGCAAGCCTGGTCTCTCAGGTCTCTTTTCATTCTGCTTAATTTATCGTTTCAACCCATTTGCCAGGTTTAGATGTGAGGTTTATTGGCCCAGAATTGCCAAGATCAAGCCCTGGAGTTTTTAAAAATACAAGCATAACTGTGGTTTTTGTAACTACTTTTTAAAGTATATCTGTTTCCAATACAGACTCTTTTCTTCCCAGACTACAATATTTAAGGGATGTGAAGGAAATGTGCACTGAAGTTCCAGTTGGTAGCTACGGGAATCAGGCACTTAATTATCTCAGATTCTTTTGTAGTCTTACCTACACAGTGAAATTCCAGCAGGACAAAGACTTCGTAATAGGCTACAAATTGTCGTACTGATGGTGACTATTACACAAATGAACACTGTGATCTGCCGTTTTAAGAGGTGTTTGCTGAAGCATGATTGACTGTAGAGGATGAAGCCTGAGCCGAGTACCCGAGGTCCCTGCATGAATATGCCACTTTCATCTCCCTATGCTTCAGCACGCCATGTCCGGCCATGAGGTTTTCATGGATGCTGAAAGTGCTGCCATACCTGAGAGGTCATGTAAGCAGGGATGTCTTGCTCTCACTGACTTGTGTGTAGGTCTTGGTTATTGCATTGACATTTTGCTTCATTCTGGTGTTCTGCTGAATGCAACAGAATCAGTACCTACACTTCAGAGTCCTATGGATATTTTATCACATGTGAAAAAAATTACTGTTAGAAATAAGTGTAAATCACATCATTTCAGGTGCCGAAGTATCAGATCAAAATAAACCCCTTTAGGGTGGATCATACTGTTCTATTAGTACTATAAGGGGTCCATGGATGGCTATGTAAATGCTGTTGCTGTTGCAAAGTGGATGTGGAAAACATTTCGTGTACATTGACAAATCTTAGCACAAAGCTTTTGCTGCAAGACTCGGCCTATTCAAGTTCATACAAGAGCAGTTCAGAGCTGAGGCTCCTTACAGGTCATAAATAAAGAACTCTTGTGATGGTAATGAACAAATTTAAATAAAATTAGTGATAAAGTGGTGTGATTCAGACCGTACATGTTCTTTCATACATTCATTCATTCGTTCATTCATCTTTCGCATCACCTGTGTATGGCTTTTTGAACACAGCTGATTTTAAATAAACGCTCTCTCTAACCTCAGGAGATGCATGAGGGAGGTGGTAGACTTTCGTGGGAATGCTCTGATGGTCATGGCATAAAACCATACAATATAATATTCAACATAACCCTAGCAAATTTAGTTAAGGTCTAAGGAGAACCCAGCACTCACTTGCATCCGTTGTTTCCAGTGCAATTGCGTGGATACGCCCGACAATTTTAGCCCGGACTGACACATTATTTTGCAGATTTAAGAGTCTTGTCTCTAATGTTAGTTCCCTAATATTTTAGCTTAGTTCATTCTGGGATGGCTTAGCCATTCTCATTATGAATACAGTTTACTAATAGGATGTCAAAATTTAATCATTTTTCATTGAGGTAGAATACAACTTTGGCACAAAAGAATAAAAGAAAATATTTTGCTATAAGTACTAAATGTTTCATGTGTACAGACCACGAATTCTGTAAATTACTATCTACAGTGTCCCTACATATAATACTCTTAAAAACCTTGAGAATATTTTGCTTATAGCCCTTAAAAGTGTAATAAAAACTTGATCTCTATCACTGTTAGCAATAAGGCAGAATATCAGTGAACCTTAAGACTATTTATCTCAACCTATTCTGATTAAAGGATATGAAAGAAATCTATTATTATGGAAAGATATCTTTTACTAGCCAATTTAGTGCTCATCGCTCTTTCTGAGATTGCTTGCAGACCAATATAACTAGTAATATAATTGCTATTTCCTTGGATAAATATCAGTCATATATTTCTCTTGACCTTTTAGTCTATTTAAAGTAAAAAAAAAAAAAAAACAAAACAAAACAACAACAACAAAAAACCACATGAATTTATTGTTTACAAGCCCTTTTTTCAGTCTAATTTCACTGCACATGTCCTAGAATCTAGTTTTCCAGGCAAGCTGACTGCATTCATTCTATTTGCCATTCTGCCATCTGTGAAATAATTAACTTTTGACTTATGAAAAAAAAAAAAAAAATTAAAAAAATCAAGAAGAAATACAATCATCTTATTTGTTTCCCAGTACCCCTGAAAGATAAGCAGTAATGTTGTTTCTATTTAAGCCAGGGGCACACATGAACATTCAAACTCTGGAAGCTACTCACAGCTTCCTTTACAGTAGCAATTTTCATTTTATTGTAGCTGGAATTTTACTCTGATATCTATGAAGACTGCTACACTGCGGTGTATTTCTGCATCTGGTTTTAGTGTCACCCTGAAATATAATATGAGGACTGAATTAAATAGTTTGACACAGAGCAACATCCTCCTCTGCCGTACCACAGCACCCCTAGAGACAAGATTTGCAAAACTGTTTAGAGATTTGTAATGCTTTATGTGTTTTACAGTAGGACAGAAAGATATTATCATTTATATTTGTCATTTACAAACAGAAGATTACACTGTGAATGTTATAAAAAATAAAAATGCTGCTGACCATCCTTACATGTTATTAGTTTTCAGTTAAAAACACCTTACAGGCCTGTTACAGTGCTGATCACATTAGAAGATCACTGCCCTGTTGTGCAAAAGAGCAGAGAGCTGGCAAAACATCTATTTACTTGCTTTGCCTACACCAGTTCACAGTCTGATGAACTAGCCTGCAGCATTCGAGTTCACGCTATAGAGAAACCATGTGTAGCTCCTCATCCAGGCTGGTGCACTGATTACTGTTCTTCCCTGCTGCTTTAATCCAGTTGAGTTGACACAGGGTGAATTAACAGATATGGCAGAAGAGCATGTTGCTTTTAGCAGTTTTCCCACCCCTAGTCTCAGGTGTTGCCCCTACCAAAGCAGGTGTGGCTCAACCACACATGAAATTCGCAGCCCACAAGATGAAAAAATAATATAGTCTCTGTCAGATTATTTTCTGCAGCAGTTTAGGGACTGCTTCAGGTACAGTTCAGCCATCCTTTGGCATGGGTATACAACAGCTTCAGGCATCCTATTGCAGTCCTCACTGTGCATGAACAGTATCAGGATTACGGTCTTTCCTTTAGAGCTACTAATGTTGCAGCAAACATTTCCTGGGGTGGTCATTTCATGGCCTTTTCCCTGCAGTACTTTCTGTGGAAGTCTCTTGTCTCAGGAACAAGCCTTTCAAATAACTCTGTCTCATCTGGCTGCTGGTGATATTTCGCCAGCTGAACAGACTGTGAGGATGATAACAGAGGAAGCACGGTTTCAGGCAATCTTACCCGAAATAGGGTAACAGCATAACAAACTATCCATAAGCCACCTCTCCTGGAGAACTGAAGGCCATCCTACCAGCCAATAAATTGAAAAATGCTGAACAAAGATGGGGAAGGACTAAGCCAGAGAACAGATGTACTGATCCACGCTCAGCCTCCATCAGATGGAATTTGAAACTGCTGTGTCTATCACTGACCTGGAAAAAGAGTAGCAGAGCCAGCCTCTGCCTTTCCACGTATTGCAGAAATGAAAAGGATTCATCCCAATTGACCATCATAGCACAGAAGCATTCAGCTCCTCACCTCTGCAGCTCTTGCAGGTCACGTAGGTAAACAGAGATAAATTGTTAAATGAAACTGGTTGTGTATACTTTTTTTGTAACATGTTCTCCTTCCCAGATGTTCTGAAATTTTTCCAGTTATATTCAGCATTTTTTTCTGAGGAGACAGGAATGATTTTAGTAGAATACCAACAGTACACAGTTTTAAGTTTGAATTTAGAGTTTAAATGGCTGGTGAACTATGTATTGCCCACTCCAAAGTTTTATTTCCCTTCTAGCAGGCCACAGATTTGGGTCTTGTTAATACATTTAGAAATGCAGACTTGTCTATCTGCACCTTGCAGCTCTATCTTGTAGTTTTAACATTATAAATATATGGGTAGTGTTCTTGAGGGATATGGATGGGTGGAATCAAAAATCTGTTGCAGTATTCGTGGGCATAAGCTTTTGTCTCAGTTTTCCCACCTGTGTCATAAAAGTTATGTATTCATACTCCTTCACAGCCCAAACCAAAGTAAATGTTGGCACAGTGATTTCAGAAGGCAAAGATCTCATTTCTGTAACGTCTGGTGTAAGACAGTCCAATCCACACAAATTGTGCAAATCCTTCTGTAGTTTAAGTCCTTCGTGGTATTTTAATACCTGAAACAATTTAGAACAATTGGCAAACTTTACTACTGCAAAATTCCGTTCTGTCTTTATATAAATATGTACAATAGGTATTATGTTAGCTCTGAAGGATATAAACTTTTGACCTTTCACCCTGCTGAATAGTGTGAAAATGGCAGTTTTCTGCTATTGTGTGGACACTCATTCATTGTCACTTTATTGATTTATCAGCTATACTTTGAATGCCGAGGAGTGGGACTGGCTTTTTGGGTAGAGACTACTGGGGCTTGCTGCAGAGATGCTTCACACAAGAAAAGTACCCTACATACAAACACGCTTCAGGGAGGACAAAATGTGCCAAAGTTTTTGCTTTGTTTTGTTTTATCTGGTAGATCAGATGATAATTTAATCATCTCAAATTTTATCTGTCAATGGTTTACTAACTTATCAACTAGACAGTTTCCCTGACTCTGATTTAAGTTGCTTCTGTCTACAGTTACCAAGATTTTCTTTTCAAGAGCAGCTTTGCTATGTTCAGAAACAGTTGTTATATTTAAGAATAACTTGCATAAACAGTAGGTTTAATTACATTGGACTATGCACAGTGTTTTCTGGATATATGGTAGAGCTAGCTCAATATGCAGAAGTGCCCAGAAAAGGAAAGCAAACGTTTTCTAACTGTTAAATGTTAGGGGCTGATTTCATCTTCAGTATTTAATCAGTTCTTATTGTCCAGCATAGCACAGTCGAAATATATGCACACTCAGTGTAAAATCCTATATATTCTACTTAATGAAGTAGTTGTTACCCATCTTGAAGGTCTGCATGCCAGACATTAACATCCATTTCATCTATTCTGCCTTTTACCCAATAAACCTTTAGAGTCCTTGATATTAAAAACAAAAATACTGTGTCATATGCAGCTATCTATACGGACTTAGGTCCACTTCATTATTGCCATCATAAGCCCAAGACTGCTTAACCATTAGTACAATGCCAATTAAAATATCATCCCCCTAAGTATCCCTCTCTAGGATTATTGTGATAGATAGTGTATGGCACATTAAATGTTCTGATACTTCTAAATGTCTTTATGCATCTATGTATTTGTTTTTGTTTCCTTTACATTCAACTAAAGTTTTCTTCTTCATCAGACAAGAGGCTTCTGCTAAACTTTGGTTGGCCAAAAAAAACAAACTCACAAAAAACAGCCCAAATTTCCAGACCACATGCAACAGAATTCTTTGTGGTCAAGGGCCACAAAATGTGTAACACTTAATAGAATCAAGGGGAGTTTCAGGGTAAACTGGGTCAACTCCCAGGGAAGAAGTTGTTTTACCTAAGGAGAATCACGCAGTTTACACTGGGATGACGCAACATTATTTGGGTAATCCTGCAATCCTGTGCCATGCCTTTTCCACGAGAGGTGTATTGCATCTGTTTGAACGTTACACGCCAGCCACAGTTTGGTCCTTTACACTGGGGCATTTCGTACTTGCTAGAGTTTTGTTTTGACTTCTTAGATGCAACCAGTCTAGCTTGAACCATGTCTTACGTATTTCAGGAAGGAACAAATGCAGTCCCTTCTGCCTTTGCATTAATTCTGCTATTTGATATTGCAGTTACATTGCTGAGTCTCCTTTTGACCTCTTGAAACCTGTTTTCTCAGTAGAAATCACTCTCTGTGAAAGTCAAATTTTCATCAGATTCCAGATGTGTTGACTTTAAGAGTTACAGAGTAAGACTCATTCCTTTACTCAGGGAGCAGCAAGGACCCAGAATTGGGAGCTCACTCTTGTGTCACCAAAGACTCGGTGGACAACTGTCAGTGACTATTCAGTACAGTGTTCATTCTGCTGGGAAAGTGAAGCCTGCCTCTTTGGAAGCTGCAGAATAAATATCCTCTGCAGTACATTCTTTCACATTATTCCTTTCAGTCCTTGAATGAAATACCATCTGGTCCTGATGACTTACTGTAATTGCATCTCTAATTGCTCTGTAACTTCCTCCTTAGAGAGTTCAATCTCTGTGAAAGACATATTCTGATTTACCATTAAAATTCCCTTCAGTATAGCAATTCAGTTATCAGGACTCTTTCTACATCTCACTGTATCCAGACTGTAGAAGGATAATGGCTACCATAAGGTAGGATTTTTCTGCCCTACAGAAATCCTGCTTTGGTTAAATAGAGATGTTTTCTTGGAAAATATGTTACAGACAACTAAAGTAAGGAGATGGATTGAGAATTCCTTAGCATGGCAATATCTGATAATTATTATGAGTTCTGTTGCCTACACCTCTCTGGACCCAGGATTGACATGATAATGTCAATCACATTGACATTATATCTTTACTGTGGAATGTTTTGCTACATTTAGTATCTCTGTCCCTGTTCTTTAATGCTTTATTCTGATGTTGCTCAAAGTCACACTTACTTCCCCAACATTTTCAATAGATCTTTTTGAAGTACTGAAAATAGTGAAAAAATATGAACGCTTGTTTTTTCCATCTATGTGCATGCATCTTTCTCTCCCTGTAGTTATTGTATAATGCATCATGGCTCATAGATAAATGTTGTTGAAGCATTCCAGTTAATGACAGATGTCAGTGAAAGGTTGAAAGTTCTCTGTGACAGCTAGATATTTATTCCTTGATAGACTTCAAGCCCACACTTCAATTAATGGAGCGGATAAAGGGAACCTTTTTTGATACACAAACCAGGAATGGCGATCCTAAAGTAAGAGAACCCTGCAAACAGGGCAAGACAGAAGACACAAGATATCTGTTCAGCCCCTAAGAAAAAGGACCATGTTTAGCTAAGTTAATAAGAGCCCTACCTCTCGCTTCCCACATTTTTCAGTTGCTATTTCTTCTTCTCCAACACCTGAAATAATTTGAAAATATGTTTATTAAACCAATGCTTCTTGAAGAAATGATGTATCTTACTTCCATCTCAGAGCTTCAGATGAACTTTCTGTTGCCAGCTGTATTGCTTCCTACTGCAACTCCAAAAGAAAATGGCGGGCTATAACCAGTGTAGTTTAGTCAGTTTCCCCATGTGGATTTTCAGCCCAGGATGGTGACATTGGCCTTGCTCATGCCCATTGGGAGTCTCAGGATTTTTTTGCAACTCTTAAATACAGCTCTGTTCTTCGTTCCATGGGAGCAGCCCTGGCATTCCAAGTAGTTTCAACAGGATTTCAGGTCAACATCATCAACATAGTCACCATAAATCCTTGCATCACAATGCAATTATGATCACTATCTCACATGGCTTCACTTGCAAGATTCCACCTAAGGTTACTTCAGAGCAGGCTGCCAGTCCAAAGCATCATATGAGCATTTAAGTGTCACTTCTCTAGCACTAGCTTCACATAGGAGTGGTGAACATACAGTCTCAGTGTCATATTTCACTATGTATGGTCTTAGCAGATTCCTCAACACATGCAAACAGAAGGCACGGTCACCCAGTCTTCCTGAAAATGTATTGGAACTCAGACAATCCAGTGTGTCTGCAATGATTCTGTTCTTCTAAAAGAGGCACTTCACATCCTGACAAACTGTATTGTGCTTGTTACATTGGCTGTATTCACTGTGTAAGGGAAAAATTTTCAACCTTGCACATTCAGCATGAAATAACTCACACAGCACAGCAGTTACCAGGTGTAAACAACCACCCACCGGACTATTTTTAAACAGTCAACAATCCCCAGGCTGCCAGGTGATGTGAAAGGCCAATCCAGCCCATACAAGAAGGAGAATGAGTAATGAGTTGAAAACATACCACTTTGCACCATAAGAGGCCACACTCCAGGCCCTCTTTGAGATGCCCTTTGGCATCCTTATAAAAAATGTTTATTGCTAGAATCCAAACCTATTTGATGTTAAAAGAAATGACAGTCATTCAAAACGTTTGTCTATGTGGAATTTTTCTTAATGTCTGCAGCATCACCTTGCCATGCTTCTAGGGTGACTGAAAGCGGCAGATGGAATACAAGTTTCTGATCTCTCTGAGATGAGACGTGAAATCATTGGATGTACACACCAGCCAAAGAGTATAAAGGATATGAGAGTATCCCTATATATGAGGGATACATAGGTGATACAAATATTTCAGAAAACTATGGTTATAGTAAATTCAGTGAACATCTGAATGTCTCAGCTGCTTTGCTAAGTGAGAGAAGGGGTTGTGATAACCTGGATTCTTTGATTTCTTTTTGGTGTCCTCTCTCTTTTCTGGAGTCTATCTTTGTGCAAAGCTAGATGTTATCTTTGCGATTGTTGGTGTCTCTCCTGTCAAGCTATACCACATTTATACTGTTGACATTATTATAATTATTATAATGGGTCAGTTATTGTACTAGTTAGAAAATCCTTCCCTAACTAGCTGAATATATTTCTACAATTTGTGAGGCCCTTATTTATTCTGGATTTAGGTTTAAAATACTTAACAAAATTAATCTAAAGTCTAAAAGTTTTGTGAACTTTGTGACAATTAATAGGTATTAATAGAGCAAATTTGTTTTTCCAACACATTGCTTATCCACTAGTCATTCTTGTTTTTGTAAAGTATTAATCATCCATGCAGGAAATTCAAACAGTACTCATATGATAGGTAATAAATAAGAAAACACAATTTCTTTGTTGTTTTGAGAGGCGACGGACTATTTGTTTTCAGGTTATTTTGGTGAGAGGGAAAGTGCTGGCATTTATATGGATTTGTTCAGCAAATGTTGAAATGAAATATTTTACATTAAACTGCTCAACACTATGACAGATTAAAACCTATGAAATTTATATATCATTCATATTTAATAAAGAGAAGAATATATGCTGGCAGAAATCTAAGGGTTATGGACTCTTTAGTTTAAGATGCAGGGACAAACCACATGATTTGTATTCAGGCAAGAATAATTGAAATGTCATCCAAGATCCCTGCACCTTGACCTTTTTTGCTGAGCGACATACCAGTTGCATGGCAGGTGCATTTGAAATATTAAATTTTGATGGAAGCGGGGAGTACAACTAGAGCTGGATGTGTATGTCAGCAGAAATGAGAGACATGGCTAATCTACCAGGAACAAAAAACTATTCTACCTACTTCAAACAGAGGACCCGATCAGACACTGTATCACTGGAATGGTGATAGTTATCATCAGTTTCTCTGGTGATAGGATGATGAATTCTGTCAGATTTTTACAAGCAAATGACATGGACTCACAGGACTAGGATTTGAGGAGAAAAGTGGATTTCATCCAGAAGTAACTGACAGCATAGGAGATTGAAAGGGTCAAAGGGCAGAAAGTGCTTTCTTAGAAAAGCAATTTTTTTATTCAATATAACTAAACCAATCTAGATGAGCCTTCCAGAGAGTCAGACTAGATAAAATATTCAGATAGGCTATTTTAATCTGGTCTCTGTCTATTCTGTATAAATCTGTTTTTAATCTGTGTTCCCATACCCAATATAAATAATATAGGAGTAAGATTGTATAGCCGAGATGAAAATACAAGGCCATAATTCCTTAATGGTCTCAAATCCAGCCTAAAAATTGAATGCCTGAATTCTGAGGCCACTTTCTAAAACTGCTGAACATCCTCCATCCTACTGATAGCTCCTGTGGGGAAATGGAGGGGAGGGGTTCTTTACTATGTGGAGATAAGCATTTTCCTGACTTTTGAGGCAAAATGAATTTTCCCAGAAACCTCACAATGCTATGTTCTATTACTCTCATAGTGTAGTTAGGGGCATGTCTTTAACCACGCTGTTATTAAAAAGAACAAAATGGACCTTGATGTTCAGTCAATTAGGGCAGCTATGCAGAAGTGAATATAGTGGGAATTCTGGACCAAGAAGCACATTACCAGCTGACACGCATGATATTTTGTTGCACACTAGCAGTATGGGCCTCTTCTGCATCACCTGAAGTCAGTCATCGTAGCAAAAAAAAGACTATAAAGCTTTTCTTTTTTTCTCTGAATGATAACTCCCTTTCAAACCAAAAGGCACACCACTGCTCCAGCAATACTTATCTGCAGAAGTTTATTGGTGTAGATATATCCAGAGATCCTTCCAGGCATTACTTGGTCTTATTGGAATAGTTGAGAGCAGGGGCAGTGGCTTTTCCATGCTATGATGGAAAATAGTAACACGAAAGGGAAGGTGGGACTCTGTCCCTCCACACTAGCAATCTCTGGGGCCAGGAAGACCAGGTTTTCTCTTCCCCTGATACCTATTTCAGAGAGTGCTAAAGCTGCTCTGTTTGATGCTTTTTGAGTCCAAGTACCTTGGATTCCTGTGCATAAATATCAGTCCAACCAGCTTCACAGACTGAGTTATATTAAGGATGAGTAAATTTTGTTTTTTTGTTTTAAGACTCTGTGAAGAGAAGTTCACGGCTACAGAATAATATTCTGGTTGTCTTCTTTCGTTCTCAGTTTTGAAATGCTGAGTTGATATGCAGTATGAAGAAAAAAATAAAACACACAAAAAACAAAAACAAAACAAGCAAACAAACAAAAACACACACACAAAAAACCACCCACAACCAAGCTAGAAGGTCAACAAAACCAGAAATTAAAGAGAAAAAATTCAACCACCTTAACTGGGACTTGAACTTGAGTAGAATTCTCCATTTATTGTGTTAAAATCCTTCAGAATTATAATACAGTGAGTTTCCTCAGCCTTGGCAGAATGGAGTGAACTCTTACCCTGTTTTACAACAGTACTTGGAAGGAAAGCGTCACTCCTCTTATTAAGCTTGAGCGGCTTAATCCAGACATCTTTAGGTTTAACTCACTCTGACAAACTTAGACTTAAAAAAAAAAAAGCCTCTGTGACAGTTGCCCCTTCTCTGTAAAACGTAACACTTTAAATAGCACAAGATGCTGGTGAGCTTGTTTGCCCAAGAACTGGGACACCAGTTTCAATTTCCTTCTCAGCATTTAAGCTCCCAGTTCATCGATCAATGCCCTAATCACCAGGCATTGACTCTTCTGAGTAGGAACATTTGTCTGTATCCTGGAAAATTATGTCACTTTGCATTATTGGATTGGAGACACAAACTGTCTTTGTAAATGATTGATTCCTAATCTCAAAGTTACTTTTTTTTTCTTTTTGCATTTTATTCAATGAACCAGGAAGTGGTTCCTCTGTCCCTGATCAGTGCTCTAAGATACTAATTCTTATGTGGAAATGGAAAACCACTTATTTTGTTAGCTTTGTTTTTAAAGAGGAGCTCAGAGTTATGTTTGATGACTGGATTTTGTGCTGAAGAAAAAAAGAGGAAACTGGATGATGTGCCTAAAAGGCAAGATTTAATGATCCTGCTATCATATTGCCTAAGTCTAGGCAGCTTTCCACTCAAGATATTAATTGCTCTACTTCCCATTTGAGGGTATCTATCTACATCAACACACCTAACCTAGCCACCAAACCTGTAAAGGCAGATGCTGGAAAGATAGCCATACCTATCCTTACTTTAGGGATCATCATTTATTTGATCCAGCTTTGAGATACCATTGCTGTTGGGCACCAGCAAATTAACTTTATGAAATGTAGCTTTTTTTAAACTCCTCTTATCTAATAAATTGCAACCATTAAAAAAAAAAAAAAAAAAAAAAGAGTCTGGCCTAGAGAGTTAAATTTACCATGACATTAATCTGACTATGTTTTTACTCTGCTTAAAGTTTAATTTGATTCTTCTCTCTAATAAATCTCATTTTGATTAAGACAGCCCAAAATGAATTATAGGCACCGTTACTGTATGCTCGTTGTTGAAGATTTCAGAGATAAATGAAGCTAACTCCTTCCCTCAAGTGAAGCAGAAGCAGCATGAGGGAATAAACACTGATGGGCATGAGATTGCAATAGGACACATGAAGTATAACTATGAGGCTCCTACCAGTAGATCTTGGCTAGTAGACCCTGTATGGGCAGTGAAAAAGCTTGTAATTTCTATAGGGAGTATGTAAGACATACTGCCAGTCCTATTTAGTAGTTGTTTGGTTTGGGGGTTTTGTATTGCTTATTGCTTTTTTTTTTTAATTGGTCATCCATGCAAGTACCACATGCCAGGTGTACATAGCTTAGCTGGAGTAGCATGTACAGATTTGACAGTACTGAATTACAGCTGAGCCAGTGAGTTTCAGCATATATCTATAATAATCTGGCCATCCCAGTCAAGCACTCTTCCTCTCCTTAGAAGAAGTCTATCAATGAAGCCGAACTATACAAACAGCACTCACTTCTTCTTTCTAATTTGCATTGACTTGAAATGGAGTTGTTCAGCTATACTTGAAGGCAGAATTGAGTCCATAAAGGCCCCATTCCTGCAAAGAGTGACGTGCGTGTGAATAACTCAGCCTACAAAGATTCCCACTGGCAGCATTAACTTTATGGCCAGATGTACAGATTTGTGAAATCAATACCTTTGACAAGAGGGAAGGTGTTTGAATATGAGATGCATGGCTTTTCACAGCCATTAGAAGTGAGTATTCAGCAAAAGTTCCCGTATTTGAATTTCAGAAATTTTTTAAAACCAGGATATTTTCTTCATAGAATATGACTAGATATATTTTCTCTGATTTACCAGCAGATATTGACATATATAAAACAATAAATTTATTTGGCAGTACATGCTTTCATACTCTAAAACTATATTTTTATTAAAAATCTGTTCAGTGTAAAAGGAACATGAGTCCCTAAAGAGTTTATTAGACTCTGTGAACTGTATAAATGAGAACAAAAGATTTGTATTCTGTTATTGTGCAACCACTGTTGTATATTGTAGTATAATTAAAATCAGTTATTGAAATGGTGATAAGGTCACAGTTAGTATCTCTATTAAGATAATAAACTGTGTTAACTTTTTTCCCGAAGGGATGTACTCGCAGGACTGGGCTTTTAGATGAAGAGTGCACAGATTGTATAAAGCAGTTTCAAATGGTTGAATAATCAGTAGAACTGCAAAAAGATAGAAGCAGTAGCAACTGATTATGTTATAGGTTGATGCCATCCAGTGGTTCAGCAGAGCACTGAGGGACAGGTTTTGAGTAATATCTGGCACAAGATAGCATTTACAGATCAGCCTACAGAATTGCTCCTCTTTGATATTATCATTCTAGTTGAACTTCGTTGTGTTTAGTAATTATCAGATTACTTATGTTCTACCCTACAGCTACATAGTACTCATACATATACACAGGCATGTATTGTCTTCCATGTGTTGTGTGCACGCACAGACAATAGTAATGTTTCCACATGAAAGGGCACACCTCAGAAGCGCGCAGTTATTAAAAGAAAAAGCAGCTAATTTTTGCTGAGGTAAATCAGGTTAAAAATGTGCAATGAATCTTTTATTTCAGAGCTCTACACAACAATAAACATTATGTCTTATCAGAGGCCTGTAAAGGGGAGACATACTAAATGAGCTCCGTGCAATTGTGAATGCTGTTAAAAGTAACATACCTACACCATCATAACAATCTTGTGATACATTTGTGTGGCCTCTGGTTAGAATATAAGGAAATACTGAAGGAATTGGTGTAACTTGGGCTACAGATTGACGCATTGCATTGCCAAGCTGCAGAAGATTGTCTGTAGATGTTGATTTTCTAGTGTTTGGTAAGAAGAACTGATATTCTGGTTAGTTTCAAATTAGCAAATCAATGCAAAATTTAAAAAAAAAAAAAAAAATCAAGCTCTGACAAGAAGTCTGCTTGCCAGTTTTTTGTTATGTACAATGTTAATATTCATCCTCAAAAATATTATTCTCTTTTAACAACTTGAGTTCTTCAGTTTTATGCTAACAGGATTGTTGATTTAAAAAAGGAACACGATCTTCATTATAACATAATACTCCTCAAGAAAAATACTATTTGCATGAAAATCTATTGTTAATCATCAAATGAGTGAAGAACCATGGTACAAATAGCGAGGTATTTATGTCAAAGTCAGAAGACTGGATTATGTGTGGATTCATAATAACCCTCATACCTGCAAGCATGAAAGAAGAATACAAGCTGTCATCTAAATTTCTGTATTTGAAGAGTTCTTATGAGGCAGGAGCATTTGTGCTATCTCAGTTACTTTGTAAAGCCTCCACTGACAACATCTGAACCCTATGCTTCTAATTCAGGCACCTCAGTTGCATTAATTAATTGGAAACTCTTGATGACCAGGGTGCAGTCTGAAGAGCAGAATCGCAATCCTGGGGAGACCAGTGAGACCAGACTGTTCCATTCAGAAACACTGACATGACTGTCACAGCCTTGTGCACCCTAGGCCTGGCTTGTTCATCTACAAGAACTACAACAGGAGAACCTGTCCAGGGGCAGTAGTGAAACGTGGTAATGTTTTCTTCTACAAACATTCAGCAAACATACGAGCAAGAATTTTTGGCTCTCTCATTCACCAGTTTCACTGCCCAGGCCTCTTACTCTTCTTCCACTCTCTCTGGGCCCCATCTTCCTCCTTGCCATGGGACATTCAAAGTGTCTTCCTTCCTAAAAGAGCATTCAGCAATGTCTTTTAAAGCACAGAGAGAAGTGGCAAAGCCATGTAGCATCTGACAGTGCTACAGGGGACTGTATTCCAAGCAGAACAGGACCCTTGTTGCTGTCAAAGTCAGCATATCAAGTGGAAACATTACAAAATAAAATCAGTACCAAAAGAAATATGGTGTAAAGGTCAAAAATATGTAAGCAGTATCAGTACTAGTTATCTCAAAAGGCAACGTGTTCCTTTTAAACCTCTCTAATTCTATCTGTCTGCATTATTGATATCCTCTCCTTGGGATCTTAGAGACAGGCAAATGGTGAGCTGGAGGAGAGGAGAGCATTTATTCTAACACTGATTGAGTGTGTTGTTTTCCAAGGTGTATTTGGATTCCTAATAGGGGTCTGTGCATACTAATATGGTCTACAAAACAGAGTAAAGTTGTTCTGGATTACATAGTATGCAAAGAAACATGAATTTGGTAAACCTGACTCAAATTTTGCATGCATTGGCCTTAAAACAAGCATGAAGAAAACGCATGTCTTCTATTCATAAATATGTTTATATGTTATAAACATATATTTAAGGGATTGAAGGAGGTATTGAGACTTGTTTCTTCTTTTGGTAATGGAGGTCAGTGCTAAACAGCTCTGGGTGGTCAGAAACAGCACAAGCTACTTTTCCATGCAAAAACAACTTAACAAGTGCTCCGTATTGGAATTCCTGCAGTTCCCTGTGGAGTGACAAGTGATAGCATCAGCACATGGTAAACACATTTTGAAGTATTATACATTAGAAGAATAACTAGATTATATTGTTCTCTGTGGAAATTGCATTATGTTTGAAATTGCAGATTTTTATGAAAAGGAGTGTATAGTGATGACAGAAAAAAAATATTTTGTCTGCTCTTTTTTTTTTTGTTGTTCTCTAAATAGCAGAAGCAGAAAGCAAAAGGAAAGGACTGATAAAATGCAAAATGACTGACAAATGGAGTTATCCCACTTCAGTTTTGACAGGAACACAAAGGGTGTTGAAAACAAGCCAGTTTCCTGGCAGTCTGTTTCATAGGAATTCCTGTCCGCTCACAGTGATTAAAACAGCAACTGAAATTTTGAATTCAAGTCACCAAAAAAGCCTTTTCAATACTTAATTGCTGCAGCATTTCTGTCCCATTGGGTGCCAAGAAGCACACAGTTAATGTCATGTGAGCCTTCCCCAACTTGTGAAGTCCACAGCATTTCAAATAAAGAGCTAAGGTTTTTGTGTGTCTGTTAACAGGGAAGTGCCTTCTCTCATTTAGCAATTATTACTTTTTTCCCTAATCTCAGCCACAGGCGGTTAAATTTTACTTTGATCAGCTGTCTTGTCTTTATATCACTTGTCTGAGATCTGAAGAGAGAGAAACATGACTGAGGAAGTGCTTGTGAACTGGCATTAATGTGATTTAGCTCATTTTAATAGGTTTTGGATTAAATTTGGAACTTTGTTATCTGTAAGTTGGATAGATAGTTTTCATAGATGTTGGAATGGGAAAGCATGAGCACATAGATTCACTCAGTAGTTACAGGTGCCCACATACTCTGTGCTCTGACTGTATAAATTGTAATACATAATTCTATACTCTGTTGTATACACACATCAATTATTCCCCACCTTCTCTAACTTTGATGTTGCCTTTTCCTCTGAAATACAAGAATATTGGTTGTTAGAGCATGCTAAAAGTTAAGAAAAGGCATGGGTGAGAAGAGTAAAACTGAAGATGTCTCAAGGCAAAATCCTAGCTGACTGTCACATCTTCTGCAGAGACTCTGCTTCTCTGGTGCCCTCAGAGGGTGCAGTACAGAATAATGATTTTGATAGTGGATTTTGCTATTATTATTTAGATCCTTGTCAGACTATTTAGGGCTTTATTGATTTAAATTGCCCTTTTCCACTCAAAAGCTCACTGGAGGCCAGTGCAGTGGTGCTGAGGGTAATGGGCTTAACTCCTACTCATCCTTCCATGTAACCAGGTTTCAACATCCCAGGCATCCCAGGCAAGCTCTATCTGAAAAGTGTATTACAGAGACCTTATTTTGACGAATTCTGCAGCGGGGATGAAACAGCATAGAGTGGAGTAGTCTTTGCATTAGAGTGCAGGAACAGCCTAGCCAAACAGAAGAAGGTCCTGTGTTACGAAAAGAAGTTACTCCTGTTTAAAATAGGTTGCTGATATAAATTGGAAAGATGCTATCTCAGACTTGGCTAACTGTGCAGCACCTGAGTGCAGTGTTCATCCAGTTATTGGATAATAACTTCCTCTAGTCCTGCAGCGTCAAGCAAGATGAAGCTGTAGGACTGTGTACCACAGGAATAATGGATGAAACCAGGCAGTCCATAGTATAATGGTCTAACCTGACATTCAAAGCATCCAGATTTTTTATAGCAACCTTGAAGTGTTTTGTTACTGAAGGTTTTTGTAACAACATCTGTAAGCAATATTTTTCTCAAGGTTGAAACACTTTCTAGCTTGTTGTTTCTTGCAATCCTCCACTGCACTGTATTGTACTACGAGCTAATTAAGACTGTTGGCCCTCAGAAGTTACAGATTTCTCACTCTGTGTTTATTTAGTCAGGCTAAACATGAAGAAGTTCAGAGGTAAAAGCAGATCTATAATAGAGATTGCTGTAGAGAGATTCCGCTGAATTTCTTGTTTAGTCTTGTCAGTCTGCACTGTCCAAACAGTGAGATGTTTGGATTCCTGAATGCTCCTGATGTGCAAAGACATCTGGCAAAGGAAAGATAAAACAACTATCGGTGGGTTTTTGTTTTGCTAATTGTTGTTAGGAGTTTGCAGACAAGCCCATAGCAAACTACTTTTTTTTTTTTTGCTAACTGTGTGTAAAGATCATGAAGAAAGATCTTCCTGAAGAGGACTTTGAAGAAGGGTAAGAAAATGGATATGTGGCCTCATTCAGAGAAGTCATTCAGAAATGTCTCATTACTTTTTTTTTGCAGAGTAAAGAAACAGGTTTGGAGCAGGCACAATAGCAATGCTAGAAGAAACAAAAGACATAACCCCAATCTAAAAGGAGAGACAGAGATGTGCAAATTCTTGTTAGAAGTTGTAATTTAGTTAAACCAGTGTGTAATATTTACAATTACATTATAAATTGTTGAGTTTGAACTTGGGCATTCAAGAATGCTTTGACTACAACAAAAATCATCCTTTTCTAACATAATGTCAATGACAAAATAGAAATTGTAGAAGAGTTACCCTGCCTTCAATAGCCAAAAAGTTACCAAAACCAGTTGTTAAATAATCAGTTTATAAGCACATAGATAATAAAATAACAAAGTGATGTGAAACAGCCAACATCAATTTGTCAAGAAAAAATCAAGTCAAACCAATCGGTTTTCCTTTTTGACAGTATAACTGGTCTAATGGATACAAAGGAAGCAGTGGATGTGATATATTTGAGCCATTAATAAGACTTTTGACACACTACCAGTTACATTGTCATGAGCAACTTAGGGAAATGTTCTGGATGAAATTGCCATCTGGTGGGTGCACCCACTTGTTGCAGGAATGTACTAAAAAACAGTTATGACAGTTCACTATCAAATTGGGAAGGTGTTTTATATAACATACTTAACAGATTTTTCCTTTGTTTTGTTCTGGTTTCATTAGTGAACAGAAAATGCTCATCAAAAAGTTGTGATTTTTTTCCCTCTGAAAAGAAGGGAATATTTTGGAGGACAGGATTAAAATTCAGAAGTCATGGCAGTTTGAAGAAGTGGTCTGAAATCAATAAAATTACATTCAGTAGACATGAAAGAAGTGCTGTACTTACTAAGGAAGATAAAATGCCCAGATGGAAAAATTATAATGGGTGTGTACAAAGGGGTAGATCACAATCTAAGTTTGAAACTACTACTGCTGCTGCAATAAAAAGGAGCACATGAATTGCAATGTTTGTAAGTAAAGCACAGGGAATAGGAGATATTTTCTTTTACAAATGACATTTTAACTAGAGCACTATGTTGGAAGCTTGGATTTCAGGAAATGGCAAACAAATTGCTAAGAGTACAGAGGAAAGTTAGAAGAGGTATAAGAGGTTTAAAAAATGGCTTGTGAGGGAAGTTTGATGATTTGTTAGTTCACTGGGCCTTCTTTGCTCTAAAATAAACAAGTATGAGAAAGCTTTTAATAAAAAAGAACAGTGAAATATTAGGATTACTGCAACAACAAGAAATCAGAATTTCTTCCTATCCACTGAGGATAGGACAAATGTAGTTAGCTGAATTTACCCAGGAAAGAGTTAAGCTAGATGCCAAGTGAAAGTAAGCGTAGGGACAGATTGTGCCGGAACGTGCTAACTGTGCAGTCTGCTTCACTGGAGATTTCTGAGGACACGCTAGATGAATGTGTCATCAAGAGTGAGCTGGGTATACTTCATCCTGCCTGAGAGGCTTCTTTCAGCCTACCTTTGTGTGATTTCTACTTAGTAATGCAAATGTCTGGAATTAGTACTTAGGTGAATTCTAGAAAAACGCTCTTAGGTGGATTCAAGCAAAAGCATCTCTGCCGACAGACAGGCAGCAAAGCTTCCTGAGGAGACCTTGAAGCCAGGAATGAGGGGATGAAGGGAGATGATGACCCAAAGACCACTGAGGAAGTGGTGGGCTGCATTGGCAAGAAAGCATGAAGGGTATGGTAGACAAGACAGAGCTTGAGCATGAGAAAGCATGGTGAAGGAGGCCCGCTTCAAGCACATGCACACAAACAGGGAAGCGTCAAGAGGACAGCATCATGATGGGAGTAGTCATCCTTTCTGAGAAATCAGCAGGCTGGAGCACCTCTCTGAAATGCCTTTATGCTGATGTATGTGTGCAGCATGGGACAAAACCAGGAGGAATCAAAAGCACGTGTGCAGTTGCAGTACTGTGACCTTGTAGAGATGTGGTGGGAAGACTCCTGCAACCAGCGTGCTGCAGTGGATGGATGCTGGCACTTTAGAAAGGACAGGTAAGGAAGGTTGCGGGGGCATTCAGCTTTTTGTGAGAGACTAGTAGGTATTCATGGAGCCTTGCTCTGGGACAGATGATGAGCCAGTCAACTGTTTATGTATTAGGATTAGAAGGCAGACCATTGTGGACTGTACTGTGGAAAATGTCTGCTACAGACTGCCTGATCAGGAAGAAGATGTGGCCGTCTTCAGACAAGGGGAAGAGTCCTCATGTTTACAAGTCCTGTTTATTGTTGGCAACCTAATAATAGCTAGATGACAACACACCCTGGGGATATGTGGGGTGCATTGAAGAGAACTTCATAGCAGACATTGGCAGATGTTGCATTTGACTGGATGCTTGCAAACTTGGAAATGTTGAGGATATGAACAGTCTTGGCTGCAGTGACCATGAGATGACAGAGATCCCAATCCTGAGAGAAGAAAAAGCAAATAAGAGGGTCACCGCTCTGGCATATAGGACAGCAGACTTTGGCCTGTTGAAAGATCTGCTTGGAAGGATCCCACAGGAAGTGGTTGTGGAGAGAAGAGCTGATCAGGAGAGCTGGCTGATTTTAAGGGATCACCTCCTCCTAGCATAAGAGTGGCTTATGCCAATGTGAGGGAAATCAAGTCAACGTGGCAGGAGGTCTGCATGGATGAATAAGGAGGAGCTTTTTGCTCAGCACAGACCTAAAAAGGCGTCATACAAGAACTGAAAGCAGGATTAGGCAACTCAGGAGAAATATAGAGACACTTTCTTGAGTGTGCAGGAAAGAAATTAGGAAGTCTAAAGCCCATCTGCAGTTGAATCTTGGGAGACAAGAAGGACTTGTGTAGGTCTTTCCACAGCAAAAGGGAGATTAGGGAAAATGGGGGCCTGACATTGAGTGGGGCAGGGGACTCAGTGACAAAAGAAATGGAAAAGATTAAGGTACTAAATGCCTTCTTCACCTCAGTGAAGATACTGATGGAATTTGCCTTGAGGAAATGCAGGCCTCTGAGATCAGTGGAAAAGTCTGATGCAATGAAGTTTTATGCTCAGTTAGGAGGATCACATTAGGGAACATTAAACCAAGTGGGTATACACAGATCTGTGGGACCCGACTGAATGCACCCATGAGGACTGAGGGAGCTGGCTGATGTCATTGTGAGGCCACTCTTGATGGTCTTTGGAAGATCATGGTAACTGGGAGAAGTCCCAGAGGACTGGAAAAATAAAGATCACTGCTACCTTCAATAAGGGGAAGCAGAAGGATAGAGGAAACTACAGCCCAGACAACTTCACCTGAATCCCTGTGAAGGTGATGGAGCAAGTCCACTAAGGGCTCTTTCCAAACACATTATTGTGTTTCAGGCATTTTCCAGTCCTTTGTAGAAAAATGCAAAACATTTTTTATGTTTAGGATAGTAGACAGTACATGTCCACAATGCAGAAGCTCTGTTCATGTCGGTGATCTTGCCAGTCAAATATCACTGCTTTTAGCATCTCATGAATGCTTGTGAAGCTCCACATAGCCAAACAGTATCTTCCAAACAGCACATTCCTACTTTGTAACAGGGATCAGGTTTTAAAAAAAGAAAAAAACATGTCTTATTCTGAATGAGGCCGCTTCTGTGTGACCATCCTAATGTCATAGTTGGGCATAATGAAGGGGAACCATGCTGGCTGAGTAGGTATTTGTGTGAGAGAATGAAGGTAAGATTATCTGGGTGCAGACTCATTGTAGTTGCAGACGCAATAAATTCTTTTTTAAGGGAACAATTTTCAGGAAGTTTAATTTGCAGAGGGAGAAAATTAATTGAGATCATGGCTGATTTCCATCTTTTCATCTAGCAAGGAGAGGAGACTAAAGGAAAAGAGTAAAATGACAGGAAAAAGAAACAGCCACTCATAATTGTTCTTGGTAACAGCATAATTTTTTCAAGAATACAGTCAGAGGTATCTGAAAATGACTTTCAATAGCACTGAAAAGGTGATTGATATCCAGGCAACTATTATGACCAAAATAGTTACACAGTAAGTCAGACACTTGGAGGTGTCCAAATGTCCAAATTTAAATTATTTTAAAAATCAATAATTAAGATATAGATGAGACACACACAAACACAAAATCTGTATCTGTGCATAACCTGTGCATAACTCTTGATGCAAAACAAAAAAAGAAACCACCTTTGTAATTCAAGGGGAAGAATTTTACAGCTTTATTAAGCACAACACTGCTGTGAATCTCTGTTGAAGCTGTGGGGAAAAAAATGTCATGAAAAAAATTAAGGAATTTTAACCTTTGCATTTGTTCTGAATTAGCATAAAATTAAATATTGTTTTTTGTTTTTTTAAGAACAAAACAACTTCCTGTAAAGAGCCTGTTTTCACATTCAGGATGATCGTGATTGAGACTGCCTGGTTCCTGGTTCTGGGGATGGTTCTGCATGGGTTATGGCGTTTGCAGGATTTGTTGCTGTTCTGGAAACTGCTAATTAGCAACTGACCTAAAGGAGTTGTTTGACAAACTAAGCAGGGGGCAAGAACACTGCAGCCCTTTCCAACATGTTTCCCTTGCTAGGAATAATGGGATACTACTGTATTTGTGATGATAATGAACTGTCTTGTACCAAAAGAATCCCTAGCTGGCAAAATGTGCCTCATTTTTAAACCCTACCCGTGGCTGAATTGTGAAAAGTAAGTGAAGCAGATCTGATAATCTGGCCCACATGACTCCTTTACAAAGTAAACATTATCAATGAACACTTGATTTCCTGTATCCTCAAGGAAAATTGCTTTGGAAGAAAAGGCTGTTCATGAGTGGCTTTTGATAGCCTCTTTTCAAATGCTTATCTCCTGGATCAGCAGGCAAGTCTTGTCTGGTAGGAGAGCTCCATTCTAGCTCCTTGTTGGGGATACCAAGGGTAATTCAGACACATCTGTATCTCGGTTTTCATCGTGTTTTGTTCTGCTGTAAATATCAGTTTTATTGACAGATATTAGCCTCTCTGATACTCCTTTGTTGGCTGGAGACATGAAATTCCCAAGCTCCATTTTTTTATAAAAGCATGTCCCAGAGATATAATGAATGGCAGCAGGGACTGGAAAAAACACTTGATAAGTGCTCAAAACCCAGCTTTGTTCATTCTTCGTGGTAATTTGCTGTAATGTTTGCTGCCTAATAGCACTTAGGCTACAAAACAGGGCTTCCTGCATAATTAGCCTTTCTCGCTATTAAAATATTGCATTCTTCGTGTTTGACCTGATTGTAAGAAGAACTCCCACATCAGGCCGCTGCCGGAACTGCTTTTACAGAAAAACACTGGGACTATATTTAAGGCAGACTCTCTATTTAAAAAATTTAAAAAAAGTCTTTAACCACTAAAAATAGTTGTCTGTCTGAGAATAGTTATGCACTTCTGCCCTATAGAATTAACCTTGCAGGAAAATGCCTCAAGGCAAAATGAGACAAGTCCGAACTTGACCTACATCCAGACTTTTGTGAGCACAACCCCATGGGCTGTTGAGTTGGTGACAATTAGAGTTGCAGAAAGTTTTATCTGTTTTTCCTCATGGCAATGCAAAGGAACAAGAAGAATGAAGGCAAAAACTGTATTACTACATCCATATCACAAATTTAAAAGCACTAAAAAAAGTAGAAAGTGAAGAAATAGTATTCTAGCTTCACAAATAATACCAGGTAATATTAAAGATGGTTAGTTATGTATCTGTAAGTCCAGATGGGTTTTAGTAATAGAAAATAAGAAAGATTGGCCAATTGCCTTGCAGCTTTCATGATGTTATCATGAGCTTCATGCTTTTGAGGGTTTTCTTGGCTTTCTTATCTCCTCTCCTGAAAAATTTTGCCTTTATTCCAAATAGTTTCTTTATCCTATTAATTTTAACAGGATACTTCTCATTATTAACATATCTATCATAGCCATAGTTCTTTGAAATTAGAAGTGAATTCATTCCTGACATTACAGTCAGCTCTTCATTGCAGATTTTAAAAAATGTGGTACTGCTGCTTTGTTCATTGTCCCCATAATTATCCTTATGGCATATGTAGACTTCTCCTATATATATATATATATACGTAAAGTTTTTTTAAGTGAAGTCAATACCATATATATTTTACAAATACATAAACTAAGGTGAAAATAGGGATAAACTAGGAACATCAGTTAAGTTTTTCAGTACTACATTTTGCTTTGACCCTTGCACCTTAAGGTAGAATGGAGTATTGGGAGAGAAGTCTTGTACTTCTTTAGAATCCTGTCAGCTGTAATTCCACAGAGTGGGCTTGGGTACATGTGTGGAAACACAGTTGCTGCTGGTAGAAAGCATCCCTGGGTCACCCATGCTACCACCATCTGCGACATATTTGCTCTTTGGCAGAGGGATTTCTCTGCATTTCCTAGGAGGCAGGCCCCATCCATCCCGTTGCTGTTGCCATGGCCACATTCTCTCTCTCAGCATCCTTGAGTGGAGAAGAGTGCAATCGTGTTGCTCACCCAGGAGATTGCCGATGTACTTTCTGCTTCCTTGTGTGTAACATCAATGTGCCAGAACAATAATTCTTGGTGATGTACCCAGTAAAAAATACAGCAAGTTAATGAGTCTTTAACCACAGAAACAGGGAAATCAGAACCTGGTCTTCAGCTGCAAGCAGTTTGTGATCCTCTTTTTAGCATTGGATTTAGGAGTCTTCTCACTTGAAAAAAATACTAATTACAAAAATGTATTCATAAATATATACTCTCTCTAAATTTGTAGTCATTATGTAACACATTATACCTAGAGGATAGATTCAGGTTTCCCTGGATTATGAAATCTGAGGTTGAATTTTGAGAAGAAAGAGCAGCACCTGTGAGCTGGTTCAGGGATTATCTCCTCACATACTCACAACTTCAGTTCATTTCACATCAATCCCATAATATCAGTAAATATTCCTATTTTCATAAGAAAAGCTCTGGTTTCTCAGTAAATGAAACCCTTTTTGTTAGCTTGGTTTGGTGATAACATTTTACATTACAAACAACTGCTCTGTACAGATTGAAATGAGGACGATGCGATAACCCCACAAAGAAGCAATGCCAGGCTGCAAAGTGCTTTTTCTTTGTCTGGGTGCCAGCATTATGAGGAATCAGTGAAAAAAAAAAAAAAAAGGATGAGAAAGAAAATGAACAAAACTGTGTCTCCACCTCTGTTGCTCTCAAACAAAGCTTGTTTCTCAATATTAAAACCTTGCTGTTAAACAGGCAGAGGGGAAAAAATGGTGTAATACTGTAGGGTATGAAAAAAGGAAGCTCTCAGAGTTTAAGACTATGCCTTCCTCTAAAACGATGAAGATGAAGGTCATTTAAAGTTAGTGAAACGGGAGCCATTCTGTTATGCTCTTCAGTCAAAGCAGGATTTGGGTCCACATAAAGATGATTTTCTCTGCTGCATCCTTTTCAGACTCTAACCCAGTAAGGACATCTGAGTTTAGCATGATGGCTTTGATAATCATTGTTATCTCAGGTATGCAGGACAGGGAAGAAAACAACATATTATAAATACCTGCCACCATAATAAAGTGGCAAGTTATTCCATGATTAGGGAATGGGAACTTTATTTCAAAGAAATCATGGAAACAGTTTAAGCAATCATGTGTAAAGATAGAAAAGATTTCAAGTGAAATACAAGTTTCAGCCAGCAAGCAGAAACACAGTTTAAAGGTCAGACTACATGATCCTTTAATTAGGATATGAATGGTGCACAAGACTTCAGCTGTATTGTTTTTTAGAGGAGACAAGCATCTAGCAAACTCAGACATACATCCCATTTGAATATACTGCAGGATATGGCGTAGACTAAGCACAGGGTTACAGCCCTTCCAGATCCAGAACAATAATTCAAAAATAACAGCCTTAAAATAAACAGAATTCAGTGTGAGGCTTTCACAAAATATCCTAGGCTGAGCATCTGTTCAGCAGCTGAGGTGGTTATTTAGATTCAAAAGCAAATCTTAGTAATTTTGGATATCTGCAAGCCCTTTTCTCTTATGAAGAGGGATTTTTACAACCTGCTGTGCTTCAGAGGGGAGAGCCACCTGGTGGGTATTAGCAGCAATGCGTTGCTGTCTTCATGTGCAGAACCCAAAATACTCTATTTGCAGTATTCCTTTGGTTATTGTTCTTAGGATTTGCGTTTGCAAAATCTTCATGGCCTCCTATTTTTTTTAACGCTGTTTTTTCTTGGTTTTGTTTTTGTGTTTAGTTTTCTAGGCATGGAAATGTATTTATTCTCTGCCAAATAGTATTCACTAATGAGGCTAATTGTTACGACAGCACTGGAGAAACTGATATGGCATAGAAATGGGATCACTGTGAAGTGCAAATTCACTTGCTCTGAAATATCTTACAGATGTAAACCCAGTTCACCAAATAGATTCATGTGAAGAAATGAAAAAAAAAAGCTTCAGCCAGATGCATGCTTGAGCAAGAGAAGGGGAATTAGTATCTCTCTGCCTCTTTTCTCTCTTAAAATCCACCCTCTGCAAGACTGAAGGATGCGGGTTGAGGAGGAGGTGGTACTGATAATCAGATTATATGACATTCTAGACAATGGCTTCCTCACTCTTCCCTGTTGAGGTTGTTTCATTATTTATTAAATACTGATATCATTACAGAAAAAATTTAGTACTGTCTGAGACTGATTCTCCAGCCATGTGGCTGGGACATTTGCTATGTAGGAAGTATATGCATCAGTGTTCACATGAGTTACTATCTATTAATACACTTAGTATCTATTAGTACAGTGAAAGAACATCAACAGGTGAAATGCAAAGCCCAGTGCCCATTATAGCAGCAGGATAAGGCACTTTCTGGGGAGGTAGGAACTGGGAATTCAGATCCTCTCAAGCAAAGGAGACAACTGAGCTTGGAGCTCCTGAGCTGAAAATCCGTCAATGGTTGAACGAACCGATCCTTTCTTCTTGTTTTGGTGAGTCCAGGCTTTCTCTGACATTGTTCTTTTAACAAGTTTCTGAAACAGTGTTTTCCCTAAGGGGAAATTATTTGTTTTGGTTTTTAACAGAAAATGAGCTTTATTTTTAGGCACAGTAGGAGAAAAAGTGGGAAAAATCTGTATGATCTGCATCAAATGTGCATGTTTGATGCAAATCTCATTTGATTCAGCTGTTTAAAAAAAAATCACCATCCTAATTCCAAGTGAGATATATTTTATTAAATACTCATATTCCTACTGACATTTCAAAAAGAGTGTTCAGAAAGTGCTCCACCTATATTTTGCATCAGAATTTAAAGAGAGTTTTGGAAATTCAGGCAGTAAAATTTTCCAGTTTCCAAGTCTTGCAGGCAAACAGGAGCTTCTTTTAGAATTTCAAGCATCATTTAGCCTGAGAAACATCTAGGAGGCTTTATCTCTTTGCAGGAAACAATGGCAAGTATAGTTATTCTGTTTTCTAAGCATCATTTAGCCTGAGAAACATCTAGGAGGCTTTATCTCTTTGCAGGAAACAATGGCAAGTATAGTTATTCTGTTTTCTATTGTTTTAAATTATCACCTCTATCTAATTAATTAAATTAGCAGTGCAAAACTGTTATGAGAGGGTTGAGTGTGTTAGATAGCGTAGCTCTTTTATCCAAAGAGATGTTGGAAAAAATGCTTATTTATATCCTTCTGATGGCCTTCAAGAAAGTCAATCCACCTTTCTTGCACTGTTTGGGAGAGCTATTTACCACATCCTCTCCCCAGCTCACCTCATCCCCTTCTTCAGAGAACATTTCATTAAACTTGGTCCGGGCCTACGTAACTTGCCCTCTGCTTTCCCCAAGTGTCGGGTGGACTGCACATCCTTGGATCAGTTGCATTGCACATGTCTGGCTGCTCTGACCTTGCTGCTCCAGAGAGACCTTATTGCAGCCTTTCAATACTTAAAAGGGGCCTATAAGAAAGATGGAGACAGACTTTTCAGCAGGTCCTATTGCGACAGGACAATGGTTTTAAACTAAAAGAGGGGAGATTCAGACTAGACATGAGGAAGAAATTGTTTACAATGAGGGTGTTGAAACACTGGCCCAGGTTGCCCAGAGAGGTGGTAGATGCCCCATCCCTGGAGGCATTCAAGGCCAGGCTGGATGGGCCTCTGAGCAACCTGATCTAGTTGAAGATCATTGCAGGGGGTTGGACTAGATGAACTCTGAAGGTCCCCTCCAACCCAAATTATTCTGTTACTCTATGATTCATTCACCATAAAGGTCTAAAGTATATTTTGTCTCTGTGACCCATTTCTTTGTTGGTCTCAGGAGCACTTGGGGCAACCATGGGGTGAATGAGCGTCCTGGCAGGGTGTGCACAGCCTCAGAAGCACAGGCTAAACACCCAACTTGCAGAACATAAGTCAGTCCAGAGTTAATATCTAGCCTTTTCAAATTTTACAGGTTTTCAAATGCTGATCCTTCAAAAGAATTCTTTTGTATTTGTGGTTTCATTTTGCTTTCCTTAATTTTTAAAAATACATTCTCAGATTAATATACTCTATGTCAGAGGCACTTCTAATCTGAACATCGGAGTAACAGTGGCTATAGTTCTTCTGCTTCATACACAAGCTGCTGTTTTGTCTAGAAGTTCTTCTAACAAGATGTATCATCTTCTAAGAAAAAAAAATAAATAGAGAATTCACTATGCCCTTTCATCATGTTTCAAATCATTATATAACCTTGTTGCTAACTGTTTTCACTGTAAACACAATGAAAAAATGTGATGGCAGGCATAAAATAGATAATTTCTTATGTTAGACATCAACTTTAAAAATCCTTATCTCAGGTAAAGTATAAACCACGGCAGATGCTTCAGAATAAAACTTAACTGCTTTGTACTTTTCACCTAGTTTGTTGCATGCATAAGCCTTTTATTGCAGTTCTGTCTTACAGAATCAGCTACTCACTGTGAGCATTCAAATAGAGTTGCTGATTTTACAAACATGCACATCCACCTGTCAAAGCCATAATTCACATTAAACAAAGACTGTAAAATTAACATTCTTTTGTGAGCTAGGTCACATGTGATCTTAAGTCTGATGAAGCAAGAAACTAGGACAGAGCCAGTTTGTGTTTGTAAAATTCCCGCTGTTAATGTCTAAAATGCATGTGATTACAATTTCAATTGCCATGCCTCCTATATCACTGGTAATTCAAAAAAAGTTGCTATTTAATTTGGAATACCATTTCTTCAACTTGTAGAGAGCTGTACTATTACAGGAATCAAAGCAAAGCACTACCACATTCTAAACATCCATAAGGTTGTTACTGAAGCAGGTTCAGGAGAGGGACATCAACATGGTAGTGCCTGGAGTTCTTGACCTGGCAGGAGGGGCTGGGGAAATGGGTTTTGTTCAGACTCGCAAAGAGGAAGCTTCAGAGTGACTTAACATCGGCCTTCCAATACCTACAAGGATGTCATTGAGAAGATGGCGTGAGCTGCTTCTCTGAAGTGTGTAGTGGGAAGATGAGAAACAATGGGCACAAATTGAAATGAGAGGCTTGGACTAGACACAAAGAGAATCTTTTTCACTGTGAGAGATTTGTACAGTCTCTGTCCATTTTAAGATCAGACGGGATGAGTAACCGGGTTTGATTTCATAGCTGACCCTCCTTTGAGCAGTGGGTTAGACTAGAGACAGGTCCTTGAGGTCCCTTTCAACTAGAATTTTCCTCTGAAACTATGATACATTGTTTTAAAGGAAAACTGTCTAACAGTATGTCAGAAACATAACTGCAATATTGACACAGTAAGAGTTACTTGAGAATACCTCTAAGGTTTAGATATCTCAAGAGACCTCCAAAAAATGTCATGCTAAACTGGATTTCTTCTGATAAAGGAGCTTTGCCATGATTATATCTAATGATCCCTAAAGCCACAGGAGAATATCATTTCCTCTAGTTGTCACAGGCATGGAAATGTCTACAGCAAGGTTGACATTGGGAAGGAATAATTACAGTCATAGAAAGTTCTGACAAGAGGAACTCATGAAGTGTCTCATCCTCCTGTAACACTGGCTATGCACTAGAATGGGTTGCTTCTGCCTCTACCATTCTTTTAGAAAAATGTAGGATAAAGAAACCAAATATTTTTAAGGCTCATATTATGTTTTTGTAAGATTTCTGGAGCTTTTAATTGAGTTATTTTAATTTTATTTAGATGTAAGATTTATGTTAAGTGGAGTTGTTTCTGCTCAGTTTGAAAGGACTCTTCCAAACAATTTGCTGTTGCAGTCATAGTTTTCTCTTCTTCCCCAGCCAACAGGGTAAAATCCTGCGTGATATGTGCCTATAGATTTCATGTACTGTTGAGTTACATATTTAAAATATAGATTATTTGTAGTGACTGCAGAACAAGCTCTAAATGTAACTTCTCTTTTCTGTATGATTTAAGTACTCAGTACAGGAAAGTTCGTTTCAATAAAGTGCTCCCTGAAGGTTTCTTCTTGTTCTTGATGTTGTTTTTGTGAAAAAACAGAAACTTGCTTTAAGGTAGTAAATCTATGCTTCTGTCAGGGACAACTTTGATCCTGGATTTATTGTGTCATTAACTTACTACCTATGAACAAAAATTACTAAAATCCAAATTGAAATATTCAGTGAAATATAACGCTAGCATAGACTCCAGCAAATCATCAAATGATGAGTTTCTGCAAAGATGCCCATTCTTTTCAGGCATGTAAGAAGTAGTTAGCTGACAGCCTTGGTATATGAGCCTTTTCAGGAATAATTGCTATGAAAATGAAGAGAACAGCCACAAAGTGTGAGTCGCTACATCCAGTTGTGAAAAAACAGAAACTAAATAAAACCTACATGCTCTAATAGTCATATATGGAGAAGGTAGAAATGTTCAAACATTTTTGTAGGACAAACCTCCTACTTTAAAGTATAAAGTCTAGAAAGAAATGTAATTCTAATAAATAAAATGTGTGGTCGTCAATGAGAATACCTTTGGAGTCCCAGTTTTCAAGTACAGAAGAAAGTGAAATGGCCTGCTTTCAAAGACTCTTTAGGTGTTTTGAAATAATACGAGATTACCATTCCTTTCAAACATCACAAAAACAGCAAAGTGTTCCTGTCCTTTACGTATTCTTTAGAGCACTTTGTGGTTACATAGATTATACTGAAATAGTCTCTTCTCGAGAACACCTGAGAAAAAAGTATGAAAAGCAGCAAAATTTGAATGTATACAGATTTGAGCAATTGCGTACATTTTCAAAAAGTTTTCTTACAGTATCTATCTCTTTACCACAAGACACAAAGTGATAAGTATATCACAAGAAAAGAACTTCCACAAATTGGTGATCCAAGTAATCATTACTTAGTTACCAAAAATGCATTATGGTATTATGATGTAACATTTTAATAGTGACAGTCAGAGGATGGTTCTTTTCTTCTGCTCCTTTAGTTCAAAAAGCAGGTAACAGTTCAGTAAAGGCTGGCTTCATACATCTGTTGGTTAGAAATAAACAGGCAAATGTATAGATTTGATCTAATGATAAAATACCTCAAAATCAGTGTGAAGATCACAGTTATTTAACAAGTTTATGTGGAAGTTGTCATTAATATTTAGGTAGCAAAATTTACAGGTGAGTAAATTGGTTCAGTGGTTTGGTTAAATTTAGGAAAGTTGTAGGACAATATAAAAGGACTGAGGAAAGTGCAGCAAAGAGAAGCATAATGTAAGAGTTTCCATTCTGGAGAGCAATTTTATGGCTGATAAAAATGGTAGATGTCTGTGGTACACAGTGAAGAAAGTGGAAAACAGAGGAAGGCAAGAACAGAGAGATGAAAGAGAAATTTAAAATAACAGGAGGGCAATGAAAATCTTAAAATAGGTTAGTTCATTTGCTTTCTAAAAACTCAGAGAATACGTAAGAGCTAATATGACAGCGGTATATAAAATAATTAATGGTCAAAAAGGCCAAACAGTGTATTTACTCTTTCTAATGTGCCATAAGCAAACTGACAGCAGAAGCCTTAATTTTATCAATGCATTTCTAAAAGATAAAGGGTGTACTTTGAAAGCTATGCATAATTAACTTGTTGAACTCATTTGAGTAAGAAATACAGAATAAAAAGGTGCAGTAGAAAAAAATAGAAAAGAGTCTACCATTTTTACAAGTAATTAAGATTTTGCCACTCCTTCAGAGAAGCACAAAATTCCATCACCTTGAGGGTAGGACTTTTTTCTTTTTTCCTGGACATACAGTTAGCTAGTGAGTTTCGCACACTTTGCAAAGCACCTCTGGAAGCAGCTACCGGGGACAGTGGTCATATCTACAGCGACAGTTCCTTTGTCTTTGCTGTGGTGCTGTGCAAATATATTAATTATCCTAAAAAAAAATGCAAAAAGCATTGAGAGAAATTAGACCTTTAAGTGCACATTCACACCTGTCTTTGTGAAAGACGAGCACTACTTCAAAATAGCAATAGCAATAAGGAAGACCTGACTTTTTCTGTAGTGTTCTATTTGAAGTGCACTTAAATGAAATGCAATGAAATGAAATGCTTTTTACTAGCAGCAATACATCAATTTGTTATGTAAATGAAGCAGCTCTACTATCACAGCAGCAGTTTGTGCTTCTTGAATGTTGTCATGACACTTCTGGGTAGGTCATTCCTTCACCTGTCTCAGTTCTCAGAAGCACTCTAGATATCAAAGTGTAAGGCTGAAGCTTCATTTCCTACTAGATTTGTCCTTGATATTAATTCAATAATCATAGAATTGTAGAATGGTTTGGGTTGGAAGGGACCTTAAAGATCATCTAGTTCCAACCCCCTTACCATGAGCAGGGACACCTTCCACTAGTCCAGGTTGCTCAAAAGCCCATCCATCCTGACCTTGAACACCTCAAGGGATGGGGCATCCACAGTTTCTCTGGGCAGCCTGTTCCAGTGCTTCACCACCCTCATAGTGAATAATTTCTTCCTTATAGCTAATCTAAAGTCATTTATGCCAGAAAAAAAGTGTTTTACAGCAAGGTACAGATGGGATCTTATGATACTCAGTACAAAATACATCAAAGCTGTTGATAATCAGAGTAGTAGATTGTCATAATGGTCTGATAACTAACTCTGGATTTCAGTTAGATCTACTGGAGTGTAGTTACTGTCTCTGTGACTTTGGACACTCTGTTTAACCTTTCACTTTCACAGTTCCCACCATTAAAATGGGACAATCATTATTTTCTTCAAGATTTATTGGAGGTTTTCTTTGTTACTTTATAATAAGATAAATGGTAAAATGTCTTCATGATAATTCTTGTTATTCTCACAAAATCCCTATGAAAAATACATGATTTTCCTCCTCTTTTTTTTTTGGCCAGCCAAGTGACGACACAGATAATTGAGCAACTTCATATTCTACCAAATGCAGCTTACCTGTAATCAAGTGTTGTCTGTGTATGAGAAGGATTAGAATATTAAAGTCTTAAAGTCAGGATTAGGTGTAGAAGCTGTCTTCATTCTCAGGAAACAAATTAGAGGCACTGACTGTTGATTGAATGAATGATTTCAAAATTTAATGTAGATAGTACATATGCATCTCCTTGTCACCATCTTTTCAGAAAGTGACTAGTATATGAATGTATGATAGCATTACTACCATTTAGAATAAATCATTTCTTTACTATGTGCAAGCAGGCACTGGAGATAATTTTATTTTAAAAGTATGCAGAGATTTGTTGGTGGCAGTTCAGAGTGTTGATGACCATGCTGTCACTTTATTACCTTGTGACCGGACTCATACAATGTTTTCTCAAGAAATGTTTACCTTGACTTCCACCACGTTTTGATCTTGTTTTCTCCTTCTTTAAGCCAGCAAAACAGCTGGCAGTACTGATTTCTGTGCCACATGTAATGAAATGTTAGACCAAAAATAGAAGAGGATTAGAGACATTCAATGGCCCGTGATTTCTGTATTCCTGTATACCAACTTAAACTTTCTCAACCTCCTTCCTAATACTCTGCCATTGGCTAGCTGCCTTCCTCCCATTTCCTCAACTGCTCCTCAGCCACATGGAGAACTGGGTCCATTTTCAAGTGCTTCCACCAGTTAATAAAATTCCTGTCCCCAAATCAGGTTTTGAAGTGCCTTATTTCTGCATCTCCCATCCTCCAGCTGACACCTCTGCATCAAGATGTGGGGTACCCATGGAGGTGGCAGCTTCTCTCATGCCCTCTCTTCCCTATTTGCTTACAAGGTTGTAAACTCTACTGTGCTCCAGCACGTTAGAGTACTCAAGCGAAAGATATTAGGATGGGGGGAAGGAAGAGGGAAAGGACGCCTCCCCTTCCTTCCCAGAAGCTGTGTTTCGCACAGGCATAGGTGCTGCCCAAGCAGCTTTACCAACTCAGCACCCACAAGTCAGCCAGCTGGGAAACATTTTGTGGTAAGGCTGATTATGAGACAGGCTACAGGGGAATGGATGTTCTGAATCATAGAATCATAGAATGGTTTGGGTTGGAAGGGACCTTCAAAGCTTACCTAGTCCAACACCCTGCCATGAGCAGGGACATCTTCAACTAGATCTTTGTAAATACAGCCTTGAGTGTCTTTGTGACAGTTCTTGCCACCTTAATTGTTTTGGTTTTTTGTCTTTGGTCCTGGTGAGAATGGTCTCATAGAATCTCTTCCATCTAACACATTTAACAGAATTGCTGGCTATTTATTCCTGTGTCTATGTACCCATTTGCTCTTCATGTTCTAATGGCTGTTTGAGATGGGTTTGAATTTTCATGATAGATATAAATAGGATTTGCATTGTATCCTTATCTATTCTCCTCCAAGGAAATTGTTTTTAATTATTATTTAAGGTTCAACTCTAGTTACTGCTAAAACAAACTTCTGCTTCTAGCTTTAGGACTGAGAAGTGAGCTGCAAATAAACATGAACTGAAATAATTAAATCAATTGCTACCTTTGGTTATTTTACTGTTAATCTGCATAGCCTTTATAGTTTCAGAATAATAATGTCCAAATTCATTTTAGCTGAAGTCGTTTTTTTGGTTGAGATTCATGCTTTCCACTCAGTACTCAGAACTAGGTCTTGCTTGAGGCAGTCATTTAATTTGTAAAGAAATTTATTCTCTAAACTTTGTCCCAGCATGACTTTTGACCAGTTTATGTGTGGGTAGCTGGAATAATACCTTATTAACTGTTTTTTAGCTCCACTTGCCATTTATTTCCTTTGGTATTACATGTTCAATAGATTTTTTGTGATTGGAGGACAATCTTTATAACCTGGCATCTTTGTGTTTCAGGTGTAGCTTTGAAGTTACACATTGTAGCTTCTCTTTGGCTTGGGGAGCTCTGGATGCAATGGGCAATTATCACCAAGTTTCTGTATTCTTACTGTTAGCAACCTTCCCTCAGACATTTTTTCCTTTCCCACATGTCACAAGTAAAGGATCGCTTGTCACCCAGCCTCCCATGGGCTGAGCTGCCCTGGACCATGTGGGTGATGTGGCTGCTTCTCTGGTATTTCCCAGGTTTTCTCCACCTTGTAGCAAGCTGGCTGTTTCATTCTCACCTCCATTCCCAGAAAGAAAGGAAATCGGAAACAGGGCATATGCCCACAAACACTAGGGATGCAAGGAATTAAATTCGTCATCTACCTGGAAAATGTTCAGAGCTAAGGAGCTGATCTCCTTTGGACAGGAGAAGATAAACAGTGACAAGGGAAGCAGAAGAAAAGGAGCTGGTGGTGGCACACACCGTGGTTGTGAGTTGGCAGTATTTGTTGCTTGGTGGTTGCATTGCTCATGGAAGGCCAGCAATAGCCAAAGCACATCAGGAGGTGTGTGGGGATACAGAGCCAGGACCACAGATGAATCTAAGTCCTTAACTGCTTAAATACCTCGTAGACACCTAAATGCTAATTAACCTTCTCACAACCTCAGTGTAGTTGCCGCTTCTCCTTGTGGACTTCTGAAATCCCAGCTCTTACACTTTTCAGATGCCCAAGTGCCATTTCTAGGGGAGAGCTGCTGAAGCCTTGTTTGCTGTTGAGCAGCTGGGCTCCCCTGCTGTGCCAGGGCTCACAGACTGAGCATTCCTCCAGCTCATCTTCTGTTTGGAGCATGTTTGCACTAAAAGAACTCAAAATAGAGACCACGGCAGTGGTACGCTCTTTAAAAATTTCTGGGAATATAAGATGCACATTTCTAAATTTTTCTGCTGGCTTTTAGCACATTTGTTGGAAAAGTACCTTGGCCTTTCTGTTTGCATGATCAGGAGCTGAGAATACCACATCCTTTTAACCAAGTGGTCAGTGTTTATGAATCCCTGTCTGACATTGTTCCTCCTCACTACCCCATTTTTACAAATAAATAAACAGCAGATCTTTAGGTTGTAATGTTTAATATCCTATGTCCTTACTCTGAACCTCACCCACAGTCCCCCTGCCCAAGGACATTGCAACTTACAACAGATTGGGCATGGAAACCAGAGGAAATGACTTTGATTTTGACTCTCTTATTTAAATTTCTATTCATAAATGGAGCATCATTTCAATGCTACAGGTACACATTGTAGGTCTGACAACAGTTTCATTGTAATGGTGGGCTTTATTTTTGGAGACTTATTTTTTCATTGGAAATCAAATCCTTGCTGTCTGACTGAAAGCTGCTCTCATTTATTTAAGTGTATAGCAGCTCCACTCAAGCCACTGGCGTTGTACCAGGGCCACTGAGAATACTACCATCTTCAGAACAGTATAAACTTATTAGGATAACTGTTTGATCTTATAAGTGAATTCAGCAAGCTAAAATCACCCTTCATCTAAAGCATATAATTATATTAGAGTTAAATTAATTGATTTATTTGATGGTTATATCCTGGAGCCTGCCAGGATCCTGAGAGTATCTCTCTGTTTATTGCCTCTCTTGCTTCTTAGGATGAAAGTGATGGGACTGAAAGAAATGTGCAAGTTGCAAATGCAAATGTATCACCACCCACTTCTCTGTTATTTATTGCTGTTTACATAGCAGCTCAGGTTTGTGTGACATATCAGGCAAGTAAAGCGTCAGGTTGCTGCCTGACAGGGTAGGAAGCCTGATTGTTCACCACCTGGCTTAGGAATTGCTGCTTGCACAAGATGAAGGTGATGTGTGCATAACCTAATAGCAAATATGAAATTCTTCATTCACTTATCCTCCATTAGATTTGTGCTTTATGCTGACTGCTCATGGAGGTGTACCAGTATAAAAGATGCATGCTGTACCAGTTGTGGTCCTGGAACAGGAGTCAGGTGTGATGAAGGTTTACCATTGTGACAGCAAAGGGGCAGGAAGAATAGCTTGCAGTTGTGGAATTCTATTCAGAAGTGATGTTTAGAAAGGCAAATGCAGATGAGAAAGAAGTGAATATTTACAAAAAAGATCTTCTTTCCCATACCTCCCCTGTTTTCCTTTATTTGTATATGTGTCTTGTCTGTTATCTGTATTGCATTTTTCATTCATACTTGAATCTCTGATGTCTTTAGAAGTGATTTAAGGTCACCCATACAGAAGTATGGGTCATCAGTTCATTACTGCTAGGTGCACCATGCATCATCTCAAGTCCCTTTAATTTTGTTCCAGGCTTCAGCACACAGGCAGTCATATGTTTTTTTTACTTATCTTCATGTCATTATGAACACGGGTTGAACATCAGGCTTCTGGTAGCCATCTTCATCCTTTAGGCTCTCCTGACAGTAAAACATCTGTGTAAAAGACACAGAGGGAGAGTGAAAGACAGGTGGAGACACATCTTTGATCTATTCCAAGAGTGAAGAACATGTCAGTTGGGACTTGGATCTTCTTAAACCCCTGCATCTCTCAATCAAAAACAATGATTCTGAGCAATCAGACTTCATTATCTTAATTTGATGCACAACTACTTGTTTAAGCACAGAGTAAGATGGAAGAAGGTATAAAAGTAAATCTGTTTATTAAAACTCTTGCTTCTGGTAGATGATACGGTAATTTTCATTGAAAATTGAATTGTAGAAAGTCATATGAAAGTGGCTAAACACAACCTGGGAAATTGTTCTGAGAAGAATATAATCTGTATCTTGGGAGAAACGTAAAACATCCTGAAATCTAGCAGTTGCCATGGAAATGCTTAAATTAAATGTAAAGCATGCATAAATTTTTCAGTATACCCAGCATTTTGGGATTGGGGACATATGTTAGGGGAAAAGCCATATACATGAACACTAAGCAGAAGATAAGACATAGGATTTTCTTTCCTGCAAATCCATGTATGGAATATTCCACTAGCATGTCTATACTTCATTTGGAGTGCAGACCACAGCCCACACTTGGATATCAAATTATTTCTATGCAAACTTCAGGATAAGCTAGATACTTGGACCTGAGCTAACTGTGCCACCAGGTGTTCTGTCTCCACTTTCAGCTTGGCCAGCTTTGGGCAAACAAGCTGAATATGGAATCCCTTCTCGAAAGGCCCTGCATACCACCATGGAAGGTCACAGTATGTGGTTGACCATAGCTGACCCTGTGTGGAGCAGATGACTTCCAGAGGTGCCTCATGACTTCAGCTGTTCTCCGTTTCCTTGAAGCTGGAATATGTGAATAGCCTGATATCGTGTTGCCCTTCCAACAGTCTGTCCACTGAGCTACCAATATTCTTCATAAAATGTAGATATAAAGTGAAAAGGACAGGAAAGCACACTGGGCTAAATTCCACTCCCTTAACCACATTCTCTGTGCACTGTGTATTTGGCATGGACTGAGTATTTAAAAGTACACACTTTGCATTATACTCCAAATATTGCCAGTTACCTCACAAGACGCTCCTTTGCCCATAAGAAGGAATTCTTGGGGGCCATGCTCTTCCTAGGTGCTCAAACCATTAGCTGTGTAAGTTCAATGCACTAAGGAGAAGACAGCACACTGTGGCTTCTCTGCTGATCATCTTCAGTAAGTCCTGGACTTGGTGCACAAGCACCTGCATACCTGCACATACCACAGTATCACAAGTGACTGGTTGGATGCAAAGCCTCTAAGGAACTACCAAGAATGACTAGTGTTCTTTATTATGGTGCATGGGAGCTACCCTCACAAATCAGTCTTATCATACAAGGTACTATGCTATCGCTCTTTGACATACGTTAAAAAACAGAGATCTAGAGTGAGGGTATAGCTAAAAAAACCTTCCAGGTTTCTATCTGTGGTGATGCTGTTGTGGCAAATGTCTAATCAGTCTGAAGACTGCAATTTTCAGGAACATTCTGAATCTCTACATGCTTGAAAGACAGCATTTGTAAGGTGGTTTGGTTTTCTGTTTTGATCTTCTTGTTAAATTATAGTTCAGCATTCTAATGCAAATTAAAAGAGAAACTCTGAATCTTCAACTTGCAGCTTCTTAAATGTCAATTTCCTCTTTTTAAAAAAATCTATATTAGAGAAATGTCATATGAAACTATAGACAGACATACACACAAGTACATTTGATGATACAAGTTACTCAGTTTGATCCAAGTCTTGACTTACGATATGAAGTGTCTTCCCTCCTCAGGGAACTGGGTGTCTTTGTCAGCATTTTGATTTGGGAATATGCTTCTGGAATAATTCTCAGAGAGGAAGACCAGAACTGATGTCCTTTTCAGTGAAACTGAATCAGGTGTGCTCCAGGTGTGCCTGATGTGCTCCATCCACTGATGGGTATTCAGACCACAGGACTTTGTTGGAATAGGCATGCCTAGCCCAGGAAGGGATACAGATGGTGATTCAAAGTAGTTGCAGTTGTAGGAACCCCATCAAGGTTGTGAAATGAACATCACAAGCACAATCCTGACTACACTAAAGTGAAAAATAGAATTTCCATTCACTTTAGGGAGGGCATATTATAGCGAGAGTAGGCACTCTTCCCACCCTGGCAGCAGGGTGACAACAATGAACAACTACAGCAATCAATTTTTAGATATGGCCACTGGATCTAAAGTCATAGTATACTCTGAACTGCATTTATCTGCAGAGCTAGAAAAATACACCCTTTTGCACCCTTTAGTAAAGACACATTAACCTTGCTGGAGAGTCACATTAATGGATAGCTTTAATAACATCAGAGCTTGTTTGTTTGCTGCTGTCTATATGCACAAAATAAATTCCTCTGCTAACGCAGCTTGCATCTGCCTGTCTTTTACAGCCATTTTAAACAGTATTTTGTACAAATGTGAGTGTTCATCATTTGTTAGTAAGTGGCATGTTGATATTAAAAAAAAAAAGGTATACTCAGTCATGTCCTTGATCTGTGTGTTTATTGTTTCTTTTGGTTGGTTGGTTGGTTGGTTTTGTTTGGGTTTTTTTGTTTCATTTAGATAATGCTGGAATGCTAGGGGTTGAAGATAGCCATTCACATGTACAAATAACCTCATGTCCTCTTCTAGGAGGTACCAGTAAAGATTCCATATATATTTATAGTAATTCGTGACCAGGTGAAATATTCTGGCAAAAAAATCCAGAAACAACAAATGGTACCCAGTGAATTTTATTTCAGTCTGTAAGCTACATACTGTGTCTTCGTAACCTGTGGCATAGGCAAATGATTTGAACCATAGAGTTAAGCATCAGTGGATTCTTTTGAGACTATTTTGGCAAATACAGAGCCTATTAAAAGAGAGAATCAGGAGCCATATTTGTGAAAATATGTTGGGAATGGAAATTAGACTACAATATCTGCATTATGAGAATATACTCTTTAAATAATAAGGACATAAAAATGCAGCTAATATAGATCAGAGAGTATTGGAGGAAGCTGTTGTTTGTCACAAGAGACACTGGTTCTCAGGTTTCATTTGATTCTCCTGTATGTCAATGTTTAGATTCATGGTCACTTGATTCAATCCAAATTACATATTGTGACTCTTATATTTGGTACAGTACTTGAAAGCAGTGTATTTAAATATACTTCATCGAAAATTAAAACCTTTTATTTAGTCATAATTAGCAGATACAGTAATCAAGATACCACGGACTTTATTTCTTTGGGGAGAAAAAAAAAAGTATCTGAAGAACAATAAGAAGTTAATATGCTTCCATAAAAATTTAAATGCATAAGGCCAGATTGTGACAGTTTGCTCCTACAGCACTAAGGTACCATTTAACATGCAAATTAGCTAATGGGAACTATCTGCTTTTGAAGCTCTAGCTTATACTTTATTCCACACGTTGCCCTAATTACTACAGAGAGAACTATTTGTGGAATATGGTACTATTTAATTGAGGAAGGCTATCATAAACTGTCTGTAAGGAATGGTTTCATATAATTTTTAACTCTGATGAAAAAGTCCCACTAAAAACATGAAAACACTAATATTCTGAAATTCAAGGTAACAATTTGTGGGGATTTTCCCCCTGAAAATAATATTATGAGTACTTTGGAACAACTTTACTTTGGTGCTTCTTTTAAAATTTTTGATGAACTTTAGTTGTTCTAATCTCTAAACTGTATGCAAACAAATGATACTACTTATTCCCCCTATGTAACATATAAATCCTGGAGTTTTAACAAGTTAGCTAAACGACTGTCTACTCCATTTTTTACATTTGTTCATCCCATTGATATCTTACCATTGCTCAGTGGTGGGTACACTTGTTTATTAATAAATATAGGAACATATAAATAACTGTCATATGTCTCTCCCTGCCCATTTTTCCCTGGATGGGAACACTGGATGGATATTTTTCAAGCTAACAGATACTGCTTTTCTTAAGTCAAGATCAAAATACTGCACTTGTATTTGCCTTGATAGGAGTTCCTGTCTCTAAAATAATAATATACTTTCTGATTTGTATAGAGGTGAATTTCACAGTGTTCAACCACCTTCTGAGAAAGCTGTTTTTCATTCCTAACCAATAATTGCCATTGTTTAATTTGTTGTATTGAATGCCTGATGTATTCATAATGTCAAGGTAATTGTGGGACTATCAGGCCTTGTTGCCATGGAAATACACATTCACTTACACAAACACATTTCAAAAAGAAAAAATCACTTTTATAAAGGATCATAAAAAGATCTTTCTTTTTGATATTGATCAGGTTACAGAAATTATTATTTTCTCTTTTTTTTTTTAATGTATGTTAGCTGCGAGACTATGCATGGGATTGATGCTGAGTTTATACCTCACTCACTGTCACAGACAGTGGCGGAAGGAGATGCTATTCATGTGAACCTGGCCACTTTCTGCTTTAGCCCCTTCCACCCTTTCTTCGTATTTTGGCAGGCAAAAGGGAATATTTTCACCACTATTTCATTTCTTCCCCACAGTCATCTTGAACCAAAATGGTCTGATGTTTCAGTCTTCTAAAGTTTTCAGTATTTCCCTTGTTCCATCAGATCTCAGCATCTGGTCCAAAGTTTATTTCTATCCTTGATGTATTTGTAAGACTTTTCTGTCGCCTTCTGATTAATTTAACAAAAGTCTGCTTTGCTGTATAGAGAATCAAGTCATCAAGAATTGTCACCACTGACAGTTTTTCTAGCCTTGGATGAGTTGTAAACACAAGCTCAAGCTTCAGATTCTCATGGGTAAGGAAAACTTCCAACAGAGGAGCTAAGATGTCTAACCTCGCCGAGTTGGATCATTTGGCTCTTGCCATAGCTGCTCCAGAGATCCCCACTGTAGGTTTACTTTGGGGAGGCTCAACTAAGAGCTCTGTAGCAGAAGACAGCATTTTCTTTATCTTCTCAAAGCACATCAACAAAACTCAGATTTCATGGGGCCATAGTGCTGTCGCTTAATCTTACCCAGTTATTTAGTCTGGTTTTGTTCCAAGGAAGTCCTCTAGCACTGCAGCACACAGCCCAGTGCAAAGTGCCAAAAGGTCACAGCTCCTGCCTCTCCTTGTCACACTGCCATAATACCTTAAAGGTGATTTCATGGCAGTGTAATAATTGCTCAGGTAGCTCAGACAGGAGCGGTTTGTTCTGAAATGTGTGACAGGATAGCGGCTGTAGGTAAATACCACAAAGCAGGTGAATGCCCAGTCAGACAAACCCAGCCGATACCAACCATCACCGTGCAGAAATACACTGCTTTTCCTGCCCTCATGCGGGTATTGCCCGTCCTTATTTTGTCCTCTGTCTTTCAGTGAGCAGTGAAAAATGGTCCAGAAGAACAAAGGTACCAATCCACTTACTTTTTCTTTTTGATGCCTTGATCTCAACAATGAAAACTTGGGTGTAAATGTAAGCTGTCAGGAGCTGTGCTGAGAAAGTTTTTGAGGGCTTTCATGTCGGCTCTAGAAGTTCTCTAGAGGAACTGCGCATGCTTATCTGCTAAACAAAATTATGTAGTAGGCACTCCTAAAATATAGCAGGAAGAATGATAAAATCCCTAAGTATACCCTATTAGAAAAACAAAAACCAAACAATGGATGGATAGATTCAGAGGACAGTGGAGGCACTTTAACTCAGAAATAACCACCTTGATGCATTCTTCAAGGCCAATAAAGATTACAAGCTTTGCTACCAATACTGGATCCTCAAAGAATCCTTTTACAGTGATGCCTAACACATCAGTACTGGGAAGATGCTTGTATGTAGGATCACCTGTATCTACCAAGACAACTTCAAGTTCACATGACAAGAGAAAAAAATGTACAGCTATAGATATACACTGTATATTGAGTTACAGGAAAAAGTATGAAGCTACATCAGAGAATGGTTACAGATCAATGCTTCCTGTAACTGTTTAGTTTGAAAATAGTCATTGTCTCATTCAGATACTTTAATACAAGAATTCACTGAAACATAATCTTAGAAATAAGCAAAAGTACTACTTTTGTCAAGAAGATCTAGGAATTGCAAGGTAGAGCAGGTACTACTTGTACTACATCTATAGCAAACATATTCTTCAAAAGTATAAAAAAAAAAATAAACTATATGGTGCAGAGCTTAACAATGTAAAAAAATAAATAAATTCTATGGAAATATAAAATAGATTTTATGGTTGCTAGGTTTTGTCTCACATTCACTTCTTTCTGATCAACTGAAAATTCTTCTGTTGTATACCAGAGCAAAGGACCTGCAACATTTGAAGGGTGTGGTAGACTTGTGTTAAATGAAATCTGGTCTGACAGATGCTGAAAGAAGATAAATTATTTAAGAAAAATGTTGCATAAAAGTTTTACTGAACTGAGAGAAAGGAAAAATTCCCATGACTACCTGCTTTGCTCTGACTAGCGTCAATAGAAGTGGCAACACTGAAATAGCTATTTTTAGAAGAAAGACATAATGGAAAAAATCAAAAATATCCATAACTGCTATTGGTTTTGTGTTTTGGGGGCATTTAACTTTCAAAGTAGCTTAGTGCAACTATTATTGGTTCTTACTCATGTCAAGTATTCATATGAAATCAGAAGAAATACGTGGTGAATAAGATTTCGAGATTATCTGTTTTCTATAGTTTTTAAACTATCTTAATGTACGTCTATTCATTTAGAATAGAGGAAAGAGAAATTGAGAGATTTTTATGGCATTTGTGGTCTAATTTGTGGCACTTTGGTCTAACTTGATCTTGAATGCTACAATGGTATTATTCCTGGATACGGCTCCAGGCAACTGTGACCATGATAGTGTGCTACATTTCGCTCTTCAGAATTTGGGAAACGTGCTGGTGCAATGATCCAATGAGGAGTAATAAGACTTGTTAAAGAAAAATAAAACATGTCCATAGTGAAAAACACTAGAAGCTCAATATCTAAATTATCAAGGACTACATTAAGAGTTTACTTGGCCAAAATCTGTAAATACCAACATAGGAGTGAAATTTTGTTACGTAACTTTTCAATTCATTAGACAAAACATAGTAAGAACTAAGGGAACCTGACACTAAATTCATTTTAGAAATGAGAAGCAAAATTATGGGTTTTTTTCAGTCAACAGAATCAACTCAGCAAGAGTTCTATAGGTTCATCATCACTTAATGTTTTTTTTCTAAAATATATATTTTATTTCAAACTGGAGCTAATGCAAGGCAGATCTACATCCTGTGTTTTGCTGAAGATGAGACAATCATCAAAAGTCTCATTTAACAGTAACACCAGTTTAAATATGGAATCCTAAGCCTCATTTCAGATTCCTTCTTTAAGGCGGGAAATGCATCAGTTTGAAACTCCAAGAGTTATTTTAGTTTGCAAAGGGCTACAACTTCCACAGCTGAAGCAGGACTCCAGTGAAGATGAAGGCGTACTTTGTGTTCCTTTAGTGCACCTGTGTCCACCTCCAGTCCTTAGGCTTTGCTGGCATAATTACGCCAGTAAAAGTTGTAAAGATCTGTGATTCAGTCACTGGTATCACAATGCTCTAATACATCATCAGTTACACTATCAAGTGTGAATCTTCAGAAGTAATCTGTCCAAACCATGGATTTGCAATCTTATAGCTGCTGATATTCCTTAACTTAGGTGTTGAGATACTTTTTCTCAGAAAACATTGAGTAGTCATGAAATTTAGAAACTTGTAAGAAAAAGGGTGGTCTCAGTGATTTTGCCCATATAGAATTATTTTGGTAGAAAAGTGTTCTTGTTGACCTTTGTTAGCTAAAGAAAATCTCTTTTTAATTCAAAGTGACCTTTCTTCTCAAAATGAAGTTAGCTTATATAAAATAAGGTTAACAGTTTTAAAAGGTCAAGAACAAATCAAGTCTTCTGAAGTAATCAAAATTTTTCTTTTGACCTTATGTTTATTTATTTGTTCATCCATTCAGTTTTTGGATGGTGGTATGTAAAAATTTTTATATCTGAGCCATTACTAGTCTTGCAAGGTGTGAGGAAAAAAATTAAATATTCAAAATTCTTATGAGAGGCAAATGTTTTCTTGTATTTGCATATGTTAAGATGCATCTTACATTTGGCTGTCAACAAGAAATTAGGAGTTGATTTTAGGCAGAGCAACTATTTTGATGGGGAAGTTGAATTGTCTAATTCTAGAAAGACTTTGGGGGACATGTACGTGCTTCTGCTACAACTATCCCAATCAAATGATGAGAATATACTTATTAATGTAGTCTTAGCATTTATGAATCAAATATTTTATCAATTTTTTAAAAATAAAGACCTCCACTTAATTCAAGAGTTTCTGAATGTTGTCTTAGTCATAAAATTAGCAGCAAAATCTTCCAAAATCTAGACATTTTTGAGAAAATAAAATAATAAGGAGGAAATTAAACTCTACTTCATGTTGAGAAGTAATGCTTTTTTATTTGCTGCAGCCCAGAAACTGTTAATTTGTCAGTGCCTGCATAGAGGGACAGTGGTCTTCACTGATATTTGTCTCTGAAAATATCATACAACCTTACCTTATGCTTCTCTCTCCTCCAACACTTCATATGTGTGTTTCTAATCCTCTAAGGAAATGGATTTTTCACTTTCTGCATGAAGACAGTGTCCATTTGTTGTTCTTGTCACTACAATGCAAATAGGCATGATAATAAATATTTTTATAATCCATAAATTAAAGGAATTATAACACCAAACAGAAGATACTATTGAAGTGAGATTGGTGCCCTCCTTGGCCCAAATAGCTGGGGACAATTGAGGACCAGAGAGTGTTTCTTCTTGGAAGAAGCAACCAATGATAGATTTTGTTAGCTGTTTGGGGCAAATCTGGCTTATTTACAGGAAAAGTGCTAAATCATGGCATGGCCTCCAGTGTAGCAGAAAAACTTCAAATCCAGCTTGCCAGCCGTGATTCTGGGCAGCTTCACAGGAAAGGAGGGGGAAACATTCTTCCTCACCTTGTGAAGCCGATACCAAGAAGTGAGCATTTCTGGAAGATTCTGTGCAACACAGGAGGATCCGGATAATAACAGAGGTCTTCATTCCTCTAACTTGCTTTTGTTTCATATCTTGGCCTTCTGCCCTCCCTTCAAAGAAAAACACACGTTCTACTGCTGAGAGTGCTTTATTAAGTCTTTATAACACTTGTCCCGCTGCCTCCATGCACATACTCAGAAACATTTCATTTTCCAGTCCCTAGAAATGTAATTGGGGCAACATTCTCTCAGGAAATAATATGATGTAAAATTTCTACCAGAGAGATTCCTGAATGCAGAGTGGGGAGACTTAGTCATGGTTGTTTGAAACACTCAATGATACAAGAGAATTTTGCCTTTTCCCTTTCATTGTTAGTCTGCATTTGTTTGCAGGGATCAGAGGGGTTTCTTTCCTCAGTCTAATCTATTATTTTGTGTTTTATGTTAGTGCAAATAAACGAAATTGTGCAGATTAGGGCATGGTATTAATAAAAATACCAAGAAAACTCTGGGAAGCTTTTGGGTCTCAAAAATCGGTTTCATTTAAATAAAAATGAAGCACCACAAGAGCAAAACAAAAATCATTAAGTAAAGTGGTCTTATAAATAATGCTGCTGAGAGATTTTATTTACAAGTAAATGTATGGATACACTCACAATACAAGAGCTTATAAATAGCTCTTTTGGCATTTTATCATCTTTCAATCACACTAACTTGCAGTACGTATGCTTACTGCTTTCTGGAATTATTTGTACAAGAGGCAGATGGGAGTTAGAAGGTAGGCTTGTTGTAAAGATATTACAGTGTGACTATCACTGTGACTGTAATACCAGACCTTATTGTTTTGGAGTGGTAGGAATTACAGTGGTTACCTCTAACACATTTTCTGGTTTTGTTTTTGTGTTTTTTTTTTTCTATCTTTCTTCACTCCCATCCACTTGGAAAGTTAGACCTGGATTCTGTATTTATAGCAAACTCAGTGATGTAAAATAACTACATCAATGTCCTTGAAACCCCAAAATGTATTAGAACTTTTTACGTTGGCTTGTATGGTTGATCTTTTTTGTGTTTTAGACAACAAAACTGGGGGAGGGATGGGGGGGGGGGGGGAAGGCAACCAAATAAAAAATAGGTATATACACATTCTTATTCCAGCAAATGTCATTTTTTGTAATGATTTCTAGGTAGACAACCATTACAGGATTACTGGCCCATATGTATGCTATGCTAAAATACCACTTGGGATGAAGTTTTTTAGGAGTTACAACGTAAACAGGATTTCTTCTGATCTGATGGAAGAGTTTAGTTTTTGAAGTTTTCATGCCTAAGTCCAGTCTACTGACCGAGGTGGGATGGGGGAGCTGAATTTCAGTATGACAAGAAAAGGAATGAAGCAGAAAATACCCTGTAATCACCCTGTTTAACCTAAAGATATAATTTACTTCATGTCATAGGGGTGTGTATTCAGATCTAGGTGAGAAACCTTGTGTCCTGACACACATCACATCACAGCTCTGGGCAAATCATCTGGAGAATTCCACTGAGCCACCTGTGTTGTGAGTTTGGGAAGAAGGGACATACTGGGCCCAAGGCTGACTGCTGTCCTAAACAGTTCCATCCAAAGCCTAAACAGTGAGATTATAGTTTGGAATAATCCTGCATTGCTGCAGTACTCATCACCACTGTGAAACCTTTGGAAATTTCAAGACCGATCCTTAGTCTCATTCATTAACATGTTTGAAGTTGCTGGAATCTTCTCTGTTACAAACTAAGATAAACTTCAGGTTTCTAAAACTTTCACAAAACAAAGAACCATTTTTTTGTTGTTGTTTTGCATCAATTTAAAATGCCAGTAATTTATTTTTAATCTTTATAATTGCTATAAATACCGTTTTAAAAGTTAGTGACAATCTAAAAATCACACATTTTCATTATAAATAGCTCTGCAGCAGGGCATCTGAAAGAATTGCCAACCTGATTTTAAACGTATTTTCAAGTCATTAAATGTATTGAAATTGATCCTTTTTCAAACAAACAAAAAAATTACATAGAAACATTTTTCTTCAACTTTTTTCTGGTAAATTTCTAATTCAAATTTATAAGTTGAATTAGAATTTTAGAAAATCCTAATTATAATTTCTAATTAGAAGTTTACTGTCAAAAACTGCTTCTGAACTGGAGTGAGAATTTTTACACTGATCATAGTTAGCAGAAAGAAGGCGGTTTTTCTAACTCAAAGAAGTAAGGTGCAATAGACTGAATTCCTCTCAGATTTCTTAGGCAATTTGTTTAACCTTCATATGATGACTCCTCCTCATCTACAGAAATGAGGTAACAGCTCCGTTTCTGATAGCGTCATGAGCATTAATCCATTGTTCCAGCACAAAGAAAGTACATTCACAGATTAGAGGCTGAAGCAGTCGCAACTATGTCATGAAATAAAATTTCGTCTTCCATCTCAGATTATGAAAAATAATAATAGTCATCATCATCAGTAACATTCCTAAACTTTTGATCCTTATGAGACATTTTTCCATTCAGATGGGAACTGATGTATCATGCTGTCTGGCTGCAGTTGTGTATTCATGGTCATCAACTGTAAATGTTTTTACAATTATAAAAACATTATTTAAACTCTTTGTTTTTAATGGTCTAAATTCTAGTGTCAAATCATTTTCTCCTTGGGGCCTCCATGAGTGAGCATCAAGTATGCACACTGAATGCAATGGATGACGTGGTTGCTTAGAACCTCATCCTTACCTTCTCCTGAAGTCAGAATGTTTCTCATTTGTCTTGCAGAAGTTATGGAGAGGCCAGGTGTAAAGACTGCTTTTATTGACAGAATCCTGCTTTCTTATACTGGAAAACAGCCCTTACTATAGGAAATAGTACTGTGCTCACCAATTAAAAGCTGGTTTTATTTTCCATGATCAAATTGTCCCATGACTCTGAATCAAGCAAAAATACATGAACAGGTTTTCCAGTCACTGTCCTGGATCCCCAGACTGTTACAGAAATGGCCAAATTTCTCAATTAATCTTGAACAGAAATGAAATTGGTCACCGGACTGCAAGAATCCAGTAACAGTTTTGTACTCAGCTGAGCTGCTCTATAACTTACAATGTGATTTGTAACATATCTGAACACAAGCTCAGATATGAGCAAAGACAGAGAAATTTTTATTCTAGGTTGCCCACCAAATTTTCAATTGGAAGACATTCCAAGTGAGCTACCCCAGCCTAGTATTGAATTTTCTATTTTGCATTCGCAATTTTGCATTCATGGAAGGTATGACTACACAAAGTAAAAAATATATTAAACAAAAGGGATTCATTTCCTGGTAAATCTCTTTTGCATATCACAGTTGTTTTCCTCCAAAAATACCCTCAAATTATTAAGTAATTGAAAAGTAGATGGCCTCTTTTCATCAGTAATTGAGAACCCGGCTACAGTACGCTGCATGTGGAAACTGTTTAAATCCTTTTGTGGAACACCTTTCCATTTTGATATGCAGTTTAGCACAGAGCAGAGCCAGTTACAATGTGCATGTAAATTTAATTTCTTACAGAATTTATAGTATAACTATAATTATCTTTGGGGGGAAAAAAGGTGAATTGAAAAAGAAGTAAGGATGATCTTCTAATTTAGCAAAGCCTGGATTTTCAGATAAGGAATCACATTTGAGCTCCATATGACTGTTAAATGTGCCAAGTTAAAAATGCCAAAGATGTCTAATTCATGCTGCAGACTAGCGATAGTATACAGTCATTACGCTAGTTAGATGGAAGCCATTTAAAGGGAAGATAAAACAAAGAGTGGGACGGTATATGAAGAGCATTTCAACACTGTGACAGCAGACTATGATCCTGTATTTTCCTATACTATGGAAACCACACAAATTATTTTAAAGCTAATAAACAGAAGCTGCAACTATTTACCTTATGTTTCATAGTAATATTTCAAAAAGACTGAGGCCTAATGTTCTGATTTTCCTACTGATGAAACTGCAGCTGCAGGAATGGTAAAATTTACTGTAAAGTTTCTTAGAAAGCTTGTTGAGATTGTCCACACATGAGCTGTGTTACGCAGCAGCATCACAACTCTGTAAATACGAATCGTTTGCCGTACTGGCCATGGGACCTGAAAAGGTGACCACATAGGAGTACCCTAGGAAGGTCAAGGACTTTTGGATACTGCACAGTGGTCCAGTCTGTTCTTCACAGACATTTGCTGTATGAAATGCCTCGTGGAACATGGATCCTTCCTCCTTTTAAGACCCGTACAGAGGTATAGAGAAGGAATGGCAATAAAGACACAAAATAAGTTAATGATACTTTAATCACCATCCAAATATCTTCCCACTGTGCAGAGTCTTTTCCAAGGGATTTTGGTTAATATAATAGCCACTAAGTATTCATAATTATAGATTTAAAAAGGAGACACAGGCTGTCTTTATATGGATCCAATAACATCATGCCCAGAAGGCACAGGTGCCGCCGAGTGGTTTGCCCTATCTTCCCACACCTTAGCCTGAGATAGGGCAAGCTGTCCATCACACTGCATATGTTCATTTGCTCAGGTAGAGCCAGATCTTAAAGGAACTGAGATAACTGTTCCGCAAAAACTGCACTTGCCCTTGAAGCACTGCCTTTCTGCTTCCCTAATGTGGACCTCTCTGGAAAGCAGCTCAAACTGGGCCTGTGGTTTTGTCTTGCAATCCATGGACACATGAAGTGCTGTTGCTGTTCAGTTGTTTTGAAGAGGTGTAGGAAGGCAGGAGGCACTCGGCAGTCTCAGTCATTGCCCGTGCCAGGGTCTGGCCTGCAAATTTTCCCTGTGGTTCCAGGTGTTTCTAGGCTTCTCTGGTCCCTCTGGCAGCACCCACCTAAGCCGTCACTCACCTTGTTACAACAAGGATCTGCCAGCCCACCAGCAGTCTGCAGAGCAAAGAAAAGGCAACAAAGCTATAAAAGTGACTAATAATAATATAAACATATAGACAGAGGAGATAAAAATGTTCTGTAGATAGTATTGTTACTGGTTTGGGTTACTTTCTAAACCTAGCAAATCTTGTGTAAAACAAGTATTTTAGTGGTGATGACATAAAACTCTTGTATGAACAGATTAAATTGTTTATGTTCAATTGCTGAAAACACTCCAGAAATTGATGTCAATGTCAGAAACCCTATTAGGTTTCAGAAGATGTAGGAAACCTCCAGCCTCATCACAAGACAGGAGGTCTGCAGGCTTTTGAGAATGACATCTGAAGGACATTTAGATTGTTTTCTATAAAAGGAAAGGGCAAATTTCCAGTGCACACATAATCACTGGTAGCATTTATGTTGTCATTCTCTCTAAAGCAGCAACACAGTGCACAAATGGTGGATGATTAGAGAGGTCAGTAAAGTGCTCCGTTCAGCTGTAATTGTAGAGTTTTTAAAAACTCTTTTGACATCAGAAAATATGTTTTTTTAACCCAGCTTTTCGCTGATTAGTTGATTCATGCAAAATCAGTGAAGAAACAGAATGGCAAATTGAAAGCGGTAAAATAGGAATGCCATTTTACAGTAGTGATAAGTAATCATCAAAATCAGTTTACTGTAAAATTACTGCTACCTGCCAGTGCTTAACTCCACACGCACAAGTATTCAGCAAAATTTTGTTGAAAATATTACCACCTTGCAAATCTGGAAAGTGCTTTGAAAGAAGTACTGCTCCATGCACACTTTTGCTGATGCTGCAGTCAGTATTCTCTCTTTTCCTACTCCCCATAGAGCACTTCACAAAAATTTATCTCACATAGAAAAATCTGAACACACTGTTTTATTTAATTAACATATATTTTAAGCTATCATTGCCTTATAAAGTCTGACACTCTTCCTACTGAGGAAATTATGCAGCTTCTTTCTCTCTAGTAAGATTTGAAAACAAGTTATGTTTTCTGTTTCATCATTTCTCTGCCCAGGTCTCTCAGTTTTGAGTAATGAATGGATGTATGCTTTCCAGTTTTGAAACATATTTGCATTAGAGAATAACCACATAGTGAAAATAAAAAGACAACCTGCCACTGACCATTTCAGTTATATTCTATGAAATAAGGAATTATTCCAATTGCTCGTAGTTAGTTAAAAGTGGTGGAATGCTTCAGTCACACCGTGAGTGGAGGTTTCAACCCATGGACAAGGAAAAAAAATACATTACATTGTCTGTTGCACCAGGACGTCTACACTATTTATAAACTTGCTTGTTTTACAAACAAATGAAACTGAAATAGATGGAATACGTGGCAGAAAGGACCTAGAGCTGGGGACATGAAGACACAGTCCTGTGCTCATTCCCCAACGTGGAAAAAACCAAACCAAACCAAAACCAACCAACCAATCACACAAACAAACAAAAATCTACATTAAAAAAAACCCCACCACATTCTGATTGTCACAAGCTTAAATTTGATGTCATTTTCATAATTCCAGACCATGAGGGATGCAACTGTTGGCATACTGTAGATTGAAGATCGAAAAAAATATTTAAAGGAGTCTCGGGTATAGATTAGAATTTCAGGAGAATGTCTCTGTAGTACAGTCCTGTTCACAATCAGTTACACACTTAGAGCTATATTTTAATTATTTGTCTTGTAAAGTTTACATCATACTAGTCAAAAATGTTGTTACCACAGGTAACAGGTGGAAACTTTGCAGGTGGAAACTTTGCAGGTGGAAACTTTGGTGTGAAAGGATACTTTGCCTTCAGTGCACCTAAATTTTTGCATTGGCCTTTTGTTGGTGGTGAGGGCAAATGTGGTAGTTCAACTGGCCCCCGGACAAACATCTGCAGCATTTTAAATGTTGTGATGCCACTTAATCTTTGCAGCCATTTCAGTTCTTCATCCAATGGTTGTTTGCTTGTCATCAGCAACCGTTAGGGCGAAGACTTAAGCTCTCTTGGGGAGTTAATATTGCCTTCTCAAGTTTTACCTTATTTTATTTTAGAGGACCTTTTTTCAAAGATCCTTGTTCTCTTGTACAGGGTTTCTACACAAGTTCAGGACAAGAAAAGGTTTTAAATGTTAATGTCTTGCCTTCTGAAGGATTTGCAAAGAAATTTCTGAATCCTTTGTGCAGTGCGTAGCAAAAGATTGTTTGAATCTCTTTTCCCTCTGTGTGTCTAACTTGTTTCTTACATTACCTTTTGACAGTGTATGAGGTCAGGGGCAAAGTCTCACATATAAAAGACTGATGGAAGAAACTAAGCTGCAAGCTGATGCTGTGGCCACTGAAATGCATAATAAAATTCATATTGGCATCAGAGGTAGAATGAATAAGCTTTAGGAAATTATTCAGACATCTCTGAAGTCCTTACACACATAATTCTGTGTTTCAGTTGGTGAAAATGTGTTTTTTCCTTAGCTCATATAATAATCATTATTCTTCTGCATAGATTTTTATACGTGGGAAATTGCACAGGGAAAGGGGAAATTGCAAAGCCCTGGGACACTGAGGTACAGAATGTTATGTCTGGGTTGATCTTAGTTTAGCTGAAGTTCAGATCCAGTGTTTCAAAGTAGAAAGAAAAAATAGCTTTTATCATTTCAGTGTATTCTGTAACAGGCTGTAAGTACTCAGAATTACAAACAGGAGTATTCTGCAGTACCCAAAACAGAATCTCTCAGAATCATATACAAGAGGCCTCTTGTGTTCTTATGAAGTGTACACCAGTAAAAAGCAGTTGGGCCATACATTAATATATATTCTAATTGCAGAAAACATAGTGGCTAATACCTGTTTGCTCTTTGTGGCAACTGTTTTCTTTTTCCTGTTGTAATAAAAAAAAATAGTGAGGGAGATTGCTGGAGATTGTTGTTGCAGGTTTCTCTGAGTCTTAGTTGTAACTTCTGCTTCATACAAACAGTGCTAGTAGTCTGCAAGTCCTCTTCATTCTGCACTTTAATACAACCTCCTTTTCAAAAGAAATGGGAGGCTACAAAGCTTTCAGCAGTATTAAATTTGGTGTAGAGGTTGACTTGCTCTGAAGGTCATTTTTTCCAGATTGTTTATGATTTACACTCTCTTCTAAGCAACTGATATAGTTACCATAGTGAATGGTCTTTGATTTGGCTCATGATTATCAACAAAAAAATCCACCTGAAACACAGCAGTGTTTCATACATTGTTTATCAGCCGTATGCCAGTGACACAAGAGCCGCAGGTGAAAGAAAGGATGACTTTAAGCACATTTATTTTCATGCCTGTGCATTCAAGCTGTTTGCCTTGTAGAAAAATTGGATGTCCTAAAGCTGAAAAATGTGACTGACACTATTAAAAACAGAGTGACTTCAGACATTTCCCTCCTGGTTTGTAGTAGAGGTGACCTCACCTGGTGGTAGTTATCATGCAATTGGCTCCTCGGATATTTGCTTTTCACTGTATTCCTTTGCACATTCTTGGGTCTGCAGTCATCACAAGTTACTTTAAAGTTGCCCACTCTATTTTCTACACATCCTCAATCTACTGAGAATAGATTTAAGTACCGCTGAGGTGTGAATACAAATTAATCCAAATATTTCACCTTTTATTTTTGCAGCCGGACCCTGCAGGCAGAGACATCTCCATCCGACCCATCTTGGAGCACTGTGAAAACACTCACATGACAATTTGGCTTGGGATTGTCTACGCTTATAAAGGGCTACTGATGGTAAGCATAGTTCGTTCTGCACAACACTGATTTCAAGCTGATACTTCCTGATAGGTGTGAACTGAATTATATTTGCTTTCCTGGTGGCCGGGAGTTAGTTAAATCTTCCTTGAATACATGTTTTATAGTAGGACCTGTTCTAAAGTTCATTAGGTGGATATATGAACACATAAACTAAGTAAGACACTAAGAGAACTTAAGCTGAACACTATAGATACACCACAAACCAAGAAATTCAATAGTGAAGGGATGGGTCTATGAATGAGACGGGTGGGACTAGGGTATTCTAGATGTTTGCCTCTGAGTTGCAAACCTCCTTCAGGAACAGTTGCAGGAGAAACAAGGTAAATTTGGAGCCTGAATCAAAGTAATCCTTTTGTTACTGAGGCCCAGCTCCAGAAAAAAAGATTTTATTTCTAAAATGGACATTAGGAAGAAGCAAACAAAACCATAAAGGTGACTATTAGTGATTAAAAGCTCCTAAGCTCCAAGGTTTTAAAAACATTGAATTTTGACAGCACTGACCGGCTCAACACCTGTCTTGAGGTGAGCCCAATCTGGATCGTAAACCTAGGTAAATATTATTTTACACTGCCCAAAGGGTTCGGTCTGTTCTGTGTGTTTGTAGCACGCCTGTTTGTCAGGACACCCATGAAGGGCTGGGCCAGCTGCTTCCACTCCGCACGGTTGGTCCTGCTGCCCTGGGGGAGGCCGGGGAGACGGACCTGCTGGTGCCTGGAGGACACATCTTCCCTCTCCACAGCGAATGGCTGCTCTGCTGGGCTGCAGAGTCCCACTGCTTTTCATGCTGCTTTTCTCAGACTGAAAGATCTTTAAATACACGATATGAAGTTCAACAGGAAGGGATGAGAGCTTTTTTTTAATATATATGTAATTCTAAGTAGTCAGTAGCTTTGTGGTCATACTGGTCTGCTGGGGAGTGCCTTCAGGCAGAGAAGGGATTAGCACCAAGTCTCTCTGGTTCCTTGTTGCCAGTTCTGATCCTGGAGCTACTAGCCAAAAGGAAGTTTCCCCACCTTCCTGTTTAAAAAAGAAGAAAGTAGCAACTTGAAGTGGTAGGTGCCTGCTTTCTGGACAATGTCCAAGCTGGCTGTGAAACCAAGAGCTAAGACATACTCAATCCCCCCGAAGGGATCAGGAATTAGGAGAGATTCCATAGCTTAACATTTCTTACTGGGCAGCTCTGACTGCCTCTGGATTCACAGTAACCTCAACATGTAGCACAGCATTGAGGGATTTTTGTTAGGAAGACAAAGACGCCAGAAGTCAGGAGCCATGACTACTGAGCCACAGTTTGACACTAAGATTTAACTGTCCGTTGGCATAAAACATAATGCAAAAACACAGCACTTCACCCAAAATTGTACCAGTATGTGGAGCATCTTTGCACTCTGAATGAACTAGTCTAGTTCAAAAGAGATCACTGTAAATAAAAGGGAGTGAGGGCTCCTTTGGGTTGTGAAAGCCCTGGTACCGTAGCAGGGCCTGTCTGCAAGTCACCATGTGGAGCTGGAGCTTCTGAAATTCCTACTTACATTTTGTTTGATTCTTCCTAATCTGCATAGTGCCAATTTCTGATTTTGTCTCTTTTTTTAAGTCAAATCTTCCAAAGACATACAGTTAAACTGGAAAGCATAGCTTTAGTACCCAATTGTTGACAAGGTATTTAACTTTACTGCAATATTTGCCTTCTGTGTGCTGATGGTTTGTATACATTAGATCATTTATTTATCTTAATGGATGAAGTTCTTAATTTTTCATCCCTTTTCTAGTATGTTAATTTATTACTGGTTTCACATATCTGCCAATAAATCCCTGCTCTTCACTTAGGAGAGTATTTTTCACTTTACTTATTTCATTTTACAAGATTTTTCTTAGATAATTTGTTAAAAGGAACAATTTTATCTATACTTTTGTTACTTTCCAATCTCCTTGTATAGAAATTTTGAAGAGCTCATTTTGTGTTCCCCCAGACAGAATTTGCCAGTGTTCCTTATACAAGTACTTAAGACATTTTTCTCTGTGCTTCTGTTTGAAAAGTAAACAAGTAAATGTTTGGTTCACTTAGTGCTGTGTAAATCAAGAAATCAAATTAAAATTCCTTTAAAAATACTGAAGAATTGAAACAAATAGTGGCATAATTTTGCAAAAATAACTTCCAAAATGTTTTCAGTAAAAATCTTTTATTTGTTATTGAAGAGGGAAAATAACATTATATATTTAAAAAATACATTCTCAGGTAATTTTCTTTGAAGTTTCTTTCAATTTTGAGTTGTGCTCAACAATAATCAAACTGCATTGGTTCTCACTAGTCCTTTGCCCTGGTTTGGTTTGTTGGTGTGTATGTTGGACTGTTTTCTATATGTGACTCAGCTTAAGTTTGCAGATGCCATTTGGCATTACTCACTATGCTTATTTCAGGCATGCAGTGTTTCATAACCACCAGTGAAATATAAACTTTTTATTACTCCAGTGCCCTTTTATCACAGTGGCACACACAAATCTGTACATATGAAAAAGGAAGATATTTTTCTGAATCACTTAAATAATGGGTATGGTGCATTATATGAGGACAACAAGATTGATGCATTTTGTCTCATCAAGAAAGACGTTTCTGTGTACCACACATACTTTGCCTTAAGAACAAAAAACAGAACCTCACATATTACTGTATCATTTTGTAAAGGATTATGTAATATGAAATTCTGCAGTATGTAATAATAAAGCACTTATCTCTAATTTAACATACTTTATACTAAAGAGCTAGTATTGCTAATTGCAGTACTGTGCAATAATTAAAGTTTAATGGCTTAATGATTTACTCAGATCAAAATAATTTACAATGACCTCCTGCTGTCTCAAAATGAGAATACAAAAAAAGTGGGTTAACCAGAAAAGTACTTTTCTTTTTTGGCTTGAAGATGTAGAGCAATACTGACCATTCTGATGACTTGACTGCACTGATGCAGTGAGTAAATCACTCAGGCTAGGGCAGAGCACAAGAGGACAGGCAAGGGCAGGGAAGGCAAGGCAAGGCAAAATAAGGGAAGGCATTTACTCACCAGGATGCACAGGTATATTAAAGTAAGCAAACAGTAAAAGTGGGATGCACGATTCTTCCATTGCCTGTGAAGAGATGTGAGGAAACGCGTCCTTAACTGCACGAAGGCTTCTCAGTTATTGGATGCACATTCCTCAGGACCGGTGACCAGACAGTAACAGGAAGATGGCCATCCTAAATCTTGCCTTTGTATTGTGCTGTATTGATCTTCTTGGTGACCTTGGCTAAATCCCACCATGCACATGGGACTCAAGGTCTGTCTGTGTGTACGTGGTTACCATCAGTTGCAGTATGTCTAGCTTTTGATCTCTGATGATGTAGACATGGTTGAAAAGTACCTTTATTTGATATATTGCAAAGGATGATAGAAATCACATTATCTTAAACTTGCCAGTGATGCAATATTAGTGAATGTACCAATACCTTTCTAACCAGTATGAATTATTTTTCCAAACTCAGCCGGAGCACCACCAGATTTGGGATGGACTGGACACTTCTTCTAGGGCACTTTGCTTAGTAAACACACACACTAGACTTGTCTACAGTTTGATTCCCCTCTTCTTGGTAATGCATTTAATTAACATTAGACTCAAGATGCACTTATGTTGGAAGTTTCTTTGTGTTGCTGCTGTATTATTACAGTTACCTATTCTTCATCTACTGAGAAACAGGCTTCCAAAGACAAGGTATACTTTCAGTTTGGCTGTTGCTCTGCATATCAACTCCTAATTTTACCATGTAAGTGTTAATTAAGAGGTTTTTAAGCTATAACTAATATTACTGACCACTTCCAATACACAGTTTTTAACAGCTCGTCCTTATCTAACCTTGCTAAGGATGGAAACATCAGTATTTTGTGGTGGAAATAGGAAAAATTGATGCATATACATCATGGGACTTGTTAAAGGTTACTAAGAATAAGAAATCTAATTCCTTCTAATGATTCATATTCCATCATTCTACTTTGGTCACTATACTTGACATACTGTACAGCACATCTCTATAACGGATTTATGAAACCAAATAAACTATTATGTCAAGTACAATATATCTTTAGGGTAATGTTCAATCTTAATTCCAAGTTTGAGATAATTCTTTTGCTTCCTGAGGCTCTCTAATCACCAAGCTGCATTTGTTTAGCTGTGACTTCCAAACCTTGAACCTTAGTGGGTCTTGCATGTATTTTATCTGTCTTTCTCTGAAATTACCTGATGCTTTTACTCCTAGGAAAACGGCCCTGAGTTTGGCCAAATTTCTGTGACTTTTCTAAAATCTTATTGCTTTATGAAAATGACATCTATTAATTGTCTGCCTCTGCATCATTTTCAGACATGATGTTATAGCCTCCTTCAAGTCAAAGTTACAAATATGGGACAGCATTACCTTAGGAATTTTTGGAAACCTATCCATTTTTTCAGTAGCTTCTCATTAATAGTTACACATTGAGGTCTGTCACCTAGATTACGATCAGTTTAAATTTGTTGTATTGATTTCGTAACATACCATTTTAAAATCACAATACTGAGTTAAGACAAATGCTACTGAGAAATCCAAGTAAGCTGCATAAACGTGATTGTCTTTAGTCAGTCTTGCAATCTCATTGAAAGAAATAATAGTATGCTGAATTATATCACTATATATATATTTTTTTTTGTCCTTTATTGCTTGAGTTCAGGTATCTGCCATTTCATTAATTTGCTTAGGATAGAAATTACCTTAATAGCTCTGTAATTACTGGAGATGTTCAACTTCCTCTTATCCCATGTGGCCTCTTTATATCTTAAATGGAGCTTTGCCAGAATTCCAATAAATATCAACAATTAAGTGCAGCAGTCCAGACAACTTCTAAATAAATTCCTAACACTCCGGCATGCAAGTTACCACGTCTCTCTGATTATAACACCTTGTCTTGACAGGACTTTCAAGAGCTCTCTAACTGCTGGAATAAGCTGCATTTCACGGTTTTGGCAAGACGTGAATGCATTGTTCCATCTCTGTGTAAATACAGGACAAAAATATTCATTAAGCATAGCTTATAATGCATCATTACTATAGAATTTGTCACCTTCCAAGGAATGAATCATTATTAGGATTCCTTTTGCTCCACATACATTTTTAGAAATCTTTATGAATTCTGTTAATGCTGCCAGCCATTCATTTTCTACTAAATATTTAACTTCCCTTTCTGCTAAATGTATTTTAGAATTTTAATTCATAATCATTATTATTAATATCCTCTTTTAAACCTTTGTTACATGCTGTCTCGTTTTCAGGCAATTTTATTGCTTGTTTATTTTAAATTCCGCAGCAACCCAAACAGTTTTTAAGGTAAGGAAAGCTTCTTTACATTTATGAAGTTCAGAGCAGATTGTTTACAGCAATACCCAAACATCTTTCAGTGACTGTTTGTAAACATCCCGGCTGCTTTCCCTGCTCCCTCCTCTGATAGTTTCCTTCTCTTTGATGGCTGATCTACAAACATTACTTCTAATGTTTTCATGCACGTGGAAGTAGATTTGCAAAAAAACGTTAGGTACCAGGGTTTGGTGTTTGGGTTGCAGTCGCTGCCCAGTGGCACAGTGTTCAGTCAGCACTTGGTGCTCTTGCCTTGCTGGGCAGGAGGGAAGAGCAGCTTGGCCGGAGTACATGGACCTCCCAAGCTTGAGATGCATCTTCTCTGAAGTCCAGCAGAGGCTGGTGGTTTGGCAGGCACCAGAAAGCAAACACCCAGCCAGAGTCCAGGCAGCCAGCAGTGTGCACAGAAGGGGTAACTTGGGTGCTAACAGCATTTGGGCACCTACAGGTGATACTGAGGGATGGCCTGACCACCCTTGCTGGATGCTGGATGCTGGATGCAGCTTCTCACGAACACTTCAGGTGCTTAAAGCCTCTCTGTACATCAGACTCAGGAGCAGTGGTGTGCAACCTGCACTCCTCATTTTTTACTATTTTACTGTATTTAATCAATGTGGACTGGATATAGAGGTTTTTTTGTCACTCCAAGGAAAGAGAAGCAGTGGAGTAGGTTGCCCAGAGAGGATGATCAGCATCCATGCTTGGAAGGTTTCAAGACCAGACTGGTTAAAGCTATGAGCAGCCTGGTCTGACCTCACAGCTGAGCCTGCTTTTTGAGCAGAAGGTTGCACTAGGTGATCTCCCCAAATCCCTCCTGATTATCTTATGATAGTATATCAACAATATGTCTATTCTTAATCAATCTCTGTATCAAATTAATGATTTTTATTTGTAGAAAAATTGAGTAGTCTCCAGATTATGTTAAAATTTCCCAAATATTTTCTGAAAATACCTTTGATTTTTAACACATTTACTTGCATTCTTTCCTAATTCCGTTCATGATTGAGCAGAGAACTCAGAAGAAGGGACTGCTGCCTTCTCAATTAATTTGCATGATTCCAACTCGTATTTATGGTGGGTTTAGCACCAACCCATCTGTCCCATCTTACAAACATTAGACAGGAAGATAGTTAAGATTTATGGTGGGGGAAGGTAGTTTGTAGTGGTACCAGATATTTCTTATATCTTTAATAAAACATTGACAGTTTTTTAACATCCAAAACATAAGTTAGCATATGGTTTTGTAGGATAAATTTTTCCCTATTATGACCAAAAAGAAACTTCAAATATATTCTTGAAATACTGCAAATATTGCAGTATTCCCTTACATGTCTCTTTTTGTGTAGCAGAAATAGATTTAAGCTGTACCACACACTTGTTATTATCAGAGATGTTTGATCATTTTACAGTGTTGTGATTGTCTGTGGAAACCTTACCTCAGAGACAACATTAAAGCTGTTCCAAATGGATATTTCACTAATAACCAATTACATATTTGTTTGAACTTTGTTACTATAATGTGTTTCATGACTATGTAGGATTTTCACAGAAGAAAGCCAGATACAATCTCAATAGAAAGAAGAGAAAATATTTTATTAACCTGTTGATTTGGGAGGCTGGAGTATAATGTGGAAAATTGTATCTGGATGCATGTTAGTGTCCATTTTCGCAGCTGCTTTCCACCTTGCACTGGGCAGGACCATACAAAGTGCCCTGCAGCATAAAAGACTTTGCCAAGACCTTCACTAAAAAAGTCCATCAACTGAACAGCCATATACCATCTTTTGCAATTAAAAAAATATTCACCTATTGTCCTACTGCTCAATAGAAATATTAAGCATCCCTTTAGGACTGTCTATTCAGAGCAGCTCTGTGAAAATGAACTAAATTCAGAGCAGATTCATGCCAGAACAGGGGAGTGAGTGATGGTTTAATATCAGATCGTACTTACTGCGAAGGTAGGAGACCTACAAAGGTATAGTTTGTCTTTTAGTTTGTTAACCTTGGTGTGCTGGCTTCCTGAAACCTGCTCGGTAGTTTTTACCCCCCAATTATCCATGAAAACCTGAAAATCGAAATGCATCTTTTTTCTTTTTCAGTTTTGAAAATTTTCACCGAAAAAAATCTGCAGCCATTTCACTGAGATTAAAATCTGCCTGTGTCTGTGATGATCTGGATTTAATGAAGAAACACGCATAGGGAAACCCACAACTCCAGCATCATGGTTACTTAAGACTGGGAGGTGTTCACGGGCCAGAACTGCCTTTATTTTAAAGGACAGCAGGAGAGGAAATCTCCCAGTACTCTAGCCAGGAAAAAAAAAAAAAAAGCCATCTGTAAAACCTCTGAAGTAAAGGCTTGTTTTTGTTCTTTCATGCAGCACAGCAGGGCTGTGATCCACAAGTGAGCTCACTAAGTACTACTACAATACAGTAATTAGCTGCAGAGCTGAAGACTGGTCCAATACATAATCTTTCCAAAACCATACCCTCTGGTTTTTGGCAAGCATGACATGACAGGATTGGAGGCTTTTCCTCCGGTTTTTCTTTTCTCCTGTCTGATATCCTCAGTATAATTCTCTTTATCTTTCTTTCCTAATACTGCTTTTAACCCATGTTCAAAGTATAAGCAGACATGACTTACTTTAAAATGAAACATGCAGACAAAATAGTTAAGGGCAGTACAGGGCAAGAGGGGAATAAGTGAGTATAAATAATTTCCTGCGTCTCATCTGCCAGTCTATGCAGTTCAATAGCAAATAAGACACTTGATTGTATTAATATATGTTGTGGATCTGTAAGTAATCATTACTGTGTTTAGCAAGAATTCTGTTGAACAAGATTTAGGTAACTAGTAAAGTTTTGAAAAACAGTGTTAAATGTTTTGTAACACTTCAGATAAAACACTTTTATTATAGTCTCAGCTATCAATCAGTATAGTCAGTATAAGATCTTTATTTAGTCAGTATAAGATCTTTAAAAATTGAACTTTGCCTGTTAAACTCTGTAAACACAAATATTGTATTCTCCGTAGTCCTACTATTCCTCTAAGACTTTAGTATAGATTTCTCTAAGTGACCAGAATTCTATCTTCAGTCACAGTGGTATAATCCTGTTGTCTTCAGATACTGTTTTCCTCCGATTTATTCAATGATTGTCTCACAGGCTATTAGGTGCACTGACAACATAGTCTAAATCCACCATATCAACTGCTACAAAGGTAATACTCTAAATCAATGTAGTGTCAAATGGAAGCTGCCTACCCTGAAACAAAAGATGAAACAAATCAGTCTTGCCTTTATTGCCCATATCTTCGGGGAAAGCCCAAAATAACATTTTATGACACTTCTACATCAAGAAGATGTGTATTTAGTACAGCAAAATGAGACAAGGCTTTAAGTTAGTGACTAACGATGTAGGAAGCCTTCCTTATTGCACTCTCAATGTGTCTTTGGTTGAGATCCCTAAAGGGACTTGAATTAGACCATTAGACCTGACAGTAGACTATTGTGCTCCTTAAGTTTTAGATAACCACTTTCTATAGGGGAATGCATAGCCCTGAGATATTTGATCTCCTTCTGTGATGCACGAGATGCATCAGGAGCCTCAAGATAGGAACTGCAACAGCCAGCAAGTGAGTTGGTATAAAACAGTGAGGACAGACATGTCCTACCCCTCTCCGAATCTAGCACATTAGTACTGCTAAGAGCTGCCTGCCTCCATCCCTGTGTTGGTGCACGCCTTCTCTAAACACTGTTTAATCAAAATTCTCAGCAGAGATCAGAACTGACATCTCACGCAAGTGCCCAAGTAATTAAGGCAGTCAGTCTCTCATTACATAAAATCTGACAGCTCTGAAAGAAGTTTGAGATCTCCTTCTGAAGACAGCCTCTAGTCTGGGGCTAGAGAGCGCGCCTCAGGCAAGATTTGGAATTCTGCTGGCTTGTCCAAACATGAAGCTGGTCATCACCAGCATCATTGTCTTCAATGAAGATGGCCGACACTCTATTTTGTGGGATGCCCAAACCAGTAGACATGACCTAAGAAGCCTTTACCAGCTTGAGCCCTCTGGGAGAAATAGAAGGAGAGACAGCTGCATTGCAAATCCCAGCAGGAGGCCTTAAATATCAAATAGTGCTTAAATTGCATGACAGTCTCAAGACTGGGGTACCCCCAAGCACAATGAGAAGTGTGATTTACATATCTGGGGAAGATTAATGTCTAAAGATTAGATACCAGGAATAAAGAGCAGCTGAGCTGGGTTACTGAGAGTCTGTGTTTTTAACTGGAGATCATAGGTTTCATATTCAAAACTTGTGAAGGAATCATCTGGACCTTTCACTAGCAACATCTGCATCACATTCCTCAACCAAGCCATTTTAGGGATTTTCAGGATTTTTGCAGTCATAAAAGTGAATCTTTAATTTGTACAGATTGGCTGAGCCTCAGGAAGGGTGACAGTAAGAAGGGCAGATGAAGGGAAAGCAAAGTGTAATATTCCCTCAGGAAAGCTCAATCTCAGAGGAGAAATCTTATCAAGTTTATGGAGCCCTTTAGGTACCTGTACCAGGCAAACAAGGAGCGCCTCTGAAATCACCACTGTTGTAGCAGCAGGCTGTAGAAAACTCTCAGCTTTTATCCATGTTTGAGTTTCAAAGATGAGCTGTGACTTTTAGAAAAGAAGAGCTCTCTTCCTGAGGCAAGCATTTTACCCAAAATACCAATAAAAATTAAAAACAATGCTCTCAAATTTATAGTGCATCATTCTGAGGAAACCCACTTGCTGCAAGAACCTCTTGCTTTCTTTAGTTGTCATATAAATAAATATCTGCCTTTCATCTGGAAGATACTTAACCGTTTTCCATGCTGTTCTCAATTATAAATGAGAATGGGCCAAACCATAACCCCTACAACACTGTTCAAATTATCTTTTTCCATTATAATTGATATTTTAGATCACTTTATAACTGCCTCAGCTATAAATTCATGCCTATTATTTGTAATAAGTGCTAGCCTCATTTAAGTATGTTGGCCATATTCCCAGAATAATGCTTTTGGAAGGGAATCTGTTCATGTTAGGAGAAGTGGGGGAGAGTGAGGGATGACCCAAAACCCTAAAAATCTCATTAATAATTAATTGTAGCAGCAGAAGATAGAAATCTTCTCCATAGATAACTGAGGTCTCATCCCTTTAAAAACACAATATAGACATACACATGAGGTTTCCTTCTACCCCTCAAAAGAGCCCAGCCCAGCCCAAGCTGTTTGGCAGTTCAGGGGCTGGCAAAGTGTAAATCTGCAGCACAGCTGAGCTGCTCGGCAGCAAGAGTGCAGGGAGTGCAGAACAGGCAATAGCTGTGGTGGTGGCGTGTCTGGGAGGCACATGTTTGTACCCTGAATAAAGGTTTCACCTGTGTATGTTCTCAGTACAGCCATGTCAATACACTGGACAATCTGCTCCTGCAAAGCCTATGAAGGAGTCTATATGTTCCCTTCTCCACCTGTGCACAATGCCAGATCCAAAAGCAGAGGGGTGCTGCCTGCACCCTTCTTTATTGGAAGCATCATCTTGGTTACCTGAAGAGCTTTACAAAATGTGTTAAGGGATCAGCTGCTTCTCTGGCACAAAGCTACCCAGCTCGATAAACAGCTTACCCACTACACTACCCGAATGGCTGTGAGACCCCTCTCTCCTCCAGGTAGCTGTCTACATTGACCTTGACCCCTCAAGAGCAGTCCCCTCCCATGCTTCTCCTGCAGCAGCCACTACTTTTCTTCCTGCACTTTTTAGGCTGTTGGGAAGAGCAGGGGAAGAGGCAAAGGAACTAGATGAGGTGTGGGCTCTACTCCTACAAGAGGTGAAACCAAAGCAGGCCTGTGACAAGGAGGCGAGTGCCCTGGAGAGCACCATTTCCTGCAGCAGCGTGTAGAGGGGGCAGGGTGGGAACGGTGCTGAAGAAGACTTGGGTAAGGATTGCAAGGGCAACTGCTGGTGCTGTTCCTGGGAAAGACCACCCCCACTTACATGTCTGGACTCAAATTGTGATGGCAGCACTGCAGAATAGGTGAGCAGGAGTCTCGCCTGGACCTGGCAGCACCTCCAGCCTGCCACACTCCATGGGCTGAGAGTAGATGCCTAATCCGCCAAAACCTTCCAGCTGCCTCTGCTCATTAACATGTGGCAGGGAAACATAAGTGCTGTGGGCAAGAGAATGAAATAAGCCAGCAGACAAGCTTGCAGGCAGGGCTGGTATTTCATTTCGGCAGTAAATCCTGGCCTGAAGTGCCTGGGTGAGTAGGTAGGTGGCTGCAGCCTGCTAGTGTCTGTGGGAGTGCAAAGCAGCTGAGTCACAAACGATTGGGTTTGTTGCCATTGTTAGTTGAGGTAGAAACTAAGTAAGTTATCAAAGAAATTTGCAGTTAATAATGCACAGTTTTTACTACAGTTGAAAGCATGTAAGGGCACAACTGAGTTTGTACAACGAGCATAAATCTGTAACTTTCCAACTATCTTGTGCTTGACCGTCAACCAAACAGTGTTCTTCTAGTCCAGAGGTTTTTTTGTTTCTTTTGTTTTGTTTTGTTTTTGTTTTTATGATTTTTCACACAGGAAAAAAAGCAGAAGGTCAATTTTTACTAGGCAACTGCAGTTAATCCCCAAATAGCATAATCATAGACCTCTAATTTCTTGGATTACCTCACTGGTTGCAGTTGTATAAAGGAGAAGATGATCTTCATGAACAAATGTGATGGTCTGGGAGGAAGGGTAGCAAGGTCAATGGAAGAGCACCTTTTCTCTGTCTCCTTCTTGTCTGTCCCTGCAGTGTTATCAGAAAAAGCTAGAAAACACATAAGCCATGTCTTGAGTAATAGTGATGGTCCCTTTCTCTCTCCTTTCCTTCCCTCCAATACCATCTGGTATCTGCCATTCTTCCCAGGGCACCATAGACTCTTACTGGGCTTTGCCTAGGCCGTAAACTGGGTTATATCTTTACAATGTCTTGAGTTCATTTATGGTTTTGCTGCATTGCTAGGATTTCTCTGAGGAATGCAAAAGAAAGAAAATAATCATTTGCAGTAGTTCGTGTTGTAGAAAAATCTAATTAAATTTCAAGGCATGAAGATGGCTTCCTTACACTAAAGATTTTCACCGGTAGATTGCAAGAGCATATTGCAAATAGCAAAGCGGCTAAAACTTAAAAATACACCAAAGGAAAAGAAAACACCACTAGAATGTTGAAGCCAAAAATCGTTAGACAACTGCAATTGAAAGGCCATTACTAACTCCCACTATAATAAAAGACATTATAATCGCAATCTGAACAACTAGGGTGACACTTTCTACATGGTATATTTGTCTCCCATGGGACACATCTTGGCACTGCTGTTTATTAATGCAGGTGATAATCATACAATGAATGACTGGATTGTATAAGAGTATACTGAGAACAGCTGCTAAAAATAGCTAAAAGAACAATGGACATTTTATCTTTACTGGAATCCTTGAAAACAAACAGGAAGGACTGTCTTCAAAAATTACTAAAAATATAAAATACAGATAGTTGTGACATTCAGAGAAATTTGTTCCCATCACAACTAATTCCAAGTTTCATATTTTCCTTGTGAAAATGGGAATCTGTCCTAGTGAGCAAAACGAATCACATAGGTAATTAGATATTGGGTAAAAGGTAGGTGTGTATCTCTGTATTGTAATATCACCTATATTTGTCTAGTTAGAAAATATACCAGTTTTAAATTAATGCTTTTTCTGAATGTCCACCAATTCCTCTTATAATATTATTTTTCTTCCTTTACAATTTCAGTTATTCGGGTGTTTCCTAGCCTGGGAGACACGAAATGTCAGCATTCCTGCTTTGAATGATAGCAAGTACATTGGAATGAGTGTATACAATGTGGGGATAATGTGCATTATTGGTGCTGCTGTTTCATTCCTTACTCGGGACCAACCCAATGTGCAGTTCTGCATCGTCGCTTTAGTCATAATATTCTGCAGCACCATTACTCTCTGCCTTGTGTTTGTACCTAAGGTAGGTGAATTTGTTTAGCATGGGGCTGGGTTTTTTCCCTTCTGTTTTGTAATTATGATATAATATGTAAAAGTTTGTTACTTTTTCAAGTACACAGGATGTGTGTAAATTCTAAATCAAGCCCATCTATAGTTTCTTGTCACTGGATCTGGAGGGGAAGAACGAAGCTTCGTGAGATTCTGGAGAAAGTGGAATATGCAAAGTTACACAAGTGTCAAGTCATGCATTTCTAATTACTGTATTTTTACTGAATCTGTGACTGGGGAAACAAAGGTTGTTTTCTGTAATTTATGTGAAACAGTCTCCATTTCCAACTTTTAGGAACATTTTTGAAAGGGTGATAAGTATGGAATCAGGAGGAACAGGTCCAGTTGTCTATGCTGCCATGTTTCTTACGCAAGATAATCAGGATCTCTGCTTCTCTGCCTACAAAACAGTAACACCTTTTTAGTTCACCAGTATGCCATAAGGTCAACTGTGTTGAAACCTCCAAGGTATTCAAGTATGGTGTTACAATAGGCTTTATCAGTATATCAGAGGAAAACTGTATGTACTGAAAATGCTGATGCTGAAGATATATTTGCTAACGGATATATTAATGGATCAAGTGAAGCACAGACTGGGAGGCATATGCTTTCATCTCTTTTTCCTCTTTTGGGCTCTGAGAATGTGCTTGTTGTGCATTTTTGGAAGAAGTGAGAAGACACCCACGGAGGGCTGAAACTTGATCATTTCAGTTGCAGAGTTAAGCTTTAGGCCTGAGTATGACAGATCTTGAATGAAGGGAAAACTAGTTTCTGCATAAGCTTACTTTAGCAAAGACTCAAGTTCTGGAGAATGTATTTGACATTTTGAAGTAAAATGTATAATTGTATTCATTTTAAGTGACTTGCATAAACCTAGCTTATCATCCCAAATTGGATGCATATGCAGTTGACATCTGAAATATTTGGAAGGCAAGAGTCAAGATGCAGGTCTTTTATCTCTGGAATATGTTTTTAGGCTTTTCAAATGACTAGTGCTAAAAATTGTGTGACTCTTTACTGGTCCATGTTCAATCAATGTTATTGAGCAAATTTTAGTGAACAGGTTCTAGTGCTAAGTGGCATCCCTGGTGACCGCTCTAACAGGGGGACCAAGAACTATATGTGTAAAATGCAACATCTAATAAATTTATCTCAAAGTGTTCCCTCTGAAAGAAATTAGAGGCACAGGTTGGCAATAGAAGCTGCAAAAAAATGAAGTAATTTATTTTCTAGGACCACCTAACCAGGATGTTTTTACAAGTTCTGTAATTCACTTCTCAAATATTAAAAAGTTGTGCAGACATATATCAGCATATTTTTATTCTGGATCATGGGGAAGAATCACAATTTCATTCTAAATTAAGGGAACATTCACAAACACAGCAACAGAGAGTACTTTGAAATGCTGCAAGATTTAAGTGTGTAAGCTGTATGAAAATGCATATTAAAACTCTGATTCCAAAAATACCTCCACAGAATGTCAGAACTCTCTTCAAAGAGAAAATATTATTAATGCTGTGACATGCTTTTCTGCCCCTTTGCTTTCATGCTCCTTTGCCCATCCTTCTTTTCTGCTGCCACAGGCTTTGAAATGGCTTTTCTGTTTCCTTTTTTAACCCCTTCACCTGCTCTTCTTTTAAACTCCGATTACCCTGCCCTCATTTTTCCTTTCAGTTCTTTCTACACAAAATACAAACATGAACCGTAGCCTTCTGGTATGAAGCACTTCATCTCATTCCATGTATTATCAGGTTTTCAAATGCTTGGGTATTTTGCATTAAAAATGGTCATTAGATAATGCACTGAAAAAAAGAAATGGGGGGGTTGGAGCAGGAGCTGGAAAGCAGCACTTCCAATGCCAACGTGGGTGCTTTCACAGCTGGCGAGTTCTTCTTGCTCTCGTAGTGTTGCCCTACATTTCTTCTCGCCGTGCTGTGCCACTGTTACAGCAGGATGGCTGGCAAGCGCTCTCTCCTGCAACCTGCTCCAGCTTAGGTTTCACAACAGCCTGTCTGGAACCCGCAGAAGACTAAATCCAGGGCCATCCAGTTTGTACATCTAGGTAAGATGTCAGTGTGAGACAGCCATCAAGGCCCTTCCCTTAAGAAATACGTAGTCAATTAGTACAGTTTTGGTGACACAGGAAGATTGCTGGTGAAATTCTAAAGCCTGTGGCTCATCAAGCACAGGAGGTGATAATGAAGACTTGGAAGGTTCCACTTTTTTGTTTATTAAATTGTGGCCAAACACTAATGTGGGTTTGTACCAGGTTAGTACATTTACTTCTCTGCTATACAGAGTAAAATACATTCCTTTAAACTAATCTCCAGCAGTCTCTTGGGCCAACAGTGCTGGAATTCAGTTTTGCCCACAGCCCTTTTATGAATCTGAATAAGGCACGTATTCATCAATGTAGGTGAACTAGGGAACAAAACATGATATTTTTCCCTTCTTGTCAGCTCTACTAATCTTATTTACTTATAACATGGCAGTTGCTATATTTCTCCAGTTAAATCTCCACCTCATCCACTGCCATTTTGTTCAACACTGAGTGCCTCAGAAAAACATGAGGAAAATCCCATAGCAGAGTAAGACAGATTAGAGAAAAAATTTTCATCACTCTTTTCATTTAAAGATGTCTTCAGACACAAGTGCTGATATCCATTATACTGCATCCTGCTTACAATAACTGTAGACATTCTTGTTATCCGACCAAAAAATGTCCAAATGTTTTTAAAACTGCTACAGATTTCTGGGTTCAAGGATACCTTGTACAAGAGATCTGAAGAATTCAAACATACATTATGTATGGCTTTGCTGTTAACTGCTATGTCTAATTATCTTTTTTAAAGGCCAATATGTCTATCCTATTTTTCAGCATACTCATCACTTCTTTAAAAGAAGTGATCCTAATAGGGATTCTCCCTTCATGAAGTTGCTTATCAATGTTTATCAAACTTCCATGTCCTTCCATTTTCTCTGCACCATCCCTTTTGAGACAGAACATTAATGGCATTAATACATTAACTCTGATCCAGTTTCCTGTAGAGCAGCAAGCCAAATCAGTTCTAGGAGGCCAGGATTAAAATATTAATTTTCAGTGTTGGTAGAATTTTTTGTCTTTTGGCATTGATTCTTTGTAGATATACAGTGTTGACTCTGTCGAAATTGAAACTGCACATGAGCAAGGCAGCAAGACACAAGTTCAACTGACTTTATGGTCAGAAAAAAAAAATAAAGCAAATCTAACCCCTTTCCTTGTACAGTGTGAGCCAACAACATTGCCCACGGACTTTTCCATCTAACCCACATCACTTTAATTAATTCATTAGAGTCTGTGTCCTTGTAGCAAAACATCCAGTCTTGAGCTATAAACTCCCAGATGAAGATGAGTCAATTGATGGATGGCTATACTCCTATCTTATATTCAGTTTGAACTTAGACCATATCAAATTGTAGAGCTTTTATGTTGTAACACTTTTCCCTGGTAATTTAAGAAGCCGTGTAATTACCGTTCTTCACCTTTAACTTCATTTTAATGCAGTTTTTGTTCTGGGAGTTAGATACACCAGTCATTACAACCAGCCTAATTAGAATCAAATAAATGGGGGAGAAGAGAAGCAGGAAGCTCTAGGAAGACTCAGCTACAGTAGGTTACTCAGGGCCTTAAGAAGTTTGGTCTTGATTATCTCCAGAGACGAATATTCCCCAACCTCTCTGAGAATCTATACCAGCATTTGACCATGCTCACAGTAGAAAAAAAATTTTTTGGGGGTGTTTAAATGAAATTTCATGGGTTTCCATTTGTGCTTCCCTTCCTTTCATTGGGCACCACTGAGAAGAATCTGGCTCCATCCTCTTTACTCTCTCCTATCACACATGTATACACATGAATAATGTCCCCCTCGATCTCTTCCATATCAATGCTAAACAATCATCAGCCTCTGCTTGTATCATAAAGACTCCAGTCCTTTTCTGCATCTTTGTGGCCCTTCACTGGGCTTTCCTCAGTACACCTTTGTCTCTCTTGTGCTGGGGAGCCCAAACCTGGACACAATGCTCCAGGTGTGCTATCACCAGGGCTAAGTAGGAAGGAAGGATCACCTCTGTTGGCCCAGGGTCTTATATTTCGTTTGGTGTTCTCCACAATACTCAGTGCCTCTACTGAAAAGCTGCTTTCTAGTGAAACACCCCTCAGCCTGTTTGGGTGGGTTCTTGGGCTTTCTTTCTCCCCAAGAGCAGGACTTGTTATTTCAGGAGATTCCTGTTGGCCCAGATCTCCAGTCTCTTGACATCCCACTGAAGAGCAGTGCAGTCATTTGGTGTATCAACACCTCCTTATCTTTGAGAATCATCTGCAAACTTGCTAAGGGTGTGCTCTGTCCCACCATTCTGGTCACTAATGAAGACGTTAAACAGCATTTTTCCTAGCCTGAACTCTGGAGGTACAGCACTAGTGGCTGGCTTCCATAATTCTTTGTGCCTGGCACTTCATCCAGTTTTCAGTCCACCTCACTGACCACTTACCTAGTCACTCCTTCAGTAGTTTGGCTGTGAAGATGCTATGGGAGACAGTGTTGAAATCTTTGCTTAAGTCAAGAAAAATAACTCTCTCCCCTCACCTACCAGCCCAGACATCTCACTGAAGAAAGGCATCAGGTGGGTCAGGCAGGATTTCCCCTTCAGATGAAATGGTTCCCAGGAGGATTTGCTGCAGCACCTTCCTTCAACTGATGTGAAGGTGACCAGGCAGTATATCCATAGATTCTCCTTCTCACCTCTCTTGAACACAACTGTGACATTTCCTTTCTCACACTCCTCAGGAACCTCTCCCAGTCAACGTCACCCTACAAAGGTAATTGAGAGTGGCCTCGCAGTGACATTGGGCAGCTCTCATAGTCCTCAGGGATGTACCTCTTCAGATCTCATGAACTTGCGTTCAATTGATTTAGGCATCTCCAGGGGTCTGGGATTTCTGAAGGCGAGTTTTAACAATAAAGACTAAGGTGAAGAAGGCATTTAATACCTCAGCCTTCTCAATCTCTTTTATCAGCTGAAAAAGAGAATTTATTGTCTTCAGGCATCAGCCAGATCTGCAGACTTGGTCTGTAAATACATGCCAGGGACCAAGTGCTTCAGTGTCTGATCTCCATCAACTCATGTCTTTATTTCATGTCACTGCAGCTGCAGAACAGCTTCATGTTCTGAAGAACAAGAGGAACTAGTTCCAAAATGGGGCAATACCACAAAATCTGGCTGTGCTGTGACTACAAAATGATTGCCCCTTTACGATGCCATGCCTATGCTCTCAGGGCAGGGAGCTCCTTCGGCTTTGTCTATATACAAATATGCATGCTGCTTGGCAAGTAATCATAAATTCTGTGTTCTCTAGAGTAATCTGAGATGCTCTCTCCCCCTTGCCAAACAGCTAGTAGCTTTCTCTTGTCAAGTCGAGGTGGTATTTTCACGTTGTCACTGAGTGTTAAATCTTACTTCTATTTGCTTAAATTAAATATGTTTAAGGTTAACCTTTTGTTGTTGTTGTTGTTTTTAAAAGTGGCTTATTTAATTTATTTGAACAGATTTGTTTTATTTTGGGTCACTAAAACCTAATTAAGTTTCTGTTATCTCCAGAGTGCAATCTCCCATGAGTTCTTTCTGTTAACAGTCCTGCTTCATGCCTCTCTCTGCTTGAGTGTTACTTGTAACAGTAGGAAAGGGGAAATTTCAAATGAAACTGTGCTTGGAAAGAGATGTTTTTTTTTTTTTTTCTTAAAGAAGGAATACATCCTTTGATAGGATAAAGATGTAAATGAAGGAGAAAAATATGTTTGATTAAATATTAAAAAATATTTTTAACATAATTAAAATCCAAGTGAGTTTTTCCTGATTTTTTTTTGAACACTTCCCTTTGCAAAATCATTTTGATTCAACTTATTCTATAAAGTTATTTTCAAGTACTGTACACAGCAAACAGAGCTCATTTTCTATATTTTTGTACTTGAAAGCCAGAAAGGAACTCTTGGTTTGCCTTTCAATATTTTGAGCTACAAAAGAAATAGCTGCAAAAAGAAAAACATCTATGGGATTTCTTAAATCTTTTAAACCTTTCAGCTCATCACACTGAGGACAAATCCAGATGCAGCCACACAGAACAGACGATTTCAGTTCACTCAAAATCAAAAGAAAGAAGATTCAAAAACATCAACATCAGTCACCAGCGTCAATCAGGCCAGCACATCTCGACTAGAAGGACTGCAGTCAGAGAACCACCGCTTGAGAATGAAAATTACAGAGGTATTGTTTATTGTATACACTGCCTAGGGTTTTTTTTTCTTGTTGCAATTCTGTAATCCACTTTTTAGAGGGAAAAATAGCTTTCCCCATAGAAAAATATTTAAATAATAGGAAACAGGTGATTTATATGAATAGCTAATTAATACAGTAAATACTTAGCAGGTGCAATAAAATGAAAATGTGCCTTAGCAAATTTAAATGAAACTTCCCCTATTGATTTGTAACAGCCAAATTACCCTGTTGCTTCACATGGACGTGCTGAGCACCACAGAGCAATAGCTCTAGAAGTGCAACCTTTACATGCAAAATAACAGAGACCCACAGCCCCGGGGCACTTAAGAGTTCTCTTTGTTCCTGTTTATGGCTGAGTTCAGAGACTGTTGCTGTTATTTCTTAACCTCTCTGAGAGTTCACTCAAAAACTTGCTAGACAGATTTTTATATCTGCTATGAAACAGAATTACATATTTTCTTGAGGTAGAAAAGACCTTTACAATCTTGTAAGCTGACCCTTTTGGCACAAAGGCTGTGAAGTTTCTTCAGTCTCCACCAAGAGAAAGTCTAAGTACATGGAGAACATAAATTCCATTAGAGCTATATCATCTATATTTTTAGTTATGTCCATCCTTGCTCATGAGACCTCAAACCATGACAAATCAGCCTCGAAGACTGCCCATTTTGTGAGACAAGATAACCATAACTGATCTATCTCTTACAAAAAATTAACCTCTTCTTGCCTAGGCTGTGAAGTATTCTTATGCCTTGAAGAAAAGCTATTGCAACCATTACTTCTTCATCCAGATCTTAACTAATGACAATTGCCTAGTTAATCAAAAGATGTTTACTTAAACTACTAAAGACTCCAGAAGCAAAAGTTACCTCTGCCTTGCTAAAGAAATTTAGTTCAACTTTGCCAGGTCCCTTTCATGTGAGAGCATTGAAGTTTTTAATGAAGACTGAGCTGGCTACTGGCTATCTCAGTTTCTTCATCCTACTGCAGTTTTTTCTACTAAGCCTCCAAAATCACAAGATCTCAGCCTGTGGCTTGCAAGGCTCATGACAGTGATAACAAGTGAGGCTGGTCTGGGTGATTGAGCCATGTTAGGGCACACAGGGCTCGGCTGCTCTTTATAGATTTTGCTTAAATAGATTAAATACCCAGAACGAGTAGGTCCAACTAAGAATTTAATTGTCAAAGTGATTTAGAGCATGTCCTGCCTTGGCTAGCAACTGCATGGAGTACTGTGTCCAGCTCTGCTCTGGAGCACTCAGTATAGGACAAACATGGACCTATTGGAGAAGGTCCAGAGAAGGGTGACCAAGATGTCCCTGCTCATTGCTGGGGTGTTGGACTAGATGACCTTTGAAGGTCCCTTCCAACCCAAACTATGCTATGATTCTATGAACTACATCTCTGGCTTATCTACCTTGAGTTGCTTTGTCCCAGTTATATAAGGAAACAATGCAAATCTAAATTCAGCACTTTTAAAATTCAGTTATGCCAGTAGTGAGTGGGACATACTCTGAACACAGCATCCTGGACAATTGTTCACAGAGACCACTCCAGATCACCATTAAGATGCTTATATTTGCATGTTTTGTGCTGAAGCTGTAACTAATTGAACACAAGTTAGCCTCTGGGGAGAGCATCCTCTGTTCAGCTCCATGCAAAAACCAAGGGTGCACCAACCCAGCATTTATGCTGTGGCTTTTCCATTCAGAAAACATCTGTGCTTTTCTCCATCTCATGCTAGTCTTAAAGGATGCTTTTCAGGAGACAGGACTGGGATTTTTGTTTCTTCCCCCTCTTGGAAAGTTGTGGTTGAAATAGCAGTTTACTACTAGCTATCCAATTGCATAGTTTAAAACACAAGAGATAAAAACCATGGAGGTAATTTTCAAATCACACAAGTATAGAGTGTTCTTTTATCCCCAAAACTAAAAACTGTGAGTTGAACTTTCTTTGAAATTTCACACACACGGAGGTACAAACAAAAGGTCTAACAGGAGTCTGTCTCTCTAAGAAAGATAAAAGGAGAAAAAATAATCTTTTGGGAAACAAAACATTCCTGGTAGAGTTGACCACAGTAACTCATATGGCTGGACACGCCCCTGATGCCAGAGTTCACTTATATTCTCATGTATGATCGATAACTTGATTGATTCAACAAAGCTGTTATAGCTATGTATGCCGCAATTGTGTGCATAAATAATAAATGGTTGAGAGGTCTTCAGACTGGGCTTTCTAATGCCCATCTCTTTCTCATTCAGTGGTACATCTGAATTGCTTAAACTGTCAACTACTAAAGCTCGTTCTTCTTGTATGCCATGTGTGCAGTATCACAGCTGAATGTGGTTTGTTACTTGGAGCATGATTTTTAGAAGCAGTGTTGTAGTGCTATAGGAAAACTGTATTTGTCACAGAGTGGCAATTGCTTTACCACCTGCCTTCTAGTCTAATTAAAGCCATGCAGTTACTGCAGATAACCTGAAGCAATGACTCTTGAATTTTTAGAGATTCATGCTCTTTCTGTTTTGCAGCTGGACAAAGACTTGGAGGAAGTCACAATGCAGCTTCAGGACACTCCTGAGAAAACAACATACATTAAGCAGAACCACTATCAGGATCTTAATGACATTCTTAGTATACGGAACTTTACAGACAGCAAAGGTGAGAGTTAGTAAAATCCATTTGTAGCTTAACCCACCAAGATTTTGAACAGCAATCATCTCACTGAATTGATTATAGAACACTTTGACCTGGGTAAGATGGAGCTTTAAATATTTTGGTTGTGTTACAGAAAGCATGCAGATTCATATAATAAGCTGTATGGTACCCATTTAGTAGTTATTTCTGTGTACATATGTTTTCTATCGTATGCCCTCTATTTATAATACACATAGTAAAGTGGGAAACTTGTAGAAGCATGCGTGTGTTCAGAAGTCAATTTTTCTATGCTATGTGGAGGAAGGAAAGTCACAGAATATTTCAGATCTTGTGAGAGTTAATCGAGCCAGCCTTCATCAGTAGGAAGCTCAGTTTAATATGTTCTGTTCTGAGCAGGATGTTAAAAATCCTGCTTTTTGGACATTGCTATCAAGCACATAGAAGAGAAGCGTGTAAATATTTCAGTGCTGATTTGGACTCTAAATATAGAATTGAAGGCACTCATGTGTGAAAACTCTTCCCTAGGAACTGATAAAAAAGGATTTCATGATGACTGTAATATTCCTAAGTTGTTTCTACTATGTCTCTTGCATCACTCCCCAAAGAAATGCATGTGAAAGAATTGCTTCCATTAAATCTATTCCACTTTTGGGAAGCAATAAGATCTGGTGCATAGCGCAATAAAGTGGAAGCTAGGACACCTAGCTTCCATTTCTGACTCTAGAATGCATCTACTTTGTGACTTTTGGCAAATGACTTTGTATAGCTGAATATTACTATAATATTTGAAAAACCAGTTGCCCCTTGTTGGGAATTTGTAGCCTTGCATATTTATTGCAATACTAGGCTCAGAATTCCTATTGATGTGGCAGTGTAATCTTGGTTAAGTGGAACAGAAGCCATTCCTGCAAGTATAGTTGTTGAAGAATAATTTTAGAACAGCAAGAGCTCATACATGCTTTTAAAGTATATTGAAATTTTGGTTGGATAAGGTTACTTTTTCATATGCCTTTTGTTTTAGCCTGGGTATACACTTGGTTGTGTAACTTGTGGAGAGAAGAGAAAAAAAGGAAGAGCTCCATAGAGATCCCAGTGTCCTTTTTAAAATTAAAAAAAACAGAAGGGGGGAAAGGAGGAAAAGGAAAACGCAAATAGCTGCTGGAGGCGTGTGATTATTGGCCTGAGATCAGCAGCAAGAACTAACATCAGTGAGTGGGATGAAGCAGTTTTACCAAGTGTTTGAAAGGAACATATAGAATGTTCCACTCATGTCAGATGCTCCAGGAGAAATGATAAATCATGAATAATATTTCAAGCAGAAAAGATACATTACATTGTGCCAAATGCCCATTTGAGTTTGGGCATGAGAAATAAAAATGATTCTCAAGAGATACGCTGGGTATAAATTTAGGATGGAGTGCTTTCCACAGTAGGTTGCACTCCATTAGCAATAGGATGCTGGTAAAGAAATCAAGGAGAAAATATAACCTTTCTGCACTTACTTGTGGCTCTGTCTACAAAAGACATCAATGCTTAACTGCTGCTTTAAGCAGGAGCATCCAAGATTGTCTGTGTTCCTAATTTTCCCCCAGTACAATTCCCCAGTGTCTACATTTCTGCTGGGGGGTACGTATTTAAAATCACCTGTAAGAACAGAGCCTTAATGTTCAGAGTAGCTTGGAACTATGTATTATGAGGATTTACAGGGCAGATATTCTTCTGCAGACTGAAGCTGCTGGGCACAGTTTTCTGAATGGACCTGCCAAGATCTACACAAAAGGCGGGGGACCGGAGGAGGCATAACCTATTGGATAGGTTAGACCATGCATTCACCTGGATCCCCATATGCAGCAGGCGTTTGAAGCTTAGTTCCAGCCGTGGTGGCACATGCCCCAAGCATGAGTATTCTGGAGTATCCTGATTCTGACCCTAGTGACACCAAATATTCATATTTCCAGGCTCTAAGCCATCATGTTCAACAACCCTTGCTAGCCTCTTTCTGTCCCTCCATTTCTGTTTCTTCTTCCTCTTGTTTTCTCTGTTTCCATGTTTCCCTGTCCCTTTGCTGCATGTCTGAATCTCCTCTCTATTTCTCTCACCGCATTCATTCCCAATACTCAACCTATGTGCTTAATTTAAATTTGCTATTCTGATCAAAATAACAAGGCTTTGGAGAATTCATGCTGCTGAGTCACTGATGCTTCTGTGCAGATGCAAACAGGCATCACTTAAATGGTATTTTAAAAAATTCTGGCCCTTACAGCTACAGGAAAGCTAAGCCTGACTGACATAACTATGCTTTCTGTAGCTATGTATTTCATCTGTAAATGAAAGTACAGAACCTTGAAATTATCTGTACCTGATGGTACTTGAGTGAAGCTTCAGGATTGTAAATAATTTATTAGTATGACCTAGAAGTGACCATGTCTCTCACCTCCACTGTGCAACTGGGGAAGCCGGTCTAATGTTGTTTTTAAGGTGATGACAAGGTTTTTGCCTACCTAGGACCTTGTAAAAAATGTGAGCTGAAAGAGAAGGAGTAGGACAGTAAAGAGGCATTCTAAAAATAGCATCTGACTTAGAGCTAAAAATCATAGCAGATCATTTGCCACATTTCCATTGTGGACATGGCTGAATCCCATGTCAGTCCTCTTTATGAAATATTACACCTTGCTGTTCTGAGGGAGTTTACATAGAGAATGCAATGTAATGTATCCCCATTGCTACTGAGTACACAAATTCAGGGCACTGCACTTTAAAGAACAGATAGTAACACAGGATTTATGCAATGCATCTCAAACAAGTCCTAATCAAACTTCAATGTCATAGCACACTTCAGTAGTTTTCTGATCTGTTAAAACTGTCCCATGTTAAAATTCCTAACTCTTATAGCCAAATGCCAAAGGAGGTTATTTGGTTCTTCTCTTCCTTCCCCTCTACTGTCATTTATGCCAAGTACAGATTTAGGACACAAAAGTTAAATTACTTTAGCCAAAATAGACACAACTGTGCACTCCCATAACTACCTGACCTCAGGCTAAGTTTCATAACTTTGGGATTCCTGGTTAGTTATTAACAGCGGCAGCTCCTGGTGTACTCCTACTTTACAGCACATTTCAATTCAGTACGTCTCATTTAAAGAGAGATGTTATCCGAGGCACTCGTCTCTTGTTCAGAAATGTGTAATGTTCCTGAGACATCTACAGCAATTGGCTATGTAAGAAAAGCAATTAGGAAATGTGGTTTGTAGTTTATGGTTTGATTGCTTTTTTTTTTTTTTTAAATGCATCTTTTGCCTGTGCTGCTAGACAGCTTTGTGTGGTCAAGCAGTTCCCAATGTGCTTTATAGACCATGGCTCTGGGACCTCAAATGGCTTCTCCAGTTGAATTTAAAAGGGTATGCCCTTAACTTCGTTTGATACGTTCCTGGGGTGATTTTGAGTCACTGTGTCTCCTTAGCGACCTCGGCTCTGTGCACAGCACCACATTTGCTTCTCCCTCAGCTTGCTGTTTGTGGGATCTGTTCACCTTGCTGGAGCTGTTGGCCGCATTTCAGCTGGGGTTTAAGGCAGGGACGGGCCATGGATGAGACCCACACTCAGCTCCTGGCAGCGCTGTTCAGCAACGAGGACCAAGCTTGGAGACAGGGCTGAGTTTTCCAGGCTGACATTTGGAAAAAGGAGGACAAATGCTTGCAACTGTGATGCTGTGTAAAGACGAAGGTTGTGTCGCACAGCTCCAGGGAAGAAACACCCTGGCATGGGCACAAAACCAGAGCTTCCCAAAAGGGCTCCCTCCACCCATGCAGCCAGTGTGCCAGAAACAGGGGAGACTTTGTGAAGGTAGAAGTTATTTTGACCATGCAAGTTCCTGCAGAGATAAAAGTTACTGAGGAGAAAAATACAGAGAGAAGATACTATGTGGTCTGGGGGGGCTGGCTAATTTTGCTGTGCTCGGAATTTCACAATCTTACTCTATTTGATTTCTATTTGACATTTTATTACATGAAATTATTTCTACATGAATGATTCATAGATTGCCAGAGTTTCATATAAAGTCAAGCTCAAAAGAAATCTTGCAGGAGAATCTCCATTAATTCCTACCTTTGCCAGTACATTTCTGAATAGCACGGTAGGAAAATGAATGGATGACAGTCATCCTGTGGAAAATACATAAGAAGCAAGAGACAGCCTTGCAAGAGTCCCCACTTATGGACAAACCCTTTTTGTGAGTTCTCTCTCTGTGCAGGTACTCTTGCTTGCGCAGAAAGCCTTTTCTGTTCTGAGCCAGAAAACAGTCTTTGCTCATTGCTGTAAATGGACTGGGAGCATTCATTTACATGTCAGATATGCCTACATACTGTCAGTTGTCACCCCACTCCAATGTTTCCTAGTGTTAGTTCTTCCCCATGTAAAAGCAGCTCAAAGGAAAACAGATTTCAAAAGCATGTTGTTTGTAAATGCGAAGCAGCACAGTGTTCCTCTGTGACAGAGGGAGGAAATATTACTTCTATGAAGCTGGCGCAATTCAAGCACTAAGCTTGAGATTGAAACCACAGATTCAAAGGCTAGGCTTTCAGAAATAGGTGTACAAGACTTTAAAGGAATGCTATTTTAAAGAAAGGCTATAGTTCTTTATATCCTTTGCATATAGAGATATGTATACTAGTTTCTATGAAGTCCAGCAAATGGATTCCAATCCTGAAAATGGAGATTGTTTCTGTTTCAACAGGGAGAGCAAACTACCAGAGGCTCAGTGCCTGCCCTTTCTTGAAATGAATCTGTAGTAAAAGGAGTTTCTTCTGATTTAAAGTAATATAAATCAAAGGAGAATCTTGCTGGCTTTTCTTTTATTTTAAAAAAATCTTCCTTTCAAAACTATCAGAAGTCATGTTTTAGAGTGCCTAGTGCTGCGAGCTAAGTTCAGGAGAACTTTTTCTGATATACCCAGCAGGCAATGTGATCATTTTAATTTTTTCCTTCATTTTACTTTCTTTTCATCCTGTTCACATAAAAAGCGGAAACTGGCTAGTCTTGTTTCATGGTCCAAACCACAGAAGTGTGAAAAATTACAGTAGATTTTAAAAAATATGCCTTTAGCTAGCTTTAAAGTTTCCAGAATTCTTTAGTAAATCAGCAAGGTTATCTCTGCCAGCTCTATTAAGTCATTATTAAACCGCACTTGCTTCTTTGCGGAGCATAAAATACACTTTCTAGCAACGAGAAAACAACAGTGGAATTGAAAGATATGAGGTGAACAGTGGGTTCTGCCATCAAGTTGTAAGCCCTCGGAGGAATATTGCCACTTAATCATAATGATGAAGGTGTTCAATAAAGCTGCAGTGTACAAGTGCCAGCAAAACAGACTTCTAGTTAAAGAAACACAGTTTTCTAAAAATCTCAGAAGAAACCACAGCAGTAGCAGTCACCTGGTGCTTTCGACCTGCAGCTGAACAGGAGTTATTAAAATGCATGGTGCATTTAAGCCAGCCCAGGAAATTTTGGCAGTGCTGGGTTGCAGAGTGATCATACGCAGGGCAGGTCTGAGGCCCCGTCACCCCTGGCAGAGCGAGAGGAGAGCAATTGGCAGCTCCAGGCTTTGTAAATTGGAACTCATTTCTCTGCTTCAGGTAGGGAAAGGTCCTGGGCTGAAGCCTTCTGGCTCTCACCAACCACTGGGCAGCGGTTTTTTGTTTTCTAATGAAGCCATTAGTGAGCACCGCGCCAGGCCCTTGAGACCTATATGTCCTTTTTTCCCCAGCAGTTTTCTGAACGGAAAGTGTTCAGGCGTCACTTAGCCAGACTTCTGAGTTCCGGTTTGAGGTCTGCGAAGGTGAAAATTACTTACAAAGTACTTCTGGCTAATGCAAATTCAATTTTGAAGGTAGTGAGATCATCCCGGTGCAACTTATTAAGGCTGAATGAGAATGAAGGGCATTTTTCAAGTGGTATAGTTAATGGACAGAGGAAGAAAAGATGGGGAAGTACTTAAAGCAGCGCTACACTTTCCAGGGGAAACTGGGAACTCAAATGTTTACTGTTACTCTTAATTTATTTTATTTCAGTTGTTCACATATATAAAGTCAGTTTCCTCCACCCTTCAGTTTTTTAAGTGCATATGGCAATAGTGTTTTTAAGCTTCAGCTCCTGGAAACATATGACTAAGTGAGAATCTTGCTTTTCATTATTTAAATTAAAGGTAAATGAAAAAAAAAATATATATTCTAGTTTCCATAGCTGCAGAAAAAAGCCCCAACAACTCCTCTCCCAGAAAGCTTAACAAATAAGAATTACCCAATATTTTGCATTTTGAAAGAAGCAAAGGAAAAAGAAAAATCTCAAAATTGTGGCGGTTTTAGGTGGATTTCGCCTGTATTTTTTTAACCTAGTACATTAAAACTTGTATATGGTAACCTTGTATACAGAAATATATGCAGTGTGTTAAGGGAGAGTCATCTGCAAGAGTGGTGGTGAAGGGTCTATTAAGAATAACACATAGTGAGATTTGGGCAGTCAGTGTTGAGGGGTGAGTAGGCAGAGAATACATAATTTCTATCTACTTTAAACTAAATCCCCCACCTTTTTGACAGGGACCACCTCCTTCTCTCTCTCTCTCTCTCTCACACACACAACATAAATAAAAGCACAATAAACCCCTTAAAGCGCATACAACACAGATTAATATACTAAATCATATACTCCAAAGCCCAACAGTTTCATATTCCAGTCATTTGATGAAGAATTGTAATCCTCAGTGGCTTTATAAAAGGTCAAATTGCTTATTTTTGCCAAAGGAGTTGGGACCTTAAAATAGTTAAATAATACACCTTTTCCATCCCTAAATACAAGGATTACTCAAATTTTAACTTTGGTCTCTATCATAAAGTCAGCAGTTTTAATTGTCAGCTCAGATCAGCTTAGGATAGAATGTTGGTTTTAATCATGGGAGTAAAAAGTGTCCTTTTTATGTGTCTGTTTATAGACATCACAAGGCTTTTATGCAAATGTCAAGCTCAATATACATAGAAATGCAATATATGGAAAAGAAAAACTGAACTCTTGTGACAGCAAATGCCACACCAGCAAACTTCAGGCTGCCCAGAGATTATAGACTTCATTGCTTATCTTAGCCACTGTCAGATTTGAGTATTTGCTGCCCTCCCTTCACAGCTAAACCACCAATGACTTCTGTCAGATCTTCCTTTTAAGCATTCTTCTTGCAACTGAATTCCTTAATTCTCTTTTACCAACATTTTCTTGCCCCAACAGAAGCAGATTCATGTGTTCTGATCGCCTCCTTTCTCACCCAGATCTTTGAGTACCGTGCAACATAAGTGAAAAAATCTTCTTTCCTGCTCTTCTGAGCTGTAGCGATCCGCATGTCTGCACATTTTTGCATTCTGACCTATTCACTTCTTCCCAAGTTGCTTGTTAGGTTTTCCACAGCAGAAAGCGAATGCTACAAAATAATGCTGGGACTGACTGCGCTGGGAGAGCAATGTTGGAGTTCACCCTCAAAACATTCCTGTTTCTGCTTTCGCCTTCTTTCTTCACTCCTTACTTCTGTTGCCTGTTTTGTCCCACCAGTATCCTTACTGCACTCGTTGATAATGTAGATATTCCTAGTATGCTGGGACCTGAGCATTATTTGAGCTTCTGAGCATGAGTAGAACAGAAAAACGTCTCAATCCTACAATATGCACTGGGATTTTCATGCTATTTTCATCTTCTCTTCAATATTTTCCTGCTTTTCTCCCTCATACCCATTTTTACATTAAAATCCTCCAGTGTCCTTTTCCAGTTTTTACCTTCAAGTCCTGTTCCACTCTGCCTTAATGCCTGCAGCAATCACTGTTCCTCTGTGTGTGTGGCAAACAACTGCCGGTGATGGATTTGGAGCTGCTCTGTAATTATTTATGAAAACTGTGCGCTGGCCTCATTACTCGGATGTTTTCCATGTGATTTTATTTGGCTTAACACAGCAGGAAGACTTTGGAAAAGCAGGCAGGAACAGAAAGGATCGCCGGCGAAGACAGCCTTCTTAAAATGGCTGTGTTTGTCTGCATTTCTCAGGGGGACCGATGCCACCAGCTTCAGCACAGCTTGCCAGGGACTCCTGGGACTCCTGGGGGAAACAAGTGAAGCTACTTACGGGGAAAATTATCATCTTCTGCGTTATCACTATGCAAAAAAGAAAACTGCAGGAGAAAGCTTAATGAAATCATTAGCTGTCCTTCCTGCAGACAGCCTATGGACCCGTGCGACTGATATGAATCATATTTCTGTGCTAAATGATAGAAAATAGTTAAATGATGGCACTTAATTGCTTGTGTGATTGCAAGAGTACCAAGGTTTTATTCATCAATGAGATTATAGTTTTTCTAGGAAAAAGCTTAAATAAGAAGGTTTATTCATATGAAAAGGTAACAATTTTTGAGTGCACGGTAACATGATGGTGCAGTTGCATGAGTGTTCTACAGAGCATAAGGCAAGATGAGAGGGCATGACAGGGCTACACAGAGGTGGGAAACAAGGTTTGGTCTGTGTACCTTTTTTTAAAGGTAGGCGGGAAGCAAAGGAAGGAGAAAAGAGGTTTTGTCCCTTTTCTGTTTCTTCATGACAGTTCCTATGAAGGAGCACATCACTGAAGCGTAAGGGTGCCAAGGAGTCACAAGGAAACCTGAGACTGTATTGGAATATGGGCAGAAAGGTTTTACTTTGTGGCATTAAGAACATCTGGGAAATTTTAAAATGAAACATTGTAAAAATGGTCACTTGGTAAAATTGAATGTGTTATCCATCTAGATGGTGAGAAAGCCATTTTGAAAAATCATCTGGATCAAAATCCACCAGCACAATGGGGCTCATCAGACCCATCCAGAACAAGCAAAGATCCTATAGAAGACATCAACTCACCAGAACAGTAAGTATACACCATTACATACTCGTAGAGAAGGAGGTACCCCTGCTCTCTTGAATATGCATGTGATTGTGTGCATACATTTTCTACTGTTTTAGCCATAAATTCCACCCTGGACACCAGCTGCCTTGCTGGTAAAACATTAATTTAAATTATTACATTTCATTGAAACCCATATTTCTCTTTCATGCATTTTTATGGGAAGACCTTCACTGTAAACCCCTTCTGCCAGCCCCAGCTACAGAGGGAGCCTGAACCATCAGCAACAGAAGATGTGAAAGCCAGCTCCTGTAGGCAGCAATGCTGTACTGTGGTGCCTCCCTGCCCCCAGCTCACCATCCCCACCAGATTTAGAGGATATCAGGGGCAGTAGATCCTAAGGTGCCCCAAAGGCCAACTAACATACTTCTTTTGTCTTGTCGGAAACAACATGAACTCTAAAGTTTCTGTAGAGAGTTACAGGTCAAGCTGTGCACAACCACCAATGTATGTTAAGGAGAGAAGAGGGTGTACATATGTGCATACATGTGTTGTGGCATTGTCAACAGCCCAAGTCCTTCCACACACCAGCCAGAAGGGCTCATGGTGTACATCGCCATTTTGTTCTCTTTCGATCTTAAGCTAGCTGAGAAATAAAAACAGTCCTAGGGCTTTTCAGCGTTACCATAGCAGCTGGACCCGAGTTTTGGCATAGGAGAGCCTGCACCGAGTAGTTTCCCTTAGAAACAATGCTGCGGCTACAAAGAGAAGATGGCACAACGCACTTGCTGGATTGATGAAGGGAAAAGAGTCTGATGGTATCAGCTTTTCTCTCCAGGAAGCTCTATAATAAATTCACGTACTGCCCTCTACCAGCTCAGCAGAGCCTGCTGTGGGCCAGAGCTCGGGGAAGCACTGTGCTTGTTTGTCCATGGATCAGTTCATTCCCCAAGGCAGCCAAGTTACACAGGCATCACTTCATCAGGATTTGAGCTAATAGCTGTCAGATTCCTGTTTTGTACACAGGCAACTTAAAAGCTTATTTAAAAACAGAATAAATTAAATAAATTACTAGACTGAGTCACATGTTCCATCAGTGACAGCAAACCTGATTTCAGATAGCAATTACTGCCTTGTACTACCTGGTGCAGGAAAACACGTGGATTTCTAACTCTGTCCTTGCACCCCAAAAAACCCCAATCCAAACATGCACTGGAGCTAACCTACACACACATGCACACATATGCACCAAAAAAAAAGCCCCCAGTAGCTGAAATTTCTATTTATTTCATAAAAGCAGGACCCTTGCTGAGAAGGCTCTTGTGACTTTATGGGGTCAGCAGAGTGCTTTAATGCATAGCTATTAGAGGTCTGTCTTTTACCAGCACCATTTGTCAGAAATAATGTAGTGTGAATGCAGCCTCATCTGCACATGGCCACCTTACATTAAGAGAGACGCTAAGAAAAACACAGCCACTCAGGCAATCCAGTTGTCTCAACACAGATTTAATAGAGAGAAAAAAAAAAAAAGAAAAACATTTAGTGAATGACAGACCCTCCTCTAGGCTAGCAGTAACTGATGAGAAGACTGAGATTTCCTAAAGGTCTTAAAGAGCAAGTCAATACAAATCTGAATAGTCACTGACATTTATGGAAGGTAATTAATAAAGTCCTGGTAAATCAAAAATCAAAACAGTGTCGTTCAGCACTTGCACAGCTGTGACTGTGCCAGCTCCAAGGGTCAATGTTTACCCTGAAGATGCATGGGCAGTTTGGGTACCAGATCCTCACCACTCCACCACAGGGGACCTGCCAGAGAGAAGTGTAGCCGTCTTCAGGACTAGGGCTTTGTGATTCCCTCTCTTTGACCAAAGATTGCCTCCTTGCCAAACTTTTTTGCTCTTTAGGAATATTCTTCCTCAAGTATGTGCTTTTTTTCAACTTGTTTGGCAGCACTTCTGGCCTTCCATGATCATTAAATATATCATTTTGGGGGGGAGGCGGGGGGGAGAAAGGTGTTACAGACAAGCTGTGGTTTTTGCCTTCTCTTTCTCATTTACTGTGTACACAGGGCATCTGATAAGAGAGGTAGTCACACTGTCTGCTGAACCTATTTCTTATTCAAGAACACAAACCTCAAGGACATTACTCTGAAAAAGGTTTCCTCCTTGCCACAAACTTTTAAAAGGAGGACATTTAGATAATAGTGCAGAAATGTTAACTCTTTAATGGCTATAGCAAAAAGAAGCATCCCAGCTTCCTGTTATTGATAGCACTCAGGAGAGCTGACGTCTTCCAGTATGAAAGTTCTTGTAGAATACAGAAAAGAGTTTGATTTGGAATTTTTTCATTCTTTCTTCCCATTAGTGATACGTTTGACTAACTGCAAGTGTGATCCCCCATCCTACAGCTGTGTCCATAGTGAAGGCACAGCAGAATGCACTCATTTCAGGCTCAGTCATGCAAGAAGTTGTTTCACACTTATTCATGGGGTGTTATTTATATAATGTCCATCAGAATATGAAAAACATTTGGTTTGTGCTTGGTTCAGATTTAAAACCCCACACCTAAGGAAAATACAGTCTATATGACTCTAGAGCAGCCTTAGAGCATGAATATAGATGACTCACATTCCCTGCCCTTTCCTGCTGGGCAGGAACTGGTAGGTTATCTATAATGCCATGTAAAATTTGCCATACCCAGTCAGACCATCAGACATGAGGAGCAAAAAGTGTGTGCTGGCTGCTTTCTCTCCTGTTCACATTGGCTACACAGTGTAAATTAACAATTCCTACAAGAGACAAAGCAGTGCTGGTGCACAGGCTCAAGCTCTGAACTTTGATTTTCCATGGTGCTTATCAGTGTACCTGTATCCTAGCACAGTTGCATCAGCTTGTGATTTCCCAGGCAATGCTGAGGCACAGTCTGGTACTTGGAAACCCTGTTTGTGGGGAGCTTAGCTGCATGGATGAGAGCTGCACCATGCCAGATCATCTCAGGTCCAGAAAGCAGCCTGAACCAGTTTAGAATAGATACAGTAGTTCATTTCCCAGTAGGCTGGGGTGTCTCTTTCCTCTTCCGTGGGTGTGTGACCTGCTGGAGAAGATCACAGAATCACAGAATCACAGAATGGTTGGGGTTGGAAGGAACCTCTGGAGATCATCTAGTCCAACCCACCTGCTAAAGTAGGTTCACCTAGAGCGGATCACACAGGAATGTGTCCAGGTAGGTTTGAATGTCACCAGAGAAGGAGACTCCACAACCTCTCTGGGCAGCCTGTTCCAGTGCTCTGGCACCCTCCAAAGTAAAGAAGTTTCTCCTCATATTCAGATGGAACTTCCTGTGCTTCAGTCTGTGCCCATTGCCCCTCATTCTGTCCTTGGGCACCACTGAAGAGTCTGGTCCCATCCTCTTGACATCTACCCTTGAGATATTTATAAGCATTGATTAGATCGGTGTACTTTAGCTGGACATGCTATTTCAGTACCAGTTCTATCAGTGCAGTGTGCTGAGATATTAATCAGGATACTATTTGTATTCCAGCCTGATAGGGACCTGCTTACTTATCTAAAGATTGCATCAGTCCCCTTATCTGCATGATGGCTACATGAATATACTCAATAGGAGATCTTCCATGACCCTTAAAGACTTTCTTCTGGGCACCTTCAGTCCTGCATGCTGTCCCATCTCATCAGTGACCTACATTCAGTGAATTAGTTTTTGGCACCATTAAAATTTATACTGTTCTCATTTTAAGAGCAAGAATATGTAACAGTCTTCCAGATCTCTGAGTAGAGGCGATGACAGATTTCTGCAGGACCCCGCTAAAACCTGCAGTTTTTACAGGATATTTCCTATAAGTGGTCATTTTTGTAACCTTCAAAGCAGCTAATCGCTGTGTAACCTTTATTAGAGAAACTAACTTGATATTTTTTTGAGCTAAAGCTCTGCTTTTAGCAACATTTAAAAGATAGTCAAATACTCTGCTGGAGCCAGTTACGCTGATTTTAGTAACCAAAAATTCTCATCAAAAAAAAGTTGGTTATGACTGGATTATTGCATTATAGCCATATACCTTGGCATTAACATGCCTCCTTTATTGAGTTTCTTCACTAACAGTGGTTCATATTAGTCTATCTATGATCCTACTCAAATCTGTCCTTAAAATAAGGTGGATTTAGAATGCTTAGTTCACTTGCTAGTACAACATCTTGCTTTACAGTACTCTTTTAGAACATCTCCAGTTTCCCAGCAGCTGCTAAAAATCAACATTAATGGGCTGGAGAATCAACTGAAGAGATACCTGAATGCTTAGATGCACTTTATATGTTTGCACAGCTCTTCAGATATTCAGCTGTAGCAGGAGTTGTTCCAGTCCCCCCACTTAGCAATGGATCTCATCACTGGTTTTGTATAGCAGAAAGAAATTATTTTTCAAATGCCTCTGCCCTCTTTGTAGCATCATGCGTTCCCATATGCATTGTGTTCCTATGTGTAGTGACATTGGAAGTCGAGCTTTTACTTGATTTTATTTATCTCTAATAAATGGCATTTCTGTACAGAGCTGAGGATACGGCCCTATTCTAACACAATACCCTGATAAGTGGCTGCTCCGTGTGTGGCACCACCTTTCCTTTCCATCTCCTTCGGCAGTTGTAGAAAACCGCAAATACTAATATTAACCATTCCTTCCCCTGAATACTTGACAATATGCTTTGCCATATCTATATTGTATGGACAACTTAGAACAAATTGTATGCCACCAACCTGAAAAGCATTGACAAAATGTGGCAGAGGTGGAGGAGGGGGAAAAGAAAAACCACACAGTAAAGCAAGGTACAAGATTTGCTTTTACTTAAGGAGAAAACAGCAGTTTTGTTTAGATTTTGTTACTTTGTTTTGTTTTTCCCCTAAGAGTTTTGCATAAACTGTTAATTGTGTTCAAGTCTCCAGGCTACAGTCCTCTGCCCCAGTTCCAGAAACCAAGTTTTCAAGTGAAAGGAAACTTTAAGTACAGTTAAAGCAAAATTTGCCACCCACTGCAGCCACCATTGGCATAGCCAAATAAACATGCTTTGTCCATGGTATGGCTAACACTTAAATGGGTGGAAAAAAAAATCCCATTCACTTGATTATGCAACTGGATTCCCTTAGAATAGCTTCAGAAAGCTCTTTAATGAGAAGTCTGTAACAGTTGAACAGAGTAAGCATTTCCACTGGTGGGAAAATAAGCGTGGGGAGTTCTGCGTTTGACCCTGCAAGGAGAGACAGAATGACAATCCGCAGCCTGGGGCTCATAAGGATTCCGTGCATGGAAGCAGAGAGCCGTGCCACCTCTGCACTCCTTGGGAACAAGGCATGATTTCATTGATGCCACCAGAAAGAGTTGGGCACAGTAGCAAAATAACAATGAATGGATTTTGTCTAATCCCAGGGATGCATTGCCAGCGCTACAACGCTCGATGTTGTGGATTTATATCGCATCAAACTTTTAAAAGGAGTTTGTGGGGGGAAAAAAAAACCAGATGAGAAAGATCTTCCTGGCTAGGCAGCCTACAACTGTATTCACCTCATCTCTGTATAAACAAGCCTTAGTTTGTAGTGAAGAAACTAAAGAGAAGCAACATTACATTTCTGTTTGAATTTGAAAGCTATATCGCTTGGTCACTGAGCAATGGATGCCTTGGCAGCTGTCTCCATTTCCTAACACAAAGCAAAAAAAAAGAAATGAAATGGCATTTGAATCAGAAAGGCTGTACAAAGACAAGCTTTCAAACATACACTTCTTACAAGGGCCTGTCTATATTCAGTCATTATATCAGATAACAGGGAAATATAAATTTAAAACTCCATTGTACTGATACAATGCTTTGTATGGCCATTTTTCTTCTGGAATAAAAAAGCCAGTCTTCAGTTCAGCTCTGTCAATTTGACATCTGTCTTCTCTTTAAAAAGTTCCTCCCTGTTTCAAGGCTGAATGTCTCCAAATGAAGAAGTAATCCTGGTATGACAGCATCTTCATCTCTTAAAGTATCTCTTACACTAACAAGCCTCAACTGGATTTTCATTTAGTGTAAGGCGCCAGTATATCCACAGCATGGCACTGTCCTCTCCACGGAGCGGGGTCAGTTGGGATATCTGTGAGCATGGTCTAGTATCCCTTAAAACAAACAAACAAACAAACAAACAAATGAAACCAATTACCTACCAGTTTTCATGATGTCAATCTGCTTGGACTACTGGATATGGAATGTCAGGTTATTAAATACTCAATTTTTGTGTGGGTGGAAGGTTAGATTGCATTTAGAGTGCCAACTCCTCAGTCCTATAGCACTGACTGCGATAACTGGAGAGCATCCAGTACCTCAAAAGCACAGACCTAAACTGCAAAGAGCAACTACTTGGCAAAACCTGTCAGTCTGAATTCCCTCCCACTGTGCACCTGTGTTTGCCTTAGCTGGAGTTGCAAAAATGCCATCTTTAATTCTAACATCCTTGAGCTAAATGATGCATGGCTTAAAACTCAGCCTGTGAGCTCTTGCATGTCTATGCAGTCAGATGGGGCTCTGCGTGCAATAGATCACTTTGCAAGGGACAGGGAGTTGCAAAGCTATATGTCCTCATTGCAAATTTAAGGTTTTCCCTTTTTCTGGTATCAGCAGTCTAATGATTAACCTGGAAGTGCCTGGGAATTTCAGAAAGTTGTGGGATGATGAGAACATAGCCTTAGATTCTTTTGTCATGTCTAGCCTGTCAGAAAAAGTCCCCAAGGGGAAATAAAACCATGGTGGTGTAGCTCAGTAACACTGAGTGTAATGCTCTTGGCATTAACCCTCTCTGTCACAGCAGCAGGCACAGTAAACATCCTTGTAGCAACCTGCAAACACATCAAGCCTATGATGTGTTAGCAGGCTTGTTATTTAGCAGGGCCTCTTTCAATAGGACAAGCCTGTAATGGTTTTAAACTAAAAGAGGGGAGATTCAGGCTAGACATGAAGAAGAAATTTTTTACAGTAAGGGTGGTGAAACACTGGTACTGTTTGCCCAGAAGGGTGTTGGATGCCTCGTCCCTGGAGACAGTCCAGGCCAGGCTGGACGGGGCTCTGAGCAACCTGACCTAGTTGAAGATGTCCCTGCTCATTGCAGGGGGTTGGACTAGATGACCTTTGATGGTCCCTTCCAACCCAAACTATTCTATGGTTCTATGATTCTATGACTCTATGTATTACATTTTGCTCTTGGCTAACGCTTATGTCTCTCTGTCTCTCTGGCAGCATACAGCGCCGGCTGTCCTTGCAGCTGCCCATTCTCCACCATGCCTATTTGCCATCCATAGGAGGAGTTGACGCCAGCTGTGCCAGTCCCTGCGTCAGCCCCAGCGCCAGTCCTCGGCACAGACACGTGCCGCCCTCCTTCCGAGTAATGGTTTCAGGGCTGTAGGAAAGGGACATCAGTGCTTCCTGAACTGCTTTTAAGTACTCAATGACTGGACTAAACATCTGACCTAGAACTCTGCCACAAACATATAACATTGGCTCCGACCGCAGAGGAACTACCGCTGAGGCCGTCATCACAGGAGTGCCCATGTAACTTGTGTGGGAAGGCAGAGGAGAAGGACACAAGGAGTTTGATCTGTAGCCTTATTCATGGAGTTTTTATTTCTTCGCCTAGAAGTCACTGGAAAACGTTTCTTCCCAAATTTCAACTAGCAACAAGGAGGCTGGGAAATACGGATCTTGCAAAAAAGACACTAAGGAAAAACAAAATACTCAAATGGCACTGAGCTTTATGTGGCTGCTGAGAACATGCAATTCTATACTGTATCCATGTAAGGAAAATACAGTGGTTGAGCTATACCATATTTATTGAAGTAGATACATTCCTTTTTACAAGAGTTGTGTTAAATTGCTGGAAACATTCTGCACTGGTTAGTCTTGCTTGTTTTCATTTCAGGGATGATGTTTGATAGGAAAGAAGGATTGTGAGAAATGATTCCTCGGGTGTCATTGAGACTCTGCAGTGCTGTGAGCAGGGTCATCTCTAACTTGCAGCTGTACATGAAACCCAAGCAGAGGCTGAAGCTCCAGCTCCAAGTTGCCACCAGCTGGAAAGCTGCTGGTTGGAAGCGGAGAGCTTCACCCTTCTCCAGGAATGGTGGTAGTGACTGCTGACCATCTGCAGCTTCATTTTTAGCAAAGTTTCTGCACCTATTTCAGAATAAATGCCACCAACCAAAATGTACTGACCTGTCTGGAAAAGTCCTAAGGCTGGTAACTCAAGAAGCTGAGGACAGATGGGTAGTAAAGTCTTAATGTCACAGGATGGATTGTTTTTCATAGTTTGTTTGAATTATGTCACACATAATTACAATAAAATTAATTTAGTGGACTTGGCGGGGGGAGGGGTTGGGGCACAGCACTTTGCTGTTGCAGGCAAAGCCTGCAGAGCACATAGATGTGAATATACACTATGTTTGCTTTGTACCCGCGTGTGTGGCAGTTGTAGCAGATAATAGAAAGGACAAATCAAATTTACCAATAGAATATTTTATCTGAATCCTAAAAGGACTGTGAAAAAAAATCAGCTTTTATACTTTAGCTCCATCCCCTGAACCAAAGTAATTGGGAGGAATGCTAGTGGCATACCGTCTGGACTAGCTCTGGAGCCAAACCCTCAGGCACAGGTGAGATACACATTGCAGCTTCTTTTTCCAAGGGACTGGAAATGTGGCATCTCACTGCCAGGGCTGTTTGCTAAGAGTAGGGGGAAAAAAATACAAAACCCACATGAAGTACCCACTGGGCTCTCAGTTTTCTTTGACCAACACCTGTGCACCTCAGACCAAACCTTTGGAATGATGTTCCTACGAAGGTTTACAAATCAGCCATGACTGAAGCACAGCTGTAGAGATTCATTAGCTGAGGGACTTAACTGCAGCTTTGACAAGCTAGCATAAATCTCCATTAAAAATAAAAGACACCTCATAGTGGCCAAAACCAATGTGAATATGTATCTGAATCTTACAATCAGGAGCATCACAAAATATTTCACTTGGCACATACAGTAAGAGAGGTTATGGAAATATCTGTAGCTTTTAGAACAAAAATATGTAAGTATAAACACAGATAAAATAGAACTCATTACTCTGTTTAAGCACTAAACACTGACTTTGTCACTCAATGTGTGTTGACAGTATTCTCTTGCTTTATTAATATCATCAGGGCCTGGTTTATTTTAAAAGGAATGTTAATTTTTAAAAAGAGAAAATTACAATATTGTATATAATGTATACACAAAGATCTCTGTAGAAATATTATTCCAATTTAGCAGGAAAAAAAAATCAGAAGTATCGGACCATTGGAGGTGAGTGTGTGTGTGTGTCTGTAACTTTGTGAATACTGACTGTGTGACGTTTATTAGGTTTAAACCATGCAGTACATTCTTTGTCTCAATGATACTGTAGTTTCTCCCATAACATTTTTTTTACTTTACTGCAGATAACAAGACCAACCAAGTGAATATAGCTATTTAATGTTTCTGTTCTTTTATACTGCAGCAAAAATGTACTGTAAATTTATGAAGAGGCTGTGCCCCAATGGCATTTTCCAATGATGTTAGTGCACAAATGCTTTAAACTAGACTGGAACTGCCAGAATAAAATGTAAATGAAGAATTTCTTGTATAACCTTATACTGCATGAGATCAATTTTTAATAAATTGTTGCAAATCTGTTTTTATGAATAAAATATATAAAACCTAGCTTTTTTGACTCAGTGCCCTCATCCCGTAGCAAAACCATGTTTAATATGTTTGTGTGTGTCTGTGTGTGTGTGTGTGTGTATAAACATATATATAAATATAAAAGTCTCCCTGGAGAAGGAAGAATCCTATTACAACACCACATTGTAATAAAAAGTCAAAATACATATCCTAGTAGTTGGAGGGTTCACATCTAGAGAAAATAGAAAAATTTCTGCCCTGAAATATAATTACTGCAATTACTGCAATACTCATGAGTGAAATTTCAGCCCTTTTTCAAATGGGAAAATAAAAAAACTATGCTGAACATTTACATCCAAACCACACTTAATACATGCACCATTCTCTCTTGCACCACTATGCGTGTGAATTCAGGAGGAAAAGGAAGATTTTACTATTGCACATAAATTATTGAAGCTGAGCCCATCTTCTAGCTCTGTAGTAAAATCTCTGCTTCAGCAAATGAGAAGTTTCTGGGAATAATCACCAATTGTTTCGTGAAGGCTAACACTAAACCTCTCCATCTAGTTTCTAGTTTTTGTGTTCTAAACCAGGTTCTTCTGGGTGGCAGAACAGGAGGAGGGTGGGAATGTAGTGCAATGAGCCAACAAGAAGAAAGAACATTTTTAGTTGTTTGCTTTTCAACAGGAGCATCCTCAAGCCAGCACAAAATTACATAAAGCACAAGATGAGGGAATTCAGAACCAACATCACAAATGTGTTTTCTGAAGATTTCTAATGCAGCTTACAAGTCCCACCAAACATATGCAAAAGAGAAAATACTACTGAGGAGTTAACAGCATGGCTTGTGGATCTCAATGCAGAATACCAGATGGCAGGAGAAACTCAAACAGATACATCAAAGCTCATTCAAGAAAGGAAAGAAAGTCTATAACAACTTTATTGTGAAACCTATATTCAAGCAGAAATTGTGGTAGAATGTGAGCAACTTAGAGTTGCTCAAGAATAATAGGAAACCAGAACGAAGCTAAACATTGCTTTAAGAGGTCAAGAAAAAAAATAAGAGGGAGATGTCAGGCGAGCAAGTTTACTTGACCAGTTGAGTTTCCACAGTCACAGCAAATACGCTTCCTATAAAATCATAAGCTTGCTATTGAATTAATGTGAAATTACTAATGTTGCAGCACTTCTTTCAAATAATTAATAAAAATTGAAGGTTGTAAGAAGAGCAGGAGAGGCACTTTTTCAGTTTTCTCTTGCTTTTGAAAGATCACCTGGCCATTACTTTAATACGCATGATCTTTATTCACAAGCACACTGTCAAGAGTGCTCTGCCTCTCGAGCCCATCAGCATTCTGCCAGTGCTCTACAGCGCTTCTCACTGCACACTAAATGACATTGCAGAGGAGCACTAGGGGGTCTAGGGCTGTGTAGGAAGAGGTGAGGAGGAGACAGAGCCCACATTTAGCTGCTGGCACAGGCAACCCCTGGGTGGCAATACCATCATGTCGGCGTTGCCACAGACCTCTCGTACCTGAAGACATTTCGAGCCACTAGCTTTGCAAACTGCAACGTGTTTAAGCCCCTTCCCCTGATGATGAGGTGCTGATGTGGGCCAAATGAAGGGACAGAGTGAAGGGCAGGCAGGAGGAGAAACAAGGGGCATCTCCAATCACTCTGCATGTCCTTCACCACCCCCAAGAAAGTGGCAGCTGCCGATACCATCAGAGCCAAGCATCACACAAGCGTTTAAACAAATCACTGATTTTTAGAGGCTAAATTCAGTAGAGGTGAAACAGATCTGAGGGCAGGAGCAGGAGATGGGAGTGCCAGCTATAGGTACCAGCAGCAAGCAGCCTTTGTGCTGGCTCACTAGCAGAAGCACAGCAGAAGGGAGCTCAAATGACCTTGAGCTTAAGGAGAAAGGACAAACTTCTTCATGAGCCAGCAAACACAGGCTTTGACTAGAACAGAGGATTTTTATCTCCTGACAAAAGGTTATGCAGCAGGAGCCCTGTACCCATGTGCACTATGTGTAACTTAAGCTGAGAAAAATATCAACTGAATTTATGACCTATAGCTGTAGCTGTTTTAGCGATCACATCACCCACCTACCTACTACTGCGGGCAGCACTGTGGGATACCTGCTTGAGCAGGGGAGCTGCCACTGGTAGCAAACCAACCCACAAATATGAAGTTGTCCATTCCGGAAAGTCAGTTTGACTGGAAAATACTATGTGTGTTGCAGAGAGCACTGGTGGGACACCGAGCAAGAGCAAGCAGCCCAGCATTAATGGCCTGGAAAACATCATGAGGACCAAGGCAGAGACATCCATGATGCCTTCTGCTTTGGGAATTTTTCAAGCATCTAAAAGTAAAACCCATCCTAAGGGTATACGTACACAAGCCATTCCCAGCTCAGAATTAATTCTCCTTGGACCGCTCTGTTACACAGTGCATAACCCTGGGACTGCACAGCTGAACATGCCTTGTTCATCCAGACCTAAGGAAAAAGGAGCATGAAGCAGAAATGAAAAACTGGAAAAGAGAAGGCAGGAAATACGTGCATGGCTTTGTACTCACACAGTAAGTGTTCTGCTGCACTGTCACCCGAGTGGCTCCTATTCTGTCCTAAGGGTACTTCAGTTCTTCCAAACACCAGAAAGTCCTCCCAGCAGACAGACGGACAGAGACACCTGTTCTGTAGGAGGGAGCAACCTCACATCCTCACCAAATAAGCTAGTTGACATAATGATTAGTTTGTGTTTATTAGGTAGGCTATCAACTGGTGATACAAACCAGCACAAGCCTTGCAAGAAGAAAGCTTTCCCTTCCAGCAAATGAACATCTCTTTCTGGGAAATGTTGTCTTCCTATTTCTTCAGACACCTCCGTACAACACAACACCAGCACAGCTCTTGCTACCCCAGAGAACAACGCTGCTCCTCCAACCTGACAATTCCTCCACTTCATCCTCTACTAGAGCTGTGCCTAACAGCTGATGCCTCTGAAGCAAAGAGCCACAGACAATACAGTAGAGATGAAAGTCAACTCTTGGCAGTTCAGGAGATAAAGCCAAGTGAGGCAGAAGCGCCAGGACCACCTGCCCATCATGCCCTGAGGGGCACCTGCAGGTATAGGTGCCTCTAAAAGACCTGCTACAGAGAAGCCAATTGCTGAGCATAGATCAGCTTTTCCTCAACAAAGGTAAAAGGGGGCAAAGTCTTAGTTGCTCACTTTAAAGGCAGTCACATTTCCAAAGACATTGACTCTCAACATGATGAATGGCAGGCAGAGGGAGGGCACATGAGCCATAACAATAACAGTGAGGGCAAGGACAGTAGCTTCACACTGGAGCTGTGGATGGAGGGTGATGAGATAAAGGTTAAAGGCTTCAAGTTAATTCCATAAAGCCCACAACTCATCCCAACTCTCAAAACTGGAAAGAAATCCTCTTTGTTTTTACTTGACCCATCCTTAGGTCATTGGAAGACACTATTTGAGTAAAGCAACAGAAGTAGTGGGAGAAAAAGGGAAAAAAACACCAGAACAACCAACACACGCATACTAGGAGATGGCTTGAGAGTCATAAAGATGCAAATGAACAAGGGACTCAGCTGCCACTGCTTCTGAAGAAGAGACATCGACATCAGGATCAGATACAAGCGCCCCAGCAAAAGATAGTCGCTGCCATCCCACAAAGCTAGCTGTGCAAATGAAGCTGTTAAAATTTTCAGAACCAAAGCCAACACCATCACTGACTGCCTCGGTGTTGCTAGTAACTAAAATGGGAGAAACTTTCCTCCAGATTTTGACCTCAGCTTCTAGTAGGCTCAAAGTTTGAAATTCAATTCAATGCTCTGGTAGCCTAGGTTGTTTCCAAGCTTTTATTACTACTGGAAGGCTGCAAGAGCGTGAAGTTTCTAAATTAGCAATCCTTAGGAAAATTTTACAGAAACTGGTTCTTATACACACAGAGAAACATGTTTTTAACTAGACTGCCTTAGTGTGTGGGGAGAGGGCATATTTCACTATGCTCCCTAAGTATGTATACACATTTTTTACAGTTTTCAGAGCCCTCCACAGAATCTGTCTTTGAGATTACGGACTCTACAACTTCAAGACAAAAGTACAGATGAAAAGCTTCTGTACTGCTGTTGTAATAAGGAATATTTCTCTTAATATGTACCTCCATTATTTTAGGACCTTTCAGTCTTTTCCCTCCCCCTCCACCCAGCTATTATTCTATATTTACTAATTTTTTTTAGTTTTAAAACCCAATAATTTATTTGCCTAATAATTAACTGATGTTTGAACTTAAATAAGCAACTCATGATAAGAGTGAAACTCAGCAAAGTGGAAAACAGATGAGTTGTTCCAGTATAATCCACATAAACAAATAAGAAGAGCACTTGCTACAGTTCAAAACTTTCAGAGATATTTCCCTGGGACAAATGACAGTAATTTCAAAACAAAGTCAAGTAAATGTATCCCAGGTTTAACTGCCCATGGACAAAGTCATCTCTCAGTTATCCTTGAGCAGCCGATTCAGGTTGCCACAACCTGGGATCAAACCTGACTCTTCACCTGCTGGGGCCTGTTCGCTCACTGCTTATTGGAGCAGCCCTCATCTCCACAAAAAAAATGGCTTGTACACTTTTGAAGGTGAATGAATTAACTGTAAAATTCAGACTAGCACATGTGAATTATCCACAGTCCTTTCTTTTCTTGCTTTGTGTTAGCCTGCTGATACTCCCATCCCATTGTGCTTTTTAGGATACTGATATTTGATATAAAATTACTCCTATTAGGGACAAGTAAAACTGTAATGAGAGTGGAAAGACATATAAAGACATCTATTGAATTGGACTGTGGCAGAGAATTCCAGTATTAGGAATGGAAAACTGATAAATCCAAAGATATCTCCCTCTGCTGAGCGTTAGGTTGATTTGTTGTGGCACAGAAGCAGTCACATCAGATGCCCATTGATTCCTCTCAAGAGAAGTTTTCTTTGTGTTTTATTCTAACCTGATTCCAGCACAGCAAAACTTATTACTCTCTTCTCTGCTTCCAAAATTTAACAAACCATCCTGGCTGAGTCACTCTAAATATACCAAGAAGGTGAAACATCTTCATCCTCCTGCACTCGCTCAGCTTTGCTGCTGCATCCTGTGCGCTCGCAGGTGGGCAGAGGGGACGGGACATTCAGCAGCCAGAGAGATTAGCTCCAAACATTTCCCTGCAATGCAACATGCAGAAAGGTGCACTGTTGCACATCTCTCCTTATTGTTTCTCTCCCTTCCCTTCCCTTCCCTTCCCTTCCCTTCCCTTCCCTTCCCTTCCCTTCCCTTCCCTTCCCTCTTTCCTTCCTCTTTTTTCCCCCTTCTTCACCAGCATAGCTCCATGTGCCACTCCCTTTGTTCTTTGTGTAGCTGTTACCAATGCTGGCACATCTGATATGTTCAAATCCTTCTGAAAAGGCTGTCAGCCCTTACTGGAGAAATTATTAGGAGCAAACACTCACTTCAGGAGTCCTAAATGTGACAAAAATAGTTTCAAGAATTTTAAAAGTGCCTATTTTAAATAAGCTCTCTATTTTTTCCCAGTGTACGTCAGCAATCACGAACCACTCATTGTGTTCTACAAAGAAAAAGTGTGTCCCCAGCTCTGTTTCAGACCTTGCAGGCATGCTTTGCTTACATACCCCTTATTTTCTGCCTTGTTTTTTTTAATATGGTCATGTTGCGGATTTCTTGTTTGTTTGTTTTCAAGCAAGACAGAAACAAAATGAACTTTCCCATATGGAGAACACCAACCACAGAGCACTCACGTCTGTGCAGTACAAATGCTTGAGTATAAGCTGCTTCCCTCATCCAGCATGCAGGGTGCGTATCTCAGGCTGTGAGGGCAGAAGCTTAGAGCTTCAGTCAGATAAAAGATAATAAAATGAGCTTGGGCCTCATTAACTTACCCTGGTGATGCGAATATTAACATAGATTAAAATCCAAGCTCCAAAAAGAAAACGCAGCCCGATCTCATCACAGGCAAACTGCAAGCAGTAACAAATTCCTTGAATTAATTTAGCTCATCATACTCTAAAGCAACAGTAAGACACTCCACATAAAAGCCCTCTCCACAAGGCTTTGAAAGTTTTGTAGACAAATGCAGTTCCAGGAATTAAATATTTGGTTATGCACTTTGCTTACAGCTTTGATGAATACTCTGCTGCTCTGGCTGCATATACACAGAGAGTCTAGGAAGGCACTTCTCTTTCTTTCAGGCCCTAGTTCAGCTTGGTATGCGTAAAAACATTTATGAACATATTCAGAATGTAGACAACCTTGTTCAAATTAATTTAATGGGGTATATTTAAAATGATGAAAAGATGTTTCTCATGAATTTCTCTCTCATTTGGAATAATGCTTTCCTTTTACTGATATTCAGTCCTTTTACTCTGTTCTAAATGGATGTTATATTACCTTCATTATGATGACATTAAGCTACTAGCACTACACTAGTGATGCAAATAAGGACTCTTCATCTTCTTTTTCCGCTTTTCTATTCCTACAGGGGAACAGTGTTTACAGTATACTGTTTGTACTTGTACAGGAAAAACTAAGGTGGAGTAAAGAAAGGAGCTGCTTTTTTTTACTTACTTACACTACAGACTTCACATTTATCATGGAAGTTCAAAATGTGTTTAACACCAAAACAAAGGGAGAGAGGTTCATGGAGATCATTGTTTCCTCCAAAAGTCCATTCCAGTCTTGAAGTTTCCCTTTGGAAAGCATCACCCTCTCACTGCAGTAGGAAGTTCATTACATGAAGCAGTCACCAGCGATCCTCATGCCAAAGCTTTAAGTTGTCTTTTAGCTTTGTTAATCTAAATCAACAGTTTTTTATTTCAAAAGTGCTTCCCTCAGACTCCACCACCTCACTTGACTCCCATGATGCTACACGACGTGAGACTGCTCTCTTCTTTCCTGACATAGCTGGCACAGTGAGATGTTGAAGTTGGTTTTACCCTCAGACTCCCCATGCTGAATGGACAGTCATCCTTGGCTGGGGGATATTATTCGTTATGGAACTTCCTCCACTCTCTTGGATACATCTGCATATTTCCTGACCTACATGTGCTATAAGCTGCGTTGTGTGAACTGTGGTGGTCTACGATAGGTGCCTGTTCCTATATGATGTCCCTGCTCATTGCAGGGGGGGTGGAATATGTGACCTGTGAAGATCCCTTCCGACTTAAACTATTCTATGATTCTATGATCCGTGACAGAGAAATTTCCTATTGGTAGCTTGCACATCACAGTAAGGTAGCATTATCTCACAAAAGATTAGAGTAGTCTATCATGTGCCTTTTCAGGGACATATTTCCCTCATTGGCAAAGATTCATTCGGACGTTTGTGGTACATCAAGCAACACACTGCTTTGTGCACTGTAGTTTTCTTTATGTTTAATACACAGATCACTGGTTTAGTGCCTCTTTGCTGATGACAGTCCTACCTTCACCCTGGCACTGTTCCCCATGCAATCGTTGTGGGCAGAGCTGCACTTCCCCAAAGACAGACTTTTCTACATAAAAACATCCCACAATCTGCTAACTTGCTTTTGCACTTGTCAGGCAGTCATCCGGCTACCCATAAATTACATTATCCGTTCTTTCCCTACCTAGCATCCTCCTCTATTTTCTTCACTCCTGTTGCCGAGAGTTTCTGGATTCAAACTTCAAACTCTAAGAGGTCTTCTCTGCATTTCTCTGGCTATTCACTTTCATCCCTTCGGATTACTTTGGTAGCTAAAACTGCTCATTACAATTGCCAAGCATATCTGGCCACCTAACAGTTTGCTAGACTACTTACTGAGCCAGTCTTTTACAGATGAAATGGCATGAATCCCAACAACAAAACCTCTATCAAAGATGTAAACCAGTAGATCAGGCAGCTGAGAACTCTGGCTATGACTACAAAAGGGTTTGGAACAACTGGTTAACTTGCTCTTTTTTTCAGATAAAGATGACTCTGCAATGGTATGGTTTAATTATACATGGTAAAGGTCTTAGAAAACCTAAAAGTGACTATTGTGTAACTCACTAGCTCACCAACAAGAAAGAGTGGCCAAACAGACTGTTTAGAAAGATACAAAGATAACCGCCCTAACTCAACCCAGCACTGGAGGAAGGGAGCCCACTCCCACCACTGAACTCCTCCTGGTGAAGAATTTGGGTAGCTCACCACGAACTCTTTCTTCTAAAGGAATCTGGCACTGGTGACTTTAGGGCCCAGAAGGGCACCAGAAGGATGAGTGCAATAAACCACAAAAACATCATGAGGTCTAACGCAACAATAACAATACCAACAAAAAGTGAAATTTCTTTCATCTCAAGTTGTTCAATCACCTGAAAAAAAAACATGTGTCTGCTGCTCTTCTCTCATCCTTCAGCATTAGCACCAGAGAGTGAGAGAGTAAGGACTTCACCAGCTCATGTGAGATGCAAGGTATTTTCTGTACAAACAAGTCTATATCCTCAGAGTTACATAAACTGAATGATTCAATGCTCCCTGAAATCATCATAAAAAAGGCTGACAACAATGAGAAGTACTTTCCCGCTTCTGCCTGAGCACTCACCATTATTTCTAGTATTTATGCCACTGTAAATTCATCTTAGGTTTACTCTAGTGAAACAAGTTCATTTTGTCTGTAAGGGAGAGCAGACTGTTGCCTTATTATGGTCATTTTTTAATCAACACTTTAAACGCGGGCAAGTATCCAGAAACCAAAGGGGAAAAAAAACATATATAACTAGGGAATACATGAAGAAGAAGAATGCTTTCCCCCTTTTTTCTCCTTGGGAGAAAACATTTTTACACTCAGTTTTCAGATCAACCTGAGTAACATCTCAAAACCAGCAAAACCAAACCCAACCCAAAACTACAAGAAAATAAGGTAACAGTGAGTTTTCCAACACTTGTTTACCCCTCCTCCCCCAGTTGCTATCCTGGTCAAACCAGTCACTGGGCAGAAAACGTTGCTTGCAGAGGGAGAAGACGATTCAATATTGAACCACAGTTATTTCATATGGTTTCCCAGATGGAAAACCATAAAGCAGGGTGAGGGTTTACTGCAAAACAAAACAGAGTCTGGAAAGAGGGGAAAACATATGCATGGATGCATGCATTAAAAGTAGTTTTAGAATATCAGTTATTCTTCCAGAAAATTATAAGGAAATATAGAATAAGTTTCCACACATTTTCCAGTCAAAACTTTACGTCAGAAACTGTTGTCTGGACATATTGACAAGTTGCATACGCACAAGCACATTGATTTTATCCTGCAGAATTAAACCTCCCTGCTGTCAAATTTGGAGCACTGAAGTTCTATACACAGAGTTAATACAACCCATATTCGTGAGCTGATAAGAAATATTACATAAATATTATTTTGATTTATCACATAAGGAATTTTTGACAGGATGCTCTGGGCTCATACATTTTTTATAAATTGTTGCTATTTTGGTAAAGCAGAAATGTGGGGTGAACGATGCCAGCAAGTAGTTACGATTTCCTGTATTGCTACTACACAGCATGCCAAGATTAAGAGCTAAATTCGTCAATAGCTTTCATTGTCCTGCCTTTATACATTTGCCTTACTCTGTTGTTGTTGATTTTTTTTAATCATTAACTTCCAATTGACATCCTTGGGCCAATTCATTTTTAATTTAGGAGCGTGAAACAAAAATAGTTTCATGAGTCAAGAAATAAACGAATGAGAAATGAGCATATGGCAAAACCCAAGCCCTTTTAGCTACTCTTTGAATGTACTACGATTTATAATGGCGAGGTTATGTGGTAAAGTTTAGAGTACAAAGCTTACTAAATAATGAATACAGTGTTTCTGTGTAATTTTGCTGGCAATAACCCCAAGCAATTTTAATTAGTTTCACCTCCCCTTAACTGCAAGGACAGCTCTGGATGTGCAGTCTTCCTACAAAAGTGGAGTTCTGCATGTTATCTTATCTAGATTTAATTTTTTTGCTATCAAAACTCAGCTTTGCAACCGATTTACCAAAAGCGAGCCCAGATTTGTGTCATTTCAGATAGATTATGGAATTAAAGAATCGGGCCCACAGTGACAGGCAGGGAAACTCTGACAACCTGGTGAGGGAAACAGAGCACCCTGACATCGCCACTGCCCAGGCACCCCTGGAGAGCTGTCAGCTCAGTAAAGGTCCATCTCCACCAACACAAAGGAGCACAGAGGAGTGGTGACAGGCAGCCAGACCCCAATGTCCTAAGCAGACAGAGAGGAGCACCCTGACCTGACTGCTCCCAGGCCCATCATGAGAGGATGCTCAGCCCACCATTGTGGCGGGAAACCCATTGAGATGAGTTTTGGCAGGAGAGGCTTTCCAGATCATCTTGCAGACTTTACTGCCTGAAGGGAAGAGCATTTGGGGATTCTGTGAGACTTACTACAGGAAACAAAAGACCAGAGGCAGGGGCAGTGGGGGATTAAGGTGGTTTGGGAGGAACAAGCATGGAAGAGAAGACAGGAAAGGGGATAAATGTGAGTGACCGTGCGTAAACAGGTTACCGATCAGTACGCTTCTCTGGCAATGCCCTTTACCTGATTGCTGCAGCCTGACCTGTCTTCTCGTTAAACTCAATTTCTAACTATTTTCCTGGGTGAGAGTGGGGGACCATGAGTCACAGAGCCCATGTTTTTGTGATGCCACCAACTGGAGAAACTGGCAAGCCTGCAGGGACCTGGGAGCCAGGTTTTGCAGCAGCTGGGTCTGGGCTGGATAGCAGGGAAACCAGAAGGTCTGAGAGCTGGCTGCTGGAGGGACCAGGAAGCCAAAAACAGCTACATACTGGCTTCTCAGTGCAGATTGAGGTAATGAGGAATTCTATTTATTATCTTTTATTTTATCTTCTATATTCTATTTCCATTTTATATATAGTAGTAGTAGTGTTATATTAGTACTATTTCATTATTTTATTAAACTATGTTTATCTCAATCCACGAGTTTTCTCCCTTTCGATTCTCTCCCCTATTTGGGGAGGGGAGTGACGAGGAGGAGCAGTGAGTAAGCAGCTATCATGGTTTTGATTGCTAGCTCAGGTTAAACAGCTACACTGTTGTTAACTACCCGCTTTGTGAATCCTGGTTCTCACCTAGATCATTGGCCTCAGCTGCAATCCCCAAAAGGCACAATTTAAGTGATCAGCCATGACTTTGTTTCTCTTTGTCCTCAACCGCTTAGCTGCTGCCACATAGAGAATTCACATAATTTCTGCCCCTTTTCCTCCTCTGTCCCACTAGCCAGGTTCCAGCTTGATTTGTTTTCTCTCCACTGCTGAAGCCTTTTGGGAAATCACTTTAATCAACTCCAGAGACTGCTCCAACACCCAGAGAACAATGTGCCATCAGGAGCCACTCACCTCTTTACTGCCTCTGCCTGCCATGCTGGTGGCTCCAGAGCAGACCTCCCCAACTCATTTGTGAGGCACAGATCCCTCCCTGCTTCCCAGCATCAGGAAAATCTGGAGACACAGCAGTAAGCAGAGGTAACTTGCCTGAGGACCAGAGACCAGATGGTGACTACAGCTAGATATGCCCAAAGAGTTTTAATCTTGTCCTTTCTTGAAGCCCAAGACCTTTCCAGCCCCATCATTGGATACAATTTTCTCTAGTGAGTGTGCATAACACAGCAAACATGTCCCAAAATGTAAGATGGATGCTCTGTTCCCTGCCTGTCCCAATTTTCACTTAAAGGAGGAAAAAATGAAACTCTTTTTTTGTTATTTTTTAATGAAACCTGATGTCTGTATTATTACCACAGCATGTTATAAGAAACAAAATCTAACCTCATAGTTTTCATTTTCTTTTGTAGTCTGGTAGTAATTTAGGTTTGTTTGGTTTTTTGTTTGTTTGTTTTCTTTTTACAGTCGCTAAGGGAATGAGAAAATTTAACCTTTTCTGTTTCAGTATACCAGTTTGCTACAAGAAGTGGATATTCTTAGACAGCAGATGCTTGGAGTCTTGCCAAATGGGAGAAGAAAATTGACATAGGTTTTCTGTTGTCATTGCAAGAGTACTGTGTATTTGTAGGTCTATAACATATCCTCACCTCTGTAACAGTCTGTCAGACAGCTGAAAGGTTTCTAAATTACATGAAAACACCAGTTTTAGGTTCTGTCACTACACATACTTAGAGCAGCCAAATCCAGAGAACAGAGCAGAAGTCTACACCAAAAGGATGAGCCAGATGGGAGGGCTCTACATGATGGCAGACCCCAGCAAACAGTCTGACTGCACAGCGAAAGTTGAATGAATTACTCAAGTAGTTTTCCCTTAGACATCCATTCATGTTTGCTGTGGTATATGTGAGCCCAGATGTCTTCTCCTGTTGTATTTTAAAAGAATTCTTACCACAATGGATCTAACAGTGTATATGTTTAATTTCTTCAACAGTTGCTGGTGAAAAGCACAATGATTTCAGCTACTTTGTTGGGGATGAGGAGAAACAGCCAGTGAACCTAAGGCAAGAGAAACACCGTATTTAAAGGATTTCAGTTTTCAAAACCACTTGACCCTTAGAGTAGCCTGAAATCAGACGTGCAAGACAGAGGTATCTAAAAATCACCTGTAATTTCTGAAAACTTAAGGTCTCCCTCTCAAGAAAGGGAGGATATGCTGTCTCCAGACAGTTTTCTAATTTAGGAAAATAAGTTCTCTTCATACAAAGATGTTTGTCAGCCCTGCCTAGCTCTTATCAATTCTGTCTAGGCTAAAAAGACACCACATGGTATCTGTAAGTAGGGAACTAAAGAAAGCTTCTAGCTAAATGGCTTACTGACAAAGCTGTCTGCTTTTAAACTACACATAAAAATAGGTATTTAAAAAGTCATCCAGACCTCTGAGCTCAAAGGTAAAATATATTAAAATACAAAAATAGCCATGCATATGCCAATGTCATCATCATCAACCATTCATGAGCCCCACTAAATTTCACCCATCAGGCTCTCCTGATCTATTCCATTCTTCTCACCCAGGAAATTTTGCAGCAAAACCTTCAGATGCACAAGCACAGTCCCTGGAAGACAAGCATAAAAAGCTATTTGCAAGGTGAAGGTCTCTTTTGTTGAAAATACCATGTGTCTTGGCTTCCTTCAGTTAAACTGTAAGATGTCAGTTTTAATGCTTCAAGCAATTGTAGTTGTCACCAAATGACTCAAGAGAAAGTTGGCCTTTAAGATATCTGAGAACTTAAACTGCTTTCTGGATCACTTCAATTCAAAACGAGATGAACTCAAGGTCAAATTGTGATGCAGAACATGGGGTTAATTGCTATTTAACTGATGGGCTTGTTCACACAAGGAAAAAAGTGCATTTGGGAAAACAAGGTAACTAATGACTTTTAGAAAGACTAAAACTCTTGTATTGGCAGTACTGGCAGTACTGATTGGCAGAAAAATGTCTGATTACATTCTGAGAGGTCTTCACTAAAAGCTTCCACCTAGAAATCTGGAAGTAAATTGTACTTTCTGGGTGCTCAAGAACAAGCTGAATGCAGAATTGGTGTTATATAGGTGAACTTTAAACGATCAGAAAGGAAGAACAGGGGAGACAACATATCAGTACAGAAAACCTGAATCAACCCTAAAACCCAGAGCATTCACGTCTTAGAGGGAAGCAGTAAGAGTCTTGACTGTGTCCTCTTTCAGCCCTGGTTGTACTATACTCTCACTTTGGTGCCTAAGCATGAAGAAATCCACATAAGCAACAAATCAATCTGTTGCCCAAAGGAAATAATTCCTTTCATAGACAGGTAAGGAAGCCTTATCAGAGTTGATGCTCCAGGCTGGTAATCTTGATGATCTCACTCGTCCATCCAGATGGATGGCCTTATCTGCTGCTATTACAAATCACATGTGCCACAAAAGTTTCATTCCAATTACAGAATCACAGAATCACAGAGTGTTAGGGATCAGAAGGGACCTCGAAAGATCATCTAGTCCAATCCCCCTGCTGGAGCAGGAACACCCAGATGAGGTTACACAGGAATGTGTCCAGGCAGGTTTTGAATGTCTCCAGAGAATGAGACTCCACAACCTCCCTGGGCAGCCTGTTCCAGTGCTCTGGCACCCTCACTGAGAAGTTTCTTCTCAAATTTAAGTGGAACCTCCTGTGTTCCAGTTTGAACCCGTTGTCCTATCATTGGTTGTCACTGAGAAGAGCCTGGCTCTATCCTCATGACACTCACCCTTTATATATTTATAAACATTAATGAGGTCACCCCTCAGTCTCCTCTTCTCCAGACTAAAGAGACCCAGCTCCCTCAGCCTTTCCTCATAAGAGAGATGCTCCACTCCCTTAATCAACTTTGCTGCCCTGTGCTGGACTCTCTCCAGCAGTTCCCTGTCCTTCTTGAACTGAGGGGCCCAGAACTGGACACAATATTCCAGATGTGGTCTCACCAGGGCAGAGTAGAGGGGAAAGAGAACCTCTCTCGACCTACTAACCACCCCCCTTCTAATACACCCCAGGATGCCATTGGCCTTCTTGGCCACAAGGGCACAGTGCTGGCTCATGGTCATCCTGCTGTCCACCAAGACTCCCAGGTCTCTTTCCCCCACACTGATTTCTAACAGGTCATTCCTCAAGTTATACTGGAAGCTGGGGAGTTAGTTCTGCTGCCTCTGATAGCACCACTGACAGCAGTGCCAACCATTTGCTTAGATGGGTTGTAGTATGTTATTTGTAAAAGCCACAGAGACTCTGAGTGTAAACTCTTCCTTAAAAAAAAAAAAAAAAGTAAAAATCCCTCATAGGGACTTATTTCCTGCAGCTTCTTCAGCTTCTTCTCTCAAGCAAGCAGGTTGCTGTCACTGACAAAACCAGCACTAGACCGTAGCCCAGCTCCAGGCACACTGGGCCCAACATTGACTAAGAAATGACTTGAACAGAGGACACAGACCTCTACAGTCTTGAGCCCAAACAGCCCCAGCCTCCTAGGCAAAGACACCAGGACAGAGAGCAGAGGTGGTATCCAGAAAGGGTTAGGATGCTGCAGGGAGTGAAAAGGCCTGGATTACTGGTGTTCAGCTTCCCACCTGCATCCGTTAGGCTGCCCAGATGTGGGAGGACAACCCACCTGCATTCTGTTTCCTTTCTTCACCAAAAAGAGGCACCACCAAAGTGGCTTCTCTCACAAGTGCTTCGCATGTGGAAACAGGAGGCCACTTACCACTTAGTAATGCCAATATATTCTTCTATGCATGTATAAAGAAAAACTGCCAGGGTCTGCCCTATCGAGTTTCTGAGCCACACCTTCTTCCTGCTGACACCTGGTGAAGCTGTACAGACTCGTCAGGTGTGGTTTCCATCTTCCCCAGCCAGGACCTCTGCAGTCTCTCTCTATCTTTTCCCTCATCTCTGTTTGCCTAAGAGAGAAGGATATTTTCGTCTTCTTTCATTACCACTCCTGACTTGTTGTTGGATTAGACACCAGTTCCAAATCCAAGCCCAAACTGGAAGGGGACAGGTACATAGCGGGTAGCTGAGTAAATGAAAATGCTCACAAGAACATCAGGATTTTGATACATCCATCCCAGAAATAAGGACTTAAAATGGCCTCAGGATGTCAGCTGGCCAACTGTCTCCTCCAGGACCTGGTCTCTCAGTGGGGCAGAGCCAGCACCCCACTCTCTTTCTGTGGGTGGGGGCTGTTGCTGCAGCAACAAGACTTCTGCATTCCCTTGCCCACCTGTCCCCTTAGCGCTAGGAGCGAAGTAACCCCATCTCCATTGCAGATGTAGCCAACTTCCCATTGTCCTTCCTTGTCACCATAGTAGTCATTGCCACTGCCTGTCCCTTCTTTCAGCTGCCATTAAACCACAGATATGGTAAACCGAAGGACTCCAAGGACCTTTCTACAGTGAAAGTTGCTCACACCTGCAGAGTCGACATGGTGTCCTGTTTTCTTCTGTCTTGTCCCCTGAGGAAAAAACCAAACCAAACCAAACCAAACCAAAACAAAACAAAACAAAACACCACAAAAAGAAAGACTTTAACAGATGCAGAAAAAGGAAGGTCCTACCCTCGCCATTGTTATTCTCTTCCCATTGCTCTCCACAAGCAGAAGGTAGCCCCATCCTCCTCTTCACAGAAGTGGAGGTTATCTAGTCCAATCTGCCTGCTCAAGCATAACCACGTAGAGCCAGTTTCCCAGGACCATGTCCAGATGATTTTTTGATATCTTCTAGGAGGGAGACTCCACAATCTCCCTGGGTCCTCCTGCACCTGTGTTTGACCCACCCTCACCACAAAGATGATTTTTCTGATGTACAAACAGAATTTCCCATATTTCAGTTCATGCCCAGTGCTTCTCATCTGTCCACTGGGAACCAACATCCTCCCTCTGGAGATCATGTTGAGTCAAGGCCTCAGCTGTGCCAAGGGTACTTGCTTGAGTCGCTGCAGGGGACCGTGTCCTGCAGAGCGACACCTGTGCACAGCCCCCAGCAGACCCTGCTGGCTGCCTCTGTCAGTGCCATTCCTACCACTCCTCTGCACTTTCAACTACTCTTAATTAGAAAGAAAAAAGCCAGCACGCAACTGTCTCCCCACTTCTGTTTTTCCTTTCCCTGGTTTCCTTCTTTGTCCTTTTGCCTGGATTATTCCCACTCAGCACCTGTCCCCTCACTGTGACACCTTCCTCCCTGCACCTACTGCTCACCCCTTTGCACAGTCCCTCCTTCCCTCCTCCTGAACTAGCTGCACCCTCACACCAGCCGGTCCATCTCTCACCACTGCTCTGGGCAACCTGACATGAAGTTTTCCTTATTCCCAGGCAACCTAATTTCCTTATAAGTCTTTAGGAAATCCAAGGGGATTATACTCATCAGCTATCAGCCCACCCTTACACATCTTTTTTTGGGCCCCTTCAGGGACCTCCAACATATTTGAGAGATAAGACTACAGCACAAAGTCACGCTAACATTTCTGTTTGTCGTTTTTACTGCCTGCCCACTAATTCTCTTACATTTAGAGTTGCTATTAATTTTCCCAGCACAGGTGTCAGGTTTATCAGCCTACAGTTTCCACTTTCTCCCCTGGAAGTCTTTTTAAAAAACTGGCATCATGGTTATAACATTGAGGCCTTACAACAGCAAACCAGTTTTACACAAGAGGTTGCACACCAGTACATGCAGATCAGTTCTTGCAGCCTTATGTATTTGTAGGAGACTCCAGTATCTTCCAGTCCTGATGACTTGGTAATATTCTTTCAGTCTATGCCTTCCACAATCTCTTCTGCAGGCTCTTAACACTGGACAACTGAATGGGTGACTTTTCTATGATATGTCAATCAAAGTTGAACTCTGCTGTTAGGATCCCTTCCCCAAAAAGGTCCACCCTTTTCCAGATGGTGGAAATGGGGAGCAAACACTCCACTCTCTCACACACCCACCCCCTGCCTACTGAAAAAGGATATATTTTTTTATGCCCACACTCAGAAAGAAGAAATAGAAGTGCTGGGATTTCAGTATACTCATTTTGTTGTGAATTTATGCAACCTGCTTGCTTTCTGCTTCCCTCACCCTGAATACTCCAAGGAGCCAAGCGAGGTGCTTTTGGCAGCTGAGCCCAGGAGATGAGGCATACCGGTGCCAGGTACTGCATCTCCCCAGTGCTGCGCATCCCAGACCGAGCGGGCTGCAGCCTGGTGGCACAGTGCAGTCAAGTCCTATTTACTGCACGTCTACCTAAGAGCAAAACAGCTGTTAAGGAAAACACTTGTGATTTCATCGATAAGTGCAGAAGACGCTTTCGTTTAGCTCAGATTCTTGCCCTGGAGGATGGCACAAATGAGATTTAAAATCTATTCTTATTGCAGTGCCAAAGAAAGGTGGATACTGCCAGGTGTCTATTTCAGTGAATCGGCTCTCACATCTTACACACCTGCATTTTAAGGTGGATTTTTTTTTCCTGCCACCGTAACTTATACTTCTTCCTTGGAGGGCTACTACAGCTTTGAAAAGGCCTAGCTCCATTCCACTGGCTTTGACAGACAAAAAAAACCTCTCTTCCCAAGCCTCACGCTTACAGGAAAACCCACAGAGTTTTATAATATGTATCATCCCGCTACCTTTTATCATGGAGAACTGCTGTGGATTTCCATTGCTTCATTATGCAAAAAATATATAATCTAATATTATCTCAACCAAACTGGCTGCGAAAATGAAATGCTACAAGTGACCCAAATAAAATTTAACTGCTATGTTTCTCATTCATTCGTATCACAGGTACAGCCATCGCCAACTCTGATCGCTGACTACAGATTACAGAAGCGAGATTCCCAGTGTACTCCATCTGTTTATATATTTTTAAAGAAAAACAAAGCAATTAACTTCGTGTAGATACAGGATTCTAATCTGTATTTCTACAGTGTTTCAGGAAAATGTTTGTTTCCACCTAAATGGACATAGATTTGCCACCTGGATGAAAATCCTGACGTGATTTCACACTGATTGTCAAGGACTTTTACTGTGGCATAGCTGACCAGAGGAGAAATGGGATCATAGGTGATTCTGTAGCTGTCTAGGTGGTCTGTAAAAGCATTTTACTTCCTTCTTCATTTTTAATACTAACCAGAATTGTTACCTATAATGCGGCAAAACAGAATAAAGAAGTAAGAGTATTAAAAATCAGTTTACGTAGTTTAAGTGTCAAAGTAGTGATGAAACCCCAGAGGAGCCTGCTGATCGATTTTGTTGTTGAAGAGTAAGACATTTTCATTGCCAGGAAGCACAGCTGAGGGTGGGAATGGATAAAGGCACAGCATTTCCACATAGCATCCATACTTCTGCATGTCCGTGTGCTTGGGCAACAGTGTGGGCAGCAAAGCATAGAGATACTGCCCATATCCCCAAGATCAGCTGATGGTTAAACTCAGTACGTCCACAATAGCTATCAGTGCCCAACCTCAGGTGAAGGATTTTAATTACATGGAACAAGATTTTGTCAGGAAAGCCTTGTTTTGAAAAGTAAAAGGGCTGTGTTTACTGGTCCTGGGCCTGATCTCTCACCAAGTTGCTTCTGCTCTCCTCACCTGCTGGACAGGGAGCCCGTGCTCAGCTTCATGCCAACATGCCATGGCCACATTCAGGGATTTTAAAGCCTCACCTTAAGCTGATTTCTATCAGTTTCTGTCCCACCACAAGCAGCCAGTGCCCCACCAGCCATTCGCCTCTGCCTCCACCTTCCTTCAGAAATGCCTGTGCCATGATGCTCCTGCCATTCCCATCTCTTGTCATCAGCTGTCCCCACAATGGGCAGGTTTCTTTCCCTTTCCTCACACTTCCCTCCCAGGCTGGGATCCAGGACAATTTCTCCCCTCTCTAAACACCAGGGAAGAAGCAAAGACAGCCTCTCCTGAGCAGTGTGGAAATGCAGCCAATGCTTTTCAGTCCACGTGCAGAGGACTTCAGCTTCACATCTAACATGGGCTACTAGGAACTTGAAAGTGCGCACCCAACATGTCTATTTAAGTCAAATAAAATACATGTACTGCTTTCATCCTCCAAATGGAAACATTTTTGTACTTTCTGGCAAGAGCAGTAATTGAGGAAAGAAGCTGAATATTGAGGTTATGAAACAGTTAACAGTGTTTCCAGAAGCACTCATTCATCTGCTGTTTCGGAAGGACAACTTAAACACTTACACAGCAGCAGCAATCAAGGTGCATCAACTTTTAAGCCAAAAATAGGACACTTTCCTAGTGGTAAAACTTGTCACTTAATTTTGCAGTTATATTGATTTTTTTTAAAACACTTCGGGCCACTGTTTGTATAAAAGATGCTTCAGAAAGGTACATTATGTTGGTTTTCAAATTATTTGCTAACGAACACCAATTTCTGTTATCTTTGCTGTCTGTCTCTCTGTACTATGGACTTTAAACAACTATCCTAATTACAGAACCAACAAGACAGAAGTGCAACGATGTATTCCTTCTGTCCGCTTCTGCCATTCTCAAAATCACAGAATTGTCCAAATTCATTGCTTTTCAAATCCAGTTCGTGTCAAAATCCCATTTCACAGTTTCCACTGGGTTTCTCAGATGCACAAGAGACTTTCCAGTCAACACACAGAGAAAGCCATCTAGCAAGAACACCCTACATGTGTTCTGTACTCCTAATAAACGCATAGATTTTCACCTGTCTTCTGGTAGCTTAACTCAGTGGATAAACATGACTTTTCTTCTTTCAAAACCCACAGCAGCCTCCAGAGCCTCTCCAGGAAAGCAACACCTCCACAGCCACCCTGCAGCCAGGTAACCCAACTCTGCATAGAAATGCAGGATAATTACAGCTTCATTTCAGCAGCAGGTGCAACTCATTAACTCACAGACACTTGCTGTCTGGTGGGGAGCAGAGCCAACTCAACTTCACCAGAGAGAGAGGCCCTATGGGGAAAGCCCTGTGAAAAGCTGAGCCTGGGGAAGATGTTTAAGCCACACATCAGGTTTTGTTGCAGCTACATCTGTTCTCTTTCCTCTGCAGTCTGCCTCCCCCATAGGCAGGGATCCTCAGACCTGCTGATTTCAGCTCAGCACCTGAATCATCCTCAGGTTTTCTTCACCTAGCTGGGTGGCAGGCAGGCATCTTACTGGTCAAACATGGACAAGTAGTAGTTGGCATCCTGGCAGCGAAACACCCTCACCACAGCTTGCCTTGTACACATTCTGCTTTGCAGCTTTCTCAGGCAGTCACGGCCACAAGCCTGACAGTGTTCAAGAAGAGACTGGACAAGCCCTCAGACACAAGGTGTGAACTGTGGGGTTGTTACATGCATGGACAGGACTTGGACTCGATGATCCTTGTGGGTCCCTTCCAACTCAGGACATTCTATGATTCTGCAATTCCTTTTCTGATCACCCTGCTTCTGCATTTCAATGTCTGATATGCTCCACATACTGTTCATCCATCGGACACATACACCTGGCCCTTTTTGGGGTTACCCACATGTCAAGGCCCCTTGTCAGCAGATTAGGGTGTGTATGCAGCAATCCGTGCTGCCAGCCTGGGCCAGATGAACTGCTGTCCTTTGCTTACATTCAGCTTCTGCCATTGGCATTACTCTGCCTGTGACAGGAATGTGACATTGTCACCTACCTTGTGATCAGTCTTAGATTTTATTTACTAATAAAAACAAGTCAGGCTGGAAAATACACCTTTTCACATGGCTGGGAATTGAATGCAGGCTAGCTGCTTAACCAGCGAGAAAGCGATTTTATTCTTTCAGGTGCTTTTTCCTAATTGCTAAGGTCTGTCTTATATTTTAATCAATGTCACTTGGTTTGTTCAGGCAGCTTTAACTTGTTTGTTCATCCCTCTGCATGTAAGAGCTGTCCTTTGTGAACACAATCAAGCCTTTTTGTGAGACCAACAGTAAGGAAGTCATAATTTTTAAATAAGATATCTCGTAGTGACTTGGAAAAGAGTGTTTTGAAATTGCAATCAGCTAGTCCCTCTAGTGAAGTGGAAATTTGTTGGATGAACAGAGACATTGTCTGCAGGAAACTGAGGAACAGAGGTTTAGTGACATACTGAAGATTTCTGACGGAAAAAAATACAAATAAGGGAAACTTGTGATCTGCATTCAACTCAGCCCACAGGAGGTCTGAAGCTGTTGTCCTCTGTATCTCCTTCCCTCCTTAATTGTCTCACCAGCTTTAGTGACTCTCAGTCCAGGGTCTTCAAAGACACTTGCTAGTAACCTGATTGCCAACGACAACAAAAGACTCAGAATTGCCTGTTTTGATTATTGTTTCATTTTCATTCAACTCACAGCCAGTTCATAGTGACAAGGGCTTCTTAATGCCTATCTGATGATCTGGAAATTCACACCAGTGAGTGAAAATATCTACCCCTCAGAAGGCAGTACAAGTCCAGAGCTACTAGTCCCTTGAGGATCCCCAAACACCAGTGGGAGATATTTTCTCCTAAGTTCCTGTCCCAGATGTGCACTTATTCCTCAGCCCCTTCTCCATCACCCTTAGCTGATACTTCAGCTTCCTCTGGTGAAGCCATCTGAAAAAATATTTGCTGTGCAAAGATCAAAGAGAAGCAACAATTAAAACTGGGTGAGGGTGTTGCCGAAGTGCTGGAAGACATTCAGAGAGAGAAATGTAAAGATGATGGGCATGACATTTTGCAACACCAGAGCTCTTTCTGATGTGTGATTTCACACGGCTGTAGCTGGAGGAAAATTTTCAGAAGACCTTTTCAAAATGAAACGAGTTTCAGAAATACTCTAAAATTCTTTAGGAACAGCTCAATCAGCCTTGAGTGGGGAGATGAGAAGAAGACGACTTAAATTAAATTTAAAAAAAATAGTGGAGCACAGGCCTGTGCCCCTCCCTTTGCTTTTTAGCTTGTCACTACCCACCTGTCAGGTAACAGCAACGCTAAGAATGCTGCTACCACAAGCAGCCGATGTTCGCTGGGCCATCCCAGCCTGGTTGGGATGGCGGCCCTTACACAGCAAAGCTGCAGGAGCCCATGAAGAAAACACCATCAGTGCTGAACGGACAGATGGGTGCAGGAGGCAGAGCTGGAAGGGATTTAATTTGTCCTCCTTGCAGAGGCCCTTCCTCGCTGCAGCCACCACCGAGGTCGCTGGAAGAGGCGGTGAGGGAGAAGCACATGTGAGAAAGAGGAAGGTTTTGCCAGCTGGCCAGTACCCAACGCTCCCTTTGAAATATTCAGGGGAAGAAAAAGGTGTATTACTTCAATCGCCTCTTCTACTTCCCGAAACTTGATCTCAGCTACGTAGTAATGCCTCTAAGATAATTAATGTTTCATCCTTGTAACATAAACACAGGAAGGATACTGATAGTTTCAAGGTGTTCATGAGATGGAGATGGTGGGATTCTGCGTAGAAATGCTAACACTCTCATTCACAAGAACCGGTGATGGCCAGAGAGATGTGTCTTTTAATGAAAAAATGTAATATCAACAAATATCTGTAACACAACTTTAAAGAGGCTCTCAGAATGACTTTTAAATAATTGAAGAGGGAGTTTAGATACTGCTGAATGGTGACGCTCTGGCTCTCAGGCTAAGTTTTCTGAAGTTTACTACAGATCCCAAAGATGGAGTGCATTCTAGCTTGAAAACAGAGCTGAGTGAGCATCCAGCTGCACTGGGATCAAAGTTTGTTAATATTTTAATGTTTCTAACATGATGCAGAGTGCATGAAAAGTCTAAGCCTTGGGGACCATCCTGCTTAATTTATGTAGTGAGTCACTACCAAAAAGCAAAGCTGTAGTTCTGCCATCCTGAGGGCAGATTGAATTCTGGCTATTCTCAGTAGTCCAATATTGATCAGTAAAACAACCTCTTCTTCCCCTTTTACATTTTTAACAAAGAAAATAGAATATTAATCTGGTTCAGGACAATAACAGACAACCATGAAAAGATGTTGGAGCTGACTGTCAGCTATACTGCTTTTCAGGCTAATGTAGACATAAATCAGATCAGCATTTGGCAAACAAAACAGTCGTGCTGGCGCTGGATTAATTGCATGCATTGTGAGAAACGCAAGTAAAGGCCCTTCAAACATTCTGTCTACTTGAAGTCAACTCCAGTCTATTTAAAACAGATGTCTATGGAGCAAATATGTTCTAGTGAAAAGCAGCTCTGCAAGGCATGAATGGCTAACAGTAACCACAGAAAATCTGGTGTTAGCAGTGCACTTGTAAAGGACTCAACTGTCGGACAAGCAGTAGCAGGTGCCAGGGGAGGTTTAGACTGAATACTAGGAAAAATTTCTTCACAGGAAGGGTTGTCAGGCATTGGAACAGGTTGCCCATGGAAGTGGTAAAGTCACCATCCCTGGAGGTGTTTAAAAGATGAGTAGATGTGGCACTTAGGGACATGGTTTAGTGACAGTGTTAGGTTAATGTTTGGACTCTATGATTTTGAGAGTCTCTTCCAACCAAAATGATTCTGTGATTCTGTGCCTGACAGCAGGACATGCAGGTGGTGTAGGGAGTGGAGAGACAACTCAGGGCTCAGCTTTCCCTCAACAGTCCAGCATAAAAAGAAGCAAAACACTGGTCCTCCAGCTCCGTGGACATAGATATTAGGACAGGAATCTTTTCGGTGAGGTGGTGATATAGCACCCTTTCCTATGTATGAAAAAATTCTGACAGCCTCAGCCTGCAAGCCTTAGCTCTGCAGTAAGCAGAACTGAGGGGAGTCCAAAGTTCCAGATAGTTTTGGATGCTGAAAACCACTGTGCCATCATGACACATTTTGGCTCCCCTGTTGTCCCCACTGTCAGTCTTAATTCCATTTTGCTCAGAGCAGAAGGTGAAACTCAGGACAGCTCATTTGTGGCCACCCAAACAAGAAGCGACTACATGAGAAGAGCTGTACCTGTCCTCCTGATGACAAACTTGCTGAAAGTCAGAGACATATTTGGTGGCATTCCCCACCCAAGGGAGTCTGTATAGACCACACCGCATTGCAGTAGCTACTGCTTTTCCCCTCCCAGTACACAATACCAGGTAATGAGAGAAGATCTTCTGTACAGTGGGCATATGGATTCAGTTCCAGTTTCTGGACTCCCAGAGCAATGAGCTGTCTCGTCCTGCCACAGCTGCTGCCCTGCAGCATTCAGTGAGTGGGATGGAAGTGGAAGTGCTGGGTTTCCACAATTAGGGTGGAACCTTCTCACTTTCTGAAGTGACTTGAATGGAAGCAAAGAACCACTTCATTTGTACAGCTGTTACTGGCCAAGCTATAAATTGAATTCAGCTACTTTAGGTGAGCCTTAAGCCTCAAAGAAGAAAAAGGGGAAGGAGACTGATCTCCTCCCATATCTGATAAGGCAACAGACCTCAATATATCAGACAGTTTTTTAACCTGACAAATAAAGAAGCAAAAATTGGACAGTTGCATGTATACCAGTATGGCTGGCTTTTACCTCCTTATAAAGGCTACTTACAGTGATACAAGTTTTTGTCTTAGTTTGAAAAGACAAAATAATCTGATGATTTTCTACAGCTTTGCTCATCCCATCACATTTCTCCAGAAGGTTTCACTAAGAATGATACATTATTCTGTTTGTATCGTGAAAAACTGTCACATCTCAGAGACATTGCAATACGACATTGGTTTGGTGTTATGAGAAAGATTTCATAGCAGCTAGACAAGCCAGGGGATTTAGCAAACAGAATGACACTGTGTGGCAACCTGGAAAGTGTTATTGCCTGATGCTTTTAAAGAAGCACCTATCATTGATCTGGGCCTGCAGCAGATCTCCCAAAATAGCCTGGTACTGACTACCCTATGGGTGAAGAGAATAGCACAGCCAAAACCCTGCCAGCATCTGGCACCAGCATGCCTTCACATGTCGTGAATGCCTGCTAGCAAAGCTTCATATGCCCATTATCCTATGAAAGGTTTGTTTGCATATCTATGCCACTTGGGAAGTGAATATTTTTTATATTATCCAACAGCTGATGATATAAAAAGAGGATGCCTGCCTGGGACACAGTGTGCTTTCTGGAGGTGGGGTGAACCGGTTGTCTGCAGACACACTGCCATGAGACATGTCAAACTGCTTTGAGATTCAAACATGGGAATGGTGTCACACTACAGGTCATAACTTGGCCAGTTTCAGATGCCATCCTGTTGACAAAATATTGTATGTATCTAAAAAAAAGGATTTCCGTCAGTCAGAATAGAGAGTGAGCAGCCGAGGTACAAGGTGGGAAAGCATCTATAAGACCCCGAAGAAGAACGACCCGAAGCCCCTGCTGCCCAGCCGTTAGAAGAATAGGCTTGTCACCAGCACTAGCTGAGAGGACAGTGCAGAATATGAATCTCAGATCCCAAAGCACAGCAGCCTCCATATCGACCTCTGTGCCTGCTGCACTAGTGGCACCATCAAGAGCTACTCCTCTCACAGGGTTAAACTATGTCCCAGTGACTCAGAGAACACATATGGCACCTTCAGAAGAAAACAGGGATATGAGAGCTTCTTCAAAAGCATATGTTCACCTTTCTCCCACACCTACATAGAAGCACAAGGTGCAGAACAGGCTCCACGCACACGTCATCACCACAGTCTGCTCCCAGGTGGGGCTGGGGTTTTGCAACCACTGAGTTCTTAGGCACCTCTCAAAACTCTGTGGTGTCTTCTTTTGTTGTGGTTCTGACACACTGAAGCTGTGCTTGGGCTGAAATCAGGCATTTTTGCCTGACTTGGGTTGGCTCTTTGCCTGTGTCTGGGATATCAGTTCTCACCCTCAACCCAACGGCCACTGGGGGAGGAAGGAATAGGGGCGACTCTGAGCAACATTTTGCTAATGTTTGTTTCTTCTTAGAGGCATATCAAACCCAAACTTTTTCCTGTGTCCTCAAGACATATGGAGATAAGTGGGTAGTACCTTTACATGTGACTTCTCCTGAGGGTTAGTAGACCACGGTTTGGTGTCATATATATGACCAGTCAACCCCACCACCACTGTAACAGAACAAGTCTCAGCACATTCTCGCAAGACCTTCCTTGCTTTTGGAGAACCTCTTTTACCCACATTATAGCGAGTGAGTTGTGGAGAAACAAGGAGATGTTTCAAACTTCAGTCTTCCTGGATAACAAACGGCTGCCACAGAAGAAAAAAAACAAACCCAGAAATCACTGCCCTGCTCAGTAACCCAGCAGGGTGCAAAAACTCCCTCCTATGTTATGCAAAAGGACAAGCTGAACATCTATAGCACTTTTCACTGGACTTAAAAAAATCAATCATTTGTTTGTTTTTAAATCTGTAAAATCCTACAGAGACTTTTTCCTCTCTGCTAATTTTGTTGGCAAGGTCACCTGGGAAAGGTTTCTGGCATTTGCCACGTCTGCTGGGAGGCCTTCCACACAGTGTGAAAACCCATCCCTGACGTGGCTGGAAAGGCTCTCACTGAACCAGAGAAGTCACTCACCAGCCTCCTCCATTTATACTGAGTCAATGAAGGAAATTCTCGCCACCGTGACTGACTGATCCTTTGATGGAGATGCGGAGATGCAGGAGGCACAATGCCAGCTGCTATGCAGACTTCCCAAACTTGCTGCCAGTACCTTCAGTTTGGGGTTGCAGCTACCCTGCTATTTTAATATTCAATTTATTTTTTAACAGCAAATGTTAATCATTCAGCACCATGCAGCAATTCTGAGGCTTCTGACACTGCAGACCAGAATGATATTAGGAAAATCAACTTATGACTTAAACGAGGAAAGAGAAAAACAGCCTAATGGCAAGAAGCTGCACTCTGTCACAAATACCCGAAAGACAATTCACATTGCATGCCTTAAATGCTTCAAACAAGTGAATTTTGACTTGTTTCAAAACAAACAAACAAATAAATGCCAGTACTTCAATAAGCAGTTTGGTTTACTAGTCAGTCAGAGATAAATAAATTAAAAGGTGTAAAAGGTAATATATGCTTATTTCTTGAAAGAAATATTGTAGTGCTGGGGAAGAGGCAGTAAGTTCAATGAAAGAAATTAAAGAGATGAAAGAGACCTTACTGCCTCTTCTTCTCCAGGAGAACCGGGCAATCACCAACCGCATGAAGTTTAACAAGGACAAGTGCTGGATTTTGCACCTGGGACACGGCAACCCTGGCTGTACATACAGACTGGGGGACGGGAAAGCAGCTCTGCAGGCAGGGATCTGGGGGTTCTGGTCGATGGCAAGTTGAACATGAGCCAACAGTGTCCCTGGCAGCCAAGAGGGTCAACCATGTCCTGGGTGCATCCAGCACAGCATTGCCAGCCGGGCCAGGGAGGTGACTGTCCCGCTCTGCTCTGCACTGGTGCGGCCTCACCTGGAGCACTGGGTGCAGTTTTGGGCAACACAGGATAAAAAAGATATTAAGGTACTGGAATGTCCAGAAGGGGGCTACAAAGTTGGTGAAAGGTTGGAGGGGAAGCCATATGAGGAGCAGCTAAAGTCACTTGGTTTGTTCAGCCTGGAGGAGACTGAGGGGAGACCTCATGGGGCTACAGGTTCCTCACAAGGGGAGGAGGAGGGGCAGGCACTGAGCTCTTCTCTCTGGTGACCAATGACAGAACCCGAGGGAATGTCAGGAAGATGTGCCAGGGGGGGTTTAGGTTGGACATGAGGAAAAGGTTCTTCTCCCAGCGGGTGGTGGAGCACTGGAACAGGCTCCCCAGGGAGGTGACATAGCTCCAAGACTGACAGTGTTCAAGAAGACATGAGACAATGCCACAAACACATGATGTGAACTGTGGGGTTGTCACATGCAGGGACAGGACTTGGACTCGATGATCCTTGTGGGTCCCTTCCAACTCAGGACATTCTATGATTCTATGAAAGGAACAGTACAGATGCCATAAAAGGGACTCTTCAGACTGGAAAAGAAATCCACGAGTGGGGAATATAGAAGAGGTCTATAAAATCACGAATGACAATGAGACAGTGAAAAAAAACAATCCTGTGATGAGGCAGTAAAACAGAAGCAGAAAAATAAGTTCCATTTTACACTTCAACAATGTGAAGTAAGAAAATAAGGGGTTTTTTAAAATCCTCTTCTGATGGAGATGTTGGGGTGAGGGAGAACGTCTATAACATACAATAAGACCTTCCGTGATTAGGAGGGGCTCATTAGTTTTTGAAGTTGTACGGTTTCCCAACTGCAGGACCAAAATAGAAGAAAGAGTGCTTTCAAAATCAGCATTTCCTGATGAGAAATGCTTGTCACCGAAACATTGCATTTAAGCAACTCAGAGGAGACCAAATACCTGTCTTTGAATATATTTGTAATTTATTTTGATTTTTGGGGGTATACATGGCAGGTGCTGGAGACGTCCATTTATCCTTTTCTTATATTGCCACCTGGTGGTCCTAGGCATATGAAGACAACAAATTCACTGATTTTTTTCAGTAAAATGAAAGTAAAAAGCATTTAAAATAACATCCATTTCTTTTCCCATGAGACAGAATATGGGTATTTTTTTAATATAGAATTTGTAGGTGGGAGGGGCTGTTTTGGTTTTACCATCAGTATGATAGTTCCTGTGTGTAGTGCAGTTAGCTCTTGATTATCTAATGAAATGGCTGCAGTGGCCACTGCAGGTCACAGGGAAATGGTTAATGTGGATTGCAGCTCTGCTGTGGGCTCTGAACACCCAGTTGGCTTGGGTGGCTGCCCCATGTTTGGGTTCAGGGCATGAGGAAAGCAGAGCCTCCAGCCAGAGCCAAACCACCATCTCGTTCTTCTGCCCCTTTCACCTCCCCCGTGGTGGAAACAGAGTGCAATGATATTTAATAAGTGTGAAAGGGGCTCTTTAGTTCCCAGAAGCAGCATAGCCACATGGTCAGAGTGATGTCTGAGTTCACATCTCACACAGATGTCAGAGTACATTGCACAGTGGGTACAGGGAAGGTGTTAAACTCTGCAGCTAGTTTGAAGAAGAAAGCATTATAGACTTGGACTTCCTAGAGGAGGAAACTGTATAACAGATTTCAGACTGGTCTACTATAACAAGGCCATATGTACTGGTCCAGCTTTTGGTCCCCCAGTACAGGAAAGATATTGTTAAACTGAAGCAAGCGCAGCAGAGGGCCACCAAGGTGGTGAGGGAGCTGGAGGAGCAGTCACAGAACCACAGAATCACAGAATGTTAGGGATTGGAAGGGACCTCAAAAGATCATCTAGTTCAATCCCCCTGCCGGAGCAGGAACACCTAGATGAGGTTACACAGGAAGGCGTTCAGGCGGGTTTTGAATGTCTCCAGAGAAGGAGACTCCGCAACCTCCCTGGGCAGCCTGTTCCAGTGCTCTGGCACCCTCACTCAGAAGTTTCTTCTCAAATTTAAGTGGAACCTCTTGTGTTCCCGTTTGAACCCATTACTCCTTGTCTTACCATTGGCTGTCACCGAGAAGAGCCTGGCTCCATCCTCGTGACACTCACCCTTTACATATTTATAAACATTAATGAGGTCACCCTTCAGTCTCCTCTTCTCCAAGCTAAAGAGACCCAGCTCCCTCAGCCTTTCCTCATAAGGGAGATGCTCCACTCCCTTCATCATCTTTGTTGCCCTGTGCTGGACTCTCTCCAGCAGTTCCCTGTCCTTCTTGAACTGAGGGGCCAGAGAGACACAGTCTGGTGAGGTGAGGCAGAGGGATGGGGCCGGTTCAGCCTGGGGGAGAGAGGGCTTTGGGGGCACCTGGTAGCAGCCTTCTCATACCTAGGAGAAGGCTGTGAAGAAGATGGAACCCAGCTCTTCACAGTGTTGAGTTGCAGGAAGATGAGAGAGAGGGCATAAGCTGAAACAAGAGAGGTTCAGAGCTGATATAATAAGAAACTTTTTTCACCATGAAGACAGCAACAGGTTGGTCAGAAGGGCTGCACAGTCTCCATCCTTTGAGATTTCCGAGACCAGACTGGAGGAAGCTCTGAGCAGCCTGGTCTGACCTCATAGCTGACCCTGCCTGGAGCAGAAGTTTGGACTAGGGGCTTCCTGATCTCCCTTCTAATTTTAATAATCCCATGTCCTACTGCTCTGTGAACCACAATCTATTTTTATGTCAGTTAAGAAAAGCTCTGTGCCAACAATTTTCAGTACTACTAACCTATGGAAATGCACTCTTGAACAATTAATTCAAATTGCAGAATTTCACATCCCAGACATAAATCCTCTTTGGAGATACGATAGTACTTTTTGCATGATAAAACATACCCAAATTCTTTTTGATGGGTAAAAAAGTTGCAGCTATCGTTTGCCTAGTAGTGGCTAACCAAAAACAGCCTTTACACTTTTTCATTGACTTTACCAGACTACATTTTGTGTAGCTATAACTGTAGGGTCCATCTACCAGCCTGAATCAATGCTCACCAGCTGTAGAGGGGCTCCCACCCTGACTAATCCCAGTGGGCTTAGTGAGCTGGAAATCACACTGAAGGTGCAGCAACATTTGTGGTACAGAGAGACTATAGGTACACACCGAAGAAGCAGAAGCTAGACCAGAGCACCCATGGACGGTTCCTACCCTGCACCTTTAGCGCCTGTGTAGGTCAGACAGACCCACTCTGAAGACCCACACAGAGCATCCCACAGGCATCTTAGGCAATTCCCTGCCCTGCAGCTTTTTCAGCCTCCCTGGCTGAGACAAAGAAGGCTTGGTGCTCTCTGCAGACAGTGGCTAAGACTTGTAGCATGCTCCATATAAGACTGCCTGCCATGTCAAAGCAAAGACCTTAAACAGCAAAAACTCCTGTGCTCTAAAAAGAACATATGTGCATTACAGATATTCTCTCAGAGAGGTACACTTTTGTATGAAAACTCCTAGGACGGAGGTTCTCCGAGATTATGAAATGAACAGGCAAACATAACAATTGCTTTATCTTGAAAAGCACTAGGAGAGCTTCCCTTGGGGAGACTGCAGTCAATTCATTTCTGTAGAGGAGAAAAATTCCCCCCAGTGACAGGTAGACAACTTACGCTCTAACAAGGTAGGAAGGGTATGCTGCTCACACATACAGCAGTAATTTGTTGTCAGGGAAAAAGGAGGTAATGAGACTGGACAGCCTGTGTAAATATCAAATGCCCAAAACCCAGCAATGGAGGAATCAGAGACACAGGAGGCAGAAGGGAAAATAATACCAAGAGGATGTTCTGCTTGATATGTATAAATTCCTATAGGACCACGTATTAAAAAGCGTAGGATTATCTCACTAGAACAATAGCAAGAGAGAAGAGGATGTTGAAAAAACAAGGATTGATTATATGAGGATTTAGGAGCCTGCAAGAATGGAGAAGGGACTAAGAAGGCAAAATGCTTCTTCTTAGAAGAAGAATGGGTGAATAAACAGAAAAAAAGGCTTAGGAAAAAAAAAAAAACCATAACAAAAGATCAGGCATCCTTGTTTGCACAAGCTCTTGATTCAAGGGGAAATAGTTCCTTTGTAGTAAGATTCTGGTTGCCGCATCCCTTGTTATTTCAGCTGGGATCAGCTAGAGTCTATATAAGGGTGACACTGCCATAACGTGGCAATTACCTCAAGCATAACACCTCCTTTCCTCTCATCTGCACAGCAGTAGTGTTGGCTGAATCATGCAAGCACCAATTTATATGGAGCAGCTCCTTTGGAGGTCTTCAAGCCCAGGGCATGGCTGGTTGGTACAGCTACCCTGGGGTTCCAGAGTGAGCCCCCCTATAGAACAGCATTGGGCTTTGTCATGTGGTCTACCCTAAACTCCTTCCAGAAAAAGTGAGAGATCATTTTTAGTTTTATCACTGCATTACAGCACAGATAAGTTACTGCAGAAAATAAAATGATGAAGCTAGCAAAGTTTGAAAACGCCATTGAACACAGACTACGCAAATACAGTCACCAGAGCTGGTCACGCAAGGTAAGAGCCAGCGCTGTGCTTGAGCACTACTGTCGGGGGCTTGCAAAGGGAGCCCATGGCTCTCCAAGCTTTCTGCCAGAAAAAGGTAGAAGCAGGATAAGGGGAATCTGGTGGCTGGATGGGCACGGAGACAGCCCCTGGCTGGGGAACATGAGTGTCTGAAGGAAGGTCCCACAACCGTATGAGGATGTGCTGGTATCCAGGGCAAAAGTGGGAATGGTTGGAGCGTCAAGGGCTGGGAAAGTCACGGGGTGAACAGCTGACCTGCCACCTCCAAATTACTGCTGTAGAGGCTGATAAAGTACTGCTGGTAAAAAAGCAGTGGTAGAGCGTTGCTAAACTGTGCTCAACAACTCCCCCCTTCAAGAGCTTCCTAATGCACTAAAGGCAAATTCCGATTTTTGTACCATCAGAGATTTTGTCTCAGGCTTTGTACAGCTCCAGATGCTCCTTAGAACAGAGCAAGCAATATTTTTGCTGCCCATTTCAGTTAAAGTTTTCTTATTTGCAAAAGCCACTTCTTCTTTAAAGTGAAATTCAAGTCTAAATGAGGACACAGCTGTTTCCTCCTCTTCCCTCAGCTCCGCAATAGCAGCAATCGGCAGTGAGCCTCAGAGCATCCTCACTTCTTCCCATTAAATATTTGGGAAAACAGAGATTACTCAGAGTTACCAAAGTGATGTTTTCAATAGCTGAGAGCTCAGTAATTTACTTCCTTGAAATTTGCACCAGCTTCTAGTTACTTCTGGAGTCCCAGCCCACAAGACAGATCAAGACAGGTGACAGCAGAAGAATATACTACTTTTTTTTTTTGTTAAGGCTTAGGATCCTGTTCCTTCTTTCCCATTTCATAATTGGAAACCAGGCACAATCAATAGCTCACTGCTGGTAGCGGTGTTTAGAGAGCCTGCCACGTGGAGCCCGTGCAGGCATTCCTGGGGCTGAATGTCAGCATCTCTCATCTTCCCAGTTTACACCAGCAGCTCATCTTTCATCCTCCAGGTCCCAGTGCCCTCCACAGCGTCCTCACTCCTCAAGTCAGTGTTAGCACACCTTTTCGTTCCAACGCAGGCTTGAGGATGCCTACCTTTTGGCCTGACAGATTTAAGATGGCTTTGGATAATCTCAATAAACATTTGACTTTTAGATCTCTGATTATAAACAACCATAACCACACCATTTCTTGCTTTCTTTTTCACAGATGCCTTTACTGTAGGACAAGACAATCCTACCTCCTTTAAGTCTGACTACATCAACCACCTTGTTCATATCCTCAGCCATGAAGCCTCCTCAGAACAAGCATAGTCAGTATAATACTTTTGATAGTGTGCATCCAAAATATTGATGGGATGGCTTTACCTCAAATATATCGCAAGGTATTAGAATATTTTTTGTGAAACTTTTGTTTATTCCATCAATTTTTTCAACTCCATTCTCAGTGAGCGAGAATTTCAGAGTGGTGCATACACTGCCAACAGTTAATTTCTTAAAGCATTATTTCAGACTAGTGCACTACAGCTATTACACTTTCTTCTACTGCATAATGTTTTATCATCAGTGAAAAAGTAATTTTCAGTTATTTACTTGACTAGTGCCAAGTATTTTTAGTTTGACCTTTAAATAACTCTAGATCTTCGCTTCCAGTAGCAGAAGATGCATAAAGGCTCTTACATGTTCACTAAAACAAAGGGAAAAGTCTCAGAGAAACTACAAATTGCTTTCTCCTTTTGTGTTTCCTATATATTAGCTCTTTAATTTGTGAGTTTAAAGAAGTCTTTAAACATCTTTGCTATGATAAAGGGACTATTTCATCCACATAAAGATGCCAGAATTGAGATTTCCCCCTGCAGAACATGACACTCTCTAATGGTGCTCTTGCCAGGTGGTCTTTAATGGGATGCCTTGGAAATGCTACTGGCACCAGCTTATTTATAATACATTGCCCTTGCATCAGGCAGGGGAGATAAAGCAGCAATATAACTTTACAATGAAAATTTGAGTGGGAGTAAACACTCTGGTGTGTAGTATTTGAAAGCAGATGCCACAGAGATTCAGACTGTGATGATTACAGGCTTTTGAAATATATTTATGGGGATAGTTGATGCAGAAAGATGCAACAGCTCATAATTTTAAAGTGGAAAAAAAAAATTTGGAAACTTACCCACCAACTGCAGTGTAGGAAGCAATTTGCTTCCTGGAATTGAGATCTTGGGATAAAAGCTGATACCACTATTGTGATATTTTCCTACAGCAAACATATGGACAAAACAATAAACTGGTTTCAAAGAGATGTGCTGTGGTGTTTTTCTTTTGGTACCATGCAAGCTTTACATCTCTTGGTAAAGACCGTAATTAAAAAAAGACAATTCAAGCATTAATTGCAGAAAGGCAAAATATGAGGTGAGTGTTGGCATTTTGTGAGAACTTTAGTTCCATATTTGTAAATTTGGTTTAGATTTTTACCCTGGTATCTTGAGAGTACACCAATCTCGTTTTTCTCAGTTTACATACATGGGCACACACCCTTACGCATTATTTTAATCAAGTGAATCATTTCAGCGCAGGTCTGTCTGAAAGATGAGTGTTCAAAGGTGAAAATCCACAGATTTTATAGGTTTGAGATAAAAGAAAAGAATTCCATCAGTGTTAGACAAGAAGCTGCACCTTGAGCTCACACTCTGGAGATGAAAATCCACACCTGGAAGCAGTAAAAAGTAACTAATCACAGGAAAACTAGTGAAAACTCACAATCAGCAAAGCACTCAAATCTGTGCGAAACAAGGCCTCATCTGCACCACTGCTGATGGCAACGTTTAATTAAATGTACGCTATTCTTTGGGGGCAAGGAACATGAGCGCATATGTCAACCAGCCCACGGTATTTCAGAAAGTAGCACTTGAGGGATGCAGAAGCACTAAGCAGCTTAACTCTCTAAACCTGCATAGACCCAGTTCTGCACATTTTGGATGTAAAGATTGGTTAAAAAAAAAAAAAAAATGAGAGTAAAATGTAAATAAGACCAAGAGGAGCATCAGTTTAGAGGGGATGCTGCATCAGCTTTGCATTCTGCTAGTGCTCAGAGGTTTAAAATAAACACACTGCCCTTGGCCAACCTGATAAGAGAAATGAAGTCAGAAACTTAGAAATATATTATGCTACTAGAGTTAGAAATTCATGCAGAGGATTAGGCTGCTATAGACGGGTGTATTTTGACGTGTATCATTTGCCTCCAGGCTTTCATCACTGGAATTGTGTCCTTAGGCCTGATCTTAGGACTGGCAGGAAAGGGCAGTGCAAAGCTGGGACCATTATGATTCCAAAGAGTGAGTTTTTACTTCTGACCACTGGACGTGATATTGCCTCGCATAGTAAAGGGAAAACAAATGCAATATTGGAGGCTGTGTCATGAAAAGTTGAAGCTTCCAAAGACTGGAGTTGGCAGGGTTTATCTGATAGTCTTGAAAGGGAAGAAACAGATAAGATTGCACCTACCTCGCCTTTGGTTTTCATTGTGTGACACTGAACTATCTTCTATAAAGTGGGTGGTACAAGAAACTTGTGAAGTATAGAGGTTAAGTCCATCTTCCAAAATACTCTTGAGCACAACTAGAGATTTCACTTAAGGGAGGCCATGAAAAATCATCACATTTTTAGAAAAACGTAATAGGTAGGAATAGAAAGAGGCACGGCACTTCACACAGGAGAACAGCAATGACAGAGCACCAGGGAAAAAAAAATGTAGAAATAAAATGGACACATACAGCAGTTAGACATCTTGGTAGGTAAAAAGGACTATGGTCAGGTCAGTCAGGTAAATATGACTGAAGCCATAGTTTTTATTTTGTTTTAAGGTATGAAATAGTACATGAATATATGCACTATAATTAATTAAACTGAGTCTCTCTGAGTAACTATATAGAAAAAAAAAGTACATGGAAGAAAATAAAAACGATAGCCATTTGGTGGGCATAAAAACCAGTAGATTCTTTCAATTAAAGAAACAGTTTTTGGGGAAAAAAACAGAAAAAAGGAAATATAGCAAGAAGGCACTTGACTCCAGCAGTATTTATCAAACCAATAAAACAAGAATATTGAAATAGAAAGAAGATAGTAAGTGTCTGGCAAATGCTTGCTTTTCTCCATCTTTTAAAAAAAAAAGAAACAAAACAAAAAAGGAAAAAATCATCTTAAATAGTACTACTTTGTTGTTTAAAGAACTCTGTTCTTCATTAGGTACCCAATGCTACTCCCAAAATGATCGCTATAATTACACTCATTTTTCCTTGGTATCACGCTTATATTGATCCAAATAATTTTCTGATATTAGTTAAGACAATCTGACTTGTTACCCTGATGCTGATTTACCTGCTGGTTTGAAAAAAACTGTAGTGGATTTACTGAGGAGATAAAGGCGTATGTAAAAGTCACGCCCACTAAATGCATAGTAAAATGATATGTGAACAAAGATAACATCATACATAATACATTAGTCATGTGTTGAGGTGTCTCTTGACAACCTCTAACTTAATCGAAAATAAAGTGTCTATTACAAACATTTAGACTTGGGAGATCAACAGACTAATCTGATGTATTCAAAGGTGGAACAATGAGGTATATTCTTCAATGCGATTGAGTCACAAAAATCCCAGGAGTAATGGAATGGATTACTAAACCATGTAATAGCTGACGCTTGTTTAATGACAGTATGTCACAAAACAAAAAGAGAGGGACAATATGACATTTCACTTTTGCCTATAGGCAAGAGTGGCTGCATGGCAAGACATACTAGTATTGGAAAGTGTTCTCCAATATTATCATCAAATTGCAGGTAAGATACCAAATTACAGTTGTGACAGAGAATGAAGTTCCACTTTTGACAACTCTTTGATGTCTTATGAATGACAAGTTATGTCTTTCTTTTGCCAGGATACAGTCAATGGTTGCTTAAAAATTCCTGGACCAGTAAAAAATACGCTAATCAAATGCTTAACACACACATAAGTAAAGTACAAGTAAAATGTAGCAAAGCATCTTTATTAAGAAGCTGGAGTTTAGACCCCTACCACGTTTTGAAGAATGTTGGGGTTTTTTTAATGCTGAAAAACAGAACTGAAAATAAAAAGCTAAAATATAAAAACCTTTAAAACCTCATCTATAATTATTCTGAAAATAATTTGGCTCATTCTCTAGCTCAAGATGGAACACAGTAAAAAGTTAAGCACAATTCCAGTTATTTCTGTGCTACCGGTTTGGGTAGCTATTGGTTTTGGAACAAAAATAATTTTGATCCCAAAATTTAACTGATTTCCAATTAGATTTTGGAATTGGAGACAGATCTGCTGAGGTCAATTATGAACCTATTTAAATTACAAGAGTCAGACAAATCAGGTAACTGGTTCAACTTGTGAGTGCTCTTTATCTATTCTGGTGACAAGTCAGGAAGAGTCCAAAGGCAGATTCAGGAACGACTGGCACCTTTCAGGTCCCACCTACTGATATTTGTGAGCTCTTCCAGTCCAAACTAGGAGGACATCCCTCAAAGCCGAGTGAGAGGTGACTCTTCTATAGCACTCTGCTCAGAGATGGCTCACGGGGGAGACTCCACAAGATTTAAGTGGTCTGTGAGTTGGGCATTAAGCCCCACACGACCAAGAAACACGAGCCCAGCACTCTGAACAGCTGAAGAATGAGGAATACTCCTTCTTACGTAAGTTGGTCTAAGACTTGGATCAGGGCTGTAACACACGTTCAGAAGGTGATCAGAGAAAGCTGTATATTTAACTCGGACCTCTGGTTAACTGCACATGCTTAGGCACACAGTGTCATCACTGGCAGGTCAGCTCCAGTTTAACAGGATTAAGGAGCTCAAAACAATTCAGTACTCCATTTGTAACCCCAAGCACGGAAGAACCCAAGTACCAGCAGCTTCCCACCTACCTTTGGAGTCACAGTGAACAAAAACACCTCATTATCCTTCTCCCACACCCTACTCCACCTCCCATCCCTCTAGGATATTCACCAACCAAAACGTGTAAGTACTTCATATTCCTGGAACTGCAGAATTAGGAAAATATTTGACATTTCAAACTAGCACAAAAGTTGCTTTAATAAGTTACATGTAAAATGTTTCGCTTTACACAGCAGAAAACAGAAAATCCAACAATCAAAATGACTAAAGGCAGAAACAAAATGTTGTGAATCTGTTTTGTGCAGATTCAAAGGCCTGCTGCCTTTGCTAAATAGCAAATCTGTTGACATTGAATATCTTAACACAGTGATCAGCTCCACAACTTGCGAGCTGCAACCACTCACTGCTGTTCTGATCATTATGTCCGGCTCTGCCTGCATGGTGTCTCCAACATAAACGTTTCACAGCAAGAGCGTGACTTCGGCTGCAACAACAAAAAAAATCCATACATAACTGCAAAATGTCAAACACAGCTGGGCATGTGAGTGTAAACATCAACATTTATATAATTAGTACTCTTCTTTTAACACTATCAACTGCGGAAAAACTGACTTGTCACAACCAGCAGGTATTAAGTTCTTAAAATAAGTAGGGCCATTAACACTAATGACATTTTATCCTCTCACTCATCAATAATTTAAACAGCTATTGATTTCAAGTTTTACCCCATTAAGCTGCAGGTCTAGCATCTCAGTTACTGAGATATGACAGATTTCTGGCTTTTAGCCTGCGATTTCCTGTTATCTAGTGTCTCTTTCCAATCCACTTCAAGCACACATGGGCCAAAGTTACCATCAACTTTCATTTCTGGTACTACAAATGCCAGTATGTGAAGGAAGAATCTAGTAGAGTGCTCCAAGTGAAATAGTCAGTGTCTCTCTACAGAGAGTTTCTCGAGCTGTCACTGCAGCAGCACCACATATTGCTCGTCATTCCTTTGGTTTCTGCCAGAAACTGCCCTTGAAAACTTGCTGTCACCTACTCCAAGAGGTTTTGCTGAAGTATATCAGCAGTGATTCTTTTCCCCCCTCTTCAGTGTTTTCTATCATCTTATTTTACGACTAAAGGCAATAAAGGTTGGAGGTTTTTTTGTTTGTTTGGCTGTTTTTCACTAAGCAGGCACATCAAATACTTCTCAAAGCATTTGCATAGCATGAAGTATTTGGGGGTTTAATGCCCCTCCCTCTCAGTTTCTGTCAGGGTTTATTTTTGTTGGTTTTTGTTCATGTGTGTGTGGTGGTGGTGGTTTTTTAATAAATCTAAATAAGCAATATTTTTTTTTTCCAGGTTTTGCTTAAAGACATCTTTAGACTTTCAGGGACCACCCTGTCCCTAAAAGGATAACAATTTCTGATATACAAATAAACTAGTTTTGCATCATTTTCTACTATACAAACAGAACTCACGCACTATTAGTCTCAAGAATAACACTTGCTTGCTCCCAACTTATTTCAAAAGGCATACCTGTCACCCATCTCAACACAAAGCGTCCAATCCGCTAGTGCTGGTTCTTGCCCACTCTGCTTCCATGTGTACAAGATGATCTTCCCACTCTCTAAGCCTACTGCAACAATGTATCTATCAAGAGAATAACTGCATTAGTTCTGAAGAGATTACAGTAGGCAGCTCAGTGAAGCTGGCTCTAATGCAAGCTAGAAAGAACTTGCACTCAAACACTGAGTTGCACCTTGCCCTTTGAATCAATATTTACTTTTCCATGACAAACAAAATCAATTTAAATCAAAGCTTCTTCAATAAAAAAGGTGCAAAGGAGAAACCTGTAAAACGTATTTGTTTAGGAAAAATATAAGAAGGTTACTGCAACATCAGATCAGGCAATATGAGGGGAGATTCAGGCTAGACAAAAGGAAGAAATTTTTTGCGATGAGGGTGGTGAAACACTGGCACAGGTTGCCCAGAGAGGTGGTAGATGCCCCATCCCTGGAGACATTCCAGGCCAGGCTGGGCAGGGCTCTGAGCAACCTGATCTAGCTGAAGATGTCCCTGCTCATTGCAGGGGGGTTGGACCAGATGGTCTTTAAAGGACCATTCCAACTCAAATCATTCTATGACTCTTTTTTATGACAATATTATTGGAAGAACTAATGCATTTCAGGTGTGTCAATGCCCCCCTCTCCCCTTTATTTTTTCTTGTTACAGTGTTTGCAGAAGTCACCATACACCTGAGAAGAAGGCTAGGAAAGGAAAAAAGGTAGAGTTCGTTCATTCATTCAAAGAATGGTCAAAATATTTGACAGGTAGATTTTAGAAGCTCTTTATCCACAGAAAATTGACTAAAGGGGAAAAATGCTAACTTCTAATTAAACACAAAATAGCATTACAGAGAAACAGCAGTACCTTCCATCAGGAGTAAGCACATGGCTGATACTGACAGCAGTAACAGAATCCCCAGCATCCAGTACTGTTGAACAAGGCTTGATGGAATCCAACATATTCCCTTCAGTAGTCACAGATAAGTCACACTGGCCCCAGATAATGACCTGTAAGAAAGAGAATCATCCAGGAATTTTCACTTTAATCTTTGTATTTGCATGCATTTACAGAAACGTAAGTAATAACTTAGTTAAAATACTTACACTACAGGGCACTGAGCAAAGTGTAACACCCAAAAAATAGTAAAAAAATGTCTATCTACAGAGATTCAACTTCTTAGAGAGTCTGCATGATTGCATTAAAGATACTGACAAATAAAATAGACTCTGTTATGAAAGATAAACTTGGAGACCCATAAGAGTTATGTGACATATGCCTGTCTTACGGTATGAAAAATGAAGGGAGGAAGTTCCACTGTCAGACTACAGTCTCGCACACACATATCCAAGCATTTTATTTCCCATATTAAAGATCACTGATTTGTGTGGTAATACACACAATGAGCTTTCTCTGTATTTATAGAATATGGGCCCATTAGAACACAGCACTTGCTAATCTAAAACACATTTAAAATAATTCTGGGCTTTTAAAATTCCTTTTATATTAATTACCTTTTTGTCTCGACTGCCAGTAACAAAATACTTGCTGTCTGGTGTCCAATCACAAGACCAAATGATTCGACTGTGAACAGCTGTATTTTTCTCTGTGTATGCAAAGCAACTGAAGACTGGTCCTGGAATAAAACATAGAGAGGAAAACCCTTGCTTCAACTACTTTACATATTAGAAGTAACTGATACTCTTACTTAACTATGTAAGAACTGCAGGAATACTTGGACATGATTCCGCTCATCTTTAAAGCAACTGGGAATACTTAGCACCAGATAAATATTTTTTTCCAACAGTAATCACAATGATAATTAGCACCTGTTCAAAACCATATCAGTCACCCTTATAGCACTACAACAGTAGTAACAGTTTGATCTTTCACACACCTATCTGTTTCAGAAGAACTTAAGTTCAAGTATAAGACCTTCAGGTTCTTTCTATACAAGTTTTTCATAAGAACACTGACTTCAAAATTTTTAGCATATTGCAATATTTATCATGTGTACACATATCCCCAAAAATACCATTCCTATTTACCAGTAAAGCCCCAAGAGCTCAAATCATAATGATCTAATTCTAAAGGTTCTCAAAGAGATGAGCTGCCATTTCAAGATGCAAACCATCAGGCAATAAATCTGATCAGCAGATCAGCGAACAGGAATGGTTTTCCTAAGTAGAAAAGCTGCCAGTTTGGAGCATAGACTTTAAATAACCACTTCTTGGGATGCCAATACCAGCAGTTTTGCTTTACACTGATAATGATGTTCTTTGTAGACAAAAAAGTTGTTGATGAACAGATGAAAAGAGGATTTCCTCTGCATCCTATGAGAACTCACACTCCTTAGCCTGAAACATTGTGTAACTACTGTGGACAAGATGCCAAGCCTTAGAATAGAAGCCTGAATAGAACAGAAATCTCAAGCTAGAATACAACCGGACACTATCTGAAGAGGCCAAAACTCACTGCCAAGTCTCCAGGAAAACTCTGTAAAGCCCAGTAGTGTTTATGTGCTATTAATCCAACAGTACAACAATAATTGTTTTCAGCACAAGCATCTGTTCTAGGAATGAGACCCCAGATGAAGCCAGGTCAAAGGAGGAGTTTGCTTTAGTCGATGAGGACTGGGTTAGGGAGCAATTAAATAGTCTGGACATCCATAAATCCATGGGTCCAGATGGGATGCACCCACGGGTGCTGAGGGAGCTGGCTGAAGTCATTGCTAGACCACTCTCCATCATCTTTGCCAAGTCTTGGGAAATGGGAAAGGTGCCCGAGGACTGAAGGAAAGCAAATGTCACTCCAGTCTTCAAAAAGGGCAAGAAGGAGGACCCGGGTAATTATAGACCAGTCAGCCCCACCTCTGTCCCTGGGAAAGTAATGGAACAGCTTATCCTTGGTGCCATCTCAAGGCATATCAAGGATGAGAGTGTTATTAGGGGCAGTCAGCATGGCTTTACCAAGGGTAAGTCATGCTTGACCAACCTCATAGCCTTTTATGAGAATGTAACAAGGTGGATGGATGATGGCAGAGCAGTGGATGTGATCTACTTTGACTTCAGTAAAGCCTTTGACACAGTCTCCCACAGCATCCTCACAGCTAAGTTGAGGAGGTGTGGTCTAGACAATAAGAGTAGTGAGGTGGGTTGCAAACTGGCTTAAGGAGAGAAGCCAGAGGGTGGTAGTCAATGGTGCGGAGTCTAGTTGGAGGCCAGTATCCAGAGGAGTGCCTCAGGGGTCAGTACTGGGGCCAGTATTATTCAATATATTCATTAACGATTTAGACGAGGGAATAGAGTGTACTATCAGCAAGTTTGCTGATGACACTAAGCTGGGAGGAGTGGCTGACACGCCAGAAGGCTGTGCTGCCATCCAGCGAGACCTGGACAGGCTGGAGAGTTGGGCGGGGAATAATCTAATGCAATTTAACAAGGAAAAGTGTAGAGTCCTGCATCCGGGCAGGAACAACCCCAGGTTCCAGTATAGGTTGGGAAATTACATATTAGAGACCAGTGTAGGGGAAAGGGACTTGAGGGTCCTGGTGGACAGCAGGATGACCATGAGCCAGCACTGTGCCCTTGTGGCCAGGAAGGCCAATGGCATCCTGGGGTGTATTAGAAGGGGGGTGGTTAGAAGATCGAGAGAGGTTCTCCTTCCCCTCTACTCTGCCCTGGTGAGACCACATCTGGAATATTGTGTCCAGTTCTGGGCCCCTCAGTTCAAGAAGGACAGGGAACTGCTGGAGAGGGTCCAGCACAGGGCAACAAAGATGATTAAGGGAGTGGAGCACCTCCCTTATGAGGAAAGGCTGAGGGAGCTGGGTCTCTTTAGTTTGGAGAAGAGGAGACTGAGGGCTGACCTTATTAATGTTTATAAATATCTAAAGGGTGAGTGTCACGAGGATAGAGCCAGGCTCTTCTTGGTGACAACCAATGATAGGACAAGGGATAATGGGATCAAGCTGGAACACAAGAGGTTCCACTTAAATTTGAGAAAAAACTTCTTCTCAGTGAGGGTGCCAGAGCACTGGAACAGGCTGCCCAGGGAGGTTATGGAGTCTCCTTCGCCAGAGACATTCAAAACCCGCCTGGACATGTTCCTGTGTGACCTCACCTAGGCATTCCTGCTCCAGCAGGGGGACTGGACTAGATGATCTTCTGAGGTCCCTTCCAATCCCAAACATACTGTGATACTGTGAATCCATTAGTGTTCAATAGCAATCTCCTCATGATTTTGCAAGGCTCAAAGTATTAATGAGAAAGTCAACTGAACCTTCACTATCAGCTCTTTTTCCAGACAGATCCAGTCCTAGCCAAATTAATGAATTGCACAGGATTATCGGAAAGCCACACCAAAGATAGAGATTAATCCTCTCAAGAGTCTCAAAGTGTCATGCCCTGCAAACAGGGCCAAGGCAGCTCTATGCAGGACACGGGTGTAGCAATGAACCCTCCAGCCTTGTCTCTGCACAGATAACCGAGAAGAAGGTTTTCCTTCACACAACACCAGTTTGATGTTCAGGCACTACACTGCAGCATGTATACTACATTTCAGTAAATCTGAAACATAAAAATCACAAGTAGAAGGCAGCAAGAAGAATAGCAGACTTCATTACACCCATAAATTAAGCAGCATTTAAGGCCTGATTATATTATTCTCTATATTTTAATTCCCTTTCTAGCTTTCCTATACACTATTAATTGCACTTCTTATAGCCACAGGAGTTTACAACACTATTAATTCTTTAAAGTTGTAAGGAAAATGTCCATTAAAATATTTTACCAATTCTCTTTCAAATATTTTGAAGCCAAAAATAATGAACAAACCATGACATCTTCAAATGCATATATCGACTTCACGTATCTTACCTGACTCTGATGAGTCTTGTTTCCTCCACAGTGACCAATTCCTGTCTCTAGAAACCGCTAATAAAAATTTGTCATTAGGAGAAAATGCCAGTTGAGTAACCGTCAGATTGTGAAATGACAAACTCTGCAGTTTCTTCCAGGAGCTAGTGCTCCACAAAATAATTGCTGCATGCTCTTTTTTGGAAGCCTATATCAACAGAAAAAAAATATCAGTGAGAATTAACTAAAGCAAATATAAAAGTCACACGTTTCAAAATCCTAAGATGATAGGAGGCTTGCTCTAAGGTTTGCAATTAAGTTAGATTCAGCTTTCCTCTGGGAAGTTTCCCGATTGTTTCACTACTTTCTACTAATGTTGACAATGTATCAGTAAAAAACTGTTTTATACCTGTATTTGTTAGAATTTATCTTACTAATATCTTCAAATGAATCATATCTAATTTACAAATAATAGCTTATCTGCATTCACTCTCACCTTTGCAAAACAACTGTCACCTATACAAAATCTTTCACATTTAAGTGAAAGAACAGAATTCAGCCCAAACTGAATTCTGACTCCTGCTCTGTCAGCCCTACAAATCTGGTGGCACTTTTCACTAGATGGTGCTAGAATCTTTTCTTACCTTACATGCTGAGGCAACTACAGTGTTCGAATTATTGCACGCAACACAAAAAATTTCATATCCATGTCCGTACCTGAAATAAATGTGAAAAATATTTAACACATCACAGTCATTTTTGCAGTATATGTCAAGGTTTTGATGTTAATTTAAATCCTTTTGCAAGAATGAAAGGCGCCTGCCAGGAACTTCTCACTATTGTTTCAGTATTACGTCCCAAATAATTCCTAATGTTTAGCATTTAATTTAAATAGTTGCATAATTTCTTTTACACCTAGGAATGATCTACAGCACAATCTCTCCAGCCCATGCCATAGTTCTAAAGCATCAGCTCTGCATGAACTACACTAATGATTAACAGAGAGACTAAAGCAGCACTTAATGTGCTTTTATTTGCTTGTAAAGCAATTTTAACAGTACCAACAAAAATCAGAAGCCACATATTTGAAGATCACCAAAGAAATACACCACAAACACTCAGTCTAAAGATGTCTGTTCTGTGAAATACTGAAAGATCCTGAACTAGAGGACAAGAATCCCTTTGGAAAAGGAAAACAACACTGAAAAAAAAAAAAAACCAAATACACACAAACTTCTAGTTTTCTCCAGAAATACATTTCTAATCAGTCTTTGCACAAGTTCTGCTGGAATTCAAGCTCACATACCCAGACTGTGATTTAACTAATAAGCAGAAATGCCACCAGACTAACGCAAATTAGAATCAGCCACAAACCAGACTGGAAGTAAAATTGGAGATGCAGTCTACACACAGTAGACAAATATTTGCTAAATAACTAGTTGCGGGGAGTGGGGGGATTCCTTTGATTCCGAGCTCTGAAGAGATGTGCATTTAATAAACTCCTTTGCTCAGCAAGTGTTGCAAATAAGGGAGGAACTGGGGAAAGGTGTTTTTAAATGTGGTTTTATTTCTCATTATCCTACTCTGATTTGACAGATAATAAATTGAACTAATTTCCCCAAGTTGAGGCTGTTTTGCCTATGACGGTAATTGGCGAGTGATCTCTCCCTGTCCTCATCTCGACCCATGAGCCTTTTGTCATATTCTCTCTACCCTGTCCAGCTGAGGAGGGGAGTGACAGAGCAGCTTTATTGGGCACCTGGCGCCCAGCCAGGGTCAACCCACCACATAACCACAAGCAATTTTGCCTTAGCAATGGGCAACCCATAGCAATTTTTTATCCACAGGCAAACTGACTGGACTCTCAAAGTGTCCAGACAAATGATTACAGTAATTTTCTAGTGTCAAAAAGAATTTCTCAAGACTTCCAAGTGTATTACATGAAATGCACATACATATAAACACAAATATATATGTCAAGACTCAGGTTTTAATCGCAGCCTGCTGCTTATAAACTCTCTATGGTAATTTTCCAAAAGGATAAAGATTAGCATACTCTTGCAGGATTTATCATATTTTTATTTTAAAGTTATTAGATCATGGTAAAAATTCAGCAAGTTCTTCATAATAAAACCTACTCAAGGCAAACAGTTTTCAAAATCCAACACTAATCCTTCAAAATTTGGTGTCGAGTCTGAGCTAGGAATACACAAATGTCAATGACAAACAAGCTATTTTTAGCAAGTCAGTTCCTCACACCGTTTTTCTGCTGCTATGGCAACTTTAAATCTACATTATGCAATTTCATGTTTTTTCTTTCAAGATCATCCTGAGCAAAAAAATGAAAGTCTGTGTATGAATGCCTTACATCTTGTTGCTCTTGCATAAAAGACCCCCTATCATTAGCAGTGTCTCTAAAACCAGGAAAATTGCTCAGATAAGCCATCTGCAAACCATTATAAAATGCAGTTATTTTAATGAATGCAGGATATAAGAGTAGATAGGCAGTGCTTCCATAGCAGAATATCAAAGGTTAATGTCTCACTAGACTTTGAGAAATGTCAAAGGCAAATGAAGGAAAATTTTGGTCTTGGTTCCTTTTCACTGCTTAAGGATCCCTCATTAAACTACTTATGTGAGTGGGTGCATTAGTGGCCATAGCAAACACAGGAAAGGCAGTTAATGTAACAGTTAGAAATTACTAACCCTGCAGATATGGTCTAATACCCCCCAGCTTCCCTCTTAGAAGCACAAACACAGTAAAAGAGCTTAAAAGCACACAAAGATTAACTGCCTAGTTGAAGGTGAAGATGAGCTCCCACATAATCTCCCACTAGGTCAAATGAAAGCATCCTGCAAACTATCTTCCCTTAAGTCTTTTTATTTCCCACCCCCCCACGTAAAGTCACAGAACTGGCAATGCATAATGGCAGCTGTAATCATCAGCAGAGGCTCAACATTCTTCTTGTTCCTGCCTCAGACCACTCCTTCAGGAGATTCAGATAAATAAACCCAAAAAAACCCTTGAGACTATCAATTTCTTGTTGCTACACTTTGAAGATTGATAATAAAACTTTGAAAATTGTGAAAGTAAAGCCTAATGTTACTGAGATCCTTAGAGAACAAATAAGGTGACAACCTTAAGTTGCAAATTGTTGTGAATCTCAGAAAAGAGGGTACAAAACACAGCTGAAGAATTCTAAAACCCTGCAATCTCAAAACAATTATTGTCATAACCATGTGACCCTATTATCTTTGCAATCCACAACCCATTTTGTCAGCATTCAATACCCAAACTCGGTTTGGAACCATCTTAATCAACATCCTTCACCTTGCTCTACCACTAGACACAGCCTATTTTGGCTGCTGCTTCCATTTATTGCATCTTACAACTCTGTGAGGATTTAGTGGGGAAGCTCCTTCTTTGATGCCTCAGCCTTTACTTCCAGACCAGATAGAAAAACTTGATCTGCAAGTCTGTGGCATAGACTGGAAAGAGGCAGAAAACTCCTTATGCAGAGAGCGCTTCAGTACTGGCGAGGTTTTAAGCAGATGTGCTAAGCAAACAGACATAAACAAAAGCTGCAGCATGGAAAGAGAAGCCCATCACATTCCACAGCACAGAGAAGACCATGAAAATGTGCCAGAGTTCCTTACAGCAGACCAGAAACCTCACTATTCTCTTGGAACAAAGAGGCAAAAAAACCCAAGGATCGGTGCCCTGAACAGACCTTCAAAAGACAAACATCCAAAGGGACAGTGAGAGTCTGATGATTACAAACTCAAAAGACTAAGAGCTTTCTGCTAAAACACATACATATTTCACTTGTATAGAAACAACCAGCAAAATAATGTTTTGTGACACATCAGTCCTAACTGCCATTTTCTGCATTGTTTCCTAATTTTTATATACACATTATTTATTTGACACTCTACACAAAGTCAAATCAGGTAGTAAAATAGGCAGAGTTACAAGACCAGACTACATCAACATGTGGCAATACCCTCCTGGAAGTTTTGTAAATTAAATAAAAAAGAAAAACAAAACTTACAACTTCTGAATTTCAGGCCACAAGGTATTCTGTAGTAAGTGATCCTCTGGAGGAGGTGCTAAAAGACATTTGTACAACATATTCAAATTTAGTACTAAATAATCTAAAACTCAGCTAAATAATGCTTCAAGTTTATATTCAATGAACCTCTTTATTTACTACAAGAGAAATTAATCTCATACCTGTAAGGATCAAGGGTTGAAAATAAATCTGAGGATACTGATTTGAAATGGAATTAAATGTTTCTTCATCCTCAGCTGGTTGAACAGCCATATCTCCTATTCAAAGTAAGGACTTAATTAGTTAGAGAGAACATACTTGACAAGAGAGAAAATATGAGCACTTATTATACAAATGTTTTCAGAATATATTCCAAAGTTACAATAATATGAATATTAGAATTTAGTTATTCTACTACACATGGGAATTAAGAGAAAAAAAAATTCTAACCTTTGGATTAATTCCATTCTGAGACTGACCTCTCCATCAGCATAGTCTCTTTTAGAGATTTCTAGAGAGTCTTTGATTTATCTGAAAGAATCAGGAGCTGAACTTGTGCCTCCCTGACGTTAAACCTTTCCTTTTGTATTTGAAAATGTTTAAGGCAAAAAAGTCTAATACAAATGATGAATCCATAAATTTAATGTAGACCCATTTCATTTAGATGAGAAGCCACACTTGCAGAAGTGCATCTACAATTTGCAAACTTCAGCAAAACTGCTGAGGGCTCAGTCCTTAGCTTTAGGCAAAAGTACCAGAAGTAACTGAGATGTCCCCATTAATTTTAAGTTAAAATTCAACTCTGTCCTTCACTTTTAAGGTATTATTTAAGAAAAAGGTACAGAGTTGGGGAACAGTTGCTCTCAGAATTTAACTTTTTGTCAAATGTACATTTCAAATACAGCAGTTTAAAAAAGCAGATCCAGAAAAAGCAGAACAGAAAGACTGTCTTCTCATTCATCTTGTCTTCTCTCCTCTTGAAAAAGGAGTTAGCAACATTTAGCTAACTTGAGACCTCTATCTGACCATTCCTCACCATGAAGCAGAATAAGTAAGAAGAGAGGTCTGTGAGGCTTTAACCTAGGCCATCAGTGCTGATGGCATGGGGTGGGCAATGCTGGATGACACCGGAAAATCTGACTGCTTTTCTACTCATAGTGCCACTCCTGGGTGTGCCACATGAAATCAATGAAAATTAGTTATTCTCTGTGTGATGATACTCTAGGAAAAGGAAGTTTCCTTCTCTCTCTCAGCAGAAGGACCCACAAGAAAGCAGAAAAAAAGGAGGTTTTTTGCCAAAATATATTTTACTGTTACTTCAAACAACAAATCTACTTTACTTTTCTCTCACAGATGATTAAGGAAAATTTGGCTTTATTGCCACTGAAGACCCTGGAGACAAAGAGCTTATTAAAATGCCTTTTTTTTTTTTTTTTTTTAATTTGCACCTTGTGATAAAGCCTTAAGTAGAGAAAAAACAGGTTTGACCTAATTTGTAGATTGCAGTGTAAGTGCATTTTTACCAGACTTCATTAAACACCAGATTACCAATACCGTGACACTACTCAGTTATTTTTATCTTTCTAGACAGATCCTTGTCCCTCCTTCTCTGTCCCCCCATAATGCAATCCTCACCACCTCTCCAAGAAATTCATCTGATGCTTTACCAGCCTTTATGGACAGAACAGTGGTTACTGTTGGCTAACTAATCCTTCCTTCTTAAATACTTTCATGAAGTATCATTTACTTGGAGAAGGTTTATGTCCATTTTCACTGGAACACAAAGGTGACTGATCCCTCTCAAAGCAGCATTATGTCTATAAGCCTCTACAAGGGTGCTAAAATTTCAGGAGAGCATGAAAAAAGACTCCAGAATGTACCTTCAGAGGTCAAGGTATTTTACAGAGCAACCACAAGCAGCAGCAGGTAGTCTTGCTTTAACAACTCTGAACTTAGTTTTTACAGTACACTACTCAATATATATATTTTTTTTTGGCTAAAAGTCACCAGTCTTCTCAGGGACACAGGTAGTGGGCACAGACAAAGCAGAGGAATAAAGGCAGCTGGAGGAATTTGGATAATATCCTGCCCTGGCGACTCCCAGACCCATCACAGGAGAGCAATGAGCACCAGCATCCACATGAAACTCATCAAGATCAAGAGCACTCTGCAGAACGAGTGCACTTCCTACAGGCTTGTGGGACAAAGTATGGGAGACAAGGAAAGAGCATTTTGTGTTTGCACAACACAGTAGGGACGTTTAGGAGAGACACAGGAAAGATTCTCACTAGTTCTTTTTCTTTTAAGTGCGTATTTAGGTACTGCTAAAGAAACAAACAGTTTGGACAATTTTATTTCTAGATTCTAAACTTGAAGTCAAGCTTACATTGGACAGTCCTTCCTAACAGAAAAAAAAAAAACAAACGTTTCCACATGAAGCTGCATCACCATTATTTCTCATTAGCCATACCTTCAAAAACAGCTTTATTGGATAATCCCAAAGCTGGCACAGTTGCACCTTCTGGAAGATCAGATGATTGCTGAATTTAAAAAAAAAAAAAAAAACAAGAAAGGTTACACACAGATTGCCACGTAGGTTCAGATTTCAAAGGCTACAGTTTAAGGAATCCCTGTGATAAAAGGAGAGTTTTCTAGAGATGAGAAGGGGGGCACTTTGAAAAACTACCAACTCACCCAGAACATACCCTGGACAAAACAAAGACCAGTATTCTACCAGAGAAAAAACAGCTTTTCTAAGGCTGCAGCTCCAGGGTTTTGCTCTAAAGCATGCATCTCCATCACTAATTGCAGGTTTTATTCCGCAATCTTATTTATTCTAGGATATACATGATAATTAATCAACTCAGAGCACTGCAGTTTGTAACACAACAGGACAGGGAAATAGCCTGTTCTGAGGTGAAATAATAAAGCAGCATTTTGGAAACAGGAAAAGAAGGGGGAATGGCTGTGCCCACAACATCAAACGCAGCCCAGCACATAGCACAGACACGTGACTGGAGTACACGGCTGTTTAAAGCAGCACAGAGGAAAGACAAATCAACAGATGGAAAATACTTCCATAAAGGTATGGGAGAAGAATCCAAAATTTAGAAAGGGTAAGTGAACTTGAGGCCCTTTGTGCAGAGATGGAAAAAGATTAGATTTAATAGCTGTAAAACCCCTTCTTTACACTTCATATAATTTGATGAGAAAATGTAAGAGACGCACACACAAGTCTAAGCATCTAAACCAAAAATGGTTCTTCATTACAATCAATTGTATCAGAACTAGTGTGGCCAGCAGGACTAGGGAAGGGATCCTCCCCCTCTGCTCAGCACTGGTGAGGCCCCACCTCGAATCCTGTGTTCAGTTTTGGGCCCCTCATCATAAGAAGGACATTGAGGTACTAGAGAGAGGGCAGAGGAGGGTGACAAAGCTGGTGAGGGGCCTGGAGCACAAGTCTGATGAGGAGCAGCTGAGGGAACTGGGGCTGTTTATCCTGGAGAAAAGGAGGCTGAGGGGAGACCTGATCGCTGTCTACAACTACCTGAAAGGAGGTTGTAGCATGGAGGGGGTTGGTCGCTTTTCCCAAGTAACAAGTGACAGGACAAGTGATAGGCCTCAAGTTGTGCCAGGGGAGGTTTAGATTGGATATTAGGAAAAAATTCTTCACAGCAAGTGTTGGCAAGCATTGGAACAGGCTGCCCAGGGAAGTGTTTGAGTCGCATGGTGGTGGTTAGTAGATGTGGAGGTGTTTAAAAGATGTGGCACTTAGGGACATGGTTTAGTGGTGGACTTAGCTGTGCTAAGATAAAGGTTGGACTTGATGATCTAAGAAAATCTTTTCCGATCTAAATCATTCCGTGATTCTATAACCCGAAGTATAAGACAATCCATGGATTTAAACTGAATATAATTCTATTCAACCCTTTTTGAACACAAAGCTGGCTTTTTTGGTTGTAAGTACTTTTTTGGGGAAGGCATTTGAGTTAAATAAAGAAAATGCTTAGCCACTTCAATTAAAAAAAAAGCATTCAAAAAAACCAGTTTCAATAAAGCTATTTAAGAGTAGCTGTATCATTAAAGCTCATAAAGCCTTCCCCTTTAAACAAAGCCTGTGTGAAACACTTTGTGATATCATGGATCAAAAAAAAAACCTCAGAGGAAGAGCTGATAAGGATGGTCTACATAAAAGTAAAATAATGTCATCTGCCAGCATTATAAAAGCATAATGTTATTTGCACATCATTAATGGAAATGCTTATAAAGTCTTATGGAATTACAGTACTAAATAGTTACTTATGTAACTTCTTGCTATCCACAATGAGTAGATTTTTCTCAGATATTTCAATTGTTAAATGAAATGGAAAAGTTAATCTGTTTCTGAGAAATCGCACAGAAAACACCGCTTTTGAGCCAGAAATACAAAGAGCATGCAAGGCACTGCAGAGAGGCAACTGTCTTGAATGAGGTCTGCTCTACAAAATGAAGAGAAAAACAGAATTAGATCTTAAAGTGAATGGGGAGCAATGGACAGCAACTCTGCCGTCTTATCTTTCCTCAGTGTAGGAAAATATACTTATTGTCAACTAAGAACTGGAATGTAAAGGCCTCACAAGAAAATTTCCAGAGCCAAGAGGATCTAAGGCATGAGCAACTACATATTTATAAATATTTATATGCAATAATTAACAACAGTGCTGAAAGCTTTATTTCCAAGCATACAATTAAAAAAAAACAACACATAACCACACAACAATAATTACATCTAGACAAGACTACTACACCCTCAAATTAAGGAGAAGCACATTCATAGGCTTCATTGTTTGCTTTCTAATCACCAAGTGTGTACATTAGTCTACTTGGTCTGACTTGTTTAGAATTTGCTTATACTCTTTGCAATCTTCAGACATTAGGTCTTGCTTAGTTTCAAGCATAATCTGTTTTATAAAACAACATGGTGGAAATACGTATGAAACAACATACATAGTAGTAAACAGAAGAGCAAGGAAAAACAAGGTTAAAGTTTCAGAACTATTACAAGAATTTTCATGGAGTTTAGTGCAATTTGACATTTTCTAAAGCATTAATTTTATTTACATGAAAGAGGACTGTCTGCACTTAGCATTGCTTTAGCACACTTACATGGGAGCACAGCTTCTCCATTGCAATACCAGTGATGTTACTGAAATTTTCTACAAAATTCTTGGGTGCACGAAAAACTCGAAGCACTTTTTCATCTGCTCCCGACACAAACTGAAACCGGCCAATCATTGCCAGACAGCGCATGTCATACCCATGTACTTGAGGCCTTGCAATTTCATGCCAGGTTACCTAAAAGAACAGGCACACAGTTAAAACAGAATTCTTAACCAGAGAAGCAGCAAGATTTTGAGTTTCAAAAAAGTACTAACAGTTTACTTGCAGACTGTAGTAACATAAAGGAAGGTTAATCGCAACTTCTACTGACAGTCACAAAATTTATATATACCCAAATACATCAGCTAAATCCTATTTTTCCACCGAATGATTCCTGTGATTAGTGTGTCCCTGCACAGGTATGTTTAATACATTTGCTTACCTTTGTTAATAAGGGCACATGGCACTTACTGTGACTTCTTTATGCTAGACAGTGATAGGACAGAATTTGCTTATGCAAACAGAGGATTCCATGCTACTTACTACTTTCAAAACTGTAGCTCTCAAAGATGTAAGACAGGTAGTGATAATCACCTCGCTTCCTACATCTGTCTTTCACAAAGCACAGCAGCAGCACTGCTGTAAGCAGGCTGCAGGTTCCTACTTCCACCCTTTCCTGATTTTAGTGAGACCATTTAATAGAAGCTGTGCAAAAACCCGACAAAACCAAAATAGCTTCTTAGAGGAAAAACATCTGGAAAACCCTGCTGATTTTAGAAGTGTTTTCATTTGACGTATTATTTTTTTCCAGTTTCCTGAAATATTCATATCCTCACTTCAAGTATTAATCCAAGAAAGCCACAATTAACAGCTGACCAGAAATTAGATAGACAAGTTAGTTTTATAGCCACACTAAGCAAAGAATATTAGCAAAAAAATTTATAAATTGCTTTCTTAAAAATCTTATTTATTCTACATATGAAAAAAGTGATTCTTCAAAAAAATCTTTTTCTAGCAACTACACTTTCATGAAAAGATTTTTAGTAAGTGTCATTTGCTGCTACTCCTACATGATACTTCGATTAGAAAAATACGATGTGCACTTTTGAGTTAACAGCTGGCAGAATTAGAATTCATTTTATCAATTAGAATTAATTTAGACTTCTTCAGTATTACAATGCCTGGAAAACCGCAACCAAGGCAGAATTTACATTGTATTAGGCATCACACAAACATAAGGAAAGGCATTATGTTGACTGTAAACTGCATACATCACACTAAAAATTCAATTGAAATTTGAATATCAAAGCTTCCAGTAGAACCTGAAGGGGATATTTGAGAGATCCTACAAAACCTCATGTTTTCACAAGAGCTTGCTTATTTTCCAATGAGAAAAAAAAAATACTAATTCTAAAAACAAACAAACAAAAACCACTCCACACCCAAACAAACAAGCAAGCAAACAGTGCAGCAAACCCTCCTCATGCTTTACTAGGTGCATCTTTGCATACTTTAGAACACAGCACTTAACAGCAATGAAGAAAACTAAGAGCCCAAAAGAGAGAGCCATATAAGTCATGCAATAAGCTCCTTCCAGAAAAATCAGGGTGCAAATTTGCATGACAAATTGAAGCTGATTGTTACCCATTATTTCTGATATTTGAACACAGTACAGAATCAGAATTCAGATTTTAAGCAGTATTTGCATTTAACAGTTCTATTTTTATAGAGAAAAATCTGAATATCGAGCTGTAATGGTAACTTTTCATAGATATCTGAAGTCTATGAAATCATTACGTCTTGTTGAGACAAATATCACGTCATCTGTTTTAATTTTACAGATGTTAAACTCAGTATGGTAAAGAAAAATAAGGCATTTGAAGACCTGTGTTCTCTAAGGTTCATGAGCAGCAGAACTAAACACCTAAGGTTTTCAGGGTTCAGAAGTCCTGAACACAGGCTTTCAAATGACCCATTTCTATCTCAACGCTCCACCTCACCCCATTGAAAGGATACTAGATCTTTCCCCACACAGCAACAAGTATCAGCGCCACTTGGATCAACACCTGGTCAAACCAGTCAGAGTGTCAGAAACAGCAAGTACAGTGAGTCAGTTCACACCAAAGTTAGATGTGAAGACTGTCAGCACTCTGCTAAATCAATTAATTCAAAAGTCTCGGGGACAGAGGAACAGCTGTGCAGGTAAATCATACAGCTTCAGACCTAATGAAGAGTAGTGCTTCAGTAGGTCACAGAGAACATGATAGAGACAACCCTTTTGAATGCTGCCAGCTTACATCATGTGTTAATTATGGAAAAACAAAACCCTACAACCAAAGTTGAGTTTCTTTATGATTACCTGCAGCAGCACTTAACCAAGTGTTAAATAAGGGCAATAGATGGTTATTAGAATTAGCCATGTATTCGTCCTTGTGCATTACTGCAGAGCCTGGTTTTAAAACCCTGGGAGAATACTACCTGAAGGTAACTCAGAGGTGAACTTGGGATTAAACAGCAGTCATGCTATATAATTGCTAAAACTCTGTCACTAGTATTTTTAAAGTTAAACCAGCACATACTGAATGACCAAACCAAGTATTTACACAAGCAGTTTTGAACACATCATGGCTTGGGGAAACTTAAGTTTTCAATTCTATTCAGGTGACTAGTTTCAAACTCAAGATAGACAAGCCCTGTAGATCAAGCTCACAAAATTTTTGAAGATTGTACCTCTGTATGTTCTTTTCTTTTCCATGGAGCAAAGAGTCTAGTAGTTTGATCAGAACCAACACTGATGATAAACTCTCCTTCTGGATCCCACTTTACATCCTCTACACTGTTAAAATGTCCTGAAATCACAACTTCTGGAGTCCACTCTTTCTATTAAAAAAGAAGGTAAAGAAGCAAGAAGTTTTCAACTCACCAATTGACATATTCTAACTAAAACAGAAATATCAACATCCTCACTAAGAAATAAAAAAAAAAAAAAAAAAAGAAAATAAAGAAAAAACCACACATTTGAAAACAGCAAATTATTAGAATTCAGAGTGGCTAAGAGACAGAAATACTGATTTACCGATGCAGTCTAAAATAAACTTGTGTGTTATTACTTCAGCCACCACTTCTGAACAAAGCACAACCACAAAGGAGTTCAGTCTGTTCCACTGACTTCATGGTTCCCACAGGGAAACATCGGGTTTTAGAGCCTGGGAGACTGCAACCTCCCTTCTGTGCACAAGTGAGACTCCTACAGAATACTATATTGAGAGAATCTCAGTCATTAATTTTAAATTGTACTGTTACACATTTCTATTAACAACAGAACTTAATTCAAGTGACATAGAAGTCTAATTATTTTAAGCACTAATAATAATTTAAAAAACCCAACACCACAACAACGTACCTTATTAACTGCAGCCTGTTTCCAAAGGTGTAGTGCTCCATGAAAAGCATGAGCAATGATCATTGAACCATCTGGACTAAACTGGCAGTCAGAGAATCCAAGGGTATTGCCACCCACTTCACCTACCCGCACCTGAATTAATGATCAGAAGTGACATACCCATGAAAATGGCCTTCCATTCATTTAAACTCATCCTAATCTCATGAGATGAAAATTTAGCTATAGGCAAGAGTTCAGATTACACATAAAAATACATTTAAAGGGTATTTTAACTGTGAAGATAAGCACTAAAATGCTATGGGAATTAAAGCTGCGTGCCACTTTAATAGAGCCTCCCTTATAAACACAGAAGGATGGAATCTTGCTCAATCAAGAAAACACTACATTACATGAGACAAGAGCCTAACCTTTCTGTGTTTCGGTCCAGCCTGTTAGATGTAATGATCTATTTGTCATCTATTGCCTTGCTACTGCTCTCTTGCACAAAATGGAAAAAAGGTCCACAGGAACAGTGGTGCCCAGTTACTTTTTATTTTTTTTCCTTAATTTCCAAGATTCACTACCATATTTCCACTTTGCTCTTTCTCCATGAATCCCTGCAACTTGCTACACATTCCTTCTGTGGGATATTTTGGCCTCTGTTTTGTGCCACCATTGTGACTGTGCACATATGTAGGCATGAATACACACATGCCTTACAGTTGCTCTAGTGCTCTTCCAAGTTTTTAATTACATTAAAGGGTTACTAAAGTTACATTTTCAAGTTTTATTCAGGAGATAACATAATTCCTTGCAAGCTGAACTCTTAACAATTTCTCCATTATTATACAGCTACTTTTAAGATTATAATGAAATAAATCTACACCTCATTCCAAATGGCAGTGTGGACTGGTAATTCCATCTTATTCCGAAAAATACTACTCATATGGAAGTAACTTTGATACACCAAGCTAGAGGCAGAATTCTAGTCTCACCTCTGAGCAGGGGAATAATTTTGTGAAGACTTCTTGTTCATCATCTCAAAATGGAAGAGAGAAAATGGGATGTTCCCCTTGTGCCCTTCCTTGCTGCAGGCTTCCAGCTCAGGTTTCCCTCCCTCAATGCAAAAAGGATTGTTGCAGTTAAAATGTCTGATCTGAACTACAAGCTGCACATTTGAGGTCTAACCAAAGCAAACGGAACATAAAAACAAAGAGTAACAACTTGCAACAAGCTTTATTGCACAACCCATTTTTAGAAGCTTGTGCATTTTGCCACAGCTAAGCATTACAATTAGTGACAAATTGCATCTCTCTGTGATCACCCTATTATGATTTAATTTCTATTTCAAGTAGAAGGGCACACAAACTTTTCAATGCATCAGGGTAAAAATTAAATCCACTTGCTGTAATTATCTTTTTTCTCCCAAGAGAGGATTAGAATTTTCCTTGTGATAGGAAAGATCATAAACAATGGTTGGCATAACCCAACGCAAATAATTTCAGCTGAACTACTGCAATTTGGAAAAGCAGGTCAACTGAAAACAAAGACATCTACCAAAGCACTAGATAAATCTGGTTGTACTACTTGTTTATTAAGGATGATCCACATTAGAACAATATCCAAAATATCACGGTGAAACACGAGTGTCCAGCTCAAATGGAATTAAAACCTAACAACAAAGCCCATGAACAAGTTACTGTGAGTAAAAACAGGCTTGTGAATTACCTGTCAGCTGCTCTGTAGTAACTGTTTGGGTGCACATTCCCATAATTCAGGATGGGAGCACAAACTCCCCTTGGAAACTCCCCAATATGGTAATAAGGAAGCAAACACGCAATAAAAATCATACTGCATCACATGATTTTTGAAAAATACAGTTTTACTTGCAACACAGCATCAGAATGAGTATTTTTGCAAGAAAAAGCTTGTGCCTTTCTTTCCTAGAATTTTCTAGAGTTTTTGTTTCCTCCAGCACCACACAATAGTAGAAACACAACCAGAATACAGTATGTCTCATGAGAAAGACTGACACTTACCTGTTCCAGCCAAACTCCAGATTCCTTATCAGGTTCCCAGATGATGACAGTTTTGTCCACTGATGCAGACAATATCCTCATTGGTTGTTGCATGCTGCCATCTACAGTACAAGGAAAACAATTACAACCTATGATAACATTTTCTACAATAATTTGGTCATACTGAAATCCAAACACACTAAGAAAATTGTTCAGCAGAGATGTGCAATGCTGTACCTAAATGCCAGACTTAACAGGCTCTGCATTCTTCCTATACATTCATTAGGAGGTATTGTATTTTTCACTCATCATGTCTCAAAGTAAATGTAAAACACATAGACAGGAGCAACCATCTTCTACTGTTTATTCACTCCAAACTGACATTGAAACAAATGTAATTTGGAAGAAAAGCTAGAGCTTCACAGAGAGATTGCATAGCAGTTGGCAGTTCTATTGCTCAAATTAGTTTTTACGGAGAGATTTCTAGTTTAAAACAAAATAATCTGTATGCCAATATTCACTGTTATTTTTTCCAAATTAAGTGTTAGATTCACTACAGACTCCAACAGACTCTGGCATCTAGAAGCAGGAAGGACTGCTCCCCAAAATGCAGCGAAACACTCAAGACAACTCCCCAGTATAGCCAGGACTGGGAAGAGGGAACTGGTTCATCACTCAGTTGAGAAACCTCTAAAACTGCTGGGAAACCTTTCCTGAGAACAGAGACATGGGTGGGCACCTCCTGAGGCAGTATCTTATGTCACACCAAACCTTCTACCTTCTGCATTGAGAAGGTCTCTCTCAGAGCAGTCTGCCCCTAATGAAGAAGAAAATCTATTTTGGGGAGCCCAAGATTGGGCAGGCCACAGAAAGCGAGCAGCTGCACGTATGCAGAAGCACAATGTAAGATACCTGGAATACTTCATGGCCTAACAGGACAGTTTTTCAGATTGCAGTGCAAGACTTGCATGATTATTTTGCCTAAACCTTGCCTTAACAGGCAAAATCTTTTATTAGCATTTATTTAAAAAAAAAAAAAAAGTGAAAGAACAGATAACTAAGCCAATATTTCTAAAGCAAGTCCTGTGGCTTTCACTACAGGTTCTTTGACATTTTAATTGCACTCTACTGTTCAAGTTTTGTATATACACTGGAAAAAAAGCTGTGCTTTGTACTGGTGAACTCACATGCCATCAGCAACTCTAAAACATCTCAGGAAAAAAAAAATATATCTCAATAGAAATCCTTTGTCAATACAAAAACCCAAGAGCATTCTCATGGTGCAAGCATGTCAAATCAAGAATGTCTTTCCCTTACGCTCCAGGCAGACATACACAAGTAAATCAGTACCACAAACAAGGCTGTCAGAGTTTAGAGATTTAAAAAGGAAGATAAAGACTAGGGCAAGATGCAAAATTAAACTGTAAAGACCATTATTTTTTCAGTGAGAGTATGCATTAATGCCTTAAAGCTATATGCTAGCTAGAGAAAACTGACACTCAAGGAATCCCTGGCACTGATGCATGAATGACTGAAGAGTGATCTTCTGAATGTTGCTATTTGTTCTTTTCTAGTTCAAGAAAAAGAAAGGAGTGTTCTTGAGTTAATTCTGATGTTCCAAGGAACAGACATTTCAAATACATGTATCAAGGCAAAATATTAGCACTATTAATTCATACTGATTAAACTGGTTTTTATTCCACTAACAGCAAATTAATTGCAACAAAGCCAGAACATCTCAGATATGTCATTTCATTCATTAATCAAAACCTGATTAAGAGAGAGCATCATGCAATACACAATGACAGACAGAGCCTGTGCTGTAAGATGTGCTTTTGTGGCAGATTCAGCCAAAACAGTAATTTACTTACAAAACATGATTTGCAGAACTTAATTATGTTCATAATCCACAGTGACAAGTGAGCATGCAAACAATTCAAAGACATTTGACTGTACTCTGTGTATACAACACTTAACATAACAGTCAAGTGGTATCTTCTTACCTTTGGAAAAGGAAGGTTGCCAGTGAACTGCGTACACCCAGTTTTCATGACCAGCCAACACAGACTCCAAAGTAATTGCATATGTTGTAACAGTATCTACCACAAAACAGAGAAAAACACCTTTCTTTCTAAAAGCCAAGACAGATCAGGTCATTTCTGATATCTTCAGTGAAAAAAAAATCAATGGCTTTCATCTACCAGTATCTCAATAGTCTATTGACACTGAACAGCTCCTTGAAAACCTACTTTGCTGCAAAACCTGAGTACCAGATTGACACCAGGAGGTCAGCCTGTTGCCTCAGAGAGCTATCACAGAATTCCTGGAGAAATCTCAAGCAATTTTGAAATAAACTCTCTGACACTGGTTCTACCTGTACTCTTAACTTAAGCATATTTACATCTACAAATGACTGTAAATACAAAAATTAAGATACTTCAAACAACGAATCAGGATTTGCAGCAAGTAGCATGAGCACTTTTTATATATATCATACAAATTTCTATATATTACCTAAGTTACCTAAATTAACCCATAATGGCAGCATTGCAAGCCTGTGACATTACAGTGCTCAAACAGTATATTAAATAACCAAAAAGTAAGCCCGCAAATACTTAATGGTTCGAGTAATGGTAGCAACTCCTAAGGCATTGAATTCAAAAGAAAACTAAAGCTGTGTTATCAAACTGAAGGAGAACTGCACACCACCTTACCTCCCACACACAAATCTATCTCCTGACTACATGCTGCATTTGAAGTAAATGTAACAAGGCATGTTGATATTAAGCTCTCTCACCACTTTACCATTTTTTAATACATCATTAACTTCACGTAGTCACAGCTTTAAAACAATAACTCCACTTTTTCTAATAGCTGAATAAAAACCAATGCAATCCTTTTAATACAAGAAACAAAACAAATTATAAGGGTAACCACCTTGTTAGCCACCCCGAAATCACAAACAGATACACAAGTGAGAAGCTGTGAAAGAGAATTTTATAGCTGTTACCCACCTTTGACAGTAAAAACATTCTCTTTCAGTCTTATGGAATCATCTTCAGTTTCTGGAAGTTCCTTTGATTTTGCACACACTTTCCAAATTCTTATCAAACAATCCTGAGCACAGCTCGCTAAGAAAAGGTCTTCACCTATTTGGTTTAAAAAAAAGAAAAAAAAAAAAATTATAGCCATGTTTTCATTGCAATCACTGCCATGACTAACCTACCACCTTTCCAAATGTACTACAGCTTTATCCTAATTTTTCTTATTGTATGCAATATCATAAACTTTTTTTTTTTATTTCAACATCAATTTACTTTCACATTTCAAAATCTCCACTAGTTTAGAATACACTGACTACAGACATTTTTATACTTACAAGACATGGAAGACATGGTAAGTGCTGTACATACTGTACATATGCTTCCACACTACCTATGGCCACCACTGTCAAAACTGACAGCTGTGATAAGTCCTTTCCTTTTCTTTTTTCAGGATTATAGCACTCTCTAATTCATTGTGGTTTAGTTTTGCCATTGCAAGAACTATTTGACTAGTTAACATCTGAACAGATTCTCCTCCTAATCTCTCATTCTTTAAAATTACAAAGAACAAGAAAAAATAATAAAGAGGGGTGAGGAGATGAAAAGTACTATTTTCTCCTACTTTCCTCACTTTGAAAAAGCAGTCAACTCTTCCTCACTCAGATACAGACATTTGCATATTGAGAAGGACAAGTTGCTAAAACTCCTACTTGTCTGCATTTAGCTACCAGTCAGGTAAACATACTTGAAGCAAGCAAGACAAAATGAGAGATGCAAACATAAGGTGTAAGTGTATTGCATCAATCCTACTGTATCCATAATTATGACAACTAAAACATAACTGTAGTACAGGTTCAACAATTCTTATGTTTTAATAAGACAAAGTTCTATCTTGATCTTTAATATTTTTACCACCATCTCAGAAAAAAAATCACAACCACAAGAGCTTAGGCACTACAGTGCATCAAACCAATCTGTTGGAGGGGTAAAACAGCAGTACTGTCATTAAACCAGTATTCCACTTCATTCATCTTTGATACTGACCACAGGCTGCCCATTCAACGCCTCTTATCCAATCCTCATGGCCAGGGAGTATTAAAGTTCTCTGAAACTGAATAAAAAATTCCTGTTATATCATAAAAATGCATCTAATTACCACACACATATGAGCAACTAGCTTTAGATTTTCAAGTCTTCTATGTTTACAGCTTCTATTATTTGAAACTGGAAAAACAAGCTGCTACTAAGGATTGTAAATTATTGTCAGACTCTAAATAGGCCTTTTTTGTTTTGCCACCATTGGGTAAACATGCATCACATCATGGCACCTCCCAAACATGAACAGGAAAAAATATTAATTTAAGGTGCTTACCTTCTAGAGGCTACAGACTATGTAACAGATGATTTTTTTTTTAAGTTTATCAGACTTATAGGGGTACACAAAAATAAAGTAATGCAGGTTATGACATGGTAAATAATTTTTATTATGTGTGTTAAGTAAATGCAACTGCAGATGATGTGAAAAATTAAGAGGTAAAACCAAGTGTAAAAAGAAGGGTAGATGTTTTGAAATTATTTCAATAATTAATTTGTAATTTAATACTATTACTAAGAATTACTTATGGGGCCAGAAATATTCCCTGTGTTTCTTAAGTTCATTAACTAAGTTTCTAAGGAAGGTAAGCATCAAGAACTGTATCTGCTGATGGAAACCTACACATGAACACAAGCTGAAGAACACAGGAATGCAAACATGGTCCAGACCTCCCTGCAAGAGCTTTCATTAGTAGTATATTTTCATTCATAACATTTATTACTTCTTGTTTTTATTCAAGTATGGCGGAAGTGTTCACTGCTTAATCAGCATTTAAAGCATTTCTGTTTTTCTTTGCCCAGAAAAAGCTCTACTTTCATTACATTTTTTTTTATCCCAGGATGACTTAAACGTCCAAAATAACCATTACAGTTCAAATGCTAGTGTAGTTTAGTACAAACGAGTAATGGTAACATTAGTTCTTGCATTCTGTTGTGCTAAATCCCTTACCTAGGCCTACTAACAGTTAAGTAATCTTGTAAGTAATGATGACAGTCTTTGCTCTCAGCACAAGACTGCAAATGAGAGTTCTCTTTCCCTATCTGTAATAAAAAATATATATTTTTTTTTAAAAAAAAGGCAACACAATAAGAAAGGTTCTCTCAAAAATCTCTCTTTTCAGCTTCAGAGAAGATAGTCAGCAACAGTAATTCATCCAAACAATTTATACAGCTAACTAAACATACTCAGAATTCAGTGCCTCTTCTCTTTGGTCCATACTTTCCTGGGTATTCCACAAAATCACCTTCACCATCAAAAAATGTTACTCAGCTTCTCCTTGTTCTACATTTGCATTCTTAATGTTACAGAACGATCCACATATTAGATACATGACCAGAAAAGTTTAAAAGAAACTTCAAAATCAGAAAGTTTTGGTCTTGATGAACAATGTGTTCCCAGAGTCACGTAAATCTCATTTGGCCTGTCACTTCTGCACTCACTGGCATTTCTGCATGTATGATAGATGTTCGTGTTAAACACTCAACTAGTTATGTGTAAATAAGGGCAGGAACAGTGCAGGAAACAAGATCAAACAGTGACCTAAAAGTTCTTGACACTATGTGTTTCTGGCAATATATTAAAAAAAAAAAAAAACACACACACAAAAAACCAACCACTTATTAGCACTTCACATTTCAGATAATAGATAAAAAACCATCTATTTATTCATTCAGTTATATGATCATTGAAATCATGCTCTGTATTTTACATTTGCCATGGTTACTTTGTAAAAGTATTCTGAAGTGAAAGACTGATTCAGGTTGAACTGTTGCTAACATGCTTGTTCCTTATACGTTGAACAGTATTGGTATTTCGTGAAACTTGCCTCTAATATTAATCTAAACACACATCTAGTAATTTTTAATTTCAGGGTTTTTTTCTAATTACCCATATATTTTCACATCAAAGAGAACCATTAAGAAAAGCAGATATTTGTTTTCTCTTTAAGAGAGTAAAACATTACTTTGAAGTTTCTAATTCATTTCTCAAATAAGCTTATAGGCACTACTGAGCCTCAAGTCAAGCCTGCAGTTCTTATGTGCTATAGCAAAAGCACTCAAAATTTTCCAGATATGGTTTCCCATAAAAATAAAAATTGACCCCTGAAACTGAGCAAGGAGTAGTATGCCCTCAGCTTGAGATTTTTGTATTGTTTTTGCTGTTTACTTTGAAGTCTGTGTCTCCTGGTATCACACACTCAGTTTCTTCAGATGTATTCCATTCTAAAACTGCATCAGTTTAAAGATCCTTGCAGATGCACATGGTCATTATTTCTAAATTATTCAGTCAAAGTTTTTCTTATTGCCTAAGTTATATTTGCAAGTATTTTGAGCTGCTATTCTTCACATTTTCACAGATTTTGTTCCTATAGTCTCATCTTTCTCCTTCTTTATTTCAGTTTTCCCCTTGATCCTTAGAGGGTACATAAGATTATTGAAAGTTACAGTACCAACATCTGAATCTAACAAAAACTCATTGTCCGAGTCACCTACTTCATAGGTTTTCCCATGCCTCTTAACTAATCTCTCAACATTTTTATGTAGCAGCAATCTGGTTTCTTTTCTTTTAGGCAAAGAGTAAAACTGTTCTGCAAGTGGCAGAACTAATGAAGCCTGGTTGTCTGTGGCCATGCCCAGCACAATCTGCACAACTAACTCTGCCCACACTTGGGGTACATGTCCTTCAGGATCAGGCTATTTAGCATATTTGGCAACTTTCACATAAGGTAACAGATGTTCAGATCTTCTCAGTTTCTCTCCAGTGGGCACTAAATGCGATACCTCTCCTCTATCCAGTTGCTAGTCTTGTAGAATTAGAAAGAGCCGGAATTATCTTTGAGTCTCTTATTCTACTTTTCAATTAGGCCAAATTATTTTGGGGAAACATACTCAAACATGTAACAGTAAATCTTCTCACAGAAACAAAGCTCAACATAGGGATGTTTTGTTTTAAAGCTCTATTTTAATCTTCTGGTTTACCTACTTCCCTTCCATAAGCCTGTAATATTTCAAGCAGGAAGACATGTAATGATTTCTGAAAGATATTCCCTGGGTACTTTTATAAATCAATACCCTCTTTCAAGGACTCAGAAAAGTAAAGAGATCATTTTCTCTCTACTACTTAACATAGTAAGGGATCTCTGGGTAGAGAGTCTTAAAGGATTTGAATCCAGCCCACTCAGTTTCAAAAACTAAGTAGTTTTTATGAATAAATATATTTCAACTATAAAATTCATGAGCTTACCAAAAGGCAGCTTTTTCCAGCTAACTGAAGATGCCTCACCTTCCCTCAGATTATAACAGTGCGCTCCAAGTTTCATTAGAATGTCCCATTAAGAACTTATATTCTACCTTGGAGTTCATACCATTTTTTCAGGGCTTTAACTACAGGAAGAGGTTTCTGAGAGTCCCAATTACAGGTCAGAGCTACAGGCTGTTACAAGTTAGAGAAGGATGCAAAAGTTTAGATTCTAATCATTCCTCTACACAAAGTTCTCGCAAAAAAATGACAGGATGACACTAATATTTCCTTCAAATACCTCTAAAAGTAGAACTGTGTAAGCCATAAAAAAGTGTCAGCAGATCTGAGAGAAGCCAACTAAAGAGAACCTTCCTTACATAGCTAGGAAGGAATTTACATCAGAAGGCTCACAAGAATGTTTTCATTCTGTTAACAGCTGTAATGCACTATGTAGGCACTTTTACTCCACCGGGGATCAAATTTGAGCTCTCTCTTTGAGATCTGTACAGTTTACTTAGTTAAAAGAGATGTTCTGGAAAGTCAACAGACACCAAACAGAAGTCCTGTCTCATTTAAAAAAAAGAGAGACTCTGAACCCAAACTCCGCCAAGACAGCTGGTGAAAATACTTCCTAAAATTGAAGGAAAATGTGTGAAAAATAACATATGTAAAATAAGAGAAAATTATTCATCCCTTGTATGATTAAAGTTTGCTACCTTCAAAAAAAGACAGCAGAATAAACTTGCTTATGAAGATGAAAATGGAGCTTGCTTATTCCAATTATCTTCCTTTATACTCCACAGACTGACTGCATTTAAGAATGCCTGAGACTGCTGTTATACTCAAAAGTTTATTCAACAGCTGGCAAAATAAGTTATGAATTTCTGATTTTTGGCAGTGAAACTGCATATTATTTGTTAATCTGAACCATGCAAGAAAACAAGTTCCAGATTTTGAATTAGGAAAATCAACTGTACAGCCCCTGACAAAAAAGTCTTTCTTTAGCACACTGAGAATCATGAGTGGCATTCTGCCATGGCTAATTCCCAGAACATCATTAAACTGATTTAACTCATGAGCTACATAAGGAAAGAAAAAGTAAAAGCTAAGAAAGTGGCCCTTCTTTCTGCTTAGTGGTCGAGAAAACACTGAACATAGCAGATAAAGGATGAAGTATTTATTTTACAGACAACAACAAAAAAGAAACCTTATTCTTGTATGTTGCAGCATGAACAGGCAAAATTATCAATAAAGTAGCTTTTATCTCAAAAATCACGAAGAAAATCTGTTCTTCAGTCTCTAAGGGGACTGTACCTGAACAAATCCAGAAACATGGTTCCTATATACGTTAGTTTCAATGGGGGTTCTGAATGTTCAGGTTCGTTGGTACATTGTGAGGCAGTGTTTGTGGTTTGAGGTTATTTTCAAGGGAGCAATAGAGAGAAAAAAAAAGACATTTACTTCTGTTTTGAAAGACAGTCATTCAAAACATGCTTTAGAGTCTAATAAAACTTCTGAACCAATCCAAGAGAAGACAGAATTTCTCTGTAGTGCTCCAAAGGAACATTAAACTCTACAAGAAGCTAAAGATAGAGACAGCTTTCAAATAATACATGAAAAATGTGCATGTTTTAGAAGATCAGACACTCCTTCAAATATTTCTTTCAATATTCAGAAACATTGAGCACAAAGGCCATGCTTAGCAACAAAAATACAATTCTACAGATGGAAATAATATCAGTTTTACTATAGGAATTTATAGACTGAAAGGAACATCATTTCCATATGAACCATTTAATACATGGATACTCAGTAAAGACGGTCAGTTGTGCCTATTATGTAATCGAAAACAAAAACAGAGGCTCTCTTCATATAGGGCAAGAATAAGAAAAACTAACACTTTCATGCACTGAATCCAACTTCAACATTTTGTATGTACACTTCATCATTACCTAGAAAAATGGATGAACTATTTGAACAGAGGTAGTTGCATGTGATGGCTATATGAAGACAGATACTAGTTATTGAAGAACCTCAAAAATCATCAGCACTTATGGAAAGAAAAACTGAGTAACAAGAGACAAAAACTATAATTACCTGGTCATTCTGCTTTATAAACAAATGTATTTTGCAGTCATCACCACCACAAGCCAGTATTGGTACTGGAAAGGAAAAAAAAAAGTCTCTGTTGCTCAAGTTACAAAATCTAATGTTCTAGAATACGACAAATCATAATAAATAAATAACATAAAAATCAACATATTAATAAATATATTAATACAAACAGGCAAGCATGATACCACTTTTTTGTTCTCCCAATTAGACACCTAATATTGTTTGAAATAAACTAGGACTTGAAGAACACAAAAAACACAAAACTCACAAGTTATTTTGGCATCTATATAATATCTACAAATTCTTCAGATGCTAAAGAGTAGTTTCCTTCAAGCTCCTGTATCTGTAGGAAGTTCAAGTATTAGAGATTTTTAATTAATTGTTTATTTTATTGAATCAACAGGCATTTGCTCTAAATACAAAAGGAGCAAGCAACAAAACAAAATTACTCAGAACTGGAGTTCTGACCAAAAAAGGAAGACAGACCACCAACAACTGTACACAATGATATGAAGGCAATGAACATTATTATACACATCCTCAAGTCTTGAGTAGTAGTTTACTTCTATGACCCATCTAGAAAGTGCCCTAAACACACAAGTCTATTGAAGCAAACCAGACAAAGTTTTGTTTAAAGGGAAAACAAGAGAAATCAGGCAGTGTATTAGTTCATCTCTCCCACGGAAGAAGATGGAGAAAAATAGTTAACCCTTACTCCACTCTTTTTGGGTCATAAGGATGAAGTAGTACTGCTAGGGACTGAAATAGCAAAAGAAAATGAATTTTAGAAAATTATGAAGAAATAAGTTATCAGGGCTAGACATTCACATTTCCCAAATCTGGGTAGAAAAAAAAAATACTAAATGTCACTAAAATCAGCTACTTCATTTAAAAATCCTATATGTCATCCCTTTAAAGGGCTAGAATTATCTTTAGTAGGGACAGATCAAAAAAATCAACTTGAATATTCATAAGTGTACACTCTATCCGAATTTCCTCTTTCAGCTTGTACAGAATCTGTGCTTAGATATCTCCTGCTCCTCTCACACTTACACCTCTATCACTTGCTGCTTCTCTCCAACCTTTAAGTCACATTTCACCTTCATATCCTCCTTGCCTTGCATGGGGCCAAAAAAGACTGCTTTGGGCTGGAGGTAATGAGATGTTTTGAAAGAAGACCCAGTCTTCAGAAAAGGAGCAAGAATTAGGGCTTTTTCCACAAAATATGATACAATGTATGTTCTTGTAGCCTGTATCATCTTTTCCTGAGAAATACATTTTATAGGCCATTACAGTAACTACATACTTATTCAGTGGAATAAAAGCTTGACTAATAAAAACAGTAAGAGAATTATGATCTAGTTGCTGTAACAGACAAATGCAAAAGTTTTCACTCAAAAAGTTCTATCAAGTATATAACTGGCAAAACCAGACTAGTATATAGTTTTTCACATAAATGTATTAGAATTTCAATCTAATTGAGATAAAGTCCTGCAAAGGAAATTGAAAAAATTAGTGGGAAAGTGTGGTCCAGTTGCAATTGGGACAGTGTGATTGGCAAAGCTTTTTCAAGTTTGTTCACATTTTTCCCACCTGTTGCAATTCAGTTCTGAGGAGAAAATTCTTATTTGTCAGAGACCAAGCTATGGCACCACAATTCTCCAGGTGGTAGGAAGAATCAGAGTATAAGACAAAAGAGCTGACTAAGATCTGTAAAATAGTAAATCCTATTCCCAGCATTTTAGAAGCAAGGTTTCTATAGACAACGCAAGGCAAAAAGCAGCAAACCAAACAAAACAGGACGAAGCTTTTCTTCCAGATCCAGAAAACAACTGTGAAGAAACTCTTTCACTAAGATGCTGCTAGTAAAGTGCTTACACGCTACTCCAGCTGTAAATAATTGTTCAGGTATTTATGCACAGTCTATTGGTCTTCCCCATTTGACTTCTTCACGAAAATGGTTCTTAACTTTTTTTTTAATAATTTATTTTCAAAGACAATCAGTTAAAGTATTAGGCATCATGAACTTTGATGTCTTTTGAAAGTTAAAGCATCCACTACATACTCATCTATTTTCAATGCAAGCTTTAAATTTCTTTGCTTGGTGAAATGAGAGGTTACTGTAAATGCTTCTAGTTCAGGAGAGTAGTTTACGACTTTTGGAAAAGTAATTCTGTATTTTAATTCATGACTGCAGATTGCCCTGAAGAGAAAAGCTTCTTTAAATCTTAATACAGCTGCCAGCAGAGCCTTCATAAAGATTTCAGAGCAACTCCTAAAATTATCACGGATCATTGTTCCATGAAGCTCATTAAAATTCCAAATTTCCATTACAGATTAATGTTTCTGACAAAAAGATCAGCAGTGAGATTTTTTAAAATATTGTTTAAGGTACTTCACATTGGAACTGCCATTAAAAACATAAATGTAAAGGGCTTTTTTTTTAAATTTCTGCACAAAACCTATGCAAATAAATTCTCATTTCAAAATAATTTCAGTTCTTTAGAAAAGTACTCTTTTTCAGGTTATGAGTACTGTGTTGGTTTTGAATAACTAATTTGAATTGGGATGGGAAGAGGCCACAATAATGGATTGTCCTGCTCTGAATGCAACTTGAAGTAACACCAGGTTTTGGGGACTCTGAAATTTTCACACCAAAACAAAATGCTTGCTATCCCACCATTTAAGGTTTAAGCACTCCCTGCAATTTTGGTTTCAGAAGCATTTAGTTTTAAGAATTAATATGATAATCTTTGTTTTAGGCTTTTTTTTCCCAAAATAAATGGTCACTTCTGTTGTATACAATGTGATTTCAACATTAAAAAGATGCACTACTCTAAAGCGTTACAGTGAAAATTTCTTACCTGTACACTATCGTACATGAAGAAATAATTTATTGCTTTGCAATATGAATTATATAGTCATTAAACTGGCACCACAGAAACTCCACTTCTACTGAAAATTGACACTGGAAGTAACGACCTTAATTTACCCTGAAGCCTTTTAACTTCATCCCAACAACCACCTGTTAGTACATTAACAGGAAAAAAAAGAGAGAGAGAAGTTTAAAGTTCTTTAGTGGTGCAGATGCTGCTTTTGTTATCAGACACCCTCTGGAAATGGACATCAACATTTCCAAATGGGACAACGCATCTTGATAGAGCTTTCATATCTCCCAGAATTAACACAAGTCAAAGAATAAAATAAGCTTCTGTATAATTGCTCTGGAGGCATACAATCAAACAACACATCGGTGTGGAACACATGCAACTAACAGTTGAAAACTCCAGATACAGTGAGAAACTTCAGCACTTTTTGTCTTGGGAGCCCAGCACTCCTCCATCCAGGTGAAAGGCTCTAACACAAACTTAATTCAACATATATATCTGGCTTGAGGATACATTTAGGTTTGTTGTTTGTTTGTTTGGTTTTTTTTGTTTTATACAGATTTGCAACAGAAGAATGTGTCTGTGGCAGGCTCCAAAACCTGGACATTTTTTGTTAATAGAAAACTATATAAACCATACTGAACAGTCAGGTTAAACTTGTTCAGCATCTCAATTTTTTTCCACATTTAAGACTGAACAAGTGATAAAGGCTGCCCATTAACCTGCAATTTTTGATGCAGGCTCGCAGATTCTTTTTCTAGATCTTGCCCTTCAATTCAAACAACAAGAACAAACATACACAGCAGCACCACAAGGACTGGGTGAAACTAAGCATCACCCTAACTCATTTACTTATAGCCCAGTTAGTCCTTTTTTAAGTTCTCTGTCTCAAGAGTTCAACTAAAAAACTCAATTTGAGCATCATTTTGAAGGCACTGTAATCAGCCAGTAATTTTCTATGATAATTACTAAGAAGAGTTCAGTGACAATCAGCTTAGGCTGATTCTGTAGAAAACAAAAAATACAGCACAAGGGTCTGCAGTTGGTCAAATGAAAATCTATTTCGGGGATTTCTCCGATTTTACATTTCCTGCATTGATATTCAAGATGTGCAGCTGTACTTACCACTGCTGCCAGGCAAGAACGATAAGCAGACATCCATAACAAATCCATTTCCAAACTGCAGAATTTCAATACATTTAGCTGGAAAACAAGGACAGCATTGATCTCATTAATCATAAGTATTACAGTTACGCTGTCATTTCCTACTACATTATGTAGTTAAAATTTCCCATTCAATTTTATTTTAAGGAGCTGAAAAACTTCTACATTTTTCAGAAGCCTAAATAATAATATTATCTTCTCTGGGGCCACAGAAATTCATCTAGAGTTAGCTGAGTTAGAAGATAAATCACTATTCTCCACTGACTATTAAAGTTGTATAAAAGCTTCACTGTGGTAACACATCAGAAGCGATAAATATTGCAAATTATATCCTGTGGCAACAACATTGACTACACGGGAAGCTAAAAGTGAATCCATTTTCTACAAGAGTGGAGAGATGAGTAAAAACCAACCTTCCTGTAAACACCCCTGAAATCCTAGAAGTGGCTAAACTGATAAGTCATCAAGATCAAAGTAACCAACGGGATTGCACAAAAACCTCTCTACAGAAGCAGAACTGGTCCTTCCACCACGGGAACCCACAACAGGAAGACAAAAAGGAAAGGATGTGACTTCATGGTATTCTTTGCGAGCATGAGAAATGACTTCCAGAATGTGGGACTGAAGACTGGCAACTCTCACTTCTCTCCTGTAGGCAGGGCAATGTGAAATCTTCACATGCACCAGATAAGGAAGAAAGTAGCTTGAAAGATGCAGACAGTACAACTCAACTAGCAAATAACACTTCAAATCTAGATTATCCACCCAATTTATCTCCTATATATTTCAAAGAGCTGTTCTCCCATGTGTCCATGCAAGAGCCTAGTTCATCAGAAGGTCAAGATCCTATTACCCCACACTTCATTGGACTCAAGTCAATAGTAACAAAAAAGTTACTAGTTTAACCTCACCTTTCTAATGCCAGCATTCATCATTTTACTAAGTAATTTTACTTCATGCACACATACAGCTAGTTTGCCCCCACAAAGTGATGGTTCAGATTATCAGATTCTGAACACATATTAAAAAGAAACAAGTAAATTCAGCCAACACGTTGCACAGTCTGAAGATAAATCAATATAGTTGTATTAAAAGATGTTAGTATTTAGGCAAGTACTTCAATGGATAAGCACTCATCTTTTTTTTTAAGCCAGACAATTGTCCATAATATTAAAAAAAAGTTACCTTCTGAACCATGCCGAGACCAAATTCTCACAGTAGAGTCAGAAGCTGCAGAAGCTACTAGCAGATTTGAATCAGGCTCATCTGACTGGAAGACAGCATCCACGGCACAAACAGCTTCAGCATGGCCTTTGAAAGGAATGCTTTTCACAGGCTGAACACATCAGAAAGTTTTACAAAGTTATACAAATAAACAACATTAAATTCCAGTAACTTATCCAAGAGAATTTTTAAAGCCATTTGAAGAAATAAAACAATTTAATACTGAAAACAAGTTGTACGCCTGCAATGGCAGAGAACCTGCCAAGCTATGCTTAAGCTACAGCATATTCCAGGAAAACACTGAGAGGGGATACAGCTATGATAAGTATTAACTTGGTAAGATTTTGTTCAAAGCTGAACAAAATTAAATGTTCCTGTGTACACTACACAAACCTCACCATTCCTTGAGGGAATCTGGAAATAATAGAGAAGGTAGGAAGAGCACTTTCCTTCTTTTTTCTCATTCTCTTGCCCCTCACCCTAAGGAATATCTCATAAAAGCTTAGAGAACCTTCGTGAAGGAGAGAGAGTAGAGAACACAACGGAATAAGTAGCAGCTACAGCAGCTTTAGCAGCAATGTTTAGTGTGTTCTCACAAGTTAAACCAGCTTTTACTCCTTCAAAATAGCAACACGAAAAACACTAAATTTAGACTTTAGTACCTACTTCCTTAATGAACAGGTGATTCAATTTGTAATATGTTCCTCATAAACACAAAGAGCAAAATGAGAGGCTTTTAATTCTGCAACCAGAAGTTGTCCACTATTTATCCAAACTTTGTCATAAATGCACTTGACGTCTCTTTTCAACACATGGTGTGGTAGGTCACACATTTTAAAACGCCAAACCTCATCTAGTTTGAGATAGCCTATGAAATGGGTTACCTACACAGCCATTCACAAACTAATGCCTAATAAAAAGGGTTTTAAAAGTTAGATAGTAAATTAAAGTATATTTTCATCTACATCTCAGTTCATTCTGAAGGTTCTTCTACGCCATATTCCATCTTTTGCCTTAAATTTTACAGTATGAATAGTAAATTATCATGTCTCCTTTTCTCAATTACTCTGACAAATTAAATTGTTGCACAGATTTATTTATTTTTTAAACACCTACTCCAACTTGTATATCATCCTGGTAAGACCACCTATATACAAACACTACACTGTCACACCGATTGACCAGAAATCATTAGAAATGGATATAAAGAAACAAGGAAGAAGGGCACAGGAAATGTCAACTCATTATTTGAAGATTTAAGGCAGTTTGAAGGGAAGTGCTACACAAGATCAGAAAGCTGATGACTTGAGAACAGACAAACGAGATCTTTTAGACATGCTGGAAAAATCCACCTGATGACAGGTTAGCTAATTTCTTAATGAAGGTTGATTTGAAAAATATAAACTACAGAAAAGAAGAAACAACATTTAAAGTAAAACGTAGCATGACAGTTTACCAATAACTTGAAGAAGATGCAGGCAAGGTTCAATAGTTAAACACAGAAATATGAATAATAAATGCAGAAAAAACATGATTTGTGGTATGGGAGAAAGCAGGGAGGGGGAAGATTTTAAAAGAGGTTTTTCCTGCTTACCTGATTATTCCACTTTCCTGTTTCATTCAGTTCCCAAAGAATGAGTTGTTTATCAGATCCACCAGAAATTAACTCTGTTTCAGAAGCTAAAAAGTATATTTTGGTAAGTCTTGCGAACACTTACTTTGTTACAGCAGCCAACAACATAAGAAGTTACATTGGTTACTACTCACTAAATACCATGTATCAACTGTAAGCAAAGTTTTCATCAAAATAAACTATGCCTAATACGAGCTGCACGAGTTGAAAGGCTGGCAGGTAATAACGCTATTAAGAAGGAATCTTTTCATTTCAGTACTTCCTCCCAAAAAAGCAACAAGTCTAATCAACAGCCCCATTTCTCTTTGTCGATGAGTTTCTACAAATGCCTAGGGGCAAGAATATATGCCTTTGAAAAGTTTGCACTAAGCAACTTCAAATTCTTGAATTACTACCAAAAGCCTCATACAGGCCTCAAAGCACTTCCATCTTGAAAGATTATGTTTTCAGGGACATGACCTCTACGCAACTTACAGCTTTACAGTCAGAGATTTCTTAAAAGGCATTGCAAAGCAGTTTACAATGTCAAATCGTGCCGAACTCCAAGCCCTTACTGAAGCACCGCAGCTGCAAATCTGCCAGAGCCACCGCAGCCCCTGGCAAAACCGCCTCCTGGGCTGGTGCTGGCTGCGGGGCCCGGAGCGGACAGCCGACCGGATCTCCTCGCTCACCTGAGTGTGGCGGGTCAGATCCCTGCGGACCCACGTGTTAAAATCCTCACTAGGAAAGAGGAAGCGCTGCTGCAGCTCCAACTTTCCTTCAGTTGTATTAACTGCAGCCCCTCTGCTGCCGACCCTCTCGCTTCACCTTCCCAAGAGAGGGGGAGAGCAGCAGCGCAAGGAAGCGGCCCCGGCCCCCGCCGCAGCGCACCTCCCTCATTCCCCGTCTGCGGCTCCCCGGGTCTGGGGGACGAGGAGAGGGAGAAGAAAAGCCGCGCTACTCACCGCCGTCCCGCTGGCGGACCCAGCGCACGCAGTTCACCCGGCCGGTGTGGCCGCGGAGGGCAGCGACCACCCGCGCGGCCTGCGGGAGAGAGAAACACTGGGTTTGTTCACCCTGGAGAAGAGGAGACTGAGAGGAGACCTCATGACGGCTACAGGTTCCTCACAAGGGGAGGAGGAGGGGCAGGCGCCGAACTCTTCTCTTTAGTGACCAGTGACAGAACCCGAGGGAATGTCAGGAAGATGTGCCAGGGGAGGTTCAGGTTGGACATTAGGAAAAGGTTCTTCCCCCAGCGGGTGGTGGAGCACTGAACAGGCTCCCCAGGGAGGTGTCACGGCCCCAAGCCTGACAGTGTTCAAGAAGAAAATGGACAACACCCTCAGACACATGGTGTGAACTGTGGGGTTGTCACATGCAGGGACAGGAGTTGGACTCCATGGTCCTTGTGGGTCCCTTCCAACTTGGGACATTCTACGATTTTATGGGAAACACCGAGCCTCAGGCCGCGCTGCCGCGGCCGGCCCCAGCCCCGGCCCGCCTCACAGCGCCCCAGCTCACCGCCGGCTGGTAGAGTACGACGTCCCGGCAGCTACCGAAGGCGAGAAGCGCCCCCCGGCCCCAGGACACGGCTCCGCCGCCCGTCCGGTTGGCGCAGCAAGCGACATGACAGATCTCCACGGGCGCCGCCATCTTCGCTTCCGCCGCGTGCGCGACCTCGCGCGGCTCCCGTAGCAACGACC